>NW_024543975.1:935000-2135000 GCF_018167655.1 Microtus oregoni | reverse complement strand
CAGAATAAAGAGCAAAGATTGAGTAGTCAGCGATTTAGCAAAGGAAAATATGCTAAGAAACTCAGAATAATCATTTCTGAGCATCCTCATAGTCTAAGCATGGGATGGAACTTAAAGGTTGCAAGTTTCTTAGGAAAATAAGACAAACATGCCAGATTCTTGAGAGAAAATTTTTGTTAGCAAATTCCACTGAAAGCCACTGTAGGAGCCCTTAAACACTTGAGCAACATAAGTACCTGTTTTAAAGAAATTAAGGTAGCATATGCCTATTTTATGATAACCATTATTGAAAATGGCCTCTGTGTAGAATTAGAGTAGTTTTTAACTGAATCATTGTTCAGACAACTAAGCAAGCAATGTGGACTGGACATATAACTGTTTCATGGTAACTGAATAAAATTTAAAAGGCCTACACGTTAAATAAATAAGAGTAAACATCATCTTTGCCTTCTATGTTTTATATAGAGATCAAGTGATATTTCAAAACAAATCATGGGAACCACAGCTGTCCTGTCGCTAGTGACACCATTCCTGCCTGCCTGCCTGCCTGCCTGCCTGCCTGTGGTTTCTGCCATTTGCTTTCCGGCAGGGTTTGGCAAAGGCTAAATGGCAGAGATGGTGCTCTGATGTGATATCTGAAGATGCTGAGTGGTATTCTATAAGAATTATCGCTGAGCTGCTAAGCAGAGCCAAGATGTCCGTAGAAACAAAGTTTGAGTCACTTGGAACTTGAGTAAACGCTATGAAATTATTGACAATACGAACCCTTGAATTGCAGGCACTGTGGTTGAGGAGAGCAATGGTTCTGACGAGGTGGAGAAGTCAGATGAAACAAAGATGTCAGAAGAGATACTGGCTTTGGTGGATGAGTTTCAGCAGGCCTGGCCCCTAGAAGGCCTTGGGGGAACACTGGAAATGAAGGGTCGGCGTCTGGACCTGCAGGGCATACGGGTACTGAAGAAAGGCCCCCAGGATGGAGTAGCCAAGAGCTCTTGTTATGGTGACTGCAGAAGTGAAGATGATGAAGCAACAGAATGGGTAAGAATTTGCCAGCTCGGAACCGAGGAGAAGGCCCAGTCAGGCAAGAACAAGAACCTCGGTTCACTCCCCAAAGGCCACAAACCAAGCATAGTGCCACGTGCTTGTCTTGCCAGCACTGGGGTGGCAAAGGCAGGAGAATCTCTGTGGCTTGCTGGCCAGCCACCCTAGCCTTATCGGGAACCCCAATGAAGACCCCCATCTCAAAAATAAAATAAACAGCTCCTGAAAGTGTATACTTCAAGTTGTCCTCTGACCTCCATACCCATGCATACCAGTATGTTCATAAACACACAAACGTGTACATGAAGAGTTCACCATCTCAGTCCTCATGAAATAGACCCAGCTCTTTGGGGAACTCCTAATGGCCAAGTGTGAAGTTTTTGGGTACATGCTCTACTGGACTCCACATTCCAGGACACTCTTCACACCAGACTTTTCCAGGAAGCATTTCATTTGTATAAACATTGCTGATGTCTGGGAAGGGAGAGGAAGGGGAGGGGTATGAAGCCCCTCAAAGCCACAGACTTGGGGCAGATGCGGTGCTTCTCTTAGTGTCTGTGTGCTCGTAAGGACCAGGTTATTTTGTCATTTCACTACCAAGTTTTCATTAGATCTTTAAAATTAAACTTAGCCAGATGCAGCACACACCTGTAATCTCGGTACTCAGTAAGCTGAAGCAGGAGGATGACATAAGCCCAGGAATTCAAAATTAACGCGGGCAACATAGCGAGATTGTTCAGACTAATACTACTAATAATAATAAGCTTAAGGGAAACTTAACAGGACTGGCTTTTGGAAGGTATTTTTCTTTTTCAAACTATCTATCTAAATGTTTTTAATTGGAAGCTAGGGCATGTGTCAGTGTATAGAAGCACTGTCTGTTCCAGTGCACTCATGAACCCTCTGGAGTGCTCACAGCCCCTGGAGCACAAATGTCTTCTCCCAGCATTCCCGCAGGGAGAAGGAAGCAGAGGCAGGAGCATCCCTGAAGCTCTCAGACCAGCTGGCCTATGATGAGACCCACACAAACATAAATGAGCACACACATGTACTCACATCTCACACACAGAGATTTTTAATTGATCCATAATAATTATTCATATTTATGGTAAAATGTACATATAAACATTTATTTTTATCTCCAGTGGCTGTTTCCACACATGTACACAGTGTGAATGTACAGCAACCAAACTGGGTAATTAGTGTATGCATCCAGGTTATTTTTTGAGTATAATATTCTTTGAAAATCTCATATGTATATATATTTTTATTGTATTTACCCCCTCTAACTCCTCTAAGACCCAGAACTCTCAACCTCTTTTTTCCCCCTAGTAACCTACCCAGTCCCATTTGAGTACACATAGAAAAATGAGTAGGGGACCATCCACTGCAGTGTTCAGCCCACGTGGTGCCTTACCCTTACCCCTGGCTCTTAGTCTTTCCGCGCTCTCTTCCTCAGCTGTCCTGAGCCTGTGAGGAGGTAAGATATAGCTGCCCCACTGTGGATGAACACTCTGTGTCTTGGCCAGTTCTGAGTTAACCACATTCACCTGTAACGGCGTAAATGAATGCAGACAGAGTGTAAAAATATATATATAGCTTTAATGTAGAAATAGACTTACAGAACCACCGTTCCCGCGGAGACCAGGAAAGCAGAAGCAAGCGCTCGGAGCTTGCTCGCCAAATTTATAGGCAGACATTAGCCCGAGGCGAACACGCCCCCTAAGGGGCGGGACTTATCCCTACATCTCCCCCTTTTTGTCTAAATAAGACAGAACTAAACCAAATACAACTACATACAATAACAACAAATAATAAATATAACAAACAATATTGAGAACAAAAGCTTTGCTAAACATTCTATCTCAAGGAGTCCAAATAATGTAAAGAGTAACTACAATTATATAATCTTCAACTCAGTCAAAGATCTGAGAAGGGAATAAACACTACTCAACAAACGAGATATATCCAAAATGTGCAACAATTGACAGAGACAACTGACTACCTGGGCAATCACCCAAAGTCTCGTTTGCAACGTTGAGTCAACCAATTTTGGCTAAGGCCTAACATAACTGACATACCATTATTAAAGGCAAGGAACTTTTCAAAACTATCTTACCCTGTCTTGGCAGGATATGACAGTCCTGTTTTATCCATTGATGCACGCTCTGTATCTGTGTCAGTGGTTGAGGTATGGGCATTTCTTTGCCCAAAGGCCAGTTCTGCCAAATAGAAAGGCTCCAGGTGGAGTGTTTTTGGTGCTCAACATTCTCTCGGGAATAGAGCGGTGTTGCCAGGAGCAATTGTGTCTCACTATCACGAAACTCTGAGTTAGATTAAAGGCCATTTTCTACAGCTCTTTGAAGAGGTTGAAGATTATCTATCTATACTGAGTATAATCTCTATATATCTAAAGAACCTGATTAGTCTAATTATAAATGACAAACTTAGATGACAATTAGTCTATATAATTCTCAATATCTATCTAACTTAAAGACTAAGACAATAAACGACTGTGAAACAAATGAGGACAATGACCTCCAAATATAAACAATGTACAAATATACATTGCAGTAGGTAAATATATATCAATACACAAATATTATATAAGTATCTTAATCAGAGGTAGAAATGTACACTGCAATATGGTAAATATATACAATATATATATCAATACAATATATGTCAATACATAAAAATGTTTTAAACAGAGGTAGAAACATGCATGCGTACAATAGTCCATATAATTTAACTTTGTTTCATTATACAAGAATTGATACCAATATATTTGTCTAAAAGCAGTAACTCACAATTATAAATCTATTATCCCATCATTCCTTCTTTTTTTTTTTTTTTTTTCAAAATGATCCTTGAGCTTATAAAATTCCTCTCCCAACCCTCAATCATATACTAATTATAATCAACCCCTAAATGATGTCCCTAAACCCAAGGGCAAACTTTACTGGGAGAGGGGACGTCGTTCTCTAGAATTACTTCCAGCTGTCATAGGGGCGACGTTCTTTCTGGGGGATCCTGTGAAAGTAAAATGATGGTTAAATTTCAAGATAATGTCTTTTAAAATTGCAAATAGTCTCTGAGTATTTTCGTGCAGGTCTGGCCAAAATGTTGTATAAGATGTGCACCATTTCAGCTAACCAAGTTGGAACTGTCTTGTGCAGCTGGTACCAAAAGCAGGTCTTGTAGTAGCGCTATCAGTATCATGACGTCATATCAACCAGGTGGAGTTGTTGTTATGGGGCCCCATCTTCTTCCTGGAAACTTCAAATGTCACTTCAGGAAAAACTCATTGTTCATTATGAAAAACTTAAACATTAATCATATAGACATATATATATATTCAATGAAAGACATGATAGATATATTCAATGAAAAGTATGATAGATATGAAGAGAAGCAAAGATGTTTTCTAAACTCATATTTCTTTCTGTCCCATATCATGGCTCTTGACATGAGACAGAAACTCCAGAAACTCTGGGTTTTTCTCTTACTAACAGGCTTGGAATTGGAGAGGGACTGAGCCAGAGTCCAACTTCAAAACCAGCTTTATAAATTTAGAAATATGGTTTAATATTACTTACACAACCCATTCAGTTGTCTTGATATTTCCTATTGGGCAGGTATTTTTCCATCTGTCAGTATCCAAACATCCAGGGTCCCTTGAATTTCTCAACGATGAGTGTTTTCCTGTGGAGATAAGAACAGAACCCTGCCCCCATTCTATATGTTTTTCTTACCACCTGTATGAATATCATCGTTGTGGATGAGTTGTCATTTCTCCTTTCCAAGAGGTTTCTCCTCTTCAAATCGAAACTTTATTAATTTTGATGGTATCCACAATTTTTCTTCTCCTGTGGAAACAAGAGCAAAACCCCTTCCCCAACGTAGCACATCTCCTGGCTTCCACTGAGAGGTCAGCACATCTTTGAAATAAATCGGTTGATTTAGTTCAGCAGACTTTTCCATTATCCAATGTCTTTCTGCTGCTGTCGTTCCTTTCTCATTAGCGTTAAGAAAATTCAAGGTTAGTAAAGCATTATGTAATCTATTTCTGGGGGTATTTTCAGTCCCTTTCTGTTTGTTCAGCATATCCTTTATAGTACGATTTGATCTTTCTATAACTGCCTGACCTGTAGGATTATTTGGTATACCTGTAATGTGTTTTATATTATAATAATCAAAAAAGCGTTTCATTTTCTTAGATACATATGCTGGACCATTATCTGTCTTTATTTGTGCAGGTATACCCATGATGGCCATAACTTCCAATAAATGTGTGATTACTGAATCAGCCTTTTCTGAGCTCAGGGCAGTAGCCCATTGAAAACCTGAATATGTGTCTATGGTGTGGTGTACATATTTTAATTTGCCAAATTCTGCAAAGTGGAACACATCCATCTGCCAGATTTCATTCCTTTGGGTGCCCTTTGGATTAGCCCCTGCAGGCAGTGGCGTTTGGTTATAGAAAGAGCAAGTAGGGCATTTCTTTACAATCTCCTTAGCTTGTTGCCATGTAATTGAAAACTCTTTCTTCAAACCTTTGCTATTAACATGATGTTTTTTATGAAATTCAGAGGCTTGTAGCACACTACCAATCAATAATTGATCAATTTCTGCATTACCTTGTGCTAGAGGACCTGGCAGACCCGTATGGGATCGGATGTGTGTTATATATATAGGGCAAAGCCTGTTCCTGATCAAATCTTGAACCTGGAGGAACAATGAGGTTAGTTCAGTATCATCAGGTATAAATTCAGCAGTTTCAATATGTAAAATAACTCTTTCTGCGTATTGTGAATCTGTAACTATATTAATAGGTTCTTTAAAATCCCTTAGCACCATAAGAATGGCATATAATTCCGCCTTCTGGACAGAAGTATACGGACTTTGTTCCACCTTATCCAAGTCTTCTGATTTGTAACCTGCCTTCCCTGATTTATTGGCATCAGTATAGAATGTACGGGCTCCAGTTATTGGAGCATCACGGACGATTCGAGGAAGAATCCAAGAAGTTCTCTTTATGAAGTTAAGCCGCTTGCTTTTTGGATAGTTGTTATTAATGTCTCCCAAGAAATTAGCACAAGCTCTTTGCCATGGTTCATTATCTTCCCATAATTTCTTTAGTTCATCAGCAGTGAAAGGCACTATAATTTCTGCTGGGTCTATGCCTGCTAGTTGACGAAGTCTCAGCTTGCCTTTTATAATTAACTCAGAGACTTTTTCCACATAAGTTTTCAGTTTCTTACTTGGTTTATGTGGTAAAAAGATCCATTCCAAAATAATATCATCTCTCTGCATTAAAATTCCTGTAGGAGAAATTTTTGATGGTAGTATGACGAGAATACAATCGAGCTCTGGATTCACCCTGTCCACATGTGCCTGTTGTAATTTTTCCTCAATCATTGTCAGTTCCTTTTCTGCTTCAGCTGTTAATTCTCTGGGACTGTTTAAATCTTTATCACCATCCAAGGTTTTGTTCAAATGAATTATTAAATCAGGTGTTATTCCAATAGCTGGTCGTAGACTGGAAATGTCTCCTAACAGTCTTTGAAAGTCATTAAGAGTCCGTAGGCGATCTCTCCTAATTTGTGCTTTTTGTGTCTTAATTTTTTGCAAACCTATTTTATAACCTAAATAATTAACAGAATCTCCCTTCTGAATCTTTTCAGGAGCTAATTGCAATCCCCATTTAGGTAAAAGTATCTTTATTTCTTCAAACAGTCTGTTCAAGGTATCCATGTTTGAATCGGATAACAAGATGTCGTCCATGTAATGGTATACTATAGATTTGGGAAATTTCTTGCGTATTATTTGCAATGGTTGGTTCACAAAATATTGGCACAGGGAGGGGCTATTTAACATACCCTGGGGGAGAACGGTCCAGTGGTACCTCCTCGAAGGTTGAGAATTGTTATAAGTAGGCACTGTGAAGGCAAATTTTTCTCTATCTTCTTTTTGCAAAGGTATAGTGAAAAAACAATCCTTTAAATCAATAACTATGAGAGGCCATCCTTTTGGTAATAAAGAGGGCAAAGGAATTCCAGATTGCAGAGGGCCCATAGGTTGAATAACCTTGTTGATGGCCCTGAGATCTGTCACCATTCTCCATTTACCTGATTTTTTCTTAACCACAAATACAGGAGAATTCCAAGGGCTGGTAGATTCTTCTATATGTCCAGCATCTAATTGTTCTTGTACCAGCTGTTCTAAAGCCTGTAACTTTTCCTCAGCTAAAGGCCATTGCTTTGTCCAAATTGGTTTCTCAGTCAACCATTTTAGAGGCAAGGCTGTTGGTATCTCTGAAGGGACATCAATTGCTTGTTCTTTTACAGCCCGAATGGCCGGTTTTCTCAGTTTGTAATATCTTTTAATATTATTCTCAGAAATATAGGCTCTAGATTTAGCAGGAATGTTAATTTCAGTATTCCATTGTTGTAATAGGTCACGACCCCATAAATTCATTGCAATATTGGCTACATATGGCTTTAATTTTCCTATTTGTCCCTCTGGCCCTATACATTCAACCCATCTCGTGCTCTGCCTTACTCGAGATAGGGTTCCAATTCCTAGGAGCTGAACATTTACATTCTGAAGAGGCCAATACGGATGCCAAGATTCTGGGGTAATGATACTTACATCAGCACCTGTGTCCAGCAGGCCAGTAATAAAAATGCCATTTACACACACTCTCAGTTTAGGTCTTTGATCATTTATAGAAGTTTGCCAAAACACACGTAACTTATCTTTCTGATCATTATTGCTTGTAACAGTAGGCATGGGGCTTCCTAATTGTCCTGATGAGGCACGTTCTCTGCAGAAACTGGATATGACTGAACCATGTTTGCCATGGGGGCCTGTGAGGCCCCCCCTCTCACGTTTCCCGGCTGTATCAGGTTGCCTTGTCTATCTCTTGTAGACCTGCATTCATTCGTCCAATGTCTGCCCTTTCCACATCTTCTACATAAACCTGAAGGCTGAGTCCTCCTATTTCTGTTATTTCTAGAAGATGCATTATTATTATTATTTCTGAAAGATGCATTATTATTATTATTATTATTTCTGAAAATCCGTTGTTTACAATTCCTTTTAATATGACCCATTTTTCCACAATTAAAACATTTGGTATTCTGGTGTCTCCTTTTACCATTGGAAATTGCTTCTTCTACCCATGCTTCAGTGCCATAATCAAATGTATCAACATTGAGTGTATGCAAGACCCATTCTTCCAACGGTGCTGATCTGAGCTTTAAAGGACCCAAAATCCTTTTGCATTCCACATTTGCATTTTCATAAGCCAAAGACTCAATCATTATACGTCTTGCTTCTGGGTCAGATATTCCTATTTGTACAGCCTTAGTTAATCTTTGTAAAAAGTCACTAAAGGGTTCTCTCTGACCCTGTTTAACTCTGACAAATGATTCCATTCTCTGTCCTGGGTCTTGTACCCTGTCCCAAGCCCTTAAGGCTGCTGTAGTACACATGGAGAGTGTGTTTTCATCCAAATTAGCTTGTTCCTGAGGATCAGAAAAGAGCCCTTCACCTAGAATTTGATCTAGGGAAATGTCAATTCCCTTCGCTTTTTCCTGCTGTTCTAAGAGTCTAGCCTCTTGCCTGAATAAGCATTTCCATTTCAATTGCGGTCCACTCTCCAGTACCGCAGAGCTCAGCTGGAGCCAGTCCGAGGGGGTTGCTCTGCTTGTCGTGGCCCAAGATCTTAGCATCTCCTTAACAAAAGAGGCTTGCATCCCAAAAGTCATGACAGCCTGTTTTATTTCCTTGAGATCATTCATACGCACAGGTTCCCATGTATCCTCCTTGATGACCCTAGGGTTTTTGGAACCAATCACCTTCTCTGTTGTTATTACTGGAAAGGCAGGTAGAGCTGTAGGTAGAGCTTTGTGGAAATTGTCCCGGAGAGACTTACCCACAGATGTAGTTAAAATTTTCCTTTCTACCCTTTGCTCTTCCTCATCAGAATTTAGAAATTCCTCAATCTTTTCAATTCTATTCACCATTGCTTTCTGCAATGTCTGAATCTCCTGTCCAGAATTATGTTCCAAAGCCTTCATTGAGGATTCTAAAATATGAAGTTTGTCCGTTAGAGATAACATCTCATCTTTGGACATAATTTTTATGGCATAAACCGTGCCTTCTTGTATTGACAATCTTTCCGTCAATCTGTCATAAGCTTTAGACAAAATCCGATTGTCACATTCAGCAGTTTTGATTCTCTCAGTTAATGTTTCATTTCCAACAGAAAGGGACTGAATCTTATGGTCCAGATCAGCTGTTCCCTCTTCCATAGTAATGAATTTCTCCTTAACATCAGCCTGAAGAACTTCAACCTGATTCTTGAGAAGATTGTTATCAGCCTGGAGAACTTCAAACCGATTCTCGAAAAGATTGTTATCAGTCTGGAGAACTTCAACCTGATTCTTGAGAAGATTGTTATCAGCCTGGAGAACTTCAAACTGATTCTTGAGAAGATTGTTATCATTCTCAATTGTTTTTAAGCGTTCAATCTCTACCTTAAGAATCCTGGATTCGTCTCGTAAAGACTTTATCATATTTCTATTATCAAACCATTTGGTGCCAATGAAAACTACGAATCCCAGAAGGATCCATATATGTGGGGTGATAGACACCTCTTGTAAAATCTCCCACATGGTACAATTAAAAAAAATCATTAAATTCTTGAATAGTAATGTGTTCAGACATTTTATTTATAAAAGAAAATTTTTTTACCTGCAAAGATCGGTTCCTGCCAGTGGTGGTCTCTGTGTTTTTGGAGCCTGTCCTAGAACTAGCTCTTGTAGACCAGGCTGGCCTTGAACTCACAGAGATCCGCCTGTCTCTGCCTCCCAAGTGCTGGGATTGAAGGCGTGCACTACCAAGGCCTGGCAGGCCTCAAACTCACAGAGATCTGCCTGCCTCTGCTTCCCAAGTGCTGGGATTAAAGGCGTGCTCTACCACTGCCTGGCCGGCCTCAAACTTGTGATCCTCCTGCCTCTGCCTCCTTCAGCAAATCCTACCTGCGTGGGCCACCACAACCGGCCAAGTCACTTTGTAACAGACCAAATCTGACGCTGTGGCAGCTTTTGTTGCAAAACCGCAAGTACTTGAGCTTCTGCTAATTCAGGCAGTGGGGTTCCGCTGCAAAACTTAGCCAAGGCAGGCAGAATGGGCCTGTGTCGCGAGTGTGTCTCGGACTCGGCACTGGGGCCGGAGTCACGAACTGAAAAACAGCACCGGGGAGGGTGCTGTGTTAGCTAGCGGGCTGCCCGCTTGAGTCGGGGGCAAAATAGCCCGACGTTGGACGCCAAAATGTAACGGCGTAAATGAATGCAGACAGAGTGTAAAAATATATATATAGCTTTAATGTAGAAATAGACTTACAGAACCACCGTTCCCGCGGAGACCAGGAAAGCAGAAGCAAGCGCTCGGAGCTTGCTCGCCAAATTTATAGGCAGACATTAGCCCGAGGCGAACACGCCCCCTAAGGGGCGGGACTTATCCCTACATTCACCACACAAAGAAACTTCTCTGCTGCAGTCTCAGAACTACACTATCAATGAGTATATAGGTACAGATTTCAAAGGCATGTTGATACTGTGTCCATTTAGCACAATAGTAATGGGTTCAGCCCACCCTACCCCCAGGAACTAGGCGTTCATTCCCTCCTATGGAGCAGATCCTAAGCCCAGTAAGGTAGCAGTTTGGTTACCCCATCGTATCCATGACAATATTGCACCCATGAACATATCTTGCCATGCAGGTTGTTACTCTTCACAGCTGAATAAAGTCATCAGTGACTTTTTTTCCTCTAATAGCCTGCATTGTCCTTTTTTGGTGCTAGGAAAGGTAGCCAGTGAGGAGGAAGCTTTCTGGTCAGTATCAACTTGATTTTCCATGTCCTCTGACCAAAGTGTGTGGTGTCTTCAGAAGTAGAATCTTATCAAGTTCTGGTGCACTGGGGTATCCTTAAAACCACTGAAATATATAGTGAGAGACAGATTCACTCTTTGGTCTCAATTTTTTTTCTAACATTTTTGATTTCCAGATCACATTCCAGGTCAAACGTGTAAAGAAACCCAAAGGGGATCATAAAAAACCTCCTGGGAAAAAAGTAGAGTCCAATCAGGTGGAAAGTGGACAGCGTTACCAAGCAAACTTAGAGATCACTGGCCCGAAGGTGGCATCTCCGGGACCCCAAGGTAAGTGAGGATGTGTCAGATCTCAGTTCTCCTTTCAAGCCACTGTCTCTCTCACAAGGAATGTGTTCTGTGACTTAGAGCAGTTCAGATGAGACGATAAAAGGACCATATCAGAAATTCTTTGATTTTTAAGCATTAACTATTTGGGTTAAAGGCCACTGTCATACACTCAGGTGACTCTTTTCTCCCCCAGTAGTTAAATGGTGGTGATAGAATTCTTCTTTTAAAAACATAATATTTCCTCTTAAAGGAATATTTTTACTATCTTAGACTGAAATTCAATTCATTAAAATCTGTCTTATTTATCTGGTTAAATGTGCTGACTAAAGCAGAGGGCAATAGTAGAATATATAGAATAGAATATATTGTCCAAGCCCAGGGTGCACCTTAGTAAGATATGTCCAGTCAGTAGCAACTATGGGAGAGTAAATATAGACAGCGGAGACTTGTTCTTGCCACATTGTCTCTAAATAAAAATTAGCAGAGCAACTGTGTGGTTAGTTTGGCTAGATGAGTCAAAGGAATTTAGAACGTACCAATTATTCTTCTTCTGTTAACACACTCTAGGAAAGTTGCCTTGTAGTCACCAAAGACATGTAGACAGAGATGTTGATTACAGGGGGCTCCTTATAGTAACAGCCGATAGCAGCCTAAATATTGCATGTCTGTGGCATCTGCTGTACACCAGAGAAACACAACACAGCAAATGAGTAAAGACAGTTTATGAATGGCATAAGGATGTTTCCAATTTGAGAGTTAAACACACTGTATTTCGTCAACTGGTATTTTTTCATATTTCAATGTCTCTGATATATGAGATGCTTATCACAGTATGTATAGTTGTATGTGTATATCACTGACTATATGTAATAGTTGGCAGGATTTTTCTGTCATAAATTGTCTGAAGTAGTCCATCCCGTGGAGTTGATGGCCTCTTAGATCAACTGCACTTGGCCTATCAAGCAAGTGTGTTGACACGTGTGTAGAAGCAGGTGACCAGAGCCCGGCAGATGTTCTCTGTGGGTCCTGAGAAAATTGTAGACCATTTGTAGTTTTCTTCTCTGTGGCCTGTTCATTTTACAGACATTTTCTAATGATCCTGTATTACTTTAAAGAAACCTTCTTACAAAGGGAATTTTAAAGCTGATATGGCTGAGATTATATGAGAACATCTGGGCAGGTGTGTGCTTACTTACTTGCTTGCTTGCTTGTGGTGCTTGGGGATTGAAGTGAGGACCTTGCTCGTATTAGATAGCTCCACTACTTTGGAGCTACGCCATGGTCCCACTTAAGCAGTTTCAAATGATCTCAGCTTGGTAGGTTCTAGTGGAACATTGAAGGTACTTGCAAATCATGAAGGTACGTACTATTCTTAAAAGAGAATGCAGGATGGAGAGGGTGCAAAAATACTACAGGGGGTTAGTAGCCCAGTTTAAATCAGTATGGATTCTGTCCACTGCCAGCTAATAGCCTTCTAGTAAATCATGTCCAAGTTCTAAAGCAAATTATTGAGCAAATGTCTGTAAACCTGTGGGGAGGAGTGGAGATCATTGTGAGCCATAGTAGATACACTAACTGCTAATAATAACATTGAACTCATTTCATTTCCTTTTTTGGCTAGGGCTTCTAAACTGGAAGACCAGGGAAGTGCCATAGACATAATGTAACTGGATTTCAGCAAGGCATTTAACATCCTCTTATGATATCCTTGTGAACAAGATGGAGAGATGTGGGCTCGAAGTTTCCCACTGCCTACAAGATAAAGTGCAGACTTCCTAGTGTGGCATTCAAGACCCTTTATAAGCCAGCCTCTCTCCACCCTTCAATGCTACCTATGAAACAGCCATGCTCTTATTTTATCTATGCCTTTGTACATGCTGTCCCCTCTACCTTTATGCCCTTATACCACCTCTGTGGCGCTCACCCTTAAACTTTAAAGTCAAATGCCATTCCTCCCTTGCTGCCTTCAGACAGAATTAGTTGCTCTTTCATTTGTGCAACTCTTGGGTTCCTTCTCAGGCACTGCGCTGTACGGTGTAACAGTGTGCTCACGTTTGCCTTCCTCACTAGCCTGTGAGCTGCAGAGCAGGCTGCCTCTTCATATGTGTACCCCTGTGTTACACAGTTCCCAGACCCTTATAATAGGTGCTCAATAAATATTTTTCAAGTGAATTTCTTAAATACAAAAAGAAAATGAGCTTTATTGTGAAATGTATTCTTTATTTAAAGTTAATTTGAAATTCTTCCAAACTGTTCTTTTTTGCTTTATTAAAATCTGAATCTAAAATTCCTGCCTGAACTTCAGATGTTTTCTCTTGCTGGTAAACACCTACAGTGTAAAAAGTGCTAAGTAGAATTAAGGTTTTCCATCCTGTTGCCCCCATCAGAAGCCCATCAGATCAGACTTGGTTTTGCTCGTTCTCGGGGCATGATGTAAAGTGAATGACTCAGGCTAAAAAGGTGGTGACTTTACTAGCACAGGAACTGGACTCGTGTGTGTTAGAGTCAAGTAACCTGTGTCTAGGTTCCAGCTCTGTGCCCCCCCCCCAGCCAGAGAACTGTGGCTGCTTCCTCCTGTGAGTTGTAAGGAACAAAGTCTAGTGAGGTTAAGAATTGCAAACATAGAATTCAGCTTCTGAACATACACAAAAAACACTCGTGGAATAAATTATGACCTTACACTGTCGTAGATCCCATCCTGACACTTTTCTTTGTAGCAGTGAGTCTACCCGGGGCAGTTTTGCACCCATAGAACATTTGGCAGTGTGTGACGATATTTCCTGGGGAGGCTGTGCTACTGAATTCTCATGGGTTGATAGGTGCTGCTAAAATGGCCTCCAGTGCACTACAGTATCCTTACAACAAAGCATCCAGCCCACACTGCCACAGTGCCAGGGCTAGATGCCAACTCTAAAGATACCTGTTTCCATTAAGTCAAAGTTATCCTCATAAAAATCCAAACCCAGAAGGGTAAAAATTAAACGTGATAAAATTGGTAGTGTCTAAGAGGATCTTAATTTGTACTTCATGTTGACCAACTTCAAGTACAACAAAGGAGACAAGTTTTATTTCATTATCTTTGAGAAGACTTTATTCAGAGAGGATTTTTATTTCCATTGCCATGAATAATAAAATTTTAATTAGATCTGTTTGTCAGTGGTACCCATTCTAAAGACAAGAACTAAAACATGCCAGTTTGGGTTGTGTCATCAATAGGGAAAACGGCATTCCTTTGTACTGTGTCCATTCATGACATCCTTTCCTTCCAGGAAAAAAGCGTGACTACCAGAGTTTGGGATGGCCCAGTCCAGATGAATGCCTCAAACTTCGCTGGGTAGAGCTAACTGCCATTGTGAGCACCTGGCTGGCAGTTTCTTCAAAAAACATTGAGTGAGTATCTTTGATGTTCATGGAATTTCCTTACCCACGAACCACAGCCGTGAACCACAGGGTGATGTCGTCTGTGTTAATGGTAGCTGGCAGAGCCATCTTTCCAGCACTGTGGTCAACAGAGAATGACCATTACTACCTGCCCACAGCCTAGATGGGCTCAGTCCATGCAAAGAGCAGTGGGTGAACTGCAGGCCGTCTTCATCCACACTTTGCAAGCTACCAGAAGTCTCGTGTAGCACAGGTCACATTGAAGACCAGATCCTACTCTCTAGGAATACAGAGCCCACTGCACAGATGTGGTGCATGTTCAGGGGAAGTGGGGCAAATGGAGATGTCCCAGCACCTGTGAAGAGACAGCAAACAAGGGGACTTGTGCAGACTTCCTGTCCTGAAGTGTTGCTGTGCCCTAGATCTGCTCTCCTTCTTGTTTCTCAGTCACAGTGACTGCTCCTAGAACTTCCTTCACCACAGATGGCGATGAGCCCTCCCAAATTTGTATCTCCAGGCCAGACCACTCTTCAAAGCCCCAGACTTATTTATAGCCACCATCTCAAGAAAACACTTTTCTTGTGCAGCATCCATCATTTAAAAAAAAAAAAAATTGATTTTGTTTCTCCATTTCACATTTTTTAACGATTCATTTTTATTTCTTAATAATGTATATGTATGGATCTGTACATGTGTGAATGAAGGTGGCCATGCAGTTCAGACAACAGCATAGAGTCCCATGGAGTGGAGGTTGCAGGAGCTTGTAAGCCACTTGGTGTGAGCAGCTGGTGTGTATTCCTAACCAGTGAGTGCTGGTGAAGGCTGCTGGAGGTCGCTTGTTCTTCCCAGCTGCCCAGCTGCTTAGACCCGAAATAACCACACAGAAACTGTATTCATTAAATCATTGCTTAGCCCATTAGCTCTAGCTTCTTATTAGCTAACTCTTACATATTAATTTAACTCATTTCTGTTCATCTGTGTATCACCATGAGGCTATGGCTTACCGGGCAAAATTCCCAGCATCTGTCTCCAGTGGCTCCATGGCTTCTCACTGCTCCCTGCCTCCTTTCTCCCAGCATTCATTTTAGTTTTCCCTGCCTAGCTCTGTTCTTTTGCCCTGTCACAGGCCAAGACAATTTCTTTATTCATTAACCAATAAAAGCAACACATTAACAGAAGGCCTTTCCACACCAAGTGAGCCATCTCTCCAGCTCCTCCATTTCATATTTTTCAGAAATAAATTCAGCCATGTGCAGGCCAGAAACCTGGCTATCATCCTTAAAATTATTTCCCTTCATCCCTCAAGCCTTGTCTATTACCAATTCTTACTATTTTTACTTCCCGATAACTTTTCAGAGTTGCTTTTCTGCCTCCACACTGCTCTTCCAGAGTGACTCTGCTGCCACACAGGTGCATGCAGTCACCTCATTAGGCCTCTTGCCTGGCAATCTCTGTCCCTACTGAGAGCTCTTCTTGCTCTGCCCATGCCCCTCAGTCATAGGCTTCACACAAAGACTTTTTGAGCTCTGCTGTCTCAGGAAAGCTGTCGTAACCACCCTCCTCATGGTACAGAGGAGATAAATACCCTCTCGGGCACATTTTCATTATTGCATGTCTTATAACTTGTCATAGCTGTAATCCTACCCCTTCTAAGACATGAGTAACATAACAACTGGGACTGCCTGTGTTTGCTTAATTGCTGTACTCGTGGTATCTGATATACAACAGGTGTGAGATAAATAATCACGGAGCAATAAATGTTTCCCAAATGTAAGTTAAAATCTTTAAATTTAAGTTGCAAAGTAAAATTTGTTAGTGCCAAATTACCATATGTAGAGCATATGATTGTATATTCAAGGGCATGTACTTCTTTTCTAGAAGGCCAGAGTTCAGTTTCCAGCATCCATATTGATGGTTTACAGCCACCTGTAACTCCAGCTCCAGGGATATCTGTGCCCTCTGGTCACCTGCACACGTGTACATACCCCTCCCCCATGTATATATACATAATTTAAAATTATAATTTAAAAAATAACTTCTTGAGGTCATGAAGTGAAATACTTGTATTTGATACCGAATACAATGAGTGTCCATCTGGGTCTGCATAAAATTTACTGTCTCATAAATGACTTTTTTTTTTAGCGTAAGTGTGCTTATGCAAGTTAAGGAAAAGCATGCTGGAGGAACCATTGTGTGTCTTACTCTGTTTCCTAAAAGGAACACCCACTATTACCAAGCCCTCCCTGGTGAGGGAGTGCCATATAGAATTAGATCCGCAGATTGTTAGAGCTGTCTCTACCTACTTGGATTTTCTGATGTGGTCATCTTCATTTTCCAGCATCACAGAGCACATAGACTTTGCCACACCTATACAGCAGCCAGCAATGGAACCGCTGTGCAATGGCAATCTCCCCACGAGCATGCATACCCTCGACCACTTACATGGAGTGTCCAACAGAGCCAGCCTGCACTACACGGGTGAGAGCCAGCTAACAGAGGTGAGTACTCAGCCTTGTTCGGGCCGTTGAAATGTTAGCCTCACAGTTTTGATGTGGCCAGGGCTCTTTTTGCTCACTCGCTCTTTCTTTTTGGCTTTCTTTCTTTCTTTCTTTCTGTCGTTTGTTCGTTCTTTCTTTTTTAAATTATGTATATATACATGGGGGAGGGGTATGTGCATGTGTCTTCCTTCCTTCCTTCCTTCCTTCCTTCCTTCCTTCCTTCCTTTTTTGGCCCTGAATTGTGTGGCTTTTGGCTGAGCCCAATTCCTTTCAGTCCCTAGGACGGAGCTGTGATGACTGCTTTATGTGTCTATAACTTTTATTACGTGGGAGAGGGCCATGGGCTGTCAGTCACCTGAAGAGTGTCTTTCATAGCCTGGCTCTGAGCAGAGGCACAGCAAGGTCCCAGAAAAGTATTCTGATGTTATGCTCCACCACGCAGCATCCACATCTGGTCTCTTTAGCCCTGTCACCTGCCATCTCCTTCTGTTTCAGGTACTGCAGAATCTCGGCAAAGACCAGTATCCACAGCAGTCACTTGAACAGATCGGCACCCGAATCGCCAAGGTGTTGGAAAAAGTAAGTCTCCCAAGTGGCTAGTAGATTGTTGGACTACTAAGACTTCTTAGTTGGTTCCCACATGTCTCTTGCCTCTTTTATCTGTGACTAGCAAGACCAGAGGCCCAGGGTGAAGTATCCCCACTCAGGCTGTCTCGTTCACTTTCATAGCTTCTCCATCACCACTTTCCCTCTCTTCCACCCGTCTTTACCTTCTGGGATGAGGTGTGCCCCGCCAGCAGTGTCTCCTTTCCTCTGCCTCGGTGGAGAGGTGCTGTTGGGAGCTCGGGGAGCTGGCACAGGAAGTGAGGCCGAACATACTACTGACAGGAAATACCTTGTAAAGTAGCTTTTTCCCTGCAGTCCTGAAGCACATTTGCAGTACTGCTTCCCTACAGCTCAGAGAAGGTGGCTCAAATCTCTGATCTGAAGAGATGACTTTTCTGCCTTAAGAAGAAGTTATATTTTTAATTTGATTACTTTTAGCTAAGAATCTCTCTGGTGCTGTCTGATATTAAAGAGGTTATTTATAACAGTGATTAAGAAAAGCAAGTCACTTGAGTGTGGCTATGACAGATGTAGCAACAACTGCCTTCCTTTGCGTATCACACATGGGAATTGTCCATTTGTAGTGAAAGTGGGGCACGGATGCGATCTACAGACCCAAATGTAAAGAGTAATAAGTAAAAATTGCAAAAGTGCTTGAGATCAACATAGAAGGCACATGGGAAGTGGAAGCAGAAGGCAGGCTCAGATAGTCATTTCCCAATATGTTCACAGAAGTAAGTCCTCTACCTGACAGGAAGGTAGACAGACTCAGGGCTGCCACACAGGAGTGGCAGTGACCCAGACTCGGGACCACCACACAGGGGCAGCAAGGCCCAGCAGAAACCACGCAGCAGAGAGATCCTGCAGGGGTCAAAAACATGGTTTAGTCTAGCCTTCTTGGCATGAATCTAAAAAATAACATGAAACACCTGACTGTGAATCAAGATCACAGCAGAACTGAAAGTGCAGGGAGAGGTTAGCAAAGGTGTGAAAACAGGGTTCTCACCCTGAGTGCTAGCCAACAGAAGAGATGCTGATAGATTGGGGGAAAAGGAGGTGCAGGAAGGAAAAAATATGAAAGAGATAATCAAAAAGAATAGAAGGAAACATGACAGGATAAAATTAAATAAGACTTAGCAAGTTCTCGTTTTTCTGTAAAACATGTCTAATTAAAATAGCATGTTGTATGACAAAGAAACTGATTCAAAGGAGTTAGCAATGATACTTATTCAAGCAAATTATTCTGTATTGATAAACAAGAGAGAATCCTTGTTACTTATCTCCTAACACAGCAGTTGTCTCCAGGAGAGATCACCCCACTTCAGAACAGCTCCATCCTGCACAGGAGAAGATGCTTCTGAGTTACTATTGGTCCTACACAAAGCAGGTGTCCACAGATCTTTGTATTCATTTAGAGACACTCACAAGTGTGAGTGTGAGCTCACTGAGGACAGGACTAGAATCTGCTGGTCTAGAGGATGATGAGGAGCCCAGGCCGAGCCCATGCTGGGGTCTGGAGGGCAATAAGGAGCCCACAGCTGGTGGAACTGAGCCTTGGACTCCCACTGTGAACCAGCAAGTCTGGAAGAACAGGTTATCTAGGCTTGAGAGAGCTAGAAAATGAGATTGCTGGCAAAGGGGGGGGGGGGGGGGGGGTTTGGAGGATAAGCAATGGCATATCCAAAAGAATTCCAAGTGAAAGAAATTATTTCCAGATGAAGACACAAGCAAGCATGCTGGATAATACCCAAGAAAGACAGTACACAAACAGGATCATTCTTTTCATCAAAAGGAGGCAGAGCTGCAGGTAGAGAACCACAGGCTTGCGAGCATTCTGGGCTACATAGTGAGGTCAAGGCCAACATGGACTAGACAGTAAGCCCTTGTTTCAAAAATACAAACCAGAAGCACCACCCCCAATGCAGAAAATGCCAAAAAAAAATTTTAAAAATAAGAAATAAAGTAAAAGTTAAAAAGCTAGCTATTAAAGAAAGAAAAAGACCCATTACCCATTAAATAGGAGTCCTAAAGAAATGAACCAAGCAAATATTAAAATTATAATTTATAAAAACATTCCTAAAAGAAAAAAGTTTGAAACTGTATTTTGAAAAGGCAAATCCACTAGGCCAGCCAGAGCTTATGTAGAAAGATCCTGTCTCAGTAAGTAAACTACATAGAAAGAGCCTGTCTAATAAATAAATATAATTAATAGAATAAAATAATAATAAAAGCTAAAATAAAAAACTCCCATCTACTTTTGGAGTTTAAGATAGCCAATTCTAAAATATATTCTATTAGCCTTATATTTTTAATTACTAGTTTCTCTCTCTCTTGTGTTTGTGTGTGTGTGTGTGTGTATTTTGAGTTCAGACATGTACACCATACCTAAGTAGATGTTAGCAGCAACTTTCTTTAGGAATTGACTCCTGCCAACTTGTGGGGTCTTGGGGTCAAACTTAGGTATTCAGTCCTGTGCACAGTGCCTCTTTCTACTGAGCCATCTCACCTATCTCTAAAAGTATTCAGAACAGACTCGTGTTGCTGGGTTTTCAACAAAGACTCAATTCCAAAAGTCAAAAGAATAAAATTTTTAGGAAAAAAACTATGAGCCTTGAGTTGAGGATGAATATAAACTCCACATGCAAATGGTGATGAGCTTGCAGAGACTGTTGCTCCCATGTGCCCCGTCTGATAGATTGTGCTCTGGACAACCTCGATGACCATAGCAGCACTGGTAGAAGGGCCTAGTGTCAAGCATGGTGTCTACCTGCACAGCTAAGATGCTCTATGGAGACCCTGCCATCCTCTGAAAATACAGGTATGCTACACTGTCAAAAAATAGACTGGGTAGGGGCATATATAAAAGGTAAGATCAGTGTACTGATTAATTAATTTGAAGATCTTATGCTTATATAGAAGAAGAAAGGAATGTGAAGAAAAATAAGAAGCTATCACAGTGCTGCATAAAGAAAGTGGCAAGCCCAGAATTCTGTGCCAGCGTAAGCACCCTTCAGAAGCTGAAGAAAAATCAAGATGTGTTCAGTTATCAAAAACTGAGGGACTTCTCCACTAGTATATCTAAACTGAAATAAAATGTAAAGGGAGGTCTGTATAAAAATATCTCAGGTAGAAATATGATATGCAAGAAATGAACACCAAAAGTTAAGATGGAAATGCACAATGAATATTCAAAACAATGACTGTAGTACCTGAGCAACTCACTCTTGTAACCATATAAAATACACAACAGCAGTTCCATAGGGACTGAATGGGGTTCAGAGTACCACAGCTTAACTGGTGTCAATCAGAGTATAAGAGTAATGATTTACATGTTTTTTGGGTTTTTTTTAACTTTTTTTTATTGAGAAAAGAAAAAAAACAAATTTCCTCCTCCTCCCAGCCTCCCATTTCCCTCCCCCTCCTCCCACCCTTCTTCCCCTCCCCCCACTCCTCTCCCCCTCCCTCTCCACCCACTGAGACAGTGGAGCTGATCTATTGGGAGCTCACCAAGGCCAGCTGAACTGTGACTGAAAAAGCATGGGATAAAACTGGACTCTCTGAGCATGGCGAACAATGAGGGCTGATGAGAACCCAAGGACAATGGCACGGGGTTTTGAACCTACGTAATGTGCTGGCTTTGTGGGAGCCTAGCCAGTTTGGATGTTCACCTTCCTAGATTTACATGTTTTTTAAAATGTATGTTTTAAGTCATAGGCTAACTACCAAAATTACTTTAAGATACATTTTAGTAGAAAGAAAATGCAATAGCATAAAAGTATCTGATTAAATTCAAGGAAGTCAAGAAAGGTAAGAGCACAGAAAGCATCAAACATAATAATACAGACACAGATGAATCGGGCGGTGACTGACAGATGCATCGGGAGGTGGGTACAAAGACAGACATGTAAGTCACAGACTGACAGATGCATCGGGAGGTGGGTACAAAGACAGACATGTAAGTCACATGTACATTGGCTTTTAAACCCAGCCATGTGCTACTTAGAAGAGACACTTTAAATATTTGAATATGAAAAGTTGAAAGTACAGGAAAATGACATCATACAAAGTGACAAAAAAGAATTAGGTATCACTGGATACTTATATCAAGGAGACATTGAGATAAAAAGCATTAATGGAGTTTAAGTGGTATTTCATAAAAATAAAGGAATGTATAGTAAACTGGACCATAATCCCCAAAAGATATGTATGTCTGAATTCCAGAGTCTATGAAAGTTACCTTAGATTAGAGGAGGTATTGGCAGGTAAGATTTTCAGAACTGAGAGATGGAAAGGTTTTCCTAGTTTATATAGGAAGACTTCATGCACCCACAGGTGGTCTTCCAGGAGGGAGGATAGAGGAGCCTGTGCTACCATGACCACAGGGACATAAGTAGAAGTGATATGATCCCCAAAGAGTGCTGACCACCACCAGAGGCCATAGGAGGCAGGAGATGATCCTCAGTCCTATGTGGGGAGCTCAGCCCTGCTGATCACGTATTCGCAGTAATACTGATCTAGGATTCTTGTCCCCAGTACTGTGCAAATAACATATTTCTGTTTCATTAAATTACTAAGCTTGAGTCAATTTGGTACAGCCATAGGAATCTAACCAATTCAATGTAGATGAGCCCTATTAACTGTATCTAATTCACATAGCTCCAAAATATATACCGTGACTTACCTTTAAAAAAAAAAAGTAGCTGTACTTCTCATCTAGGTAGATTTTAATACATGTTACATAATAACTGTAAAATGAGCAGGAAAATGAACAGTTGTACACTTGACCCAGGTGACCGAGGTGCAGAGCAATCTGTCTAGCAGTGACAGGACCATGTTCTTCTCAAGTGCATAAGAAAGAGGGTCATGTATTGATTGAACAAAAAACAAAAAAAAAGAAGCTTCAACATCTACAGAATTCTGAAGTTTGAAATCACTTAGGACATTAGGGCTAAACTAAAATAAGTAAAAATATTTAAAACGGGGGGCTTTCATATAGATATGAAGAAATTGTAAACTTATAAAAAATTTCTAAAACTGAGGGAAAATATAAAACAATGCTGAAAGATATAACAAATGGAAAAATACAGCCATAGTCCCGAGTGTAAAGTCTGTAAAGCCTAAGAACATTAGTTCTTCCTAAGTTAATTCGTGATTCTAGCACTAACGATAAAAGTGCTGTGTTTTCCCCAGCAGCAGACAGGCTAATTGTAAGTTTATCCATAAGAGTGAACAATGAAGAATTACCAGGCAGACTGTGAAAAAGAACAGTTGGAGAAGAGCAGGATTTAACCTTATATTAAACATACATGAAGTCCTTAATTAAAGCTGTTTAATGGTGGTGCATGAATATGCAGACTGATGAGAAAGGACGGAAAGCTAATTGCATGTGGCAGCTTAGCATATAAAGACACCCCCTCCCCAGTGCAGAGAAATACATGTTTTATGCTGGGTAGGAAAAATGTAAAAATTAAATCCATTTCTTACACATACGCCAAGATAAATATTAAGTGGATCAGAGACTTAAACTCATCTAAAAACGGATCTCATGTAAGTACAAATAGAATGTAGGGTTTTTGTGTGGCCTGAATGTGGCGAACATTTCCAGATTGACTCGGAATTCACGTGCAGTATGGGAAGAGGTTAACAAATTCACATGAACACTGTAAACAAAGTGGATGGGTATAGTTTCAACTGACACTAGAGGGAAAGCATTTCAAACTTCATTCTAGGCACTCCTAAAAGGAAGAAAAGTCGGTATCTCTTGGCTTAGCATAAATGTAACAGAAGAAAGGGTTAATGAAGGAGCAGGGAAAATGATAGAGATATTCAGAAGGGTCAGGAACTATAAAGTATTCCATTTTAACTACTGTACAGGAGGGTGGTGAGTCAGACAAACCCACAGGCTCGGGAGCCCTCTGGCCAGAGAGAGAAACTGGTGCTCTCTGGGAGAAGAGTGGGTTCCTGGTCTCAGCGCTCTCAACAGTTCTCTGGCAAATTGAACAACAAAGCACAAGGACAGGAAGCTAAGACAGAATCCATGGGAAAGTTTGAGATGATCTTGCCAACCATGGAGGCAAGAATTTGAGCTTTCAATCACCATTGAAGTCAGGGGCTCCTGATAAATATCCCAGGATTTCATTTGAACCATCTGAAGATTTGTGCCTTTAAGAAGGACCCAATCAGAGAGGAGCCTTTGCACTGTGGTATAGAAGCCAAAACTCAGCTCCCAGTGATTGAATTAATCAGGCCAGCGCTCACACACCTTGTGAGAAGACAGAAGTTCTCTGTAAGAAGATAACCTTGGGTCAGCACAGGCCACCAAGCCTGATGGCCTGAGTTTGACCCCCCCCCAGGTCCCACATGGTAGGTGGAGAGAACCAAGACCTTCAAGCTGCTTTCTGACTCCACGCGAGTATTGCAGCGTATGTACATGCGTACAGACACATTAATTAAATCGTGAACACATGAATGGATGAATAAATGAGAAGAAAATGATATTTTCAAGTATGAACATTAAATCTTATAATAAACTTTGTCATTTGAAAAAAGATCAACTCATCTGGAGCTTCTGTGGTACAAAGGTCAGCCCCTCCACTAAATCATACTAGCTGTCCATGGGAAAGGAGAGACTGTGGACGTACATCTGCAGATAGATGATGTAGGCTCTGGAGTTAAGACAAGGACTTTAAAAATCTCAGTAATCAGTATGCTCAAGAAGACAGAAGGAAAGTAGAATAGGATTGGAAAATTTTCTCTATGGAGAATTGGAATCTGTGAGAAAAAATTAAATGGACTTTTGGAGACTGAGAATCATAAAAACTGAAACTAAGAATTTACTGCATGGTCATAAAATGAGACCAAACAATGGAAGCCCAGAAGTCAGGTGACAAATGGCTTGAAGAAGATGGTAATCCACATGGGGAAAGCTGAAGCTCAACTCTTACATATAGCTGAACTCAGAGTGACTCAAAGGCCAAAACTACATGATTCTTGGGAGAATCCATGAAATGCTGATGCTGGGCTTGGCAAAGGGTTCTTGGTTGTGACACCAGGAGCACAGGAGTCAGAAGAATAAAAGAGAGCCCAGGCTCCACATGACTAACAGATTTCGGTGTGTCACTGGCATGGGAAGCAGGCTGTGAAATGGGAGGCAGTACTGTCAAATCATCCATCTGATAGCGTAATGTCCAAAGCATATCAAAAAGTTCTACCATTTGATGTGGGAAGTCCTTCTGTGTATGCGTTGCTTTTTATTGGTTAATGAATAAAGAAGCTGCTTTTGGCCAATAGCTTAACAGAATATAGCCAGGCTGGAAGAGATGTATACAGAGAGAGTAGGCAGAGTCAAGGAGAAACCTTGTAGCCCCACAGAGACAGGTGCCGGAGGGAACCTGGCCAGTAAGCTACAGCCATTTGGTGATACACAGATTAATAGAAATGTGTTAAATTAAGATGTAAAAGTGATCCAATAAGAAGTTAGCATTAATAGGCCAAGGAGTGATTTGATTAACACAGTTTTTGTGTGGTTATTTCGGGGCTGAGCAGCCAGGAACAAACAAGTAGCCTTCCTACAACACCATTCAATAATAAATACTAAAAATTCAACCTAAAAATGTGCACAGGGTTTAAGTAACCATATCTGATGTGCTAGTATGCAATGGCTAAAATCATGAGAAAAGTGTGCATTACCAGTCAGAGAAAGGCAAACTCTAACCAAAGTGTGTAGTTGATTTTTTATTTCCTCTTTGGGGGCCCACCACCCAGCTTCCAAATAAATGCAGAGACTTATTTGTACTTATGAATGTCTGGCCTTTATTTGGCTTGTTTTTAGCCAGCTTTTCTAACTTAAATTATCCTGTTTCTCTTTAACAGGTTTGCCTCTGGGCTTTTGCCTTCTTTATTCTATATATCTTTCTTTCCTTCTTACTCCGTGGTTGGCTGAGTGGCTGGTGGCTGAGTAGCTGGTGGCTGAGTGGCTGGTGGCTGGTAACTGGCTCCTGGCATCCTCCTCTCCTTCTTTTCTCACTTCTCCCTGTTCTTTTGAGTCTAGAGTTCTCCTTCTATTTATTCCCTCTGCCTGGCAGCCCTGTCTGTCCCTCTCCTAACTAGATATTGGCTGTTCAGCTCTTTGTTAATGTTTTAATCAGGCAAAGTAAGACAGCTTTACAGAATTAAATAAATGCAACAATTTTTGCATCAGACATTCCAAAGCACAAACAAATGCAACACATCTTAAACTAATATTCCACAATAGAAGTGGCCTCACATCCTTTAGGAAAATTATAAAAATGAAATGTTAGTAAGGATGAAGAAGAATTGTAAAAAATGCAGGTGGTATGAACATAAAATCTTCCTGTTGCTGGGGGTGGGGAGTATCATAGATCTTCTTAAAGACAGAAGTGGCCAGGGAATCAGCAGCTTCACTTCTTGGTACATATTCAAAGCAATTGAAAGCATCATTTCAAGGAAATACTTGTGCACTCGTGTTTGACTCTTCTCTTCTATGTAGCCAAATAGTAGGATCAGTATGAATGCCCGTCTAAAGATGAGTGGACAAAGGAAATGTATATAAATACAATGAGTCAGCCGTTAAAAAGGAAGGGATTTCTGCCACATTCTATGACGTATGTAAATCTCAAAAAGTTTTGCTACCTAAGCCTGCTATAAAAAGTCAAATCCAGAATGTTTTCACTTAAGTATCAGAACACTCACACTCATATAGCAGACAGTGTAATACAGTGATGGTTGCCTGCCAGAGACTGGGGTGAGGAGCCATTGTTTAACACAGTTTGGGTGTGCAGATAGATGAAGCAGTCCTGAAGATTGATTGTGCACGGTGTGAGTGCTTTAGCACTGCCAAACTGTACATTTAGAAATGATGATCATCCTAAATTTTAGGAAGTCAGAATAGACAGTGGAACATGAGATTAGATGTAGGAGTGGAAATGAGACACATTAAGATGGATTATTAGAAAATATTCAGCCTGAAGAATAAAGAGGTGAAGGAATTTTTTAAAGGGAGTTCACATAAGGACTTAAAAGACAAGAGACACATCCAAGAAAAGAACAAACAACAGCAAAGAGTCCAGCATAATCCAGGAAAAAGAGAGGACAGTGCAGAAGCAACATTGGAGAAAGAAGTAAGAGCTAAGCATTTCCTAACAACGATGAAGGATATTATTCCATAGACTCAAGAACGTCTGTGGCCCAAAGAATTGTTTGTTATGTTATCGTAATGACTATGGACAAAAGACTAAATAAAATCTTAGAAGACAGAGAAAAGGGTGTCACTTTCAAATGAACTCCAGCCAACTTCTTCACAGGAGTCACACTGGAATGCAAAGGAATCTCAGCTACTGAAGGAAAACCCTAGACTTCCATCCCCTGCAGATTCCTCACACAACGAAGACTCTTCATTGTTTGCAGGGTGAGCAAAGATGGGTAAATGGAGGCACAAAACAGAAGTAAGAGGCCACAGATGACCATAGTACTCAGTGTGTTGTGAATAGATGACTATTAAAATAAAGGGGAGCCCACTGTACTTCATGTAGTCCCTAAAGGGCAACTCGAGGTGAGTTATGAATGTCACTCTCAAAGCTGAAACAGTACATCTTCTGCCTGTTCCCTTCTCTACCAAGGTCCAAAAGAACAAACAAATCACATGATCCATTGTAACTTAGGTCTCAAGTTCCATTTAAGGGGTTTTCATGTTTTGCTACAGTTACCCAGTCCGGGTACAGTTCACCAACCACGGTCATTTTCACTATAAGCCCTGCTGCCTGTTACCACCCGTTATTAGGTTTTCATGGATGAAGAGCTAAAACATTAATCTAACATTGCTTTCATTGTAGGTTCGCAGACTAAAGTCCTGAGCTCTGAATTGGTAGCCTTCTGTAGTACTCAGACTTCAGGGTACACTAGAAGCATAATCTTGTTAAAACATAATGATGGGTCCGTGTGGCCCTCCCCCATATTCCATAAGTCTGGGATCAAGCTTGGGATTTTTGTTGGTACTATATTCTCAGATAATACTACTGGTCAAAGGACCCTACTCAGAAGCCAGTACCTTAGCATGGGGCTGAGGAACAGCAGGTGTGGTGTGCTTCCTTCATGATGGCCATAACAAAGCATAACAAAGACCTCTGTGTTCTCTTGCCTTCAACTTCTAGGATAATTATTACCCATTAGTATTCTTCAAGTGCCCCTCAGTAATTATCTCCTTGGGGAATTATTGAGTTTGCATTGCCTCTAATTATCACCAACTGCCAACAGATGACATTAATTAGACTCCACTCTAGGTTCAGATCAATAAGCATCATCAGATGCCTCAGCACAGGCCCGTCTGTGCCACCACGCGTGCACCACACCAAGCTGCCACCATCACCCTGCATCAGATACTAGGTTGCCACATGGTCCTGTTGGACCTTGTGAGATGGCACAGGGGAGTTCTGTCTCTGTGTCCCCCATTTCACAGGTGCAGAGTCCATGCCATCTGGGCAGCCAGCAACCCCACTTGTGACAGTGTGTCCCTTCACAGTGACTGTTTCCTTTGTCATACAGAAACAGTTGAGTTCCGCATGATCTCAGGCACCTGACTTCCCCTGTCACCTGTGCTTTGAAGTTCTCACTCTATATCAGTTACTGTCAATGTCAAGAGCTGTCTGTCCTCTGCTTCTTCTGATGCTCTTACAGATTTGGGTCTTGCAATCATTAATAACAGAGGTTTTGTAGGAAAGGGGCTGCTAAATGTCCTGAATTGGAAATATAAGTGAGGGCTTCTGCTACACTGTATCATTTGTAAAATAAGCCTTACTGACACTGGAGGCTGCAGCAGCGCCTGGCCTGTGCTGAGGAGCACCTCAGTGTTTCAGCTGTGGTGTCCAGGCTCCCTGCTACACTGCAGGGAGTGTATTCCTTGGACAAACTGCCTTTTTAAAAAGACTCCTTTATTCTATGTGTACATATGGATTCCTGAGTGAATCTGTTTACCATGTGAATGCAGGTACCCATAGAGGCCAGAGAGGGCATAGGATCCCCTGCAGCTAAAGTTACAGATGGCTGTGAGCTGCCCTGTGGGTGCTGGGAACAGAACTCAGATCCTCTGCAAGTGTAGTACATGCTGTTGACTACTGAGCATCTCTCCAGCCCCTGCAAATAGCTTTTACCAAGTCTGACAACACAAGGAATCACCCAAAGACAGGAACTAGGTCATGTCAGAAGAACTCAGAGCCAGTGTAAATAAGCTCCCATCGTCTAAGAACGGGGTAAGGTGAGTGACGACATTAGTGACCATGGTGATTTGAACTATCACTTGTATTTAAGCTAATAAATGTGCTGTAGTAATTTTCATCTAGGGTGCATGAGAACAGCTTGTTTATTGAAAATGTAAATAGAATTAACACATGCATTTTTCCTACTAAATTCACTATATCTTGATATAAACAAATAACTGATGTGGAAACTATATAGGATATTCTAACTGAAACACTAGGAATGATATCTCTGGTGTGTTAATGGGTATAGCCATGCTCACAAGTATATGGCAGCCCCTGGGGACCAGTGGCTTCATAAACAGAGAGTGGTACTGTATGTGAAGTGTTGAAAGCTCACATCACCGTTAAAAATAATCCTGCCCTCACTCTCCCTATGAAGTCCAATCTGAGTCCAATCCAGTCCCTGGTAGCTGTTGACAGACAATGTTGGGGACAGAAGAGCATGCTGGGCAGAGTTATTGGGAAGCATGCAAGAGCTCAGGGATGGCTACATGTTGTGTAGCGCTGCTTCTTCACAGAAATAGTTGCCGAGGAAAGAACTAAGTAGACTCCAGAGACTGAATGAGGCATAAGGAATGTGCCAACCAATTGCAGTGTATGGACTTCACTTAAATTATTATTCAACCTGTAAAAGCAAAACAGAACTTTCATAATCCAATTGGGGGAAATATGCCAACTAAGTAATGGATGGTATTACAGAATAAGTTGCAGTGTTTTAGACATGATCTGTTAATCATGGGCTTTAATATGAGTTTTTAGCTCAGCAGTACTCTGAAAAAATTTATTGGCAAAACTATGTAAAGACTGAGATTTGCTTCAGTTTAATGTAATTGAGAGTGTAGACAAGATGGAAATGGACTGATCAGCAAAGCTAGTAATGAACACAAGGGGGTGTTACACTGCTTTCCTATTCCATGTGTGCACTGTATTTTTTTATTACAAAGTTGTAATTGTAATTAATGTATGCACATGCAGGGATTCGCTGACAACTTGGTGGTTGTTTTTCTTCTATCATGTGGGTTCCAGGGACCAAACTCAGGTGGTCAAACGTAGCAGCAATTTCTTTACCTGCTGTTCATCTTTCTGGCCCATGTTTGTACTTCCTAAACACCCATTATAATATATTTTAAGCAAATTTAAACATGATAAAGTAAAAGAAAAACAGTTTAATGGCAACAGTGACGATCAAATGAAATGAAAAGGAATGAATACAGGCTAATTAGGAAGAAGGGTTTGGGGAGTGGTATTTTTGAAACCGAACCCAGTGTAACCCAGGGTTGCCTCAGACTCACTGCATAGCTGAAGGTGATCTTGAACTCCTGAATTCCCGCCTTCACTTCCCCAGTGCTGGGGTTACATGTGTGTGCCAGCTGTAAGTGGAACACCTCAAGCTAAAAATGTAATTATTTAAGGATTTTAGTCACACAGTGCGTGGATGTGTTAGAAGAAGCTAAAGAGTGACTTAGAAGCTTCATGTAAGAAATGACCTGGCTCCTGTGCCCAGAGAGTTGATGGATCCTGGGACCTGCTGCCCCTCTTCACAAGTCAGGCCTCTGTCCACGGTGCTCCTCCTCACCAGCACACTGGTGACTTTGCACCTCCACATAAAACAGTGAACTTAAAAGCAAGAACATTAAATAAAGAGACAGGAAGATCAGTCAGTCTGTAGACAGGACATGTGATGTGTCCCAAACTGGGTACAGTATTACGGAAGCTGCCAACAGCAAAGACCAAGATAACCTTAAAAGCATTTGTTCAGTCAGGGTGCCATCAGGAGACAGAAAAGACACCACATGTTTCAGAAGAGCAAACTTAGTTTAGAAAACCGATTGCGTTGTTGTAGAAGGTGAAAGGGGAATAGGAAATACTGAGGTCAACCAGGAGTAACAGCTGTAGGGAGTCCTCCCAACCCAGAGGTGGGAGAAGGTGAGCGCTGGGCCTCTCCTAGGACAGATCTGCAGGATGAATTCTGAAGGGTTGGAGCCTGTTTCTAACACAGTCTGGCTGCTGATGAGGACCAGTGAGGCTAGTTCTAGGGGAGTGGGGGGCAGGGGCAGCCCTGTGTGCTGTTGCTGGTATGAGTCTGAGTGGCATTACATTTGAACAGGGAGAACAACTTCCCTTGCCCCACAGACCCTTCAGTTTACCAGCGCACATTTGCAGAACGTAACAAGAAGCCTGCTCACAACAGAGCAAGGTGATTTGCAAACTCACAGCCACAGGACCATGGTGCAGATTATGAAATTAGGCTTTGGCCTTGAGGCAAAGAGCTTAATAAATATGAAAGCAGCCATTCATTCATCTACTCGTTGAGCAGATATTTACTGAGGGCTTAGTTACCACGTGTCACTTTTCAGTGCTCCAGATAAAGCGGTGAAGGGAAATGAAGGACTTCTGACATTGTGGAGACAGGGGAGGACAGATCACCTACAGAGGATGGTGACTGAAATGACAGCCTGTTTGATAACACCGCCAAAGCCAGATGACAGTTTCGAAAGGACACAGACCCCCTAGAATTATATGACCTTCAGTGAGGAAGGGAAGAAGACATTTAAAGATAAAGAGCTAAGAAAAGTTCACATCCAGGAGTCCCTCAGGAACTTCTCTATGTAAAGACACCAATACGTTATCCCAAAACACAAGATTTGCTAAGAAGTAAGATGATAAAGTTACAAATACAGACATAACCTATAAATAATGATTACTTATTTTAAAAGAAATAACAAACCTGAAACCCTATTGAGTTAGCCTTTTGGCACTGACCAAATACCTGAGGCAAACAGGTCACAGAAGGAAAGGTTGGCATGCTGGGGAATGAGCTCAAGGCCAGCTTGAGCTACAGAGGAGAGGGAGAAAGGAGGAAGAAAGCTTTGTTTGTCTCATGGCACTTCTTGTATTATAATGCTTTTGTTAAGTTCGGAGTCAGGATAATAATGACCTTGTGTGTTGAGTGGAGAAGTATTCCTCCCACCTTAGTTTTCTGAGACAGTTCTTGGAGAATTGATATTTTTTCTTGAATGTTTGTTACAGTTCACTCAGGACAGGAGTTTTCTTTCTAAGGGGGTAAACTATAATTCAGTGTTTTAAATAGCCATGATGATCTCTTCTTCAGTGATCTTTGGTAGTTGTATCTGTGAAAGAATTCATACTTTTCGTGTAAATGATTGAACTGATTTACTGATTTACTACCGTTTGAATATCCATAGGATCTGTAGTAATGTCTACCCACTCATAATCCTGTAATGTTTTGTGTCTTCTTTTTTTCCTGCTCAGACTACATAGAAGGGTGTCCATTTTATCCATCTTAGCCACGGTTTAATATGCATTGAGATTGTTTTAGTTTTTCTTCTGCTTCCTCTTAAAAATCAGCTTACTTATTACCTGTATTTTTGCATATATGCACAGGGACGCGCGCGTGTGTGTGTGTGTGTGCGCGCACACACACGCGCGTGCATAAAGAGTCCAAAGAGAGCATCAGATATTCTCTTCTGTCCTCCACCTGTAGGTTTCAGGGTCCTGAAACCTGGGGCTCACATTTTCTTACCTAGTCTGGAGATGAACAGCTGTCCTGTTTCCACCTGACCCTCCCTCCTGTCTCCACTTGCCTTGGAGCTAGCGTTATAGATGTACTCAGCTGCTGGGATCCTAACTCCAGGCCTCCTGTTGTGCAGCCAGCACCCTTGACTGTTGAGCTACCTCTCCTGACCCCTGCTTCCATGACCACCTGCCCTTTATAGTTTCTCCTGCTTGATTGAAATTAAATTGGAAGTTTGTAATGTGGATTTTTCCCTTTATTCTAAAGCTAAATAGTCTCATTAAATTTATAGCAAATTTCATTTATCACATTTTCATGTGATTAAGTTGATTTTACAGCTTCCTGTGGTTTCTTTTTTTACTAATTTAAAGGTGGTACCTGGTTTTCAAATAGGTGAGCATCTTCCAGCTCCATGCACATGTTGTTTATTGTGTAGTGGTAAATAAACATGTTAAATGTACTCAGATTATTTTATGGTCTAGAAGATGGCCTTGGGAAATATTTCATGCACTAGAAAGAAACAGCATCTGTTGTTAGGCAGACTAATCTAGAAATGCTGGCATACATTGATTGATAGTATTGTACATGTTTTCTCTAGCTTCAGTAATTTTTTAATGAATTACCAAGAAGCATATTAAGCATCCATCTATAATTATGAGTTTGTTTATATCTTGGTTGTGTATATTTTATTATTAGATGCAGAGATCAGTGCAAGTGAGAACAAAGAATATACTCATCTAAGGATGTAGTATAGTCAACACTGTACAACTGGGTTTTGTTAACATTTAGAAAAACTTCTAACAAAGTTAATTTTAAAAAATTATAAGTAACTAATATCAGGAGAAAAGAGAAAATAAAACTTCAGCTGTGTTTGATTAAAGAGGTTTTAAAAAGCTACAGCTGGAGCTGGGAAGGTGGCTCAGTGGAAAGAGCATTTGTGGCACAAACATGAGGACCCGAGTTCAAATCCCCAGAACAAACATAAGAAGCCAGTTGTGGCCACGCCCACTTACAAGCTACGTGCTGTGGGGACAGAGCCAGAATTGCTGAGGCTATTATCTGCCATCCTAGCTTCAGGTTCCATGAGAGAACTTTCTCAGGAGAATAAGGTTGAAAATAATGCCTCAGAACACCTGGCCTCGGTGCACAGGTGTGTATACATGTACTTACAGAAACATTTATGCCACACTTACACTACACACACACACAAATTAAATAATCAGTCAATAAATAAAGGCATACTTACATCTTTATATCAATCAGTTTGAAAATACCTAACTTTAAATTCCTAAAAAAGAAAAAAATCCTGTAATTTATCTAATCTGATTCAAGAACAAAAACAAAATCTGAAAAGTCTTGAGCAGTAAGTTAAAAAATATGTTTTCAGCAAGAAATACGACACAGCTGGGTAGGGGAATTCTACCAGACTTTTGGTAAATAATTCAATCCCAACAAATAGACTATGGAGCAAGAGAAAAGAGAACATTTATCCAGTTACTTCCTTGAGTCAAAAGTAATCTTGAAAACAAGACTACAGTATATAATGTATTATATATAAAATTTAAATTAAAAACTTAATCTTATGAACACAGCAATGTAATGACAAACTATTGAAAGACTGGATCCAACAATGTATTTTTAAGATTTATATTGACCAGTGTGGCTTGTCCAAGAAATTTAGAAAGAAGTAGAACCTTAGGAAAGTTCAGAATTTCATTTACCACACTGAAAGAGAAAATTCTGAAAAGTAGAGCGCATTTGAGAAATTCAGTCACAGCTGATATAAACTAATACAGAAAGAGCAGTCTGGGACCACCACGGTCTACACAGCAGGACTTGGGAGATGACTCCTAATGGGAAAAAGATGAAAAGAATTCTCTGGCTTCAGGGAAAAGTATGCCAACCCTACACTTCTCAGCCTTGTGTCTGTCTGAGTTCCTGTCTTCAGCTGTGGTCCAACACTGTGACCAGGAGTGCCTTGCAGAAGGAAGGTTCCAGGAAGTAGAGTCCTAATGGCAGGGAGGCATGGCTCAGGCCTCTGGAGCAGGAGCCCCAAGGTCACTTCCACTTCCACACACAGGAAGAGAGAGCAAACTAGAAGTAGGCCAGGGTTCTGCTCAGAGCCCACCCCAGTGACATTCTTCCTCCACCAAGGTTGCATCGTCTCCCCAAATAGCACCAACAACTGGGGATCAAGAACTCTAATACTTGAGCCTATGGAGAACTTGCCTCATACTGGAAACAAGAAAATAAAAAGAATTATTAGTGTGTTAGGCAAAAATCAATGTTTCTCAGAAAGAATACTGCTGCCTATGTAGTACTCAGAAAATATAGAGTCAGATTTTTAGGAGTGTTTTTATTCGGTGGCTGCGTGGAAGGGAAGTAAATAAAGATAAGTTGTGTTTCCATTGCTGGAAAAATGTGTTCATAGCATTTGTTTTAACAACAAATGAAGCTGAATCTATGAACAGAAAGGGATAAAAATTGAAAGATATTTTAAAAGACCTACATAGGGTCAGTGTTCTTGGTATGTTAGTGTTTGTAGATATTTCTGTATTTACGTACACCCTGCTTGCCGATCCGAAGACGCATATACTATTGGCCTATCAGCCTGACCCGTGGGAGCAGTGTGACAGAGTGAAAATGCCTGCAGAGCTTTGAAATGAAAAGCGGAACTTCTGGGCTGCTCACAAAAGTTCTGGCACCGCTGAAAGAGGCGGCTTGGTGTAAGCCTGAGTTCCATCCCCAGATCCCAAGGGAGACGAGGGAGAAACAGCTCTCTAAAGTGACCTCTGACTGCAATCCTCGGCCATGACACACCATGGTGTGCCGTGTCATTTGTTAATCTAACCTTTTATGCTAAAAATTTTGAGAAAAGCAGAACTTTGAATTTCTAAGGAAAGATAAAGATTAAAGAGTAGTTGGGGCCCTTTAAAGGGAGAAATGGCTATTAGTTAGCAATTTAATCCTTATATCTTAAAAAATACTTGATTCCGGGTAAATTAAGGGTCAAGTATCAAAAACATTACTTTGGGAATTAGAGTGAAATGTAGGAGGTGGATTTCCGAGCGGGAAAGGTTTGAGAAAGGTGCAGAAGTTCTAACTAGAAAGCTCGCAAAGCTAGGAGATGGTTGGAACACAGGTGACTGACGGGATCACGATCGTTGCGCACTCGCCCACAGAAAGCCGGAGCACCGCTCAGTAGTAGAGAACCTGGCCAGCGTAAGCCTCAGTGCTTCCAAAAGCAGAGGAAAACCAGGAAGAAGTGTTAGATAAACATGAAGTAATTCTTAGTTCTACTGATGGTCAAGAAATGAAAACTAAGACCCCAGTTAAGCACCCTTTACGGCCATGATAGACTCAGAACTAGGTCATGTACCTCCCTCAAAGAGCCCTTTTGATCCACGGTAAGTGTAGGTTGGTAAGTGTGTAGGAAACAGTATAGAATTCTCTTGGGGTTTGACCATCTGCCTGTCCTGTCACCCAGCATGTCTCTTGATCACAGAAACTGTGTTTTATAAAGTTTTACTCTTTTAGCTCTTTTTGGGGCCTGCCACCCAGCTCCCAAATTAACCACACACACAGGCTTATTCTTAGTTATGAATGTCCGGCCTTAGCTTGGCTTGTTTCTTGCCAGCTGTTCTTAAATTATCCTGACTACTTTTTGTCTCTGCGCTTTTATCTTTCTCTATTTCTGTATACCTTTCTTTACTCCTGACTCCATGACTGGCTGGGCGGCTGGGCGGCTGGGTGGCTGGGCGGCTGGGCGGCTGCCCCACAGTCCGCCTCTCCTTGTTCTCTTGCTCTCCTCTTTCTTGTTCTCCTTCTGTTTATCCTCTCTTCCTGCCAGCCCGCCTCTCCTCGCTCCTGCCTTGCTATTGGCCGTTCAGCTCTTCATTAGACCATCAGGTGTTTTAGACAGGCAAAGAATCACAGCTTCTCAGAGTTCAGAAAATGCAACATAAACAAAAGCAACACGCATAAAATAATATTCCCGCACAACTCTGCACATGTTTGTGCATAGGGCATTAGAGCAGGAAGCCATTCCGGTGCCCATCTGGATAAAAGGGCACATGCGCTGGAGGGAATTCTCAGTGTCATTTAATGTCCAGTGAAGACAGTGAGTGAGACAGAAATACATAGCGCCGCATGGATGAATTGGAGTCTGTGTGTGGCAGAGGCAACAATTGGAAGAGGTAACTTTTTCCTTTAAAACTGTTTAAACAACTGAGTGGCCATCTGGAAAGATAGTAAGTTGGATAAACATTTTATGTCTGGTTAAATTTTGAATGAATCAAAGATTTCCATGTGAAAATTAAATTTAAAATTTTCTTGGGGAGAAAAACACAGTAAAATCTTGGAGTAAAGGTAGCCTTTCTAAACTATAGCCAGAAACCCAGAAGTCATTGTAGATAAATGAAAAAACCAAATTCTGCAGGAATAAGAACCCGTGTCACATGAGGCACTGGGACTCAAAAGTAGCCTGCATGCTGAGTTACCTGTCTGTGGAGTCTCAACTCAGGAAGTACTTTTTGCAGAAAACATGACAAAGACCTCAGGAACGTTAACAGAATGAGACAACTGAAGGTCTGAAGAAGAAGAAGAAGAAGAATTCAAAATACTACAGATATGCAACAGAAGTCAGTGCTGTTCTTAAGTGGGAAATGCAGACAGAAGCTGGTGCTCACCTCTCCCATCAATACAGGGCCCTAGGGCTCTGCCTCCCAGCTGCTAGGAAAAGGGCGCATTCATGTCTCTGGCAGAATGTCACCACAGTCATGTGAAAAGCAGCATAGTAGTATGTACCAAGTGAAAAGAATGTACATCCCTTGCATTCCATGTCCACCTCTGAACCGTGCATACGTGCTCACACAGTAAGGTCACACCTGTGTACAGCTTTTTATCCCATTTAGGCAATAAGAGCAATAAAATATTGGGAAGAGGTATTCATTAATAAGAGTTCTGTGAAGGAAAGGACGGACAGCCACCCCAGGAAACACTATGCGGCTATTGACTAGGTGACAAGGATGCTTTCCTCAGGCCAACAGAGAAAGTCCTCAAGGCACACTGTTTCCCATAGTGAAACAAACACTGATTCGTATAAAGTCTTGTTTTTTAAAAGATGATAGTATAATTTCATATCGATAGTCGCTTATATAAATCATAAAGATATGATGAAAAACTATATAGGAAACTAAAAGTAGTGTTTACTTATAGAGAGGAGGGTGGGAAGGTAACTTTGCTCTTTTAAGTATGCATATTGGTTCAAAGAAGTTAAACAGAACAAAATAGGGACACAAGTGCCACTCTGCTCGCACTCCAGTGACCTTGGACAAGGACACAGGCTCTCGGAACAAAGTGTTCTTGTCAGTAGAAAGTTGTATTTAGTAGAGCCCAGCTTGTAGAACTGTCTCAAGGATCCACGAGAACACTGAGTGGCTAGCTGAGCGCCAGCACTTCTGACTCAATGGCAGCACTGAATGCGTGGTCCAGGGGACTCTGCTTAGCCCACTGGTGTTTTGCAGAATCAGACATCGTGGGTCCTTTCCAGCATGGCAGCCCTCTACTGGAGAGTGAAAGGCCAGGGGAAGAAAGCCATCGACTGCCTGCGCCAGGCCCTACACTACGCCCCCCACCAGATGAAGGTGAGCGAGGGGTGAGGGAGTATCTGTGTGTGCTCCTCTCTGGTGGCCAGTGGCTTCATGCTGTTTCAGTTAGGCGTCCACATGCTCAGAAGGTGGCGCACAGAGGTCACAGTGGGAGAGGTGGCCTGTGGCTAGCCCCACCTCACAGAGTTGGAGCATTAAGGTCAATAACCGAAAAGAAATGCGCGGTCCTGACCCTGGATGTATAGACTGGCAACAACCCTGAGAGTAATAGGACAAGCAAGTCACTGGTAAACAAGAGGTATATAAGGACCAGAGAACAGAAAATATATAACCTTGAAACTAAATCTAAAAGACTGTCTGTCTTAATTACTTTTCTATTGCTGTGAAGAGACATCATGATCAAAAAAAACTTACAGAATAGTTTATTAGGGTTCACAACTTCAGAGGGTTACCATGATCACCACAGCAAGGACAGGCAAGCAGAGAATAGCAGAGAGCTTACATCCTGGTTCTCATCAGGCAAAGAGAAAAGAGACTGAGGCTGATGTGGGCCCACCCCCAGTGACAGACTTCCTCTAACAAGGCCACACCTCTTAACAGTTCAACCAACTGGGACCAAGAACCCAAGAATATGAGCCTATGAGGTCATTCACTCAAACCACCACACTGTGATAGTGAAAAATATATATTTAGTGGACATTCCATAGCCAGGTACGCAATTCTTAAAATGATTGAATCTCCATAGTGATTGTGAGTTTTAAACTAATGAGTTGATTAATATGGTGGCACTTCCATAGCTTCAGGATGGAGACCGTGTATCAAAAAGAACAAAAGAGGTTTTCAAGTGTGTTATGGTTGGGATTTCTGCTTTCTAAAAAATAGATAAAACCATAAAAACCTTTTATCAGACTGAAGAAAGCTTATTGGTAAATAATATTTGTTTTCTTCTCATGTTTTTTTCTCATTTTTGTTTTTTATTTTTAATTGGACAATATTTTAAGAGAAATTTCCAAATAAATAGAAAGCAGGAAGAAAGAAATAGGAAAGGGAGGAGAAATGGAAAACCTTGCATAGAAGGACCCTGGGTCCCACCTCACATTTAAATTTAAATTCATTGCAACATTGGTCACTATGACAGAATTGATTTAATACAAAAATTCTACCTGACATGTAAAGTATATACCCTGAAATAAACAAATGGAATTAGTTCTGTGGAGCGTATATGCACCAAGCATACTTTTTAAGTTAATCATAAAATCCATTTTTGTGAAAATGTATTGCCATATATTTATCATTTCTAAATGTTATCCTTGTCCTCATTTTGTGTGCCTTGCAAATAATATCTAATTTAAAATATTGGCCGAATGCAATAAAGTAGTGCAAAGTTTGGGTTAAAAAAAAAAAAAGAAAAGAAAGGTCTGAGATCGTGGTGACAGTCTGTCACCTCACACCTTCCTGTACTGGAGAGCCACTTCACATACAAGGTATCCTCTGGCTGGGAGTCTCTCTGGGGTTTGACCAGCTCCCAAGTGCTTGACTTGCAATCGCTTTGTGCATTATTAGCAAATTCTTTTCTCCTCCTCTGTGCACAGCATGCTGCTGTAGCTCTTCTCACAGCCCCGGTGTTGGCACGGGCTGAGAGTATGACTGAGGATAATGTACACTCCCAGTTCACATTAGTCTAGGTGCCCTGCCTTGTACAGACCCAGCTCTGTGTGTTTGTCACGTGGTGCCCAGGCTGGCGGAAGAGAGCCACTTCACCAAGGGCAGCTCTGGGTTCCAAGCACAGCTGTGCTTTGCACTGACGTTCTGACCTGGGCTCAGATATTGAACACTGCTCTCATCTGCCCATTGAGGACAGAGATGTGTCCCTTTTTGTTGTTTGTCCATGTCTCCCATAGGACCCAGCACAGTGTGTGACAACCATGCTCAGATGGCATGCTTAAAGGGAAGAGATCTGTGGGAATTGGCTAGTGTTCTGTTCTTCTGTGTTTCACACTGTGGGCCGCAGACAAGGCAGACAGTAGGGCATTGTGCTGTGCCCGCCAGAGAGTCTCTGCACACCTGTGGTCTTGCCTGTGGTGTGGACTGCCACAACAGTTAGGGGGAAGTTCCTTCCAATCACCACAGAAACAAGTGGCTGACTGGACCTGGCCTGTGGGCACATTTGCCAGCTGCTACAAGTGACACACACATTCCTGCACAGAATCAAGGCTGTAGCTCAGAAGAGCGTGTACAAGCGCACTCTGGAGCACACTCTGATGTCACCGCTCAGTGCGGGCTGTGGCTGTGTCCTGGTGTCTGTCTGTGGACTTTCCATTCACCGTCTGCAGTGACAGAGAGCACGCTCCCGTGGAAGTCACTCAGCGCTCACTTCTGTTTGCTGTTGTCTTCGCTTTCAGAAGTAGGCCTGTAGATCAATATAAGAGCATTAATAATGCTTATTATTATCATTATTAGTATTAATATTAAATCCTTTCATGGAAGGCTTTCTCAGTGACAGGGTTTTGTTGGGTTTCCTTTTGGTGCAAGCTCCTATTTTGCTCTTCGCTTAGAGACCAGTAGCAAACAGCAGCCTGGCTCTGTGTCCCTCCTTGTCACACTCTGTCATCTCCCGGGAACAGGGCTGTATTCTGCAGCACAAAACACAAAAATCCAGAGGCACATATTGGGGTTCAAACTGAAGATCAGAAAAGCAAAGCAATCAAGCCACTAGAGAGCGACTTCCTGTCTCATCCCACCGTACATTCCTCACTAGTGCTGGGATTAAAGGCGTGCACCACTGCCCAGCTTTTATGACTAAATAGTGTGGCTGCTGGGATTAAAGGTGTCCGCCACCATTGCCTGGCCTGTATAGTTGACTAGTGTGGCGAACTGTGCACTCTGATCTTGAGGCAACCTTTATCTATTAGATCATAAACAAAGTATCACTGGAGTATTCTTCATGTTCACAAAGTCAGGAGAGAAGCTCAGTTCCCCTCTCTTTCTCCTCCTTCCCCAGGATGTGCCCCTCATCAGCCTGGCCAACATCCTGCACAACGCCAAGCTCTGGAATGATGCTGTCATCGTGGCCACCATGGCTGTGGAGATCGCACCACACTTCGCTGTGAACCACTTCACTCTGGGCAATGTCTACGTGGCAATGGTGAGGCTGGGGTGTGAGCCAGCTCAGGTTTGATACAGAGGACACCTTGGCTCCAGAGCTGTTTTAGAATATGTCACTGTGCTCCAGCTTCCCAGAAGTTTTATGTCCAAAATTACCAGCTACATCAAAATAAAGTTTATCCACAGGGGTTTGAGGGGTTGGGTTGGGTTCTTGTTTTTTTTTTGGGGGGGGGGGGGCGACTGGATTTTTTGCAATTTTATTTTAGATTGTATTTTATGTATATGACTATTTTGCCTGCATGTGTGTATATGTACCATGTGCTTGCCTAGTTCACATGGAGATCGGTAGAGGGCATCAGATCCTTGGGAACAGACAGTTGTGAGCCATCAGATGGGTGCTGCGAAACAAACCCAGTCCTCTGGAAGAGAAGCCAGTGTTCCTAATTGTGCATCTATCTCTCTGAGCCCATGGTTGCATTTCCTTAAATAGTACACGTTATGTATAATCTAAGCATTTACAACTCCATGTTCTTCACCATTGGTTTTTTAGCACAGTGGCATTAGCCCTATAATCTAAAACACTTGAAATGACTCAAGTGTTCGTTTCCCCCTCTGAGCCCCTTGAAACAGAGTTGCTCTTTTTCATGTGTAGAGCGGATTTGGTGCCCAGCAAATAAACACTCGCTGATGAAATCCAGTAGCTTTGCAGCTACTTTTCACCAGAGAGAATGAAAATGCCGCCCTCCAGTTTCCTCATCTAGTCAGAAAGAGGTCTGACTTTACGAGTGTGTGTGTATGTGTGTGCATGTGTGTGGTGTTGGGGAGCAAACCCAGAGTCCTCACACATGCTAAACAAGTAGTTTCTCATTGGGCTCTGCAGCCCCAGCCTTGATTTCAAAACTTAAAATGTCAGACGTTCTACCAAATCTGTCATAACCATATATAACATGGGAACCAGGCCATCTGCTTTCATTAGAAGGAGAGGGCGAGGGAGCAGTTCCATGCTGCTCTCCTAACAGATAATAGAATGAGCGGCTCTGGGCTGGAAGCTGTGCGTGGGTCATCCCTGACTTTTGATGTATTAGTGTCTGTCCAGGAGGGTACCATCCCTGAGTGAGGTGTTGCCTGCCTCTGGCCAGGCTGGTGTCATCTCTGACTTCTGAGGTATGACATATCTGACCAGGCTGGCATTGACAAATGTGTAACCTTCTTCTTGCTTCTTAAAACTGGACTGTTTTTATCCCAGTAAATGTGAAGTTGCTGCAGTGAATGAGCAAGTATGTCTCACTGAGCGAGACAGCCAGTGAGACCTCCTGGTCTCCCCGTGTGGAACTGCGCTCAGTGTAACAGTGCTCACTTCTAGACATCTTAAGTGTTTTGGAAAATACAAAGTTCTAACTTATACAGTGGCAAGAGATGCCTGAGTTCAGCTCCGTCTTGCCAGGCATGCTAGAAAAAATCAAAGCAGATGCACAGTGAGCATTTGCCAGGCCTCAGTCCCAAGGCTTCGGAGCCTAAGGAAGGAACATCATAAGGCACCAGCACCATGCCAGGCACATCTCAGGGCTTAGTGGTGGTGGCTCTTAGGGGCCACTGCCACTCCAGACCAATACAGGCCAGTTTTCTGCTTTCTATTTGGTCTGTGGGCACAGCCACTGCTTGCTTTGTGGCTGTGCCTTAGGGACAGGCCACTGTCTCCTCCCACACCTCAGCTCTCTTTAGACTTAAGGCCACTGCAAAGTCATGGTGGGTTGTCACTGGTCACAGCGTGTGTAATCACAGTGTTCCTTGTCCTCACAGGAGGAGTTTGAGAAGGCCCTGGTGTGGTATGAGTCGACACTGAAGCTACAGCCAGAGTTCGTGCCTGCCAAGAACCGGATCCAGACCATCCAGTGCCACCTGATGCTGAAGAAGGGCCGGCGCTCCCCCTAGGGCATGCCTCCCTTCCCCAGCTCTCCCAGCCACAGTCAGAGCAGAGCCCCATTGCCGGTACCCACGTGAATGGTGTGTGTGAATAACAGGACTTGGCCTGCAGAGCTGGCTTTGCTTGGTTCTTAAGTTCCTCCTCCCCTCAGAAGAGGCATCTTCAGAAACGGGGTTTCCCAGACACTGTAAATACTGAGCCAAGACAGCCGGAGCTCTGCTCTGTCTTCAAAACCTCCATGCCTTCAAGGCTCCTCTGTGGTCCAGCCTCGTCCCTGGAGAGGCTCGAGCCACACTGCCCATTCTCTGCTTCCTGTGTAGCCTCTCTTGTCCCTGGAACTGCAATGCCACCTGGGGCCGGTCAGTGAGAAGCAGGGATTCCTGTTGTCCCCACCTGCTCTGGGCCCTGCCCCAGTCCCGTCCATTCCACGCTGCTATGTTACAAGCGCTCAGAGATCGTTTGCAGGGCAGGAAGGGGAAACAATTTTACAAACAAAATATTTACAACAGCAGAAACTCTTAGGGTCATCTGACCTTTGTAAGTTATTTATGTTGGGGTGGGAGGGGGGCTGAGCAGGGGAGTCAGCCGTGTGCAACATCTTTATCATTTGTATTTTAATTGCAGATCACAAGGATACCAATACATTGAAATCCTATATAACAGGTTTATATATATAGATATGTGTATTTGAAGCCCTCTACAGACTGACTCTGCGTTACTAACTCCTTGTTCGCTGTGTTCCCCATCTTGGACTAGGCGTAACTGTCAGCCCTCTCCCTGACGCTGGCACACCAGCTCCTCAGAGGAGAGCCTGGAGCCAGGGTTGGGTGTCCCATACAGTGCCCTCACCTTTGGTCCCTGGAGAATCAGAAACTCCAACATTTTGAAACATTTAAGGGCACATACCGAAAACAAAAATAAAAAATTGTTTATGAGCAAAATTGCTCCGTGGTGTAGTTTTTCCTTCAGATATGGGCTAATTTGGACTCTCTGATGACTGTGCCTCTGGTTGCCTGAGTTCTGGGTCATCTCACAGCATCAAGATGAGGAATGAAACCATCTATCGCCGCTGTACAAACCCAGAGCTTGAAACTTTGACCAGAAAGCTGCAGCGTCAGCAGAGCTCGCCGTGCGACTGGGCTTCTTGGAAAGGAAGCATCGTTTGTTAAGGCAGAGTCACGACTCCTCGACCCGTCAGATGAGCCCTGAGCCTCTTGTCTGCCCAGGAAACACATCCCAGGACAAAGTGAGGCCAGGATGGAATGGGGCCCACCAAGGGCAGCAGTCTACAGAGTTTTCCAGAACACGTCAGGCCATCCCTAACGATGGCTCGCTGCAGGTAGTCCAGTGAGTGGCATTTGCAAAGCAGCAGGCTCTTTGGTGACTGGATGTGGCAAGGCTGTGCTCAGGAGGACCCTCCAGTATATGTGGAAGTGAGGTCCTACCTCCCTACCTCACCACAGTCTGACAGTTTTCCAGAAACCTTCAGCAAATGCTTGTTGGCTTTTGAAACTTACAACAAAGTTTCTGGTATATACTTGAGCTCCCACGGGGGTGTAGAGTCCTGCAGCCGTGATAGCAGTCAGAATCTAAAGCTTCCACCATGGGCTGGGGGTTGTGGCTCTGTGGCAGTGCTTGCCTTGCATTTATGAGGCCCTGGGTTTGATCCCTCATATCACAATAAAAAGTAACAATGAGTTTCCTACCACACACAAAGGCCTCTCCCACTGATGCTCTTCAGCCCAACCACCTCCGCCATTAACCGTTGACAGCCGCTGGCCTCCCGTCTGCCCCTGCAGCTGCGCATTCCCATCGTGTCAGAAACAGAATCACACAGTGCGTGCATCTCATTCTGAGGCTACCTTTTTCTACTACCCAGGTTGCCAGCTCCTCAAGGTCTTCTCTTTTGTGCCCACTTAATCCTGCTGGTTTTCTAGGGCACTCTTTACTAGATGTCATGTGAGAACAGTTACCACACTGAAGTGTTCCCTGCCAGATGCCCAGCTCCTTAGTCTAATCAATATCTGTACCCTCTGTTCTCACAACAGGCCCAGAACTTAGTAATTGCTCAAAACTATTGAATTTGTGTTGAAATGACCAAACAATAAAACTGCAGAAGACTATAGTGTACCAGCCTTTTTCTTTTAGGCCACCAACCAGCTCCCAAATCATGACACAGAGACTCATTATTAGTTATGAATGCTTGGCCTTAGCTTGGGCCTATTTCTTACTAGCTCTTATAACTTAGCCTGTTTCTCTTCGTCTATGTTTTGCCTCAGGTTTTTTTGGGTTTGTTTTTTTTTTTTTTTTTACCTTTTTTCCTTCTGTATTATCTTACTTTTACTGCTTCTCCTGTCTGGTTGGCTGGTGGGTGCCTGTTCTGTCCGCAGGCTTGTCCCTCTCTTTCTCCCTTGTTCTCTCCTCCTCTCAAGCCTAGATTTCACCTACTTATTCTCTCTGCCCACCAGCCCTACCTATCCCTCTTTTGCCTAGCTACTGGCCATTCAGTTTTTTTATTAGACCAGTCAGGTGCCTTAGGCAGGCAAGGTGAAACAGCAGCAAGTCTTTACATAGCTAAACAAATGCATCACAGACAAATGTAACACATTGCTACATCATTAGCAAAGGTAACACACCTTCACATAGTTAAAGTGATATCCCACAGCATAAACAAATGGAACACATTGCTACATCATTAGCAAAGGTAACACACCTTCACATAGTTAAAGTGATATCCCACAGCATAAACAAATGGAACACATCTTTGCCTATTTAAAATAATATTCCACAACACTATAATGACATCAGGGAGAAGAGACACCAGGGAACAGGAGATAGAAAGGATAGGGGAGTCTAAATCATCAAGAACAGCAAAGGCCTGGGAAAGCTGCTGGCCATGCGCAGCTCCTGACTCCGCTAAGCCCTTGGAATAAATACAGCCATGTATTAAGCTATCAATAGGTGTGAGCTCTTCTTGTTAACATAGGCCTTCACTCTCCAACTAGGCTTTCCCCCAGTTCTGGAAATAAAAACAATTGCCTCCCTAGTAATCTTTATTCTGAAGTGTGACTGTTTAACACAGAAACTGTAACATGGAAGGTAGGAAATGCACTCCTGGGGAAGTGTTTAACAATTTCAAGTTGATGGATTTCTTTCATTCTATTTTCAAATTTACTAACTCAACTGTATCTAATCTACCATTTTAACCCACCTGTGATTTTCATTTCACATCACCTTTTGCACTGAAAAGATTTCCAGATAGTTCTTTGTGCTATATCCACTAGACTGTGTTATATAATCTCTCATTTTGTGGGGCCTGATCTTCCTTTTGGCCACTTGAACAGTTTCGGCGTCCTTATGTTTCAAATTGGCCTGTTTCTTCTCCATTAGGTATGAGTTCTTCTCGTGTTTGTTGAATACAGGTTATATAAGATAAAACTCAAAAAAGAAAAGAATCTGTCCAAATTGGCTTGCTTCCTTGACCCATTACTCTCCCTCTTATTCCTCCCAAGACATATGTGCTGACAGTAGTAAAGCACCCTCTCATGTTCTGCCTCAGGAACATGTTTTTGCTGCTTCCTTCGCCTGCAATACTCATCTAAATAACTACATGGCTCATCCCATGTTTTATTTCTGTGTGATCCCTCTACATCATATATAATTTTGGATAAGGAATTGATACATGTGATTGTGGGCATCTAGAAGCCCCATGATCTTTTCTCTGCCAGCTAGAAAGAGCTGGATGTCACCGAGTCCCAGTAGGGTGACTGAAAAGCCAAGGATTAGGAGCACTGAGGGCAGGTAGACCTCCATTCCAGCTCAGTAAGGCAGAAAGGATTCAGCCTCCCTCCACTCTGTTCTGTGCAGTCCTCCACATACAAGATGAGGTCCACCTTCATGGGAGCAGCCACTACTTTAGTGTTACTTGGTTCATGTGCAATACCTCAGAGACATAGAACATATAAGCTATGTATCTGAACAGCCTTGGTCTTTATGATGGTTAGTTGTCCACTGGACACAATCTAGGATCTACTGGGAAGAGAGTCTAGATGAAGAGTTGTCTACATTAGGTTGCCTGTTGGCATGACTAAGGGATTTTCTTAGTTATATTTATTGAGGTGAGAAGACCCACCATGAACGTGGGCAGTACCATTTCACAGTCTTGGCTCTGGACTGAATGCCAAGGAGAGAGCAAGACGTGCCCCAGCGTGCATGCATTGTTCTCTGCTCTTGGCTATGCATGTGATGTGCTGAGCTTCTTGACATTCCTGCCACCTTGGCTTTTCCACAATCATGTCCTGAAACTGTGAACACAACCTTTCTCCTTTAAGTTGCTTTTTTAGAGTGTTCATCACAGCAGCAGGAACAAAACTAAGTCCCTGTCAAGACGATCCGTAAAATTATCTATCCTCAAAACCCTGTTGAAATGAAGTCCCAGTGGGACACTTAGCACACGCTAGCCTCATAAAAAATGCCTGTGAAGAGCTGGAGTATTGATAGCTAAGTTCTTTCCAAGAGTTTCTAGTCTGAGTCTAGAGTCTGACTCCACAGCCATTCCCCATTACAATCAGGTACCCAGAGCAACTTCCATGGAGCTAGGCAATTGGATAGGCTAAGGGATCAATGCACTTCTGCCTGTTGTTCTCCAAATCCTGCAAGGCCAACTGGGCACAAGGCTGAGGATCTGAGAACCAAGCTCTCTGCCCTTGGCAACTGTATATTTAGGCACAGTGGTGCTCATGGTCAGGGGGCCTTAGGTAGGCTTAGGCACCAAAGTGTTCACGGCTACTAGCTAGCTGCACAGGAGGCATAAGTTCGAAATGAGAGGACAGTGCTGTCCAGCTAACCACATCTGCCTGTTGACATTTGCACATAAGTTCATTAAATTTTACTTACAATTCTCCTTTCTCTATACTGGACTCGTTCCACAGGTTAGCATGGTGTTAGACAATGAATTTCACCCATCTCCAAAAGCACTCTAACACCAGTGGAGGCATACTGACAGATGCCCACTTAAAAGGCCAGAGCAGAGCCCTTGATGCCAACTACTCTCAACTTCTTAGGAAACAGCCACTGCTCCTCTCTCCAGACTGCACAAAACTCAAGAGTTCTGGAAGACTCTGGCTGTGAGATGGACCAGACTCTGGCCCTTCTGGCTAAGGAAGCACAGGCAGGTTGTGCTGAAGGTCGTGCCATGGCCTCCCACAGCTCCCAAAAGAACAGCGCCTCTGAATGTACGTGTGTGTCTCCTGTGTGTCCTACCCTTCAAGTCTACTCACCTACCAGCTATAGGTGCCAAATATGGCTGCCATATGACCAAGGCTACAGACCATACAAGATTCCCCCAGGGAAGGGATGCCAAAGCTCATTGGCACAGGAAACCAGTGTCCAGGAGCGGCTCTCTGCCACAACACCTTTGAGATCACTGAGACAGGTGTTTTTCTCTCAGAATCTCTCCCACACGGGGTTCAGCTTTGGAGGCCACAGGATTGATAGTTACCCTATCCCTGTTGAGCAGGGTTTGCCTGCATGTATGTCTGTGAACCATGTGTATTCCTGGTGCCCATGGAGGCCAAAGAACTAGAACTGGAGTTCTAGACAGATGCGAGCCCCCATATGAGTCTCTGCAAGAGCAGCAAGGTCTCTTAAGCACCGAGCAGTCTCTCCATCCTTCTGTCCCTACAGCATCATCATTTTATTTTGAGAGACTTGCTATACATGGAAGGTATTTGCTTATATCTTCCCCTCCCCCAACTCTAAACCCCAGTTCTACCCCCTTCCCTACCCACCCAACTTTGTATAATTTTATTTTCTACGCTTTTAAGACGAAGTTGTGCTGCCCAAATACTCTTGGATGCACTGGAGCGTGGTCACCTCACCAGAGGCTGTGCTCCTGGAGAAGCTGACTTTTCATTGTCCAGCAGCTGACAAACAGCTGCACAGCTGAGGGTGGACTCTCACGCCTCACTCTGCCTTTCATGCGGACACTCAGTCTGGCTTGAGCTAGTTCAGGTCCTGTGCCCTGCTGCATCCAGAAGACAGCTTCCTTGTAGTCACGCACAGCCTCTGGCCCTCATCTTTCTGTCCACTCTTCCACAATAATCCCTGAGTCTTGGTGTGGGGGTGCAGTATGTGTGTTCATTCCTCAGTCTTCTACTTTCTGTATCTTCACCAGTTATGGGTCTCTATGTTGGTCATCAACTAATACAAAGACATTAGGTGTCAGTTTAATGCTGTGTTCACTTAACAGCATAAAGGACATGTGTGAATTCTTAGTCTTCTTCTGGAACAGCCTAAGCCCACCTGAAAGAGTTATGCATGCCAGACACAGTAGCATGCAGAGTTTGAGAAGACTGTTCCTTCCTTTTTCAAGTGGGGCAGGCTCTGGGTGTAGCTCAGCTGGTAGAGTGCTTGTCTAGCATGCGTGAAGCCAGCCCTGCCCGCTGTTGCCTGTACAGCATAAACCAGGTATAGTGGAACACTGCTGTAATCCAAGCACACAGGAGGCAGGGCCAGCCTTGTCTGCCTGGGAGATAAGGAGCCTTGTCTGTGGTGATGAAGGAGGAGGAGGAAGATGATGATGCTAATAATGGTTCTGATAAGATGGCTCAGGGAATGAAAGTACTTGTGGTGCTGGTCCCCAGAACCCAAAGTGGAAGGGGAGAACTGACTCCTGCAAGTTTTCCTTTGCCCTTTGCACGGTGGCGCATGTCTGAGCACTCTCCTGCTCGCTTGCTCCCTTTCTACATCAATAGATAAGCAAAGAAACTCAGTTCTTCCTGGGTGAGTTTGCAGAAGGAATGGCCAGAAGACTGGGCTTAGAATCCTGAGAGAGAGCAAGGAAACGTGAGAAGAGTCCAGCCTGGCTGCGGTGGGAGAAGAGCAGGAGCGGTTCTGGTGGGAGGGGCCCTCATTAACCCAGTGTTGCAAGCGGGAGGGGTGCATGCTCTAGACAGAGCCCTCTGGCAGACAGCGAAAAGGAGCCACTGCCATCTTCCACCCTCTGGATAATATGATTGCACTGATGCAGGTCTATTAGAGAGTGGACTGAGGGGTCAGATGGGCCCAGGAGACTGGTGCCCAAGTGCTGATAAGGAGAGAACTCGGGGAGGAGGTAGGGCCCCTGCACCGAGGACAGACAGGAGAGAATGCCGAGGAAGAGAGAAGCCGATGACCCACGATCCTTAGCTACGGGGCTTGAGACAGAGGTGAGGCATCAAGAGGGTCCCAGGGTTCTGGCTTAGGAAAGCAGGCGGATGGATGATATGGCAATAAAGGAAGAAGGGCTGGGGTTGAACTTGATCTTGTGGTCAGCGTGATTACTGGATCTCAAACGATGGTCCCCAGACCAAGAGTGCTCTGCGAACCTGTGAAAGATGCACACTCTCGGGTGCTCCAGAATGAGGAGCTCTGGTGGGTCCACTATTGTGAGTGCTAACGAACCCTCTTGTCCCCGGTGCTGCTGTCCTTGCTCTGCAGGGGAGGAGGGAAGCCCTTGCTATAGTGTCTGCCTATGCCAGTGGTGTAAATAACCACACTGTTTCCTATCTTTACTGCCAAACTGATTTCACCAGGCAGATCTAAGAAGTTGGAAGACATGTGAACAGTCGTTCCTGCAGACAGTTGATGAGCGACCCAGTGGGCAGGTAGATGGTAGGGACCCAAGCCTCAAGAGAAACTAACAAGGTGAAAGTCCACAGGCCAGAAATGCAGAAACAAGCACCAGGAAAACACAGGGAACACCAAACGAAGTGAGACTCGGGGTCTGCCACAGGAGCACCAGTCAGGTGACCAGTGAGACTCGGGGTCTGCCACAGGAACACCAGCCAGGTGACCAGTGAGACTCGCGGTCTGCCCCCAGGAATACCAGTCAGATGACCAGAAAGGGGTCTCAGGAGAACACATGGTGGTGAGATTCAGAAAGAACTGCGGAGGGAGCTATGGAGATGGCTCATCAGGGAGCATCCTGGGACCCCAGAACCCATGTGGGATTTTCCCACATGCTTGGGCATGGTGGCTGCACTTGTGATCCCAGCACTAGGGAGGTGGAAACAGAAGGAACTCACTGGCCAGACAGAGAGCTCAACTACTGGGTTGGCTCCAGGCCAGTAAGAGAATCTGTCTCAATAAACAAGGTGGACAGCATCTGAGGTTGACCTCGAACCTCCACAAACGTGTGGTCACTAGTGAATGATCACCTTTGGGGGGGGGCAATTTAAACAGAGGTACAAAGAAGGGGAGGGGGGGCCTTTCCACCTGAGAAGGTCAAAGAAGCTTCTCAGAGAATAGCAATTGTGGTCTAAACACAGGAAGGGGCTGGGGACATGGTTTAGAGCAATTGCTATGCAAGTTTGAGGATCTGAGCTCAAATCTCCAGCACCCATGTAAAAAGCCTAGTGTGGGTGTGCATACTCTGTCACCCCAGCACTACGGGGAATGGAGGCAAGGGGTCATGTGGGATTTGAGCAGCCAATATCTTTCTCCAGCCCCCATGTGCACACACACACGCACACACATGCACATATAACCCACACACAAAGATTAGGGGTGTAGCTTGATGATAGTAGAGTGCTTGCCTGATATGTGTTCAGGGTTCAATCCCCCCCAAAATAACAAGATAGTAAACACAGGGTGGGCAGGAATAGAGTTCAACAGAGGAGGAGGGCGAGCAGTATCCTGTCAGAAGGCTCGGCTCTGCAGACAACAGATGATTAGAATACCATGGTGACTGTGAGGCCAGGAGACGCAGGTGACGGTAGTACTGGCTCATGGGGAAGCCCTTCTCTTTCATCAGCCTCTCCATCACTGAACCATCTCTGCACGAGAATGCTTTCTGCTCCTCAAACACTGAGCTGCTTCCCACTCCTGGCCTGTGGGGTCCATCTGCCGGGGGCTCTGTCCTGTTCCCCTCCCTGAGTGATGCCTCATCCTAGTACTCCCTGAGTACCACCTCGCTGGGGGAGCCTGCACTGCCCAGGTTCCTCAGCCCATCTCTTAGGTGTTCTGTGATGGAGAGACAAGCCAGACATTCAAACTCAGAGTGGTAGTGGACTGCAGAGGTGGAGAAGCTAGGTGGACATTCTCTGGTGCAACCTTAGTTGTCTTCTCTGCCTCGTCATCACAGGAAAGATACTTCTTCTGCCACCGACTACTGTATACCTTGCCATCACCGCCTGGCTCTGAGTCCTGGCCTCATCTTCATCTCTGAACTGCTATTTTATTTTCCTGTATGCAAATAACCCTCCCTGCAGTGTGTCTCCCCTCTCTTTCTGGGAGCTTTGTTCTGGGAAGTACCTACCTCCTTCCCCATGGCAATGTGCTTCATGGCTCAGCCTTCATGACAGAGGATGGGGAAATGGATTATAACAGGAACAAGTACGTATTAGTCAGCTTTGTAGGATTACAACAAAATACCCGAGACCACTCTCTTATGAGGAGGAAAAGGTTCATTTAGATCACAATTTGGGAGGCTCCAAGGCCGAGACCAGGAGGTTTGGCCTCCGTGGCACACCAGGAGCATATGCAAGAACACAGGGTCCCATCATGACCCAGACAGCAAAGAATGAGAACAGGCAGGGCTATGCTTGACCCTTTATAACAGTATTCTAGAGAGGAACTGAGGAGTTCCATGATCCCAGCACTTAGGAGACTGAGGCAGGAGGATTCCATGCCAGGCTGGATTAGAGAGTGAAATAGCATGAGAACAGCCAAGGGAGTCAGGGACTCCCACGACAATGGGAACCTGGGCTAGGACCCTCCCCCAAGGTACCCACAGTTCCCTCCTATGGATCAAGCTACACATATGACCCAAACAGGAACTCCGCAATCAACGGCAGCAGCGAGCACCGGGAGGGTGATTCCTTCACAACTACCCACCTCTACCAGCTGTACCCTGTCTTGCTCACGGACATCAGTACATCCCCTTATCCTAATGGAGAGGCTGGTTGGTGGTCAACAGTCATACACAACCCAAACGATGGGAGAAAATTCCTGCAGATCACACACATCCATCAGTAGAAGAACACCCAGGGTCAAGGGGGTGATGTGCTTGCCGTGCAAACAGGAGGATATGGATTCCATTCCTAGAACCACGGAACACCTGGGCGTGGCCACACACCTGTAATCGCAGCACTGGGAGGCAGAGACAGGAGGATCTCTGGAGCTCATGGGGTTGGGGGAGGCTCACTGACCAGTCATTATATAGCAGGTGAGTTCCAGGCTCAGTGAGAGCCCCTGTCTCAAAGAGTAAAGCAAAGATTTATTGAGGAAAACACTTGATGCACAGACAGAGACAGAAAGAGGGGGAGGGATGAGTCAGAGACTAAAATATATAACAAACTCCTAAAACTGGGAGTGAACTTGGTACCACTTAGATGAACTTTAAGGGCATCACTAGGTGAGTACGGTCCTGTGTTTCTCCGTCTGTAACATTTCAGTCTGTACCTGGCACTCCTGTCTTATCCAACTCCAGCGCAAGTGTCGACACATCTTGAATACCCACCCCCAACATACCTTATGTGACCCAGGCTGGCCTTGACCTTTGGACGCTGCTGATACTACATCCTGAGTGCTGGGATTAGACACGTGTACCACACACTCCATGTATGTGGCAATGGGGATCAAACACAGGACAAGCATTGGACCAAGTGAGCTGCATCCACAGCCCTGAGTGTCTCAAGTGTTATATAGCACATCCCTGGCCACCACACCATCTCTGTTCTCTGCCTTATACATCTTTTAGCCCTGTGGCTGTCCCTCAGTCAGCTGCGTAATAGCTCATCATGGTCTAGCTACTGAATCATCAAACTCTACGAAGCAGCCTCCCCAGAAAACGCTCCTGTGACGTTCCCTTTCCCCTCTGTATGTGGAGGGAAGTCACAGAGCTCCTGCAGCAATGCCACCTGCCCACCCACAGTCACATTCATCCCAAATGCTCCCGAGGGTGACACGCTGTGCCTTGTTAAGGGGAAGGAGATTGTGGAAACGGCTAACACTCTTTGGATCCCAAGCCGGTGACTAAGGAGGGCAATTGAGCTGGGTCATTCTGGGGGCAGAAACGAATGTGCTGGGGAAGAAATGAGTCTGAAATTCTTTTGTAGTTTTCAATCTGTCCCCGAGGGCAGCCCAAAGGAGCTCTAGATAGATACAAAGGCAGTGTGTGCCCCTCCCACAGTGGCGAGCGTGGGGAGTGTGGGGAGGGATGCACAGGGTGATGAAGAACATTCCCTTTGCTCTGCTGGGGTTTGTAAGTCTCTGAGTCCCTTGAGAAATGACGCTAGCCCTGAAGCTCTCTCCAGAAAAGTCTGTGAGTCCAATGTTTGCACATCATTGCTTTCAGGGAACCATGGGTTCACCTAGAGGACCTCAGACTGGAAGGAGCACACAGCCCTGCATGGAGGCACCAGAGAGCAGCCATTGGTGCCTCAGTTTCTGCCCATGGAGATAACGATGGGCACAGCCTTGTCGTGTGACCTACAGAGATCCCTAAATCGTCCATGAGCTTCTCATACGGTCTTCGTTGCTCTCAGACCAGACAAGGTCTCTGGATAGAGGCTGCCCCTGGCCCACGGTTCATTCAGAAGCACAGCCTGCGGTCTGCCTTCCAGAGAACAGTAGATGCCAGCAAGGTAGCAAGGTTCTCTTTCTTTGTTTTTCGAGACAGGGTTTCTCTGTGTAGCTTTGGAGCCTGTCCTGGAACTTGCTCTGTAGAATAGGCTGGCGTCAAACTCACAGAAATCCACCTGCCTCTGCCCCCCGAGTGCTGGGGTTAAATGCGCGCGCCACGACCCCTGAGTTACCAGCAAGGTTCTTGATTAGGAGGGAGCAGAAAAGAGTCCTGGGGTTCCAATAAGACTTGAGCTAGGCCGGGTGATGGTGGCGCACGCCTTTAATCCCAGCACTTGGGAGGCAGAGGCAGGCGGATCTCTGTGAGTTCGAGACCATCCTGGTCTACAAGAGCTAGTTCCAGGACAGGTTCCAAAACCACAGAGAAACCCTGTCTCGAAAAACAAAAAACAAAAACAAAAAAACCAAAAAAAAAAAAAGACTTGAGCTAGGCATGATTTTACTTTGACTGCACAACCAGCCTTGCCTGGTGTGTCCTTTCCTGAGGAGGAGGATAACTCTGAGCTGCTAGTCGCCAAGGGCATTGGACAGGACGCCAGGCATCATGAGGCCTCACAGCCACAAGAGGGAGCCACGAGTTCTGAAAGGGGACAGTCTGGCTGTGAGCCTGGCTCCCGCTTTCCTCTCCCCCAACACCCACGCAGGCTTCCTAATCGTGATATTGGGTGCTGATTATGGAGGTGGGCAAGCCATAGGATGCAAGGTGTGGGTGGGCCAGTAGCTGAGCAGGTGTTCCCCTGCCACCTGCCTCCTAGGAGGCACAATGTTCACAAAGCCTGGGACACCTTTGGGACAAGATCCCACCCCCAGTGCCTCTGAGCCTGCAGGCCTTTCTCAAGAAGCACCTCACCCTTTCTTAATTCTTCATTTTCTTGGTGAAATCAACTGAAATTCAAAAGGGGGAATAGGAAATGCAGGTAGGCAAGGGGAACCTGCAACGGCCCCTTCTCAGAGCCAGCCACTGCCACGACAGAGCCACGTTCTTCCTAAACACAGCTCCCCAGAAGGTTAATAAGTATCGAGGTGCGGGGGCTTTCGGGAAGAACGAGGGTCACTGCAGATGGGTATCTGGACAGTTTGTGTAATGCCAAGAAGCACCTGAGCTGCAGTATTCTGACGGGAGAAACAAGTGGGCCTCCTGTATCCCCGAGACTAGGGGCTTCTGCCCTGTTCAATGCCAATGTGCCACCCTGGTGAGGCCTGCTTTACAGCTGGGGAGACCGGATGCTGAGGACTGGAATGACTCCTTGGGGCCTGGCAGCTAGATCTGAAGCTGAACTGTCTTGCCCAAGAAGAAAGAACTTCAGAAACAAACCTCCAGGGTCCCTAGAAGGGTCTGTTAGCTTTCAGGCTCAGAGAGCAGAGGACCTGGCCCTGACCTGCCTGTATCAGCACCTCATTCCAATCTGTGCCCTTGGCAGCCACAGACAGCCCAGAGTTCTCAGGATGACCCCAAAGTTACAGCTGTCATCCTGTCAGCCCCGTGTGTCAACTTCACCATCCACTGACCCTGACCGGCTTTCGGAAGCTGTGAGAGCTGGAGAGGGGGTGAGTCCTTACTCAGAGAGCTAGACTGTTTGCTGTTATTCTCCCTTCCTGAGAGACTCCACTGAACGCCTCCAACAATGATCCTGGAGAATGGGCCAACAGGGCTCCGATCATCTTCTCTGGGGAGAAGCTGGGTTCCAGTCTTTAGCGACATCCTTCTCCCAGCTCTGAGAACAGCCCAGACCCCTCTCTTCCCACCTCCTGTTCTTAAGACACCTATTCCCAGACTCAGCCTTGAGGCCCAGGGAGAGGCCACTCTCTGTTGCCAGGGCAACAGCTTCATTGTTCCCGGGCAGTAGTGGAGCTGTAGGCCCCCTCAGTTCCTGGACTGGGCTCTCCCTGCCATTCGGAGCCAGTGGAGCTAGCAGGGCCCCCATTCTGCTCCTCAAGATGCAGAGGAGGGGGAGATCGGCCAGCTGGTCACCATGCCAACATCGCACTGCCCACATTCCTGAGGGAGGGAGCGGCAGGGTCTCTGCAGTCTAGAGAGCGAGTGTTTAGTCCCTTAGGTCACCTGCCCAAAGGGCCCCTGCTGCTGACCCAGCCACCAGCCTGCAGGCTCACAGCAAAAGAGGGCTTTCCTAGCATAGGTATTTTTTGCCCATTTTGCTCCATGTTTGCATGTTTAAGAAAAGCTTGGGGCTAAGGACTTCCCTTGGCAGACCTGAATCTTCAGCCAGCCAGCAAGCCCATCGCTAGCTAAGGCAAAGGAGCCAGAGCAAGGCTCCCTGAGTTGGAACGGGTTGCTTCATCGTTTACTCTCTCCTTCCCTACTGCAGTCACTCACGACATTCACCAAGGTGACTCAGGACCATCTTGTTGGTTAATTTATACCTGGGGGAGACTCTTCAAAGGTCAAAAGTGTCCCAGACACCAAGATTTCGGAGGAGGAAGGAGGCTGGGTCTGCCTGTCTCCAGCATCCCCCCCTCCCCCCGCGCCCCCTTCAAGGCTGAGAAGCGATCACATCTCCCCAGCATCCCCAGCATCTTCATTCCCGCTGTGCACAACAAGGAAATTGATTATTGACTAAAAATGAAGCTGGCTCAAGGAAGTTAGGGGCAGGGTGCCTTGCACGGTTGCAGCTGCTTCGTATTGCGATGAATTTGCAAGTAGATGTGCAGCGTGACTACCCTCTGTGTTAGAGCAATAATGAGATGACAACTGTTTGCTCATTCATTCTCTCATGCTCTCAGCTAATAAGTGCTAATGGATCCTGTGTGCTGTGAGGACAGGACAGACACTGTAGTGAGACAGACAGATGTGCACACCACCCTTTGCCCTCCAACAGGAAATGCAGGGACTAGGGGCATCCCCATTCATAGTGTCTGCAACTGAGGTCTGTAGGGCCGGGAGCCACTCAGTCTGAGTTCAGTGGAGTTTCCCCTGCGGAAAGCCATGAGTCACACACGGACGGACTGGGCTGACAATGACTCTGACACTCCTCTAGCTCCGTTTTCATCCAGTCACCACCGTCTTTGTCATATCTGTGCACCACCTACTGTTATTCAAGTAATAATTTTCTTTACACTGACTAAGGTCTAAAAATAGAGTCTGGAGAGGTAACTCAGCCAGCACAGCGCATGCACAGAGCCGGCCTCATGCACTGCATAAACAGGGCTTGGTGGGCCCGTGCCACCAGGAGGATTTTCTCTCTTTGACCTAGAAGGGATGGGAAAGAATGCAAAAAGCAAGAGTGGTCCTTGGTAGGCATTTTGATTCTGTCATGGGACTGCCATGCCAGAGCCCCCAACTCCATCTCTCTGCCACTCGGTGATGCCCACACTAAAAACACAGATGCCTCCTGGATGCACCTTTGCATACATTTCTGTGCGGAGAAGACAGGCCACCGCCCTCCCAGTGACCTCTCTACACCGTCTTCTGTGTGCTTCTCATTGCCACCCATTCAATATTTCCATTGTGGCGATCTGCTGTGGGCCACTCCCATCTTCCTCTCCCATCCACCTGCCCCCCCCCCAGATCAGCACGATTTGGTCTCTTCTTCCTGTGCCTTCACTCCACCAGAGGGGAGCCCCAAGGGCGGAGATTTCCCAGCCTTGCTTTGCACAGCAGGCCTGAGCCACTGAGTGACTCACTGGCAACCTCCTGGATTCTGTTTTCTCTTGGCTTTTGGCATTTTCCCTTCTAAGCACGTTGCAAGAGAAAAAAAAAAAAAAACCAGGCAGGGGATTATTACATTCCAAGGATGTGAAATCTGAGCCTGCAAATCCTGCTCCTTCACCAGCACACATACGCATGCACACACGCAAACATGTGTACACATGCACACCGTACACATGTGTACACCTGTTACTATTGTCTGATAGTCTACCACTGGTGCTCTGCTGTGCTGAAGGATTCTTCCAGCTGAAATAAAAGGTCATTTCAAAAAGCAGGCTGGCGAGGATGCATTCTTACCTCATTTATATTAAATTGCCAAAGCAGGCTAACCTGGAAACAGAGATAGGAACTAGATTAGTGGGTTCCTCGATTTGGGGTGATGGGAAATTGGGGATGATGACTGAAGAAGACAGAGGGGTTGTTTGTTTGCCTGCAGAGCTGTCAATGGAGCTATGGTGTTAGGCAATGGAGTCAATGGTGTTAGGCAAGTGCTCTTCCACCAAGCTGCACCCCACCCCCAACGTTTGTTTTGGTTTTGAGCTGATGAAAATGTCCTATAGTCATTTGTAATGATGACTATACCATTGTGGGAATATAGGTAAGAACATTTTGAGCTGCATGATTTAAATGGGTATGAAATGCGAATTGTACCCTGAAGCTCTTACCAAAAGAGGACATTAGAGGAGGGCAAGGAGGAGAAGGGGAAGGGAGGGCAGGCCCCTGCATCAGCTTCCACCACTGCCCTTCTTGCATCTTTATTGCAATTGTCAGATGCGCCCACTCTTCACCCACCCGATTCCTTCCATCCACCACTCACTTTAGTGATAATTAGAACTAGCACTTGCTAATTCTGAGTTTGGCAAGAGTTCATTTTTTAATTCCTTTTTCTTTTTCTTTCTTTCTTTTATTGAGCTATACATTTTTCTCTGCTTCCCTCCCTTCCTCTTCTTCTTCCTTTCAACCCTCTCCCACGATCCCCATACTCCCAATTTACTCAGGAGATTGTGTCTTTTTCTTCTTCCCATGTAGATTAGATCCATGTATGTCTCTCAAAGGGTCCTCACTGTTGTCTAAGTTCTCTAGTATTGCAATTTGTAGGTGTTTAATTCCTTGGTGAGGCTGGTTATGCACAAAGCTCACTGATACAGCTCACCCGTTTACTCCATGCAGATGGTTAGGGGAAGGGCAGCATCTTTTGGTTTTCTATGCTACCGGCAGCCCCTTCTGCTAGCATAGCCTAGTTATAAAACTAGGCCATCCATTGACAGCACCAGCCTGCCAGCCTGCAAGCTCTCCTCCAACCTAATCTCCTCAGACTGTGCCCACCTGACCATGAGCAGGAGCTGTGGCCACAGCCCCAACTGTGGTGCAGACACCAGTAGCATCCTAACAAACTCAAGACCCTCAATTCAGGACTCAAAATACAGCCAGGGAACCAGGGGCTTCCTGTGACTCTCCTAAGAATGTCCTGGGTCGCCTTAAGCCAGCATCGTCACCTTCAGAGTTCAGTGCATGAATAGAGCCCAAGTTCAGATAGAGATTTTTCTCCAGAGGTGGTTAACTTGCAGCGCTGGTTGAACTCACAGCCTCACCAGATTCCTTACATGAAAGCTGGGTCAATGGTTAGTTAAGACCACAGACCCCCCAAATCAGAGTAACAGTATCCAAGGGGCTTTGGGTGAATCTAATCATCTAAAACCCATACAACTCTATCAAGCTCTCCCACAGGCAGAGACCACCTCTCCCATCCTCCCCAAGGCAGCTGATCCTGCTTGCTGAGACTGTCCTTTGCCCTTAACACTTGCAGCCTCCAGATCACCATTAAAGACAATTTCTGTGTTCTGAGAGCCAGTCAGAAAGTTTGTAACTTGTATGTAAGTGAGACGAAAGTAGAGAAGAGAAAGGAAGAAAACTGGGGAGAGAAAAGAAGGGAAGGGGGAAGGGGAAAAGGATAGAAGGCAGATCTGTGTGTGCAGGTCAGCTGTCTGTGTGCATAAGCATGAGTGTGTGTGTTCAGATGCATGCATATGTGGGGGTGCAAGCGCATGTTCTGTATGTGTATGAGGAAGCCAGAGGTGGGTATCGGCTGCCTTTCTCTGTCACTCTAACTTTCAGACAGTGGTCTCTCAATGTTGGGGACCAGCCTCGACAAAAATACCATTTGCCAAGGTCGGAGCATGGGGATCAGAAATAAAAGAATACAAAGACATGTGTAAAAATAATAAGACAGAAAGCATAAAATAGAACCAGGAGGGGGTTCCAGTGAATACTGAAATCACTCATGTTTAATTTCCAATTGCTTAAAATACCCCATCCCAAGAGGTAGGAGTAAGATTAAAAAAAAAAAAACTGAATTAACATGATACAAGGAAATAAACAGGCCAGTTGAAGGTCATGGGCTACATTCATAGTTAAACATTCTGTTGCTAGAACAAAACAAGTCACGCTCACACCCCAGACCAAAACATTCTGTAGGCAAACCACTCCCTGGGTGGAATCCAATGTTATCTCCTTAAGGGAAGTGGAACAGTAGTTGGATCCTTAGACTTTTGTTTGAGATAGAAACATATCTACTTCTCTATTCCTGAAATACAAGGGTTGGATATTAGCCACACCTGTTGACAATAACCTTGAGACAGCAGAATTCTCTGCTCTAAATCTAGGTAGGACCTTTGTTTGAGGTAGAAACACAGTAACCTTGAAGGAATAGAGGTGAGTTCCAACTCTCTGACCTTTGGTCAAGGTGGAAATCGGCTCACATTTTTGGGCCTCCACATCTCAATAATCCTGGAGCTAACCAGTTGGGGTAGGCTGGCCGGCCAGTGAGATCAGCGGATCTTCCTGTCTCCACACCCCAGGGTTGGAACTCTATGTGTTCAATGGCTTTTATTTTATGGGTATGAGTGTTTGGGTTGTACGTATGCATGTTCACCACGTACATGGCTGGTGCCTGTGGAGGTCAGACCCCTGGAACCAGAGTTACAGGTGGTTGCAGCCGCCATGTGTGTGCTGGGAGCCAAACCCAGGTCCTGTGCAAGAGAAACAAGTGCTCTTAAGTGCTGTACAGGCTCTCGGGCGCTTGTCTTTGTATGTGAGTTCTGGGGTAGAACTCAGTTCCTTGTGGTACAGTGGGCACTTTACTGTCTGAGCTGTCTCTACGACCCTGTTTCTGCGTAAAGAGATCCCAGCTTTGGTTATGTTGTAAAGCCACAAACAAACCATTGATTGTGTAAGAAACACAGGTACAATAGACACAGACAGCACCAGAACCAGATAAAGGTAGTTGCTGAACAATTGTGGATAGCAAGGACTAAAATATGTGGGAAATTCCATCATCAAGATCCTATGTGAATAGTTAAGAAAGAGAGGGGAAAGGGAGACAGGAAGGAATGAAAAAAGGAAGGGTGAAAGGGAGGGCGGAAAGGAGAGAGAGAGAGAGAGAGAACTGACAAATTGTTTGAGGATATCAAAGGGAGCATACATCTTCGCTAAATTCCCAGACCACATAAGGTTAGGAAGAAAACGGTGTACTCTGTCGCATGTGACATTGCAAGCTGATGCTGTAACTCTTCTTCCCAAATTCCCCCCAAGGGAATTGTGGTCATTTAGTGGAGTGACCGTGCACAGGCAAGAGAGAAGCTCCAGCGCTTTCAGGGCTTCTCAAGATCTGTCAATGAGAATTTCTGGTCAGGGACTGAGTAAGGAATAAGATCCTGGAAACTCATGGAGTTGGGACCAAAAGAGGGTGGGACAAACAGATTTGTTTCTGCCCTGTAAGTGTTCCTACATTCTACGTGAATGCAGAGCTGAAATACACATTCAGATATAGGCCAGCCTGACCTGTGGAATATGGAAAGTCGAGACAGAAATGATCAAGAGAGAGTGTCTGAGGACACCAGTCCCCTACAAAGAAGTCAAAGTCAGTCCTCTGCGATGGAGCTAATCACAGAGATCTGTGCCACCGGAGAGGACTGAGGCAGGGATGGCAAGCTGGAGCCAACTGACACAGACTCCTGAGAACCGTTCTCATGAGGTGTGTCTGTCTGGTCTGTCCATCTGTCTTTCTGTGTCTGTATGTTCTCTGTGTGTATGTTCGCATGTATGTGAGCCAGTGCATGTATGTGAAGGCCAGAGGTAGACTGCACATCTTATAGAGAGAGCCAGGGTCTCTTAGTGAATCCAGAGTCTACCCAGATTTCCCTGGGGATCTGCTGTCTTCCCTCTGGAGCATAGGACTCACAAGCAGGTAGTCACACCTGCCTAGTAGTTACATGGATGTTGAGCTTCCAAATTCATTTTCTCATATTAGCAAGGCAGGAGCTTTACCAGTACCATCGCCTCATCTCCCATAACCTCAGATATCTTCAGTGGCAGCACTTTGGATGCTTGCAGTCTGACTTGGCTACCAGTTAAACTAAGGAAATAGAAACTAGGAAACGTGCATCAGGTCGAGCCCTTGTTCTCCTTCCTGAGAGCCAGTTTACCCACAAGCCACTGATGACGCCTGTCACGTTCTCATTTACTGCACATTGGTGCATATCTATCCTGCACTTGGAGAATGATGGCAGTGTGTAAGGGTAATTAGATTGCGAGTTTAATTAGAGCTGAGGTTCCAGATGTGGTCTGCTGAACCCTACCGACACAGCCTCTGACACCCGCTGTGGTTAGATGAATGGACACAGCACGGCTGCATCATTGGAGGGGGCTGTTCGTACAGAGGGACAGTTGCGTCGGGAGTACATCGATATTGCTATTGTTTTACTGGAGTTTAAATACGGGACCGAAGATGGGCATTCCTATAGCGTTGAACAATCAGGCTCCACTGTCTTACAGTTGGAGAGGCACTCGGGCTCTTCTGACAAACAACTCTCGGGGAGACTTGAATTTGAAAACTTGGTCCTGTATCCAAAAGCAGAGTTATGGCTTCCTGACTCCTGTGTCACAGCCAAGGGAGGGTTCCCTGGATTCAGCATTTGTCTCTATGGGTTCCAAGCTTCCTCCCCCCCGCCCCGCCTGGCACATCCATTTCTTGATGGTGGTTGAGGTAGTGAGCAACTCTTTAAAGAAATCAGTGATGCAATCCGCCTGGATTCATCCCAGGGTCTTCGAACCCCCCAATGACTTTGTGAGCATCCAATGCCTGATTACGTCCTGCATTGATTCACGTTCCTGTATTTTGTTATCTGCAACCAAACTCTAATATATGCCTCTTTCTCAAGCTTTTCTTTCTTCACTTTACGAATCTGCTATTAGATCTTTTTAATCCCCATTTAATCCCCAAAGAAGAGCTTTTTATGTGGGGGGCAGGGTATGTGTGACATTGTGGGGGACCTTCCCAGCCCCTGCCTCTTTGAGGTCTCTGGGGCTAGCACCACCATCATCAGCTTTGTTGTATCCTTCCTCTGGAGCCCACTCTTTTCCGGAAGCACGCATCTCCCCCCCCCCACACATCATGAGTGGTGATGCTCTTTTGGTATTGTGTATCCCTTAGAGAAACACCACCACCACAACAACAAGTTCAAGTTCTTTGCATCCTTCCACTTAGGAACACTACCAAGCCTTCTGAAGGAACCATCCACACTTCCTCCCTTTCCTTTGACTCCCCTCTCCTAGCAATTTTGCCTTTTTCATCTTCATCCCATTGACCCTGACCTCACCCATGTCCACCTTATGGACATTTTGAGATCCTTTCCTTACCTCATCCCCTGAGGCAGCAAACAGCACCATCACCACCATGACAGCACATTTCCAGGCCTTGCCACAGGAACTTCTGCTTGGTCTTTATCTCCTTTGGAGGCTCCATGTTCTTCTGCAGAGTGCTTATTTATTTAACGTTCTCTCCCTCAGCCCTCCTTTTGCCCCTACTTTAGTGGTTCACCCTAAATAATCTCATCCAAGCCCTTTGCTTCAACTCCTGGCAAGCAGCAGATATATACCCAGCCCTTTCCCAACTTCCACATCGTGTCTATTGACTTCCCCTCCTTCTGTAACTTCCTGCTTCATCCAAAAATTTTGGGCATCTATTCTCACTGGAACTTCTCACAGGCATCTCGTTCCCAATATGACTAGCACAGAACTGATCTCCCAAAATACATGCTTCCTTTTAGATCCTTGTCCTGTGAACAACACCACCATTCACACAGACACTCCAAGAACCATCTTAATTCCTTCTCCCTTATTGCACCCACTAGATTGTCACCCAGGATTCAGTTCTACCACAAACACTGTAGTGGTTTCTCTCTTCATCCTTTCTGTCATGGTGGAGGTCCCCTGAGGACTGTCTTGTTTTCCTCTCCCACTTCTTCCCACTCCCTTCTTCTCTCCTCTGCCTTCCCCTCCTCTTCTTCCCACGCCTCTCCACTCTGCCCTCCCCTCCTCTTCTTCCCACGCCTCTCTGTTCTCCCACCACGACATTTGCCCACTCCCTACTCTTTTCCCAACCATGTCAGTGCATTCCCCACAAGGAACGCCTGCCTCATCACACCACTCTCTTCCTGGATCCCAAGGATCCCGGATGGCAAGGACCAAGTCCATATTCCTAGACAGGAAGCCCTTTGCCATGTGGCTTCTCTAACCTTAGCTCCCTCCACTGACCATAGACTGCCGTGCTGCCGTGAGCCCATCGGCGCACAGGTCACTCCACAGGCTTCCTCTGCGGCATGCTCTTCCTCCAGTTCTTCAGCAGCACGCTTGAGAACCATCTCCCTCACCTCCTCTAAGAAGCCGTCAGGTCCTCTCAAGCAGAGTAGGACCACTTTCCTTTGTGCCACCACAATTCCTTCTGTACCCTGAACCTAGCTCAGGTTTTATACTAACCTCTCAGCACTAGCCTGTCTAGAGACAAACACCTCTACTGCTGCATTCATTTGCCTGAACTCCATGCTTTGATTTCTTTTTTGTTTTCTTTTGAGCCTGTTTGTACCATGCGTTCCTAAGGGCTCAAACCACACGTAGTGGTATGCTTCAGACTCTTTCTATGGAATATGTTGGCCCTGGACATTTTGCTACCATACAACCACAGATTCCTTTATAAAATTCTTTACATGGATGTGTATATGAAGTGTGTGTGTGTTTGTTCATGTGTGTGTGCATACATGTGTGCGTGCATGTGTGTGTGAATGGAAGCAGCCATTACGTATCACACTTGATTTCACATGTGGAAGTCAAGGAACAATCTCAAGTGCTGTCACCTTCTATCTTGTTCAAGAAAGTATCTTTATTGGGTTTTGCTGTTGTGTACACCAGGCTAGCTGGCTGGGGGGCTTCTAGGGAATTCTCTTGTCTTTGTTTCCCATCTCTCCACAGGAAGCTGGGGTTTCAGAGGCATGTTACTGCTTGGACAGCGTTCTGGCAACTGTGAGTGGCGAGTGTTTTGGCTTTCTGCCCACTAAGTTATCTCCCCCCTCTCTAAATTGTCACCAGGTACCCAGGCAACTTCAGCCCTCATTTCTCTAACCTGATCCCTCATCTTCTTCTGGGACACACACTTTCTGGGAACCAGCGTCTGTCTCTCCTAACGACACCATTACTCATGGGGACAGTAAAGGAGGAAAGGAGGCAGGGAAGGTAGGATCTGTCTGTCCCAGAGCCAGTGGGGTTCACAATGCTGTTCAGCAGGGAGCTGTGCATCATAGGAGCAACCGCAGCCTTCGGTTCCTCATGAATGACAGTTGTCCTCTTGGTGGACTAACAGGCGAAGGTCCTCCTAGCAGTGGTCAGGGGTCAGGGGTCAGAGGGATAGCGGCATGGAGGAGTCAGAAAAAGTGGCTACCCTGCTCTTGTGCTGAATCAGAGACTCAGAGAGCCTTCCAATCCCTGGCCTTCAAGCCCCAGTTTGTCTCCATGTCACTGTCTGTACGCTTGAGGGAAATTGTTTTCATCCCCAATGAATATTTTAAATATTAAAAAGAAAGTGCCAAATCATGAAAATGAAAAAACAATGAATAAAAATCCTTAAAATAAACACACAATAGCGAGAGATGCAGATAAGAACCGGCATTGAAAAGCTTGGATATCCCGGGGTCAATCCTAACCCTAACCCTAACCCTAACCCTAACCCAACCCTAACCCTAACCCCAACACCACCTCCCTACTCTGCCTGGGTCTCCCCCTCGGACAGAGGGAAGGTCAGTGACCTTCAGCCTGTCTGTCTGTAGGTGGGTTTTCTCCTGGTTCCTGCTAAGCCTCAAACCCCTACCACCTCTGCCGGTCTTCTGTCTCTCTGCTCCCCTCTTCCTGCACCACTTAGCCTTTACCTGAGAGCTGAGCAGCTGGGGGCAGATGAAACAGAAGCCTGGGGACGATCCTGCTAACTGTTTTTCCTTACATGGACTCTCTCCAGGAGCAGACAGTGGCTGTCCTTCTGCATCAGGCCTTCACGCCATTGATACAGGGTCTATTGTTAATCACAAACAGGAGACAGAAGACCTCAGTGATTAAACTATATCCCCACTGGGTCCTCTAAGGGCAGACACCAGCTCTGACAAGAGTAGGGCAGTCATCTTAGAGCCCCCAATTCCTAAACCAAGGACTAAGTGTGGTTTACGAAGGGCAGCCTTCTCGACACCCCACGAGATTATTTTAGTCTCTTTTAAAAACAGAAAAAGGAATCTGGGTTGAGGTTCCCAACTCCCTCCCAGGACTGTGGAATGGGGAACACAGTCAGGCACACTGCAGTGCTTTTCTGACCAAACTGTTGAGGAACTTGGGTCCCCCTCTTCTCCACCAGTGGCCCCAGGGTGCTTCTCCTGCAAGCCAGAGCCAGCTGCTCCCTGAGGAGAAGTCAGCATGCTGGAGGTGACCAGGGATGGAGGGAAAGGCATGACCTGGAGTTGTTCTTACTGAGGTAAGGACCAGGCCCATGTCATGGGGGCGCTCAAAGGAGAGGAGGAATTGAGAAAGGAGATACGAGCAGGTGCCAGTTCACTCAAAAGCTCACACTCTGCTCATTCTTTGAAAACACAGCACGTTCCAGTCGCCTGTCCCCTTGAGATGTGCCAGCCACATCAAGAGAGGAAACCGTTGCTCCTAGGGCGGTGATAGTCTAGTATGGCAGCCTGTGCACAGGAGCACCTACCTGGCTCTGCTTCCAGCTTCTGTCCAAGAGCTGCTGCTATGGGGACATCTGGAAAGTACCAGGGGCACCTCACCACTTCGGAGCAGAGCTGCAGGTTGGTTATTTAAAAGGAAATGTGACAGGAAAATATACCCAAAAGAACAGAAAGTGGGACTCCAAGAAACCTGAATGTCCCTGTCATGGCAGCATTAGTCACACCGGCCAAAGTTAGATACAACTCAGGTGACTATCCTCAGATGGATGCAGAAAGGATAGGTGTGTTCACACTGTAAAATGTTCAGCCTTAAAAGGGATGGCATTCTGACACACGCTACAACATGAACGACTCTGGCAGACGCTGCTAAATAAAGTCAGTCAGACATGAAAGGACACATGGTGTACGGTTCTTCCTATGTTAGGCTCCTAAAATAGGCAAATCCATAGAACAAGAAAGAAGACTGAGACTTGTGAGTGACTGGTGGGACAGGGTTTCCCAAGGATGAAGACACCCAGGAGATGAACAGTGCTGAAGGACACAGAGCACTGAGAGCATGCTCACTGCAACTGGATTGTGCACTTAGATCTGGGGCTGGCAAGGTGGCTCAGTGAGTAAGGGAACTTGCTGCTAAGCCTGATGAGCAAGGTTCAATACCGAGAATCTACATGATGGAAAGAGAGACTCCTCCCACCAGCTGTCCTCTGACCTCCACAAACGTGCTGTGGCGTGTCCAAGCCCCACACAGACAGGCACACAAATCAACTTAATTATATATATTTACCACACACTGTTGTAATAGGAGCTATGGGCTGTGTTCCCAGCACCCAGCTGCCCACACGGCTAGCTTCATATGTGAAATAATTACACGGAAACTGTATTCTTTTAAACACTGCTTGGCCCATTAGTTCCAGCCTCTTATTGGCTAGCTCTTACATACTGATCTAACCCATTTCTAATAATCTGTGTAGCCCACAAGGTGGCTTACCAGGGAAGATCTTAACCTGCGTCTGTCTGGAGTGGGAGAATCATGGCGACTCCCTGACTCAGCTTCTTTCTCCCAGCATTTTGTTCTGTCTACTCCGCCTACCTAATTTTCTGTCCTATCAGAGGCCAAGCAGTTTCTTTATTACTTAACCAATGAAACAACAGATAGAAAGATGACCCTCCTCCATCATTTCCCCTTTTTCTGTTTAAACAAAAAAGAAAGGCTTTCACTTTAACATAATAAGATTACATATAACAAAACAGTTATCAAGCAAGAATTACAGTTACAATATTTATATCTATTTTATCTTTGATCATAACTAAGGAAAACTATAACTATCCATTCTTCAACTCCATCAAAGACTCCCGAAAGATACAATACTACCTAAGCAAACAAGAAATAAGAAAACTCTAGAAATGACAGAGACATCTCACTGCCTGGACAGTCACCCAAAGTTCCTCTGTACTGTTGGGGCATCCATCTTCAGCCTACAGGCCCATAGTATCCAGCAGACATTTTCATGAAGCAGGAAATTTCAAAGACAGTTTAGTCACTTTCTGCTGTGTCCTGCAGAATGTCTCGTAGACTCTTTTATAGATCAGGAACCCCGAAAGACCATCTCACCTTTTGGCAATTTCAGCAATCCTCTTTCTGCGGGTTCTTTGTGTCTAGTTTATGCATCAGTCCAGGAAAGAGCAGTTTCTTGCCCAAATGGCTATCAAACTCCATAAGGATCCTCTCTGATGCCCATCTTCCTCTTGAAGTAGATTGGTGCTGCCAGGAGCAGAGTGTCTCATTGTCATGAAAAACCCTGAGTTATTAAAACATTTAAAATGCCATATTCTGTAATCCTTGAAAGATATGAAGAATGCCAATCTAAAATATATCTATGTACATCTAGAAAATCTTAACTAACATGACTTCAAGGTTTACTATTATTGATGATTATCCATTAACAACCTATATTTTTTAATTATACATTACATTTTTAAATGAACTACATAATCACAATACCTTAGTCAAGATTAGAAATATGCATATACATATAACCAAACTGACCTTAAAATCCATACCAATGCAAATTATTCATACCTATATCATTTCCCCCCTTTAAATGTAAAAGAACATTTATAAACAATATTTTGGGAACATGGGCGCAGTTTTTTTCTCTCCAAACTGCTTCCTGCTGAATGGGGGAGCTGTTAATCAGATCTTTCATGGTGAAACCTGTGTGCAGGTTCATCTCAGTTGGCAGTTCAGTGAAGTAATTTTTTGAGGGTGTTCACAGCAACCTTTCAGGAGGGCGTGGTCTATCATACCATATTGGGATAGAAGAAATCCACAGGGTCTCATCCTCTGCAAAAACAAAAGAAGACCCTCTCCAAAGCATCATATCCTTAGACCCAAATTCTGAAATCATACCCTCATGATATCCATTTTGGTTCCATTTGGCAGCCCATATAATGAAATGTCTCTCTGTATTTAGCTCCTTTATAGTCAAAAACTTTAAAGAAAACACAATAATACAAACAATCCAGACTCTCTGTGAATTTTCCATTTTTATGTGGTTTATTTTTACTCTATCATTTTATTTTGTCTCTTTAAAGACTTTACCCTTTTCTTTCAAAGGCATTAACTTTATTCTCTATATTTTTTCTCTCTCTCTCAAGCCTACATACATTCATCCAACATTGTGATCCATTTAGTGGTCTGTCTGAATCTGTTTTATTGTGAATCTGTAATTTTTTTACTATCCATTTTTTAAAAAGTTAAGCAGTTCTTAAAAACTTAAGTTGCACCATGTACAGGTAATATGGTACCGCCTGTGCCCTGCCCAGTCTAAACTTTAACTGCGCTGTTATTATGGTAATTACGGTAATTCCTGGCTGAGAATTACCGTAATTACCATAATTACTGAGAACAGTTCAGCATGGTGGAGCTGAGCTGCTCCTGCCTCAGAGCCATTTGGTGCCCGAGCCACATACAGTTCCAGGCACACAGCAGTCCACATTGGAGCCACACTCAGCAGTTTAATTCTGAGACTGAGCGTGAGGCACAGAAACTCGTTTCATCCAAGTTACAGCCAAATCTGACACGCAGAGCACTGCACAGTCTGAAAACACGTCTCTGAAAACACATGCTCTTCTGCCTGCCTAAGCCTGATTCTGCAGTCTGTCAAGGTGCAGGCTGGGAGCACTGAGCCGTCGGCAGGGTCTCAGAGCACTCTCCTTCCGATCCCAAGCGGGAACACAAACATTCAGTCCCATAAAAGCCATTGAAATGCTTTAAAGCCAGAGTTTGCACTGGCAGCACAGTCCCAGGAAGCCGCGCTTTAAAATGACGCAGCTTTTTTTCTGCTGCTGTTGCTGAATCAGGAAATCTCTCTACTGAACGCCACCAACAAACAGCAAAATTCTGCGTTAAACTCTGTTTTTTCTCTGTTTAAAATTAAGCTCTCTTAGGTTTTTAAATGGATTTAGTCCATCACATCGGGCGCCACTCTGCTGTAATATAGGCGGATGGGCGCTGGGAACACAGCCCCGCCGCTCATATTATAGCAACACACACTGTCTATATATGGATTCATGTGTGCATGTGTGTGCACATGTGTTTGTGTACATACACAAACATGTATTATGTCTTGAAGCTCAGCTTGATGGAAATCCCAGCATGCACCCCAAGCTCAGCCAGGAAAAGGTCCAGGAACGGACAGTATTGCAGAACACAAGCACAGAATCTCAGAATAAGGAGCAGATCTTGGATCAGGTCATTGGGGGCAATCCCATCTTCTCCAGTCCTCCATCGTCTTCAAATCTCTTTGCAACACTTCAAATCTCTTGCTGCAGACTCAAAACCAGGAAGAGCGAGGGTGAGCACCTTGAATGAGAGACATGAACCCTAAAAAGAGTGGGAGACACAGCTAGATTTCAAACGCCCTCTATCTTTTTTTAAGTTTCAAGCATGTTTATTTGATGGATATTACACTAATCATTTTATCTCCCTGTCAGATGTTTGGTCCTCTTTCAAACCCTTTCATTTCTGAGCTTGAACATGGATCTTTATTCCATCAGTAACACAGTTTTTCTGTTGTAGCACATTCTGAAGCTCTTCTGGTTGTGAAAACTGAACCCAGTCCAAGCCTCTGTGAGGCAGGGTCTCTGTCAAAGTGTACTGTGTGCTTTCTTACATGGCCAAACTGAGCAGAGTGTCCTCTCCGCTCACTCATTCCAAGGAACTTTTCTGATAAAAATGATAGGCTGACCAGCAGCCCCTCACAGCCAGGCTGCCATGTTAAAACTGAAAGACCCTGAGATCTGGCCTCTATCTTAAGGAACACCTCCATGAAAGACAAGTAGGGCAGCTGGCCCTGAGATGCTGAGTCTTCCAATTCAGCAGAAATCAAACAAATTGAGGGCTGGAGAGATGGCTCAGCGGTTAAGAACACTGCCTGCTGTTCCAGAGGTCCTGAGTTCAATTCCCAGCAACCACATGGTGGCTCACAACCATCTGTAGTAAGATCTGGTGCCCTCTTCTGACCTGCAGAACACTGTATACATAATGAATAAATAAATATTAAAAAAAAAAGAAAAAGAAATCAAACAAATCGAAGATGTCCAAAGTCTATAGACAAAAACCCTAAGCAGTCTAGTCAGCTGGTGACTTGCTTTTGTTTTTTTGTTTTGTTTTGTTTTTAATATGTTGTGGAAACAAAATACCTTATGGGTAAAATCCGGATGGAGATATTCATTTGCTCTGTGTTTCCAGTTCTAGACCTGAGTGCTACCCTGGGAACCCACAGAAAAGCTGGGCACAGTGGCCTATGCCCAGAATCCCAGGATGGGGGCACCGAGACAGGAAGATGTCTGGAGCTCACAGGCCAGTCAGTCTAGCGGAATCAGTGAGCTCCAGACTCAGTGATAGTTCCTGTTTCAAAACATGGACCTTTGCCCTCCTTGTGCAGATGCACAGAAACAAACACACACACAGACACACATGGAGACACACATGGAGACACACACAGATACACACACAGACACACATGGAGACACACACAGACACACAGAGACACACATGGAGACACACACAGACACACACAGACACACATGGAGACACACACAGACACACGGAGACACACATGGAGACACACACAGAGACACATGGAGACACACACAGACACACATGGAGACACACATGGAGACACACACAGACACACACAGACACACACAGACACACACGGAGACACACATGGAGACACACACAGACACACACAGACACACATGGAGACACACACAGACACACACAGACACACACGGAGACACACATGGAGACACACACAGACACACATGGAGACACACACAGAGACACACACAGACACACACAGACACACATGGAGACACACATGGAGACACACACAGAGACACATGGAGACACACACACGGAGACACACACAGAGACACACACAGACACACATGGAGACACACACACAGACACACCTGGAGACACACCTGGAGACACACACAGACACACATGGAGACACACACAGACACACATGGAGACACACACAGAGACACATGGAGACACACATGGAGATACACACAGACACACATGGAGACACACACAGACACACATGGAGACACACACAGACACACACGGATGATGTGGGAGTAATTTCTTATTAATAAAGAAACTGCCTAGACCCATTTGATAGGCCAACCCTTAGGTAGGCGGAGTAAACAGAACGGAATGCTGGGAGAAAGAAGCTGAGTCAGGGAGTCGCCATGATTCTCCCACTCCAGACAGATGCAGGTTAAGATCATTCCTGGTAAGCCAGCTCGTGGGCTACACAGATTAATAGAAATGGGTTAGATCAATATGTAAAAGCTAGCCAATAAGAAACTGAAACTAATGGGTCAGGCAGTGTTTAAAAGAATACAGTTTCCGTGTAATTATTTTGGGTAAAGCTAGCCGGGTGGGGGGACACAGCCCGCCGCTCGTATTTCAACAGAGTGGTACCCAACGTGCTAATGAACTCCACGTAAAACCTGAGAGGACTTAAAAAGGAGAAAGAGAGAATTTAAGACAGCTTTTTGCTGTTTGTGGGTTGCGTGCCGCAAAGAAATTGTCCTGACTCAGCAGCAGGAAAAAACTGGCTGTTTTAAAATGCCGACTTTCTGGGCTGTGCCGCCATTGCAATCTCTGTCTGGCTCCTGTGGGAGACAGAGCTTTTCAATGGAGCATTTGGAGTAAAGCTCTATGGCTTGCTTGATGGCAATGTGGACTGCTGTGTGCCTGTAACTGTGTGTGGCTCAGGGGCACCAAATGGCTCTGAGGCAGGAGCGGCTTGGCTCAGCTCTGCCATGCTGAACTGTGATGGTCTCAGGCAAAAACTACCGTAATTACCATAAAAACAGCGCATTTAAGGTTCCAACTGGGCAGGACACAGGCGGTACCGTATTACCTGTACATGGTGCAACTTAAGTTTTTAAGAACTGCTTAACATTTTAATAAATGCTCCTGGATAATAAAAAAATGTTACAGATTCACAATAAAACAGATTCAGACATAAAAGACCACACTGTTGGATGAATGTACGTAGGCTTGAGAGAGAGAAGAAAAAGAGTATAGAGAATAAAGTTAATGGTTTAAAAAAAAAAGGTAAAGTCTTTAAAGAGACAGAGTACAAATAGTTAAGAAATTAAAAGAAATAAAGAAAAATAAGCCATGTAAAAATGAAAAATTCACAGAGAGTCTGGATTATGTACATTATGCTTTCTTTAAAATTTTTGACTATAAAGGAGCTAAATACAGAGAGACATTTCATTACATGGACTGCTAAGCTAAACCAGAATGGATATAAGGGTATTACAATTTAAAATTTGGGTTTAAGAATATGATGCTTTGGAGAGGGTCTTCTTTTGTTTTCACAGAGGACCAGACCCTGTGGATTTCTTCTATTACAATTTGGTATGATAGACCACGCCCTCCTGAAAGGTTGTTGTGAACATCTTCAGAAAATTGCTTCGTTCAACTGCCAACTGAGATGAAACTAGCACACAGGTTATACCATGAAAGACCTAATTAACGACGCCCCATTCAGCAGGAAGCAGTTTGGAGAGAAAAAACTGCGCCCATGTTCCCAAAATATTGTTTATAAATGTTCTTTTACATTTAAAGGGGGATATGATATAGGTATGAATAATTTGCATTGGTATGGATTTTAAGGTCAATTTTGTTATATGTATATGTATTTTTGATCTTGAATAAGGTGTGATTGTGTAGTTCATTTTTAAAATATAATGTATAATTAAGAAATATAGGTTAATGGATAATCATCAATGATAGTCAAGCTTGTAGTCATATTAGTCAGATTTTCTAGATATATAGAGATACATTTCAGTTAGATAGACATTCTTCATATCTTTCAAAGACTGCAGAATATGGCATTTAATGTTTTAATAACTTAGGACTTTTCATGACAATGAGACATATCTGCTCCTGGTGGCACCAATCTACTTCGAGAGGAAGATGGGCATCGAAGAGGATCCTTATGGAGTTGGATAGCCATTTGGGCAAGAAACTGCTCTTGCCTGGACTGTTGCATAAAATGGACACAGAGAACCCGCAGAGAGAGGACTGCTGAACTTGCCTAAAGGTGAGACGGTCTTTTGGGGTTCATGACTCATGAAAGAGTCTGCGAGACATTCTGCAGAACACAGCAGATAGTGACTGAACTGTCTTTGAAATTTCCTGCTTCATGAAAATGTCTGCTGGATACTATGGGCCTGAAGGCTGAAGATGGATGCCCCAACCGTACAAAAGAACTTTGGGTGACTGTCCAGGCAGTGAGATGTCTCTGTCATTTCTAGAGTTTTCTTATTTCTTGTTTACTTAGGTAGTATTATATCCTTCTGGAGTCTTTGATGGAGTTGAAGAATGAATAGACAGTTATAGTTTTCCTTAGTTATGATAAAAGATAAAATAGATATAAATATTGAAACTGTAATTCTTGCTTGATAACTGTTTTGCTATATGTAATTTTACTATGTTAAAGTTAAAGCCTTTCTTTTTTGTTTAAACAGAAAAAGGGGAAATGATGTGGGAGTAATTTCTTATTAATAAAGAAACTGCCTAGACCCATTTGATAGGCCAACCCTTAGGTAGGCGGAGTAAACAGAACGGAATGCTGGGAGAAAGAAGCTGAGTCAGGGAGTCGCCATGATTCTCCCACTCCAGACAGATGCAGGTTAAGATCATTCCTGGTAAGCCAGCTCGTGGGCTACACAGATTAATAGAAATGGGTTAGATCAATATGTAAAAGCTAGCCAATAAGAAACTGAAACTAATGGGTCAGGCAGTGTTTAAAAGAATACAGTTTCCGTGTAATTATTTTGGGTAAAGCTAGCCGGGTGGCGGGACACAGCCCGCCGCTCGTATTTCAACACACGGAGACACACACAGACACACACGGAGACACACACAGACACACATGGAGACACACACAGACACACATGGAGACACACACAGAGACACATGGAGACACACACAGAGACACACAGACACACACAGAGACACACACAGAGACACACACGGAGACACACACAGAGACACACACAGACACACACACAGACACACACACAGACACACACGGAGACACACATGGAGACACACATGGAGACACACACAGAGACACATGGAGACACACATGGAGACACACACACACACACATGGAGACACACACAGAGAGACACACATGGAGACACACACAGAGACACACACAGACACACATGGAGACACACATGGAGACACACACAGAGACACACACATGGAGACACACAGAGACACACACAGACACACATGGAGACACACACAGAGACACACACATGGAGACACACAGAGACACACACAGACACACATGGAGACACACACAGACACACATGGAGACACACAGACACACACGGAAACACACACGGAGACACATGGAGACACACACACAGACACACACACAGACACACACAGACACACATGGAGACACACATGGAGACACACACAGAGACACACACATGAAGACACACAGAGACACACACAGACACACATGGAGACACACACAGACACACATGGAGACACACACAGACACACACGGAGACACACACAGACACACATGGAGACACACACAGACACACATGGAGACACACACAGACACACATGGAGACACACATGGAGACACACACAGACACACACGGAGACACACACGGAGACACACATGGAGACACACACAGACACACATGGAGACACACACAGACACACATGGAGACACACAGACACACATGGAGACACACACAGACACACACGGAGACACACACAGACACACATGGAGACACACACAGACACACATGGAGACACACACAGACACACACGGAGACACACACAGACACACATGGAGACACACACAGACACACATGGAGACACACACAGACACACATGGAGACACACACAGACACACACGGAGACACACACGGAGACACACACAGACACACATGGAGACACACACAGACACACATGGAGACACACAGACACACATGGAGACACACAGACACACATGGAGACACACACAGAGACACACACAGACACACATGGAGACACAGAGACACACACGGAGACACACACGGAGACACACACAGAGACACACAGACACACATGGAGACACACACAGACACACACACAGACACACACGGAGACACACAGACACACACGGAGACACACACAGAGACACACACAGAGCGTGGGGGTTATTTATCACCATTACTAAAGCACAGAGCACACAGCCTTCATTCATTCTCAACACGGTGAGCAGTCATGAGTCCCTGCACTCTCTGCCTTTCACTGCCAAGACAGCGTTCTCTGGTTGAGGCTGAGTGTGTGGCACTTGTCACCAGCATCTTCAAGACCAGATGCTTGGCAAGGTCCCTCTATATGTGCACTTTAAGATGCTACAAAGCCTCATCCGAAGTCGCCTCTGCTCTGCAGATGTTTTCGTTATGTGAATTAAAAAGACAAAATCCCTGGGTGGTGGCACACACCTTTAATCCCAGCACTTGGGAAGCAGAGACAGATGGATCTCTGTGAGGTTGAGGTCAGTCTGGTCTACAGAGTGAGTTCCAGGACAGCCAGGGCCACACAAAGAAACTATGTCTCTAAAAACCAAAGAAAGAGAGATTGGGGGGCACACATAAGAACCCCAGCTTTTTAACTTAAGCCAGTGAGCTGGATTTTCAGTCACATGCGAATCCCCACCCAGAACTGTCACATTAACCAGTCTTCCTGGGGCACCTGGAGTACCTGAAAAAGCAGAGGAGGAGGAGGAAAGGAGGACATTACACCCCGCCCCTGAATAAATCGTGAGGGACAGCTCAGCACAGTGTCTAGCAGCTCAGGACTTAACAGTACGAATCTGCTGCTGCTCTGTGGCATTTGTGAGGAAGGCAGAAAGTTAAAGCAGAGAGGAAGGTGACACCAAGGGACAAGGCCGGGTCTGGGCAGACTCTATAGCCCTCAACTGCTCTAAGCAGGTGGGATACCTGCTGGGGTCACTTACAGGTGACCCACATACAGCAATCCAGCCCCAGCACAGGCCAGGCTGCAAGGATTCTGGGATCAAAATACTGCGGCAGCCAGGTGACCACTGCCTCCTAAAGATGCCTCTCTGCCAGGGATATTCTAGGGCACTTAAGTACATCAGTTAGAAAGCCTTCTACCCTGCACCTGTAAAACCAGTGCTTGGGAGGTGGATAATGAATTCAAGGTCATACTCAGCTCCGTGAGTGAGTTTGAGAGCGATGTGAGACCCTGTCTTTAAAGGGGAGGAGGAACTAAACACAGTGGCCAAGGGCAGACAAGATGAAGTTAAGAGTAAAGACTTTTCAGTGGGTAGGGAATGGGGCAAGTTCCTTATGTCTGTGGCTAACAAGACTCCCTCTGCAGGAATTCCTTCAGTTTGAGTCTAAGTGTGAAATTAGCCTAATCATCACCTCCGCCAAGGAAATGTGGTAGCCTGTGTAACTAGTCGAGATATTTGCCAAACCCCCGCCAGAGCTGCTGACCATGTGGAAGGATTGTTTTCCTGCTCCATTTACTGTGGACTTAAATCAGACTTTGGCCAATAAAATGTGCATGCGAGTGACATAGGGAACCTTGGGGAAGTCATCCTGTGATTCCACCACCTCTTATGTCTTCCCGCTCAGAGTGAGGCTCAGCCATTGCTCTCCCTTCCAGAAGGAAGATATGTGAAAATAAAGCCACAGAGCTAGGGGAAATTAATGATGTGTGTGTGTGTAAAATCTTGTTTTTCGCCACTGATGCTGAGCTCATTTGTTACCGCAGCACATGCAGCTCAAGCTGATTGATGCACTCCCTGAGGCAAGCTATCTGCAGCCTCTTCAATATGTTCTCATTCTGCCTCTTGAACAATCCGGTTCTCTGAGTTCACTGTGATGTAACTGGGTTTTTGGTTTGTTTCCTCCTTGTGTATCCAAAACTCAAAGCCCACGTCGTTTTGACTTTTCACTTGGTGCCTACCTCAGGTCATGAAACAAGAAAACAAATGAATGGCCAAAGAAGCCAAATGCTCTGTCCTGTCTTTGTAATGGTCTGTCCTGTCTAAGAGACAAGCCACGCCCACTCCCCCATCCACTGAGGCAGGCAGATCTTCCTTCCTGCTTGCAGCCTTTTTTCTGTCTCCCTCTGGAAGAGGCAGCTTCTGTCTCGCCCTTCTGTCTTCTCTCTCTTTCTCTCTCTCTCCTCTCCTCTCCTCCCTCTTCTCTTCCATAACCCACTAAATAAATATCCAACCTCACTCTTCAAGGCACGCCCATTCGTCTGTCTTGTCCACCACATGGTTCCCTGCCCATGACCAGCCGCCTTCAGAAACCTGTGGTGTGGTCTCGGGACATGCCCATCTATCTGTCTCTCCTCATGGCCTGCTGCAGCCACTCGGGGAACTGTGCCATCCCTGCCTGGGACTGGCTGCTCTCAGCTCAGCACGCCCTGCCTGCGGCCTGTCCCTGCTGGAGGAACTGCTACCCACTGCCGCTTCTTGACCTGTAGTGTTTCTGTCACTGCAGCAACTTGGGAATCCGCAGCATTTTTATTAATCCATTACAGTCTTAACAAAGGAGGTCAACCCACCACAGATTGTGCATAAATCCCTGTCTTTGAGGTGACATCAGGTATCAGGTGACAAGACTTAACGGAAGTCCAAAGCAAGCAAATAAACAAACAAAACCCCAGAAAGCTCAAGTTGGTGCTAAACTGCATCAAATAGCAGGAACTCTGAGCAGCCAGTGCTGTGCAGGGGCTTTCTGAATGATGAGTCTAAGTCCCCATTAGCGACAACTAGATTCAACAGATTCGTTACGACTGTGCAGGGAGGCAAGAAGCCCTGAGCGATAAACTCTGGCTTGAAGCTGCCCGGCTTGTGTGCAAGGCTGGTCAAGCTCAAACAGCTTCTACTGGAACCCAGAAATCCGAAGCTTGGGCCTGGCTTGCCTGTCTTCTAGGAAAATTTCAACCTGGCCACTACACCTTGGATGGAAGCAGGTGTCTCTGTCAAGGCACACCCCTATTCTGCCTCAAGCTAGCTAAAAGCTGCAGGCACCCCCTAAGGCAGAGCAACGAAACCGGTGTGATTTCTGAGGCTCTCCGACTTTTCAACTTAATTCTCTTACCTACTGTGTGTTCGCAGATGCTGGATATGCCTATCTGAGCATCTGCCTTCCCTCACTGCATCCCTAAGAAGAAAGCCCCCAGGTCAAGGCTGCTGCCCAGGTACCAAGGACACTGAGTGCATCTTCTGGGTTTCAGCAGAACCAAACCACAATGTTTCCCGCAGGGAGGAGCATGTGTCATGACATCAACAGAAAGGGATAAAAGAACTAGGGTTGGGTCTGACCAGGTTCACTCCTGTTTGATTTTCCATTGTCCTGTCCAAGGTGTTCACTGAAGTGGCTCTGGTGTACAAGTCTGGGCACAGTCCCAAGACCCCACCACGCCCCTCTGCTGTTAGCACAAACACAGCCTCAGGAGAGGTGGAAGGGATGATCAGGAAGCCCAAGGAGGAGATGAGCATTTTTTTTTCTTTTAAAACAAAGTCTCGGGGATCCTATTCTGGCTTCCAACAAGGACGACCTTGAACTCATGAACTTCCTGTCTCTGCCTCTCAGCTGCTGGGATTACTTGACCAATCCCGACCTGCTTATACTGCGCTGGGGTTCAAACCCAAATCTTTGTGAATGCTAGATAAGCGAGTGCTCTACCAAAGGAGCTACACATCCAGCCCTGAAACAGATCTTTCATAGCCTGGGAGGAAGCTGGAGGAAGAACAGAGACCCAGGACTGGAGTCTCAAGGACTGGACCATGACTAGGGGAGTTAGAGGAGTGAAGGCACAATGTCCTTTGGGAAGTCAAAGTAGGATGGGGGCAGGGAAGGTAAGTGGGGTGGCTAGCAGCTAGATAGACTAGGGTCACCCTTATAAGCCATCGCAGCTCCCCCTCCGTCCAGTGCACGCTGCGCTGCGGAATTCTGCCAGCAAGAAGCAGAATCACGAGCTGGAGCGAGGACATCGTCAGCGCCGGGAGAGCACGCGCGCGTGGGCGGACGGGGGCAGGGGCCTCATATCCAGCCGCCCACTCCCTGTGCCTCCCAAGGCTCGCATTTCCATTCCGCATCTCCCCCACCTGCTTGCCCTCGCCCGACAAGGATTTGGAGAGGCGGGGAGGAGGTCTGAAGCAGTTCGGAGCTCCCCTCCCCCCTCCCCTGCATCCCCTTCCACCCGGCGTCCCGCCCCCGCCTCCCCCGCCTGGGCTCCGGGGCTCCGCACCGCCCCCGCACCGGCGCAGGGCTCTAGGGGAGGGAGAGGCAGCGGGCCGGGTGGGGCAGGGCGGACTCCGGGCTGCTACGTCAGCGGCCGCGAGAGGGGATCCTGGACGCGGCCCCGCCCCCTCACGTGTGCGCCGCGCCGCGCCGCGTGCCTCCCTCATGACCGCCGCCCCCACTGCAGCTCCGCTTCCACGCGTGGGAGGGAGGCCGCTGCGGCTGGAGAAAAGTCTTCCATCTGCAGCGGCACCGTCTCCGGGTTAGGGACCCTCCCCTCTGCCCAGTGGTTGCGGGGGCGACAGGTACTAGGTACAGGTACAGACACCAGGCCTGTCTACAAGCCTAGGTTTGGGGAACAGATTTGGTCTCCCTTCTCCATACGTCATTGGCCTTGCGTCCCGCTAGTGGTAGGAGGAGACTGGAAAGGAGACTCTTATCTCAAGGGAAGACTTAATTTCACATTTAAGCTGAAGCTTGGGAAGGGACTGCAGGAGGTGAGCTTTTGATAGGAAGTTGGGGATGGTGTCCCCGGCACGCTGCAGCCTCTATTACTGTGACACTGACATGATATCAACACCATTATTAGACTTGGCCCACCAGGGTCTGTGCTCCTTTGGACCTGGTATCGCGAGTTACCAGAACCTGGGTGCAGCACTGCGCTCAATGCATGAGCAAGAATCCAGCATCTTCATCTTTCCTGTGTCTTTGGCTTCATTGATACCTCTGGTTCCCCAACCCCAAAATGGCAAGTGGAGGTTGGAAAGAACCAATTAGGAATGAAGACAGTAACAGGCCAAGCACAATTGGGTAGCCACAGCAACGGAGTAGATGGAAACCCATCTGTGCCTTGGCGCTGTGTCCTTAAGTGACCCATTTTCTGAGGTATCAGGTATCAAGGTAGACCGTACAGCCCTGTTGCTATCCTGAGACCTCTGTCTTCTGGTTGCTGTTTTTACTGGCCAGTTAAATAGAGAAAGTGGGGCTGGATAGGACCAGGAATCTGGAGCTGAAGCTCCTAAGGTCAAAGAAAGCCATATTTGGTGAAGCACAGAGCCTGGAATTGAGGAAGAAGGGATGCCATGTGTAGATGAAATAACCAAGCTCTGGAGAAGAGCAGGGGGATGGGGAGTACACAGACCTAAGCAGGCCCAGTTTCCGGTCTCGCTAAGAAACCCAGCCTCAGTGTGCTTGCCTGCGTGTGCCTTTTGTCCCCAGGACAAGCAGCTCCAGACAAGGCAAAGCTTCACTGTGTCCAGATTGTGGTACGTCTCTTTCCAGTATGGCCAGGGAAGGAGGGAATGAGAACGGGGTGGGATAGTGTCCTGAGTCCCATTTGGCTATGCCTTTGGATACCAGTGTGTCTGAGCAGTTGCATTCTATTCTTTTTTATTATTATTTATTTATTTATTTATTAAAGATTTCTGCCTCCTTCCCGCCACTGCCTCCCATTTTCCTCCCCCTCCCCCAATCAAGTCCCCCTCCCTCGTCAGCCCGAAGAGCAATCAGGGTTCCCTGCCCTGTGGGAAGTCCAAGGACCACCCACCTCCATCCAGGTCTAGTAAGGTGAGCATCCAAACTGCCTAGGCTCCCACAAAGCCAGTACGAGTTGCATTCTATTCTGAGAAGGCTGCTCAGCTCTGTATACTCATGGACGTGGTCAATGTAATGGAACGGTGATCAAGTGCCAGCCACTACATGGAGAACAAAGGGAGTGCAAGTAAGCCCCACCCACCTATCCAAAGGAACTTCTCTATTACAGGAGAATCTTACATGCAGTATGTGATGTTAAGAACCAACACCTTGGGGGATGGAGAGATGGTTCAGAGAGCACTGGCTGCTTTCTCGGAAGACCTGGGTTCAATCCCCAGCGCCCACATGGCAGCTCATAATTGTCTGTAACTCCAGTAACAAGGGCTCTGACACCCTCACATAGACACAATATACGCAAAACAACAATGCATGTAAAATATAAACAAATCATAGATAGATAGACAGACAGACAGACAGATCCAACAGCAGGCGGCACCGGAAAGGAAAGGGTGGTGATGGCTAGCTCACTGACCAGGCATTATTAGGCTGGTTTGTCTGGAACAAAGGAAAGAATTCATGACCAGGGAGAGGCAAAGATCTGGCTAACAAATGAGTGTACTGAGGGTAAATCATAGGCTTCTAGGTTCCCCAGCCCCAGGGTGCCCAGCATACCCTAAAGCTCAGCTGTAGTCACAGAAAAACCCTTGCCAGACAGACAGCAGTGGCTGTCCTTGCCTGTATCTGTTGTGGCACCAGAAGGCCCTTCATGGTTTTTCACAGACCTCCCTCTTCAGTTTCATCTTCCCAGGCATCCTTTCGTGTGTACCATATCTACTGGGTGACCTTCAGATGGGAACATGGCCTGTGTAACCCTGCTTGTATGTCTTCCCCCACATGCTTCCCTTTTTCTTAGGAGGATCCACTCCTCCGCTGCCATGTCTGCCCACTCATCCTTGAAAACACAGCTCACTCAAGTGCCAGCTCATCAGCCGGCCACATGCAACCTGAGTTCCCACAACACTGTGTTCTCTGGCTTGGTATCTCACATATTGTGCTATGTTATAGGGGTGCAGAGGACGCGGTCCTTCTGAGTAAGGCTCTCTTGCTGATCAGATGGCTGCTCACCTCTATCAGTGAACCCGTAGGCTCCCAGCTCCCACACACCGTGCTCCAACCATCATCATCCCATGTTTTGACTGTGTGACAGCATCCAGAACAGATCCATCCGTTCCTTCTTGCTCTCTTTGGTCACCTCTACAGCAGCTAGAAGGATCCTTTTAAAGTAGTCATTAGATCAGGCACTCCCCCTCATGATCCTGTAATCACCTCCAGACATGACTCAAGATTCAGTGTGCTAGTCGAACCGACTGCATCTGGGGCCGGGGAGATGCCTGAGCCAGTAAAGGCACTGGCTGCCAAATCTGTGATCTGAGTCAAAAAAAAAGGAACTGAGTCCCACAAATTATCCTCTGACCTCTACACTATTCCTGTGACATGCACATATGCACATAACACACACACACACACACACACACACACACACACACACACACAGAGAGAAGAAGAAAAGAATTTTGGAGGAGGGAGAAATGATTCACAGCATCTGGCCCTGACTGATACGGGCCACTCTGCCTTCTTTGGCCACCCTGGCTTCCTCCCTGTTTTTGGAATATCATAATATAAGTCTTCCTCGGAGACTCTGGGCATGCTGACCCTGGTAATGGAGTACTTGTGTTTTAAATTTGATGTGGCTCTCTCCCTTACTTCGTGCAGGTCCTTTGGTTCAAATGAGAATCGCTCCTGGCAGCCTCATGTGGAATAAGCCTTTCTGCCAGCCACTCTCCTTTCCCTTCCTTTTTCTTCATGGACTTGACCACGTCCAAACAAGGGTGCTTATTGGTTATCAGTTAGTTATTATCTGTCACCACCATAGAAGGCCAGCCCCGCAAGGTCAGGGACTTTTAGCTTGCTTTTAGGTAGAGAGATTTTAACTCTAGGAGTAAGCCATAAATTCCCTGAGGACAAGCACATGTTTCAGACATTTGAATTCCCTTCTCCATCCCTTGTTATTTATAGGCAAGTCTACTCAAATGTTCTCAGGGTCTGAAGAGAATCTCTCTCTCTGGCAAATATCCCCACATTTATATAATTGAAGTAGTCCGTCCTCCTCTGTGGGAGGTAAATTCCAAGACACCCAATGGATACTTGAAGCTATGGACAGTACTAAATTCCAAGATCCACTATAATTTTCAACACTTACATACCCATAACAACATTTAATTTGTAGATTGACTCAGATTAAGAGCAACAATGATGGGGCTGGAGAGATGGCTCAGAGGTTAAGGCCCTGAGTTCAATTCCCAGCAACCACATGGTGGCTCACAACCATCTACAATGAGATCTGGTGCCCTCTTCCCGTGTGCAGACATACATGCAGGCAGAACACTATATACATAATAAATAAATAAAATTCTAAAAAAGACAACAACAATGATAAAAATAGAGCAATAATTCATACAATAAAGTTGATGTGTTCTTTCTCAAAATCCCACCCTTCTTATGATGTCAGGCACAGCTGTGTGGGTAGAAGAGCCAGTCTGTGTGGTGAGAGAAGCAGAGTGGATGGTGTCAATGTTATGATGCAGCTTAGGAAGCACAATACTGAGACGCTACTGACTAGTTACAGGGTGGGTAGCATCAATAGTGTGGACGCACGGACAAAGTATGATTCATATCTAGAGCACAAATTCCTCATGCTGCCCAGAATGAATGGCTACAAATTAGAAGCTTAACTGTTATTTATTTAGTATGCATGGGGGTAGAGGTGTCAGTATGCACCCATGACGTGGCATGTGTATAGAGGTCAGAGGGCAACTTTAAGAAGTCAGTTCTCTCCTTCTAACATGCGAGTCCTAGGAACTGAACGCAAGTTAGACTTCGTTGGCAAATGTCTTTCTTTTCCAATTGAGTCATGAATTATTTTGGGAAACTTTTCATTTAATATTTTCAGACCAAAGTTGACTGTGGGTAACTGAAACCAAAGAAAGCAAACTACAGCTAAGGGGAGCAGGCTATTTAGAAAACATCAGGAAATGATGTTAACCTATATCCTCCATTCCCAAAGATGATCAACGTTTTATCATAGGCTCTCGGAAGGTCTACCAGATCTCTGTTTCTCCAGCGGTGTATCTCAGTTGGTTAATATGTTTTGAATCCATAGATTTTGATGGAATAGAATGGTTGAGGAAATTCAGAGTAGAGAGCGGATTTTAAAGCTAAGCATTACTTTCAGCTGGGTGGATATTTTCGTATCACGATATAAATATTGTTGGTCATGGTTCCGAAGCTTTTTAAGCTCTACATGCTTCATAGATGGTCATTTTCAGAATGAATGGATGCTCTTCACAGGTAAGTAGCATGTACTGTGGGGCTCCTGTGTACTAGTCACTATGGTACACAGCCTTCCATGCATTGTCTCATGCAGACCTCACTGTAGGTCTAAGATCAGGGTGCTCTTGTTCGAATTATCTCTTGCCGTGAACACAAAGCTAACAAACAGCTAAACAGACGGCCTACTTCTAGAGTCCTGCTAATCATTACTCTGTCATACATTACAGGGTCATCTAGTCACTGAAAACGTTCTCCTTGGTTCCTGTTTAAAAATAAAACACTACTTAACTGGCATTGTAATGGGAGAATTATTTTAGGTATCTAGTAGTTGTCAATGAGATGCATGGATTTTGTCCTGCTTAAAAGTTCCAGAGATGGCCTGGCATGGTGGCGCACGCCTTTAATCCCAGCACTTGGGAGGCAAAGCCAGACAGATCTACGAATTCAAGGCCAGCCTGGTCTACACAGTGAATTTCAGGACAGCCAGAGCTACACAGAGGAATCCTGTCTCAAAACAAAACAAAACAAAGCGATTGCAATAACAAAAAAGAGTTCCACAGACAGAGAGAGCCTGAGAATTACTTGTCTAGATGTGCATAGGGGACAAGGACTCCACACACACATAAACACACATGCACGCACACATACTCTTTTGGAAGCACCCATAACTGCAACTTTCAAGAGGGCAGCTTGTCAGAAGCTATGGTTTTAGTAGAGAGGGAAGAGGAGCCGTAGCTTGGCAAGGAGAAAGATGGGGCACACGTGTGAATATCTTCTCCATGCTCTCCTGAAGTCTCAACTCTCCCTCAGAGAGCTCCTCGCCCCCACCAGCTCAGTCAGGGATTGGGGGGGGGGGTCTGCTGATGCATTCCTTAGAAGTCATTCTCCTAGGGCACAGAACAGATGGGGAGAATGCCCAGCGGATCTAAAAGGGTGTATGCAGAGTCCTCAGCTTCCGATTCAAGCACCAACAAAAGCTGACAAGAAGTCTCCAAGGATGGCCTGGGTTACAGTCTTGGCTCCTGCAGGACTTGACAGCTCACCACAGCCCTCACCTCTACCCAAAGGATAAGTGGGGCACTGTGCTGTCATGGGCCACACGTGAGCCCCTCCCTCGGCCTTGTCTTAGTCACTGGACTCCCAGGGAGAAACATCAGACCAAGAAAATAGCTGCACCCCCCTCCTAGGTACCAGCAGCTCTGCCAGCACTCTGGCATCTTGTCCATGATCTAATCATGGCCAGGGGTCAGCGAGTCTTTTTACGGGCTGAGGATTTGATTGTCTGGATGGCAGAAATTTATTCCTGCCAGGATCTCATATGCCTCAGACTTGAACCCCCTCGAGGAAAAAGAAGCAGGGCAAAGAATGGGGGATGGGGTTTAAAAAAGAGGAATACACTGCAGCCTTCCAATGGCGTTCCTGCTGTGTACACTTTCAGACTTTGCAGGCAAAATTGTGGCTAAAATATGAATGAATGTGGTTGTGTGCAGGTGCATGAATGACTGTAGTTTTTATGAATGAATGCATTTGTGATGAAGGGTGTATGGGAACCCTTGCAAGCTGGGGTAGTGGCTTGCAGGTGCCTGGCTGGCTGGAAGCACCCACGAATAAAGTATCCTTATTGAAGTCTGTGAGGTTAGGTTGGGGATATGTTGGGGGAGTATATGGTTTTCTCATAGCATCTGCCTTTTGTGCTGTTGCTGCTGCTGCTAAAACATGAACCATTAGCAACTGTATGGTCCTCCCAGAAGTCCCAGAGAAGGGGAAACAGGCAGTCTGTTTGTCATCAGTTGAACGCGCCTCTGGTCACTTTAGGAATTGTCCTTAAAAAAAAAAAACTCTAGCCCCATAGCCTCCTGTATAGCCCCTGATACTCTTCCTTAGCTTAGGGGCTTAGCAAAGGACAGGTGAGTAGTGGCTAAGTAGGGATTTTTCTGACCTGTGTTCCCCCTCCCCACCAGCCTGGCAAGGAAGAATTATGCAGATTGGGTCCTTGTCTGATATACTGGGATTTACATCTGATGCCCTTTTCTTTCCCCAAAAGCTTTCAAGGAAGGAGGAACTTCCTCATTTGGGGATATAGAGATAAGCAGAAATGATTGAGGGGAGGTGAGAATTGCAAATCAGACCTGATGAATGTCTTTAAAAATTAAGGAAGGTCCACATAATTTTAAGTCATATGATTTAAATATATTTTGGGGTCTTCTCCTCCACCCCAGGCCTCATACATCCTTTGTCATCCAAGTGGTCTCTGAGAGTGCCCCTGTACACAACAGTCATAATTAGTCCCCTCTTTAACCGTCTGGCAGATGCTAAGGACTGAAGGGACAGGGAAGCCAAATCTCTCCTCATCTAGAGATACAAGTGTAGCCCATTTGAGGAGGGTGATTCGGGGGAGGGGCTGAGGAGCAAGAAATGTAAGAAATAAAGGCCACCAGATGCTTACCACGTCCCTCTTCCAAAAACAAAACAAACAACAAAACCACACCCCCTTTCCAAGATCCGAAAGTGATGTATCTCATCTATGTGTCTGGTGGAGGCAATAAGTGTTCCCATGAAGAAGTCACAGGTACATGTGAAAATGTCTGGATGTAAAACAGACCTTTGGAAATTACACTGTTTAGCTATGGAAAGGATATAATTGTCCCCAGTAACGAGCACATGTTTAATAAATGCAGATTTTAATGATGCAATTTTGGCATCAGGTTACGTATTTAAGTTCCCCTCAGATGAAGCCTCCTTCTATTTTGAGGCATGAATTTTGTACCTTTTCTGCCAAGCAACCACAAGGGGAAGGCTATCCCAGAGTCCTTGTCTGTGAATGTACTGCCTCCACGAAGCATGAATGCGCCGGCACTCTGTGTCTCTGCATGAATGGGGGTTGCATGTGCTGGTCAGAGGCCACGTGAGACACGTGGGGTGGGAATTGTGTCTTTGGAAAAAACTGAATTGGAAGAAATGAAACAGAGAATCTATGAATGGCATAAGTCTCTCCCGTGGTGCCCCTCCACCACAATGCCCCTCACCCTCATAAGGCACACCAGTTTTATCAAAATGAATTCCTGGCTTTGCATATATCAGTAGTTTATGCTTGTGTGCTACTGTTCACGGGGTCCAGACTGAAGAGAGGAAAAAAAAAAAAACCAAGGCTGCAACACAAAAGATACCGCAGTTGGCTCAGGCAGGGAGTTATTTTTAGATCAGGGGAAAAAAAAGGAGAAAAAAAGAGAAAGAGAAGAAGCAGCACTTCTGGGTTTTGCAATCTAATTTGGTCCCCTTTCTTAAGAAAACAAAATCCCATCGATGGCAATTTCCATACAATCTGATTCTATTTGGCTCCTAGCAAAGAAGAAGAGATCTAGGGCTGAAAATTCTGGAGTTTTATGGCTGATTCTAGCTAGTAGCCTTTCTTCACCAGGCTCCAGCTGAATTAATTTGATACTATTTTTGAAAGTCAGTGTTTCTAAGGGAGACCTAATGACGCACTGACGTCAATGCAGGTCAATAGCACACGCTGCTGGAACTGGGCGTGCTACACGGAGCCAGGGCTGGAGCCTTTCCAAACAGCCCCAACTCTGCAAATATCTCAGCTTTGCAGGAGGTGGGGGAAAGCCGGGGTTTTGTAAACATCAAGACCCCCATTATTTTTCCAGAGCCTATTCAAAACCGATGCATCTTTTCCTGACTCAAAGAAAGGCTAAATAGATAGAAGCAGGCGCACTGCAGCACTAAATAAATAAATAAATAAAATAAAAAAATCATACCTGTCAAAGGAATCATATGTAATTCGGGCAGCGTGCACACACATTTACACTCAGAATGCAAGGCATATCATTAGGGTGTGTCTATAAATAGACCCCAGTGTGTATGCACTGGGACTTAGTCCCTGGTTGGGGTTTTCGAACGTGGGTGGTGAATTCTGGGTTCTGATCAGTTAGTTACTCGGGAGGTGCCTGAATGTGAGGGGGTAGGCGTATGGGAGGGGGCTGCCTCCTCTCTTCTCTTTCCCTCTGGCTGCTTTTCTCTCCTCCCCCCTCTCTTCCCCCTCCCTCTCTCCCTCTCCTCTTTCAGCATCTCCCCTACCCTCTTTCTTTCTGTTCTCTCCCTCGCTCCCCTCCCTCTCTCTCCCTCCCGCTCTCTTCTCCCTCTCCCTACAAGTCTGGCACTGAAAGAGAACTGTTTTGCTTTGCGCCGGGAAGAGTGCAGACACGACGTGAAATCCGGAGCTCTTTGCGTGGTGCAATTCAAATGCTTCCTTATTTATATTACCCTCATCCCCTCCCCTCTCCCACCCCCTCACCAGCCCTTCCAAATTTCCCTAGAAATCTGTGTAGAGCGTGGAGGGGAAAACATTTGCATAAAAAGTGAAGGAGCTCGCCAAGGTAGGTTATACCATGCACTGCCTTGTGTTTGCCTTTTGCAAAGTTTATGATGTCAATTGGTGAATGTTCGGGAGAGTATTTCTTTATGACTGTCCATGATCACTGTCTTTTTTTCATTGAACAATATCTGTACAAATTGCCTAGACTTCTTTAGCAGGCTTTGCTAGGGTCATGTGTGTATGATTCTTCCAAGAGGCATGCCTATTAGGAGTCAGTTGTAATGCTGACCTGGGAAAGAGATGCTGTGTTGTGGGGTGTGGGGGGTGGCCGGGTGCCGGGAGCTTCTCTAGGGGGCAACTGCTCCTTCCAGTTTGCCAGGTTTGGGACTGATTCCCATTCACTACATGTCTTCATTATCCTGGTAATGATTTTGCACATGAAAATCTAGTTCCAAAAAGGTTTCATGAAGTGAGAACAGAGTGAGGGGGAGTATAGGGTGATAAAGAGAGTTGGGGCATGCTGGTCGTGGCTGTGGCAATTTTTCCATCATAGAGAATTTATTCTCTCCTCACAGTATCTGGCAAAAGATGCTGTCTTTAGTGAGTGTAAGCAAAAATGATTTAAAAAAAACTTATTAGTTGGTAAAATAGAAAAAAAAATGTTTCCATTGAAAGAGCAAAAAACCTGCTGCAGCTCACAACCACCTGTAGAGGGAAATCTTTATGCACAATTTCGTAGGGCCGGTTGTGTGGAGGAAAACCGCCCGGAAAGGCGGCTGGCAAACTTTGCTGCAGGAAGAGAGGCAGGCCCCCCCAGGGTGAAGGGCGAAATCTCGGGGGCGGGCAGCGAGGGAGGGAAAGGACGGAAGCTCACTGGAGTCATCTATGAAGCTGCAAAGTTGGCCTCCCTTGCTTTGGGGTGGGGATAGGGTGGTGGATGGGTGGGGGCTGGAGGACCGTTGAGATGGGCAAGCCTAGGCTCAGGGATTTGCAGGGTATGTGGCTAGGTGGGGAGCATCCTGGGAGGTTTTCTTGGTGTGTTGTCAAGTACCTTGTGGCAATGTGAAGGTCTGAGTCCGGGGTTTCCCTCCTGCCTTGGTCTCTCCTGCCTTCTACCCCTGCACAAAGCCAGGCGGTAATCAACAAGTGTCTCTCCCAAGATTAGTTCTAAAAAGACTTGGAGGGTTTTCTAATCGAGGTAAATCCACCGTCTGTATCGTGTGTTGTAGAGAGAGCATTGCTAAGTAGGAGCTTTGAAGAGTGGCGGAGTTGAGTAGGGGGCTTTAACGTCAGTCATTTGACCTTGGGAAACAGGGTCCGAATCCCCCGGAGTGTTGAAAAGGCAGATCAAGGGTCATGATCCTCATCTTTTATCCCGAGCTTTGACAGGTACCCAGAGAAAAATCTAACGCCTGCTTTTGGCCACACCTCGTCAATGGGGATTCCATGTGTCTGAAAGCAGGATTTTTTTTTTTTTTTTTTTTTTTAATCTAGGGAAGCAGGCAGCACTGTCAGCTCAAGGGCTGTGTTTTCTCTCCCCTGCATAGGGATCTTCTAGGAAACCTGGATCGCCTGTTCTCTGAACAGCAGCCTGTTCTGGGAGATGTAGTACAACTGTGCCTGGGGAGGGGGGTGCCTGCTGTCTTTAGATAGAGATAGGAGCTTGCCGTTTGGCTGTCTGGTTAAACTGAACTTGAAATAGGGAAAAGACAATGAAGCCTTGCACTGGGGTGATGGAAGATCAGCTGGGTGACATGTCAAAGGAAAGTGGTGGTTTGGGGGGTTTTCCGCTTCTAAGCGGGGGTGGGGGGGTAGTGGCTGAGTCACCAAAGGCAACTGATAAGGAATACCAACAAGAGCAAGGGAATTGTAGAAAGGGAAGGGAAGTTGGAAGTTAGAAGCAGCATTGCCTCACCCTCTGGAACCAGTAAAACCAAAATGCAGGGAAGCGCGCGGGGGGGGGGGGGGGGGGGCATGTGCATAGAAATAGGTGCGTGCTGGGCATGGAGAGTCATGAATGCAATCCCTGTGCTTAGAAGGCAGAGCCAGGGGAATGGCCACAGGCTTGAGGCCAGTCTGGTCTACATAGTGAGTTTGAGGCCAGGCTGGACTGCAGGATGGGAGCCCATCTTTAAAAAACTGGGGGGGGGGGGGGATGGGGGATGGGCTGGAAAGACGGTTCAGCAGTATGAGCACTGATTGATCTTCCAAAGAACCCGAGTTCAATTCCCAGCACCCACATGGTAGGTCACAATTGTCTGTAACTCCTGTTCCAGGGGGATCCCAACACCCTCACACAGGCATACATGTGGGTAAAACACCAATGTACATAAAATACAAATACATAAAATTATTAAAAGAAAGAAGGGAAGAGATAGAGATGATACAGGCTGTAGTTAATGTGAGCACTTTCTGGCTGGGGAGAGCAGCGGATGGAGACTCCACCCTGGAGTAAAGCCAGGCCAGCATGTCTGATATGCACCCAGCATCACTCTGGGTTCTGGTTAAGGAACTGCTCTGATCACTTTCTGGCCACTGGAAGAACAACAATGTCTTTCACAGCCTATAAGATAAGGTCACTTGGGTTAGTCTTCTCGCGAGAAAATTGCCCTATTCTTTACTTAGGCTAGCAAATGTTTCTCTTAGATATAGAGAGGAGAGAAACTGGTCTGGTCTTGAAATCCAGCTGTGTGGCCTCCATCATCCCCTGAACCTATAAATCCCTTTCTACTCTCAGCTGTGGTCTCCCAAGGACCAAATTTCAGAAAGGCACTAGACCAATGTATACTCCTTGACACTTCTTTTTCGCCAAAGGCATTCAATGCCCACCAGCCGTCCCACCCAGGATCCATCTTTATCAGGTTTGAACATGCCGAGGCATTTGTCGAGTGCAGATATGCATGCAAAGTATATATGCATCTGTATGTGTCAAGACAACATGAACACCTGCGAGTATGCCCAGGATTCTCACCGTATGGAAGTCCATGAGCCACATGCAATCTTCCTTCCTCTTCTGAGAAGTCCAGAGATGCCAGTGAAGAAATGCTCCGGCTGGTTTAGGGGTGAATCTGACATCCCTGAGTGTATGTGGTGAACCTGAATTTGCCCTGGGTTTCCTCATATTCATTCAGGAGTGTCAGTTGCCTCTTCGCTCGACGTTGGAGAGAGTTACCTCAAGAAAAGAGCCATTCAATGAAAAGAATGAAGTTCCAACTTTTTCTTCAGTGCCTTGGATAACCCTGGTGTCTATCCTCTTTTTCTCAAAAATAGGGGGATAAGGAGGGGCAACTATATAATTTAGGGTGCCCAATACAAAATGAAAATGTGAGACCCCTTGGTCAGAAAGCACGAAGATAATTCCATTAAAGATACTGAGATAAAAGGCTTTCCCTTTTTTCCTCGGCCTCTCTAGACTCGTTTCTGTAGGCTCATTATGGAGCTGCTTGCATGCCATTCAATGTTGTGCTAAATAAACATTATTTTATTTTCGTCAGCATGAATTTTACTATTCATCTTTATACTCTGCGATGTTGGTTTTAAATATAGACAAAAGAACATCTAACTCATTCTCACAATCCCAGAAAGAACACACCTCATGCATGCCCAGGCATTTCATTCATAGCAGAATGATGGTCCATCAAGCAAAGTGAATTTTCCTCACTTCCTGGTAAGGGTACCCAGTGCCAGTGGTCTCTGGCTTGCTGTTGAGCAGAGAAAGTCTAAGAAGAAAAGCTCTATGGGTCACGTTCTCTCCGCCCCTCCTATGTTAAGGATTTCAGCATCCCACACGTGGGCACTAACTACAGAAAAGAGCTGTGCTGCCTACTTTTGTCAGTCTGACACAAGTAATAGTCTTCTGAGAGGAGGGACCCTTGACTGAGAAAATGCCTTAGAAGATCAGCTTGTAGACCAGCCTGTAGGGAGTTTTCGCAATTGGTGATTGATGGAGGAGGATCCAGCCCATTGTGGATGGTGCCATCCCTGGGCTGGTGGCCCTGGGTTCTCTAAGAAGCAAGGCTGAGCAAACCCTGATGAGCAAGCCAGTAAGCGGCACCCCTCTATGGCCTCTGCATCAGCTCCTGCCTCTAGGTTGCCGCCTGGTATGAGTTTCTGACCTGACATTCTTCAAATGATGTGGAAGTGTCATCCCAACAACCCCTTCCTTCTCAACTCTCTTTTAGTCATAGTGTCTCATCACAGCGTTAGTAACCCTGACTAGGACAAGGGCCATGAGTGACAGGCTCTATGCTAGGGTCCCGTGGTCATTGGTGATGTTTAGAGCTCCGTGGCTTGTCTCTTACATTCAAAGCAGCTTTACGACAACAAACGTGACCTCCCAAACCGTAGGATCCCTGCCCCCTCCATCCTAGACTTACAGCTCACCTACCTTGAGTGTGACTCGACTCTCAGTGGCATTCTTCACAGGGTGTTGCCACCAGAAAACAGAGCAGGAACACATCCTACCTGTCTTCTTCATTCACTTCATACTCCACTGGCCTACAGACTTGTAGAATACAACTTCAAAAATGAGATGATTGACAACCCCAGGGTCACGAATTTTAGGTTCTCCTACAAAGCACCCAGTTCTTCTGAGCACAGGACCCTACGTGATAACTATACAGTCACAAACATTTGAAGATACCCTCGGCGGGCATGGATGAAAATTGACCAGGCTCCCGGACCAGTTGTTCACCGTCCTCCATCAAGCAAATAATTCCATTTACAGCAGAAAACTTCAGCATTCTCCTTACTAACTGACTGGAGGACTCATCTTCTCTAAGTTCCACCTTGAAAACCCCACTACTTTGTGTTGATTGGTGTCTCAGTTTTGAAGACAGAGCCCACCTGTTGATGTCTCCCAGACCCACTGATGCCTTGCCCTAGAGACCAGGCCTTGAAAATGAAGCATCCACTCTGGTTCATACCTGTCATACCCAAGCTTGACTAGATTAATCAGATACCCCACCCAGGTACACCTTTAGAGTTTACCATCTAAGGCAAATAAAATAATGCTCAACATGCTCTATGAATGACTGTGCCAGTGATTTAATGCTTATTAGTCATTATTGATTTCCCCATCCCTCTGAAGTCTATCGAGAGATTTCCTGGCTTGGGATGACAGGTTTTCAGAAATTACTTTGGCAGTATAGTCAATTCATGTTGACATGAAGAAGTAAGAGGACTTGAGGCTTAAAGGGTCCAAGGGAAGATGGTCCTGTATTCCTGATGATCCCAATAAGAAAGGAATTTTTCCTTCCTCCATCAAATGCCTTACTGTTTGTAGCACTCTAGGGAGCAAGGCGGAAGTCATATGGTGGCCAGGGAGGGACTAAGACAGCATTAAAAGTGCCTCCAACCTGGAGAATGAAGACACTGTGGAACCTGCAGCATTGGCTCAGGGTAGTCGAGGGTTGTGTGTTTCAGCCTTAATCTGACTTTTCTTTTCTGCCAGGCCCCTTTAGGTGACAGGAATGCCCTTTTGGGAAATACTTAGTTTAGTCTATACTACTGAAACTGTGTAGGGAAAAGAAAAAGGAGTTACTCTTTTTTGTTCTTTCCTGTAACTTTTATAAGGTTTGGGGAAGCTTCAGTGATAGTCCAGTTGATGGGCTGGAAGATCAATCAGTGAATTATTATTTACTGTTTATGAATTAGCCTAGTTCTGAGTTAGACCCGTCATGAGGAATTAGTGATAGATGGCTCTGAGTATCTGTCATCACTGTTCTAATGATACCAAAATGGATTTGGCGCACACTACCTAGGTTATTTTTTAATATTATTTATTTATTATGTATACAGTATCCTACCTGCATATATCCCTGCTGGCCAGAAGAGGGCACCAAACCTCATTACAGATTAGTTTGCCAGGAATTGAATTTAGGACCTCTGGAAGAGCAACCAGTACTCTTAACTGCTGAGCCATCTCTCCAGCCCCACTACATAGGTTTTAAGTAGTCATGTGGGTGTGTTTTAAGCAAATTATTTATCTGCATTGCTCGCTTGACCTGAACAGTGGGAGTATTCACCTTATAATCCATACCCAAGAGCAGTGGTCCTCAACCTTCCCAATGCTGTCACTTTTTATTACAGTTCCTCATGTTGTGACCCCTCACCATAAGACTATCTCATTTCTACTTCATAACTGTAAGTTTGCTACTGTTATGAATCATAATGTCGATAACTGACATGTCCAAAGGGGTCGAGACCCACAGGTTGGGAACCATTGCCCTGGATGGTTATCATGAGACTAGAATGAGATGGCTCATGCGACATCACTCTAGCACATGTGATGTGTGCCTTTTTATACATGGGTACACAGAGGTAGGTACCACAGTGTCTTTAAATCTGGCCTTCCTCTTTTTCCTCAGTCACTCAATAAAGGTAGACGTAGGACCCTGATAGACAGTGTCCTGTGAGCAGTATAATGGCGAACAGTCAGGCTGGGAGTCAAATACTGACTCCTATACTTGGTTGGGTATGTGGCTTTTGATAGATTATTTCAACTCTTGAAGCTTCCATTTCTTGGCTGTTAACCTAGGTACGTATTTCAAAGAGCAACTATAATAATTCATTAACTTGTTATTTGCATGTGATTTGGCACAGGGCCTAAAGATTACTGAGTATCTAATATGTTATCTTCAAAGTTTTAACTGTTATGTCTGTGGCCACTGGTGAACCTGTAACTATTGGAGAAGTGAGTTAGGAAAATGTCTCTTAAGGTGTACTGTGTGTTGGGTAGCAGTTCTCCGGCTGACTTTTCTGAAGCTACCGTTTGCCTTCACTTGTGGACTCTGGTCTTGAGAGAACTAGGTAAAGTGTGTCTTCCCAACTTCCTACTAAAAGGAATTGCTCTTTACTGACATAGCCTGAGCCACTGTCATGGAGCCTTCACTGCAACTCAGAGTCCATGCGCTCTTTTTATCCCAGCAGCCTTCACTTTTACAGGGGAAATATCTAGGTGAGGGAAGCTTAGCCCTGGGCTTCACGAATCCATGTCACCATGGCACCTGTAGTCAAGAGAAGGAAGATCCTTTCAATAGTCTTCATTCTTCCTCAGATGAGCCCCTTACTGACTCTGCGTCCCTAGACAATTAGAGAGTCCTTGTGTGGACCATAAGCCATCAAAGGCCTCTGTTTCTGTTCCAAATTCATCTTCCCTATGGCTATCCTGCTACCAGAACTCCTTTCATTCCTGAGCTAATTGATGTGAGCACGTGAATGGTGTGCCGGTGCCAGTTCGGAGAGAAGAGCAAGGGCCATGCAGTAAGACCACAGAGTCTTGGCAATACTCTTGGTGGAAGGGCTAGACTTTTATGACAGCCTTCTTACCAGAAACCCATATTCTCATTATACCAGGCATCCCAGGAATGTAGAATTTACTCTGACCCTACATCTTGGTATTAAAGACCACAGAGCCAGAGACTGGGAAGGTGGCTCAGTTGGTTAGTTTCTTGCTTTGCAAGCATAAGGCCCTGAGTTTGGTCTTCCTAGCACTCTTGTAACAACAACAGCAAACAGTCGAGTGTGGTGGCGACATGTAATAACTGCAGCATAGGGAAGGAGAAAACAGGGATCCCCGGGGCTCACTGACTAGACAGTCTAGCCTGTTTGTCAAGCGCCAGGCCAGTGAGAGACTCTGTCTCAAAAAGAACAAGGTAGGCAGCAGCTGAGGAACAATAGCTGAGTTGTGCTGTAACCTCCACATGCACATACTCACACAATTTTCAATCAAAATAGAAACGTAGAGTCAGAAGTTGCCACAACATCTGCAGAGAGTGGCCTCAACCTTGCCTCTGGCTGCAGCACTTTGGATCCTGGTGTAGGGCAAGGACTATCTGCTCCTACCTGTTACTTTTCCATACTCTGTCTGGACACATTTGGAAAAAGGGGAATGATGAGAATAGGTGATATATGGGAAAAGAGGATCAAAGTAGTTACTATCCTTTCTCAGCATCTCCCTAGACACGGTCACCAAATCAAGACTTTCTCCTACTGTGCATTAGTTTTCTGGCTTTTAAGTTTTTAGAGTTTAAAAAGGGTGCATATTTCTCTCTCTCTCTCTCTCTCTCTCTCTCTCTCTCTCTCTCTCTGTGTGTGTGTGTGTGTGTGTGTGTGTGTGTGTGTGTGTGTAAATGTATGTGAAATATGTGGGGCTGCCCTAAGAGGCTAACGGAGGGCATTGGATCCCTTGAAACTGGAATCATAGACAGTCGTGGGCTACCCAATGTGTGTGGGTGCTGGGAACAGAACAGTTTTCGTAAACACTAGCCCATTTCTCCAGCCCCAAGTTTTCATATTTTTTTAAATGTTAGGCATCTCTGTTTTAAAAATTGTGGCATCATAAAAGCTGATCCAGGCTTCAAAACCACAGAGAAACCCTGTCTCGAAAAACCAAAAAAAAAAAAAAAAAAAAAAAGCTGATCCCCACTGAAGACATGCTACATTCATAGAAGAAGCCAGAAGTTCGCTGCACTACAAGTCCCTCAGCAGAACAAATTTCGTATCCCATCAAAACACTGATTCTCCTAAGTCAATGGTTCTCAACCTGTGGGTTGTGACCCCTTTGTCAAACCTTATCTACAACAATATTTACAGTATGATTCAAAATAACAATTATGATGTGTCAGCAAAAATAATTTTATAGTTGAGGGTCGCCACAGCATGAGGAACTATATGAAAGGTTGAGAACCTCTATCCTAAGTTATAATCCAAACCAAAGTTGTGGTTTGTCTGCTCACCTAACCACTCTTTGAATCCGATGGGGCCCCACATAGCCACTAACACCGGTGAGCTAGGGTAACAAATTATCCCACGAAGCAGAATATCTGATGCTTGTGCTAGTGTGAGCTGTACATGTCCTGTAAATGTGATCGGCATGAATCCTGTATGAGGATGGTGATGCCGTTTGGTGCTAACTCTGTAGATGAGGGCCGAGTCTGGGTCCCGATTTTCTTCCTGTAGTCAGTGGTCCTCAGGCACTTGGAGTTCCTTTCTTTTCCTCCACACCTTTGGAAACTCACCATCTTACTGGACAGCTCCCTTCTGTTGACTTCAGGAAGTAGAGGATGAGTATAAGCAGCCAAGCTCATTGGTGGTTGAAAGCAGACTCTTTGTCATCTGTGATCAAGGAACTGTGCCTCTTGAGATGTTAGCTTTACAACCCCCGTACCAAAGACGTCCACACTGCACTTGACCAAAAGTGGGCAAGCAGACCTCAGTAAAGACACAGAGAAGGATAAGGGTACGTGGAGTAACAGGGATGGTGGAAGATGATCATCCATGACCTGCTCCCATTCTCTTCGTGATGGAACTTCTACAGAGTACCTTTTCTTTTAAGGCCCAGTTGTCAGTTTTCCAGTTCATTCCCAAACTATGAAAATACAAAGCATTTTCCAAAACCAAAATATAATGGGTCCTGTTGTCTGTGTGCCTTGGTCAAGTATCTCAGAGAGCACCAGAGGGACAGAGGGAGAAAACACTTCACCCTACTGAGACATCCCTCTGAGGTAGGCTTCATTTGCTCTAGTAGAGCAAGACATGACATCACATGCTGCCATCAGCCTTGGTTTGACCTTCAGCCAGTGTGTCCTCACCTGCACAGCCTCTGCTGGCCTTAGAAACCTTTCCTGACCCTGAAGCATATCTCATTATTGTCTGTTTTAGAGAGCCCAGCCAGTGCTCAAATTTCCAAATACTAGTACTATGCATCATGACAGTTGTTTGGCTTTAAACAAGTATTTTAACCTCCCTGTACCTTGTTTTTTTTTTGTTTGTTTGCTTGTTTGTTTTTGTTTTTTTTTTCAACTGAAAAAGTACATTGCATTAAGACCCGTGTGTCAGTGTTGGCTAAAGTTTTAATGGGATGATGCATACATGGTCTAGTACAAGTCCTGAAATTCGTAGGTGCTCAGTGCCTATCACTACTTTTGGTATGCCAGCAGAAAAGAAAGAATGCTCATCACACTTTGAACCTCTGTGAACAGCAAGTCTCTGTCTCATTCTGAGTCCCTCCCAAGCTCTGTATCATCCTGTAAGTAGGTAGGAGCCGAGTCTCTCGGGTACCCTAAAGGAAATGAGGCCACTGTTAATCAAACCCAGGTGGTGAGCAGATGTGACTTGTAAGAGAGACAGAAATATCTCTCCTCATCTCTTGGGCTACTACTAGTGAACCGATTAACTGTGAGTTAGAAACTAAGTGTGGACAAATAGCTGTACCTGGGGAAGCCAACCAGCTGATTGGCAGGAATCTCAGAAAGGAAACCAGTGTGGGAAAGCCTGGCTCAGAAGCCTGGGGACAGTCCTTCCTGCTTTGGGAGGCCATTTTAGGTCTCTTGTCTGACAGGGATCTGCATCCACCCTGTAAAGGCTCCCCAAAGTAGGAGAGATCATTTCCTTCACTTTGCTGCTCTGAGCTACAAAACCGCCTTGGTGTAAATCTTCTGGGGAGCAGAGGAATGTGTAGACTTTAGGATACCTTTGCCGCAAGTTGTTTCTAAATTGTCAATACCCTCTGCAGCTGTGATCTAGCTGTTTGTGGAAGGAGGCCGAGTAGAAAATGAGAGAATCCTCAATACTCCAAGGGCCAGAGATTTGTTAGCTCCCAGTCTCAGTCCAGAATCTCTGGGGACGAGCCTTAGAGGAGCCATATTTTTTATTCCATTCAACATAAGAGTTGAATCTTGACAGGGGACCGAACCAAAGTTCAAGACCCACATGTTCTCTGAAAATAGACCCGAGTCAGATCCCTAAAGTCTCTCATTTTCTCTAAACAAAAGAAGATTTCTGATGGAGAAAAAGCCTCTTAGCAGAGATTTGTTTTATGAAGAAATGAAAATGTAGACAAAATCCATTTTACTCAGGAGTGCCCTCTACTGGTCGTGTGGTGAAACGCCATAGCAGCCGTACCCGCCCTGCCCTGTGGGTATTAACTTGAAGCCTCTGAGCATTTTGGTCTGATTTCTTCTACATCCTTCATAATTTATTCTGCTGTTTACTGGGCACCAATACAGTGCTAAGTGTTTTGCTTACAAAATTTTATTTAATGCTTACCAAACTCCAAGACTGAGTTTTACATATTAGGTGACTGAGATTCAACATTGTATAAAACAAGCCCCTGGCATTTCCGTCTTTGAGATTCTCATAATTCTTAGAGGTTGAAAACTCAAGAGAAGCAAGAACCAAGGAAGAAGTGGGAAGTGGAGTTTGCCCTCAGCACCTGATATAAGTAGGTAGACTTGGGCTCTGAGAGTGCTCCATCACCTTTCTGGGTACCAGAGCGTTTCAGCCTCACTTTTGAAAACATATCAGCCCAAGAGGCAGTTTATTAGATGTCTATGTTCATCTAGTCTGTCCTGTATTACACCAGCTTGAAGAAGGCAGAACAGACATCAGGCTGACCAGAAAGAACTTCCACGACAGAGACGAGGAATTTTCCAGCCTACAGAACATGTTCACAGCAGTGTTTTCGCAGGTGAAGGTCTGTGGAGGAAACACTAGCAGGTTGCACAGCACGTGTACAAATTGAGAAATTAAACAACCGAGGGAAATGAGGGGTTTGTTTTAGGAGTCAACATTAGCTTAAGCCCTGACTTTCTGCTTGGTGTTGATTGGGACTGAGGTCTAAGACTCATTTTTTTGGAAAGAATATTGCAGGGGGTGGGTTATTTCTACTGCTGTGTGGATATCGGTACCCATGGAGGCCACAAGTGGGCTTTGTATCCCTTAGAGTTGGAGTTAGAGATGCCCATAAGCCACAAAAATGTGGGTTATGGGATCTGAGTTTTTGTCCTTTGATCAAGCAACCACCAAGACCCAGTAAGTTGAGCTTTTTAATCTCAAGAAATAAAGACTGTAAAATGTTCTTATTATACGTGTAGACCCTTTCCTGAATTTCCCCTTTCTCAGATTAGTTCTTCACTTACCGCCCTTGGCACTAAGCACTTGAACTAGAGATTTCACTGGGCACTTGTCTTTTGGGAGCAGATCTCTTACCAGTCCAACTTTTAGGGTTATCTAAGATCCTGGGAAAAACTCAAATATTACTTCAGCGCTCCTGGAGGTGTATGAGTGTGAAGAAGATGTGTACATTTTCAGCCTATCCAAGAGAATCTCAGAGCATGTCCACACTAATTTTTCCCAGATATTTGAGATGTGGGTAAGTCATAGGGTTCTCGTTTCTGCCCTGGGTGGGATGCTGGCCTCTTGTCTCATTGGCTCTGTGACAAATATACAAGGAAATCGTGCCTCCAAATCACACCCAGCTCTCCTTCCTCCAACCCAAGACCATCCGTTAACCACCCTTTCCCAAAGGCCATGATGTCATAATAGGGTCAGAATGATGCCAACTAAGAATAGAGAGCTGACAGGTAGTACCTTCTTCGTGACTGGTTTGGTATCATTGGCCCAAACAGTGTCCAAGCTAAAACTATTTGTCCATGATGGAACTACCCCAGCCTTTGGCGGCTGTGGGAGAAACAGCTGTTTCAGTTTGACTTGCTAAAACCATGAACTCCACTTTGCCAGAAATGGGGTTTTCTGATGAATAGTTCCAGATTTTGCCAGCTGGGAGTGAACACGTATTTGACCACCTGCTGGTAAGGGTGCCCGTCCCTTTGCCCAACAGTCGGTAGCCTTGAACACTTCCCCCCTTGGATTCCTTCTGTCTCTAGGAAAGTCTAAATAATGCCAGGCAGGGAAGGAGGGGGAGAGGCTGCCCTAGCCCTGAATACCTGCAGGGGATTGCGAGCGATGGATTGCTGATTGCTGACACCATGTCCCTTTCCTCTCACTGTTGTAGGAGCACCAACGACCAAGCGGAGACCAGATGAGTTTTCAGAGCAGTGCTCAGACACCCAGGACGCATGTCATCCTTTGCCTCACGCTTTCTGCAATGTTGCTGCTCACCTTCATCTTCCTCTTAACCCTCGCCATAATTATCTCCTCCTGACCGCCTTTTCTCCATTCGCCATCCACTCAAGCTCTTTCTCTGAGGTGTCCCTCCCATGGGACATGGCTTTGTCTCTGGCGAGCTCCCCTTTGAATCGTATCCAGGTGGCTACCATTATTTCCCCTTTTTTCTGTCTCCTCCTCACTCCAGACTCAGCTAACACTTAGTCCTTTGATCAGGAAAACCCGAGAAAAACCTCCCTCTTCTTAAATGAAGTCAAAAGATGCTCTGCCAGAGCCATCACACTCGGGGAAGAGACCCAAAGTATAGCTGAGTGTGATGTCGTTGAAACTGGATGGAAAGACCAGAAATCCCTTAATCCCATTGAGACCTAGTGCAGGAGCTTTATTCATGACTGTTGGGATTGATTAAGGATACGGGGGCAGGGAGGAGGAGAGGGAGAAAGATGTTCTGAATTGGATTGCCCCTTAAGATAGAATGGAATCCCCTAGATTTTTTTTTCTCCAATTAAATGTGCATTTCATTCTACCACATTGTGATGGCTTCACTATAGAGGTTTCCCCTGGAGACCCAAACCACGGGCTACCAGACGACGAGGTAAGTGACGTTGTCTAGAGTGGTTTGTAGTGATCTCAGAAACCCAGTGCTGATGAAGACCCACCTTATGAGACAGCAAGATTTGTCCTCTGCTGAGTCCTTCTTGGCTTGATCCCTGCCAGGGAACGTAGAACAGCTGTAAATGTTAGTGGGTCTCCACAGTATTCTGGAAAGCAGAGCAGACCCTGAAGACTGACTAAATCGGGAGCTGGGAATACCATTCTACTAGTTCAAAAAGAAAGTCAAGCCTTGGTGGCATATGTCTCTAAGCCCAGCTACATGGGAAACTAAGGCACAAGGACTTTCAGTTCAAGGTCTACCTGACCCACAGAATGGGTTCAAGGCCAGCCCAGGTAACTTAGTAAGACATGTTTTAGAAAAACAAAAAATCAGAGCTTATAGTTGAATGGTAAAGAATTTATGTAGTATATGTGAGGTACTGGGTTCTATCCCCAGTACCAAAATAAAACATAAATGTATTTCATCCCTTTTCTTTCCACATTTAGGAGTAACAGAATTGCTAGGAGATGCTTGGTTTTCATATGTAAGCTGACTCTCCCTTAATGACACAATTCAAAACAATTAATCAATAGATTCTTGCCAACAAGTGCAAGCGTTCAGCAGGTATTTATTGGCCAGGGCTTCCTCTCTGTTCCACAGCCTAGATCTTTTTGGGGGTGGTAACTACAGAAGTGCAACCCCAATTCATTTTTACTGGCCTATCAGACCTTAGTAGATCAACCGCTGATGGCAAAGCTGACTTACGGCTACAATGTTCTGCTAACTCTGACTCACTTAGAGCCCCATGAATTCGCAGTGGTGCTGACTCTGCCTGTTGAATTCTGGGAGATAGACCACTGTTCATCATAAACTAGATTCTCACAGGTGTCTTTAAGCTTCCCTAGGGTCATTCCTTTCTCTTCCTGTGGTCTGTGCTTCTGAAGATCTGATACCTTGCTGTTTGGCCTCTAAGATATGCTGGCTTCCTGAGCTCCACCCCGCCCCCTCAGCTTCCATTCCGTATCATATGCTTGCTCTGGCTTAATCTTTGCTCAGATTCTCGCCATGAAACCTACTCAAGATGACCCTCTCCTCATTCTGTAACAAGTGCCTTTCAGTGCCAAAGCATGGAAACCCTGCCATCTGGTTCTCCAAGGTGCCTTGCAATTAGGATTAGGGTGGGGAGGGGCTTGCCTCTTGACAGTGAAGTTGTGTGCAGAGACTGTCGTAACTGTTCTGAGTTGGATAATGTTCAATACTTTCTTGTGAACAGAAAACTGGGATTCTTTTACCACTGATGAGAATAACAACGAAAAGGTGGTTAGGGGTGTGGAATCTCAATCACTTCCCCAGCGTTAAACTATCCACCCCCAAACCTCCAAATACAGTGGCTTCTAAGAAATGTTTCCCACGGCTTGAACGTACCTCTTGATCAGGTTAAGTGGTGAAAATATGTGTTTAACAGAGGAAGGGGATCATGGAATAACTTATATTACGCATGGTGTGACTTATTCCCCCTCACTTTCCTCCCTGCTAATGGCTCAGTCTTTAAAGTTTTCAGAGTCAGGAAAGTGATCAGGGCACCAGGCTCTAAAGGTGAGCTGTGATGGCTGGTCAACTCAAGGCTCTCATCCAAGAGAGCTGTCTTGGAAGACTCTTCCCACTTTCCCCCGGCACTACCCAAGGGACTTGTTTCTTTCCCTGCACAGATGTAAGTGAGGCATCCTGAATGGAATGGAAAGTTTGGTGTGTCTCCATCCCTTCTCTCTGCTTTCAGACAAACCCCTCCTGTTTGGGATGAGGCTGAGCTAGCTGGAGCCTCCTTTGCTATTGGGGTAGTTCTTTTCCCCAGCAGAGCATCTCTCAGACTCTAGGGAAATACCTTCCAAAGATCTCCCTAGAAGGAGCAAAACAGTTTTATGAATCAAGTAATGGCTGAGAAAGCTTCACACACATCTACCTCCAAATAATGGAGTCTAGAACTTGAATACTGGAGATTAGAGTTGGAGTTGAGCATGCATGCTGAATGGCACGGGCACTACACATTGCAGCCATACAGATGGGAATCGGACCTGATGACTGGTTTTTGCAGATGCAAGCTCTAAAGGATTTTGAACATGTCATTTAAACTTTTGACCTCTATTTCATTGGCTTTAAAATAAGTAATAATAACCAGTGGTTTGAGAGTGATTTCTTTACTTCATGGTCCTATGAGGTAGGTGTCGATATTCTAACACCCATAGAGTTTCCGTAAGGATTAAACAACATCTTTTCGGTGTAAGCGCCCATTGCAATGTCTGGTGTATAGTCGGTATTAAAAACTGTCATTCTTCCCTTGGTTTTCTGAGACCCTCTTTTTTCTCTCCTGTTCCATACACAGTACTTTACCTACTGCCATTTTCCTTGGTGTTTGGAAAGGAGAGAAGAGACCTAGGCAAAATATGTATTGGCTTCACTGATCCTGAAAGAGGAGAATCAGTTCTTCTCAAGGGCTGCATGACAGCTTACTCTTACACGGTCTCTGAGGGGAGCATCAGGGGAATGGAGTCCGATTTGTGCCCATGATCCCAGGGATGGGTTGAAAAGTGCGGAGTGGTTTTCATCTTGGACAGGCTCCACGTCAGTCTATTAATTCCCCGAGTCTTTAGTTTGAGCGCTTAGGCAGGAGTTGGGCACCAGAGCCCTTAACAAAGAATGATGAGGCATCTGGGAAAGCCAAGGTCACCCACTCCAACTCAGGCATGCACTGAAGGACCTGACCAGGGAAAAGAGAGCGGAGAAGTGGAATGGTAGAGGACCAACTTTCTGCAATGGTGGCTTCTGTGTTTCCTCACCTACTCAGGCAAGCTAGTCCGTCCTGTGACTGCAGCACTGCAGAACCAGGCAGAGTCACTCTCTTCTGGGAGACTCCACCAGGTGGCCCCAGTTAGATTATATTTTTCAGCTGCTGCCCTCAAAGCTGTGATGGTCGTGGCCTAAGGACCACCCCCACCTCCTTATTATTCAGGGTTTCCTGAAAACTATTAGGAATTTATGAATGAAATTTCTGTGATCTCAAATCAAACATGTCAGCATACCACCACCACATAGAGCATAGAGAGCACAACGCTGGATGCATCTCTCTATGGTTTGTCATCTACATAGAAACCTATAGTTTCTGTGAATGAGCTCACATCTGTGCTCACATCTTATGTCTTAAAACATACCTCTGTGCCTTTAAACACACACTTAGCTGACATTTTTATCAATCCAGTACTACTTCATTGAAACACTGCCTGCATTTCATGTCTGCCTGGTAACATCTGACAGCCCCATGTGATAAGCCACCCCCAGCACAAGAACCACTGCCTCCCTCCCATTGATGCTGTTCTGGCTGCACACCAGCCCGCTGCAGCAACATTCTCTCTCACATGCATACATACATGCATGCATTCAGAGAGCTAAAAATAACAGCTGCTGATGGGCCGCTGGAGGGTGTCCTCTGCATGGAGCAGAAGTCCTCTGGCCCGCTCCAGCAGGCAAGTATAAGGCACAGACAGAAATGGAAGGCACTGCAGGGGCTTAAACGGAAATGTGGGGCAAGTTACAAAGATTAGGAGGGCCGGGGAAGGGCAATAATAGCCCATGTCTCAACAGCCTCCTTTTCCAAATCTCGTGACCCAAATCCTCTTGGTGACCTCTGGATAATTGTTTTTTGCCATCCAGCAAAAGGGAAGTTGATTATTATGGTTAAAAAAGGAGATGGTTCAGTCTCTGTGTAGCTTCTGGCTTCCTAGTTTTTCCCATTCTCAGAGCAGAGATCCATTCAGATAGATCCAGTGCTGTGTGCATCTGAGGAGGAGAGTGTGTGTAATTTTATGCGACCTTCCAGTGTTTAAGAATTCTCCCCACTTCCATCAATCAAGAAACCCTTTGTCATGCTGAGGTGTGGCATTTCTTCAGAGCACCTCCCATTCGGGTACACACACTGAGACACACAGAGACTGTCCTGAAACAAGGGCCATTCAGACTGGTTTGCAAAGAATGCCTCCACTGAGGCATTTTTGGGGTCATTGTTTTAAGAAGGAAAAAAAAAAGATGCTAGTATTTAAGAGTAAAGCTTCTCCTGGCCTCCAAAGGACCTGACAATGTGGCTAGAGACAGCATCTGCAGCCTTTGTTGAATTATTCTGCCACCTCATGTGGAAAGAAAAGTTGCATATTCACCAATACCCCGCTGTATCTATTTGTAGAGGCGGATTCCCTCCTTAGAGGTGAAGGGAAAAAGACTGTCTGGCCCTCCCCTCTAGGCGTTGCCACCACCAGCACTAGTCATTGGCAAAAGGCTAGTGTGTGTGTGTGTGTGTGTGTGTGTGTGTGTGTGTGCTGTGCACGCTTGAGGTCAATTTCAGGCTTATCCGTCCCTGCACTGTGAGTCTGTAGGTCTCTCTGTAACTCAGGTCATTGCTCTCTGGGAAGCTGTAGCTGGCTGATTCCGTGGGAGACCAAGCAGAATGCGTGGGCGCAGTAAAAAGAAGAGAAAGAAAGAGGAGGGGGAAGGGATCGAGAGCTGGAAAGAGGCGGGGGGAGGCATAGAATCTGTTATTTGCGTCACTCGAGGAGCCGGGGCTATCTGGCCAACAAACAGAGAATTAATCCGAGTTATAGACATAGCCTGTTCTGTTACTGTGGCCAGATGCGAAAGGGCGGGGAAAGCACGCGCGCGCCAGAGTCTGTGCACCGCCGAGTTTGCAATGGGCGGCGGGATGTTTGGGGAGGGGGCCGTCTGGCTAGGCACGCCCCTCGGGGCCCTCAGCATGCCCAGTGCCTCTTCTGCTGATGGTCAGCCCAAGTCTGAGTTGGCGCCCACCTCGGCACCTTCGCCTGCTCAGTGGCTGCGCTGAACACAAAGCGCTGTCTCTGAGCAGAAGCCTCTTCTAGGTTGAACCAGACCCACCAAAGAGGAGAATCTGCACGTGACGTCAGCAGCTGATGACTGACGCAGGCTGGCAAAGGAGACTCGAGGCGGCTGCTCCGCGCTGTCTTCATGAGTCTATTTTCTCCATTCCCCCTCCCGTAGTGAATTACTAGAACTCAACACACACACACACACACACACACACACACACACACACACACCACACACTTGCAGCTTTTAAAATTTACATTTCCAAAGGCGGTGTGTTGCAAACACCATGCGATTTTGCAAAGCATGTGTGGGGAATGTGGGAAGGGTATGAATGATCGCCCCCTCCACCTATTTGGGGATGTCCATCGTGGATAGTGTTAGACTCTAGAGCTTTCCAGGGAAGCTCTTCTGGGGAAAGGGGCTAAGTGTCTCCTGGTTCCCCAACATGTAGGAGATCTGGTCAATGGAGACCTGAAGCTCTGAGAATACAACCACTCCAACGCCTTCTGCTTGGGAGACTGTGAGGAGCTTGCAACAGGCAGAGGCATACGAGAGTTAATGTGAGGGAGAATATAAGAAATATTTGGGTTCTTTTTTTGTTTTGAAAAACATCTACAGAAACGCAAGAGGGTCTGGTGGTGCAGAAACAAGTGAGGAGGGGGCGCTTGGTGCACCTTTAATGTTTTGGACTCAACGTTCCAGCGAAATGCCTTTGTGTGTGCAGGTTTTTTCAGTACTTGCTAAAAATAGCATCTGGGTTTGATCGTGTTCCAGAAATAGACCAAGGGCTGTACTGGGATAAAAAGCCAGCGAGGGTGGAAGAAAACCTGAACACCACCGCATCCCCCCCACCATGTCTGGAAATTAATTGTTGGATTTTTCCTCCCTCTCTCCTTTCTTTACCCAATTCCCCCCTCCCGTGTTTCTTTCTCTCTCTTAAGGAGTTCCCGTTTGGGTAAGTAATATTATGTCATGTGCATGCCGCAGACTGTAAGTACAAGCTGATGCTTACTTCGTGCATGCTCGGGATGCATTTTTGGCTGCCTTTTTGCCCCTTCCTAAGTGGAAGAATGAGATTGAGTAGGGGTGAGGGTGTAGCGCTCTCTGTGTGTATATATGTCTGTATATAATGAATTGGGGGTCGCATGCAAAGGAACCGAGAAGGAATTCTTGCAGAGTTGGGAATCACCCTGACAAATTTGAATCAATAGGAGCTGCAACGCGCGCTCTCGTTATGGGTTGGCGCTGTTGAGCTGGATTCTCTCTACTGCCCTCTCCCCCTCCCTATTTTCTCCGTCTTAAAGGGTGGCCAGACACGATTTAATGTGCCATCTCGATGCGAGATTGATGAAGGCTGTGGAATATAGACTACAACTGCATGGGGTAAAGGGAATAAAGAGAGGGGAGCGATCCCCATTCGGGGGACAAACCTCTCTACTTGCTTGAGTTGGGAAATCAGCACCTAGACGCTGGTCCTGGCTGGTCCTGGCTGCTCTGGGTTGGTCCCGACAGATCCAGCCCTTGGTAGCTGTCCACAAATATAGGTGCTGAAAATTCCTTGGTCCGCAGCAAGTTCAGTTCTGAGCGCCAGGGGGCAGGATTGACTCCAGCTGAAGCTAACCCCTCCCTGAATGCAAAGCAGCGATCCGGAATGGAGGGGGTTAAGGATGTTCAAAGGGGATAGTCGTGACTTCGGTGAGAGCTTTGGGAAAAGGAGGGGTGAGTGGGAAGGAAAAGGAAAAAAATTAAAGGAGAGGGAGCGAAGTGTTAGATTCAAGGATGAGCTAAGGCCGGGTGCTCCAGGAACCCACGACCGAAGCCAGAGGCTCACCATCTTTTCCTGCAGAGGCTGGGTCTCCAGTCTCTATGGCTCCAACACCTTCCCGCCAGCGGTTTTGAAATATTTCTCTCTGATGATGATGACTCTCAAAATAAGAGGCTATAGGTTGCTTATTTTGACCCTGTTCCCCTCCCACCTCTTGTCTCCTCACATACCCACATTCTGCAGTTCCTGGGAGGGGTGTAAAGATGGGTGTTATGCCACTTACTACTCCCGCGTCCTTTGCATCCTAGTCACAAGAGCACTAAATGACTTTCTGGAATTGGGAGTATTAGAAGCCAAAGGACTGGAGTTGCTGGCACTATGCATAGAGAATCCAGGCTTCAGAACATCGCCTGCCGCCTGTAAGGCAGCATTGCAAACCACTAACAGGAGAAATTAGGGAGGATTGTTCTAAAGGTTGACAAATGTTACTGGGGAAACCATCAGCTCCCTGGGGGAGAGTTGTGAGATTCATTGGAATCAGCTCCAGATACTTGGGCAGAACTTGTGAGGAAGACCCGTGAGGAAGGAGAAAAGTTATTGGGAGAGGGGATCACTTGCACACAAAGACATCCATACTGATTAACTCTTTGGAGTAGGGTGATAATGCTTCCTCAAACTGACCCATAAGAGTGAACTGTAGAATGGAGAAAATGAAGCACTCTCGCAGTCTGCCATAAGCTTATATGCATGCAGGAATTATATATATATATATATATATATATATATATATATATATATACACATATATATATACATTTTTTTCTTAAAGCTCTGGTCAGTGAGGTTGTCTGTGAGGAGGGGCACAGGATAGAGAGGGTGGAGAGGGCGAGACTAGGTAGTCTCTGGTCCACCTGGCAACAGTCCTGCCAAGAGTGACCGACCTATCCTCTATGCAGGGCAACTGGATTGCAGCCCCTGGAGGGAAAAGAGGTTGAGCTGAGTTAATTTTAGTTCCGAAGAGGTCCCTTTCTGGACAGGTTTCATTGCTGATGCTGAGTCTTCGTCAGCTCCTAATAGTAACAAGGGCTGTTACTGAGGTGCAGAATAACCAAATAACACTGCAACCCACACTTTGTCTTGACAATCCAAGCTTGAAACAAAGCTGCTGCTAGCAATCTCTTGGCCCACCCGGCCTCCTCGTCATACAAAGGGGAGATACTAGTTTCCAAGCCTCACCCCTCTCAGCCCCACCAGTTCCCTGTGTTTACAAATTCTGCCTCATTTGCAAAGGAAATTGCGGGGCGGGGAGGGGCGGGGGGCAATAAAACACCTGCAGCACACGAAGCAATGGAGGTGGGTTTTCCAAGATTCATGAAGTGGGGGGGGGGGGTACCCCACGTCCTTATGTCCCTCCAGCCCTCTCTCCCTTGCCCTTCTTCCCTGCCTGGCACAATGCACAAGTTTACCCCCAAACTGGAGTCTATTAAATAATTCAATGGTAGTGGTGCAATTTTGGTTGGAACCAGCACGGATTCCCAAGTCGTGACTGAAAAAAGTGAGTAATGCGCACTGGCTGCGTCATGGCTCTAGTCACAGTTCATTCCGAACTGAGAAGGAATCGTGACTTCGCCTGGAGACGTCCCCTACATGGGAGCTGGGGGGGGGGGGGGTAACCAAACCAGGGGTGAACGGGGGTGGGGGGAAGACCTATCCAATGAAAAACCTCTGTCAGGGGGTGTTGCATTTGAACTCCACTGCACGCGGTGCCGCTGTCCCCTCTCTGCCCGCTGCACACACACCCCCCCAGGGCCAGCGCTCTCCGCCGCGCTGGCTTACCTCTCCCGCTCCCCGGACGAGTCCTCAACAAGTTGGAGAGAGGCAGGAGCGCAGGGGTTAAGCTCGGGGATCTGCAATTACCAAGATCGTGACCCTCCCACACAGTACAGTAACTTATATACTTACCTGGAAGCGCCCGCTTTGCCGCTGGGCAGACACCCATGGGGGAGGGGAGGGGCACGAGGGAAGCGAGTTGGCCAGAGAGGGCCGCTTCCAGACGGCTGAAGCACAAACCGAACCATTGCACTCCCAAGACTCCCGGACTCAGGTAAGAAGAAAAGATTTGGAGCTCTGGCCGCCTGGTGGTCGGTAGGCTCAATGGTCGGCCGAGCAGAACTTTTTTTCCCCCAATTGCCCCACGCCACCCCAGCGGCAGGCGCAGGCTAAGGAGCCCCCTCTGGCGTGGCGCGCAGACGCTGGGAGGGTGTGTGCTTGCGTCTTTCCGTACTGAACCAAGCAAAGGGGATGCAGTGGGAGGGTGGGTGGGTCGCAGAAATGTAGGAGGGTGATGGATGGGCGGATTGGGGTAGGCTGACAGGAACTCAGGGGACCAAGACTGAGGGTATGATGGGCCAAGGGCGTTTGTGTTTGTGTGTGTGTACACGCGCGCGCACACGTCGATTCCCAGGTGGCAAAAAAGAAAACAACAGAAAAAAAAACTTTTGCACCCAAGTTCTTGCAATGTTTGCAGTAACAACCCAGACTTAGGTTTTCCCCAATGGGAGGGAGTCAGGCATTCTTCCTTTGACATTCCTGGGGCTAGGCAAGAGGGGACAGGCACTTCACTGTCAAAAAAAGAGCATCCGCTCAAAGTTAGGCTAGATGGAATGGGGGAGGGGCCTAGAGGGAAGGAAGGAAAGGGGGAAGAGGAAAGGCTATGCCCCCTCCTTCCTCTTCAATCTTTCTTCCCCTCCCTCTTGCAGAAGCTGGAATCTCCTGTCGCTGTGGCAGTCAATGCCCAGCTCACCCCTTCTTATTCCCCCAACATTTTGCAGAATGGGCGGGGGGGGGGGGATGCAGCAGTGAAAGGGCACCTGAGGCGAATGGGCCATTACACACCATAATCCGGATGGGGGAGGGTCGCGCGGAGGAAAGAGCTTCACTCTTAGTGAACATTCAGAACTTTTGAGGGGCAGAGTGGGGTAGGGGGAGTCGAGAAAGTCTCATTTTCTAGAAATAGGCCAACCAGGGTGGGATCTGAGCTTATTTTATGTTCATCTTTGCCAGTCATTTTCCGTCTGGTTCTTCTGGCTTAAGTCCCAATGGAAGAGGTCGCTCTCTTGAATCCCTCTTTCCCAATATACACTGCCACCCCCTCACCTGGGCTAGAATGGGAGGGAGTCATGGACAGTTTTTGGAACAACAATATTTTAATGTGTTCTAGTCTAGGTTTTGTTGAATAATTAGAAATGGAAATATTTTTCTCCCTCCCCCTTCTGGAAAAAAAAAAGAAATGTGAGCTCTCTTCTGATTGGTGGGTGACGATTTTAGTCTACACCAATGAGCTGGCGGCCTTGTCTGTATTTATTTAGTGCTCTGGGGGAGTTTTTCTCTTTACGCAGCGCCTGTAGTCACGGCTGGAACCTCTGCTGGGGGACTAGGAAGGATAGGAGGGGATTCGGGGGAAATCTGGACTGTACCTGTTCAGGGATCCACGACCTTGCAGCCAGGGCTGGCAGAACGCTGATGTGGGAATTGGGTGTTAGACTAGATAGGGTCGGAGGCTCGGGGTGTTGGAGCGAGAAAGGTGGAGGTTGGGCTCAGGGATCTGGGGTCCCCCTCCGAGCCACCCTTCTCGCCCTCCGCTACCTCTTTGAGGTTGTGCAGGGTTGAGTCGGAGGATCTCGGACTGTCTGGAGAAAGAGAGAGAGAGGGATGGGTCTGGGGACAAGAGGAGGGGAGCGCGGCGCGCTGGGTGGGGAGGCTGAGCCGCGGAGGAGCGCACCGGTGACATCCAGCCTCATCGGCTTCGGGGTTCGGAGACGTGCTGGGCTGAAGGCGGCGGCGGCGGACCGAAGAAGCGGGTAGACTGCCCTTCGCGAATCTTTTTGCGGTCTGGGCTTGCTGTACATAACTCAAAAGCCGGAAGCCCTTACCCCAAAAAGCATTCGAGGAGGGCGCGCTCGGCGACATGACTTCAGCTACCAGAGACCGCCGAAGCCGGCACCTTCCCGAAGCGGCTCCATCCGAGAGTTCCCCAGTCTTTCTCCCCGTTTTCCACGGAAGAATCAGCTCTTTCCTTCCCGTCCTTTTCGCGCCCCGCGAGGCTTTGGTCACTCGCCTTCCCGCGGCGTGTCCCCCCGCCCCCAACTTTTTAATCGACTTTGTATCACAGGGGAAATCGGAGCGGGTGGCGTGCGTGTGTTATCGAAGAAGTGAGAAGAAGCTAAAATGTAATAAAAGTTTACAGAAGTTGTGTCGTTCCCCCACACCCCACATCCCAAATATTCCCACTCACACAATAAATGTAGAGGGGGGGCATGGTTATAGGGCCAAGTCAGTACGTGGAATATGGATCAGTCTAGGACATTTTACGGTCATTTTTGACCCTAAGGATAGGAGTCTGCAAAATGGTAGGGAGGGGAAGCCCTTGAGGGAGGGGCGGTAAGCCCAAAGCTTCCTCGGTTAGGATGCGCGGAACCTGGAGGAGGTGAGATGAACCTCCGTGAATCCGGTAGCTCCGAAAAAGAGGGGAAAACACCCAGGCACCGCCCGCTCCCCGGAGCCTTCCTCCTGAACCTTCTTCTTCCAACCTAATTTCAGGCACGTTGCAGGCTCCAGTACCCACCCATCACCTCTTTTTCAAAACTAAGTAGCTCAGAAGAGGATAAAACAGACGGAAACTAGGGAAAACCCTGCAGGGAAAGCGCTTCTGGGAGCTGCGGTTGTTTAGCAGTGGCGGCTGTAGCAGCCCCATGCTGGCCTCTCGAGGCGCCCGGACCTGGGGAGGGAGGCAAGCTGCAGAGGGGAGAGCCCGTGGGCCCCCCTCCTCCCCTTCCACTCTTTGCAGTCGTGACCACTTCGGTTACAAGTGGTACAAATCAGGCCTTCAACACGTTTTGTGCCCCGTGCCCTTCGCTAGCTAGGAACACTGCTAGACGCCCTTGCCCTTAGGGACTGGGCCAGAAGGACACACAGACACACGGAAGTGCCCATGAAGATGAAAATAGATAGAGAATGGGTCTAGGGGTGTGATAGACCATGACCCCAGGGCTGCGAAACTACCTATTTTCAGGGAGGGCCTGAATTTCCCCCGCATCCTAACCTTTCTGCTTCAACAAACTCTGTGCACCACCATTTCTGAGTCCCATAGTTAGCCACCTAGACTCTACCCTCCCTACCCTCTCCTGAAAAGGAGGAATGGCTCAGGGATGCTGAGAATGCTGGACAGAGGCAGTCGGCAAGAGCTCAGTACGTGAGAAGGCACTGAACGTGAGGACTCCTTGCTCCAGGACTAAATCAGGCTCTCCCTCCCCAGATAAAAGACGTTTTCCTTCCCCCAACGCATTTTCTGAAAGAGTAAAAGGGTCTCAAAGATCTGGACAGGCAGAGGAGAGGAAGCAAAAGCTGAGGGGGATTTTCTTCCTGCCTCTCACTTGGGGCCGTCTGTGGAGCGATAGCTCTTCGGAGAGAGAAGCAAAACAGCCACGTTAGATTAAAAATAGCTTCACACTGTGTCCTTTCACCTACTCTTTTGTCTTTTGCTTACTGTATCCCACCCCACCCCCCCAAGCCAGGAAGCCCTTCCCTCTCCAAAAGCCTGACCATCACCAGATTTGGGAGCAAGGTGACCTTAGAGAAGTGAACTTGCATAAAAAGGCTTGAATAACCTGAGCACAGGCTGCTCAGAGTTCCTGTTTCCCCGGTCTCCCCATCTCTCCCACCCGGGCTACACTTAGGACCGGAGTTCCAGGGCCCCAGAGCACCGGCGGAAGGCGTCGTGCGGCAGCAAATCCTCGCCTCGCCTCAGCCAGACAACTGTTGCTGTCTGAAAGCCGCCGCCAGTGCTGCTGTTGCGGCTGCTCCCAGGCAGCTGCAGCCCACAGCGGAGGCTGCTCACTTTGGGTCCTGCTGAGGGCCTGTGAAGGGGGGCATCTCTCATTCCAGAGAGGGAAGGTGGAAAGAGTCCCCCCCCCCCTCCTCAATAAGTGAAAATCAGAGGCTTTTTGCATCTTTCCTCTCCTGCGTATGGAGATTACATCAGCTCTAGCCCATTTTCACTTCTAAACTCAGTTTGTCATTGCTGAGGGAGGTGGGCAAAGGGAGGGGGCATAGTCACTTTAGTCATTAAAGTTCTTATGCATAACCCCTCACCTAGTGAGTCACGGGCCTGATGGAAACTTCTAGGCACTTGCATCTGATGCCAACCCCTGAAGGGGCCTGTAGAAGAGCTGGCAGCCTCAGGCCCCGTCTGCTTTTCCCTGGAAGCGAGGTCGATGCGGTGTTAAGTACTAGGAAAACTGCAGTTCAGACTTAGTCCCTCAAGCACACTCACTAACGGAGCTTGTCCCCATCTTAAAAATCAAGACCAGTGATTGTCTCTGGAGGTAAAAATAGGGTAAAGGAGTCATAGAGTCCCCTCCACGGCCCCTGTCTACAATGAGAAGAAGCAAGTGACCCAAGCCAGGCTTAGTTGTCGCATTTCAGGCCCAATTTACCTACTGTAATCGTCACTGTTCACCTCTCAAGCTGCCTCATTTTAAAAGTCTCCCCCCAACACACACACACAGACACACACACTTTGTATTCTCCCCTTCAGTCTTCTGTTGAGGATGTATGCTTGCTATAAGTTGCTCTGCTTTGCCTGTCTCAGACGAGAGGCAAAGACAGAGCTCGATTTCAAGCAGACTTCTGCCCTGTAAGATTATCTCAGGGACCTCCCAGTAGCAAGACTTAGACCTCTGCAAAGCTTTCCTCCTGAACAGCACCCACCCCTGCCTTGACTGCTCGCTCCCTTTCTCCCAGCTGCCCATACCCTGCCTGCCTGCAATATACCCCAGTGCACAGCCTCGCACTTTCTTCCCAGGCAGCCACGTAACTTTGCCCATCTCGTTACCTTTTAGGTGGTCAAGCCTGTCCTGATACTGATGGCGGTGCATGAAGGGTGACCACCCAAGGGAGGCAGTCTCAGAGGTTATGGATGCTGAAAAGCCTGACAGGGATCTCAAGAGTCCCAGGTGAGTGAAGGGCCCATGCGTGGCCTTCTCTGGGAGCCTCAAGGCTTCCACATGTCCTTCCATGGCGGGAAGGCAGCAACTAAGGGTCCAGCATTTGAAAACAGTTCTCAGATAAATGCATCCATCATAGATGATAAACCGAAAGACAATACCAAAGAGGCAAACCTGTTTCTGATCCCAGAAGCAGGATTTCGGTGTATTTGGAAGCTCCCACAACAACCAGGTCTGAGGGACAATGGCTTTATTCAGTGAGACCTAAGAGTATCATTTCTTCCATCTCCTAAGCTGTTTCAGGCCATCTAAGGGAAGAGGGAGTTAAGGAGTGTTTTGCTGTGGTCAAAGATACCAATAAACTAAGTGACATCTCAGTGGAGCTCAGTTTAAGATGGATAGAAAAACTTTTAGGCTAATGATTCCTCTGTGATAAGGAGGGGAAAAGCAACCAGAAAATCGCCTTCTTCTGAGTTTTCACTTAGCTGTCTTTCCAAGCTATGGAATCATACTTTCATTCTTACCAGGGAATTCAGTTCAAAGCTTGAAGGAGTCTGGAAGTTGGGGCTGATAGAATTTAGAGGAAGGGAGAATCGGACCTACTAGGCTAATTCTTTGGTGTCACATGAGCCCAGCTAGGAAGCTGCCTTAAATCTTTTTTTTTTTTTTTTTTTTTTTGGTTTTTCGAGACAGGGTTTTTCTGTGGCTTTGGAGCCTGTCCTGGAACTAGCTCTGTAGACCAGGCTGGTCTTGAACTCACAGAGATCTGCCTGCCTCTGCCTCCCGAGTGCTGGGATTAAAGGCGTGTGCCACCATCGCCCGCTGCCTTAAATCTTAGAGGGAGTCTGAAAGATCAGAGGAGGCTGAAGAAAATTTTCAGGTTGTTAAGTCATGGATTTACTTGCTATATTAATTCAATGGTGGTCTTAGGGATTTTTATTTTATTTTTTTATAATTTGAGGTTGAGGTTAAAGCTGTCAGATTGCTGGGTAGTCCTACTTTCTTTCGAATCCCCCTTTTTACATATAAGGATGTGAGGTTCTTAGAATCTACCATTGGGAAATAGGTTATGTTAATTCTAAGAAGTTAAGATCAATCCACTTCCCCCTTAACTGATATTCCAGCTGCCCTGTGAGGACAGCTAAAAACGCAATACTAGGGAGATATGGCTTTCTTGCATTAATCTGTTTTAATGACGTTGGAAGAATCCATTGATAGGTTAAACTTCAAACTTAGATATAATATTTGGTATGTAAAAGATGGAAAGTCTCATATAATATAAACATACATGCCAGTCTCTCCATTGTATAAATTAAGAAACAAGTGGCTTATGTAATTTTAGCTAGATCTCTTACCTTTGGACTCCAACCCAAATAGTCTACTCTGGGTTAATTTATCAGCCACTAAATAATACCTATCACTACCAAACCATAGAAATTATTCATAAATATAATATAGGATGTCATAACGGATTTCTTTCCCCAACAAATGACTTGCATTTAGGGGCAAGGTTCCAAAGGGAGTGTTTATAGCAAGTCTCTGTAGCTAGGAACACCTTGAAGGCATTGATAGAAGGATAGGCATTAACCTAACTTTCTTTTCCAAGACACTACTTTGAGGTTCTGAGCAAGTCTCAGCACAAGAAAGTCACTGTGTCATGGAATCCCAGGGTTGATCATTTTCAAAGCCTTTGCCAGCAGGAAGGAACCTGATGAGGGAAACACCCCTCTTTCCCACACTTCTCTCTCCAGGAGCAGAGTAGTTTGGTTAGCAGTCTTGCCTGATGGCTACATTGTGATCTGGCAAATAGCATCGTAGGCCTTGTTTGAATTCCCCTAGGAACCTTCTCACCACTAGGAGATCTATTTGATTCTTGTTCCTCTGTTTTGTTCTTTCTTATTCTTGTGTTCTCTTTTTTATATTTACCTATTTTTTATTCCTGTGTGTGTGGCTATACACATGTTACAGCCCATGTGCATAGGAATCAGAAGTTCTCTTCTTCCACCATTGGGTTTCATGAATCACATTCAACTCCTTTATCTGCTGAGCCATCTCACAGACCTTTCTTTTCTTTTCTTTTCTTTTCTTTTCTTTTTTCTCTCCCTCTTTCTTCTTTCTCCAGTCAGTTCTGAAGACTACCTGCTAATGGGATAGCTATTTGCCATGGTCAGTTAGAAATTTAAATTTTAGCACTTCTCCCAGATCTGTTTTCACTGTGTTCACCTCATGCTCTTTCACCAATAACAGCCATTCTGATGCCATGTGATTTCTATCCTCACCTTGTGGGACCAGCAGTCATGTGGGCTCTCTCAGACCCATGGATGCTGTGCGTTCACACACCTCTCCTCCATGCACTGCTTCTGCTGGTGTTGAGTATAAAGTTGACAAAGACTTTCTGGGTCCCCACAATGTGTATCAGGTCTTCTAATGCACTGGAGACATAAAATAAGTATTCCCCCTGTAATAATCTGATGAAAGCAATAGACTCTACGTTCCTGAAAAGAAAAGTATAAACACTTTATAAATGTTTCCGGGATCTCATTATGCCCCTGGTCTCCATGGGCCCCATGTTTCTCTGGTCTTCATAGACCTTCATTTTATGATATTAAGCTTTGAGTTTAGGGTTCATGATCAAATCTTGATTTTAACTCTTTCCCTCTTCCCCTTCTTCCCTTTCTCCTTTTTTCTCTAACTTAGCTTCACCATTTCTCTCTCTCTCTCTCTCTCTCTCTCTCTCTCTCTCTGTGTGTGTGTGTGTGTGTGTGTGTGTGTGTGTGTGTGTGTGTTGTGATGTTTGGTCCTTTCTTTTTTGAGAACAAGCATTTGGAACTTACTAGTGCACATGTTTAGATCAATTATGGGCCTGGCCTGACATCCAATAACCGAGAAACAAAGAAGATGTGGAAGAAGAGGGAAGCTGATGTCCAAACCAGCCTAGTTCTGGGGATCTTGAAGAGATAATCCACCTTTCGGGCAGTGTTTTTGGCAAAGTTTGAGGGTTGGTGAAGAGAAGACAAGTTTATATGATGCTGTGCAGTGAACCACAGCCTTATGGTTTGCAACAAGACAGATTTCCTTGAGTGCTTTTGACCACTAGGAAAAGTCACAGCTAGCCAGAGCCTCTCAAAGGGTCCCTTGAAAGGGGAGCACAGCCCTGTGAGGTTAGGGGACTGACAGCTTGAGATTTTTATGGATTTTGTGGCACACAGTTCTGTTAATGTCTTGAAGAAGAAGAAGAAAATGATGTTATAAAGAGTGCTGTTCATTTACTTGTTTGTGGTGCTGAAGATGAAGGCCCAGACCTTCTGTTTCATGCTTAAGTGCTCTACCACTAAGCTACACCCAGCTTGAAATCAGGCCTGCTAAAGGCTCAACTTAACATGGAAAGGTCAGAGGGCAAAGGTTTCATACTAGTTCTGGTCTTTAAGAGATTTTTTTTTTTCATCTCTCTTTTAGGACCCTCAGAATTCTGCCTTTTAGGGAGGAGACCAGGTCATTTTCTGACTCTAGTATTGATCAGATGTTGACATATCTGTTCTAGGGGGGTTAGATGCTCTTATTCGATATTAGTCCTTGAACTTAAACAAGAAAGCAGTGAGTTGGTGCTGTGAAGTTAAACGGTAAGAACTCATAGAAGATAAACTGCTTGTTTTTATTTTCTCAATTTCCTCATCTGTAAAATGGGGATTATAATGACACCAGCTATCACATTCTGGCAAGAATTAAATAAGATTGTGCACATAGAGCACTTTCTATGTAGTACTCAGTATAGCTATTCCTATTCTTATTGCTATTATATTGGTTGTGTTTTTGTTTTCCCTCCCAACTGATACATGTAGAAATGGCATAAAGGCTTAGTTCATAGATTCAGAAGCTATGGGACCAGAGCTACTCTTAGAGTGAAAGAGAAAAAAATAATCTTTTTCAGAAGCATCTGTTCATTTGTTCTGTAGCCTGACAGTGCCCAGGACTCTTCAGGCCAGGAACAAGTCAGAGGGACTGGTAGGAAACCCTCTGCCCTTCTGTATGCTTTCGTGTAGATGGCTGTTTTCCAGTTTCATCCCACTTAATGCTCTGACTTCCTGTTATTCTTTTTAATGACTGAATTTAATCACAATTATTTTTGAAAACCCCTCTTTCACCTTAAAAAGCAAAACAAACAAACAAATCCACCCTTTGATCAGGACGAAAGCCAGTCTAAGGCTTTTGCTCTTCACCCTCAGAGTCAAGTGCTAGGGCTAAATGATTAGAGTCTGCACGATTTCTACCAAGGAATAACAGAAGTCATGCTTTTGTGAGTGCGATTTCTCCCTCGCTCCCACAAATGATTTCTCTTCAGTGTTTTCTTCTTCTAAATTCACTTCTCAGAATCTCAGAAACCTTTGTGACTTCTATGATCTTTTGGTTCTCCCCTTGAATCTTTGTTTTCTTCATGTTGGTCCACATTATTTGTCCTCCTTTTTTTTTTTTGCATATTGGCTGTAAACATTAGTGTTGATTACAGGAAGAATAGAATGTAGACTCTACATTTTCTGGATAATTCTAGAAAACTAAGGGCCAAGGCCTCCATTTGTACCTCAAACCTGTCAAGTACAGCTAAAACATTCCAAAGACAAGAAAAAGATACTCAGGGGTTTGGTTTGGAGCCTCGAGGACTATTTTCTTCTTCATTTTAGTTTGCATACATATTGGCATCTTCTCTCACAGACCTTGTCATATTATTGCTTTTTTTATATTTAAAACAGAGTCCATCCTTACTGCTTCTGCTCAGTCATTTTTCTTTCTGCACAGTGTAAACAGAAGCTCGGGGATGTGTCAAGCACAGCCTAAGGAGTGGTCCTGTTGTCTCTGCGCATCCTTTGGAGGATGAGGCAGTAGGTAGTAGCTGGGGGAAACAGGGTTCACGGTCTACAGCAATGAACTTGGAAGATCAAGGATTACGTTCCCTGCCAAAGACTGCCCTGATCCACTGCATGGCTGGAACTTACATCTCTGATCCTAAGGTCCTCACCTGTAGAACACAGACATTGAAAGTACCTAGTTCATGAGATTGCTGGAAAGATGAAATGAGATGTCGGTCTAGACTTTCAGTCCGCACTATGCTGTCAATCAATATGGGCTGTTTATATTGGTGAGACAGGTCCCTCCAGATCCAGAACTACATAAGGGAGGTACTGGATGAGGAATGAGCAAGCAGAAAAGTAATTAGAAAGTCATTAGATGTCATGAGGGAAGAGAATACTCTAGAATTTGTAGTCTCTATCAGTGTTTGAACTAGACCAAGCTTTCTCAAATTTTGTTCATTGGGTCATGCTGCCCAGAGCTTCCTGGCCTCTATGTCATAGACTCTGGTTAGTTAAATCACAGTGACTTATTCCCCACTGTGTGCTTAAGGTCTCATCTGGAAGATTGTCTAAGCTAACTCTTTAAGTGAGTTGTAATCTCCAGGGGTAATTCGTCTTTAAGGTCCAGATTTGAGGATTGTTTTTTCAAAAAAATAAAAACAAGAAATAAAAGCCAGAGATGTATCCTAGTGATGAGAGCTTGCCTAGTCTGTGCAAGGCCTGGGTTCAGTCCTCATAAATACACACACACACACACACAGAGAGAGAGAGAGAGAGAGAGAGAGAGAGAGAGAGAGAGAGAGAGAGAGATAGAGATAGAGAGAGACAGAGACAGAGAGAGAAGCAGGGAGGGCTTCTCTGGCCCTAAGTGAACAAATTAAATGCCCCGTAATTCTAGCATTTGGAGTAGGCTTATGAATTAGAGGCTAGTTCTAACTACATAGCAGCACCTTGGTTTTTGTTGTCATTTTCTTTGTTTGCTTTTTGATTTTAGTTTTGTTTTTGTTTTGTTTTTTTTTTTTCAACTGGGAAACTTTCCACTTTAATGGGAGCTAACCAGAGCAACTGGGCCAGGGGTAAAAATAAAAGCAAAACAGAAAGCCTGTGAAATACAGGGAGAGTCGAGGAACCCAAATAAAACCTTCTGAAGACCCTGTCTTTGCCAGTCGAGGAAAGGCCAGGAAGTAATTTAGCCTCCTGCACATTTAAAATTAATTCCTTTATTCCTGCCTTATCTGAGCAGTAACACTGCAGTTAAGGAGGCAATGTTTAATGAAAAAAGGAAAGTAATTTCCAATCAGTAAATGTCTTTATGTTTAGTTTATAAATTAAAAGTAAAATGTGTGTATAGGCAACAGAGAACAGAAACTATCATTTGTAATAAAACTCTGAAAAAAAAAAGAAAACAATTGTATGGATAGTTTTCTAAATTTAAATCTGTTGCAAGCTGTTTCTAAAACAAAAGTTTAAGAAAGCATTTAAAGCTGTCATAGAAATGAATATCCAATCTTACATCTTTCTTTATTTTCAAAGATAAAAATCCTTTCAAATCGTAGATGCTTCTTCCCAAAGTTACCCCTCAGGTAGCTAGTAGGAAGAAGAAAACCTGTCTCAGCTAGTTTCACACAAAGCATAGCTGCATTGAAATGTGGAGGAGTCAGGAAAACAGTAACTGCCAAATAACAAGCAAATGATATTCAAAGAAAAAATAAATAAACAGGCTCAGTGCTTCTTTGAGGATTAGCTGTTAGCTTTGCAGCTTTTCTTTTTTTGTGTGTGCGATGGTTTAAAATTCTGGGAGAAAGGGAAGCATTTTTGAAAGAAAGAAGCCCTCAAAATTGAACTATATAATTGATTTTTATTTTCAGTTTAAAATTGTGTTTCTCGGTCAGATACCTCTTAGCTAATCTGAGATTTAAAAGGGAATTTTATTTATTTGCTGTTTTTTCTTTTTCTTCTTTTTTGTGTGTTTGTTTTCTGCATTGACAACTTGTTTAATACCAAAGATAAATTAGTAAAAGTTATTTTTCTATCAGAGCTCAAATATTTCATAAGTTATTTTTTTTGTGACTATAAAATAGTAACTTTTCACCTGATCTAAGGAAACACAGCTTTCCACAGAGTACATGCTCGTTCACTTATGTTCCTGTTTGAGGGAAATGTGCCATTTTCTGATGTTTATACTCATTCTTTAACTTGAAGTTACTATTTCTGTTTTAGTTAAAAATTGGGGAGTTAAAAATAAAATAATAATAATAATAAAAACCAAAAAAATTGGGGAGTTAGAAAAATAGATACTGATCAAATATTTTTCTAAATAAAATCTTAAACTGAGATTATATTTTAACACCATAGTTTTTAAGTTTATATTTTCACTCTGAATTTATTTCTGATGTTTATAAATTGTAAGTCTATAGGCCTTAGCATGACATATTCAAATTGTTTTATGCATGATGTTTATACTTACAAATGACACTTAATAGTAACTCCAGTTTTGCTTTTAGAGGATGTTTATATTCTCTCTAAATGCAAGAAAGTCTTGTAATAAATTAAATTGCCAAATTCTGAAAGTTATTCAGAAATAACACTCCAGAATTAATGAAGTTTAAAGAAAATTTCCATAAATGATTATAAATTTAAAAATCTATTTAAAAACACAAAATAAAAAAATCTAAATCTCAGATTTTTTTCCAACTAAGTTTTCCCAAAATTTCACAAATTGTTCATTATTTTCTTCCTTGAATGTGTCCAGCCACTTGTTGCATTTAAATGTGTTTTCTGCTGTGGCAGAAAGAAAATGAAAGGAAGCGAATTAGGAGATGGAGATCATTGTAAACTTGCTGGATCTTTTGGACTGCCGTTTCTGAGCAGATAGCATGAGCAGGGGCACTACCTTTCTTTATCTGAGTCTTTCCCATTGTTCTGTCTGTCGTTCACAGGTCCCTTCCTGGGGAAATCGTGTCTTAGAAAGAGGATTTCTTTCCAAGTGAAAGTGTTGTCATAGAGAGGGCAGTCGATTCCTGCTTACCTTTTCTCTTTAAGAGGCTGGAGCTCTTTTATTTGTTGTTGTTTTTTGTTTTAATGTTATGTGCTCTTGAAGACTAATGTACATTTACTGAGAATAGACTAGATTAAGGAGAATGAGGTCTCATAAAATTCTGCAAGGATGAGAGAATAGTACATCACCCAGCAGGAGCCACACCAGAAAGGACAAAGGCAGGTACAGGCAGCTGACTTCAACAGCTCAGCTGAGCTCAGTGACATGGCGGAACCTCTGAAACTGTGCAAGCAGGGTGGGTGTCCATGTTGTTAATTTCATAATGGCTATTTTGTGTATGCACAAGTATACAACTGTGCAGATGCTTGCGTCCTCTCGCTCTCTTTCACACACACAGAGACAAAGATCCAAACTCATATTCCTCATCTAGAAGATGGGAATTTAACCTCGTGCCTGGGAAAATTCAGTGTGAGCACGGGGCTACATGCCGGCCCAGGGTGAATTAGAAGAGAGAAACTCTAAAATTCACTTAAATCAGAAGAGGCCTGTCACATAACATAGCTAAATATCAGCCATATTCTGACATGAGGTAGTCTTTTATTCAAAAGTAAGTTACCCTCAAATCTGATGTAATTGTGAGAAACCTTTTGATTCTTTAAAAACCTTCATTATAGTATTATACAGTTATAGCTAACAATGGTAAACCAAAATACCTTTGAATAAAATTTCAGTCTCTAGCCTTGAATACAGGAGACACCAAAGTATGGCCTAGGAGAAACCCTTTGTAGAATATCCTGCTTTAAAAAAACACAAATGTCAAATTTCTAAATCTTGTAAAAAGAAAAAGAAATTGATTTTATCTTTGTAGAGTACCTTGAGATCGATGGGAGAACAGTTGGTGATATAATTGTATATTTGTAGCCTTCAATTATTATTTACTGATAATTTTGTTATTCATGTGAGAAATCTGAGGAAAAAAAATGAGAAATGCCAGAAATGCCAATTTTCAAAACTAAAATTTTAAATGAAAAAGGAAAAGAAAATTGCCTGACCACAGCACTAAGACTTAGAGGGCCATCTGAGGTAGATTTAAACATGTAGTCTCTCTCTATGCCTTCTGAGAGAGGGTTAAACATGCCGTCTGTATGCCATGTCAATTGACATTTCATGCCACTGTTTTCTTGAAGGAATATGCGTGCCTAAAGTCAAGCACTGTGCACAAAAACATTAGAGCTGATATATTAAGTTTATTTTGAAACCCCACTATTGTTAAATCTGTTACCCTCTTTTTTGTAAACATCCAAGCTGATACTCTCTGGAGTACATGACCCACACTCGCCACTTCCTTTCTCACTTAAGGACAAGTTTAAGAAGAGAAAAGTCAGCGCACTCCGTCTGATAATTAAAAACATTCCGAGAGCTATAAAGAAAGCTAACTTTTTAGAATCTTAACTACTCTATAACCACTCAATTCTTGAGGAAGTAGTAATCATTTTTAATGTTATGGATTTTAAAAACTCCATCTTTAGGAAAGGTTCTCTCAGGAAACAAAATGCTAGCAATTTCTACCAAAAATATCTAAGAAATCAATAGAAAAATATGTATTTGGTTTTAGGAGAGGCATTTAATAGAGCAAAAACAAAATTCCTGAGAAAAGAGTCTTCAAAATATTGCATTGAAATTTTTGAGCAAAAAAAATATGTATTAATCATTTTGGTTTTCTTTGTTTTTTTTTTAATTGTATTGCTGTAATGGCATTGAACTCAAAGCTTGCTGTTTTGTGAGCTCTTATGAGCGAGCACTGCCCATGTTTTGCTAGGTGGTCCTCACTGTCAAACAAAAAGTTCACCCTGCTCTTTCTATGTTAGCATCCTAAGTAACGGTTCACCTGCGCTCATTAGTCGCTTGTTTTTCTTTCCAAACACTTCCTTGTTCTTCACAAATCTATTATCATCTTGTTCCTTACACTGCCCAAACTCTCTGATCAGAATAGATCCCTTCTTGCTAATTTCAGAATTCTCTTTGTCCAAGGCACATACCTTTTCCTTCGAGCAAACTGACAGTCCACTGGAGTCAGAGCCGTTTTTGTGGGGCCTACTGTAGCAGTTCTAATTTGCTGCCATTGTGATATGGCTTTGGGTGAGATGGCCTTGGTGGACTCCCAGGACTCAGTCAGCATCTTGTTTGTGTAAATGAGCATGAGTGTGAGCCTGACCTTCACTGACCCTCACTGTGCAGAGGCCCTGAGATTCTTTTCAGTTCCCTAATCCAGCAGAAGAGTCACAGGGTTTTCTGCATCTGAGGTTTGCGGTGTTGGGGGAAGTCGCCTGTTTATGAGGGCCCCTGACGTGGAGTTTATGTGGCAGATCACAGTGTGCCTGTACAGATGCTGCATTGACTCATACGCGCTTGTCTAAGGGAAGGTCCAACTGATAGTTTTGAAAAAAAAAATAGCTGAATTTGGATCAACTGGCTAGTAGCAAGCCTCCATTGATTATCTAACCAAAATCAGCTGTCACGCGCTTCTTCTTGCTGCAGTGATCCCGGCAGCCCTGTTAATTCGATCATTCATTTTTCCGACATGATGTCCTTGAGGATGTTGTCAGATGTATATGAAGGCAAGTCACTTCTTGATGTTGATTGCTGGATTCTGTAGGACTGTGGATTTTTCAAGTGATCTTCTATCATAAGATTAATTTATTTAAAATTAGTCTTCACTAGTTTCTCATTAACATTGACAAAAAAAAAAAACCACATGGTAACTCTAAGTGTGGAGTAACCAAGAAATGTTAATTTGCATGTAGGTATTCAATTGCACAAATGAAAGACAATTTTAACAATGTGCTCTCATAGATTTACAGCTTTCTATCTCTCCTCCCTTTTCTCAAACAAGAAGACACACACAGAGCGTTAGTTCACACATAAACAAGCTGGGGACAGTGGAGAGGGACAGGAAGAGAGAGTCCCCACTGCCCTGTCACAGGATCCTCAAGTTAATCTGAAGAATGAATTCATTCTTTATTCATTTTGCATATGCTCATTTGTCATAAACCATTAAGTACTTTCTAGAAATGACAGAGGCCCCCAAGACTGTCCAGTTCAGAGTCCTTCCTTTGTGCCAGGAAAAATTGAGCAAGCACACATAGCCCATCCTGCCTCAAATAGTCACAGAATATTAGTGCACTCATAACTGGTCTGGAATAAGAACCTACTGGCTTAGTGAGAACTCACTCTAAGCAGACTGGAGATACAGTGTTGAGCTCCTGGATGGAGAATACTGGAGTCGGGGTGTTGAGTTCCTAATGGAGTGTTCTGGAGTTGGGGTGTTGAGGTCCTGGATAGAGTGTTCTGGAGTCGGGGTGTTGAGATCCTGATGGAGTATTCTGGAGTCGGGGTGTTGAGTTCCCAGACAGAGTGTTCTGGAGTTGGGGTGTTGAGTTCCTGATGGAGTGTTCTGGAGTCAGGGTGTTCAGTTCCTGGGTGGAGTATTCTGGAGTCGGGGTGTTGAGATCCTGAATGGAGTGTTCTGGAGTTGGGGTGTTGAGCTGAATGGAGTAAACAAGAAGCAGCATCAAGGGATCAGAAAGAAAGAAATAAAGGAGGAAGGAAAGCTGATGATGCCATTTCCTGGCTACGGCATTTTCCTAAGACAGGTTTATTAGGGACTTGCTTTCTGTCTGTCTTATCTCTAGGTTATCCAATTGGATTAATCTAGCTAACTTGTTCTTATGCTACCACCAAGTCCCTCAAAGGAAACATTTTGGGGATCTCTTATCTGCAGAAGTTCAAGTTTCAAACAGACCCCTTCTCTTTTCAGTATAACACAAGCATTCATATGTATTTATATCTGTGTGTCGTATGTGGGTGCTCGTGTCACTGCACACATGTAAATGTCAGAGGATAACCTATGGCAGCCAGTTAACTCCTTCCACCCAGCTGGTTCTGAGGGGGTGTGTGGAACTCAAACAGGCCTGGAGACAACACAGCAACCCAGGATACATTAGATACTGACTGAAAGTCTCATAGTAGGTCTACAAATGTTCGCTCACTTGCCACTTACAGGGGCAGGTTTAAATCAAAACTCAAGGCAAAATGAATGGAGTAAGAACTCGAGGTCAAAGTCTGCAGAAGCTGATGCTGTAGGGAGCTCAAGGGGTGGGGAGCATTGGGAGCTCGGGCTTGTGCTATGAGTGGGATCTGGATAGAAAGAAAAAGAGCGCAGGCGTGCCTGGCTGTTGGACTCCACAGTAACCTGCAGTGGTGGGTGCACACTGTATGCTGCAAATGGGGGGGGGGCTTTGTTACTGGGACATCGGGTAACGAGAACAGAAACAAGGATCAAAGGGATACCAAAAGGTGCCAGCTTGTAGAGGAAGCTGTGTCCTGAGCAAAGGACTTGGTATCAACTCTGAGGGGCCACGGAGAGCCACCAAAGAATCTGACCAGAGGAGTAGATCTCTGGTGACAGGATTGAAGAGGTGTTTCCAGACTGGGCTCATGCAGTCAGAGCTGTACTCAAACTCACTGTACATTCAAGGATGACCCAATGCTGCTGCTTCATCCTGGGTACTGAGGTTACAAGCATGTCCCTGTAACCATGCTGTTTTATGCAGTTCCATGTGTCTAAGTCAGGGCTTCATGCATGCTTGGCATACATGACCAACTGAGCTACAGCTCCATCACTGAAGAGTGATTGGCAGGGCAAGCAAAAGGACCAGAGAGCCCGCAGGTGACTCAATTGGTCCTGATCATTAAGGGAAGTAGTTATTGTCCTTCCCTTTCCTCTTCCCCATCCTTTCCTTTCTTCATTTCCTCCTCACTTCCTATTTATTCTCTCCTCTTCCTTCTCATGGCTTCAAGTCCAGTCAGGACAGTGGCGATGCTTTACAATCTCTAGAAGATTGGATCCCTGTGAGGAGCGGTGTGTTAGGCACTAATAAGGTACTTCTGTGGAATTCGGGATCCAAACAACTAGTCAAAACTCCTGACTCAGGGAGGGGGACAAGACAAAAACAAAAACCAACTGAACAAAACAAAATAAAAGAGCACTGAAAAGCAGCAACGTTCCTGGGTCCCCTGCTGTTGTATGCACTGTGTCCTGGGTCCCCTGCTGTTGTATTCACTGTGTGTCCTGGGTCCTCTGCTGTTGTATGCACTGTGTGTCTGGTCCTCTGCTGTTGTATGCACTGTGTCCTGAGTCCCCTGCTGTTGTATGCACTGTGTGTCTGGTCCCCTGCTGTTGTATGCACTGTGTGTCTGGTCCCCTGCTGTTGTATGCACTGTGTGTCCTGGGTCCCCTACTGTTGTATGCACTGTGTCCTGAGTCCCCTGCTGTTGTATGCACTGTGTGTCCTGAGTCCCCTGCTGTTGTATGCACTGTGTGTCTGGTCCTCTGCTGTTGTATGCACTGTGTGTCTGGTCCCCTGCTGTTGTATGCACTGTGTCCTGAGACCCCTGCTGTTGTATTCACTGTGTGTCCTGGGTCCTCTGCTGTTGTATGCACTGTGTATCTGGTCCCTTGCTGTTGTATGCACTGTGTGTCCTGGGTCCTCTGCTGTTGTATGCACTGTGTGTCTGGGTCCCCTGCTGTTGTATGCACTGTGTGTCTGGGCCCCTGCTGTTGTATGCACTGTGTGTCCCTCCTGGTATGAAAAATGTTCACAGCTTGGGGAGAAAAATGGCCTTTAAATATCTGATGTCTTCACAATTACATGTCTTATGCCTTCAGTGAGTTACTCTTAAGGCCTTTGAACTGCATCCCCAGATGAAATAGAAAATCTTTTCATTTGGCCACCTGGACCTTGCCAGTGTCCTAGTCACAGGTGTATTAGGTGTAGGCCTCTTTAAGAATACTTTTTGTGTGCCGTGTGTTTGTGTGTTCACGAGTGTGTGTGTCTGTGATGTGTTTGGGTTTTCATGAGTGCACATATGTGTGGGGGCGGGGGTTGTTTGTCCTTGGAAGTCATCTTGTTTCTCTGAGACACGTTCTCTAACCTTGGGCCAGGGGCTCATGACTTTGACCTGGCTGGCCTACAGGTGAGACCCAGAGTTCCTCCTGTCTCTGATGACCCAGCAGTGGGGTTGCAAGCATGTATCATCACCCCCTGTTTAAACACTGCTTTTCAGTCTTGTTTCGGGCCCTTTCGCTATGAATGGATCGAAAGGGAGGTTGGTTCACCCCTCTCACACCTCCAATTCTGTTCACAGCGGTGTATGTCAAAGCATTTGCAGAGCAGATCCTGCTATGGTTTCATCCCAGCCTGCAGTCCTTTGCTCTTCAAGCTTTGTTTTCTTGTGAGGCCTCGTCTGCCTGTTTGCCACTTCTGCCCACACACTGGAACCCAGATCACTGCACCTAAGTGCTCTTCCTCTCTTATCCTCTCAACTCCATCCACACTTCCTTTGCTCTGACATCCCTGCATTAGGCCTTCCACGTCAGAGTGGCACAGCTCCCTCCTCTGGGTGCAGATAAAGACGGTATGAGTAGCTACACCAGGTGCGTCAGTCACGCACATGGACCTGGAAGTAGAACTTATATGTACATACCAAAGCTGCAGAGGTGGCATTCAAGAAAGCAATTAAACATCAGCATGTAGATGCTAAAGTATATATTTCAAAGGAATATATAAAGTATATATTTCAAAGGGTTGCTTTTATAGATGATTCTGCCATTGATTTCTTAAGTTACTTTAAACAATACCACAGCTTATGAATTAAACGGTATCTTGTTAGTTAAAATAGTACATATAATATCACTGTTCAACCCTCTATCTATCCATTTGCTACTTCTTATATCAGCAAAGGGGAGCCTGGAATGGTGTTTATCTAATGGCTGAGATGATTAGTTATTTCTGGCGAAAGGAGGGGATGTAATGTTTTAAAATACACACCAAACAAACAAACAAAGCCCTTCCTTTTACAAATAGTCTACTGTACTATGTACTATTTAATTTTCTGATAAGAAAATAGACTACCTACTAAATATAGTATCGCTGGAATAGAATACAAGACTCTTCCCATTGATGGGTATGTGTCTGTGTGTCTGCGTATCTATGTCTCTGATTCCATTTACTTTATAAAACAAAAGAAGTAATAAGTCCTGTCCAGCTCCCCAATCTGTGATTCCTTGTTTATATAAAAGTCCTCTTATTATTTGTTGCCTTAGTGACTATGCTTTTAGGAAGTGTGTGTAGCCAGGAGTGGCCTATAACAGCAGCACTGAGGAGAGGAAGGCAGAAGGATCTCAAGTTTGCACTATGTAGGGGGGAACACTATGTAGGGGGAAACCATGTAGGGGAAGACACTATGTAGGGGTAGGGAGCTGACTGGATCTGCACAAGGTCCTGGGTTCTAGCTCCCATCACTGTAAAATAAGTAAAAAAGTAGTTCGTTGCATGTCTAGGTTCAGGTAAATAAATGGAGAATTGAGTGAGTGCTCATGGAGAGATAGAGACCCTCAAGGTATTATTAGCCTCACATAAAATAGGATCGGGCTTGTTCTGCTATTTTAAAACAAAAATATGACATGCAGTATTACTTAAAATCAAAGAGGAAAATGGGTCAAGAATGTTCAAGTAAGCATTTCTTATCTCTGGGCACATCCTTTCTTAAAGGATCCCTGCAGGGTTAGGAAATGCTTCAACAGGTGTCAGGGGGCCTTTCCTTATCCAGGATTGGCGTTGGGCACTGATTTATTTCATGCTATGTAAATGAGGAGCTTCCCAGGTTCTTCCTTGAGCTGCTTCTCCTTCGTTCTGCTTCTGTTGTTGTAGCAGACGTTTTACTAGTGGTGTCTAGTAATATTATTTTTATTTGTGCATTATCAAATTTTGTGTCGTTCTTGACCATATCCATAATTCATAGCTGTTCTCTAGAACTTATTCCTTCTATTGTATTATTTTGCCTCATCTTCTCCATTCGAATTATTTTATTTTATTGTTTAACTGGCTAGGTTTCGTTGTAAACACATTGCTCTTCTAAAAGCGCTCATTGGTCCTGTTTCATTGAGCTCATTTAGAGACGTTGCCTCGGCATTGCAAAGCCTCCTGTTCTTGGGCCAAACTGTTTGAAGAAAGCAAGCAGTTTCCTTTGCATCTCGGTTTTGAGTTTTGCTGGGAAGCAAGCTGCCTGCGCGATTATTTCTCGTGGTTTCACATCTATGTTTTGTGACTGAATACCTAAAAAGTCCTTTTTGTTTTTAGCCCTGATGTTGTACTTTGAAGCTGTGGGCTTTATAATTTAATATTTCCAGAACTCAAGTCTTAAAAAAAAAAAAGACTGGGCTACACAGTGAGAATGTGTGAGGTGGGGATGGAAGGTTTTCCAAGCTTACGTTCTGAATATCTCAGACCAAACTGTTTATCTGTAAGAATAATATACATATCTCTTAGAGCTGCTGGGATTGTTTGTATGTGGAGTGCACAGAATCATGCCTGCTTCATAAGAAACACTACCTAGAGGTGGTTACTTTAACGAAAATTTTCTTCTGTTACTTTTTAAATACTTTTTCTACCTTATTTGTTGATTTTGCTCCTCTAATGACACCTATAATCATAAATATTGTTTTGTTCTCATCTTTATTCTTCCCTGTCTACTGGCTTCTCCTTGATTTACTTTAATGTATTTGCCCTTTTCATTTACATAATTTTGTTTTAGTCCATAAGTCTGTGACTATCCTCTCTATTACACTGGGTTGATTGTACTCTTTGGCATTTTTATTTGTTAATTTTTGAAATGACACTGTTTGGGCATCTGTTTGTTTCTTCAGATCCACTCCCTCCCCCCATTTCATCCTGTTATTTTGTCATTTTATGAACTTGTGTTTGCGTTGGGCTAATCTTCAGTTAAATGCACATATGAAGTTTTTCTCTTTCGTTTCTTACATTTTATCTATTTATTGTTGCTTGGGAGGATGCATGTGTGCCATTACACAGACACGGAAGGCAGTAGACAACCTTCGGGAGACCCTTCACGATGTCTACCTTCTTTCTATGGTTGTGTGGCACACTTCAGGCCAGCTGGCCCAAGGACTTCCAGGTGATGCTCCTGGCTCCCTCCCATCTCAACTTTGGGGTGCTGGGATTGCAGATGCACACCACCACCCCTGATTTTTTTTTTAAAATTATTTTTTACCTGGGTTCTGGGGATTGAATTAAAGTTCTCAGGCATGGTGGCTAGCACCTTTTACCCACTGAGCCATCTCCATGGTCCTGAATTTTATTTTTCAGTCTGTCTCTTTCTGTGTGTGTTGCTTTCTGGGGAGGGGAGGTGGTGGTGAGTAGATATGTCTTATCTTGATGTCATTTCATTTTTTTAAAATCATGATTATGCTTCAGCAGTTCCCTCTTACATATTTTTGTTTGTTTTTTGAGACAGAGCCTCTTATATTATTTTTATACCCATGTATTTTTATTTTTAGAAAATTTAATTGTGTGTGTATATGTGTATGCATGCATGATGATTGTGTTGGTGTGTGTGCCACAGCCTCGTGTGTGTGTGTGTGTGTGTGTGTGTGTGTGTAGGTCAGAGGACTTTCTCCTTCCACCTTTATGTGGGTTCCAGGGATGGAGCACAGATTTACAGGTATGTGCCACAGGCACCTTCACCTGCTGAGCCATCTTGCCAGCCTGGATGTACTTGCTTTCAGTGTTTGTGACCTTTTCACCCCATCTCACAATGTCATCTGGCTTTTTCCTTAGGCACCATAGTTAAAGAGCTGGTTTTTATTTTCTTTTGGGGACTGACTAAGGACAATGAGGGGAGAGGCTGGCCTCTCTCGAGGTTGGAGACTGACTAAGGATGAGGGGAAAGGCTGGCCTCTCTGGAGGTTGGAAACTGACTGAGGATGAGGGGAAAAGCTGGCCTCTCTGGAGGTTGGGGGCTGACTGAGAATGAGGGGAGAGGCTGGCCTCTCTGGAGGTTGGAGGCTGACTAAGGATGAGGGGAGAAGCTGGCCTCTCTGGAGGTTGGGACTGACTGAGGGTGAGGGGAGAAGCTGGCCTCTTTGGACGTTAGGGACTGAGGATGAGGGGAGAGGCTGTCCTCTCTGGAGGTTGGAGACTGTGGATGAGGGGAGAGGGTGGCCTCTCTGGAGGTTGGGACTGGCTGAGGATGAGGGGAGAGGATGACCTCTCTGGAGGTTGGGGACTGAGGATGAGGGGAGAGGGTGGCCTCTCTGGAAGTTGAGGGCTGACTGAGGATGAGGAGAGAGGGTGGCCTCTCCAGAGATCTTTGTTAGGCATCTCAGGTTCTGCCCTTTCCTTTGGAGGATGTTTCTGGGTACCCTGTGTGGTGTGATCACCACTGACTTGGTAGCAGCTCTATCTCCTTTCTCTTTTTGATAGACAGATAACATCTAGCTGGAGCTCTATGTCCTTCTGCCAGACTCTGTCTTCTGGTACATTTCTCTGCTTCTCTCAGCAGCTGTTTCCAGATGTTTTATGGTGGGAAGGGAAAAGCAGATGCAGGATCCTTGCAGTTTTCTTCCCACGGGATTTATAATTTTCAGTGAGAATTCTCGGGGTGGGCTTGACTTCTTTCCAGAGCTCTGGAGGTGTGAGGAACAGTTGGATTTGCCAATGGGAGCTTTGCCGTTCTGCTGCCCAACTCTGCCACAGAACCAACTTCTCGCCTCAGGAGTGCTCCCCAAGCTTCTGGTTTGGCTGAATGCCTTTCCTTGTTAGTTGCTGTTAGTGAACTCCTGGTATTTGTTCAGAATGGGCAGGGTTTTCTTTGAGGCCATACTAGTGTTTCCTTGTGATCTTGGTCTTCCTTCAGGTCTCCTTCATTCCCATCTGTTTTGCTGCAATCTCTCAGAAATAATTGGAGGGCAACAGTAATATGTTAGAGTTTTCATAGCATTACGTTTAGTTACAGGAGTTGATACATGAACTTTGTAAACAGTTAAATTCTACATATACATATACACCCTGCACTAAGCACCTCTTCTTCTTCTTCTTCTTCTTCTTCTTCTTCTTCTTCTTCTTCTTCTTCTTCTTCTTCCTCTCCCTCTTGCTCTTCTTCTTCCTCTGCCTCTTGCTCTCCCTCTTCCTCTCACTCTCCCTCTTTCTCTCTCTCTCTGTCAGCAGTGTTGAGGATGGAACCCTGCCCCACATGCTAAGCAGGCGTTCTATCATATTCAGGTCTCCATTTCTATGTGAAAACATCTGTGAGGGGTTAAAATCTCAAGCGCACATTTAGAGTTAAATTACAGTTCCACTAATGTGCACAGGCCAATCTGGGCCTTCCAAAGAGTCAGGACATCTGGCAGAACCTTCCCAGGGTGGTCTTGGAAGGCAATAATTGAAAGAAGAAAAATTCAAGAGTTATGCAAGCAGAGATTTAGGTTTGCTTAGTGCACAAGTGCAACTCAGTCCCCTGCTATCTCCTTGGTGCCCTGATTGAATTAGGAAATGGATGCCTAACAAACCTTAGGTGTGCTTATTTCGAAAGCTGTTTACACTGCCCCTGTTGTTTTGAGGGTGGTAGGGAAGAGCTGGAAGAAGCGGTGGGCAATCTGAGTGACAGCTATGTCTACCGATAGCTTGGTTGAGCTAATTGTGGGTTTCAGAACCAAAGGGAACACAGACTGCATCAGGAACAGGTTGAGTTTGTGGTCTGGCAGGTGGAGGAGAGCCTTCACTCCTTGGCTGGGCCTTTAGGTTTGTTGTGTTTCTAACACAGCCCTGAAGATGAGCACATCGGGTCTTAGCCTGGATCGGTTTCATGTGAAAGGCAGATGCTCATCACCAAAGCAGCTGGGTGTGAATCATGTATGGCTTTGTGCACACCCAAAAAACACCCTTGGAATCATAGCATAGCAAGATGGGCAGGGACTGACTTCCTTTCGTGTGTTTTTCTGAGATACTAGTTGTCTCGGTTAAGAAAACCATTAATACCTGCAGTATATCTTCACTATTACCCACATTTCATTTTTGATGTTATTATTACTTTTAGTTGTTGTTTTTGATGTTCTTTTGAGACAAGGTCTCATGCAGCCCAGGCTGGCCTCAGTTTGATATGTAACCAAGGCTAGCTGCTCCTGCTTCTATCTTCCAGGTACTTTACTACTGAGGTATATCCCCAGCCTTAACTAAGCAACTTATCCTACCTTTTCCTTCTTCCTTCCTTTTTTCTCAATTTCTCCTCTTTTTCTCCTTTGTTGCTTCCTGCTGTCTTTTTTTCCCCTAAGGTACAAACCCACAGCTCTACACACGCACAGCAGGCTGTCTGTCACTGAACTCCATGTAATGCAACTTCCCCTCCAAGCTACTGACGGACAACCTCATTTAATGATGCCCACCCCTCCACATGCTTTTGATAGCACTGAAGAGGAAACCCAGGGCCATGTGCATACCGGGAAAGCTCTCTGGTAGGAGAGACTGATGGTAGTATGCAAGCAGACTCATCCATAGACGAGGTCCTTGGACTAGCTTTCTAGGTGCTGTTGCTGGTGTTGGTTAAGGTTGGTTTGGTGTTTGTAGGGTTCATCTTGTAGAGTTTCACCTGTAGTCCCTTGCTGGCCGCAAACTTGCAATTCTGCTTCAGCCTCTCAAATCCTGGGATTATAGGCCTGAACCTATGATATGGTTTTGATATAAAAACTGCTACACAAACACAACTTAATTTTAAGATTAATTTAAAATTGAAAAAGAAAACTTTAGGTTGTAAGTTTTTTATTTGTTTGTTTTTTTATATAGTTCCCAAGCACTTTGCCCTGTTAGGGGATCCAATCAGTTTTTGTTGTGTTAGTTTGAGGGAGAAACTCCCCTTTGGAGCAGAACTGATACACAAGTAGACTTGTGTGTATTTGGTTTCCTGAGGTACTCACACAAGCTGGCAAGCCGGAAGATGGAGATTGACCATGACAGGGTTTAGAAGTGGATTTGGAATGATCATTTATATTTTAATATTCTGTGGATTAGTATGAGAAAAAAAAATCTTGGGCTGGAGATGTAGCTCAGATTAGTGCACTTGCCTAATACATACTTATGTTAGGGAGTTCAAACCCCAGCACTGAAAAAAAGAGTAAATAAAAATAAAAGCCTACTTCATTTTTGCTCATTGACATTTTGCCTTTTTGGAATGAGAGGCAATCTGCACCCCCGACTATATTACATTTATATAAAACATGGCTATGACTTGGGGCTGAGGAGGTAGTTTAGTCAGTACCCAAGCCTGAGGCTGTGAAACCAATCCCTGGCAGGGATGTAAAAGCTAGGGCCAGGGTGTATGTTTAGAATAGCAAGCTGCGGAACCAGAGAATCACAGATATCCAAGGTCATCCCAGCCTAACCCGTGAGCTCCACGTTCCGGTGAGAGCCCCTGGCTCAAAATAATAAAAATAAAAGAGAGGGACACACAACTGAGGAAGCCACCTGAGACTGACTTCCAGTCTCCACAGCCATGTGCACTCATAATTCTCACACATAAACATGTGCACTCATAATTCTCACACATAAACATGTGCACTCATAATTCTCACACATAAACATGTGCACTCATAATTCACACATAAACATGTGCACTCATAATTCTCATATAAACATGTACACTCATAATTCTCATACATAAACATGTGCACTCATAATTCACACATAAACATGTGCACTCCCATGTGCACACCCAATACATGTAAAAAAAAGTAGGAGAACTTTTCATAAAACTTTATCCTAATATCTTACTTCTAATATAAATACCCTCAAAAAAACAGCTCAAGATATTTTTCAGTTTATTCTTAGCACGGTGGCAAACTTGTATAAGAATTCAATCGAGATTTACCTCTTAAAATGTTAATATAACCTGTTAATGTCCTGTTAATTTAAAAAATGACATCCTACTGATATGTTTTAACTTCATAATTTTGTGGCTGGCATTTGAAAATGTTTATGTTATTTGAGAAATATTTTTAATGTATGTGAAATAACATGGAAACTTTGTATTTAAAATTTATTATTATACAACATGATCTTATTTTGATTTGTTACATTTCAAATACCTATTTAATTTCATTAATTTTCCCAAATATTGAATGTTTTATGTATTGTAAATAAAAATGTACACATTTAAAATAAACTATAATTCTGACCATTGAATAATATCTTATTTTTCTTCTTTCAAATTAACAAGAGTTCATCCTACTTAGGCAGGTACTTATCTTGCCCCACACTGGTTCATTTTGTGATGCTCAAAATCATCTGAACAAATAATTTTCATTTAAACCAGCCATTTTTTATTTCATAAAGGAGAACACTGAAAATAACATTAATAGGTTTATATGAAAAAGGTTCATTTTATTTAGAAACTATTGTTAGAATTTTGCTGTTTTGTTGATTCAGCTATCTGAAAATTGTGTACTTTAGCTTGTTCTGTGAATTTTAATATTCTCTTATTTTTTTTAAAGCCCCCCGAAGTAACTTTGAAGGCAGCTCCTATTGTTAACACAATAATGGTGTCAAAATGAAACACAAAATTGGGAAAATAGTTAGAGCTAAGGTCCCCATCATCATTCGTTACTAGCACTGAATGCAGAATTGTTTTAACGACTTGGCCTGATGTAATGATCCCACAAGCTCCTTGTTCTTGGGGTTCATACTGGCTTACACTGCAAGGGGAATTTCAACTTCCTCGTTTGGAAGATACGTATGTGACCTTCTGCCTGTCTCATAGATGTGATTTTTAAAATGCTTAAAATTGGGAACTTGGGTGCAGAGCACTTTCACAGTGATGTAGTTTGGTATTTTTCTGTCTAACAAGTCGGCTTACAACTGTCTCTGTAACCACAGTAGGTTGCTAATTTCTTGAAGTTTCACAGAATTAGGTCATCTGTCTGAGGGTGGAAGTTCAAGAAAATGTCCAGGTTTCCCGTTAGGAGCCACCATGTATGGAAAACCCAGCCAGGGCGAAGTAACACATGGCAGGTTTGTGTGATTAGGATAGGCAGAGTGACTTGTAACACAAAGCAGGTCTAACCTAGGCTCTCGGGGGACCAGGAAATAAGTAGCCTTGTGAGCATTGGCATCAAATCCCTTGATCCTTCTTACCCTAGTTCTGACTGAGATGGTCCATAGAATAGAAGGAGATTCTAGTTACCAACGAGCCATGTTGTCTTCAGACAGCTTGCTAAACAAGTATATCTCTTCTGTAAAATATAGACCATAATAATGGCCAATTCATGTCATAATTGTTCTGAGACTGAATGGGTGTAGTGCATGATATAAAGCACTCCATAACATTCTGGTCTGAGCCTGAGTAGACCCGTTGTTTTGGGCCTCTGGTCAGTGTGCCAGATGACAAAATCGGAAACATATATTCCAGCAAACTGCCATCCCTGTGTCAGGGAAACAACGGATAAGGCCAGGACCCACATCCCTTCCAAAGATGTGAGCCTCAATGGTCTAAGGGACTCCCTAAGCCATTCCTAAAGGCCTACAGCATCTTCTAACAACACCACTTGGGGACCAAGCCCTTACCTCAGAAACCTACGGAGCACACTCAACATTTAAACTGTAACACCATTTAAGATTATTAACCTCCCTTATGACCAGCCCAAGCCCTGAAATATTCACAGTGAAGGCACCTGCTTTTAAGAATCACCATGAAGGGAGCTATCAGGAAAGCTAAAGTACTTAATCAACTTAATCTAGTTAGTAAAGTTCTTCCTGTTGGCTGTATCCATTATTGTCACAATTGGAGCATGTTTCTTTCAGTCCAGAGGGCTTACAATGCAGCTGCCTCCCCAAGGAGTCTGATGCTGGGAACAACGCCCCCAAAGCAGCACAGCTCACTGTAATTTGAGCGGCTTGGCCAAGTCTGTCAGTCTGTGAAAGTGGTGGCACCAATCAGTGTGGGGTTGTATCTGTGGAGGATCAGGAGGATTTTCCCACCAGTTATTCAACTTGTCTGCGAGGTCCATTGGGGTTTCCTAAGACTGGAAATTTGGCTCTCACAAGCTCAACTGTCACTGTTTCCTCTTGGAATGTAAAGAACCCGATGCTTGAAGAGTGTAGCAAAACCAACAGAAATAGGAGTCAAACCCTGGCCATTAGCCTCAGGCCACAGAGCACTAACCCAGCGTTCTCCGGAGAACTCACCCATGTTCCCATTGTTCCTTTAATGGAATTACGATAGCCATGTTCTTGGTAGAAGAGAGTTGGATCACCAGATCCTTTAAATTGAGGCCAGCCATTTGATGCCCTCCTGGCCTGTGTCTCTTCTAGGGGATCTCATGCACCTGGGATAACAGGGCACCCCGAAAGTCCATGCCTTCCCATATTCACAGCTTCACATGGGGAGCTCATGAGAATTGCTTCAGGGGATGCTAGGCAAAATATTTACCTTCTCCAGGCCCTATTTACTGAGTCTGAAAAGGAGCAACTACAGTAAAGCCTATTTCAGATACTTGTGGGGAGGTTATGTGGATTCATATATAAAATGCTTAGGGCAGATGGGGGTGAGTTTAACGCATGATATGTATTATGTAAGTTATTGCTGTGTTGAGGTCTTTTATTCATTGCAGAGATGTCCTAGGTGGGATACCAACATATTCGTAAACTGTCTTCTCCTTTTGCGAGAGTTTGGTCATATATAGGACAATGACCTTAGTACAGGAAGGAAAGAGGAAAGATGATAATGTGATGATGATGGTGGTGTGTGTATGTGGTATGTATATGTGGTGTAGTATGTGCGTATGTTTAGTGTGTGTATGTGTGGTGTGTCTGTGTGTGTGGTGTGTGTGTGTATATTAGTGTCTCTGTGATGTGTATATGTGTGGTATGTATGTGAATATGTGTATGTGTCTGGTGTGTGTATTATATATGCATATTCGTGTGGTATGTATATGTGTGTGTATGAGTGTGATGTGTCTCTGTATGTGGGTAATATTGTGCATGTAGTATGAATGTCTGTGTATGTGTGTAGTATATTATATATGTGTATATAATGTGTATATGTGTGTTGTGTATGTGGAGTATGTGTATGAGTGTGGGGTGTGTGTGTCTGTGTACTGTGTAGAATCACCTGTTTAAAAAGGCCTGAGAAGAATGATTTAAAGCAGAAAAGTCTCCTAGAAAAAATCAGGAGATCCTTCAGCAAGGCATGAGCTCTTTGTTCGTGGCAAGTCTCTCACACCTCATACAGAATCTATGCTGTCTTTACCCTGCTCTTTGAACAGTAAGTTCAGAGGGAGCAGTGGTAGGAGACTGTACTCCTCACACCACAGGGCATCCCAGAGGGCTGCTCTGGTCTGGCTCATGCTAATGGCCAGGCTGTCAAGAGAGGAGGTGCCATCCCTTTGGAGACTAGGGGCCATCGAGATAGCTCAGTGGGTAAGGGTATTTGTCTTCAAGTCTGATGACCTGACTTCAGTCCCCACAACCCACATGGTAGAAGGAGAGAATCAGCTCCCACAGTTGATTCCTGATCTCTATTTACTTGCGCACACACATACATACAAACACTAAATTAAAAATCTATTCTGAAAGGTTTTAAAAGTTTATAAGTGTGGCTCAGTTCGCAAGGTGTTTGCCTAGCTTGCCTTTTGTAATCCCAGTTCCCCAGACAGGGAGGCAGGAAGACCGGACACTATCTTCTACACATCGAGTTTGGGGTCAGTCTGAGGTTCATGAGACTCAAATATAGCACAATAAATAAGCAAAACACTTAAAAGTAATAATGAAACTTTTCCTTGACTTAAGGAAAAATACCTTATTTAAAGAAAATTTTGAAAATTGGAAAACACAATTTAAAGAATGCCCACAATTCCCACACTCTGAAATAACATTTTGGTGTGTACTTCTGTGTACAGTTTTGCTTGGTTGGTTTTTGGTTTGCCAGACAGGGTTTCTTTGTGTAGTCCTGGCTGTCCTGGAACTCACTGTGTAGACCAGGCCGGCCTCGAACTAACAGAGATCTTCCTGCCTCTGCCTCCCTCCTGAGTGAGGGCTGAGATTAAAGGTGTGTGTCATTCCCCACCCCCCGCTGTTTGTTTTTTTTACAAAGCAGCTTCACACATACATTTTCCTCTTACAAGTTGAGAATAGTCCTTCATGTAGTTATCTATCGCCGCACTCTTTCCGAATGCTGCAGACGGAACCAGGGTCTTACACACTCGAGGCATGCAGTCTACTGCTCAGCCACATGCCTAGCCGCATGCGACATGATTTTAAGTGCCCAGTGATGCCAGCGTATGCGTGCTTCCTAATGGATTTCACCATCCCACATTCTTGGAAGAGTTTCAACTTAAAACGAAAACACTGTAGTTAAACTCTCATGAGCATCCATAATTATTTCTTAGGCTAAATTAATGCCAAATTGCTTTGCAGAAAAGTTGTTTCAAATAAAGCTGCTTTTTGGAAAGCATTTCAAAATCAGTTAACTGAGAGCTAAAGGAAGCCAGGAGGGATGCTGGCTAGGTGAGCGGGCTTGCTTCAGTTGACGAGACAGCCTTTCTCCACAAGGCCCGGTGTGTTAGCTCGCACAGCTTCTCAGCAAGCAGCTCTGGACTCTTATTTCCTTTGCCTGGCCCAGGCTCAGTGTAGGACCTACCAGAGCAGTGGGATGAGGTGAAAAAGAAATCCATGTCGAGGTTCCATCTCTTCTCTACGTTGTGTGACACTGGAAAAATCTTAGAGCTTTTCTGAGTTTCATTTTCCTTATCAGTGAAGTAGGAACGACTGTATCTCAACTTTCTCATAGTGACATTCTGAGGGTTAGAATTTCCAAGTCAGATAACAGATACGCCACCCATCTGAGGGCACTGGAAACCTTTACCCATGTAAGCCGTGATGACTATAACGGATGCATATCTAGTCCCTTTCGGAGCCTGCCCTGGTGATGAGGGAAGTGGATCGCCACCTTGGCAAGTGGGCACAGGTTCTACCCCTAGACCAGACATCCTCGACAGCAAGTGACTTCCTCCTCTCTGGAACTTTGTAATGAGAGACAGCATACCATATAATTTCTTTTATCAAAATTTTAGCTTACTCTTCAGCAGAAGCTATGAGATAGACTCAGGACAGGAATCACTAGTGCCAAGAAGGGAGGACCTAACGTGCTAAATAGAAAACTTTGGTGCTCTAGGGGCTATGGTTTGTTTTAGTTTGGCTTCCTGGTGCGGGGATGTTCTGCAAGAGTTCTACCGCTGAGCCAAATCCGCAGCCTGCTTTTCCATTTTTGCATCTGCTTCTCTCCAGTGGTAGTGAGGGGTAGTGGGGGGCCACATCTCCTAACTGTTCCTAGAAAGAAAAGCTGAAATATAGTTCCCCTTACGCCTTTTTCCTAAAGAATTCTTTGCATGGTGTCTTTCTCCTTCTTAGCTGTTTGGGTGGTTTTAGTACTGTTAAGATACAATGACTCAGGTAAAAAGATATTTTAACAAATATTTAGTGTCACAGAGACCCAGCATAAAACTGTGTTCCTTGGCACATCATGTGATCTTTGAAACGAAGGGTGCTTTACACTCTATATTCCCAGAATCTGATGTCATATTTCGCACAAAAGTGGTAACTGATTATCATTGTTGCTTAAGGCAGGTAATGAGGAGAGGGAGGTCCAGAGAGAAGGGCAGGTGTATGGTGACCACTCGGTTCTTTATGCTCACGGTAGTGTTATATGAGCATGCATAATGTATAGTAGGGGCACATTCCATCTGAGTTCGGTTTCAGGAAATAAGACATATAAAAGGCTTTTGGGATACCATGAGCAATAGGGGAGAGCTGAGGAAAGTTTTGTCCTTGGAATTCTTTAAGCTAAGGCCACCCTACTGAGGTCTGAGATTTCCATTTGCTGGCTCCAGCAGTGGAATGCGCCAGGGTGGGGGGGTGGGGGCCCATGTGAATACACAGATACATTCTCTCAGCTTCTCTCTGTGAATAACATTGGTGGGACTCAAGGGTGTCTAGAGGAATACGGTGCTTTTTCTCCCGTGGAAATACTCAACGCACCTCAGAAATTTCCACCTGGCTGGCAATGAGCACATTTCCTTGGAAATTCATTAGAGATATTTAGTGTTCTAAGATTTTGAATTTGGTCCTTCCTGAAACTGTGTATTTAGTTTGCTGGGATTTGCATGAATACTGACCATTTGACAGATAGGCCATCATGGGTCCAGCCTATTTTCTTCCTAGTGCCTAAGAAAAGGCCCCCTCTCAGATTCCAGTGATAGAGAATGCAAATTAAAATTTATTTTAATTTTTTATTTTATGTGCATTGGTGTGAGGGTGTCAGATCCCCTGGAACTGAAGTTACAGACAGTTGTGGGGTGCCATGTGAGTGCTGGGAATTGAACCCAAATTCTCTGGAAGAGCAGCCAGTGCTCTTGACCACTGAGCCATCTCTCTACTCCCCTGTTCTTCCTTTTTATATTAATGTTTATTGATTATCTGTGGATTTCACATCATGCATTCCAATTCTATACATCTCCTTGTCCCCTCACATCTGCAACCTTCTCAAAACCAAACAAAACAAACGAGGAAGACGAGGTGGAGGAGGAGGAGGAGGAGGAGGAGGAGGAGGAGGAGGAGGAGGAGGAATCTTGAGAATGTCCTGGAAACCATGGTATGGCCCATTGAGTCACACAGCGAACACTTGCAAGCAAAGATTCAAGTACTTTTTAAAGCTGCTTTTTGAAAAGATAGATCACTTTCAATAGCAAAATGCTACAAAGGAAAACTCATTTTGAAATGTGTTCATGGGAGCCCAAGTATCTTGTGTCCTTCTCATGATCTTTACAAAGACTTATCAGCTGTGGGTAATTCCATTACCAACCAAGGCGAATTTTACCCATCCTCCAGATCACATTTAAACAATACCCCTTTACGAGCCCTCTCTTATTTCCAATTCCAGATGGGCCTATGGGCTTTGGCAAGGACCAGCATCTCAATGACATATTTTAGTTATCAAATGAATATAACATACAGTTAAGAATTTGTCATACAAGCCGGGCGATGGTGGCGCACGCCTTTAATCCCAGCACTCGGGAGGCAGAGGCAGGCGGATCTCTGGGAGTTCGAGACCAGCCTGGTCTACAGAGCTAGTTCCAGGATAGGCTCCAAAGCCACAGAGAAACCCTGTCTCGAAAAACCAAAAAAAAAAAAAAAAAAAAAAAAAAAAAAAAAAAAAAAAGAATTTGTCATACAAAGCTTGTGGTTGGCAGTATTGACATCATTTTGCTTGTTTCGTTTCGTTCCTGACCTGCAGACTTCAAGATGTTTGTGTGAAGCCACCCTGATTCTAGCTTTTTGAGGAGACAGGTCTTCTCAGCAAGCAAAATAGCCCTTGTTTGGAGCAGCAGCCACTGTCTCCTCTAAGGTGACGAGGCAATTACTAAAGCCTAGAGAGTGCTTTAAACTTCTCATGCACTCGCTGGATATTACTCGAAGTTCTGATAACTACTGTGGAAATTTCTGCCCCTTCGGACAGGAGAACCTCAGGCTGAAGTCATGATACTTTCCTATGTGAATCACTATATAGCGACTCAAAATTAACTGTATAGAATACTGTATTTCTTTTTGGGACATAATAAATTCTTAGCAATGATAGTTATTATTACTAATGTTAGTAGTTTGTGGTTTTGAGACAAAGTCTATGTACTCCAGCAAAGGATGACCTTGAACTCCTGATCCTCCTGTCCCCACCTCACAAGTGATGGAGTCATGGGTATGTTCTGATGCATCTAGCTTTATTATTGTTACTATGGTGTTATGGTGATGATTATAGGTTTCCCAGGAAATTCCAAACCCAGCATTCATTCCTTTATGTCAAGATCCTATCTTCCTTTTATTTCTCTTCTGGCTGAAAATGATATCAGCATAGGCACTTTGCAGAAGACCCATCTCTTGGTAACAAATAAAATTCATAAAAAAGGACTTTGAAAGCCTTAACATAGTCTTTAAGCTTTATATATTTTGGTAACAATAATTATTACACTGCAAACAGAGCCTGTCTTCTCCAGAGAGATGAGTGTCCTGGCGAATGCAAAGACTAAACACAGCATGTTTGTAACCTCAGCTTTCAGGAGGCTAAGGCAGAAGGACCTGGGATCTCCTGTAAAACCCTGCCATAAAGAAATAGTAAGCTATGAAGGCCTACGTATTTCATCTTTACTTTTCCTGGTAGACCTAGTAGTCGCTATGTGCACTCCTCAGTTATGAGAACCTCCCATGTGTTTTTAAACTAGAGTTTGAACACAGAACCTTATACATGCTAAGCATATGGTCCATCCTTATTCCCCTTCCGTTTTTTTTGGGGGGGGGCAATGTCTCACCATGGTGCTCAGGCTGTCTTTAAATTTACCCTCTAGCTAGGACATGTGTAAAATGTGTGATCCTCCTGCCTCTGCCTCCCAAGTAGCTGAAGTTACAGGCCTGTACCACCATGCTCAGTTTCCCTCGTGTCATCTATAATGTATGTTTTACAATATGATGTTTTCATGTTTTAGTCTTAATATATCATAAGCCGCATACTTGCATAGGCACTTTGCAGAAGACCCATATCTTAGCTGGATATTCTTTGCTCCTGTGTGTATAGCTTTCCTTCAGCCCAGAGGACAGACTTCCTTTAACATTTCTTATGGTGAAATCTTCTGGTTATGGATTACTTGGCACCCTCTCTCAAGAAAAAAGCTTTTAATTTGTCTCCCCTCCCCCATTGGACACAGTCTCGACTTTTCTTCTTAGTACAGGAATGATACTGTTCCATTGTCCTCTGACTTCCATTGTTTCTAATAAAAAGTCATCAGTATTTTTATTTTTTGCTCCCTCCATGAGTGCCTAAATTTTAGTGATTTTTCTGTTTATCCTGGGGCTTTAAAATATGGTTTGTGTGTGTGTCTGGTTGTGGTTTTTGTTGTGACTTTGCTTCTATGCATTTGCTGAGTTTGGATCTGAGGATTGAGATTATTCTATCAAATGGTGAAGGGAGATAGTCATTGGATATTCAGGGTTTTTTTCTGATTTATTCTCACTATCTTTCTTTCTGGAGCTTTAGTTATACTTATTTTAAACCATATTTTTTTATTGTCCCTAAATTTTCTGGGACATATCCTTTATTTCAGACATCTTACTCTCTTTGCTTCTTTTGCAGTGTCTAAACTGTTGTTAGACCAATTCAGCAAACTTTAAATTTTATAGATTATCATTTTCACTTTTAGAATTTTCATCTGGTTCTGTTTAAAAATCTGGACATCTTAAATTTTATTTTATTTCAGTATTGGGAATTTTAGAGTCTGTTTTTTGTCTGGTTTTGCTTTAAGTTTTTGACTTTTTAATTTTCTTTTTATATTTTACAATTTCTGTTTTTCTTTTTTGAACAGACTCTTGCTATGGGATCCAGGCTAGCCTCACACTCACAATCCTCCTTCCTCTGCAGCCAAAGTGCTAGTATTACAGGCATGTGCTGAAACGCCTGAATTAACATGTTTTAAAATCCTTGGTCACATTTTTATGTCTCTTTGCACATCTAGTGAGGGTTTTTTGTTAGTTTGTTTGTTTTAGTTTTTGTCTTTCCATATACTGAACATTTTGAATTTCACATTATATCACTCTGGAGGGTGTTAAGTTTTTTTTTCTGTCCAATAATTAATTTACTCACAAAGTAGCTTTACTCTTTGAGGGATTGTTCTTAAATCTATTGAGAGAAGATATAGAGAAATTCTTGATCCGAAAATGGAACGGTTCTACCCCAAAAATCTGTAACAGCATAAACAAATGCAGACAGATTGTAAAAAAATATATATATAGCTTTAATGGAGAAATAGACTTACAGAACCACCGTTCCTGCGGAGACCAGGAAAGCAGAAGCAAGTGCTGCAAGCACTGCTCACCAGATTTATAGGTAAACATTAGCCTGAGGCGAACACGTCCCCTAAGGGGCGGGACTTATCCCAACAAAAATCCATACCTTAATTAAATTGTAATTCCGTGCCCAAAATGTACAGTGATACGACCTTACTCTAGATGCTTAGATCCTCAGTGTTTTCAAGCCTGTCACAATTGCTCCACATAGCTGATTTTTTTGTTTGTTTGGTTGATTGATTGATTGAGTGATTGATTTTAATCCATGCTGGGACTTACCATCTCTTCCTATGAATCTACCATTCAGCTAAACATTCAAAGAAAAAAATAGCATTGGAAAGAACCTGGGTATTTTATTTACAAAGTCAGGTGCTCTAGTACAGCATACCTCCCAGATCAAGGGGATCTTAATGCATATTTCTGGAGCTGTTTCTCTAGAAACAGCTTTTTTTTTTTTTTTTTTTTGGTTTTTTTCGAAACAGGGTTTCTCTGTAGCTTTGGTGCCCGTCCCGGAACTAGCTCTTGTAGACCAGGCTGGCCTCGAACTCCCAGAGATCTGCCTGCCTCTGCCTCCCGAGTGCTGGGATTAAAGGCGTGCGCCACCACCGCCCGGCTAGAAACAGCTTTTTTATTCTTTCTTTTCAGAATCTACTGCACAAACCCAGCACCTCAACAACCCTGAACCCCTGTTTCTACCTCATGACTTAGTGGGATCATTGCTCCCTTTCTGCACCCTGTTCCAGAAGTTACAAAGAGAAGCCTCTGACAATTGCTGTTTTTTTTTTCTTTTCTCATAGTTTTTATTTTCTGAACTATATTTAAATCATGAAAATGCATTGGATTTATGTTTGTTTATAGCAAGAGGGTTACTTCATCATGGCTGACAGTGGAAGGCTTTAGTTCATCACTCTAACTTAGATAGCAGCAGCTCCATCCTCAAGAAATGGGATGTCCCTGTAAAGGCATAAATGTGAAGGCCAAGACTAAGGTTGCGTGTTTATTCAATTTATTTTTTACAAACTCTGATTTAATGTTTTTCCTAAAGCGTGGTCATGCACTTTCATATAATTGTGTGAAAGAGAAGGGGGAGCAGATGGAAGGACAAGATCTAGAGGAGTAACTCAGAGGTTGAGAGCCTTGCTACTGGAGTTTGAATCTAGGCACCCATGGTGGACAGCACACCACTGCCAACCTGAGATCAAATCACTATCAAAGCAGGAAAGATGACCTAGAAAACTTTTATTTTTTTTGAAAGAATATCCAACATTAAAGTCATTTAAAACTTAGAAAAAATGATTAGCAATTTGCTACATTTTTAATACTTATCATGTATCTGCCATAGTTAGAAACCCTCCAGTTCTTTGAGATACCTTGATCTTGTGACCTTCCTGCCTCAGCCTCCCAAGGGTCAGGACTAGAAGTGGGTGTCACTAACCAGCAGCTCCAGATTTAACTGGCCATCCTCACAGCTGTCCTTTGTGATCTGAACTGGATTAGCTAGTTTACAGATTATAAAACTGAGATATGGTAGACAAGGTATAACTCTGTTAAGGTTAATGACTAATAGACAGGAATTGGGAGGTGATCCAAAGGAATCTGAATTTAAACAATTATACATTTTAGACATCTCAGCAGCCTTCATATTAGATGATGATCCTGACACTATCTCATCTTCATTTCCCTGCATCAAACTAAAGAAAACTGCACGGTGGTCTGAGTGATCTTTGAATACCGCCTTGGGATTTGGACATGGGGTGAGATGCTTGGTCACTGATGAGACAAACATTCTGTTGGTCCACAAATAGTTCCCATTACCCTCTTTTACCCTCTTCCATTCCATGGACTTGAGTCACCAATATTCTCCTTTGGTGGTCAAGTGACTTTCAAGTATGGAGAAAAGTTTCTGAGTCACTTGAGAGATTTTTCAGTGTGTATCTTCTTATCTGGAACTCTTGAGTAAATCAGGGCACCAAGGTGGTGACCCATACCACATGTTTGAAATGTACTATGTTGTTTGAATAAAATCCTTTTCCTAATTAATTCACATCAGGAAACTTTCAACCTTGTTTTCCTTCTGCCTTTGGGAAGGTGAGAGAGAGAGTAGGAGAGTGGATATGAATCCAGACCAGGGGCACTGGGTCTCTACACAATTTTTGTTTCCACTTCTGCATCTGATAGTTGCGATTGCTCTTGGGTGAGTTCTTCCTCTGATCTCTGAGGCTGCAGGAAGGAAGGAGCCAGCAGAGTACAGGCTATTATTACAGCAATATCGTTTCTCTCTGGCTACCACACAGTTGTTCCCTGAGTCATGAACTGCTCAACTCAGTGACTGTTGAACTAAACTGCCTTTGAAAATCAGAGAAGAGCATGTGCCAAAACCAAGCCCCTGAGTCACCTAGCACACAGCGTGCAGACAGCAGTAGGTAGGGTCAGAAGCAGTGGTAGGACCCAGCTCTTGCAGGAGTGACCCTTCAAGCACCCATATCCCCACAGAAACTACTGCAGATCATAAAATCTCATGTCCTCATAGACAGAAATTACCACTGTGAGTCCCCTCTTCTATCTCCAAGATGCAGGGTTAGTGAGTTATCAACCTAAGTATCTTTTAACACATATTGAGCTTGTATTATGGAGATCATGTTTTATTTGCCATGTCTAATGAAACTGTATTAGATATTATGATTTATGGAACAAAATAGGCAGAGTTTGTGTTTGGAAACACAGCATCCTATTTACTGGGAAACCTTGATTTAGAGAGCCATACCCAAACTTATTTCAGAAAATTAGTGTCTTTTCCATCTTATCAATTACAGTTCTGTAATGACTATGTATAATTATTTTTCTTTTCTTTTTGGAAGGAATCTTCTGCTGAAGAAAGAATCTAAAGAGCTGAATAAATTCCACTAAGACTAATAACACCAAATTTGACTTAATGTCATATATGCTTGTTCATAATTTGCCACATAAGAAATATGTGCCTTCTTCAAAGACCCTGGGTTAGAGGCATTTTCTGGTGGTGTTTGAAGAAGAATCTGAAACCTCCAATGCTGTTGTTCAATTGTTTGATTTGTGAAAAATTTTAGATTTTGTTTGACAACTTACACTCAAAACAAAAAAAAAACAAGAAGTATCCTTTTACTCAATATACTTTAAAGATAACTTCTGACTGACATTTCCTCACATGAAGAAGTTGATAAACCCTGCACCATATATATATATATATATATATATATATATATATATATATGATATTTAGCTAACTTTTGGGCAGCTGTTATTTTGAGAATCACCTCTGGTAGTTAAAGACAACTCCTGAAGGGTCCTAGAGTGTGGGTTGGGGTCTTTCCTCCCTTTAAATTCTTGCAAGAACAAGACAGCAATCAAATCGCTCCCTCCAGCAATCTGCTGGCAAAGTTCCAATGTGGAACTTTGTGGAACTAATCAGGAAACCTTACCATCAGTTTCTGAGGATTCCAGGTCTAAAAGTGAGTCAAAAGCTTTGTAGTGCAGGGCTCAAGGGCCTCAGAAAACAAATTCTGGGCTTCAACCCTATCAGCTCCCAGTTTAAAAATAGAGAACCATAGTTTTATTGTCTGATTATGACATACTCCTCACCAACGTCAGTAAGACTCAAATGTGCGTTGAGTGCAGTCAAAGGGTACGCAAATTAAACAGAAGTGACTCAGAAGGCACGTAGCGAACAAAAGACGCGCGGAGGTAAGAAGGGATTTCGTTTCAGAGAGCAATCCCACTTAGAACTCAAGGGAGAGAATCTCATTAGAAAAATCAAAGAACTGTAGATCGAAGATAACTTTCTTTTATAAGCTTTTGCAACAGATGGAAGAGAATGTATGGAGATGACTTATGGACACTGCCATCTACACTTCGGGAGTTCCTGAACACTGAATGTTTGGGCATTCAAACCAACAAAATTTTTCTTTGAAATCAACAGAATTGCTGGGCCATACCTGAGAAGAATGTTAGCTGTAATGGTGGACTGATGGGTTGATGCAGGGACCTCAAAACTTGCCTCAGCCCCGCAGGCCTCTTGGAAACTTCCTGTAAGGCCAAGGTGCAGTTGTCGAAGCTGGTAGTGAACACTATGCCCAGAAATTCACCTTTGTTTGCCTGTTGTGCTGGTTTTGCCTGTGGTAGGACATGGCCCAATTATTCATGACTTCCCGGAAGGCATCTCTGGAAGGCTGGGGAATATACTTGTGTTTGTGTTTGACCAGGATGGAAGGTAGCTGGAAATTATGCTGAGTCATTTTCAAGCAGCAGCCTGGCAAGCAGGCCGGCACCACTGAGCAAGGTGGGGTTCATCCTTAGTTTTGAAGTCAGCAATCCTGGGTGCTGGCCCTTGTTGGGAAGACAGCAGACTTCTCGACATCTCTGTGCGTTGTTGGCTTTCTCTTTGAATGTCTTTCGCCCCTATCCTAAGCACACGTCATGCACTAAACAGGACACTGAGTCTCACAGTTCCATGGAGGGAGCCTTTTTTTTTTCATCCCCATTTCACAGAGGAAGACACTGAGCCTGCAGGGCTCAGTCAAGGCCACAGAGTTAGGAAGGTGAAGAGGTCCAGATTCTTCTCAGGCTCAGTGCAGCCCAGTGCTTCACTCCGAAGTTCAGCTAATAATAGCATCATACCTGATGCTCTGACAGTCAAGAGAGACGACATTTTCAAGGTGCCGAAGTCATATACACATGTCAGTTGTTCCAGTTGTTACAATTAAGAAAGGCAACAACCAAGAAAACAACCCAGGGCATGGTCAGGGAAAGGACTTTCAAATGCCTGTGAACCAGAGCTAATCAATTCTGGTAATCCAAATCAAAACTTCCTGATAAGCTTTCTTGACAGTTGCCTCATGAAAATATTAGAACTACTTTGCTCAGATTTTATAGACTTAAGGAAGAAAAAAACCAAGCAAACAAAAAAGGAAGGAAGGAAGAAAAAAGGAAACTACACAGTAGGAGCCATCAACTGTGGTTTACCTCTCAGCAGTGCGTCAGATCCCAGTGTCTGGGGCACTGAGCTACAAACATTCTCTCACAGGCAGTATGAAGCCTGCCCTCAGCACTCTGCTCTTGCCTCTCCAGTCAGGGGATGTGTGTAGCCCTAGAGGGCCATGAGGTCTTTCCTACCCTCCTCACAAACATCAGCCTCAGGGAGTCCACAGACCCCTGAGGGTTTGTAGAAGCTGACTCAAGAGAAAAGGGATTGAGGTCACTTGGAGTAACTCAATAGAAAAAGATAATTTCCTGCCCTGGTCTCTGGATAGCATCCCTTTTAGAGAAACTGGGAATGGAAAACTTAGAAGTCATACTTAGAAAGAAATAGTTTTCAAATTCTTAAGTTGAGTGACCACTATGGCTCCTCAAACAGAAGCGGTGAAATGTATACTTTTTTTGCCCAAAGTAGTCTCTGACAGGAAAAAAACAAAACAAAACAAAACCAAAAAACAACTTTCAGAGTCATAAACTTGCACCATAAACTTGAAAAGAATGAAATCGGAACTGGAGCACCATGGAACTAGCTCCATTTTTGGCTGTCCTAGGTGACACCCTCCTGAGCCCGAGTCTCCTGCTACAGGTTTGGTTGACTCTCAGGAGCAGTTAGGAAGCTGGCTCTCCAGGCTTTCCCCTTTGTCCAAAAGTATGAGTGTGTTTGCACTCTAAATATTCGAAGTGCCTTTTCATAAATCTGCATGGAGGGCCTGTCTGTGAAGAGGGTAATGCAGAGATAGAGAACCTCGAGGTAGGAGAGGTAGGGGTGCTGAATGTGCTCCTCAACATTTGGAGAGAAAAGGGAAGACTTCACAAATCCCCTACACACCTTATTCACTTCTCAGAGCCTGGTGGTAGTCCCCAACCGATCAAGGATGGATTTCACTAATCTGAAGCTGGAGTCCTTTGTATGAGGCAGAGTATTGAGAATTACTTTTATGCTTTAAAGAGAAATGGAAGAAGTGCAATTAGGGAAGGAAAAGTGGTAACACCATGGCAAGATTTTTATAAAGAAGAGAATTGCAACTAATAGATACAGTTTGGAGTTTTTTAAGACAAGGAATACCGTGGATTTATGAACCAAACCTCTTTTCCATAGATTTATGTGGTTATACACCAGCGGTTCTCAACCAGTGGGTCACATATTAGCTATTTATGTTACAATTCATAACAGCACCGAATTACATTTATGAAGTAGCAAACGAGATAATTTTAGGGTTGGGGTCACCGCAACATTAGGAACTGTATTAAAGGGTTGCAGCATTAGGAAGGTTAAGAATCACTGTATATACATTTTCAGAAGGAAGTATGAACAAGGGAAAGTCACAGAGAAAATAAAGAAAGCAGTTCCCCGCCCCCATTTTGTTCTTTGTCCTTGTTTTAGTTTGCTTCTAATTTGTTGTTTTTGTTTGTGGTGCATCATCAGAATGCTTCCGGATGAGAGCTAACCAATGGCTGAAGAGGAGGCCATCAAGAGTACTACTTCAGCTTTGGAACCTTGTCTGTCGTTCTCTACAGTTTTCAAAACAAAAACCTTCTGGGGTTTTTGTTTGTTTGCTCAATTTGATTAATGGTGGACAAGATGCATTCATGATGCCAAAGGGTAGGCTTCCCAGCAGTTGCTGCATGAACCTCAACAAAATAAAAAATAGTAACAATAAAAAGAAAGTAATACTTCATAAATAATATTTTAAACCCAGTCAATTGATAAAATTTCAGTTTTTAAATTACTTTTAATCAGGTGGCTAAAACTTTGCTTTACTTTCCCAATCTTAATGTGGAGGGATAGAGACTATAATTCACTTAAGTGGTAGAAAGTGAAGAATTCCATGCAAGTCTTTCCTCACCAAGATGCCAACAGTAACTAAAGATGCTGGGTCAATCATGTTTTAACCCTTTCTAGTCTACCCACCGATATTTGGGAGACTTTTTAAAAAAAAAAAAGTTTTAGTTTTTCTTCTTTTATATTTATCAATGTAACTTTTAAAGGAGGTAGACTACATATAGACAGGTACACACACAAATATTTGTTTTGTAAAATGATCATTAAATTTCTAAAATTTATGTCATTGAACAAATCTTACAACTATAAATTAAGACATTCCTGCTTCCAGTTTCTTTTTGGAAAAATAACTACTTTGAAAGACTAGTTATTCAGCGTTGCCTTTAACAAAACAGATTTTTTTTGTCTTGTTTTGTTTTTGTTTTTGTTTGTTTTGCTGTTGTGGTTATTTACTTTTTAGTTTTGTAAGATGGAAGGTAAAAAATGTATGTATGTTCATAAATGCAGGGAGAGAAGGGGACAGTTGCCTGCGTTTCCCTGTGTGTGATTGCCTAATTAGGAAGGTCTGGGATGGACCAAAACCCTGGTGAGCTTAACTAACAACACGTGCCTGCACTTCCAGATGGCGATCGCCTAAACCACCACAGGGTTTCTCAAAGCCCCTAAGGTCCCAGTGAGGCTGTCATCAGTGGGAATCAGCAAGAATGACAATTCAGAATCCTGCAGCTTCAAGAACCATGGTCTTCCCCAGCCTTGTTCAGTCTAGTTATCTGTCTAGACATGCAAATTGAACTGAAGAGTGGAAGCAATTATTCGGTAATTCAAAGAAAGGAAAATCTCCTCAGTGAACAAAGATCCGGGTAGATGGAGTTACCTGGATTGTTTGTCTTCACTGATCGATTCTATAGAAAATTGTGTTTTCTGTGATTTTGAAGACGACCGGAAGATTGGAGACAAGGAGAAATTTTGTGAAAACTTCCTCCTCTTCTTCCTCTTTCTCCTCCTCCCTGGCCTCTTCCTTTTCCTTTTTCTCCTTATCTTCCTCATCTTCATTTTCTTTCCCTTCTTCATTCAACCTCCATGGAATGTATAAATATAAAGGAAAAGAAATACCTTGAAAAATCAGTCTTCTTTCAAAAAGTAAGTTCTTTTGGGAAGGGACAGGCAGAGGTTTTGGTAAAGACTTCCCTCATTCCCATTTTTTTTTTCTTCCCCTGAAGGCTAACCTTCAAAGCATTTTTCTTTTTTAGATGAGATGACCAAAGAGAAAAAAGACTGATTAAGCTACTGGCTACGAGGCTTTGCAGTGCCGATCGCATGTATATATGCTCTTACAACTCCAACAATTTAAACAAGAAAGGGGTGATTCTCTGCCTAACTTGTTCACAGTAGGGTAGGTACTGATAAACCTTAAAATGACACTCAAACTATGAAGTTAGTCATAAAGTTCTAAAATTCAGAAGTAATTGCATCAATTCTCATCTCAATGTAGAAGATCTTTTGAAAATATTTCTGAAAAACCATTATTTTAAAAGCATGATGGGGGAGTGGGAATTTGGGTTGATTTTTTTAAAAAAAATCTAATAAAAATAAATAAAAAGTAAAAAAAAACTTCACATTTAAAATAAAAGCACCTAGGTTTCCTTTAATAAAAAAATAAAAATAAAAACATTATGATATATGCTTTAAAGTGGATTACAAATCTCAAGGTAAAATCAGGTAGACTAATGGTCCATTAAATATCCCAGCAAACTTTAAAATGCATTCAGGATAGAAGTGATCACTACTGAGGCCTGGCCTATGGCCTATTGGGAAATTAGAAACATAGTATTTAAAACAGGAGAGGTACAGGAACATATCAATGAAGCTTATCCCAACTGCTGTTCAAATGTAGGCTGTGCAATACTTCCAACAGAATCATATTAATTGTAGTACTGCTTTAAATAAAGATTCAGGCACAAAATTGAAAGAACAGTTCCTCTATAGAATTATTAAAACATTATCTTCAAATATCAGACATGATCTGCTATTTCCTGATCCTGAGAAGCCAGACCTTTGTGGAGTTAAACTGACAGAAAAACAAAACCAAAACAAATCCAAAAACTGAACTCTCCTCACGTTTAACCTTCCAGCACATGCCTTACAATTTTTTAATATTTAATTTTTTTAAATGGCATTCTTATGTATTTTAAGTTTTTAACCTAAGACTGTGGCAACAGTCTGCCTTAGTCACTAAATGGTCTTGTGGGAAAAATGCTTAACAATTTAGCACATAAAAACATATGCAGTTGTAAATATGACTGTTATCATTCTCTTTTCAGAACCAATATAAAAATAAATTACTCTAGAATCAACTGAAAAACAAAGCTTTTAATATCAAACACAATTTGGCAACTGATTTATAGTTCAAAAAGGCAGATATGTTTAAATGTTTTTTTTAAAAAAAAACTGGTATGTTTTAAAAACATATTGTAAGCATATAAAATATTTTGTCATGTTTATGCGAATCTTTTTTTTTTTTAGGGAGAGAGAGAACAAAATTTTATAAAGACTATGTTATCCTGCAAGTTATACTGTTTAAAATGTTGCAAACTAGGAATATTTTGATGAAGGCCAATTGATCACAGTTCAGTCCAATTACTGGGTCTGTAATTAAGAAAAATGTTTTTTAAAAAAAAAGCAAAACAAACATTTTAACATTTATGCTGAAATGCTGTTTTCTTTAAGCAATTATTTTTTCCCCAATAAATTATTGACAACTTCTCAATTCTCAATTCTAATTCCTTACTTTATTTTACTTAGGAATAAAACTACTATAAATGATTGAAAAGTTTTATTTTGAGCACATTTTAATTCTTGGTTTTGATAAAATACTGGAATTTGCAATATTAAAAGAAATGTCAATTTCATTAGTTAAAATTTTTACTTCCATGAAGAGGAGAGGAAACTAGTAATAGGGGATTTGTTGTTGAAGATGTTTTTAATTTCAAGAAGGAATACTGGATTTTAAACCTGTGCATTTTAATCTGTTTGTAAAACAGAGAGGAAGAGGAAACACTTTCAAGAACATTTTCTAAAATCTAAACGTGATTGTTAGTAAGCAACAATTTCCAATCCTCTTAGTTAAGATCAGTTCAGATTTGTAAGGCAAAACAGAAAGAATTTTACTTTCAGTACCAACCACTTAGTGACTTGGTCTTTTATTCCTCAGACTGTAGCACCTTTTCCTTGGAATATGAAACTTTGTTTATGAATTGTTTCTAAATTCTAAACCCCAAGCACAGATTGAGGCTTTGTCACATTCTCATTTGTTGTTTGGAAATTTATATTTAAAAAAAACTACATCCTTACTTTTACATATAAATAAATGAACCAGGAGTAAGAAACAGAAACCAACTAGCACATTGAAATTTTGCTTAATTTTAATTTTTTTTAATTTCCAAAACAATGATTTTTAAAAATCTATCTGAAGCACATAGTATCTTAAATAATACTTTCAAAGAAAACCAAGAATATTTTCTACAAGCTTTTTATTTTGTCAAGTCTTAGATTAAAATGAAACAGCTGTAACTAATTATAATTTTGATTCAAAATTAATTAAACATGGGCTATGATCATATTCGACTAAAATAATTATTTGTTTTTATATAGAATAAATGTTATACAGCCTGAGGATTAGCTAAAAAGAAGAGTAGCATTGCATGAGAAAGAGAAAGTATATTACAGAAAGAATCAAACCAAAGGACATTTTAATACAGTTTTAAAATCTCCCAATCCATAACTAAATAGCTATGTTTGCTTTACTTAATTAAATCACAATTTTGAAAGTTGAGGAGGGTCAGCTTGGTTTTAGAAAGTGACAAAGGAGAATATGAGTCAGCCCTGTCTACCTGATAGGCACGAGCATCCAGTTGTTAGGCATTGTACAAGCAGCAGACGCCTGTGCTTTGTCAAAATTTTACCCAGACAAGCTGACATTCAAAGACTGCTCTTATACTAATAATATACACATTAATATACTGACATTAAAAAAAGCATTAGAGATAAGCCCTACTGTCTTCTGAACTTGTTATCTACCTCAGGTACCCTTCTACTAAAAACAAAAGCAATACCTACAATGAACTACATTTAAGAAAATAATTTTACATTTGTATGCAATAAATTGTTAATAGTAAATATTTTAAAACATACTCATTTTAAATGCAAAAATGTTTCTGAGTTAGAATGAAAGTAACATAATTTAACAAAAAATGTAGAGTTACTTTATTTCAAAGGAGCAATAGATTAAAATTAAGATGGATTTGCTGTTTTGTTAGCAATTACTGTTAGACATTCACTAGATGTTATCTCCTCTAAAGGATGGAGTTAGATGGCCATGTAATTTTTAATTAACTTTAAGACGTCCTAATACTAAGAAATCTGTCCTTTGTTCTCTTAAAATAGTATGGTAGTAGTAATGAAAGCTTAAAGTTGTAGTTTTTCATAAAATAGATTTTCAAGTGTTTAAATAGTATTTTTTCTAGATCCTGATTGAAGAATTCTTATCCAACTCTGAGCTTTAATGTCTTGATCACTATAAATAAATCTTTTTAAAGTTTTGATTTTGAGTAATGTTATGAATCTTCTATGTCTTAAAATATTAAGACATTACTAGAAAGAATCCAAATGCACTGGGAAAAAAATTTTGTTGTTGTTTTTTTTTACTTTTAATATAAATAACAATTTGATTTTTCAACTCTCAATAGTAGTCCCTGAATTTTTGTCTTTGTGATTTTTTTTTACATAGGAAACCTAACATTAAGGCTTAGCATGTTTTATATCATGTCAAATAAAATAAGTAACACTAAATAATGGCTATTTTAATTACTAGAGAAATTTATCTCCATCTTAGTGAAATTTACTATCCCCTTATTAACAAATTTTTTTCTTTATTTTCTTTTGTTTCCTGTCTTATTTTTAGAATTATTTCCCACTTTACTGAAGGACTTTCTATTTGTGACCCACTCAAAACAAAACATTTAATTTAAGCATCCCCAATAACTTGATTGTCAGTCTTCTTGGCAACGCCCAAATCTATCTCGTTTGCTCTCCAGCTCTTACTTAAAACAAAATTAAAAACATAAAATAAAAACTCCTGACCCACACAATAAACCCTCTGATCTTGATTGTTTTTCTCTGTTACTAATAATTGCTAATTTTAAACAGGATTTTTGCTTCTCAAGATTTACCAGGCATTCAGATGATTCCTTGCTCATAACTTGCAGGCAGAAGAGATCCAGCAATCCAAAAGGATTTTGAGCAGATATAAATGTTAAAAATGGCCAAGACAGGCTTGGGGCTCTTTCAATGACTCCGCCCTAGTGTAGTTTTGGCCAGGTGAATGCTGCCCGGCAGAGCTGGGTTAACTTTCTAGACCTTCTTATCAGCAAAACATAAATGATACATATCATGAAAATCACATAATGAAACCCATTATTCTGTATGCTAACTTAAATTTTTAATTTTAAAAAATACATTTTTTAAAAACCTGTATCATAAAAACAGACCAAAAATTAGAAGCCAACATGCTTTTGTATCCTTAGGGTCTGATGGGTTTAATCTAATAGTTTTTGTAGCTAAGCCATTATAATTCATTATGCTTCTGACCTAGATGGCTAGGTCAGAAGCTAGCAATATCAAAATAACACAATATCCACTATGAATATAGCATTGTTATCAGTTGTGCTTAAATTAAAAAAAAAAAGAAATTACTTTTAGTTGCGCATGATGGTATCTGTCTGTAATCCCAGCACTTAAGAGACTGAGGCAGGAGGATCAGCGTTAAGAGGCCAGCCTGGGCTACCAATCAAGTTTCTATCTCAAAAACAAAAGTCCATACCATTAAAAATAGTGTTTCCCGCTGGGCGGTGGTGGCGCACGCCTTTAATCCTAGCACTCGGGAGGCAGAGGCAGGCGGATCTCTGAGTTCGAGGCCAGCCTGGTCTACAAGAGCTAGTTCCAGGACAGACTCTAAAGCTACAGAGAAACCCTGTCTCGAAAAACCAAAAAAAAAAAAAAAAAAAAAAAAAAAAAAAAAATAGTGTTTCCCAAATTTGAAAAACTACTGTAATTTTCAGTCAAGCTTTGCGGGACTTCACAGTGTCATTTGACTGCTCAGTCTAAAGCATCATGGGAAATTCAAAATGTTCCTTGAAATGACTGATGATCTTGAAACCCACCTTTACTGAGTTTCTGGGTTTGTCTGTCAGTAGTACAAAGCATTTAATTGGCCACACACGATTCCTCTAGTCTTAATGAGTTATTTTCTTATTGGCAAATGTGATAGTTGATTTACTCAAGGCACGGCCTTTCTGGAAAGCGTTCTTATTCCTCTCTACCTACACGATATGGAAAGGAAACATTACAATCCCCCTTTCTGAACAGAGCAGACCCATAGACAAAACACAATGTGTTTTATACTCATTCCTGTATTCCAATACTCAGTGAGTGTCAAATGATTCTGATTGGGTCCTGTGAGGGCTTACTATTTTAAGGGGTGGCCACCCCGCAGACTTTTTCATGGTAACAGTAAGAAGATTCATTTCTTGGCATGTATCTTCAGAAGTTATTACATTTTTGTTAGCCCTTGGCATTGGTTGTTTTTTTTCTCTGATTCTCACATTTAAGTATATTGAATGTCCCTAACCAACACAGGTGATGGTGGGTTAGCCTGTAGGGGCTAAAACATTGGCTGTCTCGTCTGTGGACGATTGCCTCGGCCAGAGGAAGTCCCCTCCTCCCTGCTTAGTCCCAGACTCACTGCGTCTTAGCAGTCTCCCCCTCTAGTGAATACTGATGACTGCAGCTTCCGTTCTGTGTTACATGAAATAGGAAAACCCTGAGACTGGACTTCCAGACATGGTAAAAAGTTGATGTTTGGTCTGGAAAGGAATTTATAAATCAGTATGGACTCCATTCTTAATTGTTAGGCAGGGAGAATGCACCATTGAAATTGTGGTTCTTCAAGGTAACTATATTTACTTTATCTCCAATTTCATTTTTTCGTTTTGTTTTCTTGTTTGTTGAGATACTAAAGAAAAATATTCAAAAAATTGACAGTGCAAACAGAGGCACTGAATTTGTCCATTGAGCTGGTCATCCCCTTCTGGTGAAGCCCTTTCCTCAGCCCAGCACGGTTATACATAAAGCATCAACTCTTTGTCAGAAGATGCAGCTTTGCCCCTAGATCTGGTAGTGGCTGTTGGTGTGACTTCCTTTGCTAGATTCTTTAATCTAGAGCACAGCGTTTGTACTCTGCCCGCCCTCCCCAGATGGTTCCCTGTCTTCTCACATGACGTGTTCTATGGAGAAACATTTTGAAAAGGTAAAATGGCAATACATGGTAAACAAACTGGAAGAGTAGGCAAAAGTGCTAGGTCCCCAGCTTGTTTATTCTGTGACTTTGGTCAAGTCACTTTCTTTGTCTGGACCCTAGTGTTTTTATTCACAAAAACGTTAAAATTGCATGAAATGATGCTTGGACAACCTGTCTTTGGGGCTGATGGTGGCTGTTACGACAAGCTTCCGGTGGTGTCGGTCAACAAGGTGCCACACTCCATTCTAATGGGGTATGCTCTCTAAGTTCAGGCTAATGCTTCTCATCTCTATTTGCTTCTCATGTGACTGTGACTAACTTCTCAATGATAGGACTTCAGAGCATGACGAGATAAAGTAGTGCCTTTAGGTATCTGAAAGCCTGTCTTACTTACCTTAGTGACTAACAGTGAGGAATGCTGGTACAGACCATGCTGTGTGGAAAGGTTGGGTAGTCGGTGCCCTCAACTTCTGAGTACCTGTGAAGTTCATCATTCTTCCAAGAACTTAGCTGTGTGGCTTTGTCATCAAAGGGTGAAAAGGATGAAAGATTGGGGTAGCTGAATTTTTACTGTTTTTATTAATATGTCATCTCATTTTAAATTGCTTTAAAAATTAATCCTTTTTAAATTTTATTTTGAGGCAGTGTCTCAGGACAACCACCAACTTTCTATGCAGCTGAAAATGACTTTAACTTTGTTCTGTCTTACAAAGTTGTGAGATGTTGGCTGCTTGGATATATGATTTAGGCTCACAAGGAGGTTAAAGTTTGGTCATCAGAAATCTGGTAGTGATAGTTTAGCCAGAAGAAAAAAAAAGAATCTGCAAGGTTTTATGAGAAAATGCAGTTTGGGCAAGAAGTAAGAGTTCTTGGGTGCTTCTTCTTAAGAATCTAAGAAGATGACTCCAAGTCAGCAAAGGGTCTTCGGAACGTTTCCCTCAAAGTTCCTAAAGGTGTCTCTTCATTTGTCCTGAGAACAGTTAATCCTAAGTGGCTCCGTCGAGGCTCTCTGTGTCCTAACAGGAAGAGGCAGAGTAAATACTGCAGTAAGGTCCTGTATGAGGAGGGTAAAAGGAGGAGGAGAAAGAGGAGACAAAGAAAAGATCGGATTCTCCAACTTCCCTCTCTTATTTTTATTTCTTTCATTAATTTATTCTTTGTTCAGCTGTTATTAGTTCTGACCTAAAGATATTCTCTGGCTGTTCCAATGAGATACAGATCCCAATAGAAGGACTTTGGTTTAGAATTGGCTAAGGGTCTAAGGGTCTGGTCTTGATGATGATGATGATGATGATGATGATGATGATGATGATGATGTCCCAGCCAACTTTCACTTCCTACTAACAGTACCCTACTCTTCTCATTCCCATCCCTCCGCTCTAACCACAGCTGGGTTACTCAGGATAATGTAAGGCATTTTGAAATTGCCTATCAATGTGTGAAAAAGGCAGGGAAACGTGTTAAGGGTTAGGGACAAATTTCTGAATTCACTCCCTTTTTCTGAACAATTGTCAGAAAGTACAATTCTTGGGTTAGGAGTATAAGTCAGTTTGTAGAGTGCTTGCCCAGTGTGCCTGAAACTCTGAGTTTGATTCTCGGAACCACATAAACCAGGTATAATAATAGACATCTGTCACCCCAGCACTTTGGAGGCAAAGGCACAATGATCAGGAGTTCAAGCTCATAGCTTGAACTTACATTAGCTTACATAGGGAGTCTGAGGCCAGCCTGATCTACAGAGCGAGTTCCAGGAGTGCTGGGACTGTTTCACAGAGAAACTCTGTCTCGAAAACCAAAAAGGAAGGAAGGAAGGAGGAAAGGAAGGAAGGAGAAAAGGAAGGAAGGAAGAAAGAAAGGAGGGAGGGAGGGAGGGAGGGAGGGAAGGAAGGAAGGAAGCAAGGAAGCAAGGAAGGAAGGAAAGAGAGAGAGAGAGAGAAACAAAGGTACAATGATGCCTCTTTTCATCTGGGCAGTTGTTCTTGCATGTCCATGGTTTATACTTCGGCAATTCCCTCTTTTGAGGTCTTTGTTGAATATTTTAAAAGACAATCCAAAAATCTGAGTGATGTTAGTAAGTCGTTTAACCTCTCTTGTCCTGATTGATAGAAGACCTGAATTGAGTTAGCTGCTCTTCAGAGACTCTTCTCGCTGTAGGACTGTTGTAGCTACACATAGAGACCACCGGTGTATAGCTATTAGATGAGTAAGAGATGCTACTGGCATTCTATGTCCTGGACGGCAGCAGCCCTGCAAAGGATGGCACAACAAAGCAATATAGGCTGTGAACTTAATCTTTAGAGGCACCTTTAAAAAAAAAAACCCTGTGTGTGTGTGAGTGTGTGTGTGTGTGTGTGTGTGTCTGCGCACACGCACTCGCGCACGCGTGGAGAGGGGGTCTGTCTGTTCCTTGTGGCTGTTATTGAGTGGTGGCCAGGCGCACCAGACAAATCATCTATAGGGAAATATATACAGCCCACCTGTCCATTTACTTACCTGTCAGGAGGCACTGTAGTCATGATCAAGGGAGGCATCTTAGATTTTACATCATCAGGGATCTTGTAGAGGCCTTTTCACTCCTTACTTGTTTGTCATTCTCTTGGCTTCAGGTTTTACTCTGGAAAGTAGCTAACAATGAACTTAATTATTATTTTTTTTCCTAGAATATTCTTTGTGACTGAAGGAAAATGCTGAGGACTTTAGATCCGGTTACCGTTCTTCTGCCTCATTTTGAGGACACTTCACTTTGACTCTATGTAGTCTTTTTGTAGATAAATTATTTATAGGAACATAAGCATTTCTATACATTTATTTTTGTGTATGTAAATCTAGGCATGTTTGTTGTGTTGCTTGGAATATTGTTAATAAAAAAGGATATACATCTGAGACTTAAATATACTCAATTTTCATGCTTTCAGCACCAATTCTTTACCCCAAACTTGTAGTATAGATTCCTTGCTTTACAAAGTTTTAAATTATAGCATGGTTGCTTTTCTTATCATGGAATAAAGAGGTAACTCTTAATATATTCCCCCATACAATTTTATTAAATATAAACAAAAAAAATCCTATGTAATCACCCTTTAAAAGCAACCACATAGGGTGCCTTGTGGATTCTTGAAAGAGGAAAATGACCCAGGTAAAGATGAGAAGCATGTCATTTAGCTTTCCAAGCAATGTTCTACCTAAATGACAGAGAAGAAAAGCTTTCAAGACAGCATCAAGTACAGGCATGGCAAACCTCTTGGGTTTGTTGTTTGTTTTTTTTTAAACTCATGTATAAGAGGTTTTAGCACCTCATAAAGTGAAAGAGAACAAAAGGGGAGAAAACTACAGATGAGGAGAAAGAGCAATCTTAGGTTTCTGTTTATGACTCCCTTGTTCTCTCTCTCTCTCTCTCTCTCTCTCTCTCTCTCTCTCATTTTTTGAACTCAGGGTCTCCCTTTGTAGCACTGACTGCCCTGGAACTTACTATGTAGACCAGACTGGCCATGAGTTCACAAATATGCATCTTCCTCTGCCTCCTGAGTGCTGGGACTAAAGGCATGCACCACCATGCCCAGCTACGCCTCTATTTTCTACAAAAGGGTTAAGATAAGTCTTTTATTCTAGTGTCTATACTGAACTCTACTTAAATTTATATATATATATATATATATATATATATATATATATAGTTGATCAGTCTCTAATCCTACCTACCCTCTATCCAACTTTGAAATAACTCAGTTATTTTATCGCTGTAGATGACAAGAACACCACCTTCGATGAATTAAATAAATGATTAAACGCAATGTGAATTTAAAACAAATCTGGGATTCAATGACTTTGACTCCGTTTACCATTTTACATGTTGTTTAATTTGATCACAAAGACCAGTAGTGAAATATCAGGGAAACAACCCCACTAAAACCCACGTGACTCTACCTGGGTCTGTGGTCTCCCCCATCTTTTTCTCTCTTTGCTCTTCGATGAACAGTAATCATTGGAGGAAACCATCTATCAGAGGTGGCGCAGTTTCTCTTGTCTATTTCTCATCAATGTTTGATTTAAGGACTGCAGATACAAGTGCATGACTGGATCGTTTGCAGGGGTAGCAGGCCGTCTGCTCAGAGCAAGTCCAATGGGTGCTGCTAGCTGCGCAGAATGAGTTTAGAGCTGGCTTCTGGGCACTTTGTTAACAACAGGACAGAGAATTGTGAACGTTATTGAGGAACTCTAATTCTGAGAGGAATGATTAGAATGTGGTCCTGGGTTTAGAGAACTATTGTTAATCGAGTAGGTATAATGATGAAATTGTAGTTATGTAGAAAAAGAGCCTTCTTTTTATCATATGAAAAATGAAATTTGGGAGGAAAATGTGATATCAGCAATTTCCTTTAGAGTATTTTAATGAAAAAAAGATAATGGGGCAAATATGAGAAATGGTAATTATTAACCAGTAGTAATGTATGCCTGGGTGCTTGTTATAGCAGTCCTCCTTCATTCGAAACTGTAATAAATAGTGAAAAATATTAAAAACCTTGGGATCTACTAGTTTAATACTAAAAATGCTACATATGCCTATAAAATCTTATTAGCATGACACGTTCTGTGCATCTGCTAGACAGGGCTCAGATGTAAAGTTTCCCTGGACTCAAGAGCAGGGTTTTGGTTCTTAGGTGACTAACTTAAAAGTGGGCATGTAATGGAAATCCTGTGTAAAAAGATTATTCATTTTATTTTTATTGCCGTTTTAAATTATAGAAGTAAATCTATAAGAAAAGCATAATAGACCCCAAAAGAAAAAGAAACAAGCCAAAAACATCAAAATAAGCATCATTTATCTTTACCCAGTTAAATATGGGGAGACTTTGGGCTTCCAGATCCCAAGCTATTTGAGGGCCTGGGATTCACAGGTGAGAACTTTAGAGGAAATTAGAGTAGACAACCCAGGTATGGTGGCATTCTTGTAATTATAGCACTCTGGAGGCTGAGGCAGGGGGATCACCGTGAATTTGATCCAGTCAGGGCTACAGAATAAAAATCTGCCTCGAAAGAAAGAAGGAAATAAAGAACGAGGGAGGGAAGGAGAAGTTGAGTACAGTCTAAAGGAAGTCGCATGAGCCGCAAAGAGAAGGTGTAACGATCTGGCTTGTAGCGTGCTTTCAATTAGCAGAACAGTGTGCTTTTAAAAATCCTCCTGTGTTTTGAATAGTTATTACTACAGCAGCTGTTTTAGAAGTCATAGAGCTGTATCACAATTGTGTGTTTGTGTGTGCATGTGTGTGTGTGTGTGTGTGTGTGTGTGTGTGTGTGTGTGAGACACAGAGATAAAAACACCTCCAGAAGTGAAGGGTTATTTTTGGGTAATATTCGGGTGCCAAGTCCAAATTCAGTGGAGTTGATTCCTTATTGTAACAAGATGCTGCCCAAATTTACAAAATTAAAAATATTAGTACTGGGTATGTAGCTCAGCATTCACAAGACTGGGGTGGGGTATAAGGAGGGGCTACCTGCATAAACCTAAGGCAGGTGGGGATCCTTCCAAGCCTCACTTTTGGATATATAGGGAAGATGATGTGTTTTTCCAGACACCTGTTTACTTCTCAGCTAATAAATGTAAACTGAGCGTATTTGAAGTGTTTGTCTCTGGTAGGAAACGGTTTCACAGATTCAAAACAAGCATTTGAAAAGACTTTAAACTTGTCCTCAACATGGAGATGCTTTCAGATGAGCTGAGGCTACTGGTGATCTTGTTCTTCCTAAACTGTTTTTCTTCTGGTAGCAAAGCGCCACTGCATGCTTGATAAAAAGAATGAGGGAATTGCGTCCTTGACTCCTTGTGAGCTGACTTTTAGCCAGAGAAGCATGGGTTCTATGGCTAAAAGTCATAGACTGAGGCACACAAGATAAGGCTGTCTTAAAGTTTTGAATTTGAGCACATCCTCCAAACCGCTGGAGCATTAATAAATGGTGTTTTCCATAGAAGAGCTATGATATTTTCAGGTTCCAGTCATAGGTTTGCCACTAATTACTGATGTCGGTGTCCTCACGGGCAAATTGGATGACCCCTGTTGAATAACACGAGCTGCCATGTTCTCAAACACTGGTTTCTGAGGGAAGAATGAAGTTATCTTTATAGAGATGCTGGATGATTTCTTGGAGAAAGAAATGAATTAGATTGAAGGGGGAGAGCAAGGCAGGACTCAGTGCAGAGAAAAATGGATATTAAATTATGACACAGGAAAATTTTCTCAGAAGTACAATGTTCATCAACTGCATGTTCTTTTTTGTTTAAACTTTGTGAAAGTTAAATGACATGTAAAGGAAGAATTCTTATATAAATATGTCATGGGTAGGGGATGAGGTTATGACTAGGAGGTTCAATTTGGTTGATAAAGAATAATTAGCAAAGCTGACCCAAGGTGTTCCCTCTGTACACTTACAGGATCTCTAGTGGAGCTACCATAGGGCTGGGCTCTGTGGAATTAGTCAGAAAGTCAGTCCTTCAGTGGAGCCTTTTGCTAAATCATCACTGCTTGGGAGGGGGAGGGAAGGCAGAAGGAAGAGAGACAGCAGGAACACATATAGAACAAAGCCCAAATGTGGGTGCTTCTGTGAAAATACTCCAGTTTCTCTGGAGCATCATGGCCACTTATAGAACGGTAGAGCTAAATGGAGCTTTGGAGCTTGTCCGGTGCAACCCCCTCATTTTACATTTTACAAGGGGGTAGAAGCTTCGTGAAAACTGGCCAGGATTGCAGTATAGTGAAACCAGGGAAGCTGGTGGTATGCTCCCAGAGGATTTTAAGTGAGGAAGAAGGAAGGGTTTTGTGGTGTGTGTGTGTGTCTGTGTGTGTCTGTGTGTGTGTCAGGGAGGCAGGGGAGTGATGAGTGATGTCCAGATAGGAAAGCAGAGTAAGAGAAGGCAGGCAATTTTGCCAAATTAATTAAAGAGAGATGGAATTAAAAGAGAGATTTTGTGGAGGGGCTTGGGGAAAATTGTGTAATGATTCAAAATCATAGATTGTATTTCTAGTTTACGTTTAAAAGTTAATAAGGGAAACTCTGATTATTTCTAGGAACATAATTTCTTACATGGAAAGGAAGTTTGGGAATTCGGTGGTTCTGCCGGATCAAGCAACTGAAGGAATTGTTTGCAGCTGGTGCTGGACTCGGTAAGTAGTTCGCCCTGATCTGTTGCTGCTTAGGACCAGTTAGTTTGGCTTTTTAAACAAACACTCTTAACCAAGTGAATGCTTAGTGGTTTGCTTTAAATTGCGGACTGTCTCGATAGGAACTAATGAGTCAGATTAGTGTGGTGTGGAGTCCCTAGCAGGCAGGAATCTTTTCAGAAGGTTGGGCATTCTCTGCCTAGTTTCCTTTACAATTCTGCTGCTCAGGACTGGGTTGGAGGGCTTTTTTCTGAAGGTTGAAAGGCTCCCTGCTGTGCCTGCCCTCCACCCCCCCCCCCAATGGCGTTGGGTTCCTGAATGAGGAGCACTGTGCTAGCCTGCTTGTCTAGTTTGTCTGTTTCCTCGGAAAAGGAAGCTGGTGGTGCTGAGGACGAAGCAGAGATGAGGGGTTTGTGGCTCTGCACCCACTTAGATCTTATTCTTTGTAAAACATCATTTACCTACTATATCTGTAAAAAAAATTTAAAGGAGACTTTTAATTTAGTATTTTTTTATTAAAAATAATATTATTTCACCAATTTACTAGTTTACGGTTGGCACTTTGTAAAAGTTTGGTACTACTTCTGGTTTCCATATTGTACCCCTTACCCTTGTATAAGGGCAAACTGGGGAAATGGACAGAGTTAAAAAATAAAGCCATCTTGGCTTAGTCTTTTTTTTTTTTTCTTGATTTTGGATTGTGTCTTTCCTATCTGCTCTTACTCTAGAGTCTGCTTGTTGTGCTGGGTGATTGAATCAAGTTAGAAATTAATATATTGAGATGCATTGTGGTTAAATGTTTACCTCCAGCCTCTCATGAACCTGTGACCAGGCAATAGAAGTAGCAATATTTAAATACGTATTTTGGCTAGAGAAACTTGGTGGATTATACTGCTTCAGCCGGAGGCCTAGTTGGGCCTGTGAGTGGCCAACTTGTCAACCTTTGAAAAACACTTCTGCTGTGTCTATGCAAAATTATTTCATAAAGGTCATATTCTTTGGGAAAAGTTAGCTGAGATCATCCAAGGTTGCAAAGAGTGACATATAGAAACAGCATTTTTTTCCCATGTCCTATCTGTACAGAATTTACATGTTCTAGATTGTTCTTGAAACATCCAGGTCAGTGCTGAGCAACATAGCATCTCTGCTGGGCAGGGTCAAGCTGTGGTGGGCATTCTTTCCTGTGCTCTTACCCACCTGTCTTCTCTGCTGGGCAGGGTCAAGGCTGTGGTGGACATTCTTTCTTGTGGTCTTTCATCTGCTCATCTGTGTGAGACCCCTCACATGGAATGTGGTGGCAGACAAGGTGAACAAGAAATTGCCAGAGACTGGAAATTGGTTATTTTCAGAGTAGGGAAAAAGAATCTTAGCCAGGTTGTATTTTATATAGAAATCCCTGAACAGAATGAGTATATGCCATCAAGTTTTGGGGGAGAGAGTTGTTAGGCAAAATTTGTTGCTCTATTTTTTTTTAATGGAGCTGACTGGTGCGTGGTCTAGTTGTACGGAGGGAAGAATGAGAAAACAAGCCTTGGAACCATCATCTGGAGGGGGGAAAACCAGACTAATAATCGTTTCCCTTCTCTAGAATTTGATAAAGTGGGTACATCCCAGAAATAAAGGAGAAAGGAAGGAGTCTGAAAGTTTTCTGAACAGAAAGATTTTTTTCTTGCGTGGAAGGCAAGTGAGTTAGTGACTATAAATCGGATTCAGGGAGAAAATTATGGGGTGGAAGAGGTTGGGAGAAACAGCATACTTGTTTTTAAGAAACCTAGACTAAGTCAAATCAAGGGAAGAAGCTGATATGGATCTACAAAGACATTTTAAAAGTTAGACATTTTAAGCTTTGGTTTTTAATTTCATTTTTATTTGAAGTTTAAAATATAAATATTATGTTTTAAATAGACATTCTTATGTATTAGAAAAAATTTAAAGACAGATAAGGTTAGTTAATAATAAAATATAGTAAGAAGATTTTAAACTGTGGGGTTATAAATAAGACCCTTCACTCCCCAGACATGTTAGTGGCAAAAATAAAACACAGACCAGCGGTGGGAATGAGGGGCTGTGTAATTGTGACCATTTGTCGCAAAATCTAAAACGGAATTTTTAAAGAAGTTTCCAGCATTAACTATATTATTTACAGCCTTTACTGTCTAACATTAAACTCAGAAATTCAAATATCCTTCAAACCATTATGATTTTTCACAGGACAGGGACGACCATAATCATACTTAGGTTTTCTTTTTTAAATTTCTATAGAAAAATATCAATAGTTTTACATCCTAAAAAAACAAAAATAAAAAAACTGTGACGGTTTCCTTTCTTTATTTTTTCTTATTTCTTTAGTTTCCCTTTTTTTCTTTTTTGAGACTTTGTTTTAAGTTAAAACTTTCCTTCTTTGGGTAAGGAGATATTTTCTGTTATTTGTTAGTCAACAAGAGAGCATTTTAATCACAGCATAAGAAGTAACAAGAACTTCCACTTTGCTCATCCTAACTGATAGAGAAAGCAGAAATGACAGAAAGGAGAAATATTAAGCTAAATTAAAGTACTTAATTCGAAATTTTTATTTAAAAAGATCAGTTTGTTAATTAATGGGAAAGAAAAAATATGCATTCTGCTTTCTGTTTGTCATAGGCTGCCAGTAGAGGATTCTCAAGAGGAAGCTTTGAAAAGTATTTAAAACATGACATAATTAAAATGAAAGTTATATTTATAATGCAAAGTCAAAAGCAAAGGGTTTGATTTTTAGATAAATTATCCTATATATAAGTATCTACCACTCCAATAATAAAAATACTATCTGGGTGAATTTGAAAGGCAGGTCCTTGCTTGAAAATAAGGCCAAGAAATTCAAATTAGTTAAGGTTTGAGCAGCAACCGGGGAGATGTTTAAATACATGCTAGGAAATAATTGTTTTTGAAGAGTCAGTATATAAATATAAACAATTTGCTTAATCTGTCAAAAAACCTGCGCCTCATGTGTGGCCTCTTTTCAGAACTTGATGATTATGTTGCAGTAGGATAAGAACAGATAGTCTAACTTTTGAGCATATTGTAATATTAGCAACTCCTTCTACTTTTACTAATACTTTTATTAGCACGATTTATTTGCATGATTTATTTTATTGCACAATTTATTTTGTGCTTCCATGCACAAAAAGCAGATATTTAAAAGCAAGTAGCCTAAAATTGCAGTTACAATATTTAAACAGACAGTTTAAGATTCTGTTAAGCATTATTTTAAATTAAAATAACAAAGAAGTGGTTATAGAAATTACACATGGAATTTCCTATAACCATGAAAGGCTGCATATTTTAGGTGCATCACCAGCACACATCTGAGAGAAATAGGTATCCATGTCTGTCTTCAATTGATCTAGATATTCTCAAAAACACACAAGATATATGGTAATTTCAAATGTATTAACACAATTAAATATAAGCACTTTGAAAAAATTTAGTAGAGAGTTTAGGTTTCAAAAACATACATGTTAAAAATTAATGTAGTAAAATAGAATTTAAGAAAATTGGTAGGAAATAGTAAATTTTTTGCTTTCAAGTTAAAAACTTCATTTCCACAATAAAATTGTTCTCTTCCTATAAAAATATTTTTAATAATATCAGATGCATAGTGTAAGCTTATTTTAATTGCTTAGACAAGATATGTTGAGCTAAATTGTTTCTCAAAGAAAGACTATTGTAAACAGAAAACAATTAGAAAGTTTTTCTATCATAATTATTACATAAAGTTCTTTAATACGATAACTCTAATTTTATTGTTACAATTAAAGTAAAGAAAATATGATTTGATTTAATAGAAAATATAGTTTCATAACCCTGAGAGGAAAGCTAGAAGCATGGGTAACTATATGGAATCAATTTCATTTCTCCCTTGTTTCTGAGCCCTTTTTATGAATCAAATACTTAACAGCAAGAGAATGATATATAAAATATGCATCAACTGTCTATGTTTTGGTGGCTATTTAAAAATAGGGGAAAATGAAACTTGTCCAGCTAAATACTAACTAAAGTTCTAAGTGAAAATTAGAGAGATATAAAATCTAAAATAGAAATAGTATAACAACCTAAAATTTCAAAAACTCACATATTTCCAATTTTTATATTCTGGTAAGTAGTGCAGCACTTGTTGTGATTGTTTATGAAAGTACAAAATGAAATAGGTAAGAAAGTAAAGAATGAGTTAGGATTGTTTTCTCATTGTAGTTTGCTAGATGTAAAATATATTAATAAGCTAACTGTAACTAAGTAGAGAATCGTTTAAAATAGAATTTGAAGAATTTTACTGACAATGCATTTATATAGCAAGGCAATGGTGGGGGGGGCCTGGTTTTATGTCTAGTAGGATTTCTGAGTTTTATGATCTGAAATTCATGATATATTTTGAGTGCCCTTTCAAGTTGCAAAATACTTCAGTAGAAAAAATAGACATCGTGTACATTTTGCTTCATCTTTAGGAATAGAAAAACACCGGATATTTTGGAAGAATGCTAGTTGTTATTTTAGTGCCTGCATCAAATCCCTGACAATTGCTTTGCCCCTCAGTCAGTTACCTGTCTGGGAACGTTAGTCTGCGCATGCGCATCATGGACTTCTTAAGTTATTCTGATGAGACATTAACCTGTAAATGTTACCTGTCATTCTTTACTGAAAATATGGCCAAAATATTTGAAGAAAATGCATTTAAAACTCTTATTAATAATTAAATTGAAACAGAATTTGAAAAACGTCATTCATAAATAGAATATACAATTGCACAGTTTCCAGAAAGAATGAATTCTCAGTATAGTTTTTAAAATCTCCCGAGAATGTCCATTTGTTGTTTTCTTGTCATTCTAAAGTCAGGGGGAAAAATTAGCATTATATGGTGTTGGCATTGATAGCTTTTCTGTAGGGAAAGGGAAATGCTTTTAACACATGGGGTTTTCTTCCTAAAATTTTAGCTTGAAATTGAAAATGTATGTTGTCCACAATTATTTTTTTATTAAGACCAATTTTGAGTTGCACGAAGTTTGTAAATTAATGTATTTGAAGAAAAAATGTTTTAATAAATGGAGAGATTTAGGTCGTTGTAGCAGTTACAAGATGGTCCTTCTCTTGAGTCCCAGAAGTTTAGAAAATGTATTTTAAATTAAGATAGTGTGTAGTACAAGATTCTGGGAACTCTAATAATTTAGAAAATGCCTAGAAAATTATAAAGGTTAAAGGGAAAATTAATTGAACATAAATGTACCCGTGTAATAGTGACTATTTGACAGTTTGACATCTCTGGAGATTAACAAAAAGTACTCTGCCAGGGACAATGTTCTGGGAAGCTGAGATTGTTTTTATGGTAAAAGGAAGAGTCAAGATAGCGTAAATGCAGTTGTTGGTCAAAATTCCTAAGTTATTTTCGAGTTGTGAGAGTTGAAAGTAGGTGCAACAGTTTGGTTTCTGGGCGAGGCAAGGACCAGGGATCGCCAGAACATGGAGCCACTACAGGGTTAACAGTGGGGCCGCCCGCTGCACTCTGGGAGTTGTAGTCCAGGGGCATTGTGGGAGTTGTCGTAAAAAATCCGCTCTTTTTTGCTGTCATGGCCGCCTCCAAGACGGCTGTAAGAGGTTGTCTGCCTTTTTGAGGGTCTTGGGGGACTGTCCGGCTCGTTAGAATGCCAGCAGCAGCCCCCTGGGGTGGCCAAAGACCTGGCAATCTTGTCCCGGGCGTGGACAAGCGGCCTGAGAGGGTCCATGCTGGGTTTGCAGTGTTTCTATGAGCCAGGAGGCCTCTGAGATCTGTGAACTGCTTGAGGGGTCCCAGGCGTCCACATCCTGGTGGTCTGGCCTTCTGCCTTTGAACTGTCTGTGTGGCCTGTACCTGGGTGTCCGGGTGTGTTTTCTGCTGTTATGGTTTATGTTCTGCTCGGCCGTCTTGTCTTATATTTAGCATAGTCTGTAATCGTGGTTGTTCAGGATTTACCCCTCACCCCTCCCCGGGTAGTGGGGCTCAGGGAAGAGTCAGAATTTTAGCAAGGGTGTTCACGAGGGTGTTGTCTGTCTAGTTTTCTTTTTGGGTAAGAGATTTTATCAGCGTGGGTGTGGTCGGGTATTTGGCTGTCTTTTGCTTGTGCTGAACTTAGTCCTTGTTTGCAAAATTTGCTTGTCAAGCAGTTCCAGCTTGTGAAATTCTCTTCTATTAGCATGGGTGTGTTCTTAAATCTGTACAAAAGTCCCGAGGAGTGGTGTGTGTGTGTTTGTAATTGTTTGTGGAAACGTATGTGTACAAAGCTTAACTGAAAGCAGATGCCAGGATCATAAGTAACTTTATCTTTAGGGAGCAAGCCTTGTTGGCTTTCCTGGTGCTGAAAAGTTGTTTGGTTTCTTTGGGGGAACCCAGGTTTGCTCTTGCCTGTGTTACATTTGGCTCACAGTGTTCCTCTGCGTGTTGAAACTTTGATCTTTGATATTGGGCCCTGTGAACACTTGAGACAAAATGAACTGCTGTGTTTTGACATGAAGTGGCATGGTTTCAGAATCTTAGGGTGTAATACGTTACGCTAATGCTAACATACACTTGTTGAGCATGCCAGTACCTGTCTTACCTGTCCATATGAATTTGGGTCTTCATGTGACTGCCAGTATATACTCTTACATACGTGCTCTCTGTTTCCATAATCTGGATTTATCTACCTAGTGAGGTATGACTGATCAGGAAAACCATTTCTCAGTAGTGTTAGGAGGTTTCACCACTCACATTTGATGAAGGGGTTTGTAATTTTGGAACTCTGATATCTATTTTTAAATTTAAAGGCACGACTGAACAGAGAAAGGGAAAATATGTTTCGCTGTGTTTGGTATTTTGTAACCTGTAAAAACAGTTCTGTTGTTTTTCATGTCAAGTCACATTTGTATATTGTTTAAGGTTTTGATGTGTGTGGGATTTTCCTAACTCTGCCCATCTTTGAATTTACTTTGTACCTGACCCCTTGAGTGTGGTAGAGAAAAGAAAGACTTGAGTGTGGTAGAGAAAAGAAAGAACCGGCTAGAATTTTGTATGCAGTTCTGTCTGATGTGGTTTCAGTTTCATAGTGTATTGCCTTGCCAGTCAGCCAGAATTCTCCCCTTCCTTTGTCCTGACTGTTGTATTTAACTCCTTTGCCAGTTGAGTAAAGATTGAGAAATTCCTTTGAAAATGAGCTATACTGTCCAGTTGTCTTACTGGGTGGTGACGTGGCAGAATGCATGCATGCTAGCGAACTGGCTCTGTGTCTGGGAAGGCGAACGCCCAGAACTGGTGGGTTTGTAAAGTCACTCCAAAGCGTCACAAGTGCAGGGTTAATTTGCTCTGAAGGAAGTTACAGTTACTTGTTAAACAATTCATTAGGAAGTGCTCAGAAGGTGCTTTGGGAGAGGGGAGGTGCTGATTTTAGTAAGGCTAGGGATGAACTTAATCTTTGCGAGAGCACAGAGCATTCTTGGATATTTATATAAGTAGATAACATTTCCCTCTGAAACAGTGAGATTTGTACATCCGAGAATCCTGGCATTTAATTCCTGGAGCCTCTGTGTGGTGCTGTGCCTTCCACTGTTTGCCTTCTGGTTCTGTAACTGCTGCAGAATGTCTTCTGTGTTATACAGTAGCGGTGGTAGTTGTTTCAGAAGAGAAAATATGGTAAGACCCACTTACATTTTCTGTTTATTTATATTTCTAAGGTTGTACACACATGCTTGATAGATGTGCCAAAAATTGTCATTTGGAACTTTTTTGCATGATGTCACTGGAATTCCTTTAAGTGTGAAGTAATACCAAAGTTTAATTTATTTATCTATATTTTTACATTTTAATGTGTGTGTGTGTGTGTGTGTATTCAAAGCAGAGTCAGGACAATGTACGAAAGTTAGTTTTCTCCTTCTATCACGTGGGTCCCAGGGTTCAAACTTGGGTTATCAGACTTGGTAGCAAACATCTTCACCCAGTGAGCAATCAGTGCTCCCAAAGGATAATTTTCTTAAGAAATATCTTATAAATGTAAGATTTAGAGAATTTTAGTGTTTTTCAAAAAAGAAATATAGGATATGGAGAGATAGCTTAGCAGCTAAGAACACTTAACTGCTCTTCCGGAGGACCCGAGTACTTAATTTTGGTTCCTAGGACCAACAATGTACAGCTTGTAACTCCAGCTCCGGGGGGTCTTAGGCTTCTGACCGCCATGGGCACCTGTATTCATGGGTGTGTGCACATGCACACACATATATTTTTATACTTTTTAAAAAGTAAAATCTTAAAAAGAAATTGAAACTTTTTGTTTTTTGTTTTTTGAGACAGGGTTTCTCTGTAGCTTTAGAGCCTGTCCTGGAACTAGCTCTTTTTGACCAGGCTGGCCTTGAACTCACAGAGATCCACCTGCCTCTGCCTCCGGAGTGCTGGGATTAAAGGCGTGTGTCACCACCACCAGCCTTGAAACTTTTGATGATGACAAAAGCCTAGTTTTTAATTTTCACTGTCACCAAAATGTAGGGGCAATAGAGAGAGATTTGGCTAAGAATATCTTTTTGGGGCCTTGAGTCAGGTCCTTCATGATGCCTTGTGTTCCTGTGTGCAGTGGTTCCCTTACTAAGAATAAGCAGATTATTAGTGTATCTTTGGATCCGTGAACATTTTATGTGCATGTATATGTGCACATGTTCAAATGTGTGTGGGTGTGCAAGTGTGAGAAGGCCAGAAGTTGATGTCAGATGTCTTCCTCCATTGCTTTCTACCTTACACACTTTGGTAAGATCGCTGTGAACCCTGGAACTCTTGATTTGGACAGTCTAGCTAGTCAGTGTCCCTCAAATTCTCTCTCTGTCCCTAGAACATTGTACTTAGAGGCAGGTCGCCCCGTGGATCCATAAGAATATAACCTTTGGTCTTCAACTTGTGTGGTAAGCTCTGAGCTATCTTCCCAGCCCATCTGTGAATATTTGTGTCAAAACTGCATAACAAGATCATGTGTTATCCATTTAAAATTTTATCTTTAGTTTTCATTTATATTATTTAAAAAGTAATTGGTCAATGCTATTTGTATTACGTCTGGATTTCTTAAAAATCTCAATTCTCGTGTGTGTGTGTGTGTGTGTGTGTGTGTGTAGGAGTGGGCTCACATATAATGTGGAAGTTAGCTCTCTTTTTCCACCTTTATGTGGCTTCCACAGATTGAGCTTGGGTCAGCAGTCTTGTACAACAAGCATTATACCCAGTGAGATATTAAGCTGGCCCCAGAAGGCAGTAGTCTGAAAATGGAGAGCATCATCAGCCCCTCCCTCTGTAGGATGCTGAAAGAAAGGGATGCAGAACTGGCCAGTGTCACCTGTGAGCATCGTGCAGCCTCAGATAGCTGTGAATGTGATCCACCACAAAACTGTAGTCTTGTGGGTGCCGACACATGCATTTGGGAGGCAGAGGCAGGTGAATCTCTGCGAGTTTGGGCTTGCCTTGTCTACAGAGCGAGTTCCAGAACAGCCAGGGCTACATGGAGAAACCAAGAACAAACAAAAAACCTATAGACTTACTTAAAACATTATGAAGTTTCTTTTGGGGGGGGGGGGTGCTCAATTTTGCAGTTCTTGAGTGTAAACTTTGTAGATGACAGTAATGAATCCCATCAGCACCAAAGGTTTGGCCAAGCCTGAAAAGTATTTAAAATTTTCCATCCTTTCTCTGATGCATTTTATTTGTTGGCCCTACCTATATGCATTTCCAGGACAGAACTCAATTAGTTTTGGTCTGATGGGCATTATGATTATTATTATTGGTTTTTTGAGACAGAGTTTTCTGTGTAGCGTTGGCTGTGCTGGAACTCACTCTGTAGACCAGGCTGACCTTGAACTCGAGATCCTCCTGCACAGGCCTTATCATTTTTAAAAGGCAAAACAATTATATAGTTTTAATGGGCAGGATAGAGCAAACCACCAGTTACCTTCAAAATACTGAGTGTAGATAAAAGATACTGATTGTCCCCATTGGTAAGAAAGTGGGGTGATGTGCGTAAGTACTACCACCTAAGGTTTTATGTCCTACAGCTTCAAAACCACAAAAGATCATTTTGCTTTGTTTCTACCTAATTGATTTTTCCATTCAACTTTCTCTCTTAGTACACTTGTGTGGTTCTAGAATTTAAATGAGAATTGGGTGTGGTGTCCCACATTTGTGATCCAGCTCTGTAGAGGCAGAGGCAAGACGATTGCCTCAAGTGTGAGGTCAGCCTGGATTTCAGAATGCATCATTGTAACAAAACATCATTTAAATGATATTCTTGTTTGAGATTTTTTTCCCTCCAAAATCTTGTGATTTGACTGTTTAAAAACATTCATCATAGGAACATGACATTAATAAGGAACCCTTGTCATCTTATATTTTACACTTAAGAGGCTTTAAGTGTTTTATTCTAGGGAAAAAAATGAGTCAGTGACTTTTAAAATCTTACCACAGTTTGGTCTATAAAAAGAAAAGAAAATTCCGATTGAAAGCTGTAGTTTCTTTTTCTGTGATGCAGACTTGGCAGTGTGAAGACAGAGGTATAGCTTGCCTTTTTTTCAGAGGAAGTCTGAAGACCTGAGGAGATGGCTCACTGGGCTCTCTGGGTAAAGGACCCGCTGCAGAAGCAGGAAAGCCAGAGTTCAGATACCTAGCACCCACATGTAAAGCCGGTGCCAGTAGCATGTTTGTAATCCTAAAGCTGGGGTGGTAGAGACTGGCGGATCCCTAGGCTCACGGAGATACAGTGAACTTCAGGTTTATTGAAAAATCCTACCCTGTCTTAATAAGTTGGAAAGGGCTCACGAAGCCTTGCCTGTGTACATGTGGACTCAGAGGGGCAGGTGCACCTACATACAGGTCACTCAATATGCCATACTCACATACAAAAACCCGAAAAGACTCAACACTTATGAAATTTATCAGAATTGTATAAGAAATTCCTGACTTCAGTCATCGAGATGGTTCAGTGTAGGGGAAGGGCATGTGCCACCAAATCTGATGATCTGATTTCAGTTCCTGGAACCCATTTCGTGAAAGGCTAGACCTGACTCACAATTTGTCCTCTGACCAACACATATGTGCTAAGATATGCACACACACATACAGGGCTGATAAAAAAAATAAGTAAGTTTTTAAATCCTTGAATGGGCCTGAAGCCATGACTCAGTGTGTAAGAGCGGCCACTGCTTTTGCAGGAATTGGAGTTCGGTTCTTAGCCACCTGTAATCCCTTTGCCCTCCGTGAGCACCTATATTTGTGAACACATAATTTAAAATAAAATTAAAATCCCAAATTCACAGTAGGATAAAGTGGTCCTGGATGCTTTTCTAACCCAACAATATTTGTAAACTTCTTTTGTAATTTAGTGGAAACTCCCAAGTCTGTACTTCTCTGTTTGAAATAGTTTCCTGGGAGTTTTGGTTGAGTTTTTGTTTTGTTTTTAATGAGGAAGCCATATATTTTAAGTGAAACTTCACTTAGAGTGGTCAGCTTATTTCTGTGTTTCATTGGGGCCCAAAGGGCAGCGTATGTGCAGTGTATAGTGGAAAAGGCCCATTGGACTGAAGGACTAACACGAAGACAGTGATTTTTAAGTGTTCTGTACCATTTGCTAGAATTGTTCTTTGGGGGTCTGGAGAGATGACTCAGGTTAGAACTCTGCCTCTTCAAAGCCCCGGAGTTTGGGTCCCAGCACTCCCCGCATTGGGCAGCTCGCCAGCACAGCAGCTGCAGCTAAAGGGAACCAGATGCCCTCCGTGACCTCTGCAGAGTCACAACACACAAAGAAATACTTTTTTTAAAAAAATGAACTGCTTCCTTTTACATTTTCTATTTTAATATCTTATAATGAACTAAATTTTTAAATATTTATGTAATGACCTATTCCTAGTTAAGATCCTGTATAGCTCATACAATTTGTTTCATACTAATTTTAAATTGTTATTGTTATGTGTGGCGTGTGAGTGAGTCCACGGGCACATGTGTGCTGTGGAGTGTGTGTGGAATAGAGTACCATTTTCAGGAGCCAGTTCTCTCTCCAGTGTGTTGAGGAAAGACCGCCCTTGTTTCCTCTGTGCTGTATTCTCCAGGATAGCTGACCTGCAGGCTTCCAGCCATGCGGCCTCTGTGGGGAAGACTTTATATTTCATAACCTCTAAAGTTCACAAATAACTAGTCTTTGCAAGAGACAAAGAATGCCAAGGTCATAAAAATAACTAAATAAAGGTTCTAATAGGACAACTGTCCAAGATTATAAGCAGGCAGTTTTTAGAAGATTAAGTCTAATGAGCTAAAAACATAAATATATGTGCTCACACATTAGTAACCAGAAGAACCCAAGTTAAAATGACCACATTCTCTATGCTCAGTAGACTAAAAACTTAGAAAGATGAATGATGGAAGGACTCGGGGATTGTGAGTAAAGTGGCAAAGCCATTCTGAAGACTGGCTGGTGGGATAGAATTCAATGGATACACATATTGCTTCTAGGTGAAACAATTACAGCTGGGTGCTGGTGGTGCACGCCTTGAATCCCAACACTTGGGAAGATGGGGAAGGGCAATCTCTGAGTTCGAGGCCAGTCTGGTCTACAGAGCTAGTTCCAGGACAACCAGGGCTACACAGAGAAACTGTGTCTCAACAAAAGCAAAAATTAAACAAACCCAAAAAAGTGTGTGTGGGGGGAAGCAAATACAATGATAACCATCATGGTATTGCTAGCAGAGGCTTAAGGACGTCCAGCACGACATCCATCACTGTGAAGTTGTGTAGATATGATATGGTGGATGTAGTGTAGTACTGTGCAAGAGTTTCCCATATATTCACAATATGAAATATTGGGACTAGAAAAAATGGCTCAGTGGTTAAGAGCACTGACTTCTATTCCAGAGAACTTGAGTTTGGTCCCCAGCATCCACATGCTACATCCCACAGCTACCTACTGCCTGAAACTCCACAAATCCAGCACTTTCTTCAGGCCTCTGCAGATTCTGGCATACATGTGGTAAACATCCATACATTCAGGCACACACATACAGACAAGATAAATATGTATTTTAAAATTAGTGTCTAGCAGAAATAATAAACAATGGAACCTATTGCTTAATACTATCAGTATAAATTTTTAAATGTACATAAAGTGTTGGGCAAGAGAATGTTTCAGTAGATATATCAGACACATTGGAACAGGTACATAAAGGTCCATGGACAGCTAATGAAGGAAAAGTATGGTCAAAGATGCTCATTTTATTCAATGTCAAAATTGCTTTACTGAGGGTTCTTTAAAATCTCACAAGAAACCAAAACCACTAAAATGGCACTAATGAAAATGTAAAATTCCTCAGATCAAATAGAAGGAAGTATGCCCATGGCTTGTTCAGTGAAGTGCAAACTTGCCAAGAGGAATGAGAGTGTGTATGTAAGGAAAGGCATGCTGTGCTCACAGATTTTAAGATTCAGCCCTGTGAAGGCTTCAGCTTTCTTCACACGAACAGCCCCAATCAGAATGCCTCAAGCTCTAAATGTCTTTATGAAATAAAATAGCTGGTTCTTGTAGTAATATGGGGCGGCAGGGCTGCATCCCCCACACCCGGCCGCCCACATGGCTAGCTTATGCTCCGAAATAACAACACACAAACTGTATTCTTTTAATCACTGCTTGGCCCATTCTCTTCTAGGCTAATTCTCACATATTAATTTAGCCCATTCCTAATCATCTGTGTGTAGCACCCCAAGGTGCGCTTACCGGGGAGATTCTAGCCTAGTCCATCCTGGGTCCGAGCTTCATCACGTGTGTCTGCCAGGGAGCAGGGCATGGCGTCTCTCTCAGGCGTCTGCTCCCGAGAGGACAGCTGTCGAGACTCTGAGCTCACTTCCTCTTCCTCCCAGCATTTTGTTCTGTTTACTCCTCCCACCTATCCTCTAACCAATAAAATGGGCCAGGGCAGTGCCTTTATTAGCCAATGACCTTCCTCCATCAGGTTCTAAAATATGTGTGACATTCAAAAACCCCTCTAGAGCAGCCAAGACAAGGGTGACAAGTTGGGGGTTTAAGTTAACCTGGTTTTAATGCTCCCTTTGAACCTGAAGTAACTAAGGCACTGTGGTTCTCACAGGATGGTGGATGTATAAACCCATAGGTCATTATAAAATGGGGATACACAACACTGAGGGATGTTCAACAAAAATGAGAAGGCAAGTCGGCAGAGGAAGAACAAATGCTGCTAAAAAGAGGTTGGACCACGTAAAGAACAGGATCCCTGTCCTGTGCTGCGTACTGTATTCACAGAAATGGTCATATTCCTAAATTGTAAGAGCCAAAAAAAAAATTTTAAATCTGTGGACTTAAACGATGCAGTTTTCTTCAATAAGACAGAGAGAGTTGGAATTATAGTAAAAAATAAATTGGACTTTATCAAAGTTAAAACAATTAAAATTGGGGCTGGAGAGGTGGTTCAGCAGTTGGAAGCACTGGCTACTTTTCCAGAGGACCTGTATTCAAATCACAGCCCCCACTTGGCAGCTCTCACCTGTCTATAGCTCCCGTTCCAGGGCTCTGACGCCCTCAGACATGTAGGCAAAACACCAATGCACATTTAAAAAAACAATCAAAATTATGTTTTGATTATGTTCTGTTAAGAACACAAAAGGCAAGCCACATATAAGGAAAAATACCTGATGAGGAACTGTCCAGATCCTGATTATGAGGGCCAGGGGTGATTGATAACTTCAGGAAAATTGTGTTCTAGGCACAACAGGGTGGATGCAATATGAACTCAGGGATTGTGGCAGCATTCCGAAGGCCTGCTCAAGCACAAGCCAGACAAAACCCAGCAAAGAGGGAAGTGGACAGGACAGCCCACCATGGACTCTGGAGATGCTGACACTTGGTAGCTGTTGGAATAGATGGAGCCAGCTTCCTCCTTCCTCCCTTCTTTTTTCTTTCTTACTTTGAGACTTTTTTTTTTTTTTGAGAGGTGCTCTTTCTATTATGTAGTTCTGGCTGTCATGGAACTTGCTATGTAGACCAGGCTGGCCTCATACTCACAGAGATTCATCTGCCCAACTTTGACAGTCAGTTTTCCTGAATGGTGTGGCCACACATCAGGGTATGCCTACTTCCAAGAGTGGTTGGTCAACACAAAATGGATTTGATGAGTTGAAAAAAGGGAAACTGAGGATGGATGGGAAGGGAAGTAAGGGTAGATCTGGGAGATGGGGTGAGTATGAGCAAGATGCAGTATATGGAATTCTCAAAGATGATAAAAATAGTTTTAAAATATTCTAAAACAAAAACTTTCTAGAGTATATAGGGGGCTTATAATCCAGTAATAAAACAGTTCAGTAAAATAGTGAAGGGTCTTGCGTGTTGGCACACACCTTTAATTCCAGCACTTGGGAGGCAGATCTGCCTGAGTTCAAAGCCTTCCTGAAAGGCCAGTCAGGGCTGCCCAGTGAGACCCTGCTTGTTATACAAAGTGAGCCGAAGATGTCTTCATTTTCCTTGGTAATCTCCAAAGTCTTCAAGCCTTGTATTATTTGCACAATTTGCAAAGATAAGTAGATTTTATGTGAGTACATTAAAAGATGTTCATTTTTATGGAAAGGGTAACCTTAATTAGGTCGCATTGAAATACCACACAGCAACTAGACAACAAAACTGACAGCACCAAGTAGCATATATGCGGAGTGAGTGTAGCAAGGGGCACCAACGCTTTGGGTAGTTTCTTATAATACTAAGCACTATATACCCCGCCCCTTTCCCCTGCCTTTCAGTGTTACTTACTGAAAGAAATTAACAATTTTGTTTTTCCTTTTAAATAGATTGGCTGGACAATGAGCTCCAGGGATCTGCCTGCCTCCACCAGAAGTCCTTAGGTTACAGATTACAGATGTGTACCACAGGGGGTGGGGGTGGGGATGTTGCTTTTTTGTGTGTTCTGGGGATCTGAATTCAGGCTCTTATGCTTGTCAAGTGGTCACATGGCTAAGCCTTCCTCCTAGACCTAGTTTTTGCTTTTCTGTTTATTTTCAAACTGGCATAGACCAATAAACAATTTATTCTTTCATTAATAAATAAGGATTAAGTGGGATTTATGATAATACATAAATATTTAAAGATATAGGACATCAATATATAATTTTTCCCATGGGAAATGGATGAGATTAAATTTTTAGACCCAAGTTCTTTAGCAACAAGGTAGCTGATTTCCTTTATTATAAAACCCATTCTAATGTATACAAAAATTTTAACTGGTGTCGTAACCTTAATCCTAGCAGTCAGGAAGCAGAGACAGGTATATCTCTGTGAGTTCAAGGTCAGCATGATTTATGTAGTGAGTTTCAGGCTACCCAGGACTACATAGTAAGACCATCTTAAAAAAAATTCCCCCCTTTAGATTGAGACTTGATTTATGTCTCAAAGCAGAGAGTGGATATGAAGTTTGACCAAGGGCAGCATTGTGACTAAATTCAAACGCGGAGCTGCAGTAGATTCTCTGGGGAATGTAATGAACCAGGTCAGAATGCCACACCCAGTGTGCAGGTTAATGTTCCCAGCTACTGCCTGAGCTACTCCTGAGCAGGCCTTTGGGATCATAAGGCTCACTGAATGTTCTCCCTGCATGCAGGGAAAGAAAGTTTTCCGCATGGTGTTAGAACATCCAGCCTGTGCACAACAAAAGCCTGGGAAGTTCAGGGATTCTGGGCTCAGAATGAACAGAGTCTGATGATGCCTCTCTAACGTTGGCAGACCCTAGAGCAGCAAGAAGGGGTGTAAACAGCATCAGAAACAGTAAAGCAAGTGAACATATTTTTGGGTTTCACCTAAAATTTTCAATCTAAGTATTGCTAGTAGATTTCAAATTTTTATTATTTTCTTGTGTGTGTGTGTGTGTGTGTGTGTGTGTGTGTGTGTGGTGTTTATGCTTTTTAGATGGGTGCTGGGGATTCCTTATGCTTGTGCAGGCATGCATGCCCACTGAGCTGTGTTTTCTATGTACTTGCAAACTATTTAAACGTATGACCTGTCAATTTGTCCACAACCCCCCCCCCCCCATCACACACACACATAAGTTTGCAGGGAACTCGAATTCTATAAACAGTGCCTTTTCATATGTTAAAGCCAGCTTATCTCCCCTCTTCAATGAATAAGAAATAGTCTTTGGAAAGCAAATCTCATTTGAACATTGCCATTTAAATGATTAAAATATCCCATTCACAAAATGATAAATAAGTAGATTATTCAGAAGGACTTATTCTGAAGGTAAAAACATTGACATTAGGCTTTTGCTCTTCCTGTAAATCAGGCCCAAAATAGGCCCATGGCATAGGACTCCCCCAAAGAGTCATAGTCTCAGTATACACATATGATACAGAGGGACAATGAGGTATGGAACTAGTCACCAGTAAGACAGTTCCCAGGCAACGTCTGAGACAGCATAGAGGTTGGAAATAGAAACCAATTCCCTAGAATTACTTAGATATTAATAAAAAGCAGTTTCTCTAGGGGCTGGGGAGAAGGCTCAGTGGTTAAAGCAGCTGTGTAAATGTGAGAACCTGAGTTTGGATCCTCAGCACCCACATAAACACTTAGTGGGTGCCGTGGCCAGCCTTGAATCCCAGTGTGTGGGAAGTGTAGACAGAGGATTTCTGGAGCAAGCAGGCTGGTTAGACAGGCTAAGTCAGTGAGCTCTGGGTCCACGTGAGAGACCCTGCCTCAACGTATAGGCTGGAGAACAATCAAGGAGACACCTGATGTAGACCTCTGGCCTCCACACATACTTATATATGTGTGTATGCAACACACATGAACATGAGGAAAAAGAACTTTCCCCTGGCTGAATCTGTAGTTAGAAAGCTTTATTTCCAAGTATTTAACAGGTATTGTCCATGTGCTCTTGTTTTTTCTTTCCTTCATAGCCAAAGCCATGAGCAGGTTTTCTACTGGGATCAACTCTTAAGTCATGACCTGGTACCCACATGGTGGTCACACCTATCTGTCACTTTGGTTTCAGAGAATCCAGTACTCCCTTCTGGCCTCCTAGGGCACCAGCACAGACATGGCTCACATTCACATGTGTGTGCAAAACACTTAGACACACAAAAGGAATTTTTTAAAAATTATATGTTTTCAAACAAAAATAAATCTTGTCATAGAATAGACTTAGGGGACCTCACAGAAAGGACCCTATGATTTGAGCACACACAAACACACATGACATTCAACACTGTTGTTACAGACGATCACAGGTGCATGGCTTAGACCAGCACCACATGTGTTTAGTGCAGGTCTAGAGAAACCCAGTATGGGTCTCGTTCGACTTAAACGAAGGTGTCTGCACTTCATTTCTTCCTGCGGGTTTCTCGAGAGTTCATTTCTCTGTCTCTAAGAGCTTAAAGCTGGGGGATTCCCATATTTGTTGGCTCTTGGATCCCTTCTACATCCCCAAGGCTGGCAATTTTGCATCTCTCTGGACATTCTGCTGCCACATCGTCTTTTCTGACCCAAACTAGGAAAGGTTCTCCAATCTGAGGACCTGCAGTATTAGATTAGGTGTACCTGAATAACATAATAGAACTGCATAACCACAAAAATAAGACCATTTTGTGGACTTAAGTCTATTGTCTAATTACAACACCTTACACGCAGGGGTTAGAGGTTAAGACATGGATATTTAGGGGGTAATTATTCTGCCTGACATGGCAACCAATATAATACTATAATATAATAATAAATATTTAAATTTACATAAAATTTCTCCAAATGTTAAAAATAAAGGAATATAAACAACATCAGTGCATGACCAAGCAGATGCAGTCATTTTAGAGAGAATAAAGGTTTTTAAAATATGCATATTATATATTTCTGGAGAGTTAGTTCCCCAGATAATGAGAAAATTAGAGACCCATAGCTGCCTTGGTCCATTTTGTCACTAAGTGACTGAGGTTGGGTGCTTTATAGAGAAAAGAGGTTTAATTTGGCCCACAGTTCTGAATTCTTAGATGATGTAACCTTGTATGATAGGGACCTCAAGCCGCCACCTCTGTATGTTAGTGGAGACAAACCAGCAGGGGCACAAGTGGAAGAGATCACATAGCGAGAGATGAAGGGAACATATAAGCAGTCCAAGTTGATGGAATACACGAGTTTATTAGGATTACTTTCAGAAGCATAAGTAGCTGATAAGCAACCACACTATTGAAAGGGTCTCACCAAACTACTATTTCATATGTCTCTAAGGCTACAGAGAACTAATGCAAATTTGGGTTTAGAACTCTATTCTTAAAGCAGTAGAGGTGGCTATAAGCTGGGGCACTGTAAGGCAGATGATATCTGACCTTGGGATTGTTATTTGTGTGTTTTATGTTAACTGCTCCCTCCTTGTCCCTATCAGATCTCTCAGTGACTTCTCTAGCTGCTTCAAGAGTCGCTTGTGTGCTGCAGTTGGGTACATGGGACAGCTGCAAATGATGGCTTGCTACAAGTTGGGGTTACTCTGGCTAGACTTTGAAAGATTAGTTCCACTATGTTACCAGAGTGTTCTGATGAGAGCACTGGGGGCCTGGCATCCACAACTAAGTAAGGGTCAGCAACCCATGGTCAATGCTCTGATTAAAGAGACAAGCAACCATGAAAAACAGAAGATTCATCCGATGTGGGCATATTTGGAAGAGGAACAAAGTGGTCTAGTTGACCCCCAAGTCCACCTTTGGGGCCCTGAGGGTTAGATTTAAATAGAAAGCAAGAAGTGTGGATAATTAAGCAGTTCAAGTCAAAGCTTGGTCCTACCCAGTGTTGACCCATCAGTATCTCTACTCCGGTCTCTGCTGCAAGGTTGACAAGTTGTCCTAGGAGACAAATTCCCTTCTGATTGGCTTTACACTCCAGCTGATTCTTTCTAGCTGATATTCCAGGGATGACTCCAATTTCTTGGTGACCATTATTTCATTGGTCAATAGTTCCGTGGACCTTTGTTCAATAGTCTGTTAGGCAAGAGAAGGGCACACATCTCTCTAAAGATATAACTTTAGGGAATAGACATTTCTTGGGCCAGGGAGATGAGTCAGTGATTGCTGTACGAGCATGAGAAACCGGTTCAGTCAGACAGATCGCTGGAGATAATTAGCCAGCCATATATCCAAATGCGTGAACCTCAGAGACCCAGTCTCAAAGAAACAATGGCAGAAACCACTTAATAATGACCTTTGACTTCCACACACAGATACACATGCAAATACGAGAGAGAGAGAGAGAGAGAGAGAGAGAGAGAGAGAGAGAGAGAGAGAGAATAACAGTTCTGAATCCAACTATCCAAAGTCCAGGGGGCGATGGCAGTGCTGCTCGGTATCTGAGGGGCCGGTGGAAGTTTCTTTGCCTCTCCCTAGCTTTTGTAGTTATCAGCAATCTTTAGCCTCCCTTGGCTTGAGTCTACATTGCTGTACTCACCTTCTATCAGCACTTGGATTTTTTTTCTCTCTACCTCTCTGTATTGGTTCACATCTGACTTTCTCTATGAGGGCTGATTGGATTTAAAGCCATCCCCACCCAGTATAAATTCATCATAACATCTTTATGTTCACAAAGACCCTATTGCCAAATAGGAGTGTCTTTAACAGGTTGGAGGGTGACTAGGTCTTCTGGGGAGACACACTGCAGCCTATGACGGGTTTTGGGGGAACAAATGCTGAGGTTGAGGTTTCTCTGCTGAGGGTCTATTACAGAGTGCTCTAGGGACAGCATCTGGAAGAGAGTGAGGGAAGAGGGTTAAGTTGAACTGAAATCATTTATAATAGAGGCCTCAGGCAATGTCCCAGGAGTGCTGAGGCTGGGAAGACTTTTCAGAGATGTTCATACATAAAGTAAATGGTCCACTCTTTGGTATGTCTGTACCCACTAGTCACAGAGTGCAAGTTCCCATTGCAGAAGTGAAGTGGCTCCCCTGACCAAGGGTAATGCCCAAAGAGGGACACAGCCATGTGCCTTCAGCAGCCAGTGCTCTGGCTAATAGGAGAGTAAATGTCTAAGTTCTATAAGGAAGATTAAACTGATGCCCCAGCATCCACTGCATGGTGCTTATGAAGCAGGGCTTAAAAATAAGACAAACAGTATCTGTTTATATGTCTTGATATCTAAATATATGTACATGTATTTGTGATAAAAGTGTTTTGGACAGTTCTTGGGTGGTTTGTTTGCCATTTTCTATACATTTTGACTTTACAATCACTTTTTTTTTTATCTGTTTGAGACAGAGTCCGACTATCTAGCTCAAACTGTCCTCGAACTTTGGATTGCTGGTGGCCATGGCAGAGGAGCAGCAGGTGTCATTGAAGTTCAAGGTGCCAGCTCACCAGGAGGCGACTCCCTGGTGGGTGAATTTTGGATAGCAAGTCCCTGAGACCACAGACCTTAGAATGTGTCTCACTTCTACTGTACCTTTACATGTTTGCTACCTTTCTCTGGTATCTGCTATGGTGTGAACGGATGTGGGGAGATTCCCACTGCCTGTAATATAGTGTGCTTATCTCATGGAAAAATTCCATTCTGCTGGGCATTCTTGCCTGTGGATTATTGTGAAGATGATTCCTTCCTAAGCTGTACTGTCTGATTGATAATAATAAGTTTTAAGTTAAGAGGGTTAATGGTTCAAGAAATAAATAAGGACGTGTCACACACTAGAACACATGAGTTTAGGTTAACAATTAAGAAAAACAACTGAGTCCTGGTAGACCAGCTAGCTTAAATTCTTTTAACCTTAATGTTGGAAGATGTGTTCACAGGTTTTGGAGTGCTGAAACAAAGATTTGAAAATAAGATTATACTAGATGTTCTTGTCAAATAACTTCGAGGTGAAAAACTCAAGAAGACAATCTAAAGTTTTAGAAAGACACAAGAGTTGAATGCAGAACGCGTTAAGGTCAGGGAGCAAGAACAAAGCAGCCAATTATCATTATTTGACATGCTTTTCTTGCTAGGATTGGTTGATGACCAGAAATGATGACTAATTTTTTGTATCCATTTTTGCTCTTAATCTCCTGATATAAAACAACTAATGATGCATGGGTATGCACCCTAAAGATTTAAAGTAGAGCTGACTGATTTTTTTTTATATATAAAAGTTTAGGTTTGTGATTCCTTTAGATTCTTTATAATACTACCTTTAAAGGAAAGCAATAAAGGAATAGGTCCTTTCTTTGTAACTACAAAATGCAGCCTGCCAGTAAAAGATCATACCTTGTTGCCCACAAAGTTAACTTATAACTGTGAATGGGTGTGCTTGGGTATGAATGTACATGGGCTCTTGGGATAATTTGTTCTTTACCTGTAAAACATAAAATGTTTAATGATGTAAGGGATATGGAAAACATGTTGTTTTTTTACTGTTTGTGTTGTATTCATTGTAATCATTTACAGCATGTAACCACATTGGAATTCCTATATTGCCTGAAAAACTTTGTTGGGGTATATAAGCTGTAGAAAAAAGTATACAATAGAAAGAACACAGAAGAATAAGGAATAAAGAAGGAAACCCTCAAAAAAGAATGTGAGTGTCTTTTTCCCTAACCCCCTCAGATAAAAAAGTCTTAGTATGTGCTGACTCCGTGGATTGCCTTTGAGGCCTGTGCTCCTGGAAGCTGGCAGCCCAGGTGCAACACTGTTGCAACCTCCCAATGCTGGGCAAACATAACTGTGCTCTTTTATAACTACTTTGTATTTTGTGTAGTCTTTTTGTATACATCAAATATATTTACCAAGACAATAAAGAGGAAAAGAACAGATGTAGGCAATAACAGTAGAAATCAAATTAACAAGATTCCTTGGGAGAGGAAAATCCATGAATAATATTAGTAAATGCTGAGTCCATTACAAACATAAGCATATAGATAAAGAAAATGCATGAAGGCATTTTCTGTATTCTTTCCTTTGTGTTTTCCTGTGGAAGTGTCCTAATATTTGCAGGTTTCTTTCTGGTAGCAAGACATTGATAAAACATCCCAATTAGCTTTCCCTTTACCTAGTTGGAGCTGGCTTAACTATGGCTCTGATTGTTTTTTAAAGGTGAACGTACCCTGGATAAGATAGCTGGAGTGATTACTCGGTCAGGAGATACAATGAACTAAAGCAGTTACTGGGGCAAGGCTAATGTGTTAGCCACCAACCCGTGAAGGTACTAAATGGCTTGGCACACTTTTCTGGTGTTTATAAGTCTATGTGAGCCTTTGAATTGAAATGTAAGGGAGCACTGAAGCTGTACTTTTACTTATTGATTGCTCTCATTCGTGTTGGGTGTGCTTGTGTGTCCTGTGGCATGTTTGTGTAGGTCAGAGGGCTGCCTGAGGGAGTTGGTTCTCTCTACCATGTGGGCCCCAGGGATCTAAGTCAGGTCATCAGGCTTGGTGCCAAGCACATTTCTCCTCGGAGCCATCTCACTAAACTTAAAGCTGTATACTTAAATCTGTTTCAAACTGGCCAATATCAGTTTCTATTTTTTTAAAGAAATTTTTATTTATTTTATTTTTATTTCATGTGCATTGGTGTTTTGCCTGCATGTATGTCTGAGGATGTCAGATCCCCTGGAACTAGAGTTACACACTGTTGTGAGGTGCCTTATGGGTGCTAGGAACTGAACCTGGGTCCTCTGCAAGAGAAGTCAGTGCTCTTAACCACGAGCTCACCTCCCCAGGCCCCATCTCAGTTTTATTTGAAAACTGTGTTTGTGGAAGCGACCATGAGTGTGAGCTCAAGTGTTGTGTGTGTAGAAGTGGAGTTTTTAAGTGCAGAACAACTTGTTGGCAGGGCGACCTGGTTGTGACTTCCATCACCCACTGAGTGCCAGGGTAGATTCGCTTGATCTAGCTGGTCAGGCTAATGTCCTTCTTTGCTTTTGGAAGAAGCTGAGTTTCCCTGATAAAGGAGGTCAAAGGTATATGAACAGCCGCCCATCCCGGCTGGACTTTCAAACAAGCTCTCACAATGGCCTGTTTCTAGATCTAGGACCATGGCACTTAGGGGTTCTTGCAGTAGAAGGTCTACTGAAAAGCTGGTTTCTTTGGAAGAAGAGTGAGGCTATTGTGTTTGGATGCAGTTATGCACAGGAAAACGCTTAACATGAAAACCCAATATTCTTTTATTATGGTAATGTTATCACTTAAGGAAATCAAATAGTAACTTCTAATTAGTTTCTAATGCTAAAGATTCTATTTATTTTAAATTAGTTTGTTATTCATAGAACATTTTTTTTCCTACCCAGGATTTGACAGCTGGATGTAGAATGGAATCAAAGCTCAATGTGTCCAGCTGGAGTTATAGCTCAGTTGACAGAGCACTTGCCTAGGAGGTGCAAAGTGTGCTTCCCAGCACGGAGGAAATGGCTCTGTTGTACACACCTATAATCCAAGCACTCGGAACCGGAGGGAGGAGGGAACCAGAAGCTCAAGGGCAGGGAGTTTGGGGCCAACCTGGGCTACATGAGAGCATGCCAAAAAGCAAAACAAGCGTAATGTGTTGAACAATGATGAAATGAAGAGGTTAGGAAGGGTCTGGTGCTTGTCTCAAAGGTTTAGCTATGATGGTATTCTCAAAAAACTTCTGACATCTGTAACATTACCTAATTATGAAATTTTCTTTTATACAATGAACTGTTCCCAATTTGTTGTGAAGACTGGATGTGAATTTGTAGATATCTGTATCAAAATGTAGAAAAACTGCCAATGAACTTCAATGGAAATCTGTGTGTATGACTACAATACAATGTTGTTAAATCACACTTTTTACATTAAAGATTACTCTCAACTTGAAATCTTTTAAATAAATTATTCTGAAGACCAATTTGATGTGTCTGATTCTTTTCTCTCTTTTTCTCTCTCTTTTCCCTGACAAGTTATTAATTACTAAGTAGACTTGACTGGCCTGGAACTCATTTAGCTATGTAGACAAGGCTGGTCTTGAACTTACAGAGATCTACCTGTCTCTGCCTCTGGAATGATGGGATCAAAGTCATGCACCACTATGCCCAGCTTCAAATATATATATATATATATATATATGTGTGTGTGTGTGTGTGTGTGTGTGTGTGTGTGTGTGTGTATAAAACAAATTCTACAGCAACAATATCTGTTTGCCAAGACAGCTTCAGAAAGACTAATTATGAAGTTCTTGTCATACAGGTTGAAAACACTTGAGATTTGCATTAGTTGGCAGTAGCAGAGCTAAGAAATCTCTCAGGTTACATTTTAGTCATAGAGTGGGCACATTTGAATATTTGGAAATGAGGATTTAATAGAAAGGAAGGTTGACCCCTCGGTTTTGCATCCCAGAACAGTCATGAGTAGTGGTCCAGTTAAGGAGATAGAAAAGGTAAAGATGTGTCTTAGTCACTGTTCTATTGCTGTGAAGAGACACTATGGCCAGGGCGACTTATAAAAGGAAGCAGTTAATTGGGTGCTTGCTCACAGTTTCAGAAGGCAAGTCCATGAACAACATAGCAGAGAGCCTGGCAGCAGGCACGCAGACATGTCTCTGGAGAAGCAGCTCAGAGCTTACATCCGATCCACAAGCAAGAGGCAGAGCAAGCTAAATTGGATTTACGTGGATTTTTGAAACCTCAAAGTCGACCCTCAATGACACACCTCCAATAAGATCGAATCTCCTCCATCAAGGTCACACCTCCTTAATCCTTCCCAGCTGGAGGCCAAGCATTCAAACAGAGGGGCCTATGAGGGGACACTCCCATTCAAACCACCACAAGCAGTATACAGGGGCACCTGTGGAGTTCTACTTTTAAATATATTAAGTTTGAGTTGGCATGTAGCTCAGTTGATATAGTGCTTAATTAGCTCTGGGTTCAATCCCCAGCACTGAATTGAAAAACCAGACGTGGTGTCACACACATGTAATCCCATTCCTTAGGAGGTAGAGGCGGGAGGATTGGGAGTTCAAAGCTATCCTTGACTACATAGCCAATTCCAGACCAGATTGGGATACTTGACATCCTCTAACAACCAATAAATATACTAAGCTTGAGCAGAGACGTTGAATGGGCACCTGGACATATGAGCAGAAGGCAGAAGATGACCCTGAACAGAGATTCCATTTGTTTACATGTGTGCATCCCCACTCCCACCCTGGGAACTTTGCTGAAGAACTTCCATGCTCTACTGGACACTTTTGTGTCCCCTTAAAACTTCCTTTCAGGGGCAAGGGAGATGGCTCAGTAGGTAAAATGCTTTCTGTTCAAGTGTAAGGACCTGGGTTTTAATCCCTAGCACCATGTGCAAGCCGGGTGCGGTGGTTCAACACTGGGGAGGCAGTGACAGCATAGTTTATCTAAATAGATGAGCACCAGGTTCTGTGAGACCCTGTACCCCCCCCCCCCCCCCCAAAAAAAGGGCAGATAGGTGAAGACACCCTAAATCGGGCAAACATTGTGACACACACCTTAAATTCCAGCACTCAGGAGGTGTGGGCAGGCAGATATCTGAGTTGGAGATCAGCTTGGCCTACTTAGTTATCACCAGGACAACCAGGGCTTTGTAGAGACTGCCTCCAAGCCAGAATAAAACCAAAAATAAAAATTACACCCATGTCACCCTCTGGCTGTACACTCTCATATATAAAGGCATATACCACCTGTCCTTGAACAGTCAATTAATGGAGTCGAATTAATAGTGAAAAGCAGGGAGAGAGGGAGGGAGCGAGGGAGGGAGGGAGGGAGGGAGAGAGAGAGAGAGAGAGAGAGAGAGAGAGAGAGAGAGATTCACTGTGGCCACATTAGGAAGAAGTACAAAAGAGAACTGGCACCGACCACCAAGGCTGTGTTTCAGGTTCTGAAGAGCGGTTATGGTTTAAGAAGAAGGCCAGAGTTACTCTTATCTAAGCAGTCCCAGCCCAAGTGTGCCAGCCACCACCACTGACCCCTCATTGTCTCTCCTGTAAGGTGTTCCGGGAGAAGAGTTTGCCCAGGTTTTAGGCTTTCCTTTTACCACAGCATAAAACGCCTGGGGGGTATGGATAGATTCCTCTTCTGAGTCCACTGTTTTAATAGTCTTGATAGTTAAAGAACATGAACGTCTCTTTCGAATATCTTTACTCCTGCAAAGTCGGACAAACACACCCACTCTCCTCACTCCACATCCTCCCACAAAACCAGAAATAATGTGATTCTGGTTCTTCAAGGTCCACTCAAAAACCAAACATTTCCAAGGAGAATTGCTCCACAAGCTGTGTTCTTGTATTTCTATTCATATTACAATTGTTAACGCTACTATGTAGTAGTCTGGAATTCCGAATTACTGGGAACCACGAGTCTAAAGCTCAATATGGGAGCTAAGGAAGGCATTTAGAATTTGGAGCGAAAGCGTGCGGCGAAGACGGGGAACCGCAACCCTTCATCCGAGAAGCTCATGGGATTAACAGGAGTCTGAAAGTGTTTAATGCAAAGGCGTAAACGTAAGCGCCGCTTCATGCACCCTTCCACTACAATTTTCCCCTTCCGGTTCCATTCCTTCCTGAAATACGAGGTTAGGTCTCATCGGCCAATCAAAGAGCAGTCGTGAGGGCCGCCTCTGCCAATGAGAGATCCCTGAGCTTCGGTGGCGCGATGTGAGCTTGTGGGCGGGGCCAAATGTTGAGTGGCATGTGAGCGATCCACTCTCTTAATAGAAAATGGGGTGCTGAGCGCGAAGGCGGGGCGTATGGGCGGGGCCACTAAAAGGAGTCTAACCAATGGTAGACACAGTACGCTCAAAGGGAGGTAAAGCCACCAATGGCGACATGGATGTGGCGCTGTGGGCGGGCCTTGGGTCCCAAGGGGGCGTCTGTCAGCGGCGTCCTCGGCGTCACGGCCGGGACCGCCTCCTCGCTCCATTCATTCGTTTTTTTTTTTTTCTTCCCCATTCACGGTGGTAGTGAGGCCTAGTCGCGAGCCATGGAGCGCACTCTCCCGGCGGCCGGCTTCCTGTACTGGGTGGGCGCGAGCACCGTGGCCTACCTGGCCCTGCGCGCCTCGTACTCGCTCTTCAGGGCCTTCCAGGTGTGGTGCGTGGGCAACGAGGCCGGCGTCGGCCCGCGGCTCGGAGAATGGGCAGGTGAGTGGATCTCGCGGCCCCGGGGTGGTCCTCCCGCCGCGAGCCGGCTTCTGCAGCGCGCAAACTTGTGCAGACCCTGCGAGCATTGGCGGGTTCTGGAGGAGCTGACCTGCAGCCTTGTGGACACGAAGGAAAACCTTTCTTAACTCCCTGGGGCTTGTCCCGTCGTCGAAACCATCCTGAGTTGGCGGCCGGAGTCAGGTGCCTTGTCTGCTCTGCCCCTTGCAGTGTTTATTTTAATAAAGTTTCTCACTTGGCTTGAAAACTGGCCTGTGCTATGGATGAGAAGCATAGGTGAGGATAGGAGGAAGGGGTGCGGGGACAGCGAGTTTCAGAAGTCCTGATTTTGCGAAACTTGCCTCTCCAGTTACGTGGATTGGGTTTCTTTCATGTCATTTACAAAGTCCTTTGGGAGCTAGGGGAGGGGTCAGAGGAATTCTTGCTAAACTATTCTGGAGTTCCTATGAGCAAGAAGCGCTGTGCTGGGAAAACAGCAAGTCTTCATATCGTAATCGGCAGTACTTTTTGCAAAAGGGTTGAGAAAAAGTGTTTTCACAAAAAGTGAACAAAACACGGGAACCTTGTGCTTTTTGCGTGGCAGATTTTAAAAACTAGAACAAAGGTCGTACCAGAGAAGTTGAGTAAGTGGTGGTTCGGCTCCACCCCCTTTGTTTCTTCACTTCTTTTTGACCCTTGAAAAAAATAGCTAATTATTTGTGACGTATTTGTGGTTCTCTGGTGTTTTGTAATTCATTGTTCACTTCTCAACGTTTTATAGACTTTTGGGATGTGGTTGCCTGTTGTCTTTGTGCAAAACACATCATGTTACTTTTCAGGTTTTTTGTTTTGTTGATTAAAGAACATTTGGACAACTTAACAGGAAAGACATGACAGTTAATCTTTTGGGACAACGACCTACTATTGTAGGGAAATATTTGAAGTAGAAATGAGTTTGTGAGGTCGTTCCTTGATGTGGGGCAAACAGTGATTTTGCACAGCTTTTCAAAATCACCTGCTATCTCTTCACAGTCCCTGGGAAAATGTGTTCAGTGTTACTAAGAGCTACGTTATAATTTCCCAATTGGCTTGCTCGTATTCATTGTTTTCAGCTTGAAAAACTGGTTTGTATTTTTTTTTAAAGTCATTATGACAGTAATGCCGTAGGGAATCAGCTGTCCAATAAGATACTTTTGCAAAGAAAGCCTAGTGTTACTTCAGTTTTTCTTTTTAAACATGTTTGTACAGGCTAAAACTCACATGGTAAATGCACACATACACACAGATCCATGGTGAACATCAAGGGAGGTGACATTGCTGTTGGAAAAGGAACATTTGCTCTTAGATTTGGCTCCACAGGACGGGAAATTGGTAAATTAGGGGAGAGTTTATTATGTAAAATTTAAAAAAGAAATTTGAGCTGAACTTTGGGACAGGAGAGAGAACAAAAACAGCAGCAACAACAACAAAAAAGAAGGTGAAATAAACCCTTTCCTCCCTAAGTTGTTTTGGTCATGGTCTTTATCACAGTAGTGGAGACAAACTAGGACATAATTGTTGCTGAATTAATAGCATAATAAAATTAGTAAGATTAACTAAGCAAATGGATTTGTATATATCAGTTCCAATGCCACTAAATGCTATGTCTAGATAAGGATACATTTGGAAAGTTAACATTTTATTTTACTTCTCTTGTTCTTAGTATGGTATAACACTATTGGATGGGGCCATGAAATCTAGTGTGAATTTTCAGGGCAGAAACTCCTGTGTTCTGATATCTTTAGCAGGCTAGGCTCAGCTGTCTGTCTCCAGATGATGGTGATAGCAGAGGAAAGTTTGTTTCAGTTGACCACACTGGGAAAGGACCGGATGCAGGGTCCAGTGATCCCATGTGTCTTCTGCCAAAAACTGTTGATTCAATAGAGGAAGAACTGGGCAAAAGGCATGTGGCATGTGGTATGTTGCATTAAGCTGCTTGTTTATCCCAGCTGCCCAGAACCAAAACAGTCACACAGAAACGATATTACTTAAAACACTGCTTGGCCCATTGGCTCTAGCTTCTTATCGGCTAACTCTTACATCTTAGTTTAACCCGTTTCTATTAATCTGTGTGTTGCCACATGGCTGTGGATTACCTGCTAAAGTTCCGGGCATCCATCTCTGGTGGGGCTACATGGCTTCTCTCTGACTCTGCCCTTCTTTTTCCCAGCATTCAGTTTAGTTTTTCCCACCTAGCTCTGTTCCCCTATAGCTCTGCTATAGGCCCAAAGTGGTTCTTTATTAACCAATGGTAATCACAGCACACAGAGGGAAATCCCATATCAGTGGTGTGCATAATTAAGCAGCTCTAGTCAAGGTGTGGTCTTGACCACCATTGACCCTTTCTTATCTCAGCTCCGGTCCCTTTAGCTGGTCTGAGAAGTGTTTTCCTCTGTCATCCTGTCTTAGTTGTCCTTCTGGGGACCATTCTGGTTCCTAGTGGGTGTTCACTTCTGTTCCAGAGTATAGCTCTGGTTTCATAGCTAGTAGTCAACACCTGGTATGGAGGGTTTGTTCCACTGCCCTTCCTGGAATTGCAGACTGCAAGGTTACATGATTTCAGTAGCCAGAGAGTGAGAAAAACAGAGACAAAATGAAGACAGAGATGCTAGGCTTTCCTCTTCCACTTGGTTACCTTATGGGCCCAAGCAGGGAGCCAGTGCTGTTTAGTAAATGCAGTTTGTAAGTTTCTGTTTCAGTGAGGGCCAGTGTATGGCAAATGGGACCCGGTGAGAGGATTGTGGTGGGAAAACAGTGTTAAAGGGAAGCCTGTGAGGGAGATCAGAGCTGTCCCTGGAAGTGATTCCCAAACAGCTCTGAAGGGCCCTTGTGAGTTAGCCTGATGAAGGGTGGCAGAAAACAGAGGGAAGAAAACCTTGCAGACACCCCCACCCCCAAACAGACAGGGAAGGAAAAATCAAACCACTGTGGTGTGAGAATTCTGTTAGCAGGGTCTGAGTGATAAGGTTTTTGAATGCCAGGCACTGGATTATCATTTTTTCAAGGACACCCGTAACACCATAGTGTGAATTGAAAAGCCTGTCAGAAGTACAGCTTTGTTTTATTTTCTGATTCACCCCCCCCCCCCCCACCCCGTAGCAAAACAAGGCAAATTTTGTCTTCTCTCCAACTGGGAATTCCAGCAAGACTCTACTTTCTAAAAAGTTATCTGTACCACCATTAAGTACAACAGCCTAGTCATAGGAGGGTTGGAGAAAAGAGTAGACAATCTAAAGACGTTAACAATGAGGGCCTCTTACATTGTATTACATCGTAGTATATAGTTAACAGATTGGCTTTGGAGTTATCTGGGCAAGGGCAAGCAGTTTTGCTCACTAAACTAACCTTGAACAAAGACAGCTAACCTAAGTATAACTTCATCTTTTAAATGAGGTAAGTGAGTTCCTAATGCAGTCTCTTGCATTTTCATGGGTAATAAGTAACATTGAACATATTTTGTTCATACACAGCCCACAGATTTGATTAGTAGGGATTGTTGTCATGAGGAAACATTTGTAGTCCACGTAGCCAACTTCATGCTGGCAGTCTGAAGTTATAAAAAGATCATTAGAAAGTAATGAGCCTGGCCACAGGAGAATTCTGTACTTGGTAAAAATTTGCTAGGCAATTGTTTGTGTCTGGCTCCCTTTAATAAGTTCAAGCTAGGATAGACTTAGAGAAATTCAGTTTTCGAGTACATTTGAAAAACCTTTAAGTCATCTTTGATCCTTCTCCAGATTTAATCTTTTGGGAAATTCCCTTGACTCTAACTTCACAATACTCAGATTCTATCATTTCTAAGCCTTGATAATCTGTGTTTTTCCAGATCCCCCTGAATATGACCTGTGGAAAGCCTGTGTCATCACCAGCCCAGTTCTGGTTGTTTTATTAAATGGAACGCCTAAGTAGGCAAAGTGCCGTCTCTTAGTGTCCCTGCTCAGATCCTAGGATGCTGGGGCCAGCTAGTGGAGCTCTGAGGTTAGGGTGCTACAGGCCTGGGCTTCACAGAATGGGGACTGTCAGTCAGCTCCTTAGCAAGGCTCTGAAGGTAGAGAGTCTCAATGGTGTCTGGAGCTTGCAGCAACTGCATTGTTGGCTCTTCACAGCTCTTGCTTTCCCACAGCCTCAGCTCTCTGAAGCCCCTGCTCCTGGCTCTAATCTGGGATTCTTTTGCTACTGGGTGTATCTAGGGCTGAGGGCCCCAGGGGGTTACTGTTTTTTGCTCAGACTCTTCTGCCCATGATGAAGATCTAGAATGCTCTGTGAATGCTGCTCATCCAAATCTCACCAATCTCAGGAGTGTACTAGCTATTTATGGGTGGGGGAGGTGCTCCTCCCCCACCAGATAAAGGACAGGAAGGAGATCAGGGTGACTATGGGGCGGCCAGTCAGCTAAAGGTCATCTGTACCTTTCATAACTCAAGTAAAGACTCCTGGAGCAATAGCTATGACAATCAGCGCTTCTGGCACCTGGATAGATGGCTGTCTGGGGGATTCAGTGGTTGAGTTTTCTCCGATTGTCAAAGACTGGATTAGAGTCCCCTAGGCTGATGGAAGATTTAACAGCCAGAGGTGTCATGATGACTTTTCAAAGATCCAGAGGGAGTGGCTGCTTGATTGACAGCTCTGGGGGTTCCCTGAAATAGCTGAATTTGCAGATGTTACTGATTCCGTGGACTTTGAACGTATTAACATGTCCTGCAAACCAGATGTGGCTTGCTGGCTTTGCCAGTCACTTATCAACACCCATTAGCAATGGTCTTCACAGGAGTCTAACTCTAGATTACTATGTAAAAAGTTTAATTTTTAAGGATTTGAAAATTTCTCACTTATCTATGGACTAGTGGACCAAATTCAACAAGTGGCCAGTTTTCTTTCCTATCTTTAATTAAATGTAGCAACTAGACTGGAGATTGCCAGCTCTTACTGAGCACTATCGCAGTCCCCCATCATCTGTGTTGCCAAGTGCCTCTTCCTTACAGGACACTTTGAAAAGGTATGTTGTTGCATAAACCCTGCAGTCAAATTGTTCCTTACACTTGCACAAAGTTTAACTTAATGATAACTTCAAGTTTTTGGCACATTTTTGAATTTTTATCACGTATGTTTCTGTCATCATCTGTTTTTGCATCTTTCGCAAAAAAGATTGAAGGTTGGAAAAATGGCTCAACAATTAAGAGCACTGGCTAATCTTCCAGAGGACCTAGGTTCAATTTCCAGCACCCACATGGTGACTCACAATCATCAGTAACTCTAGGTCTAGGGCATCTGATGCCCTTTTCTGGCCTACTTGAGCACCAACCAGGCACATACATGGTAATATAGACACACACACACACACATGTGGATGCTGGAAACCTAACCTGTAGTCTCTGGAAGAGCAGCCAATGCTCTTAACCACTGAGCCACCTTTCCAGCCTCTGTGCATTCTTTCTTGACTGTATCTCTCATGGGTTTCTGTGTCTCAGACTTATTAATGCTTTTTTCTTCCTCTTTGATTATCTTATTTGTGCAGAGACATCAGGTGTTGAAATTGGTTTTATTGTCTGAGATAGTCTTTCTCCTGTTCCACTTTTGTCTTTACACTCTCTGCTCGTAAATTCTTTCTACTTTTTTAAAACATACATTATGATTTTTTTTCCTCCAGGTCTACACGGAGACGTCACTGAACGCTTCAGAGCAGTTACGATACTTTGTGTGTTTGCGCATTTGTCACCTTAGTGTGGGTACATTGTATGTGTGCAACAGTTACACATCTGAGTGAATGTTATCTCGTTTTTCTAAACTGTAAGCCCTTCAAGAGCTCATTATAATTTATTTAGTGACTAGTGTGTTTTGTTTGGAAGTGGGATGATTAACTTTATTTTTGCATTTTGTAAAATAATTTGTGCATTCTCCCTCTTTGTTTTAAAACGGTATCACATGCCTCTGAAACTCTAGATTGAAATTAACCAAGGCTGTTCCAACAAGACTGGTTACAAAGTTATGACAGCAGGAAATCTATGGGGCATTTTCTTAATTAGTTATTGATGTGGGCATTCTTAGCTCACCATGGTCAAGGCGTGACCCTTGGGCAGGTGGTTTGGGTGAAAAAAGTAGGCTGACTGAGTAAACCATTGAGGAGCAAGCCAATAAGCAGCATTTCTCCTTGGCATCTGCTTTAGTTCCTGCCTCCAGTTTCTTGCCTCGAGTTCCTGCCTTGGTTTTGGCCTGAGAGCCAAATAAACCCTTTCCTCTCCCAGTTGCTTTTGGTCATGGCATTTATCACAGCCTTAGAAACTAAGACTTGGTCACCCATTGGAGCATGGCTAGCCCATCAGAGGCTGCATCCCTGAAGAAAACCAACTCCCTTTTCCTGCAGCCATCAGTTCCCAGTAGCTCCTCAGCTAGCGGTGGGAGTTCCTGAGCTGGGATTCTGGCTGGCTTGATTTTTGCAGGTCTTGTGCATTCACTTGCAGCTGTCATGTGTTCCTGTGCCCAGTGGCCCTGTTGCATGCTGGTCCTCTTCAGCTCCAATTGTTTTGAACTGAGAAATTCCGTCAGTCCATTAGTGGCATGATGACAAGTTAGTCTTTCTTCTATGGTTTAGGATATATGTACACAATTACATTTAGTAACTATTTGAATATTAATAGAATCTTGGTAACACATTCATGCTTGTATCTTCCTTATAAAGTTGCTCTGAATAGGTTTCTCCTATCAAGAAAGTTTTTTCAACTAAAGTGAATAAAATCTTGCTAATTGGGAGAGCTAAGATAAATTTGTGGAAACTGAAATTCTAGTATATTTGGCCAAAATAGTTTCTTAAAAATTTTGGATTTCTGTTGAAATAAATCCATGCCTTCTAGAACCTTCAACTCTTATTAAAAGAAATTCTTTTTGTTTGGATCTCATGTGCCCAGGCTGACTTTGAACTAGCTAAGAGTGTCATTGCACTTTGAATCTTTCTTCCTCCACCTCCCAAGTGTTAGGATTGCAGGCTTGTGCCATCATGCCTGGTGTAACTTTTAGACTTTTATTTTAAAATACTGGAAAATGCTCCAAGACAGACTGTATACAGAAACAGTAACTGCAAGAAAGTTAAACTGTGTATCAGTTCACAGGCTTAAGTTGGTTCTTGTCAGATCACAGTAAGGAAAACAGTTATACAATCAAGATTATAAATGTGTTTAGAGAAGGGTCGGGTAAGATAGATAATTCAGTGTTCAAAGGCAGTTAGCTACAGCTGAGGTAGATTGATAAAAAGCAGCAATGGGAGTGTTGAAAGCAGGCCACGATGGCAGAATAGTGAAAATTCTTGAGGTGAGTTAGAGGAAAAAAACCCAAAAAACAAGAGAGATGATTTGTTGTAGGCAGACTGTCCTTTCCTGCCCCCAGTTCTTAAATAACCAACACGGAGACTTAATATTATTTCTGAGTGCTTGGTCAATAGCTCAAACTTATTACTAACTAGCTCTTATAATTTAAATGAACCCATTTCTATTAATCTACATTCTGCCCCCTGGTGTTACCTCTCTTTCATCTTTTTTTTTTTTTATTGCACATCACTCCTTTATTATACTGATCTGGAAAAGAAGATTTAGTATGCCCAAACAAGTTCTGGACCCACATGGTAGGGTCAAGCAGCTGGAACATGATTCAGACAGCGAAAGACAAAACCCTGGACATGATCAAGGGGCACTTCACCTCTACAAGACAAGGCAGAGGGGTCCTAACACACAGTAAGAGACACTCCTGTCCCTTGAGGACAAGGAGTTTCCTCTCTTTCATCTTATACCTCCTGTTCCTCTCTTGTTTGGATGGTGACTCCTCTGACTCCACCCTTTTTCTTCCCATTGTCCTTGTCTGGTTCTCCCACTTAAGTTACCCTGTCTAGCTATTGGCCAGCCAGCTTCCTTATTAAACCAATTCATACAGTGTACAGAAGGATTATTCCACAGCAATTTGTGGTACCTGGCAAGCATCACCAATCTGAAATATTCCCCCAAATCTAATGCCCCTGAGCATGTGCTGTCCCCAGAGTTTCAGATTTGGGAGTTTAGGATTTTAGATTTGTGGTTTGGTGTTCAGCTGATAAAGTCTATGTGTATGTCCCAAAATTTAAAACTCCTACAAATCCCGAAACACTTCTGGTCCTGCACATTTTGGATAGCCAATCTGTAACAATGAGAAAGAGTGCTGGAGAACATTATCAGACATTCCTGCAACTTGTGTGAGGAAAAAGATGGCCCCTTTTGCAAAAGAGCTTGAAGTTGTAAAGAAAGCATAGGTACCTCTAGCCCTGAGGGCACCATTGCACCACTTGGTAGACCCTCCCTGCACATTAAAAATGGGGGAGGGATTTGTTCCTTTTGTGTAGTGTTGCAAGTTAATTTGGTGGATCCAACATTTCTAGAGTCTCAGCTGTGCTCATAACCCAGTCCACTAATTCTGTGAATGACAATGAGTTGCCAGAGAAATATTGTGTAGTTTTAGTGTACTTCAAGTGCTTCAAGGCGGTCAGGAAAGGGGACAGTTTCTTTTAGAAATTTAAATAATCAGTTTTAAAGTCCCCTTAGCATTTATAGTATGTAGAAAACTCATTCTCTAGATCGGTTTTTCTCTAATGACTGACATTAACTGCTCACAGTCAAGCTAGCTTCCAGTAGAAATACTGCCAGCCAAGCCCTAATGATGGCTGAGACTCCAGCCCTGTCACATAAACAGTGCTGCTGCAGTAAACAGGCACCTAATCCCGCAATCCAACCCTAGAGCTTCTCTGTGCCCCAGTACCCAATGCCTGTCATGTGAAAGGAGCAATGTTGCTTGTAGATAATGTGGAAAGACAGCAGCTCCATAGCAGGCCGGGCAGCAACATTCTTGAATTCTGAATTAAAGGACACTGACTTCATGCGATGTTATTGTAATGATGACATCTTTGCAGAGTCCTTTTTGAGTATTTTCAAATGATTCCACAGCAACCCTGTGAGGAAGGCTAGTGCTGGTTTGCTATTTCCACGTTATGTATCTGTGCCAGGGGGCGATACAGTGGTAGGTATAAGGGTTATACAGCTTTCAAATGTCAGAAAAAATTGAATCTTGTTTTTTTTTAACTTCAAATTTCATGTTCTTTCCAATTTATTCTCCAAGTTCCTGAGTAAGGGTGATTTTAAGGCAATCGAATACAGGCACAGGAGCTCATGAGTTGAAGCATTCCTCAAATGTTGCTTAAATGTGAAAGGTCTTTTTATGTCATGGCTATATCTAAACTTGCAAGACTTAAAGAATCAGGTGTGCTTGTTCAAAATAGATTGTAGGACTTGTACAGACCTACTGAGTCCAAAACTTTAGGAAAAGAATGTAAAGTGTGTGTGTGTCTTTCCCCTCCTCCACTTTTCTCCCTGTGTAGCCCAGGCTGACCTTGAACTCATGTCTAAGCCTCCTATTGGAACTCTGGAATTATAATGTGTCACCCACACCTGTCCTGAAAAATTATTTTTAATCAGTAAAAATTTCTTCTTAAAAAAACATTACATTTATTTGGGGCCAGGATGCACATGTAACATGGTGCCTGTGGAAATCAGGAGACTTGAGGGAGTCAGTTCTCCTCTTCCTCTATGGGAGTCTTGGATTATCAGGCTTGGCAATAGATGTATTTACCTGCTTAGCCATCTTGTCCACAGATAAAGATTCTTAAGGGACTAGAGAGATAGGTCAGCAGCTAAAAGCACTGTAATCATGAGGACCCGAGTTCAGGTACCAGCACATGTAACAAGCTGGATGTCCTGACAAATACCTGCAACCCCAACTCTCAAGGTTGGGGCCAGTGGAGACAGTATCCTCACTAGGTTTGTGAGACTTTCAGCCTAGCTGAAGAAAAGACGGGAGAGAACCTGACTCAGTAGGAATAGATAGACACCCAGTATCCTCTTCTGGCCCTCTGCATGCATACAGGAGCAAGCATCCACACATAGTCATAGCTATACATTCAACACACACACCCAGATACAGGCATGCAGAGCCTATAGAATATATAGCCATGCAGTGCTGGTGCACACCTTTAATCATAGCACTCGGGAGGCAGAGACAGGTGTTCTTTGAGTCCGAGGCCAGCCTTGACTATAGAGTGCATTCCAGGACAACTAGGATTTACACAGAGAAACCCTGTCTCAAAAAAGCAAACAAAAACAAAGAATAAATGTGTGTATGTATTCATTAAAAGTGAATTCTTAAGATACACTATTTTAGGAAACACTATTGTGGTCAGCGTCTCCTCAATCCATGCAAACTTTTAAGCCAAGTATCCATTTTTCAGACCAGGGTTTGATTTATAATGGTGTTAAAACTTCCAGTATTTTCTGTATTTATTATGTGCCTACAACTTTAAATGTTAGAGAATTGGCCAAATTCTCTATTTAAGAAGAATTGGCCAATTCTGTGTTTGTGTGCTTAGGACAGATTAAAAACGAAGGAAAACATTTGATTCTCAGTATGTTGCTATGTGCTCAGAGCACCTTCAGTGTGTCTCAGTTGTCCCTAGTTGGAAGCTGGGCATGAGGGGAGAGGGTAGTCAGTAAAACTGATTTTGGGCAGATACAATAGAAGTTTTAAATTTTGCTATTTTAGATAGACCCATAGAAACACAGCTGAAGACATTGAAAATTTAAATGTAAAGAGCTGAAAAAGCAGTACTTGCTATTTTTTCTTTTTGGTGACTTTTTATTCACTCAGAAATCTTAGTTTATTTTTGTTATATTTAGAGGAAAGAAAATTTTAAATATATTTTCTTTTCTTATAGGTAGATGTTTAAAAATTACCTTTATTGTGGGGACTGGAGAGATAGCGTGCTGATTAAGAGTGCTTTCTGCTCTTCCAGAGGACTGGAGTTTGGTTTCCAGCACCCACATGAAGCAGATCATAATCATCCAGGGAATCCAACTCTTCTGGATTCTCTGGGCACTTTACTCATTTGCATCTCCCTCCCTCAAATGTATAATTAAAAAATATAAATCTTTTAAAAGATTACCTTTATTGTGAAGTTAATATGAGTTACTTCTTGGCGAAGATTCTTTTTTCTTTATTTATGAGACATTTTTACTGTTAGCTAAGCTGACCTTGAATTTGTGACCTTTCTGTTTCAACCTTCTGGGTACTGATTCTTTTGTGTGTGCAAGTGTGTGCTCAGGTTTTTTTTTTTTTTTTTGAGACAGGGTCTCTCATAGGCTTAGGGCTCACCAAGTAGAATAGGGTGGCTAGCTAGGAAGCCCCAGGGATTTCCCTGTCTACCTCCCCAGCACTGGGATTACAGTGTCTACTGATGTGGGATTCCCTTCTGTATGCTGTGAATACCATTGGTTAATAAAGAAACTGTCTTAGGCCTGTGCAAGGCAGAGCTGAGTTAGGTGGGGAAAACTGAACTGAATTCTGGGAGAAAGAAGGCAGAGTCAGGGAGAAGCCATGTAGCCCTGCCGGAGACAGATGCCAGAACTTTACCTAGTAAGTTAGCCAGAAATACGCTTAAGCTATTGGCCAAACAGTATTGCAAATAATATGGTTTCTGTGTGATTATTTCAAGGCTGAGCAGCCAGGAACAAAGACGCGGCCTCCTATAACAAATTGGTGCCAACATGGGGCCAAGTAAAATCCACTTAAAACCTGAGAGAGTTTGGGGGAAAAATCTAGGCAAAATAAAACAAAGCAAAAACCAACCAACCAAAACAAAACAGAGTTAAGCATGGCTTAATGCCTTAGCTCCTTTAAGAGAGGTTTTCCTGATTCAGCGGTAGCAGAAAAAAGCCATGCCGTTTTGAAATGGCAGCTTTCTAGGCTGTGCTGCCAGCATGAATTCTGGCTCTTTCAGGAGGACAAGCATTTAAATTGGATTTGTGGGCAGTGTGCTGCAAGTTACGTGGTGTCAGCATGGACCAACTGGTTATTAGAGTTGAGGTGGTGAGGACGGCTCCCACCCAGCAAATATGCTCAAGCTATTGGCCAAACAGTGTTGCAAATACTATGGTTTCTGTGTGATTATTTTTGGGCCTGAGCAGCCGGAAACAAACAGGTGACCTTCCTACAACAATCTACTACCCTGACTGACTTTTTAAATGTGGGTTTTGTAAATTAAATTCAGATCCTTATGCTTTCAAGGCACTTGCTTTACTAATTGAGTGAACTCTTTCTCCAGACTGCTATGACGATTCTTTAAATAAAAATTATTTTTTAGATTTATTTTATGTGCATGAGTCTAATGTGATGTTTTATTCCTTTACTCTTTTTGAGGGTTCCACCACCCAGCTGCCAAGTATAATTCACACATGGGGGCTTATTCTTAGTTATTCTTACTTATTCTTGGTCTTACCTTGACTTGTTCTTTTTTTAAATTATCCCAACTACCTTTTGCTTCTGGGCTTTTATCTTTCTCTATTTCTGTATACCTTTCTTTACTTCTTCCTCCGTGACTTGTTGTGTAGCTGGATGGCTGGACCTGATATTCTCTTCTCTTTGTTCTCTTGCTGTTTCTCTTCCTTCTTTCTCCTTCTGTTTATCCTCTCTGCCCATTAGCCCCACCTATCCTTGCTCCTGCCTTGCTTTTGGCTGTTCATCTCTTTATTAGACCATCAGATATTTTTGACAGGCAAAGAATTACAGCTTCTCAGTGTTAAACAAATGCAACATAAACAAAAGTAACACACCTTAAAATGATATTCCCCAACACATAAGTATTTGACTTGCTTATATGTATGTGTACTGTGTACATGTACCATGTACATTCCAGGTGCTCCTGGACATGAGAAGAAGGCACCAAATCCCCTGGAACTGGAGTTAATGAAAGCCACCTTGTGGGTGCTGGGAACAGCATATGATAAACTGCTGAGCTATCTCTAGCCCCTGAAGGAGGAGTCTTTGAAGGATCAAAATGGAAGGTAGAGGCAAGAGGATTAGAAGCTTAAGGTCATTCTTCCCTGCAGAGTGAATTTGAGGCCAGCCTGGGCTACATGAGACCCAGTATAAAAAAATTACAATAACAACAAACAGCAAAAGGGCAGTAGATTGAATAGGATAGCACAGGTGGTGGTATTTAAAGTTTTTTCCTTTAGACTTTATTTTTTTCAAAGCTTTTATGGGGCTGAGGGTGAAACCTGGGGGATTGTTGGTGGTAGACTAGGTATAGCAGTTGGTGGTGGTCAAGGAAGCAAAGACTGTAGGTGCCTTTTTTTTTTTTTTGGGTAAATGTATGTTCATGGGGGTAAGGGAGACAGCAGAGTTCAGGGAACTGTGCAGTGCTGGGGCTCTGCACTGGTAAAATGCAAAAAGAGGGAGCAGTCTTTGAGAAAATAAGTACTGTGCTGTCAGGTTCTGGGTGATGTCCATGCCGTCTTACCATAGGTCAACCCCAGGCTGAGCCTAGTGTTCTGTGCTTAAATCCTTTGGCTTAACAGTTGGGTGTCAAAATTACCTGCTGTGGTTTCTAGTCTAGAAGAGTTTGAATCTTAGTGCATAATATTTTAGGAAAGAGAGAATACTGTTTGTTGTTAGTTTTTTGGAGAACATTATTTTTGTTCAGTCGGCATGTATCTCCCAAAGCACCTTGTACTGTAGGTTGGCAAATCAGTTTTGGACAGGAAGTACAGTGAGAAATACAAGAGCTGAATCAGTATCTCAGCTTTATTTTGGTCAACTGTCCATGTTGGTCCTTCACCACCAATTTTTTAGGTTTATCCAAAAACTCTCACCTTGCCCATCTTCAGAGACATTTGAGTCCTTGGAGGCACTGTAGAAGTGCAAAGCATTGTGCAGCCTCTGGACCTTGGGCCTTTTCCCCACTTCCATTTTCAATTAGATACCTGGAAATAGAATCATCCCATGATTCAATCAAACTGTGAGGTTCATATTGCTGCTAGGCTTATTTTGGGTTCTGCTGCAGCTTTGTCATGATCAACATCTGATTCTCTTTTTGATGTGATTATCTAATACATGTCAGTTTTAGAGGGTAGCTAAAATAGATTCCCCCCTACAATTTTATCAACGTAAGCTCTATTTCTGATTCAAAAGTTCACTTAGTTTAATCACAGTGTTAAAGATGTTCCTTAAACTTTGATCTTAATAGGCATAAAAAGTATGGAAATGAATTAAGAATATAGTGAAATTATTACTAATGCAGTGACATTTCAACTGCCATATAATTAGAAGATTTTTGTAGTTTGACATAACTCCCATTATTTTATTATAGGCATTAGTTAAGAGATAGTTAGGAGTTCACGTCATCTCTGTTTCAGTACCTTACTGTTCACAGCTCCGGTTAAAAGGAAATTAGGAATGCTTTTTTTTTAAAAATAGATTTTTATTCATAGTTCAAAATTAGGTTCTTAGGATTATGCTATTATGACACAACAGTACCTATTTATAGCAAACGTCAACTCTTGGGTTTGAGATTTAATTCAGTGGTAGACTTATCTGCCATATATGAGGTTCTGAATTCAAGTTCCAGTACTACACAGGAGGAACAAAGTATCATTTTTGAAATGAAATATTTTTTAGAATTTGCTTTGAATCTTCTTTTAAAAATCAAGGTTAGGATTGTATGTTGAAGATTATCAAATCTTTTAGAAATATTTACTTGAAAATTTATTATTTTGTTATAGAGATTATGAATGAATTCTTTTTAAATCCATACTATTTATTAAAATTACTATGAATGGAAATACTTTTTACTTTTTGTGTTTTGGATTTTGCCAGAAGCATTTTTTTAGACAAGTTGAATTGGCTTTAGAGGGCACCTGTTAAATGACTTGCTGAAGCTTAATGTCACTGCAGTCTTGGCACTAGTGCAGAGCTCATGGTTCAGTTAATCCAAGGCAGGAGCCAGAAGTTCTGGTATTTATACACTAGAGGCCACTAGTCACTAGTTGAAGTCTCATTAGAGAGGAACATCCCTTTAATGGAACTATTCTTCAGTGCACCTGGGTGATGCTAGTTTCAGCCATGAGAGGAAGTTCATGGGTGGAGAGATGCCAACAGAATGTGCTGCCAGTGGGATTGTCAGAGGGCATATGGGCAGGATACTACTAACATAGCTGCAATATTCATCACAATATTTGCATTTGGTTCCATTTTCTTTAAACAAAGCAATGTGTGAGGATGGAAAACTTGTTCTTTAGGTAATAAAAGAAATACAGTTGAATGAAGCATGAGTTGATGTGTGTTACAGTCTTGTTGGTGGAGCTTTTATCATATCATAATGGTTGAATTAACAAAATTTACTACTGGTAATTAACTGTTGGTAATATAAATATATTAATTTCTATAAATATAGGTGACCATTAACTAAATATTGAGTTTGTTTTAAGTGTATGAGCTAACCTTTTCCTCTTCATAATTTAATACTGATTCATGATATGGAAAATGATTTTTACTGGTCCCCTACAGGTTAGCTACAACTCTTAGGTAAGTTGTAGCACATAGAGTAGGTTGCTTATTGACAGAATTTCAAATTTGTATAAGAAGTGAATACTTCGGTGGTGGTTGGGCCTTTCCTCTGCTGCAGGGATTAAATTTCAGTTATTTCAGTGCTTGCTTTATCTTCGCCTTGCATGTTGGTTAGGGTTGGATAGTTGTAGCAGTGAATGCAGGTAGAGGTCTGCTGGAAGAAGGGCTTCTCAGATGCTCTCCGGAGCCTAAAAGATAGTCAAGAGAAAGTGTAATTATGTGAGAATGTGATGTTAGCAGGCATCCATGCTATTAGAGGAAACACTGGGAAAGATCTAAGCCTGGAGTGTAGAGTAGAAAGATGGAAGGCACTGGGTTCTTTGAGCCTGGCACCAAGCTGCTGACCTCCGATGCTGGTGGAAACCTACACTGTTCTTGACTTTGAGATGATGAATCCCACTGTCCTGAAAAAGACTTCTGTTGATTGCCACTGGAGAACTTCTAAGCTATAGACTGAGGAGAAAGGGAAAAACTGCTCTTGATTTGAATGCAATTTCACAGTTGATCAAAGTCCTCCATATCTAGATATAAAAGTCAGTAACTTTTCTGAACCTGGTGTAGTGGTCTTTGCTTGCTATCCTAGCGCTTGGGAAATGGAGGAGGAAAAAAGATGCTGAGCAAAGTAATCTTTGGTAGAAAAGCCAGTGGTATGGGAAGTCCTTCTGTATATGTGTTGCTTTTATTGGTTAATAAAGAAGCTGCTTTCAGCCCATGGCTTAATAGAATAGTCAGACTGGAAGATTTTATGTATGTATGTATGTAAATACATACACATATGGCAGAGTCAGTGGGAAGCCATGTAGCTGCCTGCAGGAGACTGATACACTGAAACCTTGTCAATAAGCCACAGCCATGTGGCAATACACAGATTAATAGAAATTGGCTAATTTAAGATAAAAGATTTAACTCTTAAGCTATTGGTCAAACAGTATTGAAATTAATACAAATTTCTGTGTTATTACTTTGGGTCAGAGCAGCTGGGAACGAATGAACATCTTCCCTCAACAAATTGGTGCCAAGGTGGGTGGATGGGCTCTGTTTGCTTGCAACAATTAAGAGCACTGTTGCTCCTTAAAGAGAAGTCTTACTGATTCAGTGGTAGCAGAAGAAAAATGAGCGGTTTCAAAAGGGCAGTTTCCTGGTCTATGCTGCCAGCAGGAACTCTGGCTCTTTCAGGAGACTGAGCACTTGAATGGGGTTTGTGGACAGCATGCTGCAAGTTACTCAGTGGCATCATGGGCCAACTGGTTACCAGAGTTGAGGTGGTGAGCGTGGCTCCCACCTGGCAGTCTCAGAGGCAATGAATGGACTTCTGCTATGTTGGATTGGGAGGAGCCAAAAGGCAAAGCAGCCTTAGCCCTAGCTATGCCAGTTTGCATTTTAAGAAGCAGTCCTGATCAGAAAAAGATTACAGATACACAATAAAGATAGATTCAGATAAAAAAGACCTCTAAATTGGTCACAGTGCTGGATAAATGTACATAGGCTTGAGAGAGAGGAAAAAAGAGTAAAGACAGTAAAAGTAATATAAAAGAGTACAGACAGTCATAGATTAAAAAATTAATAGAGTAAGAAAAGCTATGTAAAGATGGAATGTATACAATCTGGATTATGTACATGTTGTATTTTCTTTAAATTTTTTGACTGTGATAAGCTAAGTACAGCTTCATTGTACATACATTTCATTGTATGAGCTGCTAAGCTAAACCAACATATGTATTTTAAAGGTATCTTGATTTCAAAATTTCAGTCTAAGGATTTGTTGCTTTGGAAAAGAGGTTCTTCTTTTGTTTCCACAGAGGAGGAGAACCTGTGGATTCCTTCCAGACTAATGTGGTTTGATGGACCAAGATCCCCTGAAATATTGCCATAAACACCCCTAAAAAATTACCTTGCCCAACAAAAAGTAGGGAACACTTTGGAGAGAACTATGCCCAAATTCCCAAATATTGTTTATAAATGTTTGTTTATATTTAAAGGGGGATATGCTATAGAGATTTGCATTGGTATGGATCTTGGTTTATTGATACAAATTTAAGGTCAATTTTGTTATATGTATATTTCTGCTCTTGATTAAGGTATTGTGTTTGTGCAACTCATTTAAAAATGTAATGTATAATTAAGAAACACAGGTTAATAGACAGTCATCTCTAATAGTCAAGCTTGCAGTCATGTTAGGGTTTCTAGTTATATAGAGATATATTTCAGTTAGAAAGATGATCTTCAACATTATATGACTCTTCTTGACAATGAGACACATCTGCTTCTGGCAGCATCAATCCACTTCAAGAGGAAGATGGGCATTGGGGAAGCTCTTTATGGACTTTGTTAGCCATTTGGGCAGGAGGCTGCTCTTTCCTGGACTGCTTGATGTTATGCTGCATGAACTGGACACGCAGGACACACAGACAAATGACTTGCCTAAAGGTGAGACAGTCTTTCAGGGTCCCTGCTTAATGAAAGAGTCTGCCAAACATTCTGCAGGACACAGAAGAAGGGGACTGAAAAACTGCCAACATAGGTGGAACTGTCTTTGAAATTTCCTGCTTTATGGAAAAGTCTGCCAGATACTATGGGCCAGTAGGCTGAAGATGGATGCCCACACATTACAGAAGAACTTTGGGTGACTGTCCAGGCAGCAAGATGTCTCTATTGATTCTAGAATTTTGGAAGTTGCTTACAATTCTCTTCTTGTTTACATAGGTAATATATCCTTCTGTACTCTTTGATGGAGTTGAAGAATAGGTAGTTATCATTATAGTTTTCCTTAGTTAAGGTAAAAGATAAAATAGATATAAATATTGTAACTGCAATTCTTGCTTGATACCTGTTTTGTTACATGTAATCTTAACTATATTAAAGTTAAAACCTTCCTTTGTCTTTAAACAGAAAAGGGGAAATGGTGTGTGAAATCCTTCTGTGTATGTGTTGCTTGTATTGGTTAATAAAGAAGCTGCTTTCAACTAATGGCATAACAGAATATAGCCGAACTGGAAAAGATATATGTAGAGAGTGTAGTTAGATGCACTGAAACCTTGCCAGTAAGCCTCACCTACATGGCAGCACACAGGTTAATAGAAATGGGTTAATTTAAGATATAAGAGTTAGCCAGAAATACACTTAAACTATGGGCCAAACAGTATTGCAATTAATACTGATTTCTGTGTGATTATTTTGGGTTGGAGCAGCCGGGAACGAAACAATATCTTCCCCCAATAAACCAGTCCTGGAGAAATCACAATACATGATCTCAAATTATACTACTGAGACATAATAACAAAAACTGCATAATACTGGTAAAAAAAAAACCCAAAACAAAACAAACAAACCAAAACATAAAAACAAACAATAGCAAAACCAAAAAGTTCATCCTAATATACACAGTGAATCTTAATCCAGTCCAGGCTACATGACATCTTGCCTCAAATAAATAAACAGTAGCTTTTGTATATAGCAAGCACAAACTTGCCAAGAATGAAATCAGGGAGAAATAGTAACTTCAAAAATAAAAATCTTATTAGGGCCTGGTGGATGAAGGACACTTACATGTCTGCCCAGGGTCACTCACCTTGGGCAGAGAGGTGAAACCGCAGGCCAGTTTGGCACTTTGTGGCACTGGGTGGTAGGGTGCCATTATGGTAAGCCAATATATGGTGGGGTTTGGGAAAGAGAGGGGGGGTGCAGAATGGCTTATGTTCTGTTGAGAGTGGCAGATCTGAAGAAGTGAAGGCAGTGAGGAACAGACTGGGAGGGGAGGCCTGTTTGCTACTGGGGGCTATGCTGATGTCAGGGCCTGGGCTGCTGTCAAGACAGTCTTTGTTGACGTCTGTGACTCCTGTTATCATCGAACCCTTTGAGGTCACACAGGGTCTAGGTTGCCACATTTGTGCCTGATGGCCATGTCACCACAGGTCCCTTCCCCCATCTGAGTGGCCTGCACTGCCACCTGGGGCCATGGAGGCATCTGGGCCCCAGTTGTAGCCGAGGGCCACGTTTCGGTCTGTGGCTTTACCGCAGCCAGATTCTGTGTTGATGTTGATGGCCTGCATTGCTACCAAAAGCCCACAAAGATGCCTGGGTTCTAGGTTGCCACCTGTGGCTATTTTGGAGTCTGAGGGACATTCAGCCGCTAGAGCCATGCCAATCTGGCTTGCACTGCCACCTGGGGACATGTTGTCATCTGGGTCTGAACTGCTGTTGAGAGCCATGTCTGGATCTGTTGCCCTGCAGCCAGGGTCTACTTTAATGTCAGGGGTTCCTGTTATCACAGAAGGACATGAGGACGCCCAGGGTCTGGGCTGCCACATGTGGCCATATTGGTGCCTGGGGGCCTTGCAACAGGAACTGATCTGAGTGACCTGTCCTGCCCCCTGAGGCCATGGAGGCTTCTGTGTCTGGACTGTAGCCCAATGTCATGTCTGGGTCGGTGGCCCTACTGCAGCTAGGGTCTGAGTTGATATCTGTGGTTCCTATGACTGCCAGAGGCTGAGTACATACCAGGGGTCTGAACTGACATCTGGGGCCACGTTGGCATCTGAGGGTCATGCTGCTACTGGGCCATACAGTCCTGCACTGCCACCCAGGGCCATGGTGTCATCTAGGCCTGAGCTGTGGCCTAGGGTCATGTCTCAGTCTGTACTGCTGCTGGGTCTGGGTTGATGTCTGTGGCCCATGTATTCACCAAAGGCCACAAGGAAGCTCAGGTTCTGGGTTGCCATGTTGGAGTCTGAGTGACATGCTGCTGCTAGGGCCATGCTGACCTACGATCCCACCTAGGACCTGGGTCTTGTCCCTGCCTAAGCTGCTGCTGAAGGTCATGTCTGGATCCATGGCCCTGCTATAGCCAGGGTCTGCTTTGATGTCCGTGACACCCTTTACCCCCAAAGGCTGTGCAGATAGATGCCTAGGGCCTGGGCCTACACCTGGGGCCATGTTGATGCTTGAGTGTCAGGCTGCTGCCATACAGTTCTGGGTTCCTGTGGCCCCAAGCTGTGGGAGATGGGGTGTGTGTCTGTGGTCCTATGGCAGTTAGGGTCTGTGTGATGTCTGTGACTCCTGTCACCATCAAAAGTCCAGTGTGCTAATAAGTCAAACAATTTTTTTAAAAATATTTATTTATTTATTATGTATACAATATTCTGTCTGTGTGTATGTCTGCAGGCCAGAAGAGGGCACCAGACCTCATTACAGATGGTTGTGAGCCACCATGTGGTTGCTGGGAATTGAACTCAAGACCTTTGGAAGAGCAGGCAATGCTCTTAACCACTGAGCCATCTTTCCAGCCCAAGTCGAACAATTTTTAAAAGAAATAAAAATGGCCAACAAATATTTGAAATTGTTCACCATTTCTAACCACCAAGGAAATGCAAACTGAAACTGCTACGAGATTTTATTCCATCACATACAGAATGGCTACCATCAAGAACACAAGTAAGAAGCTGGGCAGTGGTGGTGCACGCCTTTAAGTCCAGCATTTGGGAGGCAGCAGCAGGTAGATCTTTATGATTTTGATGTCAGCCTGGTTTACAGAGTGAGATTCAGGATAGCCAAGGCTACACAAGGAAACCCTGCTCAAAAAACCCAATGAAAAAAATTCTAACTAGCCCATGCGACTGAAGGAAAAGAAAGAAAGGAAGGAAGCAAGCAAATACATACTGGCTAGGATTTGTAGAGAAAAGAACTCTTATTCACTGCTGGTAGGAAGGTAAATACATGCAGCCACCAATAAGACAGTGTATCACGGAGGTTCTCCTGCCTGCTTCCGACTGTGTTACTCACCGTAGCTAGGAAATGGAACCAGCCTGGATTGTGGCCATGTTCATTTATTCCTTTCTTAGTGATGTTTGGATGTAGTGCATTAGTGAGCTTGTTCTCTCTTCCTGATCTTCCTCCTTTTGCTTGCCCAGCCATGTCAGTTGGTGATGCTCTCCACTGTGGTTTCATATACATTTGATTCATTGAATTCTTAATTTCTGTTGTACACACACACACACACACACACACACATATATATATATATATATTTAATTTCAGTTTCCTTGCTTGCTGTGGGCTTGTTGCAGCTGCCTGTTGAGCAATTCCCATTTCCTTGGGGGGTAGGCAGTGAGGAGACACTAAGGCAATGTAAAAGTTCTTTATTATGAAAGGGTTGGGTTTTTTTTTTTTTTTAAGTTTTTCGAGACAGGGTTTCTCTGTGGTTTTGGAGCCTGTCCTGGAACTAGCTCTTGTAGACCAGGCTGGTCTCGAACTCACAAAGATCCGCCTGTCTCTGCCTCCCAAGTGCTGGGATTAAAGGCGTGCGCCACCACCGCCCGGCAAGGGTCGGGGTTTTTATGGGGTTAGGGAAATTAAACTACAGCAGTTGGTTGTCCTTTTGAAACTGGCAGTCGCTGCTGGTGTGTTGTGATTGGCTAGGAATGTCCATCATTAGTTACTGTGCTTTTGGTCTGCTGACAGGTTGTTTTGGCCAGTTTTGCTCATTCATTGTGAGTTAGCATGCTCTTGCTTGTGCTTGCACTGTTGCCCTGTCTCATCTAACCCTTTTTATTTTATTTTTATTGGGTGACCTTGTGGGAGTTAAGGATTTTTATAATGCCGCCTTGGGGACCCTCCCCCCCAGCATTTTGGGCTACTAGTCCTCTAAAGATTGGCTCCCTGGAAGGTCCCAAGAAGTCAGAAACAAGGGGAGACTTTTAGAATAACTAAGACTTTAAATGGCCTCCTATATTTGCATTAGCCAAGCGTGAATCACCTCTTTTGGAGGTTTGGTCCAGTGTGCTCCATAGCCATTAACACCTGGAGTGTTGCTGTGTTCACCTGCTGTTGTTGGGATCTTAGCTGTAGGAGACACTTAAGTAGAAATATTAGAGCCACCACCACCCCTCCCATAAGGCACCATGCAACAAGTTTAGGTGGGTCTAGCAGGGATTTTATGTGATCCTATAGTATCACATAAATATAGTAGATATATTTATATAGAATATAGTAGATAGGTCCAGTGAATGGACTTATGTTGAGTTGGTTGTATAGGTTCTGATTAAATGTTTACAGCTGGGCAAGGGTAAACCAGATAAAAGCTTGTGTAAATGAAATTGTTGATAGAGGAGTCTAGCCTGTTCCAGCAAGGGAAGGACACTGTCATAGGCTTTTGGTTGCCTGTTGCTAACATTCCTGGCTGCCGTGTCTGAGACATGATGTAGGACATGTGCCAGGGCTGTATTCTGGACTGTAATAAGTCTTGAATAGTTTGCATGGTTTTGGAGCTGAAGTCATTTTGGGACTTTAATTTTGCAAAAGATAATATTTTGCATGCTTGTGTGGCATAGCGGCTAACTGAAAAAATATTTACAGGTTCTGATTGAGTCATTTCCAATACCTTAAGGACCACCAATAACTTCCCTAGTTGTACTGATCCAGGATTTGGTTGGGTGAAGGCTCTTTCTGTATGATTAACTCCCATTATTATTAACCCAAAATTAGTTTTATTGGCATCTGTAAAGGCTATAATGACCAGAGGGATGGCATTTTTTGATGGTGTGGCTTAACTTTTTATCTTTAATTTTAAAAGGCGGAGGGCAGAAAGTCATCTGTCCTGAGGGAAATGATTATCCAGCATGCTCATACTGGACCTAGCAATCACTTTAAAACAGACTTCCTCTCTAAATGGTTGGTTGTTTTTTCTGGCTTTGTTTATGACAATGTCTCTGCAGTCTCTATCTTTAACTGTAACTCCTGGGTCAGGGAGTATACCAAGTACTACAAGTAGCTGCAGACTGGCCTGAAGGGCAGCAAATGGCTTATTTTCATAGATTGTTCCAGGAAGCTGGCTGAGCACATAGAACATGAGCCACAGAAACTCCCTGCTGCCACTTTGGCTCTGGAAGAGGACCTAAAGGTGTTCACAGTGCTCTCAAGCTAACTCACAAAGACACCAAAGTCTATAAGAAACTACTGATGTTTAAGTAATCTCAGCAGAGAGAACAAAATTATTGGTGCAACTTGTCCTTTTAAATGACATCTACTAGCGATCTGCCTAGTGGATGAGAACCAGTTCACCTTAACCATTGCAAACCAAGGCACACCACTTACTTCATGTACCAGGAGTATGAAGCCATTGTCTACTCTATCATTCATATCAGAACCCATTGGGAGCTTCTACAGTCTCATGCCCAGTGATAGCCCTTTTGTCATTTAGGACATTAGGTCTTTGGATGAGCCCTGGGACAATCGTTACGTAAGTGACCAGACTATCCACATCCTCAACAAGTACAGTCTGGCGGGGTGGAATTATTGTCCTTGTCAAGTTTTACGTTGACCAAGGCATTGATGGAAGCCCTAAGGGCGGAAATGTACCTGTTCTGTGTTTCAGTATCACGGGTGGCGAACACCCACTTACGAATATCCTTATTTCTAACAGGTCTGATGGCATTATGGGTGATGGTCTGAGCCTCTCCCAGGTTAGCTGTTTAATATCCTTGGTAGAGCCAGATGGGACGTGCTTTTTAACAGCATTGGTGACATGGGTCAGAAATTTAGGAAATGGTTCCACAGCCTGCTGGAGAAGATTGTGGAAATAGCCTCCACTGTCCTGGGGTATACAGACTTCGAGGGTGTTGAAAGCTAGGTTGGACAGTTGTCAATAGGTATGTAGGCCAGTCATGGATTGTGAGACAGGTCAGTGTATTGCTCATGGTCAGTAAGCATGTTGAGGGTAATGTTAAGTCCAAATTACAAATTCGTTCGGGCTTGGCTTTCTGCTACATCATCATTAACAGAGTGCCATTGGAGGAAAACTGAGGGGTCAAGGACTGCCTTCTGCATGGAGTGCCAATTGTAATGGGTTTGGTGCTGCATGGCCCATTGTCTGAGTATTTGCTCAAAATAAGGAGAATTGGGGTAGCGTCGGTTGCTCTCACACACCCCTGCATGGCTTCCAGCCTGCTCCTGTCCCTGCTGCCCCTGGGAGGGCACATAGCTAACAAAGACAATATCACTGAAGCCTCCAGACTCCAGAAGAATAGGGTGTACGTGGAAGTGTTCAAGCTCATTGAAGATAGACTGGAACCACAGATGTTAGACCTGGCACTGACCCTCCCTGCCTGGCACTGACCCTCCTCATTCAGTGACAAACGCAGGTGCTTGGCCTTGCCCTGGAAGTTGAAAGTAAGGGAATATTCATCACGACTTGTCTCACTGTGATGTACCAGGAAGACACCATGGGAGCCAATGCCGCTGGGCAGCCTTGAGTCAAGAGAACATGCCATGGAACCAAGGATATCCTGAGAGGGGCTGATTGCCCCCCAGTGCCCTCTGACTCCCACTGGAGTAGGAATGACCCTGTGACTGTGTCTGGAGTGTCCATGTGAGGCTAGGGGGCTGAGAGGGGGATGAACTATCCCTGCTGGGGCCCCCTCCTCAATGGGAATGTGTGGGGGCAATTCTGGAGGAAGAAGTTCTGTTGGGTCAAAGTGTGAGGCAGCAATGGAGGCACAATTAGAGGAGAAGGATGCTCTTGACCAGTCAGAAAGGCTCCCGTGGGCTGGAGAGATGGCTCAGTGGTTAAGAGCATTGCCTGCTCTCCCAAAGGTCCTGAGTTCAATTCCCAGCAACCACATGGTGGCTCACAACCATCTGTAATGAGGTCTGGTGCCCTCTTCTGGCCTGCAGACATACACACAGACAGAATATTGTATACATACATACATACATACATAAATAAAGAGTTAGGACTTTAAAAAAAAAAAGAAAAAAGAAAGGCTCCCGTAAGTCCCCTGTGACAGGCAATTGTTACTCTCCCAGGGTACCAGCATCAGATCCTGGCTGGGCATACTCTGAATGATTCAGGCAAGGCAACTCTAGGCTGTCTGTGTTATTCTTTGTGAGGAAGGAGGTCCCAGGGACCAGGGAAAGGGTCATGGGGGGAGGGCTGATAGCAGGGCAAGGTTCTGGGCGGCAGACGCATCAGTCGTCTCCAGAATGTACTCTGAAGGGCCTTGTACCTTAACCACAAATGTGTTCTCCCTGTCAGGCATCTCTAGGGCCGTGGCTTGCGGACATCAGTGATAGTAGAGCAGAGAATGCTGTGTAGGGGCCAGGATGCCTTATACGAAGAACTCCAAGTGACTTCCTCTTCCTCCTTCACTTTGGAGCAGTAGGCAACACTTTTGCCTCTGAGGCTGCCCCCCACCCTCACCCCAGGTCAGCCCAGCCGCCCATCCTCCACGACCCACTCCTGCTGGGTCGAGGTCACCTTCTTCAGCCCTCATAAAACTGAGAAGTTTTTCTCTCTGTACCGTTCCTGCCCCGTCTTTCAAGGTTCCCCCTCCACGATTCAGTCTCGCCCTCTCAAAGGGGTGAGCCCATCTCTCCCCAGGGAATGTGCCATCACTAGCCAATCCCCTACCATCTGTCCCTGCACCACCAGAGGAGTTGGAGTTGCTGTTTCCACCTAGGGCTGGAGGACCTGATGTCATCTCCAGAGGTCCAGCTGGGGAGGAAGAGTCAAGGGCCCCTCGCCACTGCCGAATGCCTCAATACAGAGCCTCTGACTGAGCGACTCACTCAACGGAGGAAAAAGCATTTCTTGAGCTTCAGCTTTGAGGACATTGTAGAGTAGGAAGAGACTGAGGAAGGAAAGGGGCCAGCTAGGTCCTCAGAAGATAGAGGTGGGTCCAACACAGCCAGGGGCCCACCCACCCTGCAGTTTTCAAGGGGCAAGTCATGTGGTGATGCAATCTCCACAGACAGGGCTCGACGGGGCCAAGACAGGTAGGGTGAGTGAGTGCGAGGCCTGGTTCACCTCAGTTTTGAAGTTTTGCCGGAATAGCTCAGGAAAGCTGCCAGAAAAGGCAACTTGTGCTCCCGGCTCTGTGTGTTGTGGATGGGAGGCCAGGTTGAGGTGAAAACGGCGGGCAAGATCCAGGAGAGCAGCCCTCCCATGGGACTCACAGAACTCTTGCCAACTTGTGAGACGGGGTGGTGGCAGTGCTGGCAGAGAATGGAAGGCCTCGTCATCCGGGGAAGGGGCGCCATTCATAATGGGTCCCAGGAGGAAGACAAGGGGAGCCTGTGAGGAGGGCAGCAAAGAAGAAAGCAGCCAGAAGACACGGGGTGAGCGGCAACAACTGCATCTTGGTCCGTGTGCTCCGCCCCGGGGTTAAGCTAGTGGAAGTAGCCGCTGTCTGAGGAGAACGTTCTAGGCCTGCAAGGGAAAGGAGATTCAACCACAGTCGAACAGCTAAAGCCTTCCAGTGAATTAAGAGACCAGTCACTGCCCTGATGGCTCTTAACTGGTGGTCACGTAACTGGATTTTGAAGGGACAGAAGTGGAGAGAAAAGATCCAAAAGTCCACACTCTGAAGAGCAGTCGGGACTCCCTGTAAAGCAAGGAGAACCTTCAGAGAATCCTGGAGAGTGGCCTTGGACAAGTCATCAGTTGTTCTCAGGCTGTGAGGGAGTCTGCGCAAGGATGAGGACAGAAGGGAAAGTATTGCTTGCAGACCCAGTGTGCTGCTTATAGTGAGGGACTTCTGTGGTTTGTTAGGCCGCGTCCCTGTGCTCACACAGTGTCTCCGGGTAAGAAGGACCAGACTGAGGGTCCTTTATTGGTTCTACCTCCAGGGTGGTCAGCCCTTATGTGGAGGTACTGGGGCACACCGAGTCACGATGGAGTGTTCTAACTAGGAAGAAAAACGGGGAAACAAGGAATGTAGAGATAGGAAAGAAAGCCCCGACTTGCCAAGGGCATAGAAAACAAAAGTAGGGGTCAACTCACCGAAAACAACAGAAGGGAATAAACTGAAGACTCTGGCAGATAGTCGGGATGGGTACAGCAGCCGGGGCAGCAAACGCAAAGGAAAATGCCCAGAAAAGAGTATTAAGGAGGACCCAGAAGGTGAGCAAAAGGAAAAGGTCCATCCATACTGGGTGCCAGTTGTGGGCTTGTTGCTGCTGCCTGTTGTTTCTTTGGGGTCAGGGCACGAGGAGTAGGGGGAGTACTATGGGCAGTCACTGCTGGCTTGTGATTGGTTAGGAGTGCATGTCATTAGTTACTGTGCTTTTGGTCTGCTGACAGGTTGTTTTGGCCAATTTTGCTTATTCATTGTGAGTTTGTATGTGCTTCCTTGTGCTTGTGCTATTGCCCTGCCTCACTTGCTGAGTTTTTGTTCATGTTGCTGACTCTCATCAGTTTTGATTTTTTTTCTTTCATTTGCTGACTTCCCAGGTACTAGATTGGATTTGTATCCCTGTTTGTATTCTCCTTTTAAAAAAGGTTTTAAAAAGTTATACGCACGAGTGTTTCTGAATGTGGGTTTTTGTGTGTACGTCTGTCCAGTGCCCACGGAGGCTTTAAGAGGGTGTTGGATACCTGGAAGCTGAAGTTACAGGTGGTTGTGAGCCATCTGTTGTATGTGCTGGGAACTGAACTGGTCCTGATGAGTAGTGTACACGCTTAACTTCTGAGGCATTACTCCGGCACCTTGTTTGTATCCTCCTTGAGGATTCTGATAATTTTTTTATCAATTAACTTTTGTATACATCTGGCATTTTACCTATTTTAGGGTCTTTGAGTTCAGTAAGTGAGTTCAGAATGTGATGTTTTGAAGGAGTCACACTGCCTCTCTTTCATGTTTCTTGGGCTTTGTGTTGTGTTTTATGTATCTGTAGCCTTGACTGCATCTTCTGGTTTTACTTGAGCAGCTTATTCTTTTTAAAAATTATATTATTTTTATGTATATAGATGTTTGCCTGTGCACCACATTTGTGATTGGTGTCTAAGGAGGCCAGAAGAGAACATCAGAACCCCTAGGATTGCAAGTACAGATGTGAGTGTTTGGGAACTGAACTCAGGTCCCCTAGAAGAGGAGCCAGCTCTCTTAGTCCCTGAGCCATTTCTCCACCTCTGAGCAGCCTCTTCTTGAGGACTTGATTCCCAGTACCACTCAGCAAAGAGAAAGCAAATTGCTTTGCAATTCCAACATACCTGGGCTAGGTGCATTGCTATCTTTTTGCACTTTTCAGGTGTCTTTTCACCTGCTTTGTGACTCCTGAATCTTTTCCTGTTTGCTTTTGGAATAAATCTAGTTTTTCTTATTCTCACTCTCTCCGTCAGCTGACACTTGTAGGCACCTTACCTGGAAGTCCTAAGCTTTTGTTACATTTTATTTCTTTCCTTCTTTTCTTCCCTCCTTCGCTTCCTCTCTCCCCCATTCCCTCCGTCCCTCCCTTCTTTCCTGTTTCTTTTTCTTTCTTTGAGTTCTCCTCCCTCTACTCTTCCCAGTTACGTCCCATCTTTGCTTCCTTCCAGACCCACTCCCTTTTTATCTTTTAAAAGAACAGGGTTCTAAGGAATAATAAAATAAAACAAAAATAAAATAGAATAGAAAAAACAAAAAAATTATCACATCTGTGTTAGACAAGAGAAACAAACAGAAGGAAACAACCAAGAGAATGCCCTAAAATCAGAGTTTGCTTATTCGAACACTCAGGAATCCCATACAATCACTGTACTGGAAGTCTTAATAGATACGAGTATTTATTTTTTATTTTTTATTTTTTTTTTGGTTTTTCAAGACAGGGCTTCTCTGTGGCTTTTGAGCCTGTCCTGGAACTAGCTCTGTAGACCAGACTGGTCTCGAACTCACAGAGATCCGCCTGCCTCTGCCTCCCGAGTGCTGGGATTAAAGGCATGCGCCACCATCGCCCAGCTTAGATACGAGTATTTGATTGCTTTTGGGGTGTTGTATTTTGCAGTGTGCTGTGAGTATTATTACATTGAACAAAATGGAAAAATGTTTGTTTTCATAGAGCTTGCATATTAATATGGGAAGACAGACAATAAGTAAATATTTGGCAAGTCTGGTGAGATCAAAGGAGAGAGAGAGAGAGAGAGAGAGAGAGAGAGAGAGAGAGAGGAGGAAGGGTGGGAAGAGAGTTTATCCCTGCCCTTTTATGTAGGATTGGGCAGACTTTCCCATTCACGTGACAGCTAAACTGAGATCTGATGAAATTTCTTCATTCCTTTCCAACCATATAGGCCTCATTGTTTGTAGCAAATTTGGCTAACAATTAACTTTTGTACTTGTTTATTCCTTTGCCTTGAATACTCTAAATAGGTAGCCATAATTTAAATTAGTGTGTGTGGGGGGGTGAGGATTGTGGTTAACTCTTATCAGGCAAATGGAATTCTTCTAGAACTGCACAGGCTGAACCTGGCTGTTATTGAGTTACATGGATAACCCCTGATGAGACTTTTGTGTTTCTTTGGTAAATCATTTTGAAATAATGCATCTAAACGGAGGCCCGTCACATGCATATACATGGTGTTTGGATCCCTTTGAAGACTGAGTCCCACTAAAATTACTTTGCTTTACTTGCTTCTTATAAAAAAATTAATCTGGACTAAGTATAACAAAAAGCTAAATAATCTTCTTTGGCTTGAACCAAATGAACAGAACACTGCAGCCTGGCTCGTGTGAATAACAGACATTTATCTCACAGCTCTGGAGATTTGGAAGCCCAAGATCAAGGCATGTGATGCCAGGAGAGGACACTTCCTGGGGTGCCAGTCGCCATCTGCTCTTCTCCTGTAAAAGGACCCCAGTCTCAGATAGGGCCTCTTCCCCGATAACCGCAGATCTCATACACAGATGTCAATATATGAGCTTGGGGAGAGAGATGATAACCTTTAGTTTTACAGCACAGTTGTAACATTCTCTCCACTAAACTAATAAAAATCTTACCACATTACCTGTACCATAAAGAAAAGATTGAAAGTTTTGTGGTTAAGTAGAAGTCTAGTTTTACTTTTAAAAAAGATTCATTTATTTATTATGTCATAGTGTTCTGCCTGCATGTATGCCTACATGCCGGAATAGGGCACCAGATCTCAATATACATGGTTGTGAGCCACCATGTGGTTGCTGGGAACTGAACTCAGGACCTGGAAGGGCAGCCAGTGCTCTTAACTTCTGAGCCATCTCTGCAACAATTTTATTCTAAAGCAACTTTTTTGTTTCTTTTCTCGAGACAGGGTCACTACGTAGCCTTCGCTGGTCTGGAATTTGCTAAGTAGACCAGGCTGGACTTGTACTTACAGAGATTTACTAGCCTCTGCTCTGCAGGCACGACCAAGCCCACCCTCTAAAGCAATTTTTAAAAGCAATAAAATGGCATATTGTTGTCTAAGCTTCTTTGAGAACAGCACATTTATTGATTATATATGAGTATAGTATTTATGTGCTTATCTGCTGATCTAAGTAGGTGGAAAATATTTCTCTTTATTAACCGAATCAATTCTAAATGTACAAAGAAAAGATAGCTCTGAATTGCTGAGCAGCAAACTACTGGTGTAACTCTAAAATGATTATACAAAAAATAAAAGTAAACCTTATTATTGTTGAGCATGTGACTTATGTCTTCATGAGAAAATGGAATGTTTCAGCACCATCTTGTCTCAGCCATGTCTTCCCGGCACAGCTGCAGCTGGTGTACTGAACGGATGCTACTGCAGGCTTGGTGTTCTCTCTGCCATTTCTACCATAGTTTTATCTTTCCTTGCTTTCCCCTCATCTTTTATATATATTTTATAGATAGTGGTGCTTGGAACATAGTTGGTCTTGCTAGTTAAAGAGCACCCTTTGTAATGGTTTTCAGGAACAGAAGTGAAATCCTTAAATATCGCCAAGACTCTTCCAACCACAGCTCTAACCATTTTTACCTATCCTTTTCTCTGGGATGACACAACAGATTAGGTTTGCTAAGTTTTCTTTTAGCTCACTGTGCCCTCCAGTGGAGAAAACACAGGGCAATGAAACAATTCAAGTAACAACTGGGAAAGAACAGATTTAATGAATCCATGTACCAACCAAGCCTGTGACTGTTTCTTGCATCCCAGAATATGATGGTAGGTCATCTTTTGTTGGTTTGTTAACTCTTAAGGAGTGACTGAGAAGCAGTGCTTTGTCTTGATGTCTTTTACACAGTGTGTTGTGGCCTTTTGTCCTGTGTAATGACATAGTTTATGAGACATTAATCAACTCTGAATAGTTAACAGAAAGTAAGTTTTTCCCCCTTTTACAATGAACTCAAATGGTAACTTTAGCAACATAAAAATTTTCTTTTATTCAATGGATATTAATAAGAAATATTTTGCATTTTGCTGAACTTCTGTGTTTTTTTTTCAAAGCACTTTGAATATGGGCAGTTGGCTACTATTCCCTGTTCTGAAGAGAAAGGGCTGTGTCTTGTGCTATGATGTGATTGCTGCATAGCCTCTTGGTGATACTGGACTTCGTGGATGCGAATAGTGACTGCGGGTGATGGAGTGCCTGACAGAGTCTGGTCTGGTGTACATGGCCCTGTGGTCTCAGGATGCTGAATTCTACAGAATGGTGGTGTGCACATTGTGTCCAAGGGCACTGCCAGTTTCTCTGCCCTTCTAGAAGGGAGAGAGAACTGGCTCACTAAAGGAGGCTCAGTATGACTTCAGTTATAAAAAGTTCTTTACCTGTATTTTTATTTTTAAATGATGAAATTTTGTTTTGTAAGATTAAGTGAACTATAATAATATACTCTAGAGAGGCTGATGAACATGGGAGACTTTTAGAATTTACATGGAAGATGACATCTATTCAGATGAAGCTTCTTTTGAATTTTAGCTAGTATGTAGAAATAAACACTCATTTTGCCCTCCGTGCAAAATACTTTGTTTTTTGATTGAGTAAGTTACTTCTGTCTTTTGAAATTCTTTAAGGCTTCTGTTGGATTTGTGGAATTTCCATAAGTTATCTTTTGTTCTCGCTAGTTTTGTGGCAACTTGACCCAAGTTAGAGTCATCTGAAAGGAAAGACCTCAACTGAGAAAAATGCCTCCATAAGAACCACCTGTAGGGCATTTTCTTAATTACTGATTGATAGGAGAGGGCTCAGCCTGTTGTGGGTGATGCTATCCCTGGGTTCTATGAGGAAGCAGGCTGAGCAAGCCAGTGAGCAGCACCCCTCCATGGCCTCTGCATCAGCTCCTGCTGTGTTTGAGTGCCTGTCCTGACTTCCTTCAGTGATAGACGGTGATGTGAAAGTGTGAGCCAGATAAGCCCTTTCCTTTCCAACTTGTTTATGGTCATGGTGTTCCGTTGCAGCATAAAAACTCTAAGACATCTTTGAATCCTTTTTTAAAAGCATCCAATATTAAAGCATTTTTTTTTGGTTTTAAAATATAACTCTTAGTGATAGAGTAATTTATCTTTTTTGGAAAATTGATTCTTTGGGAATTTCACATCATGCTCCCCAATCCTGCTTTTTTCTCAGTCTCACCATGTCTGCCCCTCATCCCATAGCATCTCCCAAAAAAGAAAATTAAAACAGTATTAATTAAAACCAAAATAAAAAAAAATCCCACTTCACTCCTCTGTCTTTCCTGCCTCTCCAACACCCTTCATTCATCCTAGTGGCTCTGGGAGCTGTGGTGTGTCCTACAGCATACCCTTTTGTCTGCTAAGCTTTGCTTGCAAGATGTTCATTGCAATGAGTTGTTGGTTTGGTTCAAGTCCTCTGCTTCTGGTGTACCATCAATGCTGGACTCTCCATCAAAACTCCTCTCAGATATTCTGTTGTTGCCTTGACGTATGAGATTCTGGGGCTATGGTTCCAGTCTCTTTATGCACACTGACAGGTCATATAGATGGGGTAGGTGTTGGGATGGGCCAACTCAAAGCCCTGGATGTGGGTCTGGGTGGTAACTGATTTGGTCATTCTGGTGCCAGGTGAGCCTGTGGATGTTTTCAGCCAGCCTGGGTTATGAGGATCCAGGCAGGCCTGTGGGTGTCTTCTACCTGCCTGGGCCATCGAGTAATACCTCTTTTAAATTTAATTTTGCAGATTTTTGTCTTCAAAAAGAAGATACTAAAGTTTATACTGCAGTTAGACGTTATGAATTCAATATCTAGCTCTTAGAGTCCAAGTAAGGTATACATGATATATTTAGGAGGCTGAATACTTTAAAACTAAGGTGTGGTATATTAACTTGAAGAAAATATTCAGGCTTTTAAAATGGGTAAAAAATTGCTTCCTTAACTTAGACTGCGAAGGTGGTAGGTAGTGCTAAAGATGCCCACAGAGCTCTTAGGCCCACGGGGCATGGTGTGTATAGAGCATTCAGCCTGGGACAGGAAGCCATGGGTTCCAGCTGCAGAACTGAGATGAGTGAGATGAAAGAAAAGGACTGTTACAGTGAAAATACAGTGAATTGTCTGTAATTGGAATATTAGTCATCTCAACAAATTTTAATAGAAACTGCATTAATTAATTTATGAAAACGATGTATTTCCAGACTGCTTATTTCTTGCGAAATATTACAGTTTTCCTTATTGTAGGCAGAAAGCCATTTTAGAGTTCTCTCGGTAGTTTGATATGAAGATGGTTCCATTCATTGAATCGCTGTTGACTAGTACGACTTTCAGAGGTGATGAAGATGAAAATAGTATCTCTGTGTTGTAGTGTTTGGTAGTCAGGAACCACTGAGCACATGGAGTGTGGGTAATGGGATTTTTTAAAAAATTTCTAATTTTGATTGGAAGTTTTGATAGCCACATGTGTCTTATGGCTACCATAGTGGATAATGTAGTTTAAGTCTTTCATGTACATCAGGGATTGAATTAAGCTCTGATAATGTTTATGCCTATCCCTTCCACCCTCTGTGCGATCATTTATGGTCCTGTTTTCAAATGACTACTGTAGTGTTCTGGAAACTGAGTTGGTAAGTCTGCTTAGGTAAAGAATTCTAGAACTTAAACAAAAAACCAACCACAAACCCTACAAACTGTGTTTACTCTTTCGTAACCTAGAACCCTGGCGGTTTACTTTTGCCTTTTAAAGAAAAATAAGAGACAGATTATGACAAATGACAGGAGCCAAAGTGACCAATGAAAATACAACAGAAGCGCCAGTGAAGCAATACTTGCATGTACCTGTGTGGAACTTTATTGAGGAGTTGATATGCTAACCCAGATTTCCTTAAGTGTAGCAAGTAGATCTTAATGCTCTGAGAGTATAGTGAGATTTTATTTACATTTTAATAAATAAACCTTGCCTAGAAATCAGAAGGGCAAAGCTAAGCCACTAGAGGTCAGGCAGTGGTGGCACAAACCTTTAATCACAGGATTTGGGAGACAGAAACAGAAGGATCTCTGTTAGTTCAAGGCCACCCTGGGCTACACAAGATCAGTGCAGAAACAAATCCAGGTGGTGGTGCCTCACACCTTTAATTCCAGCACTAAAGGGAATATAAAATGAGAGGAGAGAGAGGCTCTGTCTGCTTAGCTTGCTTAGTCTGCTTAGTCTGCAGTTGCCCAGCCTTGGTAGAGGTAAGACTTCTCTAGTGGCTTGGCTGCTTTGCTTTCCTGGTTTTCCGGTTGAACCCCAATATCTGACTCTGGGTTTGTGCTACACAAGAGTAACTTCACTATTAATAAGGAGCAGTTTGTTCTTACATCTGGTCAGTAATGATAAAATCGTGCTTTGTGCTTTCCTAAGAAGTTGTAATTCCATTTTTCTTGGGTTGTCAGCTCCATCTTATTGATGAGAGAATCAAGCTGTTAAGGTTCATCTAGTCAACAAACATTTGTTGATCACTTAAAATTATATGCAAATTTTTACATTATGTTGGAAGGATAGTTCCTTCCATGGTGGACTAGTAATCTATGGGGACAGTTAAACAATGGAACACAAAATTAGAATATGGTGTACTCACAATGTGTTGTCTGTAGGTGCAGGTGAGCAGGGTGACTTGAGTGGTCAGGACTTCCCAGGTACAGCAGGCAGGGTAAGCATGTGACATTTGTTAATAGAGGATGTGGGAAGAGGAGAGAAAGTGTTCATGTTCCAAGTAAGCAGAGGCATTACTTAGTGAAGATTCAGGTGCACCAAATTTATTAGTGGTCTTATATCATCCTGACCTTGTTTTTCTTCTTGCTCAGTCTGAAGAAAAAGCTGAGCTAAAAATAGCTCCTGGCACAGTGATGAAATATCTAAGTGACAATTTCAAGGAGAAAGTTAAAACCAGATTTACTTGCTTGGCAAACAGTAACTCTTAGAATATTGGAAAATTAGAGAAACATCTTATTTACTTGTTTCCCTCATGAAAATATAAACTCTAGGAGCTCTACCCTTGTTTTTTACTCTTGTTTTCTCAGGACCTAGAAGAGTGCTTGGTACCTATCTGGAACTCAGGGTACAGTTGGTGGTTGTGAAAGAAGAGATGGGTCCTAGGTTATTATTCTGATCACCTATAGTATTGCTCAGAATTTTACAGATCATGAATTTGGGACTCAGGAGAAGACAGCTTTTCTCTATTCTCTTGGCTAGGATTTCCTCACTGCAGCCAACAGACTCATGATGGCATCTCCTCCATGTCCACGTGTTGCAGCTAGTTAATTTGCAATGTTCCATTCTCTGCTTAGTCACTAGTCTAGATAGCATCCTTATGTGGTATTGAGATTATTTGGAGAGGGTGAAGACAAAAGTTGTAAAGTATATTTCTTAAGGCTTTGGCTTAAGCTGTATCAAGGCAGTCCTACTGCATTCTTTTCAAACTAAAGTTGTTCTTTGACAATTTCACATCTGTACTTAATACATACCTGACCTCTCTCCCATCACCCTCTTCTGTCTCCTGCTACTCATTTTCTTCCATGCCCCTACAAATTTCTTCCTTACATCCATTTCTGCTTGTTTTATCTTGTTAACTACTGAGTTTAGTCAGTGTCACCTGTGTAGGGCTGTTGGGAGCTTGATAAACTCAGCAGTTGGAGCACACCTGAAGACAAGACTCTCCATCTCCCTAGAACAGTAGCCAAATGCTCAGCAGTAAGGGTAGGTTCCCATAAGTCCTTCCCTTGTACATGACTGATTGTTGATAGGACCATTTTTGTGGCAGCTCAGTGCAGGTAACTGTAGTTGTTGAGAGTTCTTGATTGCAGAGGTTATGTTGAGTTTAGAGGATGGCATTTCACAGCCATTCAACAGCAGCTTCTGGTTCTTACATACTTGCGTCCTCTTCCACAGCACTCTCTGAACCTTAGAGAGAGTAGTATAAATGTTTTGTTTAGAGCTGAGCCCTCAGCCATCACTTACTCTCAATATTTTGAGCAACCATGGCTCTCCTCATTTACTGCCATTCACTGGTGCAGGTACAGGGTGGAAGCCAGTTCCACATTTCATTGGATGGAGACATAATCAGCCCATATTTAAATGGAAAGAAAGAGATACCACCTTTTGATGGGACATAGGACATTGACAGATTCTTAAAGTGGGAGAAGATGGGTGTTATTGTTACAGCCATGTTTGGAAATGGTTTGATACATTCTTCTCACACCTCTATATGCAGAATATACTTACCACTCCACTAGAAGTCGTGGTCCATTGTGATATCAACTTGGAATCTAGTATCTTAATCATCTAACTAAAATCCAGGTGCATATGAGGTCTCGTAGGCAGTTATATGATAGAGCTCCTTAAGTTATCAGAACCAAAGACAAATTATCTAACCCTCTTCGCCCCCATCCACCATACAGCATTGAGAAAGGAACAAGGAAACAATGAACTCTCCTACTCAAGAACTCAAACACATTTATCACTGGTCCACAGCAATTTTGAAATCCATGGGGAGTGTGTCCATAGTTCTCCCACTGCACTTAGCAGGAATGTTCCATGATTTGTGCCCTGTTTTCTCCTGGAAATGTTTCTTAGCTTAGAAATGTTGTTTTCTGAGACTTCTCTCTATCACTTGGACTTTCCGCTCTGCTGGTACTCTCTTGTTTTTCACGAGAAATGGGTGTGCTTCTACCTATAGGATAACAACTTCCCATGTCCTGGAGTTTTTGTGGCTGTTTGGTTTTGAAATCTTTTGAAATGCTTCTGTCTCAATACAAGCTGGTAGTACTTTTAGTGACTACACTTTTCTTAAATATTTTGAGAATTTCTGTGAATTTTATTGAGAATTGATTATCTGTGCCAAAACCCACGTCCATAATTCATTTCCAAGACAGACTACCTTTTGGATTTATTAGACTGTTGTAGAAGGTCCTTAAGATTCTTGGAAGTCAGTTGTGTAGATGAATCCTTTTAGGAAGTACCTTAAATCCTTTCAGGTTCTCAGCAAGAAACTGTATGGACACACTCTTTTTTGAGTTTTACTGGAAACCTGTTTCTTGTTGAGAATCCTTGCCAGTTGAAGAGACTACCACAGCACCCTGCATGTCCTCTTAATTCTGCTTAGGAGTTAAAGTTTTCTTTTTTCATTGATTTTTCTCCTCCTGTTTTTATGTATAGATTAAATAACCAATTGCCACTTTACTTTCAGTATTCTACCTGGAATGAACATGCCTGATAGTTCATATTCCAACTTGGAGTGCATTTGTCTGATTGCACTGCCATGACCTGTACATTCTGTTTTAGCAGCAGATTTTTCATGATTTTTCTGTTTTTTGCTAACAAAGTGTTTATCACTTTTCTAATCTCCTTTGGGTATTAGGTTTTTAAATCTGATATTTTGTGTTTTAAGAGATTGTGTGTTTTGTTTTGTTTCTTTAGCTAGGGTCTCACGTATCCTAGGATGGCCTTGAACTAGGTATATAACTGAAGCTAGCTTTGAACTCCTGATCTACCTGACTCTATCTCCTAACTACTGGGATTATAAGGATGTGCTTCTATGCCGGGCTAGGTGGTATTTTTTGGTACCTCACTTTTAGGTTATCATTTTCTGTCTAATTACTCTTATTGGAAAACAAATCACTCTATAATGTGATTGCTTAATAGCCATTTCATTGCAGTAAAATGCTTCAAAATTTGGGCTGGGTTCACGAAGCTCTCTTACCTTTGTACCATATAGGATCAACAAAGATGACTTTGCTGGGGCAGGAAGATTTAACATTTGACTCTACTTTTGTAGGGCCTACTTCTGATTGCCAGAAGACCTAAGATATCCTTATTTATATCTGGAATCACGACTCCCCTCCACAAGGCTTCTCATTCAGTAGTTTGGGCTTTTACACAGCATCTCATTGTGTACTCAGCTTTGCTAAGAATTTATGGTAATATTTCTGCCCCAGCCTCCCACTTGCTGAGATTACAGGCCTGAACCACTGTGCCCAACTTTATCCAATTGTTTTGAATGAGAATTCCTTATGTGGCCTCTTAAGGCCTAGACCATATTAGAGAAACTGAAACATGTTAATTAAAGCAAGTTACACATCTAAGAAGGAGAATAGATTCTATATTTTGATGGGAGGAATGGCAAAACAACATTGCAGAAGGACACGTGGAGTAGAAGAGATTGTTATGGTGATCTTTAGAATAAAATTTAACTATAAACTTGGGAATTACTATAGGTGAGAAGTTAATAAGTAGTGCCTCTCATTTATTTGGCTTATAGATGTGGCTTGTTTGACCCTTATAGGGTTTTTTTTTTTTTTTTGAAAAGAAAAACCAGTGCATTTTCAACATTAAACAGTTGGAAGATTTCATCCAAAAGTTTGTGTTATATGTCATATTTTGAAAAATTCTGTTTGTTTGGGCCTACATTACCATTTAAACTAGAATTGCCTCTTTGTAAACTTTTATTACCAAGCTGGCCCTTGTAGGTATCTTAGTTTCCATTCTTTGCGCTATAAGGGATTAGATTGAGGACATTAGCTTTTTAAGCTAAGACTAAGCAGCGGAGATGGACAGGTGATATAAGTAGAGGAGATGAAGCAAAGCAAAGATCTGGATAGGAAATAACTGGTATGTAATGGTAGAGTTGGGGTTTTAAACAGTGTAGGCAGGGAAACCTTTTTGAAGACAGGACATTGAGTGGAGCCAATAGAGGGGCGAGGAGCCAGTCATTAAATCATTTCAGAAAGTTTGAAAGTGGAAAGACCACAAGTGGGCCTGGACTTGGTGTATTTGGACCTGTGCTGCAAATAGATGGAGAGTGATGGCAGAAGATAAAAGGTGGATATAGGCACTGTAGGATGTATGCAGCTTTGGGTTTCTGCTGGGTGTTGGAAGTCATTTGAGAGAACTCAAAGGCACAGTGATGTGGTCCTTTATTTCCTTGCTGTTGTGTTAGCATAGGCTGTACTGGCCAAGGGTAGAAGCGGGATGAACTCATAGGAGCCTTGCAGTCATGTAGGGGGATAGTGCTTTGAATTGATGTGGGATTCCCCTCTGTATGCTGTAAATACCACTGGTAAATAAAGAAACTTCCCTGGTCTGCAGATAGGGCAGAACTTAAGTAGGCAAGGAAAACTAAACTGAATGCTGGGAGAAAGGAGGTAGTGTCAGAGAGAAGCCATGTAGCTCCGCCAGAGATGGACTTTAGCCGGTAAGCCACAGCCACGTGGTGATACACAGATTACTGGAAATGGGTTAAATTAAGATGTAAGAGTTAGCAAATAAGAAGCTTGAGCTAATGGGCCAAGCAGTAATTTAAATAATACAGTTTCTGTGTGATTATTTCAGGGCTGAGCAGCTGGGAACCAACAAGTGTCTCCTTACAACATTGAATGTGTGCTGTGAGGATGGGAAGTGGTTATATTTGGTGTGAAGTTGAGAGGCTGTAGACAGGTCTTCTGGATGGATAATTTGGATATGGCATGTAGGAACAAGAAGAATCAAACCAACTTTGAGGCTCTTGACTTGTGCGTATGGATAAGTAGGTGGGCCTACAACCCATTTTGACAGTAGCTTGGAGTGGAAAGCAAGAATATTATCCTGATCATTATTAACTTTGCAAAGACTTCTACAAAAAAAGATTAGTGGTGAAAACTCACAAAGAAATTTTGTTCACTTTATGATCTTTAATGTGTTTTTTTCACCATAGCAAACTTTGCAGTATGTAAGTGGAGAAAGCACGTGGCTGTATCTTGGAGGACATGCTTATGTTTCATGTGCGGCTGTTTGCTGTTGAACATCATCAGTAATTAGGAAGGGCTTGTTATTCTGTAGTGCGCATTTGCCTGGGCCTGGCACGCTCACCCACTTTCCTGTTTTCTGTCTCTTCTGGTTGGGTGTGCTTATAAAGTGTTAAGTACAATTCAGTAGTATACTTTGTTGTTATGGAAATTTAATTCAGTTTTATTGTTAAAAATGGTTTCCTAGAGGTGTGTGCCTGTAGTCCCAGCTAATTGGGAGATTGAGGCAGGAAAATGACTTGAACAAGTCTGAGACCAGCCTGGGCAAAGTTCAAGCCACCATTTAATTAAGACCAGAATCATCTGTAACGTAGGGTTGAATTTGATGAATAAATACTCTGCTTGTGAAGTCTTAGTCATGTTTGTATTTTAGCCGTCAGTTGTTTACTGTAAATTGGGTATAAAATGAGATAATAGATTTTTTTAAACTCCTTCCCAAAACCCAAAGTTATTTAGATGAAGACAGAATTTGGATGAGCTCATCTGTTCAAGTCATTTGGCTTAGAAATAACTTACATTTATTTTTAAATTTATATTTTAAAGGGATATTATTTTGAGATGGTGATAATACCAGTCTATTTTTATTATAATGGGGTTGGGAAGAAGTAATTATTTATAAAAGATGAGTTAATAGTTATTGCTTTCACCATTTATTTTTACCTAGTTTTAGAAAATGAAAACAATTTAAACTTCAGTATATACTATATAGAAAACATCTGATTTAAAAGCATATAAAATATCTTATCTTGCTAGCAAAACGATCGGTTCTTTCTTCTTTGTGAAGCCAGGAGTGAAAATGTCCTGGTTAGCAAGGCGTTTGTATTCCAGTGGTGTAGCTGAACCAGACAGGTCTGCAGCACACTGCTTTATTTTTAGACTCAGGTTGCCATTTTTATCCTGCAGAAATATTCATCAGTTTCTTGCTGACAGGCCATCAGTTTTATAAATGTGCCATCCAGACCATATTTTGTTCTTCAACTCATTTTCCCTCCAACTCCTCTTTTCTCTCTGATTTGTTTGTACAGCTGTTTGGAGGAGGAGAGTTTTCTCTTTTTTTCTCAATTCATTATTAGATACTTCAATTGAGAGATTTTCAGCATCACACAGTTCATTCATCTAGCTGCTGCTGTTTACTCATTTCTGCTTCCTGTTGAATATGGAATGGTGTTGCAGATCATTGTGGAAGTCAAGGAAGAGAAAGCTGTGTACATAAGGGTACATGCAGTTTTTGCCTACCTTCTCCAGATGTGTTGCTTTGTGTATATATGTATAATATGTTCCTATACTTGCTTGTCTCACACATGGTCTTGGCAGTAGCTCAGTTTGCTTTCTAATGGTGCTGAGGGTCAGCTCCAGAGCCTTGCACATGCTGGACAGGCATTCTCCTCCTGAGCAATACTGTCCTCCCCACCCATTGGGGTGTGCATAAATCCATCTTTATCCTTTATAGGTTAGAATTCAACAAAAGACTATGAACTGATTGGTTGAGAAAATAAAAATATACTTCCCATCATTCTAAAGGTCAAGATGGAGGCATAGTATCTGGCAGTTCTGGATCCTGGGTTCTGGTTCATGGATGTGCCTTCTTGGTCTGCATCCTGACTCATAGAAGACATCCCAGTGTCCTCTCATGGAAGAAGCAGATGAGGAAGCCCTTTGTCTCATGAGAGCTTTGTCTTCATGTCCTCATCCCCTTCCAAAGGTCCACTTCAGAGCATCCTTACCACAAGGATGACCATTTTTAACATGTGTGTAAATTGGGAAGACACCAAACATCCAGACCCCAGAGACACTGAATTTTGATTCTAGATACTTGAGTGATATAATCGATAATAAAACATGAAGACAGTCTCTATTAACCAAGGGAAGACAAGGGGCACATCCTATTATGATAGTAATATAAGCTATTTATTATTATTGTTATGTTGTTATCATCATCATTATCATTATTATTTGAGACAAGGTTTCACTGGGTAGCCCAGATTGACCTGTTACTTATTATATAGGCCAAGCTAGCCTTACACTCAGCTCAGTGTCTCATTTTCATGAAATTTAGGGCTGGAGTTCACGTGTCTGTCTAACACATCCACTGAGTGTCAGCTTAAGGGCCTAGTGCACTAGTTACTTTGGATGTAGTGGTTTGGAAAGCAGGACTGTTGACTTAGAGAGCACATGGCATTTTAAAAAGGAAAGACTTTTGTGTGGGTATTTCACATTGGTGGCAGTATAGCATTCTCCGTCAGACTGTGTGCACTAAAGTCAGAAGCTTGGATTTGTGACTTAGGCTTCATCTCCCCTAGCTCTGTTACCTTGGGCAAGTTCTTTAGATTTTCTGAAACCCATCTGTGAAACTTCATCTTAAAAACTGATAGGTAACTTAAATGTTATTGTAAAAGTTTAAAAAAGGTGTTGCTTATTCAGCATTGTAGAGAAAATACCTAGCGTTAGTTAGCCAGGCATCATGGTGCACAACTGCAGTCCCAACGTGTGAGGATCATGAGTTCAAGACCAGCTCAGGCTATATGCTAAGACACTGGCCCAAAAAACAGAAAACGACACCGTCCTCCCACCCCATGACCGAGTTTAGTGCTTGGAACACAGAGCGTGTTCTAGTTTGGAACAGTAGCAGAAGTGAGGAGCTTGTGAGTGTTCTGAGTCTTCTTTGTTTCTGCGGCAGTTAGGAATTTTCCAGCTTTAGGTTGGAATAGCTGACTGGTGGCTTGAACATATAAGAATATATCTAACATCAGAGAAGCCCGGGTAGCCTTGGTTGAATGTTAATTATTCAATATTTATTGATAATTTGCTTGCCAGTTATTACTCAGGGCACAGGTATTCATCTGTCAGTAAAAGCACAACGTTGCCTCTCCTCATGAAGTTTATGATCTAGTTAGAAAGAGAGAGATTAAAAAAACATAAAAATTATTGCTTTGTTAGAAGGTGGACTCATCAAAAGCTTTGTACAGGAGGACCATTTACGTTAGGTTGTAACCAAATGGCACAGTTTTGGAGTGTGGGCTAAGTGGGAGAAGACTAACAAAGAAAGAGTTATAAGAAAGAATGAGTTATTCTATCAAAATTACTTTTAGTGATTCATTAAGCAATCAAGAGCCACAAATCTATTCTTGATAAAATTTGATAAAGTATTTCATATTACGTTATAACAGTTAACAGATACTGTAATAATCATTGATTGTAATATATAGTAATTATCCTAAGTACTTAATGATGATAGACACACACATACATAATCCTGTGGACAGTGACCACAAGATCACTGTAGAGCAGAACATTCAGGATTAAGAGTAGCAGTGGCCACAGGGACCATTGCAGATCAGAACTATCAAGATGTGCGTGAACAGTGACCACAGGACACTTTAGAACAGAACACTCAGGCTGAGAGTGTAGGTGGCCACAGGACCACTGCAGAATAGAACACTCAAGGTGAGAATGGGCAGTGGTCATAGGGATCATTATACACAACTCTACATTTTAGGAAGTCTTTGAATTGTCTCTAGTGCTGTGTAGAACAAACAGCTGACCTGGAAGAGGGCATTGGATTCCCTGGAGCTGGAGTTACAGGTGGTTTTAAGCTGTCTGACATGGGTGCTGGGAACGGAACTCAGGTTTCTCTAGAAGAGCAGTTAGTGCTCTTAACCTCTGTGCTCCCCCCTCCCTCTGCTGCAGCTTTCTTGAAATCCATTTTCTGTTTAGGTGACTGACAGGCCCATGGGAGGAGGAAGTGGTGTGTGTATCTTTGTTAGTAAGTGATCTTGTAAGGTTTAGATAGTTGCCAGTTAATGACCTTCCTATCCATTCATTATGTCACATCTTCTCCCAGGCGAGAGAAAGGATTCAGTCCCATCCCATTCTTCGGATCATTAAAGAGTCCTGACCCTCTAGGCCCGAGTTTTGCAAGTTGTTTCTTATGAGGGAGAGGTCCAGCTCATTGTCTTCTAATCTTGCTAGTATTTTACTTGCTGCCCAGTTGCAACCATTGTTCTTATTTTGTGGACAAATGAACTTAGTTTAGAGCAGTAGCTTAGACCAGGGTTATTTGTCTTTAAGGACAATAAGAAGAGAGGCAACTGGTGGGACAGAGTTTCAGTCTGGAACACATACCCACAGCCTGCTCTTGCTAGAAAGTATGAGCTCCAGACTTTGGTCCACAAAGTAACTTTGACTATGGCATATTTAATATTTAAAGAACTCAGTGGGAGACTCTGGCTCCGGGGATTTTCCTGTCTCTGCCTCTCCAGCCTGGGATTACGGATGTTTGACAGCACACCCATCTGGGGTGCAAGCTCAGGTGTTCTTGACCAGTGGTTTACCAGATGAGTTATTTTCCCAGCCCCCCCCAGCATATTTTATGATCTAATTAATGATTAGTGTTAACCAGATTTAACAAGTTGGAGAACTCTGGTTCTGTGTGGCTATTTTGAATGTGAAAACATTATCTAGCCTCTCTTATTAGGAAATTAGTTGGGATTGGAATCCTAAAAGCCAGTAGCCAGCCATATTGGATGATTGCTGTAGTCCATAAAGCTTAGAAGTTTTAAGTTATTAAAATAGTTGATGTGGATGGAGAATAAAGAATGCTTCTGTCAGTCTGAGGAGTGTCAGGCACACATGGAGCTGACTCCCTGTTGTGTTCCGTATGGGAAACATGAAGCAGTTTGGCTGGAGGGGAGGCTGATTAAGGAACAGAGAAAAAAATGGATTTAGCATCATCAGTTTAATGAGAAAGACACTAGTGTATTCATGTAAATATAGTATACTGTTGCTAAACCCAACTGTGACGGTTCATAAGGCAAATTTTCTAGTATAGGAGATTCATGTTCTAGTCATTAGATTTGGCACGGTATGGCTTTTGGCTACTTGTTTAACTTTAGAGATGTTTCCTCATTGTAGAATTAGGTACTATCACAAGGTACCATTCTTTTTTTTTTTTTTTTTAACTTTTTCTTCATAGTGTTGTCAGGGCAGTTCGTAATTGCAACAACTTGTTAAGATGGCATCTGTAAAGTGTTTGCTGCTATTTGGCACATGCTAGGTAGTCAGGAAACTCTAGTTTCCCTAAAGGCCTGTTCTAACCAAGAGAGTAGTCCAAATGCAGACCTCATATTATGAAGTAGTGTAAAGTAAATGAATGATACATTGATTGAAGTTTTATTTCTAATTTAAGGGACTGTGAAGCAAGATTAATTGCAATTTCCTTTGGGAAAAAAAGGAATATTAATAGCAATTTTCCTTTGTTTCTTTTTCCTAATACTCCTCATCTCAGTGCTAACAGTAGTTGAGAACTTGACTGTGTCCAGGTACTTCGGTAAGCACATGATATACATTGCCCCGTTTAATATTTTCCTAGTCTAGTATGGTGGTTACTCGGTAGTTGTGACTCTTAATCATGATTCTGTGAGACATTCATAGACAATGTTAACTTTACAAATAAACAATAGAAGATGGCAGAGTCAGGGTTTGAACCTGGCCTTGAACCTTTGCTGTTGTGATTTGATTGGAAGAGCTTATTGACTTATTTTACTGAGTTTGTATTTAAGTCTTTTCTGTATGGTGTCTTAATAGTTCTGTGACTCAAAGGTGGTGATCATTCAGATCCCTTCACTCTGCAGCCTCCGCTGCTCTCCCCTCTCATTTGGTTTAATGAAGTCACATGTTTGCATGAGGATTGATAGCCATTTAATTCTCACATCGTGTTTGCATTTTTAAAGAGGACACGGCATTAATTGAAATGAATCATTGCTTAGAAAGATCTTCACCAAGTAAAGGGTTTACAAAAACCAGACAACAACCTTGCCTTGAAGTTGGCCAGGAGATTTGTCTCTGTAAGGGGATCCTGCTTTTCAATTCTTACCTTTGTTCTGAACCCATAGGTGCACTAGTGCTGGGTACTTAGATGTTTTCTGTTTATTTGTTTGTTTGTTTGTTTGCTTGCTTGTTTTGGTTTTTCAAGACAGGGTTTCTTTGTGTAACAGCCCTGGCTATCCTGGAACTCACTTCGGAGACCATTGAACTCATAGAGATCTGCCTGCCTCTGTTTCCCAAGTGCTGGGAATTAAAGGGCTGTGCTACCTCCACCCAGCTTGATTTTGGTTTTTGTGTTCTTTTTAAGTGGCATGCTATTGCTCTCTACAGTATCTACCAGGCAGAGAGGTAGTAGAAAGTGGGAGAGAATTGCTTGATGGGAAACCGGTAAGAACTGCCTGGGAGACAGGTGGCATTATATTGGTATAGTAGTGCCGTAGTAAAGTGGGCATCCTCATTCCATAGTGATCTCTGCTGTATGGAAAAAAAAAATATGATCCCACACTGTAGTTGTGGGAAATGTCCACATGTTTAGGTTTATTCATAAATTTAGTTTTTTCTGAAAAATAATTTTTAATTAAGTTATGAGTAGGAGAAGAAGTTCTTACTGCCTGTTCCTATTTTGTATTACTTTCACTATTTCTTTTAAATAAAAATGCAGGAAGTTACTGGTGTTTTATGAACTTGCACCCTGCATGCTTCTCTTCTTTGTTCTTTGTTAAATATGAGCTGGCATATGTTAGACTACGTTAGCATTTGCTCTGAGGGACTTCAGTGCTTTCTAAATTCAGCTCTGCTAAGCCTGTAGACTGTTTGCTTGAATCAATGGAGACTGCTATTTTTAGCAACAAAAGCGAATTGAAATAGCAATTTTCTTTCCATGCAATAGATCCCCAGGAGGAATACTGATCCAAGCTTTCTGTCACTTTCTATCTCTCCCACCGCCCCAAGCAGTCAGGAAAGGCAGCTGTCATGGTTTGTGGCAGTTTTAATCTTTAATCAGTTGAGTGTTTCTGCATTCAGGTATTATGGGGGAGGGAGGAGTCACAAAAGGAACTTGCTTAGAATAACTAAGCTCTTATGCATGGGCTCTGCAGTCAGACTTTAGTGGGCAGAAGCAGGGAAGAGAACGGAGAGCTAAAAATAGCATGTTTGCTTCCAGTGTTCCTCTAGTCTATTTTTGATGTTTGATTTTGATAAGGTTGATTGGGCTCTTACTAAAAATATCTATTCCTAGCAAGTTGAGGACAAAAAAGAGTAGAATATTTTTAACCTACACAGACTAAAGTACTTTTTGTTGACTGTATAAAATCTGAAAGTAGAATCCTGGTCAGTTGCCAGTATTTTATATAATCCGTAACAAGAGAAACACTTCTGGATGCCAAGTTGGGATATTCTTTATAACTGTCAGTTCTCATCTTCTCAACCGCTTGCAGATATGGGGTCTGGTGTTATATTTGTCTGTACAGACATAAGCCTTTTGAAAATATGGGGTCTGGTGTTATGTTTATCTGTACAGACATAAGCCTTTTGAAGATCTCCTTTCCCCATCTCCTCCTTTCCTTTCTCATTCTCATTCTGCTCGTAGCCATACTTGTATTTCCCCAACCCACAAGGTAGTTTTCTTGTGTATGCTGTGGAAAACTGCCTTACTCCCAAAATGGGATTTGAGGATACCCACTGATAACCCAAGAAGCAAATCTTAGGGATGAGGATAGTGAACTTGGACTTCTTAACTAATCTAGAGTGGCTGCTTTCCCTCTTCTAATCCTGTTGGAACTGTGTCACTGCAGACCAACCCCGGTACCTTAGTACCCAGTGAAAGCCAGCTCTTTGAAAGAGATCCATAGACTCCTTTAAAAAATATATATCTAACAAGTTATAAGTATATACAAGTTAAGCATCTCAGAGTAACATGTTTTTAAAATCTCATTTTGGGTTATTGATTCTTGGTGTGATGTTGAGGGGAGATGAGGTGTGATTTCCAAATAAGGAGTGAGTAAAGCATTAAGTCTTGTTACAAAGGCCACCTTTCTATTCAGAATCTTACTCATTCTCTCATCCATTCTTCAACAAAGCCTCAAGAATGTCTCATTAAAATAATTTTAAAAAATACTTATTTTATGTGTATGAGTGTTTTACCTGCATGTATGCATGTACATGCATAGTGCCCATGGAGGTCAGAAAAGGGCATTGGGTTCCCTGGAACTGGAATTATAGTTTATAAATCAATCTTGTTGCTGCTAAGACCAAACCAGGTCGTCTGCAAGAGCCACAAGTGCTCTTGACCACTGAACTGTCTTTCTGTTACTTTTTTTTTTTTTTAAATCAGTCACTGCCCTAGCAGATAGACTGTGGAGACCCAGACAGATCTTGTGCTGTGGAAACCTATGTAATTAATGCCATGAGGGGAAGTATAGAGGACTGTGAGATTCTAACAGTCTAGTCGTAAAGGGGGGCAAGGAGAGCAGATGTTCAAGTGAAAACCTCCAGGATAGAAAGCAGAATTCTGCTTTGAGTGTGCCTCTGTTTGAGCTGCCAGAACAGCTGCAGAGATTGAGACAGCCAGAAGCTTAAGTCCCCATTGTGTTGCATGCTGGGAAGTCCAAGATCAAGATGCTAACAGACTTGCATGTATTTGAAAGTATTCTCCAGTTCAGTGACTTGCTGTACCCCTGGAATGCGGTTTCCCTGAATGACAGGGACAGAGCGCGGGGAGGCTAAGTGAAGGCTGCATGGTTTATAAAGTCTTGATGAATCTCATGCAAAAAGGTAGAAACCTCATGGCATAAATACTTCTTAAAGGCCCCACCTTGGCCTGTTATCACATTGACCATTGAGTTTTAACATCTAAATTTTAGCAAGGACATATTCAAACCATAATAATATATATTGGGAGTAAATAGGATTGTGCTCATAAAGAGAGTGCTGCCTTGGAGGGAGTGGACACATTCTAGCATGTCTGGTGGGAGGTAAGGTCAACTTACCAAGGGCTTGGTAAAAGCTGAAGGTGGGGGAGTTTAGTCATTCACTCATTCATTCATCCATCCACCAGAACTTCACTAATCGTCTCGTGTTGGAGCCACTGGCTTAGTACTTTGTGGAGAAATAGACAGACACTGACTCACAGGTGTTAGGCAGGAAAATGATGTTCAGATTTGTAGTTTGGAGTAATTACTTTGGCCCAGGTATGGAGAATGAACGGCGGCGGGGGATAAGAATAAAGTGAGGCAAATGCTTTCGATGCTTTTGGAGTTCCTGGAGAGGAACTCTGGGTGGTGGCAGTGGGAAGAAGTGAGTGGATTTGTGGTTTTGGTTTTATATAGTTGACAGGAGGGACACTGTCACTTCTTGGCAAATGACTGAAATTATAAAGTATAAACTGTTCCTAAAAGTGATAATTTTTAAAGTATTTATTTATGTATTATTTTGTGTGCATGTATCTGTATGTGCTTGACTGTATGTATATGCACGATTTGTGTACAAGAGTTTGTAGAAGTCAGAAGAGGACATCAGATCTCTTGGAACTGGAGTTGCAGATGGTTATGAGCTGCCACGTAGATGCTTGTAGAAATAAGAGCAGTGGGGCTGCGTCCCTGGCACCCAGCCGCCTGCACGGCTAGCTTTACCCAAAATAATTACACGGAAACTGTATTCTTTTAAATACTGCTTGGCCCATTATATCTAGCCTTTTCTCGGCTAACTCTCGCACCTGGACTAGCCCATTTCTTATAATCTGTGTAGCCTACGAGCTGGCTTACCAGGAATGATCTTAACCTGCGTCTGCCTGGAGTGGGAGAATCATGGCGACTCCTTGACTCAGCTTCTTTCTCCCAGCATTCTGTTCTGTTTACTCCGCCTACCTAAGGGTTGGCCTATCAAATGCGTCTAGGCAGTTTCTTTATTAATAAGAAATCACTCCCACATCATTTCCCCCTTTTCTGTTTAAACAAAAAAGAAAGGCTTTCATTTTAACATAGCAAAATTACATATAACAAAACAGTTATCAAGTAAGAATTACAGTTACAATATTTATATCTACTTTATCTTTTATCATAACAATGGAAAACTATATCCATTCTTCAGCTCCATCAAAGACTCCAGAAGGATATAATATTACCTAAGTAAACAAGAAATCCAAAGCTCTAGAAATGACAGAGACATCTCACTGCCTGGACAGTCACCCAAAGTTCCTCTGTACCATTGGGGCATCCATTTTCGGCCTACAGGCCCATAGTATCCAGAGACATTTCCATGAAGCAGGAAATTTCAAAGGCAGTCAGTCATTATCTGCTGTGTCCTGCAGAATGTCTCACAGACTCTTTCATGAATCAGGAACCCCAAAAGATCATCTCACCTTTAGGCAAGTTCAGTAGTCCTCTCTCTGTGGGTTCTCTGTGTCCAGTTTGTGCAACAGTCCAGGCAAGAGCAGTTTCTTGCCCAAATGGCTATCAAACTCCATAAGGTGCCTCTTTGATGCCCATCTTCTTCTTGAAGTAGATTGGTGCTGCCAGGAGCAGACGTGTCTCATTGTCATGAAAATCCCTAAGTTATTAAAATATTTTAAATGCCATATTCTGTAGCCTTTGAGAGATATGAAGAATGCCTATCTGAAATATATCTCTATATATCTAGAAAATCTAAGTGACATGACTACACACTTGACTATTATTTATGATTATCCATCAACAACCTATATTTCCTAATTATACATTACATTTTAAAAATGAACTACACAATCACAACACCTTATTCAAGATCAGAAATACATATACATATAACAAAAATGACTTTAAAATCCATACCAATGCAAATTATTCATACCTATATCATTTCCCCCTTTAAATGTAAAAGAACATTTATAAACAATATTTTGGGAACATGGGCGTAGTTTTTTCTCTCCAAACTGCTTCCTGCTGAATGGGGGCGTCGTTAATTAGGTCTTTCATGGTATAACCTGTGTGCTAGTTTCATCTCAGTTGGCAGTTGAGCGAAGCAATTTTCTGAGGGTGTTCACAACAACCTTTCAGGAGGGCGTGGTCTATCATACCAAATTGGAATAGAAGAAATCCACAAGGTCTGGTCCTCTGTGAAAACAAAAGAAGACCCTCTCCAAAGCATCATATTCTTAGACCCAAATTTTGAAATCGTAATACCCTTGTATCCATTCTGGTTTAGCTTGGCAGCCCATGTAATGAAATGTCTCTCTGTACTTAGTTCCTTTACAGTCAAAAATTTTAAAGAAAACACAATGTACATAATCCAGACTCTCTGTGAATTTTCCATTTTTACGTGGCTTATTTTTCTTTATTTCTTTTAATCTCTTAACTATCTGTACTCTGTCTCTTTTAAGACTTTACCTTTTTTTAAAAAAAAAACATTAACTTTATTCTCTATATTCTTTTTCTTCTCTCTCTCAAGCCTACATACATTCATCCAACAGTGTGACTCATTTAGTGGTCTGAATCTGTCCTATTGTGAATCTGCAATTTTTTACTATCCAGGAGCACTTTTGATTTGTGCCTTTAAATCACTAGGTGCTTAAGAATCTAAGCTGTGACATTCCTAGGTCAAAAACAGGTACTGCCTGCTGGCCCCACCCAGTCCAACATGGCAGAGCCGCTCGTGCCTCTGATCCTTGCACATTGCACCACTAGCATGGCGGAGCTGCTTGTGCCTCTGAGCTGCAGCACGCAATGTCCCCCTTTTAGGCACACAGCAGTCTAGTTGCCATCAAACAAATCTAGCACTTTACTCCAAATGCTCCATTCAAAAGCTCTGTCTCCTGCAGGAGACAGATAGCAATGGCGGCACAGCCCAGAAAGCTGGCATTTTAAAACAGCCAGTTTTTTCCTGCTGCTGAGTCAGGAAAATTTCAAAATGGAGGACGTACCATTTTGTGCTAGCTCTGGGGCCGCCAGGTGGGAGCGGCACTCAGCACTTTAATTCTGAGACTGAGCGTGCAGCACAGAAATTCTTTTCATCCAAGTTACATCCAAATCTGACACGCAGAGCACTGTGCAGTCTGAAAACACTGGCAGGAATCCGCCATGCTCTTCCGCGGACCTAAGCCTGATTCTGCTGTCTGCCCAGGTGCAGGGAGCGCTAAGCCATCAGCACGGTCTCAGAGCACTCTCCTTCCGATCCCAAGCGGGAACACAAACATAAAATCCATTGAAATGCCTTAAAGCCGGAGTTCACGCTGGCAGCACAGCCCCAAGAAGCTGCACTTTAAAATGACGCAGCGTTTTTTCTGCTGCTGATGCCGAATCAGGAAATCTCTCTACAGCACGCCACCAACAAACAGCAAAAATTTGTGTTAAACTCTCTCTCCCTTATTTTTAAGCCTTCTCAGGTTTTACGTGGAGTTCATTAGCATGTTGGGTGCCACTCTGTTGTATTAGGCTGAGAATTGAACCCAAGTCTTAACCACTCTCTCCTATGAATCTGTTTGTTTGTTTGTTTGTTTGTTTGAGATGAGAGATTTTCTATATAATTAGGCCGTCCTGGACTCTGTCATGTAGCCTAGGTTGGCTCAGAAATTAAAACCCTCCTGTCTTATCCTCCCACAGTCTGGGTTTATAGGTGCATACCATTATTATATCTGGGGAAGAACAACTTTCCATTGCAAAGAAGTAAGGGAAGTGAGCACAGTTGGTAAGGAAGGCAGTAGCAAGCTCTAACCCGGGAAATACATGAAAGTGCATTTTTACACACTTCATCTTTTCATTTCACTGCAGTTCTAAGTGCTTAGTTTTTGATGTGTGTGTGTGTGTGTGTGTGTGTGTGTGTGTGTAGAAATAAAAACAAATCTAGATCTTTGTTTCCTACAGAGAAATCAAGAGATGCTCTTGAGTGTTTTCAAGTCACTCTGTCACTAATCTGTTAGGAACTAATGCCTTTTCAAATAGAAATCAAACAAATGAATAAAAAGCAGATCATTAAGTTTTCTATTACATCATTTTTAAGAAGAATGATTCACCTTAAGAAAATTTTGAGTAATCTTGGGAAGCACTGCCTTCTGGGAAACTGGAGTAGAAATGGAGCTTACTGGCTCAGTTTTCCTAGCTTTGTATGCCTAACAGTAAAGAGCCTTGTTTTGTGGAAAGGCAATGCCTGCATATGATTGAACGGTTTAATGGTAAAAGGAATTTTTTAAAAAAGGTCTTTCTCTATTTTTGTAGAAGCTGCAACCAGCAGACTCTTAATTTAAGATGATGTTTCGGTTATATTCCTGAGTTAACAATGGAGTTTAACTCTCCTGACAGTAAAAATGGTGAAATGTTCACACTGAGAATCACAGTGTTATTTTATTTAAAAATACTAACCTTGAAACTCATTGCAGAGGGGTTGTAACTTTAACGCAGAAAAATACATTTCTCCTCATCCTTCTTCAATTTCTGTCTTCATTTCTTTCCTACAGTTATCGAATTGACTGAGAATTGCTTCTCTGTATTGTATATTATTAAAAGTGTAGTATTTGGCGTATGTCCTGGAAAACAGAAAGATCTGTCACTTTTTCTGCTGTGAAAATGATAATTTAACCCCCAATTGTCTGGCCATTGTATACAGCACTGGTTATTGAAGAGCTGAGGTGTCTAACAGAGTTCTCCACTGAAGTGATTACTTATATTATTCTATTATTAAATAAAACTCCAGAGTCAGATATTGAGGTAAAAACCTGATCGATCCAAAGTGCAACAGAGGAATGAGCCCCTGATCCTGCTTCTTCACACTTGCAAATCAGAAAGGCCCTCTGATCTTTCTAACCCCTTCCTTTAGTTCTTCCTGTGTCTACCAAAAACTCTATGGTTAATTCTGGCCAACTGAATGTTGATGCCACCCTCCGATTTCAGGCTTAACTTTATTGGCAGTCTTGGGAGTGTCAGAGCGCCTCTGAAATGTCTCACAACACTCCACCTCCAGGTTCTGTGTCTCTCACACACACACTTTTTAAATTAGCTAAAGGACAGATAATGCAAGGTAAAGCCATTGCTTTCCATTGTGACAGAAGGAGCATGTTGAGGAAGTGTAATACTACCCTGGATGGTATACTAGGACCGGAAGAAGACATTTAGAGACAAGTAAGGAGGTCTGCCTAGAAGATGGACTGTAGATGCTGTGTTTCTGTGTTGCTGCCATAGTCATGTAGGCTGTTAGCAGGAGACTGGGACAGGAGAAGAGATAACTGAATAACTTCACTTTTTAAAAACTGTGCATCTAAAACTATCTGAAAAATTTAAAATGTATTTTAAAACATGTTTATTAAAGTGTCTCAACACATTTTTCCCTTGGGAAGATACTGCCAAGTCTACTATTATACTGAGGCAGGAAGCCATGATCTATAAAATATGAGCTTCAGTACAGGAGGGAGGAAGATGATTCCAAGGCGGTGTATCTACCTCTGGTGTAACAGGTTAAGAGAAGTAGTCCAGAGTGCAGTGCAAGATGAGCTGGAGTGCTCTGGGCAGGTCCTTCCTGAAGTCTGGAATGGGGTTGATTGTGTGGAGCATTGTATCGAGAGGCTGTTAAAGCAGGGCTGTATATACCTACAATCTCAGCACCAGGAGGAGAAAGTCCTCCCATATAGCAAGTGTGAGGCCGGTTGGGGTTACATGAGACCCTGTCTTAAAGAAGCAGCAGCAGCAGCAAAAGTGAGGTTGTTAGGGGGATGGAAGAGGATTTAAAAAGACCACATAAAGGAGGAGGGACAAATTTGTGTTCAGGAAAAATAGAAGGTTGACTGGGAAGTGCAGTGTAATTACAGACTAGTATTTGGCTCAGTTGTGAATATTTAACCATAATAATGGTGTAACAAAGACCTTGACTGGCTCTTGTCTTTGGTTGGGGGGTGGCTTGTTGGAGCACCTATATTCTTATATTTTTATTATTTTATAGGTGGGCCATCGGTAGTTGAGGCTAATGAACTGTTCATTCTAGAAAGACTGTGTGATTAGAGGTTGAAGCTTTGAGCTTAGTGGTAATGGCTCAGCCTGCTGGTTGCTGGTTTCTGGAGGAGAGTTAAGGAGTAGATTCCCTCCTGTGTATTTATGATGAAAGCTGAGCTTGAGTGGAAGTCCTGGTTGGGAAAGCCATGTATGTACTGGGAAGACTATGTCCTTGCTGTGATTTGTTTCCCAGGGGTAGGATGGAAACTGCATGTGAGCCCCTCTCAGACCTTACCCAGCCTGCCCTTCAGTTGGTACTGACTCGTATGCTCTGCAGTAAAGTGAATTAGAAGGCTGAGTTTTATGAATTTTGAATTATCCAACTCGAGAAGATTCTGGAAATCCCCTAAATTATAGTCATTCGATTAAGCTAGTTAGAGACCTCTGAAATTGGAGTGTATCTGAAGTGAGGGTAGTCTTGTTGAGGACCTGTGAGAGATAATACCTCTGTCTTACCCCAGTTTTTCTTTTTACACTTCAGGAGCTTTAACCAAGAGCCTCATGTGTTAGCTTAGTGTTAGTAAGCTACACCCCCAGCTTTGTACCAACTTGTGGTTACTAGGGGGATGTATTTTCAGTGTTCCAGTAACATAAATGCCAATTATTGACAGAACATTGCAATATAACTTAATTGGGAGGATGGAGAATGAGAAAGGTGGGGAAATTTTCATCAGCTGCAAGTCTAGTACTAAAAAGAGTTGGTCAGGAGATGACAGAAAGGGTCTAGAATGTACATACAGACAGAAGGAAAAACGTAACAGCTGTTGCTTCCGGGGGTGGAGTAATAGGGCCCAGAGAAATGGTATAAGGTAGTGCTGTTTTAGTTTGAACCGCTCAAAACTGTTCTCAACACTGCTTGTGTTCTTCCATATAAGTAAAATCAGTTTGAAAAAGAAAGGAGCCTCCTTGCATGCTGCCAAATATGGTGAACCAGATTTGAATGTTGATGTGTGTGGGGGGAGGGGGGGAGGGGTGTACTGGGAATGCTGTCCAGGATGGCAGTTGTAAGGAAAGTGAGGCAGACAGAGTTGAACTGAGAGAGAAGTGAAATAGCTGTAGGCTTAGCAGTCATAGAGACCTTGGTCCTTCAGATGCTGGAGGCAAGGAGCCCAACTTTCATGCCTGCATATTTTAGGCATGTAGTCTTTGGATGAGGGCAGTTACTAGAATACAGGAGGTCAAAAACTGACAGCAGGTAAGACTTGACAATTGAATGGATAAGGGAGGAGCTGACTGTATTAATCAGCGTTCTCTTACTTGAACAAAAGACCTGATATGATCAGCTTATAAAGAGGGATGGTGGATGGAGATGTGGCTTATTGGTTAAGAGCACTTGCTGTGCTTGCACAGTCCCAGGTTCCCAGCACCCATAATGGGCGGTTCACAATTACCCAGTTTTAAGGGATCTGACATTGTCGTCAGGTCTCTGCTGGCTTCTGCACATGGTGTACATGCAGAGAACCAGGCATACACACATATACATAAAAAACAAAATAAATCTTAAAAGAGGAAAGGTTTATTTTAATTCACAGTGTGAAGATTCTTGGCTATGATTGTGTGGTCTGCTGACTTTTAGGGCTCTGGAGGGAGAGCAGCACACCCCATAGCAGGACATGTAGCATAGCAAACCTCTCAAATCGTTGTGGCCCAGTTGCAAACAGAGGAAAAGGAAGTGGCTGCAGTCCCACTATTGCCAATAATCAGAAGGCTTTTCACTGTGCACTCACAACAAAAATATACAAGAAAATGCAGCAGTACAATTCAGATTGACTTTGGTAAAGTGCTGTAGTGCATACAGCTTTGCAAAGTAGAGAAGACATCGGCGGGCAGAGAGCGGGCTCTTTTTTTTTGCCTTCAGTATTCTGGAACATTGAGGTTGATAGAGCCTGAAGAAGGCTTTGAAAGGTACCAGGTAAAAGTGAGGGTTGGGATCTTGAAGAGAACAGAAGAGTCTGAAAGAGAAGGAGAAGAGGAGAGTTGAAAAATCTAGCATTTGCTTGTCCTAGGCTTGTGTTATGTTGGTGTCTGGAGACACTGCAGGATGAAATCTGGAACCCTGGTCTCCAGAGACGGGGTGAGACTTTCATATGCTGGCCATTTCGTATAGAGAGTTTTAAGCATTCATTGTAGATCCCGTGAGTGAATGTTCTTTTGTTTGTTTGTTTGTTTCTCGAGACAGGGTTTCTCTGTAGCTCTTGTAGACCAGGCTGGCCTCGAACTCCCAGAAATCCGCCTGCCTCTGCCTCCCGAGTGCTGGGATTAAAGGCGTGCGCCCGGTCTGAGTGAATGTTCTTTACAAAGCTGTATCAATAAGAAAAGAGGAATTACCCTGCTAATTACCAGGCAGTCTCTTTTGAGAATTGATAATGGGAGAAGTTAAGTATATGTTTTGTGCTTACATCCGAGTTCTATGTTATGGCAACCAATTAGCCGTGGAGATATTTCCGCTGGTAGATGAGGACAAATTATGGAATTAGATGCCACTTTTGCAACCTAATGAAGTAATGAAACACGCATGAGCACATACACACAGATACTAAACCTGAACTTGATCAAGAATCTATCTATCTCCCAGTAACTTCCAAAGAACAGAAGAACATGTTATGTTATATCAGGGGAATGCAGTCAGCAAATAACAGACTGAAAAAGCAGAAACCCACATGTAGGATGTCCAACATTAAATTGAGTTGGGGGGAAGGAAGAGAGGGGAAGAAACAGAGAGACACTGCAGAAATTTGATGACTAATTTTGCTTTTTTATGTATATTTTGACATGAATTAATATGTTTGGGACTAACTTGGAAATCTAGCCTGGGCAGTGGTAGTGCATACCTTTAATACCAGTGCTTGGGAGGCAGACATAGGCAGATTTCTGTGAGTCTGAGGTCAGCCTGGCCTATATATATAGATAGTTCCAGAAAAACCCTGTCTCGAAAAACCAAAACAAAGGGGGGGGGGGTGGATGAAATCTGAGCTCAGCAAGTAAAAGCATTTGGTTGCCCCCTCCCCCAGGCCTGAAAAACTTTACTTCAAACTTGAGTACCCTTAAAGAAAAGAGCTGATTTCTGAAAGTTGTCCTCTGACCTCCACACATGTACTGTGGTACCATGTGCACTTTGTACACAGTCTCTCTCTGTCTCACACATACAGACACATGCTTCTCCATCCATGTACTGTGGTACCATGTGCACTTTGTACACAGTCTCTCTCTGTCTCACACACACAGACACATGCTTCTCCATCCATGTACTGTGGTACCATGAGCAATCTGTACACAGTCTCTCTCTGGCTCACACACATACAGACACATGCTTCTCCATCCATGTACTGTGGTACCATGAGCAATCTGTACACAGTCTCTCTCTGGCTCACACATACAGACACAATGCTTCTCCATCCATGTACTGTGGTACCATGTGCACTTTGTACACAGTCTCTCTCTGTCTCACACATACAGACACATGCTTCTCCATCCATGTACTGTGGTACCATGTGCACTTTGTACACAGTCTCTCTCTGTCTCACACATACAGACACATGCTTCTCCATCTATGTACTGTGGTACCATGAGCAATCTGTACACAGTCTCTCTCTGTCTCACACATACAGACACATGCTTCTCCATCCATGTACTGTGGTACCATGAGCAATCTGTACACAGTCTCTCTCTGTCTCACACATACAGACACATGCTTCTCCATCCATGTACTGTGGTACCGTGTGCACTTTGTACACAGTCTCTCTCTGTCTCACACATACAGACACATGCTTCTCCATCCATGTACTGTGGTACCATGAGCAATCTGTACACAGTCTCTCTCTGGCTCACACATACAGACACAATGCTTCTCCACTCATGCATGCACGCACACACGTGCACATGCAAAGTTTTTAAAAAATCAGATAGAAAATCTGAGGTGGGAGGAAGCAGTTATAGACAAACTAAGATTAATATGAAGTTGATCATTGGTTCACTGGGCCATAGGTATGTGAAGATTTGTTCCTGGTTTTTTATTTTTTTCATTTTTACTTTTTATTCTAAGAAGATTTAAAAACTTCTGGAAAGATGGTGACTGAGCAGGCACTTGATAAATGTACATTCCTTTCAGTGGCACTAGGAGAAGAGTGTCCTCCATGTTCTTCACTTAGTGTACACACTCGTGTGTTGTGTGTGTCTCAGTTCATTTCGCCGCTGTCAGTTATGCGCTGTCTATGCGCCGGTTCACTTGCTCATTCTCCTGGAGGTTAATGTTTATGTTTTACTACCAGATAGCACAAACACTAGTAAGGCCACCATGAGCGCCAGCCACTCTTCTCTTGAGGATTACTGCCTCAAAAGGCAGACATATCTTTAGTACTGAGCTTGTTGACGAATAGTTTTTCCGAAAGGATTGTGCCGGTCTGGTACTTCTGGAAAGTGGGAGACTGTCAGTTTCTTTATATTTCACCGGCACTTGATATTTTGGTCTTGGTCTTTTCAATTTGAGATGTGATGAGTGGTTAATTCTAAATTTGAATACTGGTATTGCTTATTTATATATTTATTTATTTTACTAGTAATTTAAAGTGTTTAAGTTTTATTGTTCATAAAAACTTAGGAGTCAGATATTGGGGTAAAAACCTGATAGATCAAGAAAGTGGCAGAGGAATGACCAACTGATACCCCTTCCCAGATTGAAACACAAGTGTATATTTTTGTTTTGTTTTGTTTCTGTGTTTTTGTTTTGTTTTATGAGACAGGGTTTTTCTGTGTGGACAGTCTTAGCTGTCCTGGAACTAGCTCTTGTAGACCAGGCTAGCCTCGACCTCACAGAGATCCACCTGCCTTTGCCTCAAGTGCTGGGATTAAAGGTGTGCACTACCGCCGCCCCAAGTAAATCTTTCTAAGCCACTTGCTCCCCTTTCCTACGTCTCTCTATTGTATCATATCGTGGGTCCTCCAAATTCTTTATGGTCAGCTTGTCTTTTCCCCCTGATTCAAGGTTAACTTTAACAGTTTTAGAGTGTCACAGTGCAGGCAAGTATTCTGCAACAGGAATTGAACCTAGGGCCTTGTGCATGAGAAGTCCTGTGCTTTACCACTATGCTTCATGTCCAGCTCTGGATATTGTTTTTCCCATCAAATATTGTGCTAGTGTTCTTGGGCATGCTGGTGTTCTCTAGCTGGACCACTTCCTTGTTGTAGTTCTTAAGCTAAACTATTCTTCTTCTCTTTCTCAGTTGTTACAGGTGGCACTGATGGAATTGGAAAATCATATGCAGAAGAGGTAAGTGCTTTTTAGAGTCTGTTTTAAAAATAAGGAAAAAATAATCTCTCAAATAGTAGTTTTGATGAAAATTTTATTACAGTCATTTTGTTTTATTTATTAGACAGGATTTCACTGTGTATCCTTGGCTAGCCTGGAACTCTATGTGGACCAGGCTAGCTTCAAACTCACAGAGATCCTCTGCCTTCTGAGTACATATATTTAAAGACTTTAATTTATTTTTATTTATGTGTGCGTGTGTGTGTGTGTGTGTGTGTGTTTATACCACACAGGACGGCAGAAGAGGGCATTGAATCTTCTAGCTAGACTTAAAGGCAGTTGTGAGAAGCCTAATGTGGATTCTGGGAACTGACTTTGGGTCCTCTGCAAGAGCAGTATACTCTTAACTGCTGAGCTAGCTTTCTAGCCCACATTTATTTATTTGTGTATGTAGGTTTGTAGATGCATGCACACAGCATACTTGTGGAAGTCAGAGGACAACTTTTGCGGGTTTCTTTCCTTCTAACACACGGGTCCTGGAGATCAAACTCAAGTCAGCAGGCTTGTTTGCGAAGGTGCTTTTCCTCACTGGGCCGTCTTGCTGGCTGCAGTCCTTGTCTAGGGAGTGGCTCTACTACCGAGGTGTACTCTCAGCTCCTTATAAAGTGACACTTTGAAAAATGCAAGGCTGTTGTTTGGCAGACAAAATTGAATTTGTCTCCTTATTATTAAATTCAGGGCAAACATATTTAGCAAAAATGGTAATAAAAGTGATATTAATCCTTCTGACCTCATCCTACCAAGAGGCTCAACACACTGATGTGCTCCATATTGATGGTGTTAAGGCAGACAATTCATTACGGTGTTGTTTATCACAATTCTTCATTATATTAGTAATAGGGAATATATGCATACTGTGGGACTATATACCATATTTTCTAGCTAATTTCTAGCTACTGGGTTTTTCACACCCATTGATTTTGCCTGAATTAGTTTACTGTAAAGTTTAAATAGTGCTTTTCTAATATATCTTTCTCTGTAGCCTAACCTAGTCTAGAACTTATTATGTAGCTCAGGCTGACCTCAATTCTATAATCCCTATAAAATTACAGCCATGACCCATCATGCTCAGTTGGTGTTTTCTATAAATAAGAGCTTTTCCTTGCTCCTCCTCCTTTGTTAATTGTTTCTCTTTTTTCTTAAAGTATCACTGTGGACTAATGGATTCTTTAGTGGTTTTATAGCAGATTAATTTAGTGAATTACCAGGCCTTGTTATTTTTATAAAAAATGATCTTCTGCAGCCTCATTTGCAATATTACTTGTTACTTAATAAAAGCTGACTTCGGATTTATAACTGGGAATTAGTGTACTGAATCACTTCTGTTTCATATTACCCAGAGTGTTGCTCACTTGTAAACTGTCTGATAGTTCAGTACAAAGTTTTGTACTTATTTGTACTACCTTTGTATTTATTTGTCTCTGGGACAGGGTACATCACTGTGAATGTTTGTTACTCTGTGCAATATTACATAGTGTTAAGTACATATGTATATAGACGATTCTCTTCAAGAAATTATTTGTTAATGTATTCATTAGCAATAGTTAATGTACTTTATCTTGATTGCCCTTTAATCTTAATGTCTGTGTTACTTATTCCTGTGACAAATACCTGAGCAAAGAAAACCTAAGGAAAGCTTAGTTTGGTTTCCAGTTCAAGGTGGAGAAGTCATGACAGAAGACCTCCAGGCTGCTGATTATCTTACACCTCTATTATCTATTATATCTTTAGTCAAGAAGTAGCACTACTTGTGCTCAGTTTTTTAACAGTGGTCCTAGGACCCCAGCCCAAGGGATGGACTGCCCATGTTTCCTGTGGGTATCTCTCCTTAGTTGGATGGCCTGCCCATGTTTCCTGTGGGTATCTCTCCTTAGTTAAACTTTTCCAGAGTCATCCCCATAGACACACCCGAAATATGCTTCCATGGGGATTCCAAATGCAGTTGAGAGTGAAGATTAACTATCCAGCCCCAAATACATTATTTTAAGATTGATTGTATTTATAGGAACTGATGACATTTTGACTGTACTTTTCGTTGTTGGTCCACTGATACCTGTTTTATGTATCTAGCCTATGACAGCTTTTCAAATCCTAAATTTGAAATTACAGAAGTTGTGGACATCTAACAATGTGAAAAAAAGCCCACACCATGTATTTAGGCCTAAAAAAAAGTACAAATCATCATTCTTCCAAAATGGTTTGAGATTCCAGTGCTTTGTTAGAAACCTAGGGTTCTGGGAAATCAGTGTTCCGTTTGGATTGCCAGCTCTTGATACTTTTTTTTAAGTTTGACTTACCACCTGGTCAGGTTTTCTTAAATGGGAATATATCTAATTTCTGTTTTAGAATAAACGTCACAGATGTGATTCATGTCTCTTTTATTGTTTTCAGTTAGCAAAGCGTGGAATGAAGATTGTCCTAATCAGCAGGTCCCAGGATAAACTGAACCAGGTTTCCAGCGCAATCAGTAAGTTTTCACATTCTAAATCCGGACCACCACGGTGGTGTAGCCAGTTGAAGTGGCACACTCCTCTCATGCTATAAATGCTGAATCTGCCTTCCATATTGCTAACAACACGTCTTAAATGTCTAATATAAAATTTTTAAAAATTGAGATATAGTCTTAAATTCTGTACATAGCATATTGGCTTTGAACTTGGGATCCTTCTAAATCAGCATCCTGAATGCTAAGATTATGATTTTTTTTAACTTAGAAATTTTTATTACTCTTCTGAAAGTTCATGAATTCATTTTAGAATTATTGTGATTTGACTAAAATGACTTTTAATGACACATTTAATTAAAATAAGAGTTAAATTGTAATTATTTTGTCATTTTCTACTAAAATAAATTACTTATTTTAAAAATATCCTGAAATATTTTGAATTCCAGTCTTTTTCAACACATAAAACATGTGATTGAGAGCCACTGGAACAGGAACTAGCATGTGTGACCGGGACGCTGCTTCAGTCTTTTGTGTTAGTTAGCTACACTTGGTCTGTACCTGAATTCTGACACATGAACAGTCTCTCAGCTGACTTTCCTAAACTTGCAGCTATATAATCAGTGCTGTTCATTTCCTTGGTAAATCAGTGTGCTAACTATCTGTAGGGCTCATGCTTCTGGATGTGGTATGTGATGCTTGTATGTTTATACGTTGTTTCAGTCACATTGCTTTCTACCCAAGAATGAGTTGTGTTTGTCTGTGAACTTACACTGGGGTTCATATTCTGAAAGGATGAGGTATTATTGTAAAAAGGAGGGTTATTTCTTTAAAGACTGTTGCTGGCTCTGAAAAATAAGTTCTCACAGAAATTCCTTTCCAATTTGCTTGACTAAGATTGAATATAAAATACTTGAAAACTTTTAAGTAAACTTGTAAGAAGTAAGGAAAAATTTGGTTTCTGGTTGTGTCTTGTTTGCTGTGGTTCTTTGTGTCTTAAAAGAAATGAAAGTATAGCCAGGCAGTGGTGGCACACACCTTCAATTCAGGAGGCAGAGGTAGGCAGATCTCTGTGAATTCTAGGCCAGCCTGGTCTACAAGAGCTAGTTTCAGGACAGGATGCTAAGAATCAAACTGTGTTTCTTGGAAATAACAGTAAGTGCTTTATCCACTGGGCCATTTCTCATGTTTCTTCCTTGGGACTCAGGTTTTTGACCTCTGGTGTGTGGTTAGGGATATTAGATAACCTTAGGAAAAGTAGGAACCGCTTAAAATTTAAAATTTTATTATTGTAATTAAAACACTGTCATGGTGGAATATAATGTAGAACCAATTAATATGATTTAGTCATGGTTATCCTGGGGGCATGAGCCTTATTAGTATACCAAAGGTACTGGAAACTCTCTAGAGACCTTCATAAATTATTTTTTAAAATTGCTGCCATTTAACAAGAGTACTCTGTATTTAGAGACATAATCTTAGAAAACATTTTATTTTCAGTCTGTCATTGCAGAGGATCAAAGATCTGTTTCATTCATCTTCAGAAGTGTGACATATCAGATTGTATTCATTGTTAGTTACACCTTGCCTACACACAGTTGACCAGGATGTTGACCATCTTCAGTGATTGAATAGAGCAACTCTCAGCAGAGAGCAGAGCTAAAAGAAAGTATGGAGAATGTATGCGTATGTGGTCTCCTGCTCAGTAGTGCTGCCTGGTGTCTGCCTAGAAATATATATACATATATTTATATATATTATAATATATATTTATATATATTTATATATATTTATATATATTATATATTTATATATTATAAATATATATATACATATATATATATGGTGAAAAATGTATTCTAGCAAATAATTTTATTCTTAAATTGGGTCCAAATTTGTAAAGAGATTTTAAAAAACATAAAGAGTTGCTAGGAAATTAGTTATATCACAGTATAAGCCTAAGTCATAGGTGGCCAAGAATAGAGGTGGCTGTGCGCTTAGTTTAGAGTGACAGAGGTCAAGGAAAGAGCCATTGCAAGACACAAACTTCTCAAAATATGTTCAGCAGCAAGTGGCAGCGTCAACATAGCAGCTCAAAAAAGGTAACAGACTGTTTTAGAAGGGAGTGTTCTGAGGAAATCCGGAGCCTTGACTTGCCAGGGTGGAGAATGACAAGACAGGATATTTTTTTATATTCTCAAAGATCAATTTCCCATCAACAACTGGTTTCAGTCTGTTTAATTCATGAGCACTTTTTATTTCAATGTCTTATATTCCAATTTTACATAAATTTAGACAAGTTAGCATTTCCAATTTTGCCTTAAAATATGTTAACTTTACATAGTGTTGCTGTAAGTTGGTACACATGACAGTCACGTTGAGTTTGCCATCCTAATTTGAGTTTTCTTTATGAACTTTTATCTTTAGAATTTGTCCACATAACCAAAGATGCTTCATTATTTAACCAACCTTGATTTGTGGCTGTATTTTATAGTTAAGAACCATAGAGATTATATTTAGATTGACCTTACAGCGCAGTCGAATCATCATTGGTACCACCTTTGTCAAACAGATGGCATTTGATTTCTCCACAGGTTGTGCAAAGTTACTGAGTTTAAATGGTTTGTAGCACGAAAGTTTAGAGTTAACTTACAGAGTGATTGTTTATCCCTGTAATCTCAGCATTCGAGAGGCAGAGCGAGTACAAGGGATGGAAGGCCAGCCTGGGCTGCACAACTGGTTTAAGGTAGTCAGACTCACCATTTCTGTAAGAATTGACCTTTCTGAAACTGTGAGCCCATTTCAAGCATTAGAACAGTTGCCATTGTCTGATAATTCTCATTCATTTCCTTTTATTAGCTTTAGAAAGTACATTAACTAGTGTCTATAAACTATTTAGATTCTCTTTTACATGTAAAGGAGCCAATAATCTGAATTGAAATCTGCTGGGTTAAAATCTATTAATTCATTCTTTGCTTTCTATTAATCATGCTCTTTTACAATTTTTAATAAATCATTATTTTATTTTTATTTCTTCTTAAGTGGTCATCTATATCCTTAGACATATAAACTATTTGTAATGACTTGATGTTTGTGTACTGGATCCTCAGATCAGAAGGGATAGCTAGGCTGAGTTTCACGTCTCTTCACCACCTCAGAGAATCTCTCCAGGCTGTAGTGACGACAGTCATGGGGCTCAACCACTTGTTTCATTTCTTTAAGGGGGCACTGTTATCAGATGAGAAAATATTGCTTCATATATTTTTCCAGTTTGAAACAAAAGAGTAATTTTTGTCTTATGCTGCGAAAGGCAGCAGATGTATGGACCTTCTCTGCCACCCCCTTTTTAAAACCATTCATTGCTGATAAATGTTTGGTTTTTTTGCACAGGGCTATAAATGTTTTGGTTTACATCAGATTCTAAAGAGAGAAGGCCCAAGTCCTGCATTTTTTGCAGCAAACTTGACCTCATTCAGCAGCATGTGGGCACTTCTCAGATGTTGTGTTGCTGGCTATGGTGCTCTTGTGGAACTCACTGACTTCACCAAGTAGAGCTTATTTCAGCTCCGCTAGTGCTTGTTACCAGTCATTTACTGATAGAGAGAACAACATCTGTAATATGGGTGGGTTTTGTTAGAAACGTGCAGACCTCCCAGTTAGTCGACCCAGCCAAATAAGGATGTGCTGGTTTGCATCTCCAATTAAGTCAGCTGCTTGAATGTTGCTCTTCTGCAGCTGGCATGAGGCATGTGGGAGTGCCCTGTATCATGGCCAGACACTGGCTGCACCTCTTAATTAAAATGTTTGCCTATGTTTCTGTAAAACAGCAAGTGGTCTTTGCAATTGGATTATTGATGGTTCCATGACTTTTGTATAAAAAGGCCCTCTTTTTGGGGGATTGGAAATTTGGGACCAAGATACTCTGAAGTTAGTCTAAACTAAGTGGATGGTTGGTGTTTCTCCTCTTGCCTGTAGGCTTGAGCCCTCAGTGGATAATTGTAATTGTACAGTCTACACCTAAAAGAATTTGTAGAAAGGCATATTCTTTGAAATTTTCATAGAATGCAGTAATTTTATATGAGACTTGCTTAATTTTTCATCAGAAAGAGAAAAATACTTTGAAACTTTAATATAAATGGTTATTTTAAAATGAAATTATATATGTTCTTTCCAATTACCAGTTATTCAGTTAATCTCATTTGCCCATTACTTATTAATGCAGCTTTTGCTAGATACTAAACTTAAAATCAGTTACTGAGGTGATTTAAATACCTAGTCCAGTATGCAATACTATAAACTAAAACTATGAGGAACTTTCACACATGATTTACTTAGTTCCTTCTCATTTGTAAAAACAATTCATTACTATTGAGAGGACAGATACGTATAAGTTTTCACTGTGTTTCCCTTACGTTTAATACTGTAGAAATGTCCAGTCTAAGGCAGACTTACTGGAGTGTTTCAAAACATATATGCTACAATGTAACTATATCCCCATTGCTGAATATTCAATTATAGACATACATAGTTTGGAAAACATACTCATGTGTTAAAATGCTTTTTAAAAATGTTACTTGTATGAGTATGCGTACATGCGTGGAGGTCAGAGGACAACTTGGGGGCATTGGTCTCTCCTTTCATGTGGGTGACAGACCTGGCAGTCTGTGCCTATATCTGCTGAACAATTTTACTAGCCCCTGCTCCATGATTTTATTTTAATCTTCTCTATTTTATGAACATCTGATAGGTTAATTTATTTTATATATCCAGAAACCCAAGTTTGAAAGACCAAGTAATACGTAAATTAGTGGCAGAAGTAGACATAGTTCATACTTCATTTTGTGCTTTCCGTTACTCAGCATTGTTAAATATACTGAAAATGGTTAGTTAACTGGTAACTTCTGTAAGATACAGCTCAAAATGCAACATCAAGAGGAGAAATGCAGCTTGACTTGTGATAGTATCATTGCATCTTTAAGAGACAGACACATCTTGATTAAAATAGGTCACTTGTCCTTGTCTTACCATTTTGGATTAGTAAGGGATACCTAAAGACAACTTTGTGTCTGTTACACTTTTGGTAAAAGCAGATGGTCTTGCACTAACCATTGCAGCATTTCCTAATGTGCAGTGAAATGAGCAGCTGTGTTTTAACCCTTAGAACAACTGTGAAGACAGAGACCTATTCAGATTACCCAGGACCGCTTAGCAGGCTATGAAACTAAGCTTCAGTCATAGGCTTATGAAGTCATATGAAGACTTCAGTCATAGTTCCAGTTTAGTTTTCCTGTTTTTAACAGTTCTTAAGCCTTCCAACCCTCTAGTTTATGGTGTTACTTTCTAATCTAAAAGCTCATTTAGTATGAATTTTGTTTTCTAGCCTTGTCATTTAAGTCAGAGCTTATGATTCTGAATTAATGGTGGATGCCGCTCTCACTAACCTCTGCTAGAAATTCTTTATTAATCTTTGTGTACCATTTAGTAGTGGTTGTATAAACAGATGTTGGACCAGCAATGTGAGGGCACTCTCCTGGCTAGGGCTTGGATCTTTCTCAATTACTGTTGATCACTTTGATCAATTTTTACATAGTCACCTGTCCCAGGTAATATTGAACTCTGTGTGGACAGTGCTTTCCCTATCTGTCCTGCTGCTATGGCATAGTAACATAGTTATTATTTTGGCCTTCCATATTTAATGACCTTTATATACGTACTCTTTATATATGGGGTTACTTAAACTTAAGCACTACAGTATCAGCACAGTTGGTCAGAGTAACAAAACTAAAGGGCTAAGGGTTAAGGATCATATACATCATGGATATGCTGGACCAAGCTCTGAGTCACACACATCCCATGCATGATAGAGCCTGATGGAATGCAGTTTTATTAGGCCACTCACAAGGTATACAATTTAAAACTCGAGGACAGATTATTTCTGAAATTTAGCGTTCAATGTATTCTGATTACACTTGGTAGTGGGCAGCAGACGGCACCATCAGCACAGCCACGTGCAGGCTCTGCTGAGGGTGCTTTAGCAAGTTCTGCGTTCTCCTGGAAAAGGGCCTGTGGTGAGGAGTTTCAGAAGCCATTGTTAGAAAGAGCCCCCACATTGCTGTGCCGCTGTCATTGCTCCCAAGTCTGTGTATATCTTACTTTTCCTTCTCCTCAGAGAAAGACGTGTTTGCCTCTCTAAAAAGACAGCCCTCTCTTGGCATCTCAGTCCTATCTCTTGCCTGGGTCCTTGGGGAACTGTTTATATTAGCAGTCTCTTGGTATATCTCTAACTAATACTCTGTAGATGGCTTACCTTTTGTTTTAAAAAATCAAGTATTTTTTCATCACATAAATTTTAATTTATAGTTTTTTCCTAAAAATGTAACGATCTGCCGGGCGATGGTGGCGCACGCCTTTAATCCCAGCACTCGGGAGGCAGAGGCAGGCGGATCTCTGTGAGTTCGAGACCAGCCTGGTCTACAAAGCAAGTTCCAGGACAGGCTCCAAAGCCACAGAGAAACCCTGTCTCAAAAAAAAAAACCAAAAAAAAAAAAAAAAAGTAACAATCTGGGCTGAGAGATAGCTCAGTGGTTAAGAGCATTGCCTGCTCTTCCAGGGTTCTGAGTTCAATTCCCACATGGTGGCTCACAACCATCTGTAATGAGGTCTGGTGCCCTCTTCTGGCCTGCAGACATACACACAGACAGAATATTGTATTTTTTTTAAATGTAAAGATCTTTGATTCCTGGGTGGGCCCATTGTTCTTGTGTAGCACGATTAATAAAAGCCCAGAGACAGAAATTGGGGCTCAACCTGAAGGTCAGAAAAACAAAATAGCCAGCCACTGTCTCTTATCTCTACCTCACTCTTGAAATAATGATCTGCCTCCAGGAAATCTGAAGATGAGACTGATACCGAGAGCTGTCTCCTCTTGTTTTATAAGCCTACTTCTGAGATTAAGGGCGTGCACCACTACTACCTGGTTTCTATGGTAAGATAGTGTGGCTGCTGGGATTAAAGGTGTGTGTCATTGTTGCCTGGTTTATAAGGCTGGCCAGTGTGACTGTTTTACTTTTCTGATCTTCAGGCAAGCTTTATTTATTAAAATACAAATGAAATGCCACTACATTTCCCCTTTTTGTCTAAAATAAAAAAGGCCATTCTAATATAAGAAAAGTTATATACAATAAGTACAATAACAATATGCAATATATACAGTCAATAAATATATCAACAATGTCTAGTCCATTTGCCCAATGTTCCTGCAGGGTTACTATCAGCTGGAGATATGACAGAGTTGTCCTTCAGATGGAATACATCACATCATGTTTTCTGTAGCCCCTCATACTCAGTGTTGCTCAGTAACATACTTGACCCAGAGGGTATTAAATGTGCAACCTTTCAGCTATTAAGATTTCTTGGCATGCATAAAAAGAAATTCGGCATTGTTTATATGATAAAAGCATTTTAGGCTTTACCTTATTTTCAGTAAGATGTATTTCTTCTGTTTTTAAACTTGGGGTCATTAACTGTGCCCCTAACCATGTCCAACCACCCATTCTTAGTAAGACAATCAAAAGAGTGAAATTAAAAGTGAAAAACAGAAAAAGGAGATTTAATCAGTATGGCTGCATTGGAAAGTGGGACCAGGAGATGTGTTGAAGATGCTCCAAGTCCTTAAATAAGATAAAAGTTTAAATAGACTGACAACGATATGCATATCTAATCTAAGCAGACCATCAAGGTGTGGCCTGCCTACCTCTGACCCATCATTTCTGGGCTTCAGTCTCATCATGTAAAATTGTTAAAGCTGTGTGAATCTCTTTCAGTGAGATTAGTTTCCCCTCTGACTGATACCCTTTCTTTCTCCTATCATGAGAGTCCTAAGAAAATGGACATTTCTTTAGGTTCCATTATTTCAATAGTCTGATAGTCAAATTTGGTTTCACTTCTAGTAGGGTATCTTAATACAATATACACATTTTCCATTAATTTTGCTTTTGGATCATAATAGAAGCATTCCTAGAAATGGTACTACAACTACCATATATGCTTAGAACCCTGGAGACCTGTGGAATGCATATGGAAGTCACTGACTGGTTGTGACTGACTAGTAGTCTCATCAGTCACTCTTGCTGTCTCCCCAAGCCCTACAGCTGCTTAGCTTCTGCTCATATTACTGTTTACTTTTAGTTTCTTTAAGCTTCATAGCACATTGCATGATACAATAGTTTTTATCTTGACGTTTGACTTTAACAAGAATTACGTTTTTGAAATTTTCCATGTGTTTAAATGTAGCTGTAGTTCATTTATTTTATTCGGTTTACAGATATGCCATAATTTAGTTAGATTTCTTTTGCTGACGTTTGAGTTCATTCCAGTTTAATACCACTAACAGTAGCAATCTTATTGTTTAGGGGCAACATGTTCCGTTCTTATTGGCCTTAGTTCATCCAGAGTAGACTCATATTCTTGAAGTGTAGTGACAACCTTTTCTAAAGAATATGGTGTTGCTGTTTCTCTCAGGTTCTTTGGTACATAGGTAACAAGTGCAGTGTTGAAGATCATGGTGTGCAAGTCCAGCAACAGAGCCAGAATCAGCTCCTGAACCTTAAGTCTCTCTGTGTACAGTCATCTTAAAAGCAGAACCAGATGCAACAATGATCTCTGAGACTAGTAGTCTATTTTTATGTCTTAACTTCTGGCACCTTTTGAGAATTTTAAACTCAACAGGATATAGATATTTCAAAACCTCACAACCAACCTTTTTACTTATCTGCTTTGAATTTTCATTCTATGAAGTATCTGTGAGTTGGTTCACCAGGAAGCATCCCTTTGTTTGGCATGTTTCCAAATGCTGAGTCACCAACAGCAAGAGCCTTCACTGTGCATCCTAAAAAAACTATGTTAATGGCAGAGGCTGAATATGCTGCACGTTGTTCATTAATTGGGAAGTTAGCCATCTTTTGATCCCCCTTCTCCCATTCCAGTTTTCTCTTTTTTCTTTTTAATTTTTTTGTTTTACTTAAAAAAAATACCAATCCAAATTCCCACTCCCTCCCGTCCTCCCAGTCCCCTCCCTCTCCCTCCACAGACCCTCCCACCCCATCCCTCCAACCCTAATGGAGTGCCATGCACCCTGCCCTGTGGAAAGTCCAAGGCCCTCTCTACTACATCTAGGTTGAGCAAGGTTTACATCCAAAGGGAATAGGGTCCCATGAAGCCGGTATATGCAGTAGAGACACGTCCCAGTGTCACTATCAGCGGCCCCATATAAATAAACTGAAAGAAAAAGAAAACCATATGATCATTTCATTGGATGCAGAAAAAGCATTTGACAAAATTCAACACCCATTCGTGATAAAGGTCTTGGAGAGATTAGGGATACAAGGATCATATCTAAATATAATAAAAGCAATTTACAGCAAGCCGACAGCTCCAGTTTTCTTTTGAAGTTCATTCTTGAAAATGTCATAGAACAGATGCATGTTGATAGTTACATTATTTTTGTGGGGTTTTTTTTTCTGTTTTGTTTTTATTTGTTTTTGGCATTGCTTTCTTTCCAGCAACCATTCTGTCAGGTCTGAAGGGAAACCCCAAGCACTCCAAAACTGATTTGGTCCATAATGACAGTCTTGGCTCAGCTCACACTAAACTAGATTGCTGGTGGATACTTTCAACATTCCTCAGGAACCTGTGAAACAGTTTCTGTCTGCCAGGAAAAGTTACTTCCCTATCTCTTCTCTGGTGGATGAGGCATCTGGCTCCCTAGTGACATGCACCTCTGGTGCTTACCAAAGCCATTGCTAGTCCGCAGACTCCTCAGGTCTCTAGCATATGTACTTGCCATACATCTCAAAGCCCATACTAGCACTGTGACCATTCTTACCTCCTCTATTCTGAACTCCCAGACTGCTCCAGTCCAGGGGCTTTCCTCCTTGAAGCTATGCATCCTCCTTATATTGTACACGAGTTCCTCTCCACTGTTCTTGTTCTCTCTTCTCTGACAGAAGCCCCGACCATGTGCAGTCTGCTTCTTTGTTCTCTCCTCTGCTCTGGACTCTACTAGATGCCTCTGGAGTTCTCTCTCTTCCTTACAATAAAAACCTTCCCCCAGTGGAGTGCTATTTCCATGCTTGCTTTACTGTGCCCTCACACATTGATGTAGAGTACTAAAGTGCTGTTAATTAAAATTTTTCTTGTCCTGATTATAACTGACTTTTCTAGAAGGGCTTAGTGATCATTACATAGCAGCATATTCTCTGGTACTTTTGCAAGGTGCCTGGCTGTTCTTGGTAGATGAAGGAAATGAAGTACCACTATACTGAATCTAAGGGGTGCAAATGTGTCTAAGAGTTAAGTGTCTACAGTGCTGCTTTTTGACCATCTGTGGATGGGAATGAAGCCGTGGTAGCGACTACTTTTTCTTGGGTAGAACAAAGCCTCATGGGAAGATAGGCTGTTTCTAATTATGAATGGTATGGGGCAGTAAAATAAGAAGCTCCTAAGCCACTTCCATAATGTTTAGAAATCTCTTGAGGGATGCTTTATGGAGAAAGTTTTGTCTTTGTAGATTTAAGGAATGTTTTTGAATAAAAAAAAAGAATAAAAGGAGGATAGGACTACTCCTAGGTATGGTGGGGCCAGTTTATTGTAGAAGGAGAGCACAGCCAGAGACACCTAGAAGAGGCCACAGTGACCATGACCCTGAGCCAGGCCATGTGAGGAGAGGGGCCAGAGGAAGGAGAGTGCCAGAGAGGCTTAAAGGTAAAAGGGTAAAAGACCTCATAGCCAAAATGGATGGATTATATAGAAAGGAGTAGCTGGGAGGAGGGCACCTCAGCTAGGTGGACCCTGTAATGAGTAGGAACTGAGGGATGCTGGGAGAAACTGGAGTCCAAGTCAGCTTTGATATGTTAATGGGCCTCTCAGCTGCCACAGGTTTAAGACCTAACAATTTTGCTGTGTACTCTAGGCATTTTTTTAAAAGAACTATTTGAATTCATAGAAAATTGAATAAAAAGTACAGAACTCTTTCACATTCCTGCTGCGTGTCCCCCACCACCACCGCCAGATCTAAGTGCCTGATACTCCTTTTCACAATCTGGATCACATGCTGGGTGCTTTCCCTTCAGTCTAGGTCTGGATCAGAGTACTGTCCTGACTGATGGTCTTGTGCTGGCATGTCATTATCACCTGAACCCCTCAGCTGAGCTGAGATTGCACAGTACTTTGTAAGGGATAAATTTAGATATCAAGTTTTTGTTGTATGAACTGCTTATGTCTGCATTTGGTTAATTAGCTCAGCCTTTGACTTTTAAAAACACTGAAAAAGTAGCTTGCATTTTATTATTTTATTTTTGTAAGTTTAGACTTAAGTTTTTCAAAAATATATTTTGCTATATATTCCCATCATGAGTGTGAGAGGTGAACTGTAGCTAGAGTGCTAATATATATTTAGACTTTTACTCACATGAATAAAACTGTTGCTCATTAAACTGGGGTTTAAAGTGGAGTATTTTACTAATCTGTTTTCACCATGTAAGTGTGTGAGTTTATTAAGATGATATTCCCTAGCTAGGGCAAACCCCAAGTCTATCTCATATATTTGGTTACTCTTGAGGATTCTAGCTAATGTCCCAGCCAGTAACTAATGCCTGGAGAGACATCCATGTCCTGTGCCATGCAGAAGATAAAAACTTAATCTTATGAGCCTTTTTGTAGAGATAACGCCCTATGCTCCTGAGCAGAATTAGCACTTACAGAGAGAGAGAGAGAGAGAGAGAGAGAGAGAGAGAGAGAGAGAGAGAAATCACTACTTCTAAGCTAGAACAAGAAGAACCTAGAATATCTCTTTATGACAGAAAACAGTAAAGAAAATCCAAGGAATGAGGAGGTTGTATTAAAGAGACAAATTGAGCATTAAAATGGAAATGATAGGAACAAATTATAATCCATTAAATGAACAAGTGAAATCATCAACCCCTGTACCTAATAATTGTTTACCACTCTAAAGGCAGTGCAACTTGGGAGAAAGGAACCTAAAAATGAAGCAGAATAAATTCCATGCAATAGTCAACTTTATTCAGAGCATCAAATAACTTAGAATCTGAGGGTTAAGAGGAGTCATATGAGCAAAGCATATAGTCACAAGGGCAAGCCACTGGTGGGGACAAACTGTATGTGGCAGAAACATCTTTTTCATAGAGGCAAATAAACAAATAACAATAGTCAGCTGTAATGAATAATCTAAAACAAATTCACTCCACTATACCCGTGAGGGACATAAAAGTGCATTCTAAGAACAACTTGTTTTTTGAAGAAACTGAGGTCACAAGAATCTTCTTGTTTTCTTGGAGTTTTTTCATGATCACTAAGAAATCCCCTCACACCACTCCATACGTTGATATGTTCAGACAAATAATGAGTTGAAATTTTGAGGCAGAATGGAATTTCATATGGTGGCAAATCCCACAAAATGTCAAAGTTCTTGTGAATTTAAAAAAGAAATTAGCAAGTTTGCAGTGAGACGAACCTGGCAGACACCCCTTAAGAAGGTAGAGTAGTGGGACATGTCAGAATCCTGTGTTGCCTGCTAGGATGCAGGGAGAAGCACAGCATGGCTTCTGTGCTCTCCTTTCCACACGTACAGGGCCTGAAGCTACCATGGGAAATGAACACCCACATCTAGGGCACCAAAGGTCCTTGGCCTGTAATTTCCGGAGGGCCAGAGCATGAAGAGCCAAAGCAGTGAGAACATTGTTCCAGGTTGGCGAGGCTGGCAGTGGCGGCTGTCAGCACATGGTTTGCTACTCAGTATGTCTGCTATGGAGGCATGCAGCTGGAGGCCGCTTGATCGTTTCCTGGCCGCCTAGACTTTTGAAATAATCACACAGAAGCTATATTATTTAGAACACAGCTTGGCCTTTTGGCTTATGCATATTTCTTCCTCACTCTTATATCCTAAATTAGCCCATTTCTATTATTTTATATTTTACCACGGCTAGTAGCTTTGGTCTTTCCCCTCTGGAGGCTCCATGGCTTCTCTAGACTCCGCCTTCTTTCTCTCAGCATTCAGTTTGGTTTTTTCACCTACCTCTATTCTGCCCTGTCATAGGCTTAAGCAGTTTTTTTATTAACCAATGGCATTTACAGCATACAGAGGCAACTGCCCACATTAGAGGCAGTTGTTGAAAAAGTTGGTAAGTATGGAATAGACTTTGAAGATTCCAGTACTACATCAGGTTTTATTTCTTGATCTGGTTGGTTTTATTAAGGGACTATCTTGAGTAAGTACATGCTAAGCAAGCATTATCAAATGCTATAGTCTTCTGATCCTTTTACTGTAGCTTCTAAACATTTACTGAGGATCTGAAAATCTGTGTTTGTGTGCAGTGCAACCATTAATGTTTGTTTTCTTATTTAGTCAAATGGAAGATTTAAAAGAATAATATTTATTTAAGAATAATAACAGTAAATCTGTTACATGGTAATAGAAAACTTTTGGGGGAATAACTTTTGAAACAAAATTGAATAGAATGGCATTGGTATACTTTTTAAAAAAAAATCTCTTTAGTGTCTTACTTAGTAAAAGGTAATTGGATTTGCTTATCAATGTCTACAGTTTGTTGTTTTGACTGAATTGTAAGAAGAAAATCTAGCTTTACATAGATACATAGCAAAAATTTTAATAGCCACTTCAAGTAATTTTTGGTATTGTTTTGATATATCAAAACTGGATAACTAGGACCTAGCTTGATGGCCACTACATACAAAGCCTGAAGGCCTGAGTTTGAATCCCAGACCCTGCATAATGGAAAGAGATAGCTCACTCCCACACTTCTTCTTTGACTTCCGCAAGCACTCTGTAACACACAAATGTCCATAAATGCGTACAGATTTTTAAAAGTCTAGGTGGAGGCTTCTTACAAGTTTCTTTCATTATGGTTTCAGAAATAATAGTAATGAAATCTTCATAGTTGGTCACATTAAAACTCTTTGTCTACTTATACCTGGAATAGCTGTTGTATCTGCCATGATTTTATCCATTTGGGCTCTTGGAAATGTTGACTTGTATGAGTTGTTGTTTTTTTTTAAATTCGTTTAATTATTATTTGTCTTATTTATTTGTATATGTGTGTGCACTCACACATGTCACACATGTGGAGTTCAGAGAACCACTGGTGTAAGCCAGTTCCCTCCCTCTCCCATGTGGATTCCAGAGATTGAATTTGAGTTACCCACTGAGCCATCTCACTGGTATTATGATTGTTTGTACTGTGTCTGAGACCCAGGCTTGACTGGCCACACTGAAGGTGCTCAGAAGCCATAGGTGGCTCAAAATGTCATCCCAGACAGAAAGATTTAGACTTCAAAACCTCTGCCACCAGCACAGATGAACAATCTGTGGAACCAGTGTGGTGTTGGGCGCTCTTGGGAGGTGAAGACAGGAGGATTGGGAATTCAAGACCAGACCTTGTCTAGAAATGAGTAAGGAAATAAATAAGGGAGGTGTGGAGGAGAGACTGCCACACTGGTGTTTTGTTTCTTGTTGTTAGAGGGCCGCAACTGCAGCTCTGCATTGCTCTGTCCAGTACAGAGGGATCCAAAGGTAGTGGTACACAGACCCAGCCATGGCAGCAGAGCTACACCAGCAACCCACAGTGAAGGAGTGCTGACATCCTCTTGCAGCTCCAGGAACCAACCAGCCATGAGTCTTGCCTTGTCCTGAAAGTCTTACCATCAGGGAAGTTCCAGGGGGAGATAATTTTTACCATGTGACTTCAGACCCTGTGGAGTTATGGTGGCCCAGGCCAATCCTCAGGGCCTCTGGGGAAGGGACAGTGCTCCTGGTAATGTTCCAGCAGAGGTTTTTAGCATAGCACAAGGTACATTTTTCTGCAAAGTATTGTGTCAAAATACCTTTGCAGATTTGTGAGTTTTATAGATTTACCCCAGTATTATCAATCTGGGGACTAATCACAGATGTTAGAATCAACCCTTTCTCATCAGAAAAAATCTTTTTTTCTCAGACTTGTGGTGATATGTCTTCCAAAACTAATTGTTGTTTAAAATATTAAAATTTTATTGTGGACAAAAATAATGTTGCTTGCTTTTCTTGAAGTGGCAGGTTTGCTCATTCATCTTTGATACAGTATCTGCCAAATCTGAGTAAATATTGTTTTACTATTTGTTTTTTATAGTTAAGTGGTGTTACATGAAAAGGGAATCAATTTAGCACATTGGTAGTGACTCAAATCTTTTACTTCCATGTAGCCATTGTATTAGATACACAGAAAGAATGTATACATCCCATTTTATCACATAGAACTTTGAAAATTGTATATAAAGGATAGTCATGCATTAAAACTAATAATTTTAGTGCTTGATCAGGGAGCATTATTAAATGGAATTGACTTTTGTCTTTTTGATATAAACACGTGAAGGATGCAGGGACCTCCAGTACATTGACTACCACTGCTTTGATTTGCCTCACCCACCTTGCTCTCTGTTAACATAGTGAAGACAGCAGAGTGCCTTGGTATTTGACTGTCATTGACTATGGGTTTTGAGGAACATCACATCGAAGTAGTTTTGGATACTGAGCATCAAGGCAGCAGTTTAAAATGACTCAGGAATGGGGATTCACTGTACAGTACTTTAAATCTGAGATTATTGTAAAAATGCATATATAATGGTTTTTCAAACATTGAAAACGGATATTTCTGAGAATAATCATTTGCAAACTTTAGCAATATGCCAGTAAGTCTTATACAGAATGAATGACATAATGTTCTTGGCACATAGTTAATTTTAAGTAACCGTTTGCTGTAATAATTACTATTCTGATGGTAGTATATTAATTTCAGCTCCACACATTTTACATGGTACTGTGTGTCCTGTAGGGCACCCTGTGATCAGAATGCTGTGTACCGAGTTGTTATTCTTGGTATTAAAGAATGAGCCTGAACATCATCTACCTTTGCTTTCATTTTGTTTTACTGTATGAAAGCGATGGTCTTAATAGTGTAAATGAGAATGGGTATTGGGTATGTTCTGTGTTGAGCAGGAAGGTGGTTCGACTCTTGGCCAAATGTTGTTTAAGTGGTCAGTGAAATGGCTCTGCAAGTAAAACATCACGGCCTGAGTTCATTCTCCACAAGTCATATAGTAGAAAGAGAGAACTCATTTGTACAAATTCCCCTCTATTTTAGGCCACACACACAGTTAATGAATGTTAAAAAAAAATAATTGTATCATTTCAAAAGTGTTAATTACGTACCTGGGAGGTAGGAGTAGGGAGACCATGAATTCAAGGTCAGCCTGTGAGGTGGTCCTGACTTTAACTGCAGCACTCAGGGTGCAGTGGCAGGCAGAGTTCAAGGCCAGCCTAGTCTACATAGGGAGTTCCAGGTCACATAGTGAAACCCATGGTGTGGGGGGTGGGGAGCAAGGTCTTGGCTGCACAGTGAGTTCCAAACTATCCTGAGCTACTTGGTATTCCATGGTATTTATTGTGATAAAGTAATAAACACACGTTTTAACTTCGTGATTTTGATTAAATTTATCTAAGTTCTTTAATAAAAAAGAACAGGCTCACAGAGATCCCCCTGTCTCGGCCTCCTGAGTGCTGAGATGAAAGAGGGCTCTACAGAGAAATCCTGTTTTCAAAAACAACAACAACAAAAAGAACTGAAAGTGAAAGCAATTGTTAAGCCATCTTCCTTCTGACTACCTCAGTGAGATTAGTAATTTAACTTAGAACAGTCTTTGCCAAGTCCTCAGTTTGACCCCCAGCACAGCAGAACAAAACAATCCCCTTAAAGCCGAACCTTCCCCAAACCAAAATAACAAATTCAGATCTTGAAAAGCATATCCCCAGGCAAGATTTCACAAAACCAGAATGGATTCTTTTACAAAGTAGTACTATAAGACAAATTACTTTTAGAAGCATACTAACTTACACAGGTTAGAATGGTGCTGGGGATCTCTGCCTTCTCCTTTATGGTAGATTACAAACATAACTTTGATTGCCATCTAACTTGATTTTTAGTTTAGTTACCCTACATGGCTCATATCATCATCATCATCATCATCATCATCATCATCATTATTTGGCCAACAAAGAGAAGAAAAATTTATTCTAAAACATAGCAGAAACGCTGTATTAACATGGTTTAAGAAAACCCTGAACCGCAAGGGGTACACCACACTGAGACAATGGGGATGTTCTATCGGGAACTCACCAAGGCCAACTGGCCTGGGTCTGAAAAAGCATGGGATAAAACCAGACTCGCTGAACATAGCGAACAATGAGGACTACTGAGAACTCAAGAATAATGGCAATGGGTTTTGATCCTACTGCACGTTCTGGCTTTGTGAGAGCCTAGGTAGTTTGGATGCTCACCTAACTAGACCTGGAAGGAGGTGGGTGGTCCTTGGACTTCCCACAGGGCAGGGAACCCTGATTGCTCTTCGGGCTGATGAGGGAGGGGGACTTGATTGGGGGAGGGGGAGGGAAATGGTAGGCGGTGGCGGGGAGGAGGCAGAAATCTTAAATAAATAAATAAATAAATAAATAAATAAGAAAAAAAGAGAAAACCCTGAGATGCAATCACAGAATCTGTAAGACCAAGGGAACTGTTTTAGCTGTAAAATATGATAATAGCCAGTTTTCTAAAGCAAATGGATAAAACTACTATGTTCTCTTTCCCTAAAGCTGGGCAGCTAATAGTGTGAAATCGTGCAGACACCCACTCCAAAGTCTTTCATGCCCCGGCCTGTCTCCTACCTCCATGGCTGTCTTTGTTCTGATCTCTCTTCTCTGGAGACCAGTGAAGCAGGTGTTTAGTCCTTTCTCTGTCACCTGTTGCTTTTTTATAATAAGCTATGGGTCCTCTATTTTTTCACATCATGTCCTTCCTGAAAAACAGATGTGATCTTGTCACTTCCTAGCTTGCTAGTTACAACATACAGGATGCCAAGTGCTTACAATACCAGGCAAATGTTAACTTGCCATAGAAACATCTTATAGGTACAGGGTCCCACCCTTGGAAGGGCCTATTCTTATTTAATGGTCTGCTGTTACTATCCTGAAAATCTTAATCTATTTTGAACAAAGACTACATTATTTCCTACTGAGTCCCACAAATTCTGAAGCAGGTTCCACCTGCTGTCCTGACACCTGCAACCTCCACCAGGTTCTTTCTGCAGTGCTCTTTTTTTTTTTCTTTCCAGGTCTCTCCATGCATCCACATGGCATCCACAGGGGGTTTCGTAACACATGTTTTTTTCTCCTTCAGTTTCTGCCTTTTTCTACTTTTCTGGATGGCTACTTCCTGTTTTTCCTTTCAAAACACTTCATGCAAATGTCATGTCCTATTTGAAAATTGTACTCAAAATGAGCATGTTGCTTTCTCTTTGATAATCTGTTCGCATTTATTAGAACAGTATATGTCCCCTTCACCAATTGAGGGTATTAACTGTTGTCTTCAGGGCAAAGTCTGGCATGTGGGTGCTACTCAGTGTGTTTCTTGAATTTATTCAGTCAGAACTCTTATTACATGCACAGGTACTGTTGAACACTGAGGGACAAAGATGAAAAACAGACAACACAGACTTCGCACTCATTCTGCACCTTCAGAGCAGGTGCTCTGCTGGCTGCAAATACCTCCTGCCTTTAATTTCAGGCCGTGGCTTTAACAGGGGTCTTCTGCTTCCTTTTCTAGTGATGAAAGGCCAGTTACAAGCTCTGAGATGTCCAAAACCTTTTATTTGTGATCTGTTCTCCTTAATGCCATCTTGTGGATGTCAACAACGTCTTGGGCTTTTATCAAATCTGAGACACTGTTGATGGCAAGTAGTCATGCCACTTGTAAGTACTGTGGGGGTTTGAATAAGAAGGGCCCCCATAGACTCATATCTTTGAATGCTTAGTCATCAGGGAGTAGAACTGTTTGAAAGGATTAGGAGGTGTTGAAGGAGGTATGACACTGGCAGTAGGTTTTTTTGTTGTTGTTGTTGTTTTGTTTTTTTGTTTTTCGAGACAGGGTTTCTCTGTGGCTTTGGAGCCTGTCCTGGAACTAGCTCTTGTAGACCAGGCTGGTCTCGAACTCACAGAGATCCGCCTGCCTCTGCCTCCCGAGTGCTGGGATTAAAGGCGTGCGCCACCACCGCCCGGCCTGGCAGTAGGTTTTGAGTTTTCAAAAACCTGAGTCAGGTCCAGTTTTCCCTCTCCTGTCCTCCCCTCCCCTCCCTTCCCCTCCCCTCCCCTCCCTTTCTCCCCTCCCTCCCTCCCTCCCTCCCTTTCCCCCTCCCTCCCTCCTGCTGGTGGATAAAGATGTAGCTCTCAGCTACATCTCCAGTATCACACCTGTTTACCACCATGTTCCTGCCTTGATGGTAATGGACAAAATTTCTGAAATTATTTGCAAGCCCCAGTTAAATACTTTCTTTTTAAACTGTTGTTTTGGTCATGGTGTCTCTTCACAGCAATAGAACAGTGACTAAGTCAAGCACTGAGAAAGCAGACTTGCTAACAGTTGTGAGATTTTATGATTCTAAAGATCAAAGATGAATAAAAATGTATGTCTTTGATTAGATAAATATAGTGATTCAAAAGTCTAATTTAAAGCAGACTGAGTCAAAGAACTAGCTGGATACTGAAGGGAAAGCTGAAAATAGAATACTATGACACATATCCCCTGGGTGATAACACAATAAATAAGTCAACTTAAAATGTAGAGTTGGATGTTCCTGATCATCATTGGGATGGGGGATCATAAATAATCCCCACAGCAACCTGTGTTTGTAGACATAGCACCATTTTATGTATTATCAAAATACACTTCCTTAGCTGTAGAGTTTCATAAGGCACATTTAACATGCCATCACAGAGTGTCTTTACAGGAGCCATGCAGGATAGAGAGCTTTGCCTGTGCATCACAGGCCAAGAGATGGGGTGAAAGCTGAGCATCTTGAGTGAGCAGCCCTCTGCCTACCCCACTGGAGCTAGCACTCAGGTCCTGCCTTTCTACTTACATCTCCTCTCTTCCCCGTGAGCTCTCTTTCTGTGTTCCTGGCAATATCATCTTGTAACTGAAGCACAGTAATGGAATCTCCTCTCTGTTTTTTCTCTTGTCTGAACAAACAAATAATTCAGGTGTTTCCATTGGCAGATAAGTTTTGTAGGTGGAGAAAATAGCATCAGAGTACTTACAGGTCATGGAATGGCTAGAGTGTCAAAGAGTACCCATACTTACAGGTCATGGGATGGCTGCAGCATCAGAGAGTACCCGTACTTGCAGGTCATAAGATGGCTGCAGCATCAGAGAGTACCCATACTTACAGATAATGAGGTGGTTGCAGCATCAGAGAGTACTCGTATTTAACAGTTCATAAGATGACTGCAGCATCAGAGAGCACCCATATTTAGCAGATCATGGGGTGGCTGCAGCATCATAGGACCATTTGAGCCATCTCCAGTTTTCCCAATGGAATTTTTAAATTCTTTCTCTTAATGACCTACAATCACAAGATTTCCCATTGAGCCGTTTATCTTACCCAAAAAGAGGAACATGGGATGTACTCACTCATATTTGGTTTCTAGCCATAAACAAAGGACATTGAGCCTATAATTCGTGATCCTAGAGAAGCTAAATAAGGAGAACCCAAAGAAAAACATATAGACATCCTCCTGAATATTAACCTTCATCAGGCGATGAAAGGAGACAGAGACAGAGACCCACTTTGGAGCACCGGACAGAAATCTCAAGGTCCAAATCAGGAGCAGAAGGAGAGTACGAGCATGGAACTCAGGACCACGAGGGGTGCACCCACACACTGAGACAATGGGGATGTTCTATCGGGAACTCACCAAGGCCAGCTGGCCTGGGTCTGAAAAAACCTGGGGTAAAACTGGACTTGCTGAACATAGCGGACAATGAGGACTACTGAGAACTCAAGAACAATGGCAATGGGTTTTTGATCCTACTGCACGTACTGGCTTTGTGGGAGCCTAGGCAGTTTGGATGCTCACCTTACTAGACCTGGATGGAGGTGGGTGGTCCTTGGACTTCCCATAGGGCAGGGAACCCTGATAGCTCTATAGGCTGACAAGGAGGGGAACTTGATTGGGGGAGGGGGAGGGAAATGGGAGGCGGTGGCGGGGAAGAGACAGAAATCTTAAATAAATAAATGGAAAAAAATAAAGCATTGAATAAATAGAGAGCTTAAAAGAGAATACCATATAGTTATTCTTTGTAAATTTAATTGAAATACTTAATGAAACTTAATAAAAACTAAAACTAAACAGATGAGAATAAGCAAAAACTTGGAAGAGAAGACCAACTGAAGAGATTTGTCCAGCTGAAGATATTAAAATGGCTCAGCGGTTAAGAGCACTGCCTGCTCTTCCAAAGGTCCTGAGTTCAATTCCCAGCAACCACATAGTGGCTGATAACCATCTGTAATGAGGTCTGGTGCTCTCTTCTAGCCTTCAGGCATACACACAGACAGAATATTGTATACATAATAAATAAATAATTTTTTTTTTTATTTTTCTAGACTGAATTTCTTCGTAGCTTTTGGTTCCTGTCCTGGAACTAGCTCTTGTAGACCAGGCTGGCCTCGAACTCACAGAGATCCGCCTGCCTCTGCCTCCCGAGTGCTGGGATTAAAGACGTGCGCCACCACCGCCCGGCAATAAATATTTTAAAAAAATAAAAATAAAACCTATCTTGAAACTTGAATAACTAAAAGCAGGCTATTAAGAAAGAACAGAAAAATAGCAGGTGACCAGTATCATGATGTTCATCTGTTTCCTTGTTCTAATTTGAGAATCATCCTGGAAGATACAGTTTTTCAATGGCTTTGCACTCCAGCCATGATAATTCCTTGGATGTGGACCCATCAGAAAGGTATGACCTTGGGCCAGGCAATCCCAGAGGGACTGAACGGCTGCCACACTAGGAACAACAAAATTGTCTTGTTGAAGCAACTGACATGGCTCATCTCAGGTCCACAGCAGTCTCCAGATTCTGTTGTAGGTTTGTTCTACTTGTCTGTTCCTATTGATTGATTTATCCTTGGACAGCAGAGGAGAGGGTGCCTGAACTGGCCTTGTCCCATAGCCACACTGACGAATATCTTGCATATCACCATAGAACCTTGATTTTATTCTATAATAGTTCCTACTATAAGAGATTTAATAGAAGCTGTGTTGTTCCTTAGGTCTCTGTAGGGTGAGAAGGGACAAGGATCAGACTGGCCACAAGTCATTCTAAGGTGTTGGTGTATCTTAGTCTTCCCCAGCAGATGGCTGCTGCTGAATTGGTTGTCGACTGGTGTCTTAGTGAAGTAAAAGTGGCGTTAAGGGTTACTTTATTTTGTATTTATACAGTGGTCAGTGTTTCTGTTCATGGTGCTTACTCCACCCTTGTGTTATTTAAAGTTAGATAATTCTTGCCAATTATGCGGTGGAGTCAGAAGCAAAGCTGGGAGTAAGGGAATGATGTGCCTAGCTTAGAATTATTCCCCTAGTTTCTTAAGAAGCTAACCCACTTCTCCCAGTGGGTATATCTACAAAAACAAACTCCGGAATGTTAACTCAGGGAACATTGTGGAGTGGGGAGGTGAAAAGACTGTAAGAGTTAGAGGATAAGGGAATTTGTCGTGAGAGTGTATCTATAGTAATATCAGAAGCTAATCATGACGTCTCACCAACATGACTGAACAAGGACAACAGCAGTAGACATGCCAAAGTGATGGGGTAAGTCCCGCAAAGCCTCAACTCTATACAAAGAACTGCAGTCAACTAAGACATTCTGAGAGTGAGAGAAATAGCCTTCCTTGGGGAACAGTATACAACTTGGTCATCTAATGCCAAATTGCCAGCACTAAAATTATACATATAAAATAACATTATGCAAACCGAGTAGGTTGTGTTTAAGAATATATATATGTAAAAAAGAGACCATGAGTTTGAAAGAGAGCACAGAGGGATATGTGGAAGGGTTTGAAGGGAGGAAAAGAGAAGGGGAAAATTATGTAATTATAGTCTTAAAAAATAAATCAAACAAATGCTAGCCACTTACCATATCAGCCTTTAAGGACATAAGCACTTCTCGTCTGAGTGTTTGGTCACAGAGAAGAGTTTTTGTCCAGGTTTGATGTGCACTGTTGTTTTCCTTTCCCTCAGCTTGGAGGATGTGGGACCCATTCATGGAATTCTCATGGCCTGTCCCTGAGCTTGGGCAAGAACATGATCTTAGGAAGGAATTGTAGTAGATATCTCCAAGATTCCTGTCAGTGAAAGGGGTTTACCAAGAAATGCCCATCTTCTTCCACTGGACATTGTCATCAGCATGATACAGGAATGGCCCTCATTAAATCAAGAAGGGGAGTGAACCTAAGTAGACGAGAACACAATGGGGAAGTCTTTGATCACATGTGTCAAAACAGAGCCTAGACCTTGTCTTTCAGAAACTCAGTTCTACCTGGGCAGATAAACATAAACAAATGGGTACATACTTTATTAAAAGCAATGTTGTCAGTGTCTAAGGGAGAGAGCTCTATGCTTTAAAAGTTGGGCAAGTAGGCTTCTCTGAGAAGGTAAATATCTGTCTGCTCAAGGACCCAACAGAGATAAGGAATTTGAAAGAACATTCCAGACAGAAGGAAAAGGAGGTGTGAATGCCTTAGATGTATTTGGAACACATTGTGTTCAAGGAACTATGAGGAACCCTGTGCCTCGAACTGAGGAATAGTAGGAAGAATAGCTGGAGATGAGCAAGAGAAGTAGCAGGCTTCTTGCCAAGGACTTCCAGCTCTTACTACAAAAGAGGTGGGACTATGTAGAGGTTCTGGAGGAACAGAAGAAGGCCTAGAGTCGAGGCAATGGAAAAAGTTAAAACGGATATGTAGTAGTGCTTCCTGGACCAGAACATGATTTTTGAGGTTACCCGGGAATAACTTAAAAATGTTTAATTGTCTTGAAAAACTTGCAGGAGCCATGTTGCCTGTTACGGTGTGAATGCAAAGAAAGCTTTATAGAGTTCTTCACCCAGAGCCTTCTTTCCAAAAGTCCATCAAATTGATTGTAGCCTCATGTATATCCAATGACGTACACTAATGCAGGCGCCTTCACCAAATCCTGTTTGATATGCAGGGTGAATTTGAGTGGTGTGTTGGGCTTTTGTTTCTAGAGACATTTACTTAGTTCTCAGTGCTTATGTGGGAAAAAAAATGCATTGCTTTTCAAATCAAGTAGCTATAAGTATTTTATTCTTGAGTAAAGTTTTATGTTGAATATAATGTATCTTTTAGTGTTTTGTTTTGGGTCTTCTTTTTCCATGTTACTCTGGAACTGTTTTAAAGTCGGTGTTAAGTACAGTGGAGAGGTAGGGAGTTCTAGTAAGACAGAATTGCAGCAATAAGTGACAGTTATTCTCCAGTGCATGAACACACATCTTACCGACTGTACAGGAACTGTGTTTACCTTTAACACCGGGAAAGCTGTTTCTTGTTCAGTTGTTCTTTCTAGGTTGTTCATTGATTTCTATATAGGGTCAATACTTTTCGTTGAGTCTAACTAAAGATCTAATCTGTCACAAACCAGCTCTTTAGTTACAGCAACAAATCCATTGAGACCAAGAATGGATACTTCCTATGAGATTCATTGTGAAAACTGCAGGATGAGCTCACATTGCCTTCCACTGAAGAATGGTTTATTTTTTGGAAGCAGGAGTTTTTAAATGGATTATTTTGTATTACCCTAAGTCAAAGAAGGACATTCTTAGCTTTATTGGGAAGAAGTTGTAGCACAATTAACAAAAACCCAGAGACAGATGTTAGGATTCAACCTGAAGGATCAGAAAACTAAAGCAGCCAAGCCATGAGAGAACTCTTACTTCTGTGAAATCTTAAGTCTGCAAAGAGAGCAAGTTTCCGTTTCATCCTGCCTTATATTTCTCTCTAGTACTGAGATTAAAGGCATGTACCATCACTGCTGGGCCTCTATGGCTTGCTAGTGTGACTTCTGGAATTAAAGGTGTGTTGCCACTACTGCCTGGCCTGTATGTCTGACTACTGTGGCTGTTTTGCGTTCTGATCTTCAGGCAAGCTTTATTTATTAAAATACAAATGAAATATCACTATATTTCCTTTTTTTGCCAAAGATAATAAGATGGTATGACTAATATAAGAAAAGCTATATACAATAAGTACAATAATATGCAATATATCCAGTCAGGAAATAATCAACAATGTCTAGTTCATATACATTTGACAAATAAAGAAAAAATACTTCATATGTATTCTATCTTGGTGAGTCCAAAGTCTTGTACCTAATTTACCTTCTATCATAACTTGCTTCCTGCATCTGATAAACAAGGAAAACCTTAACTACCTAGTCTTCAACTCCCTCAGAGACCCAAGAAGGAAATAATATTAACTGAGTAAGCAGGAAGTACAAGCAATCAACTTTCAAAAAAATATGAGAAATGACAGAAATAGCCCATTCTGAGTCAGCAAATCTTTAAAGTATATCAGCTGATTTAATTCTTTTTTTTTCTGTAGTTTTTTTCCTATCCAGTGTCTCTCTACAGTTGTTCCTTTCTCATTAGCATTTAGAAAATTCAAAGTTAATAACGCTTACACAGTCTGTTTCTGGCAAGATTTCTGTTTGTTCAATTTGTTAGTTCTATAACTGCCTGGCCTGTAGAATTTTGTGATATACCTGTAATATGCTTTATATTACAATATAAATATTACAAAAAATTGTTTGATTTCTTAGCAACGTATGCTAGAGCATTGTCTGTCTTTATTTGTACAGGTATACCCATCATGGCCATAACTTCCGGCAAATGGGTGATTACTTAATCTGCCTTTTCTGAACTCAAAGCAGTTGCCCATTGAAAACCTGAATAGGTATCGATGTTGTTGCGTACGTGTTTTAGTTTTCCAAATTCTACAAAAAGTCATTAAGAGTCTACAGTCAATATCTCTTAATTTGTACCTTTTGGGATCTAATTTTTTGTAAACCTATTATATAACCTACACAATAAATAGAATCTCCTCTTTGTACTTTTATAGGAACAATCTGTAATTCCCCAAGGCAAAATTTTCTTTACTTTTTCAAACATTCTTTCTAAAGTAACTACATTTAAATCAGATAGTAAAATATTGTTCATGTAATGGTAAACTATAGTTGAAAAATTGCTTACATATCATTTCAAATGGTTGACTTACAAAATATTGCCACTGAGTGGGGCTATTTAAAATTCCATGTGGGACAGCCTTCCATTGATCTCTTAGCAGGCTGAGAATTATTATAAGTAGGCACTGTGAAGGGAATTTTTTTCTTTTTTCTTTTTGTAAGAGTATAGTGAAGAAACAACCTTTTAAATCAATTACCGTAAGAGGCCATGCTTTAGGTAATAGAGAAGACAGAGGAATGCCAGACTGTAGAGAGCCCATTACCGTATTAACAGCTCTTACATCTCTTACTATTCTCCATTTCCAGATTTCTTTATAACAATAAATACAGTCCAAGGGCTGGTTGATTCTTCAATATGCTGAGCATCTAGTTGCTTCGGTACCAGCTGCTCTAAAGCCTGCAGTTTCTAAAGGCCATTGCTTAACCCATATAGGTTTGTCTGTTGACCATTTTAAAGGTAGGGCTGTTGGTGCCTTTGAAATACCAGCAGCTGTTGTGCCCTGTTCTTGTACAACCTGAATGGATTGGTAACTGTTCTTTATAAAGCCTTTTAATAGTTTCCCCAGAAACATATGTTAATTTATGCTTTGGTTCTCAGATTGAGGGAATGTTAATCTGAGTATTCCATTGCTGTAAAAAATCATTTCTTCACAAATTCATTGCTATGTTAGCCTCTTATGGTTTTAAAATTACCCTCTGTCCTTTCTGCCCTAGATATTCAACCTATCTCGTGCTCTGCTTTTCCTGAGATAAAGTTCCAATCCCTAAAAACTGAACATTTATATCCTTAAGAGGCCAATTTGGTTGTGAGCCTAGCCTTTAACGGCTGAGCCATCTCCCCAGCCCTGAAGAGGCCAATTTGAATGCCAAGATTCTTATGAAATTATTGTTACATCTGCACCTGTGTCTACCAGACATTCAATGACAATGTCATTTATTTGTATTTTTAATTTTGGTGTATGTTCATTTATAGAAGTTTTCCAAAATACTCGCTTTGTGGTTTCTCCTTATTTTTTTGCCCTATCTTTGTAAAGTGTACACATAATCCAGGTGTTTTGAATGGATTATTTTTAGGAAAAAAAGTGTTTCTAGGAATGCCCTGTTTACAATACCCTTTAAAGTGATCTTGTTTGCCACAATTATAATATTTGACATTTTGATTTTTTTCCCTCAAACCTCTAGAACTCACCTTTCCATGGATTGTCATGTTCATAAGATTCAATATTAATAGTTTCTCGAATCCATTCCTCCAAAGGTGGTGACCTTGCCTTTAATGGCCTAATTATCCTTTTGCATAGAGAATTGGCATTTTCAAAAGCCAGAGATTCAATTACTATTTGTCTGACTTCTGAATTTAGTATCATTCTATTTACTGCTTCAGTCAATCTTTGTAAGATATCTGTGAAGACTTCCTTTGAACCCTGTATAACTTCTGTAAATGACTCCATTTTCTTTCTTATTTTTCCAATTCTGTTTCTAGCATTCAAAAGTCCTGCATGATATAAATCCAGGGTATAGTCATCATATACAGCTTGCCATTCTATAGTAGCATAATCATCTCTAAGAACTTGATATAGGGGGATTTCCCTACCTCTAGCATTACTCCATTGTTCAATAGTCTTAGCCTCTTCACTGAACCTGGTACTCCATTGTTATCGCACCAGGCTCTAAAACACCTTTAACCTCTATCCATTCTTCAGATATAATTCTATTACAGACAGACCTCGAGTTTAACATTTGCTTCACAAAAGGTGACTCTTAAGTCATATGAGACTACAGCTTCCTTGAATCAACTTAAATCTAACATTGGCACAGGAGTCCACTTAGCTGTAAAACAAAAAAACCTCTACCATTTGGAAATTCCATAAAGCTACTGGTTATATTAAGTGTGGTTGTCTGAAAACTTTAAGCTGTTCTATTCTCTTTTTTTTATTGTTTTTCTTGAGCTATATATTTTTCTCCACTCCTTCCCTTCTTCTTCCCTCCCCTTCTACCCTCTCCCATGGTCCCCATGCTCCCAGTTTACTCAGGAGATGTCCTTTTTTACTTCTCATGTACATTAGATCCATGTATGTCTCTCTTAGGGTCCTCATTGTTGTCTAGATTCTCTAGGAATATAAATTGTAGGCTGGTTTTGCTTTACTTTCTGTCCAAAGACACTTAGGAATGAGTACATATGACATTTGTCTTTCTGGGTCTGGGTTACCTCACTCAGTATGATGTTTTCTAGATCCATCCATTTGCCTGCAAATTTCAAGATGTCATTATTTGTTTCTGCTGTGTAGTGCTCCATTGTGTAAATGTACCACATTTTCCTTATCTGTTCTTTGGTTGAGGGGCATTTATGTTGTTTCCAGGTTCTGGCTATGACAAACGATGCTACTATGAACATAGTTGAGCACATGCCCTTGGGGTATGATAGAGCATTCTTTGGGTCTTACAGATGTAAGATGGAATCTCAGAATTGTTTTGATTTGCTTTTTTCTGATGGCTAAGGGTGTTGAACATTTCCTTAAGTTTCTTTCAGCCATTTTAGATTTCCTCTATTGAGAGTTTTCTGTTTTGATCCATACCCATTTTTTTATTGGAATTTTTTTATGACCAATTTCTTGATTTCTTTGTATATTTTGGAGATTAGCCCTCTGTCCAATGTGGGATTGGTGAAGATATTTTGCCATCTGTTGGCTGCTGTTTTGTTTTGTTGCTCATTTTCGTTGCTTTACAGAAGCTTCTCAGTTTCAGGAGGTCCCATTTATTAATTGTTTATCTTCTTGTCTGTGCTGCAGGGGTTATATGTAGGAAGTGGTCTCCTGTGCCAATGCATTCAAGTGTACTTCCCACTTTCTCTTCTGTGAGGTTCAGTGTTGTATCAGCGTGAATAAACACAGGCAAATATTAAAGAATATATACAAATTTAATGATTAAATAAAACTTACAGAACCGAGGTTCCCGCTTAGCACAGGAGGTAGGAAAGAAAAGGGCAAGCGGCCTCCCTCGCGCCTGATTTGTTCGTGTGCATTCGGTATGCATTCGCCCAAGGCAAACCCGCCCCCTAAATAGGCTGGCTTAACCCTACATCACCCCCTTTTGTCTAAATAAGACAGAACTAAACCAAATATAACTATAAATAATAATAACAAATGATAAATATAACGAACAACATTGAGAACAAAAGTTTTTCTAGACATTCTATCTCAAGGAGTCTAAATAATGTAGAGAGTAACTGCAATTAAATAATCTTCAACTCCATCAAAGATCTGAGAAGGGAATAAATATTACTTAACAAATGAGAGATATCCAAAATGTGCAACAAATGACAGAGACAACTGACTACCTGGGCAATCACCCAAAGTCTCGTTTGCAATGTTGAGTCAACCAACTTTGGCTAAGGCCTAACATAACTGACATACCATTATCAAGTGCAAGGAACTTTCTTAGAATTATCCTACCCTGTCTTGGCAAGATAAGACAATCCTGTTTCATAACTTAGTCAGTAGTTGAGGTATGGGCTTTTCTTAACCCAAAGGCCAGTTCTGCCAAGAAGACAAGCTCCCAGTGGAGTGTCTTTGGTGCTCAACATTCTCTCGGGAGTAGAGTGGTGTTGCCAGGAGTAATTGTGTCTTGTTGGCACAGAATTCTAGGTTAGATTAAAGGCCATTTTCTACAGCTCTTCAAAGAGGCTGAAGATTATACTATCTATACTAAAAGTAATCTCTATGTATCTAAAAGACCTGATTAACCTAAAAATAAATATGACAAACATATAATTCTCAATACCTATCTAATTTGAAAACTAAGAGAATAAACAACTGTGGAAAATATGAAGACAATGATCTTCACCTGTAAACAGTGCCATTACATATCAAATGTAAACAATGTTATTACATAAATAGTATCAGAGGTAGAAATTTACAATGTGATATGATAGATGTATCCATACAATATAAGCATACTCTTATACAAAAATAGAGGTAGGAACACTCACATTCAATATTCAATATATCAATATACAAGAAACAGTACCAATATAATTTCCTAAAAACAGTCACAAATACCAATCATCCCATCAAAGCAGTTAAACCCCCCCCCTTTTTTGGAATATACCCCTAATTCCATACAATATCTCCCCATCCCCTCAACCCTAAACCAACCACTAAAAGATGTCCCTAACCCTGTGGGCAAACTCTGTAGGGAGAGGGGACGTTGTCCTCTTAGATTGCTTCTAGCTGACATGGGGGCGATGTTCTTCTTAGGGGCCCCTGTGAAAGCAAATGACGGTAAAATTTCCAAATTAACCTTTGACCTAAGAAAATTATAACTAGTCTCTGAGCATTTTGAGAAGGTCCGGCCAGAGTGTTGTCAAAAATGTGCATCATTCGAAATTGTCTCCTGCAGTTGGTACCAAAAAAACAGGTCTAATATTAGCGCTTAAAAAAAAATTCATGACGTCATAAAAACCAGATTGAGTTGATGTTGTGGGACCCCATCTTCTTCCTGGAAACTTCAAAGATTACTGTAGGAAAATATGTTGCTTGTTATGGGAAATTTAAACATTAACAACAAGGACATATACTGACATATAAAGAAAGACACAGATATGAGGAAAGGCAAAGAAAGTTTATCAAGTATAAAATTATTCTTATTCTGTCCCATTTCATGGCTCCTGATCTGAGACAGAAACTCTGAAATATCTCTTATCAACAGGCTTGGAATTGAAGAGGGACTGAGCCATAGTCCAACTCCAAAACCAGCTCTGCACATTTATAAAGAAGTGTTCAATAAAACATATAAATATATATAAAAAAATCAATACTTACAATATGTATAGAATTTTATTGTTGATACTTAGTGGGTCGTAACTATTTTCCATCCATCAGTAATTAAATATTCAGGGTCCCTTAAATTCTTTGAAGATGAGTATTTTCCTGTGGAGATAAGAAAAGAACCCTGCCCCCAACTGATTTGTAAACCTTACCCTCAGTATGCTCGCCATCCTTGTGAATGAATTGTTATTTATCTTTTCCAAGTGACTTCTCTTCTTCAAACTGAACCTTTATTAATTTTGACGGTATCCATAATTTTTCTTCACCTGTGGAGATAAGAGCAAAACCCCTTCTCCAACGCAGCACATCTCCTGGCTTCCATTGTGAGGTCAGCACATCCTTGAAATAAACTGGTTGATTTAGTTCAGCAGACTTTTCCATTATCCAATGTCTTTCTGCAGCCGTCGTTCCCTTCTCATTAGCGTTGAGAAAATTCAAGATTAACAAAGCATTATGTAACCTATTTCTGGGGGTGTTTTCCACCCCTTTCTGTTTGCTCAACATATCCTTTATAGTTCGATTTGATCTTTCTATGACTGCTTGACCTGTAGGATTGTATGGTATACCTGTAACATGCTTGATATTGTAATAATCAAAAAACCGTTTCATTTTCCTAGAGACATAAGCAGGACCATTATCTGTCTTTATTTGTGTAGGTATACCCATGATAGCCATGACTTCTAATAAATGAGTGATTACTGAATCAGCTTTTTCTGAACTTAAAGCAGTTGTCCACTGAAAGCCTGAATAAGTGTCAATAGTGTGATGAACATACTTCAATTTGCCAAATTCTGCAAAGTGGAACACATCCATCTGCCAGATTTCATTCCTATGGGTGCCCTTCGGATTAGCCCCTGCTGGCAGTGGCGTTTGGTTATAGAAAGAGCAGGTAGGGCATTTCTTCACAATCTCCTTAGCTTGTTGCCATGTAATAGAAAACTCTTTCTTCAAACCTTTGCTATTAACATGATGTTTTTTATGAAATTCAGAGGCTTGTAGCACACTACCAATCAATAATTGATCAATTTCTGCATTACCTTGTGCTAGAGGACCTGGTAGACCCGTATGGGATCGGATGTGTGTTATGTACATAGGGCAAAGCCTGTTCCTGATCAAATCTTGAACCTGGATAAACAATGAGGTTAGTTCTGTATCATCAGGTATAAATTCAGCAGTTTCAATATGTAAAATAACTCTTTCTGCATATTGTGAATCGGTAACTTTAAAATAGGTTCTTTAAAATCTCTTAGTACCATAAGAATGGCATATAATTCTGCCTTCTGGATAGAATCATAAGGACTTTGTTCCACCTTACCCAAGTCTTCTGATTTGTAACCTGCCTTCTCTGATTTATTGGCATCAGTATAGAATGTACGGGCTCCAGTTATTGGAGCATCATGGACAATTCGAGGAAGGATCCAAGAAGTTCTCTTTATGAAGTTAAGCCGCTTGCTGTTTGGATAGTTGTTATTAATGTCTCCCAAAAAATTAGCACAAGCTCTTTGCCATGGTTCATTATCTTCCCATAATTTCTTGAGTTCATCAGCAGTGAAAGGCACTATAATTTCTGCTGGGTCTATGTCTGCTAGTTGACGAAGTCTCAGCTTGCCTTTTATAATTAACTCAGAGACTTTTTCCACATAAGTTTTCAGTTTCTTACTTGGTTTATGTGGTAAAAAGATCCATTCCAAAATAATATCATCTCTCTGCATTAAAATTCCTGTAGGAGAAATTTTTGATGGTAATATGACGAGAATACAATCGAGCTCTGGATTCACTCTGTCCACATGTGCCTGTTGTAATTTCTCCTCAATCATTGTCAGTTCTTTTTCTGCTTCAGCTGTTAATTCTCTGGGACTGTTTAAATCTTTATCACCATCCAAGGTTTTGTTCAAATGAATTATTAGATCAGGTGTTATCCCAATAGCTGGTCGCAGACTAGAAATGTCTCCTAACACTCTTTGAAAGTCATTAAGAGTCCGTAGGGGATCTCTCCGAATTTGTGCCTTTTGTGTCTTAATTTTTTGCAAACCTATTCTATAACCTAAATAATTAACAGAATCTCCCTTCTGAATCTTTTCAGGAGCAATTTGCAATCCCCATTTGGGTAAAAAAGTATCTTTATTTCTTCAAACAGTCTGTTCAAGGTATCTATGTTTGAATCGGATAACAAAATGTCGTCCATGTAATGGTATACTATAGATTTGGGAAATTTCTTGTGTATTATTTGCAATGGTTGGTTCACAAAATATTGGCACAGGGAGGGGCTATTTAACATACCCTGGGGGAGGGTGGCCCAATGGTACCTCCTTGAAGGTTGAGAATTGTTTTAAGTAGGCACTGTGAAGGCAAATTTTTCTCTATCTTCTTTTTGCAAAGGTATAGTGAAAAAACAATCCTTTAAATCAATAACTATGAGAGGCCATCCTTTTGGTAATAAAGAGGGCAAAGGAATTCCAGATTGCAGAGGGCCCATAGGTTGAATAACCTTGTTGATGGCCCTGAGATCTGTCACCATTCTCCATTTACCTGATTTTTTCTTAACCACAAATACAGGAGAATTCCAAGGGCTGGTAGATTCTTCTATATGTCCAGCATCTAGTTGTTCTTGTACCAGCTGTTCTAAAGCCTGTAACTGTTCCTCAGCTAAAGGCCATTGCTTTGTCCATATTGGTTTCTCAGTCAACCATTTTAGAGGCAAGGCTGTTGGTATCTCTGAAGGGACATCAATTGCTTGTTCTTGCAAAGCCCTAATGGCCGGTTTTCTCCGTTTGTAATATCTTTTAATATTATTCTCAGAAATATAGGCTCTAGAAGTAGCAGGAATGTTAATTTGGGTATTCCATTGTTGTCACGACCCCATAAATTCATTGCAATATTGTCTACATATGGCCTTAATTTTCCTATTTGTCCCTCTGGCCCTATACATTCAACCCATCTCGTGCTCTGCCTTACTCGAGATAGGGTTCCAATTCCCAGGAGCTGAATATTTACATTCTGAAGAGGCCAATATGGATGTCAAGATTCTGGGGTAATGATACTTACATCAGCACCTGTGTCCAGCAGGCCAGTAATAAAAATGCCATTTACACACACTCTCAGCTTAGGTCTTTGATCATTTATAGAAGTTTGCCAAAACACACGTAACTCATCTTTCTGATTACTAGTGCTTGTAACAGTAGGCATGTGGCTTCCTAATTGTCCTGACAAGGCATGTTCTCTGCAGAAACTGGAAATGACTGAGCCATGTTTGCCATGGGGGCCTGTGAGGCCCCCCCTCTCACGTTTCCCGTCTGTATCAGATTGCCTTGTAGACCTGCATTCGTTCGTCCAGTGTCTGCCTTTTCCACATCTTCTACATAAACCTGAAGGCTGAGTCCTTCTATTTCTGTTATTTCTAGAAGATGCATTATTATTATTTCTGAATATCTGTTGTTTACAATTCCTTTTCATATGACCCATTTTGCCACAATTAAAACATTTGGTATTCTGGTGTCTCCTTTTACCATTGGAAATTGCTTCTTCTACCCATGCTTCAGTGCCATAGTCAAATGTGTCAACATTCAGTGTATGCAAGACCCATTCTTCCAAGGGCGCTGATCTGAACTTTAAAGGCCCCAAGATCTTTTTGCATTCCACATTTGCATTTTCGTAAGCCAAAGTCTCAATCATTATACGTCTTGCTTCTGGGTCAGATATCCCTATTTGTACAGCCTTAGTTAGTCTTTGTAAAAAGTCACTAAAGGGTTCTCTCTGACCCTGTTTAACTCTGACAAATGATTCCATTCTCTGTCCTGGGTCTTGTACCCTGTCCCAAGCCCTTAAGGCTGCTGTAGTACACATGGATAGTGTGTTTTCATCCAAATTAGCTTGTTCCTGAGGGTCGGAAAAGAGCCCTTCACCTAGAATTTTATCTAGGGAAATGTCAATTTCCTTCGCCTTTTCCTGCTGTTCTAAAAGTCTAGCCTTGTAGTAATAAGGGCGGCGGCGGAGCTGCGTCCCCAACACCCCGGCCGCCTGCCCAGCTAGCTTATGACCCGAAATAATTACACGGACACTGTATTCTTTTAAACACTGCTTGGCCCTTTAGCCCTACCCCTTACTGGCTAATTCTGTTATCCCGATCAACCCATCTCTAATCATCGGTGAGCACCGGTCTTACCGGGAAAGGTTCAGCATGTCTAACCTGGCGGCTTGCTTCATGGCGTGTGTCTGCCCAGGAGCCGGGAGCATGGCGTCTCTCTCAGGCGTCTGCTCCTGAGAGGAAAGCTGTTGAGACTCTGAGCTCACTTCCTCTTCCTCCCAGCATTTTGTTCTGTTTTCTCCCCCCACCTATCCTCTAACCAATAAAATGGGCCAGGGCAGTGCCTTTATTAGCCAATGACCTTCCTCCATCATAGCCTCTTGCCTGAATAAGCATTTCCATTTCAATTGCGGTCCACTCTCAAGGACCGCGGAGCTCAGCTGGAGCCAGTCCAAGGGGGTTGCTCTGCTTGTTGTGGCCCAAGATTTTAGCATCTCTTTAACAAAAGAGGCATGCATCCCAAAAGTCATGACAGCCTGTTTAATTTCTTTGAGATCATTCATACGGACAGGCTCCCATGTATCTTCCTTGATGACCCTAGGGTTTCTGGAACCAATCACCTTTTCTGTTGTTATTACTGGAAACCCATGTAGAGCTGTAGGTAGAGCGTTGTGGAAATTGTCCCGGAGGGATTTATCCACAGATGTAGTTAAAATTTGCCTTTCTACCCTTTGCTATTCTTCATCAGAATTAAGAAATTCCTCAATCTTTTCAATTCTATTCACCATTGCCTTCTGCAATGTCTGAATCTCTTGTCCAGAATTATGTTCTAAATCCTTCACTGAGGATTCTAATGTATGAAATTTGTCCATTAGAGATAACTTGTTATCTTTGGACATAATTTTTATGGCATAAACCGTGCCTTCTTGTATTGATAATCTTACCGCCAATCTGTCATAAGCTTTAGACAAAATCCGATTGTCACATTCAGCAGTTTTGATTCTCTCAGTTAATGTTTCAGTTCCTACGGAAAGGGACTACTGGAATTTACGATCTAATTCAGCTGTTCCTTCTTCCATAGTAATGAATTTCTCCTTAACATCAGCCTGTACCTTTTCTAAATTTTGCTCATGTTAAACAAAGATCTGTTTTCTTCCTGGAGAACTTCAAACTGATTCTTGAGAAGATTGTTGTCATTCTCAATAGTTTTTAAACGTTCAACCTCTGCCTTAAGAGATTTTTATCATTTTCCTATTATCAAACCACATAGTGCTAAAGGAAATTAAGAATCCCAGAAATATCCATAGATGTGGGGTGATAGACACCTCTTGTAAAATCTCCCACATGATACACTCAAAAAAGCTGTTGAAATCTGAAATACTCACGTTCTCAGACATTTTATTTATAAAAGAAAAAATTCTTTTACCTGCAATGACCGGTTCCTGCCAGTGGTGGCAAAAGAGTCCACTTGAATCCACGTGGCCTAAGTCTGAAATAAATGACTCAAAAACAAAATTGGAGCAGACACCAGGCTGATTAATAGCAATTGGGCCCGAAAAGGAACAGAGAGAAAGCCGCCAAAGTGAACAAATCAAAGGGACCGGTGTGTTTGAGCCGGCTCGCAGTGCCGCCGTCATGTGACCCGAGCGCTGGCTGGCGGAGGTGGGAGGGGAACAGAGACTGATCACGCTGTTACAGAGGCGCTTGTGCCACTGTCAGGCAGGGCGGGGCCGGGGAGTGCTAATACTCCCTTCCCCTTTGACTTTTTTTTTTTTTTTTTGGTTTTTCGAGACAGGGTTTCTCTGTGGCTTTGGAGCCTGTCCTGGAACTAGCTCTGTAGACCAGGCTGGTCTCGAACTCACAGAGATCCGCCTGCCTCTGCCTCCCGAGTGCTGGGATTAAAGGCGTGCGCCACCACCGCCCGGCCCCCTTTTTAGCCGGCACCAGGAAAGATCGAGTCGTTCAGAATCTCAGCTGTGTCCCCAGCCTGTAGTCGGACTGGCTGAAAGGGTACAGTCTGCGCGCCCAGGGAGACCACCGCTGGGGGTGGTGGCCCCAAGAGACTCCAATTTGGGGCGGGTCTCCGCAAAGCCCCACGGGGCGGGCGCCAAATGTATCGGTGTGAATAAACGCAGGCAAATATTAAAGAATATATACTAATTTAATTATTAAATAAAACTTACAGAACCGAGGTTCCCGCGTAGCACAGGAGGTAGGAAAGAAAAGGGCGGGCGGCCTCCCGCATGCCTGTTTTATTCGTATGCATTCGCCCAAGGCAAACCCGCCCCCTAAATGGGCTGGCTTAACCCTACACAGTGTGGCTGGCTTTCTGTAGAAGTCTTTGGTCCATTTGGACTTGAGTTTTGTTCATGGTGGTAGATACGGATCTAGTTTTCATTTTTCTACATGTTTATATCCAATTATGCCAGCACTATTTTTAAATATGCTTTTTTCCATTTTATATTTTTTTCCTTCTTTGTCAAAAATCAGGTATTCAAAGGTGTGTGAATTGATATCTGGGTCTTTGATTCACTTCCATTGATTCTCCTGTCTATTTTTATGCCACTAGCAGGCTGTTTTCAGTACTGTAGCTCTGTAGTAGAGTTTGACGTCAGGGATTGTGATGCTTCCAGAAGTTCCTTTATTGTACAGGATTGTTTTTGCTCTTCTGTATTCTTTGTTTTTCCATTTACAATTGAGTACTATTCTTTCAAGGTTTGTGAAGAATTTTGCTGAGATTTTTGATAGGCATTGCATTGAATCTGTAGATTGCTTTTGATAAGATTGCCATTTTTACTATGTTAATTCTACTTACCCAAGAGCATGGAGATCTTTCCATTTCTGGTGTCTTCAATATTTTTCTTCAAAGATTTAAAGTTCTTGTCATACAGGTCTTCCACTCCTTTGATTAGAGTTACTCTAAGATATTTTAATGTTATTTGTGGCTATTGTGGAGTGTGATGTTTCTCTGATGTTTTTCTTTTTCTTGAGTTAATCTTGTATTCTGCTGCATTACTGAAGGTGTTTATGAGTTGTAGGTGTTCCTTGGTATAATTTTTGGAGTCACTTATATAAACTATCATATCATCAGCAAATAGCGAGAGTTTGAGTTCTTTTCTGATTTGAATCCCCTTGATCTCCTCTTGTTGTATTATTGCTCTAACTAGACCCTCAAGTATTATATAAATAGATACGGAGAGAGTGGACAACCTAGTCTTGTTCCTAATTTCAGTGAGATCACTTTGAGTTTCTCTCCATTTAGTTTGATATTGACTATTGGCTTGCTGTATATTGCCTTTATTATGCTGAGGCTCCTAGAGGATGTCTGTCTTGCTCAATAGTTATTCTATAGAGAAGTATAGGAAGATATGTTCTTTGTATCTCTGCTCTCTCCAAGACCTTTATCATGAAGGAATATTGTATTTTGTCAAAGGCGTTTTAGCATCTAATGAGATGATCTTTTTCTTTTCAGTTTGTTTATTTTTTATTTTTTTAATTTATTTTTATTTAAAAATTTCCACCTCCTCCCATTTCCCTCCCCCCTCCCCGCCCTCCTCCCATCCCTTTCCCCCTCCCTCAGTTTATTTATATGGTGGATTACATTGACAAATGTTCATATGTTGAGCCATCCCTGCATCTCTGGTATGAAACCAACTTGATTATAGTTTGATGTTAGATCATAGGATGACATTTCTGATGTGTTCTTGGATTTGATTTGCCATTATTTTATTGAGTATTTTTTGCAGCAATGTTCATGAGGGAGATTGGGGAGGGGGGAGGGAGAGGGAGGAGGAATGGGAGGGAGGGAGGAAGAGGGAGAGAGAGAGCCAACTGTCTGAAAAATATGTGGGGATTGTTCTCTAAGGTGGATGAGTTCCATGACTTTCGAGCTCAGGTTCTTCTGGAGTTTGGCTGGCAGTTGGAGACTTTCAGAGAGGCTACAACAAGAAAATCCCAAACTTGCTCTGAGGCTTGGGGAAAAAAAGAAAAGAAAGCCAAGCCAGGTGCTGGTGGCTAAAATGCCAAAGGCAAATGGCTTTTCTGTGAATTCGTACCAATTTTATCACGATTAATAAATACCCAGAGATAGATAATAGGGTTCAACCTGAAAATCAGAAAAGCAAAGCAGCCAAACCTCTAGAGAGCTAAATCTTCAGACTGAAAAGAGAGTGAGTTCCTGTCTCATACTGCCTTATATATCTCTCTAGTATTGGGTTAAAGGCGAGCACCACCACCACCGGGCCTTTGTGGCTAGCTAGTTTGACTTTTGGGACTAAAGGTGTATGCCATTGCTGCCTGGTCTGTATGTCTGACCAGTGTGGCTGTTTTGTGTTCTGATCTTCAAAAAAAAAAAAATAGAAATGAAATATCACCGCAAGCGGCAGAGGAAGGGAAGGCCTAGCATTTGTGAAGTGCCTCCTGCACCAGTGGTCATCATCTGAGCCTGTGGACTAAGCTGGATAGAGGTTAGTTCATTGTCTCAGAAGATGCTGAGGCTCCTAGAGGATGTCTGTCTTGCTCAACAGTCATTCTATAGAGAAGTATAGGAATGAAATTGGTGTCTATGTCTGGGTGACCTCAGAGCCCACATTCTTCAAAGGGTTTGGCTAGCGAAGATAGAAGGAAATGGAAGTTGTATGCTATCCTTGATGAGTGTGTTTTTGTAGATCTCACTCTTGTTTACATCCCCAGCTCTTGGGATCTTAATCATCTTGAGGAAAGCACTGAGGTCGTTTTTAAGTCATTTTGTATATTTATTGCTGTGCACTTGATGTTGCTTTTTAAGTGTAGTGATTCAACTAACTTATCCAATCCAAAAACTGCAGTAAGATCATATTCCTTTTCCTAAGATGAACTTTTTCTTTTAATGTTTCTCACTTTGGGATACTTTACAACAGAGCCTGGGAAGTGGTTCAGCAGTTAAGAGCACTGGCTGCTCTCCCAGACGACCTGAATTCCATTCTCAGCACCCACAGAGCAGCTCACATCTGTCTGTCACTCCAGTTCCAGGGAATCTGGTGTGCTTACACAGACGTACATGCAAGCAAAACACCAATGAATATAAAAAAAAAAAATCTTTTTAAAAGCTACTTTATACCATAAAGACTTCTTCCTGAGGTTAAGAAACATCAATTTACAGTTAAAATCACAAAGGAAGTGATATTTAAAGAGTATATAATGTGATATGAATCATATTGTGTTATTTGTGCTTAACTTTGAAAAAGTGGTTACCGTTATTGATTCACAAGAGGAAAATTGACAAGGCACACTCAGGTTACTCAGTAAGGATGCTGGGACTTTTAATTGCTGAACTATTGTTTTGTTGACTCTCTATCATTTCTTACATAGTCTCATGATTGCTTGAAATTATCCTGCTCTAAATGTCATATCAAATTGGGGGGAGAAAATTTGAAAGGATAATGTTATCCAGTGATTTAATCATAATTGCCATGTATTAATTTTCCTTTTTGCTCATCATTTGTCCTTTTTTTTTCCTTCCAGAAGAAAAATACAAAGTGGAAACAAGGACCATTGCTGTTGACTTTACACTGGATGATATTTATGATAAAATTAAGACAGGCCTGGACGGTCTTGAAATTGGCGTTTTAGGTTTGTATTTTTGCCACATTTATGACTCATCTTGTTCATTCTTTGGCTTTTATTGTGTGTTTATTTTCTCTTTGGAGGTTAGGTGTTTAGTGGTAAGATTATTACTGATCCAGTTGATAGCTAACCTGTATGTACTTGAAGCTTTGCTTGTAGATCAGTGACTTTACAGTTCAGTTATGTTTTGTTTACTTTATGTCCAGTCCCAGCTTCTCTGTATATATTAGCCACAATGAAAGGCTGGGCTTGGTAGTGACACCTGTAATCCCAGTATTCAGGAGGCAGAAGCATGCTTCTATGGTAACTGTCCTTTAAGGTGCATGATGCTGACCATTCATGGCTAAGGAGATGGAGATCTACCAAAGTTGTTAACTCTTGTTCCCTGCAAAGCCTTTGTAGATACTGTCCACAGTCTTAATTTCATGAAATGTTAACACTGCAGAAAAAGTATTTTTATCTGCTTTATACACAAAAGAACTCTTCCATACATACTGTGTCTTAGTTAGGGTTTCTATTTCTATGAAGCAACCATGACCACAACAACACTTAGAAAGGAAAACATTTAATTGGGGGTGACTTACAGTTTCAGAGGTTTAGTCCATTATCTTCATGGTTGTGTGAGGCACATTGGTGCTGGAGAAGGAACTGAGAGTTCTACATCTTGATTTGCAGGCAACAGAAAGTGAACTGGGTACCATACCAGGCATAACGTGAACTTTTATGAGACCTCAAAGCCTGCCTCCACAGTGACACACTTCCTCCAAAAAGGCAGTACCTATTCCAAGGCTATACTTCATAATAGTGCCACTCCTTATAGGCCAAGTGCTCAAACACATGAGTCTGTGGGGGCCATACACATTCAAACCTCCACATATTCCATGTTTCATCTCTTTGCGCAGAAATACTGCAGTTAAAATGCATGCTGTCAAGAGCCTTGGGTTTTGTCTAAAGTAACAGAAAGACCGAGGCCAGCCTGTCTCTTCTGTTTTCTCTAAGTCTATTGCTGTGTTTTGTTTTACCTCAGTTGCTTGCTGTTCCTAGAGAACCAAATGATTTTGCTGATATCATGGGAGTATTGAACTGTGATATGAAAAAAAATTATCAGATAGTACTGACGGGAAAATAAGAGACCAAATATCACATTTTTTCATGTGTGGAATCTGCGATATATATATATATATATATATATATATATATATATATATATATATATATAGAGAGAGAGAGAGAGAGAGAGAGAGAGAGAGAGAGCAATCACATACATATGATACCAGTTACTAGTACAGAAAGAGAACTATGAGAAAGAAGGGAACCAGTAAGTAGAGGGAAAAGGGGAAAAGGGATAAAGGGATGGAGGGTTGTGGGGCTAAGAGTAAAAAAATACATGAGATACCATGTGTGTGCTTGTCTCTGTGCAAATGCACATGAAGGCCAGAGTTCAAACTTGGGTGTCTCTGTTTTCTGTCCACCTTGTGTTTTAAGATGACCCATTATTGGAACCTGAAGTTTACCAATTAGGCTAGGCTGGGGCCCAGGGATACTTCTGTGCTGGAATTACAGTTAGGCACTATCATGCCTGTCTCTTTTATAGGATGCTGGGAATTGAACTTGTTTGCTTGTGGTTACAAGGCTCACACTGACCATTCTTCCCAGTCCCTTTAGGATGGCCTTTTTATAATTTTTGTTTGTTTGTTTTTTGTTTTTTAGAGATAGGCTTTCTCTGTGTAACAGCCCTGACTATCCTGGAACATGCTTTATAGACTAAACAGATCCTGAACTCAGAACCATTTGCATCTGCCTTCTGCATGCTGGGATTAAAGGCGTGCACTACCATGCCTGGCCTCCTAAATAAAGCCGTTTTTAAAGTCATTTACCCAAGTATAATCCCATTAAATATTCTTGGACATGTAGCTAACCTGGCCTGCCTAGTCTATACCATACATCCTTATGCTTGTCCCATCTGTATAATTTATACTCCTGCCTCACTTTCTGTAGAACTAACTAGATGAATAAAAACAGAGGACTAGTGTTCACCTTTGTGTCTATCTGTTCTTTTGTAAATACATACATTGGGAGAAATCTTTAAAAGTTCTTCTTCCTTACCCTAAATGTGGGATTAGTTAAATACCACCAACACGAGGGAAAGTTCTGAGTGTTTTTAAGCTTGCAAAAGAAGCTTAAACTTGCTTGTTAATAGAGATGCTCATGGCCTTCCCCACCTTCAGACTAGTGATGGACGGGGAATGGTGAAGGCTATCTTAGGCAGGAAGATGGTTGGTAATCCCTAATAAAAGGTGACTGGACTGGGAAACAGTTATGTTGTGGGAGAATGGCTTGCTTTTAGAAGTAGTTTGTGTTATTGTAATTATTCTTTGTACATCTCAGCTACTTTTCACTGAGTCATTGCTAAATGGTGGATACTGTAGGATCATGAAATTTGAGATTGGAGATATTGGACATCAGGTTTGTGCAAAACTGGGGGATTGTTTGGGCACTCTTTCCTCATCTAGACTGTATCAGAACTGAAGAAAGGCTTCAGTTTGAGTTCAGGCATAGTAAATTTGTTAGAGATAAGAGTTCAGGGCATGTGGTCCCCGAGCACTTCTTGGCTTCCCCCACTCCTCCTCCTGATCTCCTTTCTAGAATTCTAGTACTTTTCTTAGTACATATGCACTGATATATATACACAGGACAGATGTTTTCCATGCCTCCCATGCTAATTGAATCAGCATAATCCAGCTCCTTAGTAAGTGGAAACCTGTGAGGTAGTAATTTGTATTTGATTGTTCATTTGTTAATTTATAAATGAGTGAAGTAGAGGTGTGACAGAGAATAAGGAAAGATATATATGTCCTTATGTAGGGTAGTGTTCTATAGAAAGGACAACAATGAGCAAAGTTGTTTTGTTTTATCTGGGATAGGGCACACTATAACAAGAGCCAGGGGGAGTTGATAAAAGGGGACATAATTATGACTTGGCTTAGCCAGTGGGGTCAGCAAAAGGAAAAGTCCAGAAATATTTAGGAAATAGAAAAAGCTGGTGGTGGTGCCAGATTTCAGATGGCACAGGGAAGGAAATCTGTAGGTGACACACCCATTTATTAAGCACCATATACTAAAATGAACTATTGAGGAGTAACCTTTTAGGAAGATGCTCATTTAAGTTTGTGGTGCCTCTAGGACAGTGAGTGGTTCTCATGACCTTCAAAAGACCATTGGAAAGCACAGGTATTTACATTGCATTCATAACAATGGCAACATTACAGTTATGAAGTATCAAAAAAGGAATTTTATGGTTGGGGTTCACCACAGCATGAGGTATTAAAAGGTTGCAGCACTAGGAAGGTTGAGAACCACTGCTCCAAGTGGTATTGTAGATAGTTGGAAAAGTATATCCAGGTTTCACTGGAGATAGGTTTGGAGTCTGATTATCTAAGAATAGTTTTTTAATGGAGCAGAAAGACTGGAGATAATTCAAGAAGACAGCTGAAGACAGAGCTCTGTGGATTGCTCTTCCCTCATCTAAGGCCACCAGTGGTGTGGAGGATGAATTTTCTTTGTATAAGTTCAGCTCTGTTCAGTAGAGCTGTAATATAAGTTACATATGCCTTCCTGTTTCAGTAAGCTCACATTTTAGATATATTTTTATTCTTTAAGAATTTCCTACTTTCGGGGCTGGAGAGATAGCTCAGAGGTTAAGAGCATTGCCTGCTCTTCCAAAGGTCCTGAGTTCAATTCCCAGCAACCATATGGTGGCTCACAACCATCTGTAATGGGGTCTGGTGCCCTCTTTTGGCCTGCAGGCATACATGGAAGGAATGCTCTGTATACATAATAAATAAATAAATAAATAAATAAATAAATAAATAATTTGGCCTGCAGGCATACATGGAAGGAATGCTCTGTATACATAATAAATAAATAAATAAATAAATAAATATTAAAAAAAAGAATTTCCTACTTTGTATTTTAATCATATTTGTCCCTACTCTTCCCCTCATCTAATTTCCCCCATATCCTTTCATCTCCCACCCCTCCCATTTTCATGTCTTCTTTTTAAAAATAATAATCAATGCATCCTAATTTGTGCTGACCATGGGTATAGGGACATTTATTGGGGCTAGGTCAACCTACCAGGGAGTAGCCCCACATTTTAAAAAAGATGAAAGTAAACAGGTGGACTTAATTATAATATCTTTTATTTGAACTTAAGTATATCCAGAACATTAACACATTAACCTATAACCAGTGTAAAAATTATTAAAATAGGGCCAGTGAGATGGCTTCAATAGGTAAAAATGCTTTCTATGAAAACCTGATTACATGAGTCTGACTACCTTATCCCATGGTGGAAGGAGAAAACACTTCTGAAAGTTTGTTGTAAGGAGGCTGCTTGTTGGTTCCCAGACTCCCAAAATAACTACACAGAAACTGTAATAATCACTGCTTGGCCCATAGGCTCTAGCTTCTTATTGGCTACCCCTTACATCTTAATTTAACCCATATCTATTAATCTGTGTACCGCCATGTGGCTGTGGCTTACCAGGTAAAGTTCCAGTGTCTGTCTCCGGCGGGGCTACATAGCTTCTCTTTGACTCTGCCTTCTCTCTCTCTCTCTCTCTCTCTCTCTCTCTCTCTCTCTTCCTCCCTCTCTCTCTCTCTCTCTCCCTCCCTCTCCCTCTCCCTCTCTTTCTCTCCCTCCCCTCCCCTCCCCTCCCCTCCTCCTCTCTCTCTCTCTCTCTCTCCCTCCCTCTCCCTCTCCCTCTCTCTCTCTCCCTCCCCTCCCCTCCTCCTCCTCTCTCTCTCTCTCTCCCTCTCTCTCTCTCCCTCCCTCTCCCTCTCCCTCTCCCTCTCTCCCTCCCCTCCCCTCCCCTCCTCTCTCTCTCTCTCTCTCTCTCTCTCTCTCTCTCTCTCTGTGTTTGTGTGTGTGTGTGTGTGTGTGTGTGTGTGTGTGTGTGTGTGTGTCTTCCAGCCTGGCAATGTTCTGTTAAGCCATTGACTGAGAGCAGCTTCTTTATTCATTAACCAATAAAAGCAACACATACAGGACTTCCCACACCAAAAGTTGCTCTCTGATCTCCATGTGTACCTGTGACCCTCACATCCTGCACTGACATTCACACACAGTAATCAATAAAATAAGTGTTTTTAGAAATACTTAAGTAGAGTTGGGCAGTACTGGAGCACGCCTTTAATCCCAGCATTCTGGAGGAAGAGGCAGGTGGATCTCTGTGAGTTCAAGGACAACCTGGTCTACAGGCTCCAAAGCTACATACAGAATTCCTGTCTCAAAAGACATTAATTAATTAATTAATTAATAATAGATAAACAAAATTACTTAACTAGTTTACATTCTTTTAAATACTAAATCTTTGAAATCTTAAATACATCTTAGATTATATTTCAGTTCTTACTAGCCATATTTTAAGTACTCATTCGGACATGTGACATGTGTCTACCAGGTATTCGGCTCCCATTTGCCATGTTTAATTCTCAGTTTATATGGAGAGCCAGAAATGCAACTGCTACATTTTTCTTAAGATTCTGGAGCTGTATTGTCAATTAAAGACAACCTGGCAATGTTCAGCATTTCTGATTGTCACTTCAGTCTATTTGTTCTGTTTGCTCATAGTAGGTCAAGGCCATGGATGCCATTGAGCACACTGTATCACATAAAAGCAGACTGGCATGAAATGTCAGTAGAGTTTAGGCAAAAAAAACCCTACTTTAAAGTTACTGGTCGAGGCTGGAGAAAGGGCCCAGTGGTTAAAGCATCCGTTGCACAATTCTAAGGACCTGAGTTCAGATTCTCAGAATCCATGTAAAGTTAGATGCAGTAGTTTGCATTTATAATCTCAACCTTCTACTGTGAGATGGAGACAGGAGAATCTCTGGAAGCTCTTGGGCCAATTAGCCTTACAGATGCAACATCAAATGACAAGAGACCCTGCTTCAAACAAGTTGAAAGGTGAGGACTAACATCTGAGATTGTCTTCTGAACTACACATGCATGTTTACACTCTCTCTCTCTCACACACACACACACACACATAAAGTTACTGATTGAATACTTGCTGAAATACAATACAGCTTTGGTTTTGATTTCTAGTTGAACTCAGGTCAATAATAAAAATAATTACAGCTGATGTTTTTATCAGCACTAAAAATCACTGCAGTACCTGCACGCACGTTCTCATTAGCTGGGCTTTGCTTTCAAGTTGCTTTGTATTCTGTATTGTCTCCTTAGCTATTGTCTCTTCTAGCAAATGGGTTACCTGGATCTTGCATTGTAATTTTGAGGTCACTATCAAAGCACCTTCATAGGCTCAATTTTATCTTACTCCTATGTTATATTTCAACTCTAATGTGCAGGCTCAGTGCAACCCTCTAAAACTTATGAGGTAAGTCTCTCATTGTTTTATTTCTCATGGATTCTTAGTTTTCTTTTTACCTTCCTTTTTCTGATCTTGATAGCATCCTCCCCCCCCCCCCCCCCCCCAAGACAGGGTTTCTCTGTAGCCTTGGAGCCTGTCCTGGAACTTACTCTGTAGACCAGACTGGCCTCAAACTCATGGAGATCCGTTTGCCTCCCGAGTGCTGAGATTAAAGGTGTACTCCCCCCACCGCCCAGTTTACTCTTAAGTATCAATTGACTTCTAAAATGACGCAGCAGTTTGTGTACATGTATGTGTGAATTTGTTTGGGGTGGGGCTTGTTTTCCTCTATTGCTTTGCGTCTTAGTTTTTGAGACAGGGTCTGTTCCTAAGTTTGGTGTTTACTGGTCAGCAGGTCTCTTGTTCCTGCCTCCCGGCACTGGGATTGCAGGCATGTGCAGTTGGACCTAGCGTTGCTTTGTTTTGTTGTTGTTCTTGTTTGTTTCTTTGTTTAATGCGCGTGCTGAAGATCTGAACTCAGTCCTCTTGCTTACATGGCAAGCACTTTACCAATTAAGCATCTCCCCAGACCCCCAAACCTAGCAATTAATATTAAAGTTACAGGAAGAGTTTTTCCTACTGAGTATTAATTATAACTAGTAATAGTAGAAATAAAAATATCACTAGGATATACTATTTGAAAAGCAATAAGCACAAAACTATAATCAAGACTTAATAAGGAAAATTAGTATTCTCAGAATTAGAAAGGAAAATGCTAAAGCTTTTTATAATGAAGGAAATGTTAAGATTTCAATGAAGTAAGTGGGAAGAAAACAGCTCTGAACTGTGCAAATTTATACTGAAAGGTCACCATAAACTGATGAGACTAAAAATGCATAGGCTGAGAAGTTAGATCCATAGTCTGTTATATAAAAAAGTTAGCAGGTGCTGTTGTCTTCCAGGCAAATGCCAATAAGTCCAGATTCCAGAAAGCTTATGAAGTTTCACCATTTAGAGAAAAGTGCGTTCTTTGACTAAGAAAGCAACTGGTTAACCAAATATGATTGCTGTCATGCTTACTTGATCTAGGAGGGGACTCATTTGTGTTCCAGATTGGTTTGGAGGACTCTGCACAATACATCGCAGTTATATAATTTGCCAAAGCCAAGTAACTGCCTTTGGGTTTTGTTCATACAACTTGTCCATAATTTTAAGTGGCCTCATTTTAATAATGATATACATATATATGTATATATATAATGTATAATAATGGAAATTTTATACATATGAAATACATGTATATCATTATTATACACACACATATATATCTACCTAGGCTGAACCTTATTTTCTTTTATTCCTATACCCTTTATAAGTAAATACTTACTCTACTAATGTATTTAATACTTTTTATAGATAGCTTTAATTTTTAATTTTTTTGACAATTTTATACATGTGAATAATGTATTTTGATCATATTCACATCCAGTTACCTTGTCTTGTCCCATCTCACTCCTAAATCACCTTTCCCAACTCATCCTCCTTGCACTCTAATGTCTTTGTGTGTGAGAGAGAGAAATAGAAATAGACTAGACCCATTGAGTTTAATTAGGATTGCTTACATGAATGCAATTGTGTTGTTGAGTTGTGTGTCTTTGAAGTTGAGGTGTGTTTCTTGTATGCAGCAGAAGGATGGATTCTGTTTTCTTATCCAATCTGTTAGCCTGTGTCTTTTTGTAGGTGAGTTGAGTCCATTCACATTAAGGGATATTAATGACCAGTGATTGCAAGTTCCTGTTTTTTTAGTTTTCATTGTTGGTGATGTTATTTTGTGTGTTTTTCCCTTCTTTGGATTTGTTGCTGTGAGATCATTAATTGTCTGTGTTTTTGTTGATGTAGCCAACTTCCTTGGATTAGAGTTTTCCTTCTAGTACTTTGTGTAGGGCTAGGTTTGTGGGTAGGTATTGGTTAAATCTGGCTGTGTTATAAAACATCTTGTTTTGTCTTTCTATGGTGGTTAAAAGTTTTGCTGGGTATAGTAGTCTGGACTAGCATCCGTGATCTCTTAATGTCTGCATGATGCTTGACCAGGACCTTCTGGCTTTCATTGTTTCCATTGAGAAGTCAGGTATAATTCTGATAGGTCTGCCTTTATACTTGGCCTTTTTCCTTTGCAGCTCTTAATATTCTTTCTTTATTCTGTATGTTTAGTATTTCTATTATTATGTGGTGAGGGCACTTTTTTTTTTGTCTATTTGGTGTTCTGTAAGTTTCTTGTATCTTCATAGGCATATCTTTAGGTTGGGAACGTTTTTACATGATTTTGCTAAAAATATTTTCTGTGCTTTTGAGTTGGACTTTCTGTCCTTCTATCCCTATTATTCTTAGGTTTGATCTTTTCATGTTGTCCCATATATTCTGGATATTTTGTGTTAAGCTTTTGTTAGATTTAATCTTATCTTTGACTGATGAGTCTGTTTCCTCTGTTGTATCTTCAATGTTTGAGATTCTTCTGTTTCTTGTATTCTGCTGTTTATGCTTGCATTTGTGGTTCCTGATTGTCTTTTCATGATTTCTGTTTTATAATTTCTTCAGTCTGTGTTTTCTTTACTGTCTCTATTTTATTAATTTTCAAGTTTTGAACTATTTCTTTCATCTGTTTGGTTGCTTTTGTTTTGTTTTGTTTTGTTTTTAAGGGATTTGTTGATTTCTTCCAATTTTTGTTCATCTTTTCCTCCATTTCTTTGAGGGAATTTTTCATTTCTTCTTTAAGGGCCTCAAACATTCTCCTGAAGTTATTTCTTAGGTCATTTCTTCTGCTTCATCTATATTTGGTTGTTAAATTCTTGCTCTTGTAGGGTCACTACTTTTTACTGGTGCTGTGTTGCTCTTTGTGGTCTTTTGTCTACATCTTTTCCTCTGTAACTCTGGTGATCAATCTTCCAGGTGCCAGTGGATCCAAGGCTCAAATGGTTACTCCTCATGATGCATTCAGGGCCACAGATTCAGTCACCCTGTTGGTGACTCCATGTTCCTGGAGGTCGCTTGGTGCTCCTGTTTCCATAAAGAGGTCTGGGTCTGCTCTTGTGGAGGTGTCTGACTTGGGCTTGGTTCCACAAAGGTCTCTGGCTCCACTCTGCTCCCCTGGAGTCCCAACTCATGTATGCCCGGACCTGCAGAGGTTTTGGTTCGGGCCTACTCTTTTCAGAGGTCCCACTCTCATACCTGGACTCCCAGAGGTTTTTTGTTCCTGTCTACTATCTTAGAGGTCCCAGACTCATGCCCAGACCTATAGAGGTCTTGGCTCAGGTCTACTCCCTTGGAGGTCCCAGAGTCACACCACTTTCCAAGTTTCTTAACATAAGACCAAGAGGACTTAGGAAAATTCTGAACTTGTTGGTGGCAATGGCTTTCTTAGGTTTCAGTTCCAGAAACATCCAATGAGGACTAGTCATAGGAACCAAGTAGTGGCAAAACTGTGTTAAAGGAAAGCTATAGAGTTGTGTGGAAGGAAGGGGGATTAAGCCACACAGGAAATTATGTCTCTTTGTAGTCCTGGATGACTAGGGAAATTAGGAATAAAAGACTCTTACTTCTTTAGACAGTTTAGAAATCTATAAATTTGTAGCCTATCTTCTTCCTATTCTCAGGAACTTTAAACTTTTGTTTTGTTTTGTTATCTTCTTTTGAAGTATAGATACCTCTGTCATTTTCTTCTTATCCGGCTTAGTTATTCATTTTATTACTTTTGTACTTTTAGCTAATCAGTCAGTGTTATTGCTGCGAAGAGACACCATGACCAAGGCAATTCTTATAACAGAGAACATTAAATTGGGCTTGCTTACAATTTCAGAGGTTTAATTCATTATCATCATGGCTAGGAGCAGGTGGCATGCAGGCAGCTGCTGGAGGTATATCCTGACACATAGGTAGAGAGAGACTCTGGGCCTGACATGGGCTTTTCAAATGCAAAGCCCACCCCTGGTGGCATACTTCTCCAACAAGGCCACACCACCTATTCTAGTCCTTTCAAGTAGTGCCACTAACTGCTGAGTGTGTTAAAAGATATTGAGGGGGGCATTCTTATTCAAAACACCAGTGACTTTGAAAAAGATGGTTGTTTTATTTAGTGAAAGGAATGGAAGAGTCATTTTGAAATGGGGAAGATTAGATTGAAGGAAGCTGTAGTTAGAGTTGGATGGTCAACATGATGTGAAAATGGGGGAAGAGCAGGAGAGCATGATCCTTGGGAGGTAGCAAAGAGAAGCCTTTCATGAAGCACAGCTATAAATGACTGAGACTTAAGAGCGAGCAGGAATTCTTAGGTGAGGTGTGTAGGACAGGATCCCAGGAGTGTATCAGGAAGGCTGTGTGGGGAGGGAGTAGTTTTCCTTTCTAGCAGTTCAGGACAGGTGAAACTTCTCACAACCACCCAGAGGCAGCAGAGCTTTTATCAGATACAAAGTCAGTACCCAACATGTGTCTGTTTCAAAGGCCAACTGCAAGTTGCATGTCTGTAGGCCACCTACACTTGTGACTAGGCAACTAGTTCCAGGAGTCAGGTACCTTCTGACCTTTGCAGGCACCAGGCATATGTGATACACACACACATGCAGGCAAAGTACTCATACACATAAAGTAAAATAATCTAAAAATCAGATTTTGTTTTTAAAGAGCCAGGCTGTTTCTATTTTATTATTTTTTTCCTTATATTTAAAACATATTTGGGGGACAGTATGCTACTTATATGCAGGAAATAATATGAGTTGGTATAATCTGGGTAATTGGAATTTCTGTCATCTCAAACCTTCATTATTACTTTGTGTTAGAAAAACTCAAAAAAACAGTGAAAATCCTACTAGTTATACTAAAGTCTACCACTGATGGCTGTGAATCAGAGTTACCCCACAATGCTGTAGATCATTAAACATTTCCCTCCTAGTCCGCTGCACTCCTGTACTCTTACCTATTCTCTTCATCCTTCTTTTTTTACACTGCTCTTTACCTATAGCTAACCATCATTTGGTTCTCTACACTTGATTGTTAATTGATTCATTCAACCAGTTTTATGTTAATTTGTTAAACTATTAAAATTCTAGAACTCTTGCATTAGACAAAACAGTAAAATTGCATAATTATTTAAGTTGTTTCTGCTTTCATGAAATATAGCCATTAAGCAATTACTTGAACGTATGTTGCATGTAGTGAAAGAGAAAGCTGTTGAGACAGTTATGTGCATCACATGTGATCTTCCCAAGAAAGTAATGTTTAAATTGAAACTAAAGGGCAAAAAAGAGGTGTGGGAAGGGTTTCCAGGCAGAAGGAGTATCGTGTGCAAATACTTAAAGTCTGTGTCTTTATATATTAGAGGACATCAGAGTTGATCTTTAAATGTGGAGCAGGATTTTAGAGGACACCATAGCAGAAGAGTCTGGTAATTAGGCAGATCTTGAAGGCTTAGAAAGCCAGCTTCCTAAATACGGAGCTGTTGAAGGAAATAGTTTAGAATAACTAAACTTAACAGTATTTGAGCAAAGAACTGTTCATACCTCGAGTTACCTTGAGAGCAGAGTCTCAAAAACCACATTGCCCTGCGATGTGGGCAGAAAATGGAGGTGAGGTACAGAGGTGGCTTGTTTGCTTTGTTTGAGCATAATCAGAGCCATTGTCTGCCTGGGGTTGACTTGGCTGCTGTAGTATCACTCACCCTCTCTGTCTCAGAGGATGTTCCTAAGTTGTGTAAACTGAGGACATGACTGCTCCCAGGTATGGTTAAGAAGGTTTTTATTGTAGATATGAGGGAGCATATAGCCAGAGGCATCTGGAGGGGTCCATAGCAGGGAGAGAAGTTATGGCCAATGAACTTTACTGGTCATAAGACAGGAAAGCAGGAAAGGAGGAGCAAGAGAGAAGTGGGAGGAGAGAGGAGGACCAAGAAAGCCCATGGGTTGTATAGGAATGAGAAGCTTAGGGAAGGGAAGCCGATGAACTGGAGAAATTTAGGGAAGGGGGTGTGGTAAGAAGAGCTAATAACAGTCAGGATGCCAGCAAGAACTCTGTAACAGGTACTTACTATGCTCAGATAGCTCAGATAGCATGTGCTTCGTGCTAATAAGCACAACAGTTAGCCATTTGTCCCAGTTTCTTTTGGACCTGACTTAGTTAGGTTTTCAGTTAGCTTACTTGCTAAGTAAAGTTATAGTTTGTTAAGTAGGAGTGAACATATGGAAGTATTCTCAGGTCAAATTTAGTTTAAGAGTCTTTTTTGTGAAGCCACAGTAGAATTTTAAGCAGAAACTGATAACATTTTTATTGAGTCCTTCTGACTTCCATTGGAAGAAGGCAAGGAATGTAAGGAAACCAGTAAGGCTCTTCCAGCAGATATGATGGTGAAGGCAGCTATTAGGAGGGCAGCAGTGGGAACAGGTAGAAATGACTAAGAAACTAAATCTGAACATTCCTGTGCCCCAAGCTGGGCAGAATGGTGCACAACTTTAGTCCTAGCACTTGGAAAGTAGAGGCAGAGGATTCTGCATGAGTTTAAGGCAAGCCTGGTCTACATAGAGTTTTCCAGGACAGCCAGGGCTACATAGAGAGACCTTTTCTAAACAAACAAATAAGCAATCAAATAAATAAATAAATTAAAGCCCCCGCCCATTTGACAGGCAAGGAACAAATGGAGAGAGGTTAAGTGCATTGTTCAGAATTAGTAACCACCCAATGCAACTTTCAGCTTTCGTCTTCAACAACAGGGAAATATTTTTCTAGACAAGAGACTCTGGATGCAGGGAAAATTCTGTAAAGCAAAATGATGACTGTACTTGGAGCTCTGCTGCCTCGAGTGGTTGAAAGAAATTCAGTGCAGACCATGTGGCCAGAAGGATTGACTGATAAGAATCTCCTCCTTTGCCTGCAGGGACCCTTTGCATGGCATGAGAAGCCTGGTAAAAGGCTTTCATGGAAACAAAGGCATGGGGCCCGTTTATATGGGGGCAATCCTGGGAGCACCATCCAGGAGAGTGCCCTGTCATCTCACCAAGTATGCTGACTGAGATTAGACTTCCAAAGTGAGCATAAGACTGTTAGAATTCAGATTTATTTCCATTCACTCAGACTCAGCTAATGGCATTAATTAAAGCAGAACCTTTAACTTAAATGTGGATAATTAGCTCTGTGATTTCAGAAATGTAAATAGAAATTGATAGATAGCCCCCTATTAGCTAACTTTGAACCATCAGCCTTGTGTTAGTTATTCTTTCTGTAGCCTCACTCCAATTGTGTGTGTGTGCCAAATCCTACCTAATTTTGTAATGAGGATTGGTCACGTAGCAGTTTATAATCAAACAGTGAAAGGGAGGTGTGTACTGTTGCCTCTGGCTCAATCTTGAATTTTTTAATTTCTGATTAAAGGCACTGCAAATTTAAAGCCTTGTAAACTCTTTTATTTGGAAATTGCTACTTACAAGTGTATGAAAACTGTAAAGTTTGCAAAATGTTTTACATCGTGTTCCAAATATCATCTGTCAGTGTATGAACATGTGCTAGCTCTAGCAATATGTTAAGAAGGCAAAAAAGGAAATTTCTTTGCATCTCTGTCACTATCTCCCTACAACTGTGAGACTAGGTCTGTTGAATGCAATGAAGAGGACAGAGGAGGTGCTGGGATGAATTTACCTAGTATAAACAGCTATTCTGTTGAGAACTGCCCTGAGCTCTGCCTGGCAGAGGGATCTGTTTGTGTTGATGCTGATCATACATAATAAAAGCAAGATTCTTGGTACTGGGCACAGAATAGGAGGGCAGTAAATATTTGTCGGTTAAGTGACCGCGTGGCAGTAGCTTTTCCTCCATTTATTGACATTTTAACCATGCTCCAAACAGTAAATTTGCTGAAATGATTGTTCCTATTCCATGTAGGAAGAATAGTAAGGATGCAGACTTATTTTATGCCCCAGTTTTTGAAGTGGTGATGATGGAGCAGGGTTGAATCCTAGCTCAGCTGGATTCTGAGTTCTGTAGCCTTGTACAGTTGTTCTTATATGGTGCTAGAGATGGAACTCAGAGCCTCCCACATGCTAGGCAAGTGCTCTACCACCGAGGTCGAACCCCAGACCATTTTACCAAATTGTAAGGTAGAAAGTGTTATTCCCCCAATACACACACACACACACCTCATAGACACTCTCTGAGTCTTTGGTACATTGACTGTTCTTGAAGCCCACATTTTAAAAAAACAACATTTATTTCAAAATACAGTGAAATGACATCATTGTTTGAAGCAGGTTTTACTAATAAACTCTGAAGTGCTGGGACAGGATTCAAATATATTTATAAAACTATGAATGTAGCTAAAGTGTAAGCTTATCCTTTTCTGCCTTGATGTCATCAATAGGAAACAGAGATATTTTGTGTTATGTAATTTATATTTAGAAGCCCAACCACTAGGCAAAGTATTTTTAAACCACATTAATTTCTTATGTTTCTGGTTAATGTAAAAAATGAAGCCAGTTAAAAGTGGTCTGTGTGAGGTTAGTGCATGAATGGATTTTCATTTTCTAGCAATTTATTATTGTTTGCTCCACCCTCATGCCCAACCCAGATACCAGAAATCTAATTTTCTAATGACATCATTCCTCCTCTGGTAACTGACTGTGATGGAGAATTCTAGGCCCATGAAGATCAGCAGCGCATGAACCTTAAAGGAACAAAATCTTGTTTTAAAGAATGAGATGTAGAAATGGTTTTAAGCAGTTATGATATGATTTAAAATACTAATATAACACCCAGAGTTACTCTGGATTTTCCAAGTCTACTTTCTAAATGTAGCATTTACTTTGACAATAATATTCTTTGGGATTCAGAATAGGCACGCGAGAATATAGCCAAGTGCAGCTTCCTGCTAGTCCTTCCTGCAAGGACCAACTCCATGAGGATTTGGTCTGTAAGGATGGCTCCTTTGACACCACCAATGCTTTTCTTCTTCCCCTTCCTTCTCAGTCTGTCTCTACTACTCTCTCAGCCCCACCTCTCCTATTGGACTCTGTGATGGTTGAACTTAATTGCAACTTGATGGGATTCAGAATCATCTAGAAGACAAGCCTTTAAACATACCATTGAAGGATTATTTAGCTTCTGGGCATGTCTGTGGGGAATTAATTGAGGTGGGAAGAGCCATCCTAAAAGTGGGCGGATCTATTTCTCTGGGATGGGTCTTGGACTGCTTAAAAAGGAAAAAGTGAGGTGAGCGTGACGTTCATCATCCTGCTTCCTATCTATGGGTGGATGCAATGTGACGGACGCCTCCAGCTACTCCTACACTCATTTTCCTGCCTTCCTGGAGGATGACCGCAGATGGTGAGCAGAAATGGATCTTTTCCCCCTTAGACTGCTTTTGTCAAGGTGTTTTATCACAGCAATGGAACAAGAGATAAAGACAAGCTTCTCCCAGTCTTGTAACTTCATAAAGAGTGTCGGGAAGGTTTTCAGTGTTAAAGGCCTTGAACTGATTACTGGAACGGTGAGAATTCTGAAGTTACACAGATGCTCTTTGCTTTCTGAATGAGATTCTGTATTCACTACTGAAAGGGTTTTACAGGCCCTGGGGTTGGGAGCAGCAACAAAGAACTGTGGTTCTTGAAGGGAAGAAACTACAAAACTCACTGACAGCGCAAGTTTAATGATTATTTAAGATACTATCTATTCTAATAATGTTAGAACAACTTGAGAGATTGTTTTTGTGAATGCTGTAAAGCATCTTGTAATAAATATATAAAGCAGTGGCACTGCTTGCACCCGTTCTTAATGAGATTAAGCTGTAATAGGAATATTTCCATCTTTCCCTCCTACTCAAAGCACTTCTTCCTTCAGCATTCTCGGAAAGCTTCCTATTTGCTGTTTGGTTATTGCTGTCACCTACTGCCTTGAAATAAAACTGCAGTGGGTTTGCCTTTTCCCAAGAGATTCTCAGTGTTGTGCACTTAAGTAGAAACAGTTATTGAAGAGTGTGATGACACTCGAACTTTTCCTCAGAAGATTTTTGGTAGTACAGCCTTCAGAAATGGCCCGACAATAAGAGTAGCAGGAGAAATGGCAGACAGATTTGTTAACACACACGTACACTGAAACCCACAAATGGGCAGTTCAACTCAGATGGTTAAAGCTTAATACACTCCCCATAGGGGAGGAATGTAGGAGGAATATAGGTGTAGAGGGGCAGGAAATGACTTTAGAAGTGATGTGTAGTACAGAGAAGAGCTAATGGCCTGTGATAACATTCCTCCAGCCGTAGGCATGATGCCTGATTTTCAGTCTCATTTGTGATTTTAACTTTTAGTAAGAAGGTAGAAGGTGATTCTCTCCATCTTCAGTGGTTCGCTCTTTAAGTAGTGATGATGACTTCAGAGCTTCATCCAGTATCTGCTGAATCTGAAGTAACTTGAATATAAAATCTCAGCATCCCAAGATACTGTGTTTGGAGCTACTCTTTCCTCAGTGTTGAGAGGAGCAGCAGTTGTTCACAGCACTCTGAACTGAGTACGCCCTGAGAAAGATGATAGCTAGCCTGCACGCTATTGCAGAAGATGTACACTGGGAAGCAGTGAGGGCTCAAGAGTCCTGGTGCCTGCTGTGCATTTGCCATGATGAGTTTGATATCTGTTTTTACTCATCCAGCTCATAAGCCTAGACTTGATGCTCTGAAATCCCATTCTAGATTTCACAGTTTTTGTTAGGCACTTAAGATACTAAATAGTCCTCCTGCATGATAGTTTATTACTTTGGACCAGAGTATATTATTTCTTAATATGACTCTGTTGGAAAGAGTTCCCGGTTTTCATTGTTTGAGAAGACAGCATTGCTACTTGCCTTTGCTCAGTTAGAAGATGCAGATCAGAAAGCTGTCCGTTGTTGATACTTTAACCAGAATAATGCTCCCCAGCTTGCTGAGTTATTTTTGTGCTACCTTAGTTCAAGTTTGTGCTTGTAGCACATGCTATGATAGCAAGTCAGTTGTTCTACCTACAACGTTCTAGATTTCAGAACAATAACAAAAATAGCCGACCAGTTTTGGCCCTTAAAAGATTTACAATTATACTATTTAATAATTATAAATTATTCATTCTTTATAACTGTTGTGGTTAAACTAAAGTCAACTACACTTGAGACCTTTTCTGGTTTAATTTTTAACATCCTTTATACATGTGATTGCCAAGACACGTGGTGGAGGGAGGAAAGGGATAAAAATTAATTTAGATCTACTGTTATTGGCCTTTTAGATATTCTCCCACTTCAGGTCAGCATGACTCCTACCCATGGACTTTCCTCTTTTCAGATGGGTATCCGTGAGCGGTTCAAGCCACCTGTACAGGATTTTGCAAGGAATATCTGAAGGCTTAGACTCCAGTGACAGACTTAGTTAAATAGAGAACACTATCCCTGTCCTTCCAACTATTAATTTAGTATGGAAAAGGTACACCTATCAGTTTATTTGGTTGTAGCAAACTGACCATAATTGTTATCTTCTTGTACCTGAAACTTTGATCTAGTAATTCGATTTTGTTAAACATTGCTCTCAGTGCCCTGTTTGTTCTCCAGTTACCACTGTTGCTTTTCCTGAGTGAATCCCTGGTGAAGGTGTATGGCGGCTTCAGTGATTAAAGTTGAGGCTCTGTAGTCAGACTTCTGAATTTGAATTCTGGCATAGTTTGCCCTGTGATCTTGGGCACATTCCATGTAAATGCTGTGGATTTCCGTTTCTAGGGTATAATTTAGAAATTACCTAGTGGGCTTGTAGCAGTTAAATAAATGTAGAGAAATAGATAATGTATTTAGTGAGTTAATTAGTTTATGTAAAGTCGGGGATATTTCATCTATCTTGGGAATGTTCCTTATTTCGTGTTTGACTTTCTGGGTCTAGAGAAACCATTAATAACTGAGTATTCAAATATAGGAGTGTCCAAATAATCTGTAGTCTTACAGTGCCAGGCTGAGGTTAGATGATCATGCAGGGTGGGTTCAAGGAAAGCCTTCCACGGACCGTTTATTAGAGATACTTGGTCTGATCCGCCCTCTTAGCTACCACAAGGAAGCCTCGAAGTCAGGCTCTCTAGAAATGGACACTGGACACTTGGTTGTGAAATAACTGATTCTTTGGGTTGGGAACCTTTCTCTTCCTACCAGGTTGTAAACCATGTGATATGAGAACCTGCCCTTTCTAGTCTCTAGCAGCATATACCTTGCCTCCAAGCTTGTGGCAAATATCTGTCACATAACTGAGTAAACTCTTACATTAGCATTGAGCAGCCTGAGATATGAACTGGATATGACTTTTTCAGGTCACACATTTTTGTGCCATGGCTGTAAGTGGACCCCAAGTTTCCAGTCTCCTGCACTGTGCCTTCTCTGCTCTCTATAGACAACATGAAGATGTAAAGAGTAGAATTGATTGGCATTGTCTACAGATGACTAGTACAGAGGGAGAACACACGCTCCCAAGAGCTAGTGTGGACAGGGAAAGACATATAGATGGTAAGTACAGAAAGGCTTCATGAAAGAAAGAGCATTTAAACTGGAGTAATGAGTATTTTAGATATACCTTCAAATGTATCATTTTAGTCTCATAAGTTAATCTCAACATTTCAGTACATTATTAAAATAAACGTGCTAGCTAACAATCTTGTCTTATTTCAGTGAACAATGTGGGGATGTCATACGAGTATCCGGAATACTTTTTAGAAATTCCTGACTTGGACAATGTGAGTCTTTCTTTGTTTATTATGGTAACAAAGGAATACATGAAAGTGTCGGTGAGACAGTATGGAAGATTGATTCAGATTGAGCATCAGAATCCAGCTTTCTACAGCTCATAGCTTGGCTCTTGTGGGGTAGTTTGTTTATTCGCCCACAAATATAAAGTAAGCAGCTTCATAGGAATGCTAGAAGGATTGAATGAAAAATATAATGTCATTTATACATTGCCAGGATCAATAATAACTGTAATTTTATTATTATTATTTTTATTAGATTAAGATAGCTCTATTTTAAGTATTGGGACATCAAAAATCAGTTTAAAAACTAATAAATATGTTAATATATAGAACATAGTTGATTGAAGTAAACTAGCTTTACCAAAATGAAAGCTGCACCCTTGATACATGCGTAATCCTTTAATGAGAACTAAGAAGTCACATCCTTGAAGGACCGTGACAGTTTTTAAAATCAAGTGAAACTCTTAACTCCAATCATCTCCACTTTCCCTATTAGTTGGGAGGAAATTACTAAGTGTTTTATTTTGGATTTAATGTGTCTCTTCACTTTCAGATTTGACTTGCTCATTTACCTTACATTTTCCATATTAGTATGGATTGCTGCTTTTGTTACACATATTATAACATTGAGATAAAGTAAAAATCTGTCTCTTGACTCCAGCTCCTACTGTAGTTATAGTTTTTTGCAATATCTAAAGAAACTTCAGATGTGTCCCCCCGAAGTATATTTGTAACATCATTACTTAATAAAATTATATATTCCATTTCTTACAGGTCATCAAGAAACTGATAAATATTAATGTTCTTTCTGTTTGCAAGGTAAGCAAATTTGTTAGAAATCTGTCATGTTTTTTAGCTCTTTCTGTCTAAAAAAAAAAAAAACTGGTATGGAGTCTGTTGGCTCACTTCTGTCAACTCTTATTTACCGTGTGTATCCAGGAGAATATGATCTGTCTCCAGGAAGCAAAAAAAAAAAAAGACCCCAAACCTGTTCATCTTAGTTTGCTTTCCAACACCCTAACAATTCTCACATGTCTTCTGTGCACATTCACCATGATAAGTACCAGGACTGACTGGAAAACCTTGTTTAGGTTAAAGGCTGATTGACCTGAGCCACTTGCTCATGCTGATTTGTTTCCATCCAGACGTATGTAGTAGTTCACTGCTGTATAGGAAGTCCAAACTGGTTAGCCTGTTAGCTCAGGCTTCTTACTAACTAATTCTTACATCTTAAATTAGAAAGCCACTACACTTTGAATAACTCGTATATATACTAGTTTAGGTAAGGAAATAAAAAATAGTTTGAGTCAGAACTATTCAAAGTGAAAAATATAAGTAAGAATTAAATGTTTCACTTTGTGGTGGGAAAAACTTAGTGTTTTTCTCTATTCTGAATTTTCGAGAAAAACTATCTCCATGTCTTCATATCCCAAGAGAAACAAGCAATGACCCTCACATGACAGGTTTTAAGTCCAAGAACCTAGTACTATTACACCTGGCCTGACTTTTCATGTATGACTTTGATTTCCCCGTGTAATGTAAATGATTAGATGTGTTAATTCAGTGTTTACAGATAAGGAATGTTGGTTTATTACTTAAAAGATCACTCAAATGTATTATGTGGCAAAATGGCAAATATTTTTGTTCGATACTACACTGTATCTTTTCCCTTGTTATGATCAAGGGTCCTTCCCCCACTCCTGTGTGTGTGTGTGTGTGTGCGCGCGCGCGCGCTCGCGCAGTTTGGCTTTTATATAAACTGAAGTTTAAGCACGTAGATGATTAACCAGTGGAGATGTGAGTAGATGAAGACCAAGACCCATATTTGTCAAACTGGTGCTTTTGCTAATAGGAATATATTAAATAGTTTTAAGGGCATTTTCTTTACCAGATTCATATAAATGTTCATTCTTTAACAACCTCTCTAGGATTTCAGTATAATTAAGGAATTACCATTTTTAGCCATTTTAGTCTTGGGGTAAATTACTCTTCACTTTACTTTTCATCTGTAAATTGGAGATGATATTTCTTTACCTCAGTGACTTGTTTGAATGAAACAAGGTAATAGCTCTAAAACTCAGAGTTGGGGATGTAGAGTGCTTGCTTAGTAGGCACAAAGCCCTGGGTTCAGTCCTTAGAACTTCATAAAACCAGATATGCTTGTGTGTACCTTAGGAAGCAGAATAAAGGTAGGAGGACCAGAAATTGGAGGTCATTCTTGGCCAGGTTAAACTACATGAGACCCTGGAGAGAAGGTCAAAGAGGAATAAAGAGTTAGACACACGGACAGACAGACAGACAGACAGACAGAAGGGGTGGGAAAGAAAGGAGAGCTAGAGAGAACCTAAAAATGTTCTTATTGCTATTAAACTCAAAACTGATACTAATTGTTAAATACATGCAATAATGGTCTTATTTTTTTTTTTTTAGAAAACAAAGGTTTTAAATAGAAATTAATATAAGACTCTTCCTTTCTTCTTTTCTTAGTTTTTTTAGACACAATTTCTCAGTGAAACAGTTTTGACTGTCCTGGAACTTGATGTGTAGACCAGATTGGCCTTGAACTCACTGAGATCTGCCTGCCTCTGCTCCCCAAGTGCTGGGTTTCCTTTTAAAATGAATGGTATTGCTGCTGTTCTGATTTTTTTTTATGGTGCTTGAAACTAATGACTGTGAAGGCAGTGTGAGGTGTTTCACAGTATGCAGTCCTAAGTTAATGAGAAAGCCTTGTGCGGGTGCTTAAGCTTTATGTTGTAGAATTCTTAGTTCCAGCTATGGGCTTGTCTGCTGGACTTGTTCCACTCAGTCACCTGTGTAGGGTTTTATTCTGGATCCCCATCTTTTCTCTTGTAGTCCTGCCCACTAACACTTCATTGGTGACACTGCTTTAAGATGCTGGCCTCCTGTTTCCCACATAATGAAGTTTTTGGCTGGCCATCTGTAGAATACTAACTATAATAGGCCAAGGTTCTGCCCTTAATTCTGGAGCTTGTTCTACTCCGTGGCCACAGACTGTGCCCTTCACACAGCTTCCTAGCACATATCAGCATGTGATCCATCTCATCCTTGCTTAAAGACCAAACAGTGCTTGCGTGTGTCATGGATGAAATAGCACAAATCTAACAGCCCTGCAAAGTGTCTAGCCCATTTTTTAAAATGATGACAAACACCAGGGGTCCTACCTGTTAATCCTAGGACTTGTGCTCCTACCCTGTGGGAGTAGGTCAGGTGATTGTAAAGATCATGTAAGCCCTGCATTATAATAGTAAATTAATCCTGAACTCAAAAGAATTTCAGGTTATCGCTGGATAAATAGATGATCCAGGCGAATATTGGGGAAGAAATATCAACCGGAGCAGCTGTGGCCACACACCCCTCGTGTTTAATAGTAAACAGCTCTCCCAGGCTATTTTTGAAGTATTATTTTGTTGTGTGTGTTTGTGTGTGTGTGTGTGTGTGTGTGTGTGCGCGCGCGCCCATGTGCCCATCCATGCCTGAGTTTATGTGTACTCCATGAATGCACGAACCCACAGAAGCCAGAAGAGGGTGTTGGATTCTCTGCACTGGATGGTTGTAAACCACCATGTAGGGGCCGAGAACCAAACCTAGGTCTTCTGCAAGAGCAGTAAGTGGTCTCAACCACTGAGCCCTCTCTCAGTCCTGGTTGCTTCTTCTTTAAATCTTGTTCCATGACTTGGATGTTTTTCCATGTGGCTCACTTCATTAGTCTTTAAAGTCTTGTTGCTTGCTCTTCCAGTACTGCTTTCAGATCCTTTAGGGATTAAATTTAGCCTTGTTTTTGTTCCCTGTATAGCAGGTAAGTGGTAGAAATTCTTGAGAGGTAGCCTGTATGGCAGATAGATCAGACTTGAAGAGAAGTCCTACCAGGTAGTGTTTCCCCCAGTTTCCGATGTTCTGTGACTAAAATCTTGGGTAAACCTCATCAGAACAATGACTTTCATTCCAAATATAGGTGAATTAGGAACAGACGTGAGGATATTGAGCCTGCCTCATGTCAAATAGTTCCTGTTTTGTGCCTGGTGGGATTTCCTTCCCTAAATATGGAAAGTTTACAAATGAAATTGTTCAACTGCTATTGATTACTGCCTGGAAAATGGGAGTGGAGCCACAGCTCCAGAGTCCGGCAAATGGAAGGCTAGCTTCTTCTGACTGTATGGGATTCTACAGCAATCCATAGGCAAAACTCATCCTGTTTGTACTGCTTCTTTCTGTTATTTTCACTATCTCCCATTTGAGGTTCTCTTCCTCTTTCAAACTGTACTTGTCCTTAATTCTTGAAGTCATCATCTTAGGACCTCAAGAAAAGATGGACACTTCTCTCCTTTCCAGATGAGCACTGTCCACATGATAAACCTTAACTCCTCACAGTCCCTGCGTAAGGAAGGCGAAACATTCCTTCCTATGGTCCTCACCCCTGAAGCTCCTACAGGCCTTGGTAAATACAGTAAAAGCTAGAAAATCAAGGCTTCCATCCTCACAGAGGGAATATTCTAACCTTTGTAATTACCTTCCTTAGAACAGAGAAGAAGATGTACGGTGCTATAGCCCAGGTAAAATTCATGAACACCTCCACTTGAGTAAAGACTATTGCATTTTGGTATTTGCTTTGTTGAGGAATAGAAAGGAGCAGTCTCAAGTCAAGAATAGAAAGTCGGCTGTTCCTTTGTCAAACACTCAACCACTGTGTGTCTGGAGTGGCAGGGACCTCTGTCTCTTCTAGACTATTAAGCCTTTGAGTACTATAGGAGTGTTGGGACACACGACCAAGTACCAGAAGCTGCCTAATATGTGTATTATATCAATTTGTATACCAGAGTGGGAACACTGAGACAGCCACCTGGGCATATAGTTCCTTCAGCAGCAGGGAGTGCTGCTGTTGAAATAAAAGGAAAAATACTCAGATTAGGCTTTGACAGTTTTGTTTCTGGTTTTTTTTTTTCCCTCTAGAAGTAAGGGAAAAAAAGAAATAAGATTGTGAGAACTTTACTAATTATAAAAGCACTGCAAGATTGTTGCCAAAAATATTTGAAAGCTATATGAACACTAAGAAGAAAATAAATCCTGTGTAATCCTGGCCACAGATGGCTACATTTTAATACATTTTCAAGGATTTTTCTAGGCCAACAAGTTAATTTTAGAGTTATGTATTTCAACTAAATGATTCAATAATAGTGATTGTGATTTTGTATGGGGTAAATAAACTTCATATTTCTTTCCTAGCCTGATTATGCATATGTGTACCAGTAAATATTTTACTCTTGAAAATGTGGCTTCCTCCCATGAATTCTAGTTTAAGCTGTTGTGAAGCCCTTCATATATCTATGTACATTTATGTACTGTGTGCCACTTATGAAGTGATACTAGAGCTACATGTGAGACAATGTATATTAACTTTTTAGGTTTTAAAGTGTCTTTGTCTTATTTTAGTAGTGTGGACTAGTGAAAACATTACTATAAATGTTTATGTGTAATTATGAAACATTTGTGTTTTCCTGCAGTCTTTGAAGTTCTCCTTATTGTAAAAGTTCTTTTTGTGATGACTTCTGTCTTTGGGGAAAACTGTGTGTTGCTTTTCTGTTGTTGTGATATGACACAGTGATGGAGGCAGCGTGTAGAAGAAGGAGTTTGTTTGGGCTTGTGGTTCCAGAGGAGTAAGAGGCCATCGTGGTGGGAAAGCATGGCATCAAGTTGCACGCTGAACCCCACCCAGAGCCAACTGGAAATAACACGAGTATTTAAGCCCTCAAAGCTGCTTCCTGTGACATGCTTCCTCCAAGGCTGCATGCACCTCCTAAGCCTCCTTAAAGAATAGCACCAACTGGGGAGCAAGTATTCAAATACAGAGCCTGTGGGGGACATTCTCATTCCAACCACCATAGAATGGAGTTAAAATTACTTGCTGTGCATTTGTTGAGGCAACCTCAAGTGAAAAGAAAAAAGGCTGGAAGTCACATTTATTATTACTATGTACCTAATATTCTTAACCACTGAGCTCACAGTTGTGATAACATCATTTTAGAAATATGTAAGGAGAAACATCAGACTTCCTGGCACAGTGATTATCACCTGCAAATGGTCTAAAATTAGCATATTGAATTAGCTACAGAAACACCCTGTGAGCTGTGAAGTAGAGTGCAGATGCACGGCAAAATTTCATAAAAATACTTGGTATATGGGTATAGATACCCTTATATTAAGATACTAGTCAATAAATGCAAAGTAAAATGAGACTTAACAACTTAAAATGTCCTATGTAATTGTGATGTTAGAGAGAATTTAATGTGAACATAGTGAAGTCTGTCTACTTATATGTTGTGTAGTAATAGGAGCGGCAGGGCTGCATCCCTGGCACCCGGCCGCCCACATGGCTAGCTCTAGCTTATGCCCCGAAATAATTACACGGAAACTGTATTCTTTTAAACACCGCTTGGCCCATTTCTATCTAGCCTCTTCTAGGCTAGTTCTCACATATTAATTTAGCCCATTTCTAATCATCTGTGTTGTACCCCAAAATGCTCTTACCGGGAAGATTCTAGCCTACGTCCATCCTGGGTCAGAGCTGAATCGCGTCTGCCCGGGAGAGTGGGGCATGGCATCTCTGCTCCAGAGAGCAGAGCTATCAGTCTGAGCTCACTCCTTCTTCCTCCCAGCATTCTGTTCTGTTTACTCCACCCACCTATGTTCTAAGCTATGAGCCCAAGCAGTTTGTTTATTACTTAGCCAATGAAATCAACAGAGTGATAAATGACACTCCCACATCAATGTTGAATATTTTTAAATTATTTGTATATATGTGCTCAAGAAAAGAAGGCCTGGAGTTGGATTTATCACTTAGAGTCTGATTGGCAGGAAAGGTAATGTCAGACCTTCAGTTGGTTTTATAAAAGCATGAAGTGTTCAAATTAACTTTTCTGTAACTTTTCAGTGTTAATGATGTTTGACTTTTTTTCTCATGAACTTCCATAATCTCTGAAACTCTACCTGGCTCCTAGCTGTAGCTGCTCCCTTTTCTAAGCACCAGTGCCCTGTCTGCTCTAGGAGTATCCTGCTGTGGGTCTTGAGTTCCTCTCACCCATGCTGGTGACTGCAGAGAAAAGAGAAGGACGGCTCCTTACTCTCTAGTGTTGCTCTAGCCCTCAGTTGATATGCAGAGAATATTTTCAGTGTCTTTATCTCCTGGGTTTTGTAAAGTTGCATCAAGAGTACTTTGTGATTTTAGTTCTCCTAAAACTATGAATTTGCAAAATTCTTCTGCTTTGAGTGTTCAAGTTTTGTTTTTCTGTTTTGGGTAAATATAGAGTTTTAATCATCACTACAGCCTAATCTTAAAATTATTCCACTATCCAAAGGAGATCTCAAATGAAATATTTTAAAATACTGAAAGAAATGTCTAGAAACTTTTGTATGGTCAGTTGAAATGGATGACCTTGAAATGTGTTTCTGACCTTGGTTCTAAACTACGGGGCATGTAATGCTTAGGGGTAGCACTGGGTGCTAAATGGTAGTGTAGTGTGATTGTGGGAGACACCAGTGTCCCTTCAGAGGTATTTGGTGTGTTGCTTGTGGGGTCTCGCATGCACGCGCATGCACACACACATACACATCTTTATTTTAAGTCAAGAATGTAATACCGTATGGTGTATTTAAATCTTCATTTAACATATTAGGACTTCAGAGAAGAAGAACGTAGCTCAGAATCACACTGTCATAAGAAGGGCTGGAATTAGGGCCTGAGTGCACAGTTGCCTTAACATTCTTTGGTTATGTATTAAATAGCTGTTGTTTGCCTCTGGAAAGGCAAATCTCGGGAAAAACGTGAGCAAAGTTAAAATTCATATTTAACCTGAAAAGGAAAGAGAAAGTAACTGTGTTGGAAAGACAAACTCTGAAGTCAACCTTTACTTTGACTTGGTTCTAGTTTGAAGCCCAGTAGGGACATTTTGAATTGGGTCAAAGAAATTGAGAAAATTGGAGAGGATTGTCTTTTCAAAACTGTAAAATATTTAATCTTTTGCTTATGGAACTATTCTTTTGGGGAAGGAGTCGTGAAATGTTAACACTGATCAGTCTTTACCAACGTAAATGGTCAATCTTGGTAGTTAGAGTTTTAGCTAAAACACTGGGTACCTAGGGCAGTAGTACATACCTGCTTAACATGGGAAAAGGGCCTCAAGGTTCATGCCTGTACTGTAAAACAAACAAAAGAGAATATTGGATAAGTCTTGTAACAAATGCATTCACAACATAAACAGAATCAAAATGGGTTGTCAGGTTCAGAGCAAGTTAAAAATCAGGGTGCTTAGTGGAACGGGTGCTCAGAGTGCTACCCAGTAGCTCCTCTGTCCCTAGGGATCCTTAGCCTGTCACCCTACCACATATGGCATTCACTCTGATGCCATGATGACTCCTTCCCTTCATCCACTTTCTATATATAAAGAAGGGGAAAAGATGGCAGAGAAGACAACCTATTTTCCTTTTCTGAGTCCATGACCAAGACGTTGTTTGTCCTACTTCTTATAAAGTAGTTATAAGCCACATGCAGTTGTCAGAGAAATTGTAAACATGTTTTTTATGGGAACCACCAAGAGTGGCTCTGAAACTTTATCTGCAGTCTAATAAAGGAAAGAGCAAATGCTGGAAGACAGCTAAAAGTTAAGGAGGGAACACGGGAAGTTCTTGTCTATACTTGGTTTACAGTTTCTCCTTTTGCACCTGGGCCAGAAGATTTGGTCAGATCTTTCTTTTGAAATGTTTCCCCTAAACTCTGAAGCCAGTCCTTGCTCTGAAGTTGGTGATAGTCTGTCCATTTTTTGATATGGTGAGAGCTTGAGCGCTGTTGCTGAGCGCTGACCAGACCGGAGCTAACCTTTGTACGTCCACAGTGCACACTCTGCAGAAAGTCTTCATGGCCTTTTCTTCAGAGTCTTTTATCAATAGGCTGTCATTTTGATTGGTGCATGATATTGCTCAATATAAACGGCTTAAAATGTCTATGCTTGCCAAGCATTTCAGCTTCTTGTGTTGCTTAGAAAATCAGCACAAGGTGAATCAGGACTTGATTAACTGTGAGGTCATCCTGACAAAGATTGCACTTCGAACTTTTCTTGAAGAATAATATCCCCAAACAGTTCAGTTGTAGCCTATCTCATCGTTGCGTATATTTGGCCAGTAATTATGAAGTTGCTAAACTGCACATATCACCTTTTCATTGTTGGTTACTACAGACCACAAATGGTTAAAGTTACCGATTTTTTTTTTTTTGCTCACAGCTAGCTGGACCTCAGGGAAAAAAAGAATGCACTTACTATTTGCCAAATTTGCTATCGTTTGCCTCTATAAAGCCTTTTTTGATCAGAAAAGATCGAATTAAGATTTGAGGTCTTAATATTAGAAAGCCTAAGTCATCTTGGTAGGTGAAATGTTACATGTGATAACATCATTCTCTTCTGGGATGGACGTAGAGATGTCCACATACTATAGAGTCTTTGTTATTTGAAGGTGCCCATGCCAGCCTTACTTTTCAGACAAGACCTAATCTTGCCACGTTCACAGAGAACTTTCTCGGTGTGCTCTCCTTATGTACTCCTAGCACAGTAAAATTAAATGGCATGTATAAAATAAGCTTCTCTCTTTAGAGTGATGCGTGGATTCGTGATTCCCTTCTCTTTGGTGTGGGCGGATGTCCTTCACTCCTTTGTTGCTTGTGTCCTCAGCCATCATGAATGTTTTGTTTTGTCTTGCAGGTGACACGCTTGGTGCTGCCTGGAATGGTAGAAAGGTGAGTCACACGCTCGCACACAAACACTGTGGATGCAGAGCTCATTATTATTTATAGGGAGAACCCTTTCTTTGAGAATTTTATTAAAGTGACTAATGAACCCAACTCTGTCTTAGCACCAGGCGAGTCACACTGTGGAGCATGAGTCATTGGTGGAGGAGGCCTTTTCCACTAGACTTTGTTATTTCCCTCTCTAGGGTTGCGGTGGTTCCTTTAGATCAGGATTAAAAAGCCAGCCTGAGTCACCATCACTAACTCAATTGCCTGCTATTCTGAGGGGGTGGATAGAGTTCCTGGGATATTCCCGGGAACGCCTCCTTAAAGCTGTAGCCACTTAGAGCCTAAATTGGTAGAGTATCCTGAAGTAAGATGTATTCCTCTGGTATTTCCAGAGAGGGAGTGGACACCGGAGGGACAAGGCATGGTGGAAAGTGACCAGATGTCCGACTGACACTTAGAGGAAAAAGCAAAGTCCACTATTACTAATGTTTCAGTTGGAATTGAAGAATTCCCTAAATGTCTGCACTTTTGTTGAGAAGTGGGTGGTTGCATTTTCACATGTGAGATAGATAGCACTGAGTATAAAGTTTAACTCTGTTTCCCTGTCACAGGAATCGAAATGTTGGCCTAGGCATTCAAAGAAAACCTGCTGAAGAGAGCTGGGTTTGACTGTTGGGCCAGCTTGTCATTTTATTTTAGCACTTCGTCAAAGCTTTGACAGGGGAGGAATGAAACTAGGATCCACTTCTGTTAAAAGACCAGATGTAGGCTGGTGGTGGTGCATGCCTTTAATCCCAGCACTTGGGAGGTGGAGGCAGGTAGATCTCTGTGAGTTGAAGGCCAGCATGTCCTGCAGAGTGAGTTCCAGGACTGCGAGGACCACACAGAGAAACCCCATCTCAAAAAACAAACAGAAAAAGACTAGCAAGTATATGCATATCAAATCCTTCCATATGTTGTGCCGCATTCCACCTTGTGGGTGAGGAAACACCGTTTAGGAGTCCATTTGTTGATCACGTGCAGTGCAGTGACTGGTTAAGAAACTGTTTAATTCTGTTTTAATGTACTGATTTGTATATTCTAATTGTCTTATTTTAGTAAGGTTTCCCTTTAAAGCCTTCAAGATGAGTATTGACCGACAGTGGGGCATGCTTCCAAAGATAGGACATGAAAATGACAGTGATCAAACCATACCAGAACTCTAAGAGGGACAGAGTAGAATCCAATAAGTGAAATTTGAGCCACTGTCTTAATCTGAGTTTTAACATCTGCAATGGCACTATAAAGAAATCTTTGGACTTGGAGTAGGGTTCGGTTATACAACATTTGCCTAGCATGCCTTGGGGTCCATCTCCAACACCAAAAAACAAAAAACAAAATAAGGACATCAAAGTTGTGTGCCACAAAAGTGTTATGAAAGAATTTTTTAAAGTACACTGTAAAAACTATATAAAGGGAAGTCGTGGCTCTGAAGTCATTTCCTGGAGCAGAAAGTCTTGTATCCATAGAATGGCAAGCCCAGATCATTGCATTAATTGAAAGTAATTCCACCCTGTTTAGGTCTGCAGAAGGTGAGGACTCAGTGATACGGGGTGCCATGAAGCACATGAAGCAGAGGCAGATCTAGAGACTGATCTAGAGATCTAGGGCCATTTCTAGACCTGGCAATGCCACCAATTACAGCTGACATTGGATATGAAAGACCAGCATGAAGAGGGGAATTCATGTTCATCCAGCAGAGCTTAGCTTGGAAAATCCAAATGAGTTCAATCCTTGCCTTTCAAGAATTCAAGTTGCTTTTATGCTGACGTTGAGAAACAACCTAGTAGAAAGCCAATAAAAGCTGTGAAAAGCTGGAATCATAGAGGGGGGGTGGTGTTTGTGGTGCTGGCCAAGGACTAGTTAGACATGTGTAAAGCTTATTAATCAGTACTCTGTGTTAGCACAAGGGACATCCATGTCAAGTGGAGTTTTAGGAGTTAATAGGTATATTAGTCAGTATGTTCTGACTGGAGTGATAGATTAACCCCTAACTTTGTAACTTCATGATTTATCATAGTAAAGATTTCTTTTCCCTTATTTTTCTACCTAGTCCATAAGGAATGCCAGACTCCTTACAAGTGCTCTTACTCAGTGAGAATACCAATCCTATGGAAGCCACCATAGGACAGGCCACTTTGGGGAGGTGTGAAGAGCAGCTAGAATGGAACGCTGCCCTTTAGAAGGAGCCCTTTGTTGGTGGTTTCTTTGCCCTCTTCCCTTTCAGTGATTCTATCTCTGATGTGTGAGATTTTTCCAAGCCTTAGAACTATAGCCAACCTACTATCAATAAACAAGCATCAATAATCAGACTGACATTATCACCGACACACAGAGAAAGTGCATAATTACATTATCAGGAAACTTGCTCTCTCTACTTCCCTGGAATTACAAACATTGTGTACAGCTGGAGCCAAGAGGTGGTTGCCATAACAACTGTGGAAAGGCTAAAAATAGCGTCTTTCATATTGTACTGCTTAAGGTGGAATTATGACATGTTATGGTGTTTTAGGGCAGGTAATTCTCTTTCATGTGCTAAATGTTTGCAAACTTTCTTCAACAAAGCAATATTTGTATAGTGTGAGCATTTGATTGCTGGTTCTAATTGTATGCCTGACCCCATGTTTCATGATTCTTTTCTGACATTGAGCTCTGTTTTGATAGTTTCTCTGTGTTCTTAGGAGTTAATTAGAGAACTGTCTACACCAATTTCCGTTTTCCGTCTAAGCTTAGAAAACTCTGTAATGACCCTGCAGGAGTGCACTTCTGTCTTCTCTCATGTGTAGTGGAACTGCATAGGACTGAGATGGAGTCTGTATCTCACAATTCTGTGACTGGTTAGCAGTCTACACGCACTGACCTCTGGCTCTCCTCCCTTCTTCCCTCTGCTGCAGAGTGGGGCAATGCTGAGCTCTCCTGAGTCAGGCCAGAATCTGACTTTTTCAAAAGAGACTATTCCTCCACAGCCATAGTGTTCATAGAGGTGACGACAGGGATGCCACAGAGCCTGACAGAATAGTGAGGCATTTATAGAACAAAAGCTTGGCAATTTTTTTTTAATCCAGGTGACAATTAAAGGGAATCTTGCGGGGGTTGGGAGTGCCGAAGTCTAAGGGAATCCTAGGGAATTTAGCTGTAGGGAAGCTGTAAATGCAAGATGCTGAATTTTACAGGACCTGACAAGCCTATTGACTGGCTTTAGGAGGACTAATAAAAAGGAGGTAACTGGAGATGAAGAGGTGTGTCTTTAAGTGGAGTTGATTGTTCTGCTGTTTCGGCAACATTATAGTTCCTGTAGCTTCTCAGAGGTCTGTACACCCAAGTCACTATCACAGGATGGCTAGCAAGTAAGCGGCACGGTCAGATACGAATATTGCACCACAGAAAATGTTGCTTCATTTGTTTATCTGATGTCACAACAAACTAGGAAATGTGTCGAAGTATGGGCAAGACGGGTCTTCAGTAATAGACCTTCAAAGAAATTCTTAGTGTCCTTCTATTATTCCCAAGCCTCTAGAAGGTGAGAGATTAACCAGCTTGACTTATGTTTGTCTCTGTGTGCAATTAGGCGTAGCCTATTTTGCCCTTCTGCTTGATGTAACAGAGTTGTCATGAGCCTGGCTGTGCCATGGAAACTGGTTTAACGTCACTAATTCTGCTTAGAAGGATTAGAGCTAGACAAAGTAGTTGATTGTAAAGATGAGGCCCTTATACCCCTAGTCCCAAATATTCAACCCCATTTCTGCATAAGGAGATACCTTACAGAGATTGTGACAGGGTGTACTAGTGTTCAGTTTGGGGTGCAGACAAAATGAAATAGAATAGTTTTTCCCTGGAGGAGAGAGATCTGAATGCTGTTACTGGCAGTCATAGGAAGGTCTTTAGTAGACAAGTATGCATAATCTCAACAGTGGCAGATTGGTAGGTGGGGTGCTTTCTCTGCTGTCGTTTAGACACAATTATGAGTTGGCTGTGTATTTACTCACATCTAGTACATTCTCATTTTATACAGTACTTTGACAGTCTTAAATATGTTTTGTTGTATTTTGAAATATAAGTACTTTGTTTTTTGTGAAAGTATTTGAAAATTTTGACTTTGTAGCTCTACACACTAGTAATTTTCTTTCTTTTCTCCTTTTCCTTTTCTTCTTTTGGGTTTTTATTCACTTTTAACTTATATGTAAAGATATTTTTCCTTCATGTAAGTCTGTACACCACATGTAGCAGAAAAGGCATTGATTCTTTAGCTCTGGGGTTACAGATAACTGTGAGCTGCCATGTGAGTTCTGGGAATCGAACTCAGGTCTTTGCAATAATATCCAGTGTGCCAACCCATCTCTTCGGCTCCTACACATTTTCAGTCAGAGTAGAATATTTGAGAAACAAAGATCTTAGTTACCTCAAGAATAGGTAAGTAAAAGAATGATTGCATCATTGTGACATGTTAGGTTGTTGATGTTATTTTATAAAATGGGAGAAGAGCTTTTATTATCTTTAGATGACTTTTTCTCTAATGAAGCCATAGCATGAAATTTTAACCTTTTACCTTCAACCTTACACATCATTTGTGGGTAACAGAATGAAAGATGTGACTGTTGTTCAAGGGTGTGCAGCCGCCCCAGCCAGCATGGTTGTAACAGAATGTCTGGCTCTAAGCAGTGATGGCAGGCTGCAGCATCAAGGACAGCATTGCCTGAATCTGCTGCAGATAAGCATTCTCTCCCTTCCACTGCGTGGTTGAGATGGAGCAGTTCCTGGCTAAAGGTTACTGTGGAGTGATTGTGAAGGTGGAGTTGCTACCCAGGAAGCATGGTTGTCTGAGCAGCTGTAGCCCTGTGCGCCCACCTCATTGGAACCCCACCCATCCTAAAGGCTATGTGTTCTACTAGAAACAGACGTTCCTTGTGTTTCACAGATTTGTTGGCTTATTTTACATGTGAACTACACATCTGTCTGAATTGTACAGTCCAGTCATTTTCAGCATATTCAGAGCTGGACAGCTGTCACCGCAATCTAATTGAGAATATTTTCAACACTGAAATGATAATTTTGAAGATGTAGTTCTTACTCCATTTTTATCCAAGGGACAATCTTTGATTGTAATAAAAGATTCTTTTGCTCCACTTTCATCAAAGGAATTTCTTATAGCTGAAAACACTAGGTGTTTATTGCTAGTTTATTATTTTTATCTAAAAGGCCTGAGTTCTAACTTCTGATTTAAAAAAAAATCCATTTTTGCCTTAAAAAAAAAGATATCAATATAAGGATGATGTACTAAGACATTAACCACTTCTAACCTAAAAAATTCTTAATATCATTCTTAAATTTGAAATTTTATTTTTATCACCAAGGTGTTAGTGGGTCTTGCTGCTTAGGAAAATGTGTGTTACTAATAAGGACTGTTGTATAAACAGTTGACTAGTCTCTGGTGATACATATGAAACAGAGGGCTCAGTCCCTTCAATGGTTGCAGTGGCATCTTGCCTAAAGGCTGACAGATGGAATCGTGACCTTTGAGGATTATTTCTTTTCGGATTTGTGTCCAAAATAACTCATATATGCCATTTAATCATATTTCCTATGCTGTTTTACATAAAAGGGGTCTTCTCCCTCCCCGAAATAGTGAAAAAACAGGACTTAGGAATAGAAAGCCAGACAGAGGACAACAGCAGACTATGTAGAAGGAAAGGAAGCTGAGGTGTGAACAAGAGGTGGTGGGGTGAGATTTCAGTAGCTAGAGAAGAGAGGCTGGGCTGGGGCCTAGGTCAGCTGGCGGAGCACTTTCCTGGCATCCATAAGACCCTGGGTTCCATTCCCAATGTCCATTTGAGAGAGCAAGTTGGTAGCTAGTTTTCATATTCCTAAAGTTATAATTCTACACCTTGCTGAACCTTTATGTGCTTGCTAACAACTGGGGTCTCTAGAACATTGCTTTTCACAAACTGATTTCGTTTATCTGTAGAAACAAATTCCTGGTAGGTGCTTGACTTAACTTTCAATAGTCTCTAAAAGAACAGGAAAAGTTGAACTTCATCTTTTGGCAATATAATATAGTTAATGAAGTACAGAGATGCAGTTTTCAAGGTAGCTCTTTGCCCGATAACTCACAGCCTAGGGAATTCATAAAGTTGTCACCTTTGCTATAAAGAGGTGTATGAAATACTTGATTTGTGTGGGAACAAAAGTAGGCTTTGCTGTCTAGCAACTCAAGACTTTGTTGAGAGGGAAGTGTTTACACATACACAATGGACTGTTGCAGTGTGACAGTATGTCAGAGCAGAGGTGTCTGTGTGGGTGTCAGTTTGCTTTTGCTCTGCTGGGATTGACTGTGGTGCCTTGGATGCTAGGCAAGCATTCCACCCTGCAGTATCCCCACTGTGTGAATGAGAGTTTTTGATGCTGTGTCCACAGAGGACTCCAGAGAGTATAGGCACAACTAAAGGAGACATCTCGCAGATGCAGTCATGCTTTGGATTCCTAGACTAGGAAATGAGCTCATCGTAAAGAAGAGCTATTTTTAGCTCATGGGATTATGCTTCGCTCACCAGCCAGACATGCCACATGCTCATGAGCGGCAGGGGGACGTGTGTGAGAGCAGCAGCCCTGTTGCTCTGTTTCTGTCTTGACTGTGATTCCCAAGCAAATGTGCATATAATTTCCGTCTGTTTATGTAGTGTGTTTTCAATTCTAGATCTAAAGGGGTGATCCTCAACATCTCATCTGCCAGCGGCATGCTCCCAGTTCCACTGCTGACCATCTACTCTGCGACCAAGGTGAAAAGCATTGCAGTCAGTGAAGCCAGTATAAGGCTGAGGGGTGACTTTTAGTCCAAGAAGTTACTATAGCTTCAACTTTGTTGAAATGCTATGCTTGGTAGTTTTCCAGTGGACCAAGAAGGACAGCAAGGTGCCCCACATGGGTTTCTGGAATACCACAGATAGATGTAGACTTATAAGTGGAATACCAGTGTATCACAGCCACTGATTTTGTTCCCTGGTAGTTTGCTGATTTTAACAGGGACACTTATGCTTTCCATAGAGACCTAGCCTAAACCAGTCTGCCCAAGTGATAGAACCTAATACTAATGAGTCTAAAGTCAAGAGTGTTGGTAACATGAACAAGGCAGCTTCCCACAGCAAGGACTTGCATCCTGCCAGCACCACACATATACTCAGCAGACAAGAAATAGACCAACAGCAGTGTGAATATTCTGCCATGTTTTCTAGAATTCTACTACTCTGTGTCATCATACATCATTGTCATTCACTTCCTTACATTGCTGATAGGATCATAATTTAGACTGACCGTGTCTTCTCCTGCCTACAGGCCAATAGCCTCAACTTCAGATACTTCACTGAGGCATGGAAAACATTTCTGAAGGGAAAAGAACAACCATTTAATTGTTTGAAATTAAGTAAGCCTTTAGGGGAAAATAAGCAAATCATAATACATTGTAAGAACTTATTGTTTGTCAGAGAAGGAAAAGTGTAAAACACCTCCTTTTCACATGAGGAAAATCAGTCATTCCTGTCTTCTGAGCTCTGGTACAGCCCCTCAGCCCCATGATCTGCCTGCCTTCTCTGTGGCTGACACACACTGTCAGCAGTTTACATGACATCTTGTGTTAGAATTCCAGTATTTGGTTTGTTCTCCACAGAGGTAGATTATCGTCAATAGAGACCATCATTGGGTTGTCATTAAACTTGGCATTTTAAGCCTGATACTGAGTCCACATTTGAAAAGTGGCTGGCACAGTTTACAAATGGGTTTCTCAAATCATGCAGTGTCACAGGACCCAGCAGCAAAACAGAGCTGAACAGAATTCACTCTAGGTTTCTGCTAGAATAGCAAGTAGAAAATGGAGCATATCCTTTGTTATAGAATGAATTTTTTCCTTTTGGGGGGATAGTTTTCTGGGGGGAGGAACCTTTTCTAATTAAGTCAAAATTGGTTAAATATTAAATTTGGTAAGATAATGTCATTTATGGTAGAAAAACCTCCTGAGGTTTTAAGGTATTTTTATCTCTTCTGCATTTGAAATGAAAGGAATGACTAGAAACAGTAGTGTTAAATGGTTAATTTATTATTTTGTTGTTTCTATGGCTACACTCCAGGCAGATTGATGTAATATATGTGTTTTCTTTCTCACTCCCACCTCTCTCCTAGGCTTTTGTAGATTTCTTCTCTCAGTGCCTCCATGAGGAGTATAAGAGCAAGGGCATCTTTGTGCAGGTGAGTGGAGTTTGTTTCAGTTAAGTATCCCTGTTTTTGTGTGGTTTCCACAGCAACAGTTGCTGTCTTGGCAACGAAAGAAAATCACATTCCTCAGTAAGCTATTGTGACGTGAGCACTCCCTTAGAGACATGGTTTCTTTTCCCTTATGCTCCTAGGTCTAGGTTTTTAAAAATTAGCCTCTCAAATTTTTAACTAGGCTATCTGAACTAGAACTAAATGTCAGCAATTGAAGCATCATTTTTGTGAATGATTATGATTATTCTCATGGTTTATTTTGACTGACTCTTTAAAATTGTGGTAGGAACTATATAACATAGAAGATAGCATTTTCAACATCTGTAAGCATGCCGTTCAGTGGCATGAGCATATTCACACTGTTGAGCCGTCACTGCCACCATTTGAACTTTCCCTTCTCTCTCCCCCAGCCCCTGACAACCACTATTCTCTTTTCTGTCTCCCTAGTGATACCTGTTCTTGGTCCATCCTCTGAATAGAACCATTCAGTGTTTGGTCTTCTGTGATCAGATCACTTAGTGTAGCATCTTAGGTTCTTTTTGCATAGCACAATGTGGGGATAGAGGCTAAGACAGTTAACCTATTTTTCCATGTTGATCTAGGACTAAAATATAGGTCTGTTTGCTGTTAAAGCCTTTGTTCTCACCCTAGGCTACTGGACCCATCTATGCTCTAGAAATGATGAAACCAGGAAGTGCTAGGCTGTTTGTTGCTAGATAATCAGGCGGGGCCTCACGCTTCTCTAGCTGTGCTCTCTAAGCCTTTTTATTTCAGTAATACTGGAGCTAAGCCGCCCATCCTGAGGAAGAGCAAGGCAAATGTTCCTTCATCTTTCCAAGCCCTCTCCCTAGCTTACTTCCTAGGGACATCTACGGACCACTGACTTGGTATTGTTTAATTTTCAGCTCCCCATAATTATAGGCTACATTGGGGAGGACAGGGTTTTGTAGAATCCTGAGTTTTATGCCTTTCCATGTTGATACCATTTGTAATACTGGTAACTGGGATCACCCTGTAGATTGTATTTTGGCGGCGGGGAAACCAGTAATATTGATAAGAGGTGAGGCTCCTGTGCCAATCAGTGTTACAGTGTTGTCTTTCTGGTGAATTTAGTCATTTTAAAGCCCCACTGAGACTCTACAGGAATTCTAAAGGTCCATTGGCTGGTACCCCGAAGACTCCAGTGACATGAAGTAGTGTTGCCTTGAGAACACAGAAAGCAGTTCTGGGGGTAGCTGAGACTGTCCCTTTTCTTGGTTCACACCTATTTTCCTCAAAGCTAGTTTCCTTGGATTCTGTGCCTGATATTACTAGCCTGATATGACTAGCAACCACCCAAAGTACATTAGTGTTTGCCTTCTGAAATATCATATTTTGATGAGCTTGTATTATTCCCATTAATGATTTTTAAATTATTTAATTTCATCCATCATCGTCTTTCTTCCTAAGATTCTCTTAAGATCTAAATTTAGAATGAATTTGTTAAGAAAAAGAAAACTCACGTTTATGAAGAAAAACATGACTATCTTACTGTGGGAATAAGTCCCAAGCCACTGAATGAAGCTGAAACTTACCCATTTTTCTCTGGGTGGCATATGTCTTCCAGATTGGGGACTTGGGGAATTGAATGCTTATTCCACCTTGGATTCCATCCCATGTTTCTCGGGTGATCTCATTCACACCCAGATCGGGTACAGTGGCTTCTTTCACTGGCCTCAGGTGGCTGTACCTGAAGTTTAATATTAAATTCAAACCCCATAAGGCTCTTAGCATTCTTGCCTACCTATGTTCAGGCTAGAATCGACTGTGTGGTGTCTTCTTCATGTTTTGAAGGACCCATGGCTAACTCCTAGGTCTGTTCCGCATTTCCTCCAAGTGCCCTTTGTCCCTAAGCCCTAGAAGTCCATGCCTTGTCAAGGCTCAGATCACAGCCCATCTGCCCTCAGTCACTGTGTCTCAGGCAAAGACACTCAACCTGTTTCCCTTCTTCCCTGGGCCTCTCATGCCTCTGTCTGCTGCTTCATGGCCTTTCCTTGGCCTGCTCATTAAAGTGGCTGTTTGTTTGTTTGTTGAGGAATTGTTTTCCTGTATGGACCAGGCTGGCCTTGAACTCACAAAGATGTACCTGCCTCTGCCTTCTTAAAGCCAGGTTGCAGTGTATTCCTAAACAGAGTTGCTTTCTTGGTGTTGGTAATATTTTTATTTTCTTACAATTGAAGACCCATGGGAAGGGGCAAAGGGAACTTAAATGCATATATTCTTCAAAGAAAAAACTCATCCACAGTCTAACTGACAAGAAGGGGCCTTAGTCCCTGGCTCCTGTCTGCCCTGTGCTCACTGGCAATGAATGCTGAGCAAGTGTGAAATACCTGGGACCAAAACTCAGCTTTCACAGTCCTCTTGGTCTCCTTCTTCAGTCATTTTGATTTATAGATAATTTTAAAGTTTTTCTTTTAAATTATAGGAATAAAAACTGGACAAAGAAATACCACCCTCATGTATTTGCCCATATTTCATTTTTGTTATTGTTTGACTCCATCTATCATTAGAGAGTAAGTTGCATATATTGTTTCACTTTGCCTCAAATTCATGGGTGGACATCTAAAAATAAGATTGTCAAAATAGAATTAACAACTTGTGATTGAATGTTGAAATAATGTTATTGAATAGATCATCTGTGTTGATTTTTTTACCTGTTCATTTATTTACTTTTTGAGACAAGTTCTCATATAGCCCAGGCCAGCCTTGAACTCAGTCCTGTCTTTTTACCTCTGGAGTGCTGGTATTGCAAGCGTGCATCTTCATGCCCAGCTCTGTCACCCTCTGTACCGTTTTCTTGTGTTTAGCTGGTGCTGAGGATTGTAGAAGCTCTCAGCAAGCGCTAGACAAGTGCTCTGCCACTGAGCTATGTTCCCAGCCATTGCTCTGGTAATGTTTTATTCTCTAGCAAAGCATTCAGTCTAGAATTAGGTATTCCATTCTCCTATTTCTTGGGTTTCCTTCAGCCAGGACTCTGTCACTTCTTCCATGCCACTGACACTTTGGGAGAACAGTGCACTCCTCCCCACTCTTCTGTCTTGAGTATTTGGGGCTCATCTGATACATATACCTGGCTAGATTCAGGCTATACTTTTCTACCCACAACAGAAGAAATATACTGCTGTGTCCTTCTTAGGATATCACCCAGGAGAGCAGAAATCTCTGTCTGTGGTACTAATAAGCCATCAGTGGGGAGACTCATTAAAACATGCAAATATCCTACTTCTTACATAGTTTACCTTAGATTTAGCACCCTATGCTCTTTCTTCACAAACTTGCCTTATGAAGAGAGAATCCATTTGGATTTAGTCATTCCAAAGCCACAGTCAAAATGAAAGCACGGTGACTTCGACACTCTCTCAGTCCAGTCTAGTTTTATGCAAACCCCATTTATCACCTGTATACTTAGAGACAGGAAGGAAAAGACACTGAGCGCAGAGTCAGCAGTCCACTGTCACTGCTCGGTGGTCATCTGACCTATGCAAAATTTCTCTATTGCTTTAAGCCTTAATTTCTGAAGGCAAATGGGATGAAAGATGTAACATATAAAGACATCAAAAACTGGGAAGTAATAGTAAGTATAGAGAAGAAACATGAATTTATACAGTATCTATAATATCTTATGCTCACTCATTATTACCTCATTTGAACTTGATATTAACCTGACCCCATGTTGCAGATTGGAAAATAAAAATTAACAATTGTATAACTTGCTTAAAGTCAGTGGGTGTCTGCTGTTTGTCAGTGAGGTGACAAAAGTAAATAAGACTCACAACCCCTGCCTCAAGGCCCTCAGAGGAAGAAGACATTTAAACATCTCACCCATCAGTGGGCCCAAAGCAAGAGTCTGTGTATTATGTTTCACATTTCTTCAGTCAGGAAGTATGACGAGTGTGAGTTTTGGAATGACAATTGGGGATATAGTAGCAGGAAAAACGGGGAACAAGAAAACAGGCTGTGGTGGTTCCCTGGTGTCACAGTGCTGTGGAAACTAATGGCGCTTGTGCATCTCAGCAGGTGCAGAAAGTGTAGGAAGTTACTGAGCCAGGCTTATGTAAACCCAAGACTGTGAGTCTGCAGGCCTTGCTTCTCAGTGGTGGAGATGTCTGCACCACACACGTTTTCTCCCTGAGCCCGAGAAAATGATCCTAAAGTGTTGTAAACCAAGAAATCGGTTGCCAACTGAAATTGACCCCTAGAATTTACTTTGTCTGATCTTGTATGAGAGGAAAGTTGAGAAAGTGGGATGGGACTTTGTGAACCTGGAGAGCACAGTTGTGGGTTTCAGCCGGCCTGAAGTGGAAGTGGCTTTTCTCATCCTTAGCAAGACCAAAGAATACACCATTTAAATCTTCTTTCATACCATGAAGAAACCCTTTGGGCTCCGCACTCCATGAAGCTGCTGCCTTCCAGCGCTTTGGTCTTTGTGATGAGAGCTGATAGTTAATTCAGTTTAAAACATGTTTTTAATCAAAAAGGATTTGGCTTCTGTGAGATTTAAAGCAAATGGGACAAATAAAGATAAAAAAATAAACTTCAGATTTTGTTAAAATGTTGTTGCTTATAGTAATCATGAATCTATTGGCTTCAAAGAGCCAAAAATCTGAATGTTGAGAAATGGCTACGGAAGTTGAAAACAGAAATCCGCATGCATCCTCCTGGGTAATTACTGCTGACGGTAGAAGACATGACGGGCGTTCTCAGTGCACATGGAGTCCGGTAGAAATGGAAAGTGATACAGGACTCTACTGGGAACACAGCTGTGCCTCTTTGGAGAAAATGGACTCCAACCAGTTAAATCTCCATTGTTGCCAGCGATGTGCCTTTTTCTTGACCCTTTTCCTATGCCCTTTGCCAGAAGATCTACATAACAAAGGCTGAAAGGAGTGCTGTGTGTTCAGCAGGTGAATCCTCCACAGGCAGATTTTCCCCTGGAACTTCCTGTTTCTATACCTCTCATAGGGTACAGTGATTGAGATGGATCCTTTTTTTTTTTTCCAAGACGGTGTTTCTCTGTAACTTTGAAGCCTATTCCGGAACTAGCTATTGTAGACCAGGCTGGCCTCAAACTCACAGAGATCCGCCTGCCTCTGCCTCCTGAGTGCTGGGATTAAAGGTGTATGCCACCACCGCCTGGCAAAATCATTGCTTCTGATCATTAGAAAACTTAGAAGAGAATTGCTAGTACATGCTAGGGCTCAATCCTCATACTGAGCTTATTGATTTGATTCCCTTCCCAATAGAGAAAAGAACTGCAGTTGTTCCCACTTGGATAGGGATTGAAAGTTTGGATCTAGGTCATGTAGATAGGATGTAGCAAGCCAGATTTAAGCTCAGGCTGGTCTGATTTCCTCTGCTATTACCCCTACTGCCTCTTTGTCTCTCTAAGATGCAGTCCATCGGGTCACTGACTGGGTATCAAGTCAAGTCTGTCCTGGAGGTGTGACATCACCGCCGCTCCTTTAATCTCAGCTGCCACTGTATCTTACCCTGAACTACCTCCCTATCTGGCCTCCTGTGCTAGATTGTCAGCTTGACATAAGCTAGAGTCATTTGGGAAGAAGGAATCTTAACCGAGAAAATGCCTCCCCTGACCCCCCAGATTGGCCTGTAGGGCATTTTCCTGATGGATGATTGATGGGGGCTGGAGATGGGGACACCGCACAGTGGGCAGTGCTACCTCTAGGCTGATGGTCTTTGGTGCTGTAAGAAAGCAGGCTGAGGAAGCCATAAGAAGCAAGCCAGTAAGCAGTGTTCCCCCATGACTTCGGCATTTCTGCCTCCAGGTTTCTGCCCTGCTTGGGTTGCTATCCTGACTCCCTGGATGATGGACTGGCTATAACTAAGCTGAAATAAGCTTTCTTCTCCAGCTGGCTTATGGTCATGGTGTTTATCATAGCAATAGCAACACTAACTACAACACCCTCTCTACTGTTGTCCTTGCTGATAGTCTGTTGTCTGCTCACTGTAGGCAGTTGGTAAAGCAAAGCCAGTCATTTCACTTCCCTGCTTAAAATTCTACCAAAGCTTCTCATGTCCTTCAGAGTAAAATTCTACATTTTGGTACCCACAGTGCTTGGATTGGCTGCAGTCAGATCTTCCTGGGTTAGCCTCTGCCTGTGGAATGTCGGGACATCACACAAATATGACCTTATTTGAGCAGTCTTTCTTGATAACCTAACTGCAGATAAAGCCTCTGCCATCAGTGCAGTGCACATTTCTCTGTAAAATTGGGGGCTCCATTTTTGTACAATTAGCATGCACGTTCCATTTGTGTGAAAGCGGGTTCTTTGTAGGAGCAGTAGTACCCAGAGTGTATCTAAGATTTTCTTTGTGCACAAAATATTGGGCTGAAATGCTATAATTTATTTCCATTGCAGACAAATCTATCATCAGAAAGATTTCTTTACCTCACATCTTCTAGAATTGTCTTAAGTTCTTTGTAGCCACTAAGTCAAAAGGGCTTATATGGAAAAGCTCACAGTAGAGAAATGTAAATAGCTGAACTATATGATATGTGTTTAGTCACTCAGGTATTCTGGGGAACTTCTGATCCTAAAGGTTCTGTAGGTGAAGACACAGATTTAAAAAAGAACTCATAGGAACCCCAGAGCTATAGAGAGATAGCTCAGTAATTAAGTGTGAAGTGTAGCTGGGCTTGGTGGCTCTGGGGAAAGAAGGAAAAACAGGCAGATTCCTGAAGCCTGTTGGTGAGCCTCAGGCTTAACAGGAGACCCTGCCCTCAAAAATAAAAGTGGAGAGTAATCAAAGAAAGACATCTGAACATGCACCCTTCTAACAAGTACATACATCATATACAACTTGGACAAGAAATAAAACAAAACAAAAGACTGTGTGCCAACTCTTGTCAGCCTAATGCTGAAATTGCCCTGGAGCTGGCTTTGCTATGCACTTTCTTTACTTTGCTGGACCAGAAGAAAGGTAAGGAACCTATCAGGGAGGGAGGAGCCCCACGGACCCGGAGAAGGCGCATTAACACAGTTAGATGCCACATGTAGAATCTTATTCAAAGAGCAAAGTCTGCTACCCTTGGTTCACATTTTCCCAAAGCGTTATCACAGAAAGTTCTAACCATTTTTAGGTTTGAGAAGCCTTATTTAGTTCACAGTTGGCTCTGCCATGTGAAGTTCCAAGACTCGGTGTTAGATTCTTAACATATTGCCATGTGTCTTTAGGCCATCTTCTTTCCACAATCCATGGCATCCGGTTATAGTGTCTTTCCTGCCCCGAGCCAAGATTCTAGAGCATGTGCTCTGTGAAGACCACAGTCTAAGCAATCTACTCCAGGGAACAGGGGAACAAATATATCAAGCTGTGGTCTGCAGGGACTTTTATTTAATAAGCTGTGCAGAGCCATAGCATCATCAGCTCTGTCTTGTGGCCTAACTAATTATTTCCAGTTTGAGATTCTAATTTGAAGACTAGGGTAGTCACCTGCAGCTGTGGCTGTCAGGGTCAGGCTGCTTCTGAAGGGAAAAATTTGTAATGGTGATTGGTTGAGCTTAAGTGGCTTTTCAGTTTTATTCTGCTGAAAAACTTTCTGTAGAAGTACAGTCATATTTCTGATTTTGTTTCCCATAATGCTTTCCTGCATAGGTAGAGGATGGATTAATTACTGTTTCTTGGGCATTTCTTTACCTTGGTGGTGGTTTGATATAAACATTTCTGTACTTTTCCATTTTTATACTTTGCATGTGCCTTTTAGTATCCTTCACAGCTAGATCAGTGGGCTTGCTTTTGAGATAGATGATCTTGCTTAAGCTTCAGAATATTTCAAATGCTGGCTCAGAGGACAGGGCCTCGGTGTGTTCAGTGCTCCTCACACGAGATGTCCCTTACTGCCTGGTCCTGAGAACGGAGGTGGATACAGCGCTCTTCTTGATCGTGTGCTAGACTCGTCCATGCTTGGATTTGTTTTCTTTGGACCCTGTCAGAGTCCTTGCAATTCCCCGGGAGTGCCTTGCTCTTCACAGCTCTTCTGATCCTGTTGTTCCTTTATCTCTTACTTAAATCCTCTATTTCCTTTAGGGCTTAGTCCCAAGGCGGTTGTCACCTCTGCACCCCTCATACTTCAGAAGGCCACTGTTGGGCACGTTGGTATATCCAGGGTGTGTGCCCAAGCAAGCCTTCCAGCTTAGAATTTCCATTTCTTAGTTGGGAAAATATAGCTTGACCAGAAATTCCCAAGTACGCATGTCTTTCCCTGCCCCCCCCCCCCCCCCCCCCCCGTAGCTGGAGGCTCCTTCAGAACCCCACCACAGGCTAACTGAACCCTAAATCCATGCATTATCTTGTGGTGCCACCATGTGGTTCATTCAGGCAGTGCAACTGAATTCTGCACTATCAAAATAGTCCAGTGAATGCCGCTTACATCTCCTGAGAGAGAAAAACAGATGAGAGAAAGGTGCAAAGTGTTATGCACAGGTGAAAGGCCTAGTCACAGACTGGCCTTCTCACTGGAGCTCAAGACACCCCAGCGCCCCGCGTAGACTGTCTTCTCAGTGTTTTAACCCGGAAGCCTAAGTCAGGAGGATGAGGAAGCTGTGCACATGCATATTGTCACCTACTGTCAGAGTTGTATGCACACCGTTCCGCCCTGCTTGGCTCTTCCAGGTGGTGAGCAAAGAACTTCACAATTGGACCCACAGTTCACAGCACATCAGCCTGAGACGGCCTAGTCTATCTTCATACTGACGGAACAAAATGGACAAAACACTTTACTCGTTGAAAAAAGAGACAAATGTACTAATAATCCCAATAAATAAATCCTCAGAAGCCAAAGTGCATAATCAGAGCCGCCCTGCTGTTGATGTGCTCTAGTGATAGTAACGTAGTCTATGAGGGTGAACAAGACGGAGAGTCGCACCAGATATGAGGAATTGGACTCCTAATGTATGGTTAGAGTTTAACTCCCACATTAAGGACTGTAAGCTATATTCTTTGACTTATAGTTGGGAGTGAGAAGAATATAAAATTGTTTAAAAAATATATTTATATGCAAACTGCCAAAGAGATGCAGGGTCATTCCTTCCACTCCCAGCAGGAAAGAAATCCAAAGTGTGGAGAGACCTCACCTTTATTTATGGTATGAACATTTTTCATTTTAACCACATCTTGACCTGGTATAGTGATTCTTATCCCTTCTTTCACACCATGATGACAACAAGTGTTTGTGAACTACTGTACTCCTGAGGTCTTTTGGATCATAGAAGGTACCTCTCATCATGGGTCCAAGAGTCATTATGATGGCGGTCCCTTGTGTTCTCTGTTCTGTCACACCCAAAATACTGGGTGCGTATGCAATGGAGAACCTAGCATTTGTACATGAAAAAGCTCATGTTTATATTCACAACCCTACACTTGTCCTGGTGTGCGACTTTTGTCATCCAGGGTATTTTCTTCTTATTACACTATCTCTTCCCCAAACTTAGGGTCAAAAAAGATGTCTTAACAATAGCAGCTTATGGGATTTCAGGAACAGGATGTGAGGACATGAAGGATGAGAAGTGGTGAGCTAGGGAAGTGACATGTTTCCCTGAGAGAGACTAAAGCTGATAACACACTTAATTCCCCAGGAGTGCTGGAGTAGAGCAGTGCTCTCCGTCAGACACCAGAAACCTCATGCTTGACTGCAGAGCACAGTCCCGCTTGACCAGGACGGAAAGGCGTTTTGAGCCTCGGCTCCCATATCTCTGCCCGCTGCTTTCCTTTTAAAGACTCAGAAATGGTTGTTTCTGCTTATTTTTACTATTTCCCGGCCTCCAATTCTATTTTGCCCCAAGGTCGTTGTATTACAGTTGATGATTTTGCTGCTATATGTTCTGTGAAGGCGACTTTAGACAGCAGTGTGTCTTTCCCTCTCTCTAAAGATACAAACTCTAGATGTCATGAGGATTCTTCTGTTGCCACCAACGGTCAGGCATCATCACCCTCGGTTGTGAGTTGATAGCCTTCCTAACTAATGGCATGATTTGTTTTGTTTTGTTTGTATGTGTGTATGTATCCTTTCTAGAGTGTCCTGCCATACTTTGTAGCTACAAAACTGGCGAAAATACGGAAGCCAACTTTGGATAAGCCCTCTGCAGAGACGTTTGTGAAGTCTGCAATCAAAACGGTGGGTCTGCAGTCGCGGACCATGGGGTATGTGGTCCATGCTCTCATGGTATGTATGTTTTTGGATCTTAAACATATTTTTCTTTCTGTATGATCTCTTAGAATCAAGATGTATACTTTGCCAGACAAGGTGGTATATGTCTTTAATCCTAAAATAGACTAATTTATATTTTATTTCAAACTGTATATTTAAGAACTTTAAATCTCTATAAGTAATAGTGTAGAGAAATGAAAGATGGCTGACAGGCGGCTTCGGTTTAGCTCAGTTGTGGGCTGTGCTTATGTATCTCCCCATTTCTTTCCCTAGGGGTCAATAAATTCAATCTTGCCTCGTTGGATTTATTTTAAAATAGCAATGGGTGTAAACAAGTCCTTGCGGAGTCGCAATCTGAAGAAAAACAAGAGGAACTAAGTGTTGATGAGTCATTGAGCCCCTTGGCCAGATGCTTGGACCTGTGCACGTTCACCCAGGGTGCTGTCTGCTCCCAGAATCTCCACTGTTGTTTCAGTAATTACTAACATGGCCCAATGTTGGCATAATTGTAGAAAAACAATCTCCTTTTAGAGGCTTTTAATATGAATTCTGGATACATCCAGGAGTAATTTGAAGTTGAGTATATATGCTCTTGCCAAATGAATGAGAACACTTTGACAGAAAGGAACAAGTCCCAGAATGACAGAAGTAGACAGCATGCCAATGATCACCTTATGTATTATCTGAAACCTACTATAGCGTGTAAGGGCTAGCTACTTTTTTGTTCTTTAAAATTAGAGGGAACGGGGCTTTGTTGATTTGTTATGGGTGGACACAATGCAGTTTACATAGATTAAGGTTTTCTAAATGTAAGTCCCAGCTCTTGTATTTATATGGAAAAGTTCTCTAGAGTAGCTAATGACATCAAGAGAATCGAAGTACAGAGTTCTTTCTGACATATAACATCCATCCATCCTTGTAACACATCTTATGTCTTCTCTGTTCAAATGTATGTAAATGCTGAACGCTGTATAATATGATTGAAATGTAAAGGCAAATAGGCCGAAGTGTACATCAAGACCAGCAGCATCCTCTGGTGCCACTGGGATCCAGGAGCAGCCTGTGTGGACACCCAGCCTTCTTCATGTCTGCGCTGCACCCGACAGACTCCTTCTGTGGTAGTGATGGGCCATGGGAATGGCCTTGTTCTAAGTTGGTGTTCCATTAGAATTCATATATATGCTTTTAATAAAAAATGATGTAACTGGTATTGAATGAAAGTATTTTTTGATGATGGAAACTAAAGCCCCAGTTACACTGCCATGAAGTAAGCTAAGACTGACTGTAAGCATCAAAATATACACAGAGATGTCACTAGGAAGGATTCAGTACTGTGAAATATGCAAGGACCATCATTGTGTACACAGATTGCAATTCCTAGTTTGAACGACCAGCAAACCTGTTTTTAAAAAATTAATTGATGAAGTGTTTAAGTATTTCAAGCTGTTAGTTTCACCAGCTAGGAAAACACGTCCCCACCCCCAACATACATAGACAAAATGCTATCTGCTCTTAAAATCATTGTGTAAAGTATTCTAGCATTGACCAGTTAGGAACAAATAATCTCAGAATATAGGATAATTATTTAAATATGATACATTTAGCTTTATGAAAAGTATATCTTTGTTCTCTTTTATTTTTTTATTGATTTTTATTGAGCTCTACATTTTCTCTGCTCCCCTCCCTTTCTCTCCGCTCCCCTTCAATCCTATCCCATGGTCCCTATGCTCCCAATTTACTCAGGAGATCTTGTCTTTTTCTATTTCCCATGTAGATTAGATCCATGTATGTCTCTCTTAAGGTCCTCCTTGTTGTCTAGGTTCTCAGGGATTGTGAATTGTTGGCTGGTTTTCTTTGCTTTATATTTAAAATCCACTTATGAGTGAGTGCATATGATATTTTTCTTTCTGGGTCTGGGTTACCTCACTCGGTATGATGTTTTCTAAATCCATCCATTTGCCTGCAAATTTCAAGATGTCGTTATTTTTTTCTGCTGTGTAGTACTCTATAATCCAATAAAAAAAATAGAGTAACAACCTAAACAGAGAACTCTCAACAGAGGAATTTAAAGTGGCTGAAAGACACTTAAGGAAATACTCAACACCCTTAGCCATCAGAGAAATGCAAATCAAAACAACTCTGAGATCCCATCTTACACCTGTAAGAATGGCCAAGATCAAAAACACTGATGACAACTTATGCTGGAGAGGTCGTGGGGTAAAGGGAACACTCCTGAATTGATGGTGGGAGTGCAAGCTGGTATAGTCCCTTTTGATATCAGTGTGGCAGTTTCTCAGAAAATTAGGAAACAACCTTCCTCAAGACCCAGCAATACCACTTTTGGATATATACCCAAAGGATGCTCAATCATACCACAAGGTCATGTGCTCAGCTATGTTCATAGCAGCATTGTTTGTCATAGCCAGAACCTGGAAACAACCTAAATGCCCCTCGACCAAAGAATGGATAAGGAAAATGTGATACATTTACATATCTTTGTTCTTTCCCCCCATTGTTTCCTGTAGAACTGGTAGCCTGGGTGATATTTTCTGTGTGCTTCCACTCTGGCTGTTCTGGTGGTTTTGGTTGAGAGGTGGCAGATTTGCACCTGTAGACAGCGAAAAGAATTGATCTACACGCAGGATATGCTGCAGGGTGCAAAATCTGTCTCCTATAACCAGGTAGAAGGTAGCTGTAACCCCAGCTGGGAAATCCCTTCGCTGCTCTTTCCCCTGTTCTGGCTGTAGCTACTTCAGTATGACAGGAAGACATACATCTCCAGTAAGTGCCTTGAAAAGAAGTTTTAGTAAAACCATGTACTAGAAGTCATTCAAACAGTGAAGCGCATTTTGTAGTTACAGTATCCAGCTTTCTGTTGGCAGCTTCATATTCTCTGTATTCTCACATGTGCTAAGTCTCATGTAGTCCATGCTGGCCTCAAACTCATTTTGTAGCTGAGGATGGCCTTGATCTTTAATTCTGCCTCATAAGTGTGAACTACCACTGCCGCACCTAATGCTCTTTTGAGTTAATTCTTTATAGTTTTCCTCTGGCTGGTACAGGATTGACCTTGGGCCTCTTGCATTCTAGGCAAGTATGCTACCACTGAACTGAATCCCTAGCACTATACCTTGGCTATATAGCAAGATTACTTTTCTTATTTTGAGAATTTCATGCATACAACCCATGAAGTATCATATCTGCTTCCTATTGTCACTTTCCAAGTCTTCCTGTATTCTCCTAAGACACCCAACTCCCAAGTTTTTATTTTTGCAAGGTATCTCAAAAGGGGGGGCACACTTTAATATTGCCATTATTAAGACAAATTTTTATTTTTATTTTATGTGTATGGATATTTTGCCTGAATGTATGTCAGTGTACCCTGTGTTTGCCAGGTGCCCAAAGAGGCTGGAAGAGGGTATCAGAGCCCATGGAACTGGAGTTTTACACAGCTGTGAGCTACCCTGTGAGTGCTGGGAATTGAACCTAGGTCCTCTGGAAGAGCCGCCATTGCTCTTAACTGCTGAGCCATCTCTCTAGCCCCCATTAAGACAACTTTTTATTTGTTCATCCTGTTATGGTGCACAACGACTTACATAACACCTACGTAAAACCTTGACCATAATGCATAACCTGAAGCTAGTCAAGAAGTAGCAGGAAAAGTAAGTCAAGGAATATTTTTCCAAAATTCTGGCCCGAGCTGGGCATGGTGTTGTACATCTGTAATCCCTGCACATGGGGTACTGAGGTACAAGGCTGTCAAGTTGAGGACCAGCCTGGACTGTATTCAGAGATGATGTCTCTCAAACAATTCTCATGAGTTTATACTCGCCAAAGGTTGCGAATTTCAAATGAGACTTAGAGACCCTTGGCGACTGAGTGCAGCATGCAGTAGCCCGGGGTTGGATCCTATTTTACATCCCTTCTTTTTTAGTGGAACACTAGTCCACAGGTCAGATTTAAGTGAAGGTCCATAAATTAGCTTCCTGAGCTTGGATGATTCTACTTTAGTAACTTGGTAACTTTTTAAATGTGCTGTTATCTTTTTCAAGGAGAACGGAACATGGTATGTGTAGCTGGGTCTCCCAAAAACCCACTGAAACCCGCAGAGGGAGTGGCAGCACAGAGTTCGTCGTTAACGTGGAGAATCTAGACGAAAGTATTTGTGAACTGTTGTGCTTGTGAATTTCCTGTAAATCGGGAATTTCAAATAGAAAGCTAAGTAGTAGTTTCGGTTAACAGCTCGGAGCTGCAAACTGCTAAGCTCAGGAGGGCTGCTGGTGCCTCTAACTCAGCCCTGCCCCCTTTGACATGAAAAAAGCACCTCTCCTGTCTTGATGAGCAGCAAGCACTACCTTTGAGTACAAAGAACCTAGCATGGTATAGAGTGTGTCACTGCTGTAGTGTGCTGGATGACACCTCAGCCACTCTGAACAGTAGTCACCTTACACGAAAGGTCTCTGCAAATGTGGTTAAGAATCTTGGAACCACGCCGTGGTGCACACCTTTAATTTCAGCACTTGGGAGGCAGAAATTAAAGTGAGTTTGAGACCAGCCTGGTCTACAGAGCTAGTTCCAGGACAGCCAGGACTACACAAAGAAACTCGTCATGAAAAAACCAAAACCAAAACAAACGAAAAAGGAATATTGAGCTAGAGCGATGGGGGTGGGGTGCTGAGGGAGTGTCTAAGAACAGTCACAGTAAGACACGGGTGACAGCAGGTGGTGGGTGTGAGGCAGCGAGGCCCTGCAGGCAGTGGCCAGAGTGCCTGCTGGAGCCGCAGAGCAGAGATTCCCCAGGAATTCTGGAAGATAAAGGACCTGCCAACAACTTCATTTCTGGATTGTAGTACTGGCTTGGGACTTCTGGCTCTAGGGAGCGATAAAATGTTATAGTAGCCCTAGGAAACGGATACAAGTGTCGAGTCCACCCTCTATCTCTGCCCACTAGAAACTGTTTGGAACTGGTTTGTGTCCGGGAGTGGCCAATTTTTTAAGTGTTCCAAATGCACTTAAGGGAGGTTTTTTTTTTTTCTGCTCTTAAGCAAATAACCTCCCATCCATGCTCATGCATGCGCCCCTAATTAAACTCAGTGAGACACACACAAGGACATGAAATTAGGAGACAACTTGGGAAGAGGGGTTCAGTGAAGCTGGAAAAGCATAGAGGATAATGGGGGATATGATCAAAATATGGGGTCTTTAATTAGGGAGGGGAGCCTTAAATAACAGTAAGGGTATATGAAAAATTCGCAAGAAATCATACTATTGACTATACCTAAAAATACCTATAATACAGGTAAGTCCGTATGCTTCCCTTATATAAACTAAGTGGAATTTCCCCATCCAGACTGACAGTGTTCTCCCCAGAAGCCAACAAAACCCCAACACCTTGCACAAGAATCCCTCTTGAGTTCTTGGTCAGAGTGGTCTGTGACAGTCCTGAAACGCCATAGGCTATTGGCATTGCCCTTACTTGATCCCTGGAGGTGAAGGGTAGGTCCCTACTATTGAAGTCATCATATACCCACCCTATATACACACAGGAACCAGAGGACCCAAGCTGGTCTGGCCTCAAAGCCTCTTCCCTGAGGACTAGCTTTCATGATTACTGAAGAAGTCATGCAAGCTTCCAAAGGAACCACCCGCTCCTCTGTTGGATTTAAGGCCTCTCAACCAGAGGGACATTAGGTTTGATACTGGAAACCTGGGGCTATTTCAAGTCTTGGATCTTGGAAGAGTGCCTACAAATGCTACTTTATTAAACTGGCCTAGTCCCTGACTCCATTCTAAATACTTGTCCTTATACCCACAGACAGGTATAGTTCTCACCCCTCATTAAGGAAACTTCGCTTGCAACAAATAGAGACCATTACAGAATCCCACAACCAACCCAAATAGGGCTGTGGAGCCCTGACAGGACTATAAATGTACAACACGAGGCCTGAACCTGGGTGCTGAGATCAGCAGAGGGAGGTGGAAAGATTGTAAGAGCCAGAAGAGCAGGGAGTTTTCTGTGAGATTATCTCCTAGAAATGTCATTCCCACAACAGAATCCTATGATTTTGTGCTGTTGGTTTCTTTTTTTACGTGTGTGTGTGTGTGTGTGTGTGTGTGTGTGTTTGTGTGTGAACATCAGAGGCAGCTTATGGAAATCAAGTCTTTTCTACCATGTGTGTTATGGGAGTTGAACTCAGATCCTTAAGCTTTGCAGCAAGCACCCTTCCCTGCTGAGCCATCCTCTGCTGACTTCATTGCAGCAGTGTATTCCACTTTTGATTAGGTTCTGTCTCTGTCTCTAGTTTGGAAGTTGTATGTAGTACCCTCTGATGTTCACTCCTAAACTTTCCTGATCTCTTTTTGGAGCCCAATCCAGCTGACAGTTTTCTGGTCCCTGAATGCCCTCTTGCATCATAAGGACTTAAGAGCAGCCCTTTTGTGATTATATATGATTGTGAATCAAAATTCTAATCTCTGTTTTTAAAGTCCCATGTATTGATATTTTCATGATTCTTATATGCACACACGTTTATATAAAAATGACTGGCCTAAGGAGGATGGTTTAGTATAAGGAGCCTGCCTTGCAAGCCAGGGTCCTAAGTTCCTCTCCCTAAAAACTGTGTGGAAATGCCAGCCATAGTGACACACATCTGTCACCCCATAAAAATAAACTGTCCCACAAGATCAACTCCAAAAACTCAGTTGCCTTCCTATACACTAAGGATAAGGAAGCAGAGAGGGAAATCAGAGAAGCATCACCTTTCACGATAGCCACAAATAGCATAAAATATCTTGGGGTAACTCTGACCAAGGAAGTGAAAGATCTATTTGACAAGAACTTTAGGTCTTTGAAGAAAGAAATTGAAGAGGACACCAGAATATGGAAGGATCTCCCTTGCTCTTGGATTAAGAGGATCAGCATAGTAAAAATGGCAATTCTACCAAAAGCAATCTATAGATTCAATGCAATTCCCATCAAACTCCCATCAAAATTCTTCACAGATCTGGAGAAGACAATAATCAACTTTATATGGAAAAACAAAAAAAAACCAGGATAGCCAAAACAATCTTATACAATAAAGGATCGTCTGGAGGCATTACTATCCCTGACTTCAAACTCTATTACAGAGCTACAGTATTGAAGACAGCCTGGTATTGGCATAAAAACAGAGAAGTCAACCAATGGAATCAAATAGAAGACCCTGACTTTAACCCAAAAACCTATGAACACCTGATTTTCGATAAAGGAGCTAAAAGTATACAATGGAAAAAAGAGAGCATCTTCAACAAATGGTGCTGGCAAAACTGGGTGTCAATCTGTAGAAGAATGAAAATAGATCCATATCTATCACCATGCACAAAACTCAAGTCCAAATGGATTAAAGACCTCAATATCAGTCCGAACACACTGAACCTGATAAAAGAGAAAGTGGGAAGTACTCTACAACACTTCTACGTATAACCCCAGCAGCACAGACATTAAGGGCCTCATTGAATAAATGGGACCTCCTGAGACTGAGAAGCTTCTGTAAAGCAAAGGACACTGTCACTAAGACAAAAAGGCAACCCACTGACTGGGAGAAGATCTTCACCAACCCCGCAACTGACAAAGGTCTGATCTCCAAAATATATAAAGAACTCAAGAAACTAGACCGTAAAAGGCTAATCAACCCAATTATAAAATGGGGCACTGAGCTGAACAGAGAATTCTCAACAGACCAAAAGACACTTAAGGTCATGCTCAACTTCCTTAGCGATCAGGGAAATGCAAATCAAGACAACTTTAAGATACCACCTTACACCTGTCAGAATGGCTAAAATAAAAAACACCAATGATAGCCTTTGCTGGAGAGGTTGTGGAGAAAGGGGTACACTCATCCATTGCTGGTGGGAATGCAAACTTGTGCAATCACTTTGAAAAGCAGTGTGGCGGTTTCTCGGAAAATTCGGGATCAATCTACCCCTGGACCCAGTAATACCACTATTGGGAATATACCCAAGAGATGATGCCCTATCATACAACAAAAGTATATGCTCAACTATGTTCATAGCAGCATTGTTTGTAATAGCCAGAACCTGGAAACAACCTAGATGTCCTTCAATGGAAGAATGGATGAAGAAAGTATGGAATATGTACATATTAGAGTACTACTCAGCAGTAAAAAACAATGACTTCTTGAATTTTGCATGCAAATGGATGGAAATAGAAAACACTATCCTGAGTGAGGTAAGCCAGACCCAAAAAGAGGAATATGGGATGTACTCGTTCATATTTGGTTTCTAGCCATAAATAAAGGACATTGAGCCTATAATTCGTGATCCTAGAGAAGCTAAATAAGAAGGTGAACCCAAAGAAAAACATAGGCATCCTCCTGAATATTAACCTTCATCAGGTGATGAAAGGAGACAGAGACAGAGACCAACATTGGAGCACCGGACAGAAATCTCAAGGTCCAAATCAGGAGCAGAAGGGGAGCATGAGCAAGGAACTCAGGACTGCGAAGGGTGCACCCACACACTGAGACAATGGGGATGTTCTATTGGGAACTCACCAAGGCCAGCTGGCCTGGGTCTGAAAAAACATGGGATAAAACAGGACTCACTGAACATAGCGGACAATGAGGACTACTGAGAACTCAAGAACAATGGCAATGAGTTTTTTTTTAAATATTTATTTATTTATTTTATTATGTATATAGTATTCTGTCTGTGTGTATGCCTGCAGGCCAGAAGAGGGCACCAGACCTCATTACAGATGGTTGTGAGCCACCACGTGGTTGCTGGGAATTGAACTCAGGACCTTTGGAAGAGCAGGCAATGCTCTTAACCGCTGAGCCATCTCTCCAGCCCGGCAATGGGTTTTTGATCCTACTGCACGTACTGGCTTTGTGGGAGCCTAGGCAGTTTGGATGCTCACCTTACTAGACCTGGATGGAGGTGGGTGGTCATTGGACTTCCCACAGGGCAGGGAACCCTGATTGTTCTTCGGGCGGACGAGGGAGGGGGACTTGATGGGGGAGGGGGAGAGAAATGGGAGGCGGTGGCGGGGAGGAGGCAGAAATCATAAATAAATAAATAAATAAATAAATAAAATAAACTGTCCCTTGTTTACTAGCTCCTCACATGCCTTTCCCTTGTCACCCCAGACCTTAATAAATTGGCATCACTTTTTTCTTTATTGGTATTATTTCAAACAGTAGTGTGATTTACATCTCTGACAATATCTTAAAAGACCGGGATTCCCCCAGCTCCGCTGTGAGTCTGGCAGTCACTATCAGAGAGATGACACCTGACTTGCTTGCTGTTCCAGGTTTTATGTAGGTGCATCGGAGTGTGCCATTTTTTATCAGCTGGCTTGGTGTGAAATCTCTCCAGTTTCTTGTCCTCTTTTCATTTCTGAAAGGTGAGTGGACATCATCTGCTTGTGTCCTGCTCACTGCCAAGGCTTCCTCCTGCCGTTGGTCCACACATTCTCAGATCCCCTCACGCATCTTGCTGCCGCTGGATCTAATTGTCACAGCTTTTCAGTCCAATTATGGTCCCTGGTTTTCTAAACTGTTGGTTTTCTTCCACATTTACTTTCCTTATTAGGCCAACCCTTTTGTTCACAAAATAGACGTGTGTGTGTGTGTGTGTGTGTGTGTGTGTGTGTGTGTGTGTGTTGTTTTGGTATTTATCACTGACTTTATTTTTTCTTTTTTAGTTTGTTTTGAATTTTCTTGTTTTTTTTTTCCAAGAGAACACAAAATTGAATGGGTAGAGAATATATCACTGAAATATATTTTGTGAAAAATATTTCTTTAAATCTTTCAGTTTTTAAAAATTCAGTTTTCAGGGGTTGAAGGGAGGCTGTTCAGTGGTAGAACATTTGCTTAGCATTGGTGGGGCACTGGGTTCCATCCCCAGCACCATACAAAATAATAAACAAATGCAATTCAGTGTACATTGTGTATGTAACAATATGCTGGCACTCTTATCACCTATGTCTAGCAATTCTAATGGCTTTAATTTCTGTTGTTGGCTTTTAGCTTTTTGAGGCAGGACCTTTCCATGTAGCTCAGGCTGGCCTGGAGCATGTTATGTAGCTCAGGCTAGTTTCAAACTCACAGCAATTCTGTCCTCACCTCTGACGTCACAGACGTGCACCACCCGCCAGGTCCAGTAGCTTTAATGCTTCCCACTCTAAATACAGCATTTGTATTTTTCATGGTTTGTTTTCTTTGGGGTGTGTGTGTCTGCTGTGTATGCATGTGTGTGCGCTGCTTTTAAAGCGTTTTGAAACACATCAGGTGGGGTGCACTGAAGCACACGTCGGGATGTGGGCGCTAGGGCGTGGGCATTGGTCAGAGGACAGCTTTGCTGTGTTGGTTGTCTGCTTCCACACTTATGTGCTTCCCAGAGGGTGAGCCCTCGTCACTAAATTTGCTTGGCAAGTGTCTCTACCTGCTAAGCCATCTTGGTGGTCCTGTTGTTTTGTCTTTCTTGTGGTCGGGGTGTGGGGGACACACACAAGCATGCACGCATTCATGCACATGTACACACACCACATGTGTGGGGGTGCTCTCAGGGACCAGAGGAAGAGTTACGTGACTGTGAGCTTCTTGATGTGAGTGATGGGGATGGAACTTGGGTCCTGTGCAAGAGGAGAAGACACTTTTACTGGCTAAGCCATGATCTTCCCAGCCCTATCATTTTGTGTTTCTGTCCCAAGTCCTGTTTGGCTTACTGTGTTACTCCGAGGGCTCTGCCGGGATGTTCCTTTGCAGCTCAAAGCTTCCTTTCTCCTTTTCTGAGCCTGGGGCTTCTGACAAGCTGGCACGACTCCATCCCCGTGTGAGGCAACTGTCTCGGCTCAGCTCTTATGCTTTCTAGAGATTTCTGTAATTAGTCTCCTGTCCCCACATTGGGTTTCAGCAGTACTCTCAGGGGAAGCTACTGGGTTCCTATTCTCACTACCCATTGATTTCAGCTTCTTAATATGTTCTTCCCCTTTTGGCTTAGTGAGTCTTCTGGCCCTTAGAGAGCTGACTGGTTTCTTGTGAATCTAGCCTTGCATTAAAATGCTCAGAGTGTTAACTAATTCGTTTTGCAGGGATTTGGGTCTGGACCAATTATTTGTTTTGTGTTTAAATTGGTGGGTATTGATAGAGATATAAAAACAGCACGCAGAAACGAGACTTCTGCAGAGGCCGAAGGGGAAACAGAAAGAGCTTCCAGCTGGCTCTGGCAGGGCCTTGAGACCCTCCCTTCGTCCTCGCCTAACTTTACAGGAAGCTGCAGATTCCTGCCACTCCTGCCAGAAGCCTCATGGAGTTCTTCCTCTTTTCTCTCTCCCTCCCCTTGTTCTTACAGATTGGATGTTTGGCTAGCCACTCTCTGTTATTGTAAAAATAACTTTAAATACATGGAACGATCAACTTGAAAAGAGGAAAAGTTTATTTGCATTCACAATATTATTTATTTATTTATGTTGGTTTTTCCAAGATAGGGTTTCTCTGTGTAGGTTTGGAGACCGTCCTGGAACTCTCACTGTAGACCAAGCTGGTCTCCAACTCTACCTCCCGAGTGCTGAGATTAAAGGCATTCACCACCACTACCTAACCCACAATTTTTAATAATTTTTATTTTTATTTTATGTGTATGGATGTTTTGCCTGCATGTAGAACTGTAATCAGTGCCTGAGGAGGCCAGAGGAGGGCATCAGATCATCTGGAACTGGAGTTACAGGTGGTTGTGAGCATCGAGCCCGGGTCCCCTACATAAGGAGCCAAGTGCTCTTAACTGTGAGGTCATCTCTCCAGCCCCCACAATTTTTTCTTTTAATTTTTTAAGGTTCTGATCTTCTCTTGACGTGTTTATGTGGAACCCGAGCTTTGGGGCGTGCTAGGCTAGCATTCCATTTCCTGAGCTTCACTCCCAATCCTTCTCTTGTGCCTCAGGCTGCTCTAGAGCCGCGTGAGAAGATGACCTTGAATTTCTGATTGCCTTAGTTCTGAAAATCCTGCCACTGCCCCCAGCACTAGCATTCCAGATATACACAACTTTGCCCATTGCCTTTTTTAGGTGGGTCTGGGAATTGCCTCTTTTAGGTGAGTCTAGGGCTTCCTGCACACCAGCCAAGCTGTCTACAGCTGAACTTATCTCCAGCCCCTGGGTCACAGCTCTAGAGGTTATAGTCTATGATCTTGGCTCCATTGCTTTCGGGATGAGCAGTTTTCATGATGGGGGCTGTGGAGAGGAATGGGGTCACCTCAGGAAGTCAGCAGAAAGAAAGAGTAGGTGCCAGCATCCCCATGTACCCCTCACCAAGGGCTCATTCCCTTGTGACTGAAAACTTACAACCAGGCCCATCTCCTAGAACCTCCCTGAGCCCTCAAGATTGCCTTTAAAGTATAGGCTTTTGGGGTACACTTACCTAATACACAGCAGATAGCTCCTGTTCCCACAATTACTGGGGTGCATCTTAAATCTGTTTTAGTCCTACAAGAAAATGAGCAAGAAGAGTTCCCAGAAAGCCCCTTCCTCCCACAGGTTATTGCAGAATGATACACTGTGACTGACAAGGGACAACGTTATGTTGTTACACTAAAGGACTTCACCGTTGGGTTCACCCTTTTCTATGAATTCCAGCTAACTGTGGCGTATGTTCCCCCACTGTCATGTCACATTCAATGGTTTCCATTCCCTGAACATCCCTTGTGGTTCACCTAAGCATCTGTCCCCTCCTCCACAATCAACCTTTTGGCTCTGACCCTTTTACTGCCTTTGGAATTTTGCCTTTCCTGGAGTGTTATGTAGGCAGGACCCTACAGTGCTGTGCTTTATCACCGTGCATTGAAGCTTAGTATCTTTTGAGGCCATGCTTGCTATCACTTCCTACTACCTCCTGAAGGACATCTTTATTGCTTCTGACCTGTGCACTACCAACTGTGGGTTGTTTGCCCTTGGAGACACGGCTGTGGGTTGTGACCCCTGCTCAACCTCATGACATCCTATACGACATTCACTAGTGCTGAAAAGGGTAAAAATTCAGAATCCAAAGCATCATTCATTCTGTATTCGTACCACTTTTACACCATTTTCAAGTCAAAAACTTTTAGGTTGAATCACTGAAAGAGACCAATTTGTGAATAAAGATTACTTAAGGGTGTATTAAGTGAGTATATTGAGACATAGGAGTCAATTAAAATTCCTAGGACAGTTGTTGGGTTGGACTGGGAGTGATGGGGGATGTGCTGATAGTTCAGTCTCCAAGCCTACAGAAAGCTAGGCCAGCCGTCGTGACGTCTTGGGGGATGATTTTTCCGAGTTATCTCTGCGTTGTCTTAGGGCCACTTATTCTAGAACCTTCTTGGGACTGTTGAGATGGCTCAGTGGGTAAAGGTGCTTGTTGCCAAGTCTGATAACCTGAGCATGATCCCAGGGACCCATATGGTAAAAGGAGGGAACTGATGGCCACAAGTTGTCCTCTGACTTCCACATGTGTGTTCACGCATGCGTGCGCACACACTAAATTTAGTAAAAATAAGTAAAACCTCCACCAAACCTTCATGACCGCTGTTACCCCTCCGAATCTCCCTGTCTGCTCTCCACAGTTCCACATCCAAAGAGACAGTTAACTGCTCCCTGCAGCTTGGGGCTCTGTCTGTTTCTCCAGCATTTACAGTGGTGCTAGCACTGGCAGCTCCAGTTCCCTGCTGGAGTCTGGGGAAACACCCTCAGTCCCTCAAACTTGCTTGCAGTTGGTGCAGACTTGAAAGCCTCACAGTGAACTTGCTCCCGAGCCAGCAGGATCCCCTTACAGTCCTTCGAGCTGGGGCTGTCTTCATGCAGGAGCATCCCTGGCAGCTGTGAACATAGTGTGTCATTATTTTCCTTGGTTTGGACTTCTCAGGAGTACAGCAGCAGGCACTCCGCATACTACAAGTGATTGAAACAGGGAGTTTTGGCAAGACTCTGGTGTGAAAATCGGCTTCTGAAAATAGGCTTATATGTAGCGCACTCTGAACCATATGTAAGAGCCAGCAGCCCTTAAAGCATCTCTCTGTTTTCCAGCCAGGAGCTGGGATAGAAATTGAGCAAACTGGTCTCCTGCAGCAGAAACCAAGCAGCCGCAGAATGGACAGAGCACTCTGCAGGTGCTTGCAACCTGACACCAAGTGTCGTATATGCAGATTGCTGGGTACGCCCCAGAACTACTGACCAAAATTGTGACAGGGCCTGGAATAGGCAATTTTTCTGAAGTTTTAAAAACTTGTTATTTGAAAATGTACTTCATCCATGAATACAATGTATCTTAATTACATCCACTCCTCATTCCTCTCTATCCATTTCACCCTGGGTCATCATATCTACTACTTTCCAATGTAATGTCCTCCTTTTCTTTCTTTTTCTTTCTTTAAAAAAAGTTTCTCAGTGGAGCTCTGGCTGGAACTTGCTATGTAGACCAGGTTGGCCTTGAACTTATAGCAATTCACCTGTCTTTCCTTTTCTTTTAAAAATATTTATTGTCTTTGTGTGTGTGTGTGTGTGTGTGTGTGTGTGTGTGTGTGTGTGTGTGTGTATGAATGCCTAAATGTGCACATGTGTGTGTGCAAAATCTGCAAAGATGCTGGATCCTCCTGAACTAGACTTCCAGGCAGTCGTGAGCCACCTGGTGTGGGTTTTGGGAACCACACCAAGGACCGCTGGAAGAGCAGTAATTCTTAATAGCTGACCTACCTCTCCAGCCTCATTTTCATTCACTAATTAACAAGGGAACTAATTGATTAAACACACTGAGCAGCTCAATTAATGCTGCTCTATGCACATCCACTAATGTAGTAGCATTTCAAATGTATTTTAATAAAGTTTGCCTGAAGATTGAGAGTAAACAGCCCCACTGGCCAGCCTTACAGACCAGGGAATGGTAACATGCTAGTTGCCTTCAATCCCAGGGGTGCCCGCTTTTACTCCAGAACTAGAGAGGATTATAAAATAAGACCCCTGGAGGTAGGATTGCCATTTTTGGATTGAGGTTGCGCTAAGAGACAGTGACTGACTTTTGCTTTTTGGATCTTCAGGTGGAACCCCAATTTCTCTTAAGTTTTTATTAATTGTGCTTCACACTAAGGTCTGAGTTACCTACTCATGCCACACTCCCAGAGAAGAGTGCCTCCCTTCCCAGCAGTCACTGCCTGCCAGTAGCTCCTCATCTAGGGCTCAGGAGTGGAAGTAATAGGGATTTTTTAACAAAATATTTTCATAATTTTAAATTATTTGTATGTGTCTGTGTGTGTGTATGCATATACGTGCAGGTGCCCACAGAAGCCGGAGGTGCTGGGTCCTCTGGAGCTGGAGCTACAAGTGGCTATAAGCCGCCTGACATGGATGCTGTGAATTAAACTCTGGTCTTCTAGAAGAGCAGTTTGTGCTCTTGACTGCTGAGCCATCTCTCTCCCGACCTGTAATATGCATTTTTACCACCTCCCCTCGTGGCCCTGATGCAGATGGTTTTTCAGCTACATATGGAGAAAGTCTGGCTTCAATGAGGGTCAAGGCAGGAAGCAAAGTGACCTATCATAGGGTAATCACTGGGAAGAGAGGAACAGAGCAACACACAGTGAGGGCTGTGGGAACTGAGGACCCCAGCCACAGACAAGATAGTTACTTGCAAAATCCAGCTCTGGTCCAGACACTTGTTAAACATTGCTTCCAACCTCTGAGATCAAAGTCATTGTCACAGTGAATACTCAGACAGAAGATAGAAGCCAATAGTACGACAGACAGGACAGTGTAATTGGAGGGTAATTTTCTAGGGACTGGTGAGTAGCTCATCAGTAGATGCAGGGCCTGGATTTGATCCCAGGCATATAAACTGGCCATGATGGCGCATTCCTGTCACGTTAGCGCTACGAAGGTAGAAGCAGGAGGGCCAGGAGTTCAAGGTCATTCTGGACTACGTAACAAGTTCAAAGCCTTGGTTATATGAACCTGGCTCAAACATCAGCATCCTTAACCATTATAGGGCTTAATGAGCAGGGTGAAGAACTCTGAAGACTCGGGCACACATGGTCAGAACTGGCAGAACAGCAAAAGAAACAGATCAGGCTTGGCTCTGGTTTCTGGGATGGATTCTGGGAATAATATGGCCAGGTTTTGCTGAATGGTAGAGAAGTTTGCCGAAGGTGAGCCTTGGAAATGCATAGTGGTACTTGGGATGTTGAAGTGATTCCCACAGCATCAGTTGAGGGAAGGCACTAGTGTGCCAGAGTTGCCAAAACGAATTACTACAGGTGGGGTAGTTGAAAGAAAGTTTAATTATTCAGAGACCAGAACAGGGAGGTGCTTCTCCTCAACACAGATGTCCTTCCTTGCCCTCTGCGGCCTCTGGTAGTTTTAGGTTGTGGCGGTATCTCAACAGCCTCTCTCTCCTCATGGCATGCTGGTGAGTGAGTTTCTATGTCAACCTGGCACAGGCTAGAGTCAGGTAAGAAGAGGGAAACTAAGTTGAAAAAAAAATGCTTCCTTAAGATTGGCTTATAGGTAAGTCTGTGGAAATATTGTCTTAATTAGTGATTGATGTGGGATGGGCCAGCCCAGTGTGAGTGGTGCCATACCTGGGCGGGCGGCTCTGGGGTATGCAAGGAAGCAGGCTGAGCAAGCCATGAGGAACACGTTGGTAAACAGTATTCTACCACAGCCTCTGCATCAGCTCCTGCCTCCAGGGTCCTGCCTTGAATATTCTGTCCTGACCTCCTTTGATGACGGACTGTGATGTGGAAATGGAATCAAATTAAACACTTTCTTCTCCAAGTTGTTTTTGGTCATTATGTTTAACCACAGCAGTGGTGACCCTAAGACCTGGTTTTCTCTCTTGTGTCTCTCTGCTCCTCTGTCTCTTCTTAAAAGAACATCAGTGGGTGGAGTAGGACCCACTCTGATCCCATAGGCCCTCGTCTTAAATCCCGCACTTCTGCAAAGATCTTATTCAGAGATAAGGTCACTCACAGTTTGAGTGACTGTGAATTTGGGGGATACACTGTTCAACCAAGGACAGAGGAGTATCCAGGACCGGAGAGGAGAGCTCTGTATTAGCTAGTTTTCTCTGACACCTGACAGAGAAATGTCTTACAGGGGAAGAGATTTCTTCTGGATCAATTTTCTGGTTCACAGGGTTTCAGGTCAGCACTGTAGGTAAGGCATGACCACGGAAGCACTCCTTCCATAGTGCTGGGAGTGTGTGTGTAGGCCTTCTCACACCTCCAAAGCCAAGGGCAGAGAACTGGAGCACAGTAGGAGGTGGGAATAACCTTCAAGGGCCCTCTCCTTGTAGACTGTGTCTTCTGGCGAGGCATCCCTCGCTGGAGGATTCACAACGTCTCAAACAGCGCCCCCAGCTGGGGACAGTGTATTCAAGCACACCTCGGCTTGGTTAGGGCCATTCCACATTCAAACCATAACAAGCTGAGATCTCCCGCAGGCCCCTCCACTAATGAAGCTCAGTCCTGCGCCAGGCAGCAGGGAGAGCTGCTGAAGTGTGCACACAAGACGGGGAACAGTGGCTTTGGAGCTGAGAGCTGGCACAGCCCAGCCCTGGGTCAGTTGATGGTGTAGTTGGCCACTAGTTAGTTCCCTGCTGCTCAGTCCCGAAATAATATTACATTTACTGTCTCTTTACTCTTTTTTTCTTCTCTCTCCCAAGTCTGCGTACATTTTTTAAACACACTGTGTCTTATTGAGAGGACTTTTATGTCTGAATATGTCCCTATTGCATATCTGTAATCCTTTTCTGACCAGGATGGCTTCTTAAAATACTAAGTGCTTCTCAAAAACTTAAGCGGCAAATATAAATTCCGCCAGTAATTGGGATCAGTCACCTCAGATGAAAGAATAGAGCTTTTCCTTGCTTTTCAGTTCAGTGACATAAAGAACCCAAGATGGCCAGGTGGCAGTCTTACATGCCCACTCAATGGGAATATTGTTTCACTCCTCCACACCCTCTTAGAGAGCACGACTGTTTCTAGGTGGTGGGGATTTGATTCCGTGGACTTGAGTCCACTGGTGTATTTCCTTTGCTGCGAAGTGATTTCCTTGATCAGGAGCTGCAAATACCCTGAGGATGCCGTTGGTGAATAAGACATTTGAGCATCCACAGATGCTCTCGCTGGCCAAAGCAGCGTGGGCCAGGAAGGTTTCCAGAGTGTGTTTACACTCCAGTGAGAATGAGCCTCTATCCTCATCAAAATGGAAAGGGGCCACGTAGTTATTCTGTCACCAAGTGACTTGGTGGCTGCCTGGAGCATGGTGACATGTGGAGGACTCCATAATGGGTCACAACATTTGCAGATTAGGTTTGAAATAGTAGCAGTAGCCAGTTAAGTGTTGGCAGGGAGAATTCATGTCATTGAGTCCATACATATCCTCCATCCCTGTCACAGTGTCTATGTTTAGACAACTAATTGGACAGGCCTGAGAAGAGGCTGGCATTGATAGGGCATGTCCTGTATCAAGTGATTATAAAAACCTCCTCTACAGGGAGCAGGAAGGCCTTTGTTGAGCCTTCACACTGTACACAAACATGTTCGTTATTTGTCACCCGCTTCACTTTCCCCCAGACTGCCTTGTCACAAGTCTTCCCGTTGCTGGTCAAGTGTCTTCACTATCCAGGGAACCCAATACCCACTCTTCATGACTCAGTACAGCAATCTCTCACCACAGAGTGGGCCATCAGTGATGGTTTAAATGGGGACGAGATAGGCATCCACATCCCATTCTTCCAAGGCTTTGATGGTTGCTGAAGCAATCATGGGTCGTTCGACAAGGCTTTGATGGTTGCTGAAGCAATCATGGGTCGTCCGACAAGGCTTTGATGGTTGCTGAAGCAATCATGGGTCGTCCGAGCCTCTTGTGAGTCGAGCATGAGCCACCGTTCCAATTCTCACACGAGTACCACAATCTCTCGCTCTTACTAACTTTTATTACTAGACCACAGAGGTATTTTAGATTCTGAGGAAATAGCTTTAGTTTTTTTGTTAAATCCTGTTGTCTTAGGAGTGGCGGGCTACTTTCCCGGCACCCGGCTAGCTTTACCCGAAATAATTACATGGAAACTGTATTCTTTTAAACACTGCCTGGTCCATTAGTTTCAGCCTCTTAACCCATTTCTAATAATCTATGTAGCACCATGAGGTGCGCTTACCAGGAAAGATCTTAACCTGCATCTGTCTGGAGTGGGCGAACCATGGAGACTGCCTGACTCAGCTCCTTTCTCCCAGCATTCTGTTCTGTTTACTCCACCCACCTAAGGGTTGGCCTATCAAATGGGCCTAGGCAGTTTCTTTATTAACTAACCAACGAAAGCAACAGATTAGAAAGAAATCACTCCCACATCAAAATCCTGTGTGAATATGTGTGTGATGTGAATGAACATGGAGGTATATTTGTGGAAATCAGAAGACAGTTTTGTGGAAATTGTTCTGTTTTCCACCTCTACGCTGTTTCTGGGGATTGAACTCAGGTCATCAATCTTGCATAAGCAAGTACTTTACCCACTGAGCCATCTTGATGACCTTAACTTCAGTCCTGAGTCCAGGCCCTAAAATGTGTGGGAATTTAATCTTTTAAAAATGTAATCGTTAACTGAATATAGGCGTTTAGATCAATTTACATTATATACATGAAGTCTAGAAACTGACGGGTCACGTCTGTTCACTGTGAAAATGGAGGCCAGGATTTTGGCCGCTACTCCTAGAAGTTCTTTGTTTCAACTAATATCATAATTGGTCAGACATTGGGCATGGAGATGACTGGCAGCGCTCACACTGGAACAAGGACTAGGGTGTGGGCCCAGCCCCCTTTAATGTTCCTACAGCATTCTGCCCACTGGACAGATGACAAGGGGGAAATGTTCTGGTCTTCTGGACCAGGAAATAGAGGACGGATTAGATGGCAATGGTCACATCTTCATTTTCTCTCCTATAGCCTCTTTTACTTTTCCTCAGATGCCACACAAATAACTCAAATAGAAATGAGGAACTGAAACCCAGGTGTAAATGCCCAGACCATGACGAAATCTTTCTAATGCCATAAACTCACACAGCTCAGGAACTATGAGCATAGAAAGCCTGTTTTGGTCAAACTAGAATTGACTACTCATCTTACTAGTGGCCCAGATGTTTTCATATTTTCTATGTGACATTGTTACTGTGGGCATTGATAAAAATTCAAGCGATCATTTTGTTTGTTTGGGTTTGTTTTGACTTAGACCTTCAGGTAGCCCAGGCTGAGCTCAAATTAGCTACATGGCTAAGGCTGGCTTCAGAATGATCCTGCTACCTCTACCTCCCAAATGCTGGGACTGCAGGTGTGCTGTCATATCCAGGTGTGTTTCTGGTCTGTTTACTTGCTTGCTTTGTTTTTTAAAGAAAGGGTTTTTCTGTGTAGCTCTGATTGACCTTGAACTCAGAGATCCACCTGTCTCTGTCTCCTGAGTACCTGGATTAAAGTCAATTCTGTTCTTTTTAAAGTTCTGTGGCCCAGCTCCCAGCTCCTGCAGGCACTCTCTGGGAACACACAGGCCACTCTGACCAAGGAAGCAAGTAGGCTAACTACTGATCTTCACCTCTCCCTTCATTTCTTCAAGTCCAATCTGCTGTCTCCTCCCAAGCTCTGTAGCATGCCTTCTGCTGTGGCCTCTCCTCACTCTCTGACCTCATTCCCAGGGAAATAAGTAGATCTTGGTGGAACACTCTGATCTCCTCCCTCTTATGAAGCACCTCCATTGCCTTCGGCCCATCCCCACTTCTAAGTCTCAGGTGCCAAAACCAAGAAATACATTTTACTCTGTGCCCACACCTAGCAGGACTTCAAATTTTTCCTATAGGCAACACAGTCACCATGCCCTCCTACGAACAAGAGAGGAAACAGAAGAAACCAAGGAACGAAACACCCAATCAACAAAGACAAGACTAGAGATTAGTACCTAGAATTACAATCTTCCCAACCGCAGAAGCTTAGAAGCCAGCAAAGAAAAGCCCACAATCAAGCCAGGCAGTGGTGGCGCATGCTTTTAATCCAAGCACTTGGAAGGCAAAGGGAGGTGAATCTTTGAGTTCGAGGTCAACCTGGTCTACAAAATTTTAAACACACACACACAGCAAAACAAAAAACCAACAATCAATACCAGCCAGAACAATATGTCCCAACTTGAGACCAACAACCCTACCAAAGCATTCCTGAATAGTCCAGAATAATTGAAGCATGAGTAAAAGACCTTAAAACAGCCTTTATGATAGAGGTCCTTAAAGAGGAAACAAATTCCTTCAATACATCTATGAAAACACAAATAGTGGAAGGAAATGAATAAAATTTTTCAATAAAATCCTGAAAATGAAAATAAAATTGAAAAAAACGCAATGAAGATAATCTGGAAACAAAAAATTTAGGAACTCAAACAAGAACCCCAGAGTCAGCATCACCAACAGAATACAAGAGATGGAAAAGACACTTACAGGCATTAAAGACATGACAGACGATACATTGGTCAATAAAAATGTTAAATCTAAAGAGTTCCTAGCACAAAACATACAGGAAATCTAGGACACTATGAAAAGACTAAGTGCAAATATGATAGGAATAGAGATAGGAGAAGAAACACAAATCAAAGGCACAGAAAATATTTTCAACAAAAATCATAGAAGAAAATTTCTCCAAAGAATAATATGCCTATCAAAGTACAAGAAGCATGTAGAATACCAAATAGATTAGACAAGAAAAAAAGTCTCCTTGGCACATAATAATCAAAACACTAAACATACAGAACAAAGAAAGAATATTAAAAGCTACAAGGGAAAAAGACCAAGTAACATATGAAGGCATACCTAGTAGAATTATACCTGACTTCTCAATGGAGACTCTAAAAGCCGGAAAAGCCTGGAGAAGGTGCTGCAGACTCTAAGAGACCACAGATGCCAGCGCAGACTACTATATCCCACAAAGCATTAAATTACCACAGGCGGAAAAATAAGATATTCCATGACAAAGTCAAATAAAGAAATATCTACCAACAAATTCAACCCTACAGAAGGTGCTAGAAGGGAAACTCCAACCTAAAGAGTTAAACTACATCCAATGAAACACAGGAAATAAGTAATTCCAGACTATCAAAATAAAAAGAAGGGAAGCCTCCATGCACACACAACAACAATAAAATAACAGGAATCAACAATCGTTGGTCATTGATAGCTCTCAGCATTAATGATCTCAATTATCTATTAAAAAGGCATAGACTGACATAATAAATGAGAAATCAGGATCCATCCTTCTGCTGCATCCAAGGAACACTTAGCATCAAGGATCAATATTACCTAAGGGTGAAGGGTTGGAAAAAGATATTCCAAGCGCAAATGGGCCTAAGAAACAAGTTGGTGTGGCCACTTCAATATCTTGTAAAATAGACTTCACATCAAAACTGGTTCGAACAGATAGGGAAGGATACTCATCAAAGAAAAAAATCCATCAGGAAGACATTTCAATTGTTAACATCTATGCTCCAAATACAAGGGCACCCAAGTTTATAAAAGAAATACTACTATGGTGTGGGATAATTGTCTGTATTCTGTCAATCATGTTATAAATAAATGCTGATTGGCCAGGCAGGAAATATAGGTGGGAAAACCAGACAGGAAGTAGAAATGATGTAAGGAGAACAGGAGAATTCTGGGAAGGAGGAAACTGATTCCTCACACTCCTGCCCGGACCACCAAAGCAGCAGGATGTGATCTGCCCCACTGAAAAAAGGTACTGAGCCACATGGCTAACATAGATCAGAAAAATGGGTTAATCAAGGTGTGAGAGTTAGCCAGTGGGAGGCTAGAGCTAATGGGCCAATCAGCTTTATAATTGATAGAGAGCTATATGTGATTTTCTTTGGGGCTAAACAGTTGTGGGGAACCAGGCAGGGACAAAAATCCCAACAAACAAGCAGGCCAGGTCCCGTCCATGTTACAGAATGGCGCCCACGTGGATAACTGCATCCACAGAAAGCCTGAGAAAGCTTGGAAAAGACTAGAGCAAAACATTTCGGTTTTCAGCCATAGCAGGAAAAAAAAGCTTCTGTTTAAAATGCCAGCTTTCTGGGCCTTCCTGCCAGGGAAAACTCTGACTCTTTCAAGCAGACAGTTCGGACTATGAAGCTATGGATACATTGTTGCAACTTGCTTCCTGGCAAGGACCTTCAAATGCCATAGAGTTGTGACAAAAAACTTCTCCATATTCCTTAGCAAATTAAAGACCCATGTGGTCAGAAAAAGAGAGATATACAGTAAAGAGAGATTCAAAGAGTAAGAAAACCTCTAAATGGTTTACAGTGTGTTAAAAATATATACAGGCTAAAGGTTAAAGTTCTGAGAGAGAGACAGACAGAGAGAGAGAGAGAGAGAGAGAGAGAGAGACAGAGAGAGAGACAGAGAGAGAGACAGAGAGAGAGAGAGAGAGAGAGAGAGAGAGAGAGAGAGAGTAGCCTGGGAGGCAGAGACAGATGGATCTCTTTGAGTTCAAGGATAGCCTGGTTTACAAAGGGAATTCCAGGACAAAGATATACAGAGAACCTGTCTCAAAAAGCCAAAAGTTAAAAGTAAAAATAAAAGAAATAGAGGTTAAAATAAAGCCACGTAAAGATGGAAAATCCACAGAGAATCTTGATACTGTATGTTGTTATGCTCTCTTTGAATTGTTTGAATGCTGAGGAAGGAGCAACAGCTGCTAAAAGATATTTGCTTGTAAATGCTGCAGATAGGTATTTTGAAAATACCTTGCCTTCAAAATTGAAGTCAAAATGTATGTTACTTTGGAGAAGAGATTTTGCTTTTGTTTCCACAGCTTTGATCAAGGAAGACCACCTGAGAAATCTACAGCAGGAATAAATGGCTCAGATGTCTGAGTTCTTCATCCAGAACAGGTTCAAGACTGCTGCCTGAGATGATCAAGACTCACAGGATACTTCAGTCTGGACTTGATCATAATTCTAAATTTTCTTTAGGTCCCCATAAGATTATCAGCACTCCCAACCAGCTGGAAGTAGCCTAGAATACTATGCCCACATTCCCAAAAAATGGACTATGAGCTCAGTTGGTAGAGCATGAGACTCTTAATCTCAGGGTCGTGGGTTCAAGCCCCACGTTGAGCGCCATCTGTTGTAGTAAGAGCGGCGGGGCTGCGTCCCCGGCACCCGGCCGCCTGCACGGCTAGCTTTACCTGAAATAATTACATGGAAACTGTATTCTTTTAAACACCACTTGGCCCATTACATAGTGATGTGGGAGTGTCATATATCAATCTGTTGATTTCATTGGTTAAAAAATAAAGAAACTGCTTGGCTGGCCCTCATAAGTTAAAACATAGGTAGGCGGAGTAAACAGAACAGAATGGTGGGAGAAAGAAGCTGAGTCAAGGAGTCGCCATGATTCTCCCACTCCAGGCAGACGCAGGTTAAGATCATTCCTGGTAAGCCAGCTCGTGAGCTACATGGATATTAGAAATGGGCTAGCCCAGGTGTGAGAGTTAGCCGAGAAAAGGCTAGATGTAATGGGCCAAGTGGTGTTTAAAAGAATACAGTTTCCATGTAATTATTTCGGGTAAAGCTAGCCGTGCAGGCGGCCGGGTGCCGGGGACACAGCCCTGCCGCTCTTACTACAACACTTGATCATAATTCTAAATTTTCTTTAGGTCCCCATAAGATTATCAGCCCTTCCAACCAGCTGGAAGTAGCCTAGAATACTATACCCACATTCCCAAAAAATGGACTATGAATATTTTCCTTTGTTTTTTTTTCTTTTTTTTTAAGAGGGAAAAGTGGTGCGGGAGAATTGTCTGTATTCTGTCAATCATGTTATAAATAAATGCTGATTGGCCAGGCAGGAAATACAGGCTGGAAAACCAGACAGGAAGTAGAAATGATGTAAGGAGAACAGGAGACTTCTGGGAAGGAAGAAGCTGATTCCTCACACTCCTGCCTGGACCACCAAAGCAGCAGGATGTTATCTGCCCCACTGAAAAAAGGTACTGAGCCACTTGGCTAACATAGATCAGAAAAATGGGTTAATCAAGATGTAAGAGTTAACCAGTGGGAGGCTAGAGCTAATGGGCCAGTCAGCTTATAATTTATGGAGACCTATATGTGATTTTCTTTAGGGCTAAACAGGTGGGGGTACTGGGCGGGACAAAAACCCCAACAAGCCGGCCTAGCCCCTCATGTTGCCCTACAGTTTAAATCATATATTGAACCTCACACATTCATAGTGGGAGACTTCAATACCCCACTGTCTTCCAGTAGATAGGCCATCCAGACAAAACCAAACAGAGAAATGCTGGAGCTAACTTAAGTTATAAACCAAATGGACTTAACAGGTGTTTACAGAACATTTTATCCAAACACAAAGAATAGATCTTCTTCTCAGAACTTCATGGAACTTTCTCCAAAATTGATCACATACTGAGATACAAAGCAAATCTCAACAGGTACAAGAAAATTGAAATATCACCCTGCATCCTATCTGACCACCAAATATAATATGTACTCACTCATAAGTGGCTTTTAGACATAAAGCAAAGAAAACTAGCCTACAATTCACAATCCCAGAGAACCCAGACAACAATGAGGACTCTAAGAGAAACATACATGGATCTAATCTACATGGAAAATAGAAAAAGACAAGATCTCCTGAGTAAATTGGGAACATGAGGACCATGGGAGAGGGTAGAAGGGGAAGTGAGAGGAAAGGAGGGGAGGGGAGAAAAATATATAGCTCAATAAAAATATTTTTCAAAAAGTTGCCAGACACACACTGGAAAAAAGACAGCATCTTCAACAAATGGTGCTTTTCAAATTTGATGGCTGAATGTAGAAGAATCCAAATAGATCCATACTTATCATCATGCACGAAACTCAACTCCAAATGGATCAAAGACCTTAACATAAAGCCAAATACACCGAATCTGATAGAAGAGAAAGTGGTCTTTAACTCATGGGAACAGGAAAAGACTTTCTGAATAGAACACGATTAGCACAGGCACTAAGATCAACAATTAATAAATGGAACCTCATGAAAATGAGAAGCTTCTGCATGGCAAAGGCCACCATGATTTAGATAAAGCAGCAGCCTACAGAATGGAAATAGATTCTTTCCAAGTCCCCACCCAATAGAGGGCTAGTGTCCAGAATATATAAAGAACTAAAGAAATTAGGTATCAAGAAAACAAATAACCCAGTTTTTAAAATGGGGTACAGATCTAAGCAGAGAATTCTCAAAAGAGGAAACTCAAATGGCTGAAAAACACTTAAAGAAATGTTTAACATTCTTAGCTATCAGGGAAATTCAAGTCAAAACTCCTTTGAGATTTCATCTTAGATTTGTTGGAATAGCTAAGACCAATATAACAAGTGACAGCTTATGCTGGTGAAGATATGGAGTAAGAGGAACAGTCACCCATTGTGAGTAGGTATGCAAACTCTTACAGCCACTGTGTAAATCAGTGTGGTGGCTGCTTAGGAAGATGGGAATTGGTCTACCTTAGACCCAGCTATACCACTCTTGGGCATGTACCTAAAGGATACTTCATCCTATCACAAAGACACTTGCTCAACCATGTTCATTGCTGTTCTGTTCATAATAGCCAGAAACTGGAAACAACCTAAATGTCCCTCAACAGAATAATGGATTAAGAAAATGTGGTACATTTAACATGAAGTATTACTCACCCATTATAAAATGACATCATGAAATATGCAGGCAAATAGATGAAACTAGAAAAAAATCATCCTGCGTGAGTTATCCTAGATCCAGAAAGAAAGACAAATATGGTTTATATTCACTTATATGTGGATATTAACTGTTAAGTCAATGATAATCAAGCTGCAATCCATAGAACCACAGATGGTGGATATAGATTAAGGAACTAGAAGGAACAGATAGATATCACTAGGAAAGAGAAATAGAATATATAGTTATGGATGAATGGGGGAGGGCTGGAATATGAAGGTCAAGTAGAGACAGGAAGAAATGATTACGGAAGGGAATATAGAAAGAGACTGAAAACTTATGGGGCATTCAAGGGGCAGAATGGTAACCTAATACAGTAAAATTTTCCTAAAATATATACATATATGAAGGTGATCTAAATGAAATCTCCAAATTATGGGGGAGATAGAACCCCAATTTGCCATCTTTTGTTACCAACGAAGCTTCCAGTACTGAGAAGTGGTTACATCTAATTGAGTTGTTGGCTAACAGAGCCCGATGGGAATCCCCAAATAACTCAAACTGTTGCCAGGACTATAGGGTGTTCTCCACAAACTGACAGCAAGACCCCATTGCTGAAGACAACGCCTGCACAACTCACTGGACATGGAGATGTTGACCTGGTACCTACAGTGAGCCTTCATCTCTACATTTCAGCATCTCTGGTACAGAAAGGTACCCTGCAGGCTATCAAAAGCAAAAGGTAAACATCAAGCCAGCCACAACCTAAAAAATTTACTAGGGCAATGGTGGCACAGAGCTTGTGGGAGTAATTAACCTGTACCGAACTGACTTAAGGTCCACCCCATGAGATGGTGACCAAGAACCTGAGACTAGATGTCCTGGGAACCTCTGGTGAACCTAATACTGGTCTAAGAAAAGATAATAAGTGTAGAGATAAAATGACTTAATGATACTTTGCTATACCCATAGATAAGTGCCCTTGTTCACTAGAGAAGCTTCCTTTTGCATAGATGGAAACAAATACAGAGGGAGACCCACAGACAGTCATTATGAAGAGAGTGAGGGACTTTGGAACACTCAGTCCTAAATGGGATGTCTCCATCAAATCCATCCCTGAAGACCTTGGGGAACCCTGCAGAAGAGAAGGTGGAAAGAGAGTAACAACCAGAGAAGATGGAGGACACCGAGAAAACAAGGCCTTCTAAACCAACATGATCAAAGATCATATGAACTCACAGAGACTGGAGCAGCACAGGCAGGAACTGTCCAGGTCAGCACCGGGTCCTGTGCGTGTATATTATGGCTTCCAGTTTAGTATTAGGGGATTCCTGAGTGGGTCTCTGGTTCTTGTGGGTTTTTTTTTTAGGTCCTTTTCCTTCTGTTGGTTTGTCTTGTCCAACTTCCATGTGAAAGTTTTTGTTTTATTATATTTCATTTTGTTGTATGTAGCGAAACACCCCCCCCACACACACACAAAAGAATGAATGGATGATTGGATGGATGGATGGATGGATGGATGAAACATAGCCACTAGGATAAAGGTTAACAACTGAGCTATCATTTATACTTGCTGGGAGAAAGAAAGTCTATTTTCTCCAATAAAGTGACAATGGGTATATCAAACACTCATGTTCAGTGATAGTTAACCAATATATTATGGGCCCTACAGGTTTTGTTTGCTTTTATTTGGCTACAGTTGGGTGGGTTTGTTTGTTTTGTTTTGTTGGTGTTGGTTTATTTTTGTTTTGGGGGGTTTTGTTTGTATTGAATTTCTGTTTTTTGAGAAAGAACTTAAAGCTGGGTGGGTAGGGATGAGGAAAGAATTTGGAAGGACTTTGGAGATGGGAAGACTATCACAAAATATATTTAAATTTTAATTTAAAAAATTGTTTTAAATAATATATTATAAAAGAAACGAAAGAAAGTGCTGTGATTTCAGATGCCAACAGGTCATGGGCTGATTTTTTAAAACATTCCATTAGAGGCTGACTAGGTGCTAATCAGTATTTTCAGAAGCACTTCATTCCAGGAATCTCTATTGCAGTTCAAAAACTATAATCATCAAAAAGAAAGAAATAACACCCTTTAGGAGATGTATCAAGTGTTCCTGAGCCAGAAGCAGGCATCGAATGATTACTAGGTGATGGAGAAAAAAACAGTAAAAATTACAATCCAGCTGCCTCTCTTTTCAGTTCTGGGATAAATCATTTTTCTCTCAATGTCAAGAGTATAACAAAAAAATAGATGCACTGAAAATTGTACTTGAAAGTGGCAGCAATATCAGTACATTGTTTCAGGAACATTGAGCTTGCTACAGCCAAGCACTATTTAGTATTGCCTCGTGGTGTTTTAGTCTCATTAGGAAAAAAATTTAAGAATGGACTCAAAAAGAAGTTCAAGGACAATTTATTAGTTTAAAAGAAAAACACCTGAGCCGGGTGGTGGTGGCGGGTGGTGGTGGCGCACGCCTTTAATCCCAGCACTCGAGCACTTGGGAAGCAGAGACAGGCGGATCTCTGTGAGTTCGAGGCCAGCCTGGTCTACAAAGGGAGTTCCAGGACAGGCTCCAAAGCGACAGAGAAACCCTGTCTCGAAAACAAACAAAAAAAAAACAAATAAACAACAACAACAACAACAAAAAAAAACACTTGAGGGCAGGTGAGTTGTAAATCTCAGCAGGGCTCAGAGGAAGATAATGGAGAAGGGGGAGGGGAGACCATGGCAGAAGAGAAGCATTAAAGAAGCACATAATTTTGGGGGAAGCCTGAAGTGTGACAGGAAGCATGCTTAGAGCAGAAAGAGCAAGAAAAAAGAAAGCTATGTTTGTTTATGCCCATGTTCTGTAAGAGACTGTGGTAGAGGGTGGGAATTCAGAGAGGTGAAGCACAGTATCTCATTAAAGGACTTTATTAAAGTCGCTTATCTCTTTAGTGTTGCTTACAGCAAGCCTTCCTTCCTAGGGGCAGTCCTTTGGCCAGGTAATTGACACAAACCAATAGCAAGGCTAGGTCTCCCCAGGACGGAGATTCTATTCTCTTAGTCAGAGGAGGGTTTTCCTTAAAAGGTCATTATTGCTACTCTTAAGGCTTATTTGAAAGATTGTGGCAATGATCATGCTTGGCTAAATTTTAGAGAATAGCTTTCAGAAAATATTTAATTCAGTGCTACAATTAGTTACGTTGTAAGATACAAGGGCTTAACTTTAAAGATGCTTCTCAAGAGGTTGGATGCGTGAGGAGACACGTTGAGCCATCTTGAATAATTAAATTTATATAGTGTTCTAGATATTTTGATCTTATTTAATCCCACTAACAGGAGCTATGATCATTTAAAAAGGAAACGGAGCACTTGGGAAGTCTATGGCTGAACACACTATGATCCGAGTCCTTCCAACTCCCGGGTCCGTCCACCAAGTTCCGGAATACTATAGTTGCTCTTTCCACAACAAACCAAAGATGCCAGCACTAGTTTCGGGAGCTTCCGTCGTGGGGATATAGGCCTTGGAGACTCATCTTCATTCCTACCTCCTCCTCCCATTGGCCGTCTTAAACCCCCGCGCCTGTCCACAATTCTAATCTGGTTCCCTTCAGTATCTCGACTCGGCCCTCTAGGCACCAGGAATATGGGGTGACCCGGACTCCGGGGTACACACCGGAAGCGGTGGCAATGTTTAACGTAAGAGGAAGTAGGTGACAGCGCGGCCTGTGGTTGGGCGTTACAGGAGCTGGTGCCTCACTCTGAAGGTTCCCCAGCGTCGGGAAAGCTGGGAAGTTTCCGCGAGCTCAGCCGGCTCGGTCCGGCACGCCCAGCCCTGGCTTGCGGCGCGTGTGAGGACTGCTCCTAGGCCACCGGCTGGAAGGGAGTCGGTCTGAATTAGGGAAAGGAGCCCAGCTCCCCCGTCACATCAGCAGGCTGTTCCCCGCTGTTCTTTACCCCAACCCCGAGGGCGGTGCTGGCTCCAGCTCTTGCTTGTGAAGGAGAGGCTGGGGCTCAGACGGTAACGTCAGTTGGCGCGGTGTTTGCAGGTGGGACAGATCTGCATTCAAAGCAAGTTCCCGCTACCGCCAGAGCCCTTGTTCTTCTTACGGGTTTCAAGCTTTGGGTGTCAGGGTGGCAGGGACTCCACAGACTAAGTCTCAGACGGCTCTGAGAATTTTGATTTTCAGCAGTTGCCCTAGACGAATGACATCGCTCCTGTGTGAATGAGCAGCAAGGTGCGCTGGTCAGAGGCCTTTGGGGACCCCCGCTAACCCTCGTCTTATGCCTTTAAGACCTCAGAGATGCCCTAGGGCTTCCTTCGCACATCTCGCTCGGCTGGAGAGTTGGATTTGATCGTTTCATTAACGCCTTGGGGCAGCTGACAGGCTCTTCGTGTCTCTACCTGATATAGGTTGTTGTTGATGAGACAGGCTCTCAATATTTAACTCAGGCTTCCTGGATGCTGAGATTACAGGAGTGTGCTGGTAAACCATACTTCTTATCACTTAAGGAGATTTATAAGCATGGAGTCCCGAATCCAGATCTACTCTTGTGGATCAGAAGGTCTAGGAGATGGGGCTTGGGGATCTGTAGGCTGAGCGTTAATATAACTGTGTTCTCTTTGGGAACTTGAAGCTTTCCTAGACCCATAAAGAAGTGGCTCATAAATTCAGAACATGTGTCCCGACCCTCCTGTATTCTGTATTTGCCACAGGGTATAATTAGTGGGCGAAAATGTACGGGATTTGATTAGCTTAAGGCTGAGCCTTGATAAAAGCTGAACTTTTAGTCGGTATTGATTTCTCTGAGTGACTTTGTAAGTCACTAAACCCCTGCTCCCCATGTATATTAGCATCTTACCTTTCTCTGCTTCTTGTAAGCATAGAAATGAAATCTTTCCTAAATCATAGTTTTGAAAGTGGGATATGAATATTTTAGATTTTAATTTAAATTTAATTTTAGTGGACAAATTCTTGTATGTATTTATGGGATACTGTGACGTTTTGATACATGCTTGTGATATAGAAAGAACACAAAATGAATACATTTATTACTTCACATGCCATTTTGTGACAGAAATATTTAAAATCTACTCTTTGTAACTATGAAATACCCAGGATTTTGGTGTTTATGGTTATTGTTCATGCAGTAGATCAGTAAAACTCACCTTGTCCAAATGAATCTTTGTACTTTGGATCCACAGTGTCCTTTTTCCCATTTAGCCTCCTTCCCTAGTCACAAGGAATCACATTCTACTCTTAGGGCCTCAGCTTTCTTCAGTCTTTATGTGTGAGGTCATGTAGGATTTGCCTGTTTGTGCTTCTCTTACACTAGGCCAAAGTCCTTCTGGTTCCTCTGTCATGTCTACTTTTAAAACTTCTGGGGACGCTCATACAACCAGTGTAAGCAGTAATGCACGAGGAAGCTGGGTCTTGACGTTTTCTTATTTCCCGCTTTTTGAAGCAGGGTTTCTCTGGGTAGCCCTGACTGTCCTGGAACTCTGTAGAGCAGGCTGGCCTTTGAACTCACATAGATCTCCTGCCTCTGGCTCCTGAGAGTTGGGATTAAAAGCAAGCACCGCCATACCTGACTTGGCCTGTTTTTCAATATTCATGTTAAGGACTAAGGGGCGTGTTCTGCTCTTGAGACTAATATGAATAGCACAGTCTATGTGTGATAGACTGACTGCCTGCTGAGAAAGTGTTGTGATAGCCAGCAGTCCTAGTGAGTCAGCGTCTGACAGTTGATTTATGTAGGAGCTCTATCTGCTGTTGTGCTGTCTCTTCTGACCAAAAGGGCTTTAATTACCCGTTAGGAGGCCAGGCTCTCACCGTCTTTAACAAAGCACTCGTTTCTTTTTGAACACAGGTAACCATCCCATGGTTTGACTCAGGAATGAAATCTTCTGAAATCTCAGAACAGAAAGCTTTGTGTTCAATATGGACGACAAAAGACGGCGAGCCCGAGTACAGGGAGCCTGGGCTGCTCCGCCAGGCAAGAACCTGCAGGGACTGTGTGGGTGTGGACAGCCGCCATCGTCCTGTTTTTACCCTTTGCTCTGTAATGAACGCCCACTCTGGTTGTTCACAGTTTTCTTTAGAAATGCCTGGCATTTGTCTGATCTGGTCGATGGTGAGCTAAGGGCATTAACTTGGCTCCTCCTGTTTAGTCAGTACCTTCAGCGTGGGTGGAGCCTGGTTGTTGCCTTGCCAATTACATTTTGGGGTCATAAGTCATCTTCAGGGAGGTTTATCGGCTCTTGTTTGAGGCCCTTCTCTCTTGTTTCAGCTACTACTGGTAGGAGCCATCTTCCCCAGACACCGGGGCAGGCCTGGCGGAGGAAGCAGCTGCCTGACAGAGAGTTTGTGTTCAAAGAGCCTCAGCTGGTAAACTGCTGTTTCTCCTTCAGTGGTAACAGATGTGCTTACAAAAGCTGTGTTTCTGGAGCCAGTGCCCCAGCGGTGGCTGAATGGGTGTACTTAAGAGTAGCAGAACAAAAAGAGTCTAATCATAATGAAATGTGAACTATTTTGGTTTTCTTATCTGCCTGAAGATTCTTTGTATTCTGTCCTCATTGCATGGCCATGTTTCCCTCCAAACCCTCTGTCTTTTTTGGCGGGGAGAGGCAGGGAAGCTGTACCATGGCTACCGCTTCATGGTATACTGTGACAAGAGCTTGCATTATCTAGCTAAGATCTAACAGTTCTATAATGATGTTCTCTTCAGAATTGTTACAGAAAATCCTTCTGAAATTTCAGTGATTATACCAAAATGCCTGATTTTTTTAGCCCCCAGCCCCATAGGAAATAAATGTAAAAAACATAGATGACTCAGTTTTGGGGGGACAAAGGCATTGCAGGGCGGGGATCAAGCCCAGAGTCTTACGTATGCTAGGGAAGTGCTCTCTCTTGAAGAAACTCCCAGTTCTTTTTTTATTTTCATGTGTGTGTTATGCAAATGCATGTTTATATGTATGGGCACACATGTGTATGTGCCTATAGACGTGTGTGCAGAGGCCAGAGGTTGACATCAGGTATTGTCCTCAGTTGCTCCCCACATTTATATCCAGTCAGGGTCTCAGCTGAATACAGAATGTTCTAATGAGCCGGCCTGCCCTGGGAGTTCCCTGTCTTCACCCCCCCGAGCTCTGCATTGCAGATTAGCCTCTGCACCCACTCAGCATTTACATGGTGTGGAGAATTTGAGTTTAGTCTCTCATGCTTTTGTAGCCATCTCCTCAGCCCCTTCACTTAAAAGAATAATAAAATGAAAAAAATACAGTTTAAAAGTTAGGGATCTTGGTATAGTAACAATCATATAGATGGGCGGTTCTCAACCTTCCTGATGCTGCAGCCCTTTAATATAATCATCATGTTGTGGTGGCCTCAACCATACTCTTATTTCATTACTACTTCATAACTGTGCTGCTGTTAGGAATTGTAATGTAAATATCTGTGTTTTCCGATGATCTTAGGCGACCCCTGTGAAAGGGTCGTTCAGCTCCCAAAGAGGTCATGGCTCACAGGTTGAGAACTGCTGATATAATAATTATCAAAACTCCTCTTAGAATGTATCATCTACTTTAAAAAAAAAGTCTTTTTTATTAATAAAAGGTTTCTGCAGAGTGTCTGGCTAACGGGAAAGTTGGCTAGTTCTAATTGTATCACATTTTCGGTCATCTGGCCAGTGTGACATAGTTCTAGGAACTGCAGGAACAATGCTTTGTTGGGGTAGTGGTGGTGGGATGGAAAAAGGATGGGTGTAAACCTGCCTTGTTTTGGCTAGAAATGAGAGGTATGTGCTATTCTTGACCCTTGGGAACCATCCCCGAGTTCAGATCTGCCTGTTTCCTTGCAGGTTGTGCGTACAGTCCCAGAGCCCAGAGTGATTGAGTAAGTAAGCATTGCCCACGGTGAAGTGCATGGCCAGGGTCTTTCCCTCGATGACTTTCCCTTTAAAAAGAACATGGCTGGAAGGAATAGTCTACCTCAGTCGTTGAACTTGATCTTTTGAGGAGACTTCCTGGGTTTACCGATGGTATAGAAAACAGCAAGATCTCTGCACATTCCGTTCTAACTCCGGGGTTGATTTCCTGGCCCCGTTTCATTGGTTTCTGGAAGGGTAGACTGGGTACAGAAAAGACATTGTCCTGAGTCACTGCAGCCTGGCTTGCTGGGAAGCCCTGAGTGCCCTTTTGCTAGCAGTCCTTATGAAAACTGCTGTGAACTAGATGACCCTGCATCCCATGTCCTAAAACCATGGGCTTGGTGCTGAGCAATTTAAGCAATGTTAAATGTTCCTCTTGTATTCATTTATGTCTGGAATGTTTTCCAAAGCAGGTGTGAGATATATTGGCTTCTTTTCTCCTGCCTCTCACTTTCCACCTGATGTAAATAAGCTATCAGTATGAGCTATACTTTTATGTTAGCAATTAGCATCAGATGGATGTTCTTGCCTATGAGCAGTCTGTTATGCTATAAAGATATTTGTAGACTGGTTTTACAAGAATTTGAAACTCACACAAATATCAACATAATTTCAGTAATTATCTAGTCACATCTTTGCAACTAGTTAGCTATATAACTAGTCCTGAGTTCTTTCCATCTCTCTAGAATTTGATTTTCTTCTTTGTATGTTAAGGACTAGTAGTAAAGTCACTTAAATCCGGCTTAGGTCTACTAGTCTTTGACTGTTTGAACGGTACCTATGCAGTATCACCTCCTTTGGTGGTAGAGAGAACAAAGCCACGAAACCATTACAGTTGGGATTAAAAGGGAGGGATGCAGTCGTAAGTTTGCAAGTCGAGGGAAATGTCACAGCATCTCTCTCTAGGTGTTTGGGGCTCAGCCTTGCTGTGTCCAAAGTTAACTCGCCTAGGCTTTGTTTGCCAGTTCCCAGAAATGTGCTCCATGTTTGGAGTGAGAGAGTTTCTAGATACAGTTCTGTATATCTCATTAAAGCACAGTATTTATATCCTCGGAATCTATTTAGACAACTTCCGTAGTAGAATGTGGTCCTTGAGAAATAAATGCTAGTTGTGCTCATTCAGCTGCCTAGGAGCCTAGTGCAGAGGTCAGGAACCACTGGCCCCTGAGAGAGGTGATAGGAAAACCTTTAAAGTAGTAAATGATCTGTGTGCTCTGTTGCTTTTCTGCCATAAAACTTGCACCTGTATGTCTGTGTTTCACACCTTTCCACACTGGATTAAATTCAGCAAGTTTTGTTTGTTTGTTTGGTTTGGTTTTTATTTTTTGAGACAGGGTTTCTCTGTAACTTTGGATCCTGTCCTGGGATTTGCTCTGCTGACCAGGCTGGGCTTGAACCTACAGAGATGTGTCTGTCTGCCTCTGCATCCCAAACACTTAAAGGCATGTGCCACCTCTGCCCAGCATTCAGCAAGCTTTTATCACCCATCCACTGTGTGTAAGGTGTGAGAATAAGCCACTCTTTGCCCCTTAAAATACCCACATCTAACAAATAGAATAGACATTTAAACAAGTTGTAATTTTGTACATAAGATCTAATACTGGCACAGGGTGAGATGGGTCATGTTACTGGCACAAATTAATGGTCAGGGAAGTTTTAGAGGTGAGGTGCAGTGAGATTTTTGTAGGGGAAGTGAGAAGCTTTCCTTGCACCAGACTGGGAGGTGAGTTGGATAGGGGCTGCTGGCCGGTAGGGAAGTATTCCTGCGTACAGAAACATGGGCTGGAAACTCCTATAGTGCTGTAGTAAAGGAATGCAAGCGGTTGCTGCTGAGGATGGTGGCTCTGTGGGAGTCATCAGAAGAGAGGTCTAGGTCTCAAGGACCATGAATGCAGTGATGGGGACACTGAAGGAGTTCTACCCAGAGGAAGAACTCACTAGACATTTGTCCTTGAAAGTAACAGATGCTCTAGGTGTTGAGGTGTGTGCACTTGCCCCCTGGGCTGTAGTCCTCATTCTAAACTCTCCATTGGTGATAGGTTCTTGGATCCTATCAGCCTAAATCATGCATGAAACCTAAAGGGGTAGAGTCAGAGGTTATTATCTCCCGCTTTTGTCCCCATGGCCTGATCCCATCGGGGTTCTGTTCCCAGTACCATTAATGATGTGCCACCATTTTGCCCCTTGTCTAGCAGTTGAGGAGGAGGGTGGAGATTATGCCCCCCTCCTAGTGTTCTCTAAAGGTAACCACCAATCCTAATGAGTCAGGGCCGTGGGAGGGCACAAACAGGGTGGATTCCATTGCCTCACACTGACACGTGCTTTTCCTCTGCTTCTTTAGCAGGGAGGGAGTGCATGAAATCAGCCTGTCACCCACTGGTGTGTCGAGGTAGGTGACTCCTCATTGGTGCGTGACTGCAGCTGTCACTGAGTTATAGGCTCTTGAAATTGTCCTCCCCTTATTAAGGAACAAGACTCGGGTAATACTTCCTTTTTACAAACTCTTTCTAGCATCAGAACATTTTCACAGCTTCTGACTGTTAGAGCAACTGTTGTGACCACAGTCTCACGAGGAAGCCAAGCCCAGAGAGACAGTCCTTTTCCTGCACCCCCGCCACTCACAGTAGCTTAGTGCCAGAGCTGGCTCCAGTCTTTAGTGAGTGCTTCATTATTTATTGCTGCATTTCATGAACTACGTATATATTCATTATATAGTGTTACATTGCCACATTAAGGTGAATTGAAGGTAAAGTTAAATATATATTAAGTTAAATATATATTAAATATATATAAGAAGGTAAAGTTATATATATATTACATGTAGTCACTATTTAAAAATATTTTAATGCACAATATATTAACTACCACCATAAACCAATGAGATAAACAATTACATCAGAAATGACAAATGAAAGTTGCTTAACAGGATCCTCTTCTGGATATAGAGCACCCTGTAAAACTGGCTGGTGTGGCTACTGTTTAAACCCCAATCTTTGTTTTTTATTGCTGTGATAAATACGATTCCTGAGTGCAATGTGGGAAGGAAAGGGATGGCTCCACCTTTCAACTCCCGGGTCACAGAAGTCGGGCAGGAACAGAACAGAGGCCATGGAGAAATGCTGCTTACTGACTTGCTCTTCCTGGGTTAATCTGTTGTCTTAGCCACCCCAGGACCATCTGACCAGGGATGGTATTGCCCACAGTAAGCTGGGCCTTCCCACCCCAATCGTCAGTCAAGACTCACCTACTGGCCAGTCTGACGGAAGCAAGTCCTCAGTTGGGATTCTTTCTTCCCGAATGGCCCTTGATTGTATCAGGTTGACAAGAAACAAAAACAGTAACAACAAAGCAAACCAGCCATCTATCGGAGACACTGCCCTTTGAAGCAAGACTTTCCCAGCCAGTGTGCATGACCAGCTGTGTTGTCCCGGTCAGCCAGGTCTTGTGTTAACTAGGTAGCTTTAGATGGTCTCTGGGTCTTCTAACGCACATGCACCTTCTGAGGGCTTGCTGCTGTCAAGACTGCAGGAGAGTGCACTTCTAGACTTTTCTTAGGGAAGAGATACAAAATGACTTTTTCAGCTGAATCTGTAACAGGATGAGAATGTATTTAGTAAAAGGAAACCTCATTTGGGTATGTTTGTTTTGATAGCCATGGTAGTCTCTGTCTTCTAATGGATATAGTTTTAAAAAATAGTTTTTGACCTCTACATTTTACTAGTTCCTCTTCATAGTGACCTTATGAAATGGATGTCATCTTTAGGTTATACTTTTGGAAACTGAGGGACATTAAGTGCCTGTCCAATGTTTCTAAACAGAGCCATGCTAGTACTCTCTGCCTCCTCTCTCCGGGGCAGAAAAGTATCTTGAACACTGTTTGAAGCAGAACTCTAGAAAGCCTCATGTGTCCCTCTTATGGCCGTGTGTCTTCAGTGGTGCCGTAAATGGAGTGTGTTATTTTATGTGAAGATCATATGGAAGGAAAATAGCTCCATCTGCCCTTTAAAGTGAAAGTCTAGTCAACTCTGCCGGTATTCAGTCCGCCTTTTCTGTGTAGTTCCACTAATGACCGCTCTCTCTGCATTAAGGGTGTGTTTATATCCTGGCTTCGTGGACTTGAAGGAAGCTGACTGGATACTGGAGCGCCTTTGTCAGGATGTCCCCTGGAAACAGAGGATGGGCATCAAAGAGGGTAAGCAGGCCTCTGGGCACAGTTGCTGCTGCACAGTCCCCGTTCAAATGTTTGCAGTTCCCCGCATCTGCTTAACATAGCTGGTCTCAAACAGGATAAAAGCCAAGACTCTCTAAGGGACAGACAGGAATTAGTGTGCCGGGCAGAAGTCTTGCCCAGCAGAGACCCAGAGGTCAGGGAGAGTGGACAAGAGAGAGGCAAGAGCTCAGAGAGCCAAGAAAGCCTGACATGCCCTCCCTTTCGCTTTAACTGCTTCTCTCTTCTGATGGTGCTTGTTCCTTCTTTATAGAAGTTTCCAGAGCTTTCTTTTTGCTACTCCATTTGGCACACATTTTACTGAAGTCCTACTTACTGACTTTGTGTTTTCTCATTCCTTTCACTGGAGTCAGCCAGTCTCCTTCAGTTTCAATGTCCCCTCTCCTGAGCTTGTGAAGATGCAGCACCATTGATTACCTTACTCTGATCTGCCCCTTACTGTTGCTCTCCCTGCTCCTGCAATGCCTGTGCTACCTCACTTGGCCACTAGGAGGCGTCTGTGCTCTGACATAAGCTCCTTCCCTAGGACTTGGAGCCAGTTTGAATTGCTTGTGAAGAAAGAGACAAAGTGCATGTGAACTGGCTTCATTTTTTTTTTTCTTTTAAACACGGGTGTCAGAATAGGAGCCTTTTTAAGGAAGCCTTCCCTACTCTAGGAGTTTTCACAGTGTGGCTTTGGGTGCTTGCTTTAGCGTTCCAAGTAATTGTTAATTTTGAGCAAATTACAGTTCAGAGGCTCTGTAATTCTAGGTTTTCTTATCTTTAAAATTTATCTAATAGTACACAAATTATAAGATTCATGTTAATTAAATAAAATGATGCATGATACTTGCTTAACAGAATGCCTATGTGTGTGTGTGTGTGTGTGTGTCCTTTAATGAACACTGGCTCCCCCAACTCCTTTTTTCAGCAATTCTGGGTTCAAATGCAAGGCTTTATGCAGTCTTAGAGGTTTAGAAAGTTCTACTACTGAGCTTCATGTCCTCAGTCCTGTGTTAATCTTGTTGTGACCGATGTCTGTTGGGGAGAGATGGTAGCCCCTGACCTCTCTAAAACAGTTTAGATAGCATCCACGTGTGACAAAAGCAGGTTGTGTTACAGTTGCTTCCACTGTTTTAGATCAGAAGGACATGTACAGTGTTGCTGTGACATATATAGATGACTAGGTTCTCTTGCTTTTCAAGCGGATTATTACTACAAATCCATTTCACATGGCTCAGGCTCCATATTCTGCTTTTTGAGATTTTTTTTTTCTGTGACTGAAACAAACAGATCATACACTTTCCCTCCCCAGAGCCGTTGCCCAGGCTGTCCCTGCCAGCATGTCTTTCCTGTGTAGCCCTTCCAGCGTCCGCTAGCCACCTCCCATATCCTGAGGAAGGGACTGGGTCAGTCTTCCTCTTCCTTGTGTTCCTCACACTTCTCCTCCAGTGTGGGCACACCTTACCACGGCATCCATCTCAAGAGCCCTGTATTTTCTTTCTTAGATATAACTTATCCGCAACCAAGACTTACAGCATGGTATGGAGAGCTTCCTTACACTTACTCAAGAATCACTATGGAGCCAAATCCTCACGTATGTTGAAATGACGTCACTGGTGTGGTTTTCTGGTCTAAGTGTTGAGTACTAGAGTCATTGCTCAGAGAGGCATATGACAGCTCCTGCTTCAGAAAGTGCTCTGGCTCAGAAACTGCCCGCTTCTCGTCCTCTGCGCTCCTGGTTGTAAGTGAGCTCAGAGGACGGGAGGAATTGGGACTGAGTGAAGGGTCGGGGATGAGCTGCTTCTCCAGCCCCTCCTGTGTGAACACTGCCGTGTTTTGCTGTGCAGCACATCCCTACAGCTGGCCAGTGAGGGTAGGGCACCTTTCCATTTCTCAGCTCTGTTGTTACTTGTGAAAAAAAATCTGGGGTTTGTTAAGTTTATACTTATATTCTGTGGGTACAGTTTCCAGACTTCTAGCTTACTGCTGTTTGGCCTTGTTTCTACTGCTTCTTTTGTTTTTGAAGCTTTCCATGATAGCTAGGCAGTCATGGTACTAACATGCCTACAGTCCTACAACTCAGGAAGCTAAGGCAGGGTGATTGTAAGTTCAAGGCCAGCCTTAACAACACACTAAAGCCCTATCTCATAAAAAAAATCCATGTCAGTAGACAAAGATATTTTGGTCTATAAATAAGCTTGTCAAAGGCTAGAGTCGAGGCCCAAGAAAGCGCTCCCAGTTCAGTTCTTGGACTCTTGCCTTCGGCAAAAATGTTCTGCTTTACTGAAAGAGACTTTGAAGAAGTGGAGTTTTGCTTATTCATTTGGACACACAGAAGTGTGGCGTGTTTTAGAGCCTTAGCAACATGTAAGCTCAAAGGTCCTGTGTGCTGACGTCCCCGGTACAACATGAGCACAGTGTGGCTGCACAGAGGAGGTGGCTGCTGCCATGGGGGCGCTTCCCTGGAGCAGGCTGCAGGCTGTGACTGCAGAAGGTGTGAAACTCCTCTCTCTGAGTAGACTTGGAGACCTGGGCAACAGAAGCTGCCCCCACTTCGTCACCTGCTTGTCCATGACCACAGTGGCAAAGCTGGGAGCTAAACAGGCTGTGGGGAAGTCCTTCTTCATTTTGTTCCAGCTTGTCTTTCAGTCAGCTTTCTTTTTGGTCAACATTGCTGTATGTCTGTTGGGGGCAGTTCCTGGGCTTAATAACCACCATTTTTAGAGTACACAGAAGCCACACGGTCCTTCCTGGATATTGTCTTTCACTTTAGAGTCATTTTTTAAAACAATTTTTCAAAAGAATTTTTTTCACTGACTATCTTTTTGACCCTTATTGAAACTGTCATCTCACCCTTATTGAAATTGTAGTCTCAGCACTTAGGAAGATGTAAGAGGGCTTCTGGGTTTGAAATAAACCCTTCTCTGGAGAAACAAAAGTGGCTTGGGTGTGGCTTGGTTGAACAGCACAAGACCCTGGGTTTTATTCCTAGCACCACAAAACATAAACCAACCAAACCAAACCAAAGCCCCTTAAATGAATAAAAATTAAAAATTATCTGTTTCTCTTAACTATATATCATTAACAAGTCTTAAATATTCTATATGGATTTAATGCCTGTATAATATTTCATAGTCTTTGACTACATTAATTTATTCAAGCAAGCCTCTTGTTGGACATTAAGATTGCCAGAACAGAGCTAGGAAGATTGCTCAGCCAGTAAGTGCTTGCTGCGCAGCCCTGAGGACCCGAGTTGAGACCCACTTTCCAGTCTCAGTAATCCCTGTTTGGAATCCCAGTGCTGAGAAGTTCACTGGCCACTTAGTCTAGCCTACTTGGTGAATTCCAGGCAAGTGAAAGATCCTGCATCAGACAAAATAAGAAAGAGCCGGACTGTACCCGCGGGATGCTACTAGACATTATCTTCTGTTCTCTAAGCATATACACGTGCAAACACATGCACACAAAAAAGTCTCAAATTATAATCCTATCATGGAATTTTGTATGTTTATTGCTAATGTATTTAGTATATATACATTTATTTTGAGACAGGCCTCATTAGATAGATAGGCTGATTTCAAATTTCTCTAGCTAAAGATGTTCAAACTCAAAATCCTGATATTCTAGCCTCCATAGTGTTAGAGGCATGACCACAATGCCCAGCTTTAGATGTAAGTCTTGAAACTTGTTTATCTTTGAATGATATTGGGCCTGATGTATAAAGTAGATTAAAACTTAATCAGCTGCAAGTCCCACCGACATGACCTTTCTGGAGACCCAGGCCCACCTTTGTGTCACTGAGCCACTCTAGAAACTGCTGCGTTCTCCACTGTCCTTCAGATGTCTCCTGAGGATACAATGCCTTTACTGAGCAGCAAGATGACGCTTAATTTTAATTTAGACATTCAGTTCTAAAGGATCTCTATTTAGAGAGTTGGTTAGAGTCTAAATTAGTCCTCCATTACCCATCCCATGTCTCCCTTTCTCTATACTTCACTACCAAAAATAGCCAAGAAAAAACCATATACCACTTAGAAACATAATGCAAACTTGATGTTGTCACAGTGTTGAGTCCCAAGCGAGTCAGGCAAGTGCTAATGAGATTCACAGTCACATTCTAGAGCCATCTTCTTTCCATTCTTGTTTTCTTGTTAGATGTGTAGTTCAGGCATCTGCTTTTTCTCTTTCTCTGTGAAGGTAGATTCTAGCTGGGAGGTGGGCAGGAAGCACAGCTTGCCTGTGCCGTAGCTGGGATTTCACTTTAGAATTTGCTCTCTTGAACAAGGGCCAACTTAATAACCTTCTTGTTTTGCTCTGTTGACCTGAGTTCTGTTTCTTCTCTAAATCCTTTGCTTAGTAGATGTGATGTGATAAGCACAGAGAGGCCTGGCTTTCATGCGGGCTTCACACTGCTGTGCTGCCAGTGCTTCTGTGGCGGGGATGGGGCAGACTCAGGACTGCACTGTCCTCTGAGTGCCCATCCTGTCACTGCAGGCTCTTCCGGAAGCTTCCTGCAGCACATTCCATGGGTCCAGGAAGCTTTTGCAGGTACTGCACTGTTTTCACAGCAGTACGAAGAGTGTGTGTTTGTAACTGTAGCATTTGTTCTGATGCTATAGAAATGCAAATGGTGAATGGGGGGGCACCTCCAACAAACTGCCAGTGGCCGCTGTGCCCCCACTGCAGCACATTCCTACCTAGGGTTTTCAAAATGCTCAGTTTAGCACCCATAACATGGCTCAGTGGACAAAGGCACTGACCGCCCCTCCCCCCAAGCTTGGTGACCTGAGTTCAATCCCATGAACCCACATGGAGGAAGTGGAGAACTGGTTGCTGTGCACACGTGGGCACATGTTCACACACAATAAAAGAATGTCATCTCAACAGTTAAAGATAAGGCACTGTAGAGATAGCTCGGAGGTTAAGAGCATTTGTTGCTTGTGGTAGAGGACTTGGACTTAGTTCCCTATGCTCATGGCTGCTCACAACCGTCTGTAACTGTGGTTCTAAGAGATCTGATGCCCTCTTCTGACCTCTGAGCACCAGGCACACAGATAGTACAAATACATTCATGCCAGCAAAAACACATTCATAAAATAAAAACACATACACACAAGGTGAAAATAAATCTAAATTTTTTTTCCAATTAAAAATAAAAATACTATTGCAGGCCTGAGTGGTGAGTGCTTTTACTTCGAGATCTGCCTGCCTGTTCTACAAAGAGAGAGTTTCAAGATAGCCAGGGCTATGTAGAGAGACCCTGTCTTAAAAAAACAGACAGATAGACGGAAAAAAAAAAAAACAAACTAATTTCAAGTACATCTTAGTAGTTCATTTGATAAAACTGAAAGAATACATAAGGCATATCTCCTAGAAACTGAGTGTGATTGAGTTGTAAGCTGTTCTCCCCATAGACGGCTTTTATATAAAACAGGTGGCCAACAGACCTCTTTGTCAGATCTGAGAATCTGACTGATATTTCCTCACCAGTAAATGAAATTAGTTTCACTTTAGTGAAAACAGTGGCCAGGGTTTGTTGTCAATGATAAAAGTTGAATTTCTAAGCGGAAACCAGACTCTGGGGAAACTAAGCGTCCATCGCTGTGAACCTGGCTTTTTCCATGACCTAGACTTGTTTGGTGAAGTCAGTGACAGTATTTACAGTGTCATGACTGGGTGGTGACATGCGCGAAGGTTTAGCAGGTCTGTGTGACTCAGTGACTGCTGTTTCCCAGGTGACAAAAACCATGCAAGGGTAAAGATCCCTTCAGATTTTGATGTAAACCACTGGAAAAACAAGAAAAGTTTGAAATAGCGTCAGATCCCGTGTGGGGCTACCTCAAGGGATCCGCCACTGCTGAGCTTTGGATGCAGTCACAAAGCGAGCTGCTCTCTGACAGGGCTGTGCGCTGATGTTAGCAGAGTAAGTGCAGAAGCAGGGGAGCCGCTGCCTCCCGTGTAGACTGTGTGCAAAGCAGAGCCGCTCTCACCACAGTTTTATATTGAAATTACATTTTTCATACGCAGTTATACAGATTTGCTGTTGCATTTTGAATGAATTGCCAATGGTATATTTATTTATCTGGACACAGGGTCTTGCTGTATGGCCCAGGCTAGTTTTGAACTCTATCCTCCTGCCTCAGCCTCCCCGGCTTTATAGCATGTACCACCACTCTCAGTTCAGCTTTAATTTTAATATAGTAAATATCAATAACTATAACCTAAAAGAATGAAGGCTCAGACTGGGTGTGGTGGTGCACACCTTTAATCTCGGCACTTGGGAGGAAGAGGCAGGCAGATCTCTGTGAGTTCAAGATCAGCCTTATCTACATAGCAAGTTCCAGGCCAACCAGAGCTACATAGTGAGCTCCTGGCTCCATCAACAACAGTAAAGTGAGGACATCAATCATTTTGTTAGTGTAAAGGTTGAAAGCCATTGTCCTAAAGTGTGTGCTGGGCTCTTGAGATTTAGTAAGACACAGAGCTCTCGTGGAACCAGTGCACACAGCCTGTGACTGATGTCACAGTAACTTCCTGTGTACGTGGCCACACTGCAAACTACATCACAGTATGGTTAAGTCTGTAACTTTACAGTTCTAAGAGTGTGCTCTGAGTCCCATTCTAGAGAAAAGAAAAGGACCACTTATGATTGTTGGTATAGCCTAGACCAGGATGGCCTCAAGCTTGCCTCAGCCTCCCGAATGCTAAGATTACTGGCACACACCACCATGCCAAAGATTTGGGTTCTGTTTTTTAGGAAGCTAGCTACTCTAATAGTAATTATTTTTCAAGAAAGCAAATCTATTGTTGAGATAAAATAGGAATAGGATGGATGGAAGGCACCCAGTTGAGAGCGCTCCTGTTCTTCACCTGAGCCTGAGTGTGTGGACTCACTGGCTGTCACTTCACTGCTCCACTTAGCACAGCACTGCCTTTCCAGAGCCACCCTGAGCATGTTGGCGTTGGCCACTTTGTGAGGATGCGAGAGAGACGAGAGGGTGGACAGGCTCCAGCCTTCAGATTTAGTGCTTTCCTACTCCAGTGGAGGAGGTTTACTTGCTTCAGCATAGAGACGGAGGGAGGAGACTACTCTACTCTTCTGCCTTCTGTTTATTACATTGCCCTGCTCAGAGCTTGGCTCATTTTGCCTTTTTTTTCTGTTCTCTCATGCCTGCCTACTGTGCCTTGTGTGCCTGTCCCTGCACTTGCTTCGGCTTGCTGCCAGTGGCATCCTGTGCTGTGCACTCTGAAGAGCCGCATTGAGGAGAACACTGGCCACACCTTCAACTCCTTGCTGTGCAATCTTTACCGGGACGAGAAGGACAGTGTGGACTGGCACAGTGATGACGAACCCTCGCTGGGGAGCTGCCCGGTCATTGCGTCACTTAGTTTTGGTGCCACTCGGACTTTTGAGATGAGGAAGAAACCCCCACCTGTAAGTATTCTCTGCCTTAAACACATGTTTTCCTCCCTTACCTCCTAATCGGTGAAGAACCCAGACCTCCTAAAAACCGCCCTTTCTGGGATTAGGAGTAGGAGTACGTAACATTGGTGAAACATTTTCATTTGATTGCCTCCTCCGAATGTGTGGCTTCCAAAGTACCCACTCGTGCATTTGTTTATCCAGCAGGAATTGTCCCCTTCACCAGGTCCTGTGGGCCCAGTGCCACTGCTGGAAAGGAGGGACAGTCCCAGTCCTATGCAAAGCATCTGAGGGATTGCACCTGTTACTCACGCTGTGTGTGAAGAGTCACAGAAGGGTGACTCGGAGTTGGGGAGACTCCAGAAACTCCAGAAAGAGGCCCTGAATTGACTGTGTGGCATACCTCTGTTCTGGGAGGGAGCATCATGCAAATCCTCTTTGTCTTCTAGTCTTCTTCTGAAAGGGTGTGTGAGCCTGTGACTTCTTGAGCGAGAGGAAGCTCAACCCAGATTCTCAGGCAGTAGTGTGCCTAAGTTGAGGCTGGAAAGTAGTGACTAAACTAACTTTAATTTCAGTTTTCACCCTAGTTCTCATGTAGATTACATGACATTAGAAAGATTCAGAACTACTGATCCTCAAGTCCTGCCCTAATGTTTTGAATCAAAAAGGAACCTTAGAACAAAGAAAGAAAACTAGAAGAAACTCCCAGAGAGGAATCTCACTAAGTCATTTTGATTCCAGAGTTCCGGCTATTCAGCTCGCATCATTAAATCAGGCCCCATCAGTGTGGAAGGCCAGCAGGCTGTGTTTTGATTATGACCTAATTCAGTCCTCCTGACTTGCTCAGAGCTCCTGTCTCCTCTGCATTAGATACTTCTGTAAGAATGCGGTTAACAGGCCATTCAGGCTGCAGTGCCATTGGGTTTCCAGGCGTGCTGTTTTATAGCATACTGAGTTACTTGGCACGTATAACATCAAACTCCAATTGTTGGTATCAGTTCCATTGATCAATTTTGCTTCAGTTTGGTTCCCACCTAAACTTTGTTTGTTGTTGGTAGAGCATTCTCAGTCACCAGGGTAAGAACCATGACCATATTCTCCAGCAGTCTTCTCGACAACTAGGGAGCAGCCTTCTTGGGGACTAGGGAGTGTGAGTTGAGCACCAAATATCTGGCCTTTGTTGGTGTCTTTTACACATGATTACACTTCTATACACGGGCCCGCGCTTGGATCCCAGGGGCACATATGAAAAGTTCTTCTTGCCTGTGTAAGACTCTGATATTAGAGATAGCGGGGGAGCACTATGTGCCTGATGGCATTTCAGACCCTCTTCTCAAGCAGACGGTGGGCCCCATCCCTTTTCCCGGTGGGTCCTGGGCTGCAGGTGTAGCTGTAGGGGAGATGCAGCTCCCCTCGCTCTCGTACTGGAAGCTTTGGTGTCACTCTCTGTTTGGTTCTTCACAGTTACTTGCTTTGTTGCCAAGTGTTTCAGTGACTGTTCGTTTGCCCACATACATTCAGCACCACCCCCTTATGAAAAAAATTAGGGGCCTATGTATAGGTGGGAACTTAAGAATCCCCAAAGTATGCTTTCTGGGTAGTTAGTTTCAGTGTACATGTGGCTCCCAACTGCTAAACATTAACAGTGCCTGGGTGCCCAGAAACACCCTGACTGTCGCCCTCCCAGCACAGGGCTCCTCATTCTCTCATAGGAAGACCTGTCTCGGGGCCTAGGGCTGTAGCTCAGAGCACATGAGCAAGGCCCCGGTTCTATCAGCACCACAAACAAACCAAGCAAAAGCCCAGCACATGGTGGCCTAGAATTCCGTCTTGGTAGTAATTTGTTACGTTGTAGGTTGGTCGGCAAATACAACAAACACATACAGCGTTGTTTTTGGGTGTGGCCGTGTGCAACAAATCTCTGTTTAAGAGAGACTGCCCACACTGAGGCTGCCTCCTTAGGCTTCCTGAAGTCTGTTCTCAGGAACCTGGGGAAAGCATAGGTCTTGGAGTGATGGAAGAGATCAAGTCCCCTCGGTGTCCCTGGACTCCAGCTGTGCCAGCTGAGTTAATGGAACATAATACATCTCATAAGTGAGAAAATTTATCTGAGGTCTTGAAATAAAGTTGGCTGCAGAAATGAGTTTGGGAAGAAACATAAACAGTCAGTACCCCAGGTTACTGGCTCTAGTAAGTTTTGACTTCTGGCCTGATTTCAACTGGGATTGAATTTGGCATAATTCTTGTACATACTCTCAATTTTGACTTTTGTTTAAGATGGAGAAGCTGAGTGTTAGTGTGTTCGAGATTATAATCACACATTGGTGATTACAGCCTAGAAGTTCCACTTGAGTAAACACAGCACATGTTTAAACTTTGGAGGACTCACTCAGACTTCATTAACAGATTACAAAACTTTGGAGCCCATAAAAGTAACCAAATGCAGAAGCCTTACTTTGAGTTGACAGCCATGGAAATATTTTTCAGGGCATACATCTTATTACAAATAGGCCTTTTCCTGAAGGATTCAAGGGAGTCAGCTATTCAAATCTTTGTCTACTTTTCTGTCTAAATTCAGGTGGTGGCTCAGAGAATAAGACTCATGACTCACGACCCAAAGTTAAACAGGATAAGTCACTCTTCTGTGTGGCACGTGGAGTCTGACTTGCAGTACTCTTAGGACCTGTCTCTGAATGTCACTACTGTTGTAATTTTCCTGTCTGCCAACAAGATGGTTGTAGGAGGGAGTTTTCTACGCTCCTCTTAGCTTTGACCTATCGGATGAGAGCTGTCATTGATTTGCTTTCTCATCTGAAGCAAATAAAAGCCAAGAGATTTTATGTGTTTCACCTATCTGTGGAATTTTGAGACAGAGGCCTTTGGGGGCTACTTTCGAAGACTTCTTGTGTGTTTGTTTGTTTGTTTGTTTGAGACAGGATCTCGTGTAACAAAGATAGCCTTGAACTTTTGATCCTCCTACCTCTATCTTCCCAGTGCTGTAATTGCATTTGCCACCGTGCCCAGAAAGAGAATTGTTTTTTCATAACAAATTCAGACTCTTCCACCCCTGTAACAGCTGCTTGCTTTGCAGTCTGGTACCTAGATCAGCCTGGCTACTGATCTTCTGAAAGCTGCCCCATGTTCTACACACTATTTCAAACAGTTTCTTCCTGGCTGACATGGAAGGAGATCTCTGATCCCTACACACCCTCTGATTTGTGGAGCCCATGTCTTCAGGATTAAACATGGAAGAACAGGGTGCCTATCCTTCCTTCACTGTCCTCTGCTCCCAGCCTGTGGAGTCTGACTCTCATTTTTCCTCTAGTGGCAGTAAGGTACAAAGGGCACAGTAGTCTTTGCTGGTCTTGTTCTGCATCCTGTCCCTTCCTTTGGTGTGGGTTAAATCCGAAACTGGCCAGTACCAGCCTCCCTGTCCAAAGATGAGGGAAAACTTAGCAAATCCACGTCAAAAGACCTTTTGTACCCTATCAGAGTGGGTTTCTGAAAGCTTTTCTGCACTACTTATCCAGAGCCCAGTTGTACTTTCCAGACTACATCATGTTCCTGTTTGCAAAGATTAGCCTGGTTCTTTCCCCATCTAACTAATTCTATACAGAAGAGCAAACTAGAAAAGGAGCTACAAAAGGCGCTTGGCAGGCTGCTATTTCTCTGTCGGTTACCGTGGAAACGGTGATGGCTGGGGGGTTATTAGATAATAGCAGGAAGTTTGTGATGCACTGGAGGGTTAGATGCCAAAAGCCTTGTTTTTGTAGCAAATTACCTTGGATGAGCTCTTTTCCTGATCAGCTGAATCGTGCCTGTAGGAGGGGTTTCTCTCCACATTGTGATGATTGAGTTGAGGCAAAGGAGGCTTCTCTCTGGCCATTCCTTTTCCCGGCAAGGAAGAAGGGTGTGCCTCACAGCAGAGGGGTGGCTGCAAAAGGAAGACTAATGGTAGAGTCTCTGAGAACACGCTTCACTAATGAGTTATAATATACTCACTCCTGGGAATACTCTTGCTCATAAATATTGATTTTTTTTTCCAGAGCGTTAGAAAACAAGGAAGATATTGAGATCTAAGATGTTATAGCACTGAGTGGCTTAACCTTAGAAGCTGGACAGCCTGGAACTGTGTGGCATTCAAAGTTAGTGACTGAGCCTCCACCGCAGGCAGTGGCCCCTCTGCTACAGTTTTTAGTTATTATAATCTGTCCTTTTAATTGTTTTGAGACAGAATCTTTCTTGTTTTAACTCCCCTGGCCTCAGGCTCACAGTTAGCCTCCCCGCAGGGGCTGACATTACATCTGACCACCGCCCAGGCGTCTGCCCTGATGACCGCGTTCTTCTCAAACACCATCCAGTGAAAGGAAGTTCAAGGGAATCATTGAAATGCCTTTCCAAGAGGGCTGTTGGAGTAGTCAGTGGATTTGAGCCACTCTAAATGCTATGCTGGAGCTTAAAAAAGTAACCGTGGTAAGAGTATAGTGGGACCCCAAGAACGGGGCAGCCACCGCTCAGAAATAGTGAGGGGCTTTGAACTCCTTGGAGGGTGGGAGTGGGAAAAGAAAGGTGCCTGGGAGGGTGAGTAAAGAAAGGAGCATTGCCCTGTAGGACTTGATACATTACCTTCAGACTTGAAGCTCTGGAAGACTTGGAATTATCATTTGCTTCCTTGGGACCTTGCCTCATCCACAGTTTGTGCCCTGATATGTTTTGGAAATAACTAGTTCCCAAGTTTTTCTTTTGCTTGTTTATCTGTAAAGCCTTTCACCGTGTAGCCCAGGTTGACCTGGGATTTTGGATCTTCCTGCTTCAGCTTTCTGTGTGTTTGATTATAGGTATGCTACCATACCCAGTGAAGTGATTTAGAGGTTTTCTTTTCATTTACATTCATATGCATGTGTGTATATCAGTAATATGTGTATGTGTCAGGGCCTGTGTGTGCCACATCACACATGTGAGATTGGTGGCAACTTTTAGGAGTGTGTTGGTTCTCTTCTTTCCACCATGTGGGTCCTGGGAATCAAACTCATATCATCAGGCTGGATGATAGGAGTCATCTTGCCAACCCTAGGTTTAGTAGTTTGGTTTGGTTTTTAGTGTTGGGGAAGGGTGTCTATATATGTGTGGAGAAAACAGAGGTTGACTCTGGGTGACTTCATTGATTGCTCTCCACCTTATCTTTAGAGACACTGTTTCCCACAGAACACAAACTTACTGATTCAGCCAAACTGTGATTAACAAGCCCCAGGGAATCCTTCTGTTTCTGCCTCCCCAGTGCTGAGATTGCAGTCACATGGTGCCATGCCCAGCTTTTTCTATGGATAATGGGGATCCAGACTTGGTATCTCATGCCTTATCAGTCATCTTCTCTTCTGTACTCCTGGATTTAAAACCATGTTTTCCAAAATAATTTATTGTATTTCCATGTATGCCATTGTTAAGCATGAAGTTTGCCAGCAAATTTGTCCTTCAAGCCTTATCAGAGCAGTAGAGTTTTTTCCCACCATTTGCAATACTCTAAGACTGTTCTGTTCCTGAGGGTTCTGGTGATTCTTTCTTGGAGGATGGCTGTATAACTTAGGAGAAAGGGACTTAGTGTTTTGGAAGAGATAGGAAGTCCCATCCTGGGGCACAGTGAGCCAGCATGAGGAGCACAGTAGGTGAAGAGAAGGGGAGATGGGCAGGGCTGGATCCAGCAGACTCTTGGGAACTTCAAGGAGGACATTTCAGTACACGAAGAGGCCAATGAACGTGTGGAACAGAACATGTTCTGGATGAATGCTGTAAATGGTCAGTGCTTTTCTTATGTGGAGCCCAAGCTAGAAGGAGCAAGAGCAGAGCAAGGCCAATGAGGAGCCTATTAGATGTTGTTTACAGCTGGGGCCAAGGGAAAAGAAGACAGAGGAGAGCAAACTTGAGCTGGAGGGAGCAGAAATGTTTAAGGAGATATTGCAGCAGTGGTCCACAGGTGTTGGGGTAGGGAATGCTCTTCTCTTACTAGATTGAGAGGAGATCATCTCCTTTAGGAGAGGGCTTCAGGGGATGTTTGTGTTTCTGGAGACTGCTAGGTCTCAGTTAGGATGAGGAGGAAGAGGGTCCCTTCAGGTTGAGGATGTAGGCAGCCTTTCTCTTTGTGAACAGGAATGCCAGAGGATGTGATGGAAGGCGCAGGAGGAAGTGTGAGGTGTGTGTGGTCAGGTCATGCCCAGGAATAGCCTGGACGAGCACTCTGCTATTGATGGGTCACCTCTGGAGTGGTGTGGTTAGCTGCATGCCGGGCGGATGAGCACTCTGCTATTGGTGGGTCACCTCTGGAGTGGTGTGGTTAGCTGCATGCCGGGCGGATGAGCACTCTGCTATTGGTGGGTCACCTCTGGAGTGGTGTGGTCAGCTGCATGCCGGGCAGCTTTGTGCTTTCCTGCTTTCAGAGGATGAAGGCTGTTTCTGGGCTGCGCTCTTTCATGATAGCACTTCCTTTGGACTGCATCTCTAGGAAGTGTGTGTCACTAAAAACAGCATCCTCATCACTAACTTCAGATTTCCAGGCAACATCCAGTAGCTCGAGTGGCTACAGCTCTGAGTGAAAAGCTGAACTTGCTGTTGCTTCAGTTCCATAACTGCCTGCCCCACCCAACCCCCAGGACTGTGCCAACAATAAATGTGAATAGTAAACACCATCAGCGAATGCTTTCCTTCTAGCACGGCTGGTTGAGGAGGAAGGCCAGGGATCTGCCTGCTGGTGTGGGCTGCAGTGTTCTGCTTTGTTGCCTACAAAGAACTGTGCTGCAGCCAGGGACTGCTCAGGCCACCAGACTGTCTTGTGAGCCATCAAGGCACTGGTGTGGTCCCGCAAGATCAGTGCCTGGAGTGGGGTAACTGGTCGCACCCACTTCCCTTTCTGCTTACTTTTCTCACTTACTCTCCAGAACCCTTCAAACCTAACGAATGCCAAAAACCAAGAAAAAATTTGCTAAAATTCCAGACATTTGTATATAGCAAGAGAACTTCAAATGGTTGGTTTTGAACCACTGAACTCTGTGGTCCAAAGCTCTGCTTTTTCAGATCTCATCTCAGAGGGGCTACTTCTGTTTTTAAAGTAGTGTGCTTCGGATCAATGCCCAGGATACTGTCCTTTGTGAGGTGAGTGAGCAGAATAACTGCAGAGATGTCTTTGTGGTGTCCCTTTTCACCACTGCATTCAGTATTGCTGCTGGTGTGCCTGACCCATGAAGCAGCGTCAGTGCCAGCCAGGTGCTCACAGGTAATAGAAACACTGTAGGGAAACCAGCTGCAATGGAATGGTATTGTTGATGAAAGGGCCTTTATTGGCATAGCCATGTATTGGGAGGTAGGGCAAAAGGGGGACATGTGGCCTTAGCACATAGGTAGCTGCATTTACTGTTTAAAATATTGCAGATTGGGGGGAAAAAAAGGAGCAGCAGCTTTTAGTATACTTAGCAAACAGTTTTACCAGAGAGCTGGTAGGGGTGGGGCCTCCATTTTATCTGCTGTCTTGTTGAGGAAGCTCTACTTGCTTCTGTCCATGTTCCAGCGCCTTGGCTGCTCTTGGTTATGAAGCACAGATTTAAGGATGGAGGAGTGGTAGAGTACTTCAGGGCCCTCGGACTAATTCCCCCAACACTGCCCCTCTGGGGGCAGAGAGCTGGCTGTTGGGAAGGGGAGCAAAAGAGCAAACATGCAAGTTGAACCAACCAGTATGGTTGACCAGCAGACAACTTGAGCTTGTCTTTAGAATGCAGTGATGCACATCTGCAGTCCCCAGATTCCAGAGGTGGGAGGCGAGCTCATGTGCCAGCTAGCGTGGAGTGAAATGACTGAAACTAGACAGCGATACAGATACGGAGACTGCCTCAATACGGCGAAAGCTGAAAACTGACCTTTGACTTCCACATACACCTGTATGGCTATGCGCTTGTACACACAGAAAATTCTAAATGAGAAAGGGGGAGGTTATAAAAGAAAGAAGAGAGAAGTGAGGTAAGGTTGGTTTGAATGAACTGTCTGTGTCGTCCCTCTTGAAACATCTGCTCCCCTGCCCTACTCTGTTAGAAGTGTGTGGATGCCGTTATCTAAAGCCAAAAGCACTGCTTTTCCCTTGCTGTCCTCTCCTCACGCACTGCTGCTCAGTGCTGTCCACCTTGTGCAGTGTGAAACTCCATGTCTTTTTCTTACTGGCTTCTACAATCCTGTCCTCTCTGGATTAGTCATGTACCTTCTTCGTTACTTCTTATCTCCTTTGGGGTTTTTCTTGACATTCTAAGATGGATTAAATAAGGATGTTAGAGCTTATCTTTGGTTCTGTTATCTTTCTCCTGCTTTATAAATGCCACATGGGGAGGCCTCTGTCTTGTCACTGTGTCCCCAGTGCACAGCACTGATTTGATTAAGCAGCAATAAGCAAACAAATAGGAGGTCCTCAGATCTCATGCCTCGACTGAGCTTTGGAGAACGACTTCTCAATCTCTCATCCCAGGTTCTGCTATCACTTTCTCTGCATTTGTGAGATGTTTCTACTTCATAATAGCACATGGAAGTTCCGAATTCAGCCTTAAAGTTTGAGTCATTATTTTCTCAGAAAAAAAAAAAAACAAAAAACCAACAATGCACTGCATAGAAATCCATTTCTGTTGATTGTGTCACTAATTTCTTGGCCAGGTTAATGCTATATTTAGTTCTTTGCTCCCTGTTTCTCATCAAATCAGTGTCTAAATGATCTGAATTCTTATTTTTCTTTTTTGATAAAATATTGCCCAAGCTGGCCTTGAACTCTCAGTCCCCGTTCTTCAGCTTTTTAGACTGTTAAGACTATAGTTACAGCTGGGCATGATGACATATGCCTTTAATCCCAGCACTTGGGAGGCAGAGGCAGGCGGATCTCTGTGAGTTTGAGGCCAGCCTGGTCAACAGAGTGAGTTCCAGGACAGCCAAAGACACACAGAGAAACCCTGTCTTGAACACCCCCCCCCTCTGGCCGCCCCCCAAAAGACTATAGTTACTATGTCACTGTCCTGGCTTTCTGATTCCTTTTTTTCTTTCTCTCCTTTTCTTCTCTCACTCTTTCCTTCTCCTTTTTTCTTTCTTTTCTTTTTTTTTCTTTTTTTCTTTTTTTTCTTGCCATGTAGCCCAAGACAGCCTTGAGCTTATGATCCTCTTGCCTCAAAAATGCTGGCATGCACCATCCTCTGCCCTGTCTTGCTGCTAGTTCTTCATTGAAATGTCTAAAGATTTCATCCATCTCCCGGTGACATCTTCATCCCAGGCTCTTTTACTACATATCCAAATGCCCAAAACTGCCTTTCCCTGGGTGCTCTCAGCCCCATTCTGTATCATCCTCTGCCCATTGCCCCAATGCCAGATAGTAATTTTAGGAGTGGTGGCATTTCCAACTTTCTCCTCCCCACCAACCAGATATTAACTTAGTACTTACTGTGTGTTGGGCACTGTGCTTAGCTCTGGGGATATGACACTGAGCAGGAGAAAGATGGAAGTCCCAGGAGCTGTACAATTGGAAGGAGTGTGGGTTTTACTCTGTGCACAGTGGGAATCAGTGCAGGCTGGGACGTGATCTGTTCCCATGTTTAAGGATAACTGTGGCTCTGTGTGGATAACAGCGGGGCAGGCAATAGCAGTAGACAGACTACCTGGGAAGCAGTAGACCCAACGGGAGGCTGCTAACTTGAACCAGATGCCATGGGAGGAGGAGGAGAGAGTAGATTTGAGGGATGTTTGGAGAGATGAAGCAGCAGAACTTGCCAGTGTTTCAGATGTGGGTGCAAGAATCAGGAATGGCTCCCATGGTTTTGGCTTTTTTCCTTGGTGGATGGAGGTGCTGCTGTTATCTCAGGTGGTAAAAGAAAGATTTCTTGATTCGATTTTATCCTTTTGTAAAGAGGTCCTTTCAAGATTTATTTTTGTGTTTTGAGTGTCTGCATGTATGTGCCAAGCCTATATAGGTCAGAGGAGGGCATAGGGTCCCCTGAAACTTGAATTATAGGCAGTTGTGAGCCATCATGTGGGTGGCAGGGAACCTAACCTAGGTTCTCTGCAAGAGCGTCAAGTGTTCTTAATCTCTAGCCCCAGGAATTCTTGTCCTGCATGCTAGGTTTATGATGCCTGGAACTTACACATGTAAAGTAGGCCATTACATGGCTTCAGTTGTCAGAGACGTCATCCAGACCGTGAGTTCCACCAGCTGAAGCTCTGATAACAAATGTCATTTATCATGTTGCCCATCTACAGGGCCACATTCTAAAAGTTTTGCCCTTCTTTCCTGAATCTCAAGTTATTGCTGTTACTGTGCTCGTTGTACAAATAAGGTGATGACAGACATAGTGTCACCTTATTGCAGGATGGCTTAGAAACTGCTGAAGTTAGTAATAGTTTACTAATGAGTACTAAAGCAGTGGGATTTGTCGTTTCCAAGACAAGAGAACAGAGGGAAAGGAGCTCAGAGCTGACCTGGAGCTGTTTCTGTCATTTGGTTTAATAGCTCAGAAAAGGCCATTGCTGCTGCTAGGACAAATGGGCGGGAAGGAACCCACAACCAGGCTGTCAGGTGTGCACATTATCTACACCTGGCCTGCACGGTGTTCCCATGATTCCTTGTGTGGGTCTCTGTTCTCCTAAATTATCTGCCTGCCTTTTAGGTATGCTTGATACCTCCTTGTTAAGTACTGTCTGGACTTCCAGGGCCACTGGAGCCTGTGAGTCTCCTCTGATGCCTCCAGTGTGCTAACTAGCGATTGCCATGTGCCCGGTGCATCCTTGAGCTTGGGACAGGAGAAGCAGGTAGCAGGCGCTTACCTTGACTGCCCTTTCTGCTCATTTGTGTCTTGTTTTCATTAGGGTCCTAGTAACAAGTGAGAGTTTTCTTTAATTGCTCTTTGGGGGCTCAGAGAGATGTAGAGTACCAGACGTTCTGCTGTTAGCCCAGCACACACTGGGGAGCCTTTTCTGCTGTGGGGGATACAGCGATATATATCTGAAGACAGAGTAGAGTGTGGCACGAGGAAAGGGGTCAAGGAAGAGCAGCAAAGACAGCTGGCTCTGGGAGGTTACAGACTAGCCAAGCCGACTGGTGTTGAAGCAGGACAGTTAGGTTGAGGTCCTACAGCAGCTCGCTGAGAAGACCTTGAGCTAGGTGTGGCCTTCAGTGTATTTAAAGAGACTAAATTAACTGCCCACGTTTCCAACTGGAGATTTCATATAAAATCCCCACTTAGCTTCTTCCCCAGAAAAGCCAGAGGATGAGCCAGTGCTGGGCAACAGTGAGAGAGGCTGCTCTGCATCAGCATTCACTCCAGTTTGCAGACACTGGGCTCCTTGGGGTCCCCACTGCCTGCTCTGTCACCCCGGCTGCATCTGTTTTTTATGCTCCTCGAAGGTGCTGGCTCCCTCCTGTAAGGTGAACGTGCCATGTCATGAGGAGGCAGTGTGGATAGGAGTTCACCATGTGAAAGCTGTGAGGGACGTGATCGTGGGCTTGGGCACTCACAGGTCTGTGCCCACCTCCTGCCCTGCCTCCTGCCAGCTTTTCATTCTAGTTCCCTGAGCTTATGAGAAATGGATAGAACTTCCCTGTGGGTTCGCATTGAGGATTAATGATGGCTGTGTGTGATGTATTTAGTGCCCGACATGCCCACCTCCACCATGCTACCAGCATGGTTAAACCTGTCTACAAGCCTAGCAGGAAGCCTTCCATTCAGTACTTGGATATTGTTATGAGAAACATTGGATCTAGTGGGTAATTCAGGGGTAGAGTGCTTGCCTGCCATGCATGAAACCTCGCCCCTTTTCCCCAACTCCAAAAGCATGGAAAACAAACAAAAGCTCACAAAACAAAAATGTAGTTTAAAGAGTTAAGTCTAAAAATGTGAGCTCTTTTTTTTTCCCCTAAGGAAATGCAGTTGTATATTTTAACTTTCCTCAGGATGGAAAAAGCCTTTCTAAGCATAAAATCCATGAAAGAGGCCAAAGAAAGGTCAGTTGAGTCATGACCAGAAACTCTTGAGCTATCCGACATCAAACAATAGTTAAAAGGCAGAAGGGTACAAGGACAGTACCTGCCACACTTACGCCGAGGTGAACGGTTTGCCAGTGTCTGCAGTCACGGATGAGTTAGAAAGTGTTAACCCCACAGCATAGCGGACAGAGATTGCAGTGGGGAGGCGACAGCGGTGTGCACATGGGGAATGTGGAGCTGGCTGCTTCCTTGTGTTGTCTCTTTCCTCGTTCCCCACCACCAGCAATGGGTGGTCTTCACCAGAAGATCAGTAGTGCCATATTTTCCTCCCAGAATTACCAACTGCCAGAAGCTTTTGGAGGAAGCAGTTTGGCACCATATTCAAGCACCTTAAAGGTCATACCTTTGCCCAGGTGTTCCATCTTTAATACTCTACCCAAGGTATTATGTTTAGTGATGCTTCGCCTCAAGTCTGCTTGAGTAACCTTTTCTTAGTCCTTTACAAAGAGCAGCAGCAGCAGATCAGCAACACTGGGGTATTAAAATCTCAGTCTCACAATGGATTAATCTTCACTACTGTGCCCAGTGCCTGGCACACAGATGGTCAAATGAGTGTCAAGAAAAGAAGATGCTGTGCAAAGCAATATTACATGGCAGCATTTTTGAACTGTTACTGTTTAAAGACAGCCAAGTGCTCATCCATTAGAAGCGGAAGTGATGTATAGATGGAGTACTGCATGTGAACTCTGGTCTGCGTGTCATTGGCACTTCCTCCGTCACTTAGCATCCATCTACTGATGTGTCCTAGTACGAGTGTTTCTAACCAACAGCAGCACACAGCCCTTCCCCCAACTGTGAGTGGCAACACTGACGCTGAAAAGTTAGAACATGAGCCGTGATGTATTATTATAAGAAAATGTGAAGGTTTTGAAGTAATGATGGCTGAAATTTCTAACACCCTTTAGGACAAGAAAGAGGTGATTACCTGAAAAACCCGAATTCCATACTGTGCATTACCTTTTTTTTTTTTTTTTAAATTTATTTATTTATTAAGGATTTCTGCCTCGTCCCCACAACCGCTTCCCATTTCCCTCCCCCTCCCCCCGATCAAGTCCCCCTCCCTCATCTGCTCGAAGAGCAATCAGGGTTCCCTGACCTGTGGGAAGCCCATGTGCATTACCTTTTTAAGAGAAGGAAATGACCTGGTTTTCTGTCTGTGTGGTCAACAATGACATAGCAATGAACATAACCAGGATGTCCCCCTAAGTACCATCTTCCTAAGGAAAGTAAATAGGATGACACCTTCGTAGGATGAGGGCAGGAATGCAGAGCCCCAGCATTCCTTAGGAAAGAGGACCCGAAGCATCCAGATGAACTGCTGTACTTGGAGAGTGAGGGTTCTCTTCAGTGAGGGTAGAAAAATAAACAACCTGTGGCTTTTCCTTCTATTTATTAGGTTACAATAAGTGGGAAAACTTCAGAACATATACAGTCACCAATCATTCCCCATAGGTGGACTGTTAGCCTGGAAGCTTCTTTTAGCTAATAGCAGGGATAGACATTTTCATCTTAAGCTGCACATTGTTGTCCTGCTTAGGTACAGCAGAGGGTCACAGAGGTGATGTAGCCATTGGTAGCTATGAACCAACTTCTCTGATAGTGAGGCCCCTGCTCCCCAAATCGCCCAGAACAAACATTGTGACCATTACAACTCTTATAAAGAAAACATTTAATTGGGGTGGCTCACTTACAGTTTCATCATGACAGGGAGCATGGAGGCATGCAGGTAGACATGGTGCTGGAGTTGCCCTACATCCTGCAGGCAACAGCCACACTGAGGGAAGCTTGAGCAAAAGACACGTCAAAACCCACCCTCACAGTGACACACTTCCTCCAACAAGACCACACCTCCCAATAGTGCCACTCCTTGAAGAGCTATTTTCTTTCAAACCACCACACTTGCCTTAATTACTGCCCATCTCCTGCAATTAGGAATAGTTTTCTAAGTCGCTGGTGTTAGGAGGGATACGTTACAAGCAGGGAAGAAGCAGTATTACCTCTCTGACCACATGCTGAGCACCACGTGAATGCTCACCCTCAAGGACCTGTCTTTTGGTGTGGCTAGTGGCTGTGCTGAATATTGTGTTCAGAATATGCCTGAAACTTTGTCTCCTTGAAGAATTTAGATCATAGAGTATCAAGTGGAGAGCGCATGTGCTAAGCTCATTCCTGTCAGTACTGGTGCTGGCCTCTTGCATGCAGAATTCTCTTTGGCCTCAGATGCAGTCAACTTCATGGTTCCAGATGGAATTATAGTGTGCACTCCCAACCCCCACATTGCTCTCAGCACCTCTACCTCCCCGCAGTGTTGTGGATGTTCTAGAAGGTCTCAGAATTGCCCTAAGTGGTGTGAAGTCTTCTCTGAGTGTCATTTCGCTCTCATCATGGTGTCTAGACAGTTACAGATTCATGCCATGTTGACTCTTCCCCACCCCCTACACACACACACACACACACACGCTGATACTATAGAGAGCAGGAGAGAGCCTTCTGCCTCCAGCCAAGTTTTAACTTGAGCAGACCTGCCTTTCAGTCTATGTTAAGCCTTGATACCCTCTGATGTCATGAAGAATGGACCCTCTCTTTTGCTTTCTTTTCTCTAGCAAGGCATTTATGTCCTGTGTCTGGCATACTTTTTCCAAGCACCAACTTTTACCTTCTGAAGTGTAGGTGAATGTGGAGGTGAGCATGGGCCTCCAAGGGCAGGGCCACTCCCAGTGTGCGCTCTGCTTGACTGAGCAGCAAGAGGTCATTGTTTGCTGCTTACTTATTCCTGGAAGAGAAAAGGTGGCAGACACACAAAACCAGCCAACCAATCGAAAGTTGTTTCAAACATTGCTTATGTCTTCTGTCTGTAAAAATTCTGGCTGTCCTTGACAAAGTCACTGCCAAGGGTTGGGCCCTGGAACGTAGACTGTTTGTACAAGTTCAGTATTGTTTTGATTTTAGATTTTCCTGGGGAAATCATTGTAAACAGTTAAGTTCTCAGAAAGACCCCTGCAGTAATAAACATAAACAGACTCGCACTACAGTAAACCCTGCAGTAACCCAAACAGAACCGCTGCATGGAAGGGAGGCAGATGGCCGGATGGGCCCATTGTCTCTGCCCACAGGAAGTGAAGAAAGCAGGAAGCGCAGATCTGTCCCATTCTCACCCAGGCTGACTCTCACTCTTGGTGACTGAGCCAGGAAGCCAGAAAGCTGTTCGCTGCACCAGCGCTTTAAAGAGGAGCAAACCACCTGTTGACTTCTTTCGCAGGTGTGCTATAAGTGTAAGGCACTGAGCTGAACTCTCCACTGTGCTCAGGATTTGTGATCCGTTCTCAAAAGCATAGACATCAAACAGCCAGGCTGCTTTGACAGCACTGACCAAGTCAAGCCAGATCGCCTTTCTTTGAGAAATTCCTGCTATTGAGAATACATCTCCCAAACACCTAGAGTAGCTAAGGGGAGAGCTGGGGTTAGTTCTAAAGCAGTGGCTCTCCACCTGTGGCTCGCGACCCTATGGGGTTGGGTCAAACGGTCCTTTCATAGGGGTCACCTAAGACCATCAGAAATCATAACAGTAGCAAAATTACAGTTAATAAACAGCAACAAAAATGATTTTATGGAGGGCTGGAGAGATGGCTTAGCGGTTAAGAGCATTGCCTGCTCTTCCAGAGGCCCTGAGTTCAATTCCCAGCAACCACATGGTGGCTTACAACCATCTGTAATGAGGTCTGGTGCCCTCTTTTGGCCTTCAGGCATACACGCAGACAGAATGTTGTATACATAATAAAATAAATAAATAAATAAATATTTTAAAAAATGATTTTATGGTTGGGGGTCACCACAACATGAGGGACTGTATTAAAGGGTCACAGCAAGCCGGGCGGTGGTGGCGCACGCCTTTAATCCCAGCACTTGGGAGGCAGAGTCAGGTGGATCTCTGTGAGTTCGAGACCAACCTGGTCTACAAGAGCTAGTTCCAGGACAGGCTCCAAAACCACAGAGAAACCCTGTCTCGAAAAACCAAAAAACAAAAAAAAACAAAAAAAAGGGTCACAGCATTACGAGTTGAGAAACATTGTTTTAAAATAATTACGAATTAGTAAATTAGCATATTATTGCCAGGTGAAGCATGCTTTGATCAAAGGCAGTCTCTTCCCAGTATGTAATGTAGCACTGTGTAGCAGAGGTAGGTGAATCTGAACCTCCCTCCTAGGTCAGGATGGACTGAACATCCTGGGGAGCAGTGACTTCCACGATATTACCCAGTTCTTCCTGCTGCGGGTCCCCAAGTCCTTCACACACATCATCTAAGACACAGACTGGCCCTGTGTAGCAAATGCTACTACTTTTATCTTCTTTCCCATGTCACAAATAAGTTCCTTAAGGAGTAGAGAGGTAAAATAGCTAGCTGCCTTAAGGCCAAGGGGCTGCCAAGGGACAGAGCAAGCTCCCACAGCCTGGCTGAGGAGGAACTGCCTCCAGGTTCTCTTGCTTTTGACCATATGAACAAACACTTGAGTGGAATGGCTGCTGTCTTCTAGGAAGAGAATGGAGACTATACATACGTGGAAAGAGTGAAGATACCACTGGATCACGGGACCTTGCTAATCATGGAAGGAGCCACACAAGCTGACTGGCAGGTGAGGACTTGAAACTACCACCAGTTTCTCTCTGGAGGGAGCTTCTGCCCTACTGAGGAGCAGCTGTTTCAGAGTACACGTAGGGAGGGAAGCGAGTGCTTACACTGAGCAAGTAGCAATAACGTGATGTCATACCCAAGGGGTCGGTCAGAGCAGACCCCTCAGCAGAGGTTTCTGGTTGGTTTTTGTAGTGATAGAGGGGTCCATGTCTGTGCTGCCATTGCAGCCTCTGGCCACTGCGTGCTGACCACTTCAAATATGACTAGCACGAATTTACTTGTAAAAATCTTAGTGGCTGCCATCTTGGGACTCACAACACAACAACTATTGTAGGTCAGTGTGGGTGAAGTCACATTAGATAGAAGCCACAATTAGAAAGGGTGGAGATGCCTTGCTGCCAGGGATCAAGGAATTTTGTTTCAGAGGAGGAGACCTTTTCCCACGGGACTGTAGAACACCTGCTCGTTTAGACAGGGATAAAATGGAGCTATTTCCATATCTTCATAAATAAGTTGTAAATCATGTTGAACTAAAAAAAATGCACGTGTATTTATTCCGGACAACTATTAATATTTCCATTTAGCACCGCGTGCCCAAAGAATACCACTCCAGAGAACCGCGAGTAAACCTAACCTTCCGGACCATTTATCCAAACCCCAGAGGAACACCTGGTGATGGGACATGTCCGCAAAGTTGCCACTGAGATGGGGGCTGTGCACCTAGCAGCCCCTCCCCCATTCCTGGAAGCACTTTGAGAAGCTTCTCCATGCACTCTGGTGATGTGGCTGTTTGGAAATTGTGGAGTTCGCTTCCCAGGTCCTCCTCCTTTGGATGGGAGCCATGTTGCCAGCATGTCTACGAAGGAAACGGTTACTCTGAGACAAACCTCTAAATCAAGGGCTACCATTAGGCAAATTAAACACTGCTATAACTGTGCTCACAGATGATTTGGTCCATCATTCCCTTTCCTGCTGCCCTTCCCCCTTTAATTTGAAGAAATACAAATGGCCTTGTGCCTCTGGGAAAACTCTGAACATATTTGTTCCTTATGACGTTAGCAAATGGAGACTGTAAATACATGTCAGCGACTCTGGAGCCTTCCACAGGCAGACAGCTGCTGAAACCCAAACAGAGGTGGCTTCTCGGGGCTGTGTTGAAGTCTTCCTTGACTCCTGTGTTATTGTAATGGAAACCTGCATGGTCAGGAACCCTGTTTATTCAGCTGGGTCTCCCAGCTGTCAGTCTTCCCGGGTACACTCAGGCTACAGGCCTCTGAAGAAAGGCAGCATGCTCCTGTCTACACTCCAGGCAGTCCTACTTGGAAAGACAACGCTGTTTCCTGGAAGTGATGAATAACTGGATGTCATTTTGGTTGAAGAACAGCAACTGTTCAGTTGGTAACAGCTGTTCCAATAGATTTGCTTTCCCTGGAGAATTCCTTGAGCCATTTAAACCCAAACCAGATAGAATCAGATCAGCCCTGCAGGGAATAGCCTGGGTGACCTCATGGTCTTTCTACCATAGCTTTCCGAAGCCCTGTGACTAAGGCTCTTCTGACTCAGTGTTCCCTTTTACTGGGTGCCCAAGTTCAGGGGTTAGCCTGTGATGTCACAAGGTTTCCAAAACAAAGGGGTAACTGCCTCTTGTTGCATCATGAAAACACATGACTCCTTGGCCTTGGCTCGGAAGCAATGTACCCTATTAACTCAACCCAGAGGAGGAGTGCGTGTCCGTGGATGAAAGTAGGACACGGGCTAGATAGAATTTCTCTCCCATCCTGGGAGGGAAATTTACTCTGGGTTTTTATCCTGTTTCCATTCCATGGATGATCCCGTAACATGGACGGGTGCCAGAGGCTGGGCAGACTCAGGGCTCAGATGAAACCAGCCTGACGAGACGCTGTGTTCCCACAGCTCCCTGCTTCCTTGTATCAAAGTCTGGTTTTTTAATATCTATAGTTCCTTCTATAAGAACTTGTAAAGGCTGTGTTAGAGTTTCTGCATCATACTAAGCCTTCCTAGGAAGAAGGGATGACTCACCATGAGCACAAGCCCCCTAATTCCCAGCTGTTCTCCAGTTAAAGCCAAGAAAACCTAGTGTGGTCAGCTAGGATTAGGAATTTGATAACTGAAGCTGGAAATCCCTCCTCTCTTCCTTATAAATAAAAAGACTGGCTGGTGGCTCCGGGTCTTCCAGCATCCCCTCTCATTGCAGGGCCTTATGTCTTCCAGCTTCAGGGTTACATGACTGCACTCAACACAGCGCTGTCAGACCACTCAGCCTGGGCCTCCACCTGGGCTTCACAGGCCAAGAGCAGAAGTCACAGCTGCTTGCCCTTCCTGTAGACCTCATGTGCTCCCAGTGCCAGCTATTTCTCACCAGTAGGACCCTGTGCCGTCTGCAGTGCCAAGCAGAACTAGAGAGTTTGGGTGTAGCTAGGAATGGTGATGTTCAGAGCCGCAGCAGCCTCTTGCAGATCCTGCACACGAACAGAGCCAGTATGCAGCTGAGCATGTGGGGCAGGCTCTGTCTTTGTTGCCCTCTGAGCTTCAGTAGCCTGCAGGCCCTGTCCTGTCCTGAGTTTCTACTCATCACCTCATCTTCCCCATACCGATTCTGCTGTGGGAACAAGAAGCGGAGTCCCTGAGAAGTGTTTTAGTAGGACTTGTGCTGATAGAAACAAGTTTAAAGGCTGATTCCAAAGCCCATGTCCCCTTTCTCACCCGTGCTGACCTGAAGTGAAATCTCTGAGCCCTCGACCCACAGAGCTGGCCATGGCCAGCTGCAGGCCGCCTGTGGTCTCCGGCTTCTTGTGCATCAGGGCAGATGTCTTCTTAGCCCACATGATCATCTTGTTGGAAGCTGTGGCCCACTGAACTCAGTGTCATTAAGCTGGGGAAACTCATTTTGGCGGGGGCTGGGTGCGGTGAATTTAGAAACAGCCTTGGGCAACATCCCTAGCAAATGGTTCCTAACCATATCCAAGCAGATATGCCTCAGAAGTTCCACAGATGGGTGAGTTTTTCCCTGCTGTTTCTCCTGTCATCTCTGAGTACATGCGGGAACCCCCATGATGTCCAAACTAAGTGTGAGGCATCGTAAGAGCATCGCTTCTGCAGTCGTCAGGCGGCGGGTCCACTGGGCTTCACCCCAGAAGGGGAACAGTGTGACACTCAGTGCAGAGGGCCTTCACTTCGGTCCAGGTTCACTAGCTCAGCTGAGAGCCTCAGCAGATTTGGGTCACAGTTGATCCATAAAAGCCCTTTAGACTCCGTTCTGCTACCTCCATTGCCTTGACTCTGCTCTGATGCATGGAAGGTCCGTCTGTGTCCCATCAGTAAAGAGCCCAGGCTGCTGAGCCATGTCATAGCAACCCTGAAAGAGTTAAGTAGGCCTGCAGGGAGTGCTCCCCTCTGAGGCTTCAGGGGGAAGCCTGACAGATGATGGGTTCCTGCTCTGCTGGGAATATTTCTTCCTTGAGTTCTGGCAGCTTTTTCTTGGCTGCAGAGTATCTAAGACCCACTTTGCCTTTTCTGGTCATAAACACTGGAGTGTTGAATCTGAAGTCTTGATTACTTTATTTTTTAACAGTTCCTTTGAAAAAACCTGTTGTTTCCATAGTGATGTTTGTTTAAATCCTTATACATGATTCCACCCACAAGCTCCCACTGAGGGACTAGTTCACAACTGCCCTTTACACACACACACACACACACACACACACACACACACTCTTCATCCAACAGATTTGAGCTGCTGAAATCCATTCTTAGATAAGAGGCCTGGATCTGGTAGGCAAATGACGCTGATGTTTATCAGGGCAGAACACTAATAATGGTGCTGCCCCCAGCTGGGTTAGCAGTCCCACGCCTGAACTGTTACAAAAGCATTTCCCTGCCTGTGATCAGAACCCGGGGTTGGTGAATAATTTGGGGGTTGGGCGGTTTGAGGGAACCCAACAAGGAAGCAGGTATGGCAAGCAGCACTTGTAGCCAGCACAGCAGAAGCCAGACTCTAGGAGTATGAATTTGCCACTGTTGAAGCAGAGACTTGGTCCTCAGTCCGACCCATTGGTTTGACTCTGTAGACAAATCCTGTAGTCTGAAATGGGAAGGGGGCTCAGAGTGTATGCTGCTGGCACATTCCGTCAGGCTTGACTAAAAGCCACCCCATGAGTTGTTCATTTGTTGTAAAGGCCCCCGGAAAGTGAGGCACAGGGGCCGGGCCGTATCATGCTGTGCACTGGCAGAGTCAGGTGATTGCCGAGCTCCTGAGGGGGTCACTGGTCCTTGCCTTCTGTGTCTTGCATACTGTGAAGACTCTGGGCGCAGGCAGGAGGCAGCGGTGGGCCACGCGAGTGCTGGAGGGCCGCGTGACCGGTGCTGCAATTAGCCTCCCACCGCAGGAAGGCTGTGGGTGTGTGGTGACGAGCTCACCGCCGCTAGGGTCCCCAATTGGAGTACGCAATACCTCGCCCTTCCGAGTGGCTGCGCGGGGAGGCGCTCCACCTTTGCCGGGCTTCTTCCGGTGCCAGCCTCGCCACCAGCGCCACACTCGCGCCGGAAGAAAAGCCCCTGCTGGAGCCAATCTGAAAAGAAGGTTGTATCCTCCCTGCCTGAGGAGCGACTATGGGATGATTTGTGAAGAGTATCCTTGAGCTCCCTAAACTAGACCCAGGGATGTTTCTACTGAGGGACCACCAGGGCAAGACTGGAAAGGAGCAGAGCCTCACAGCAGAGGCCAGGGCTGGCTCCCTTAGGAGCCTCCTGGGGTACTGCCTCTTGGACTTCAAACACCCCCCCCCCCTCCAGAAACTTAGCCTTCAGCCTTCCCTCACTGTCGGAGAGGGAAAGAGAAATCCAAGCCCCTAAGGCTTCTGGGAAGTGAGCCAGAGCTTTGAGCTCTTGCATATGCATTCCCCTTGTGGCGCCAGTCATGCTAGTATAGCATAGAGACTACTGTCCCCACTGAATATACTAGAAGACTGATGTGTAAAGCATGCCATCTCCAAAGTCACCCAGGGAATGAGGCAGCACGGGATGTAGCAGATTTCATCCGCCACTCCCAGTAATCTAGTGAAGGAACACGCAGCAGCCCCATGGGGCACTGCGCCTAAGACGCAGCCCTGCAAGGATTGGTGCTGATGGAGCGCACAGTGCACCAACCAGGTGGCTCCATCTCACCTCGCAGGGTAGTGTGCCTCACAGCCACAGTGCCGACTGCAAGGGCAGAATTAGGGAGCATCTTGATAGCCTCAGCCCCACTCCAACATCCACCTCTTGATAGACAGAACCACGAACCACTGCAGAGCTCTTGTGGGGAGTGAGGTAGAGTCACTCCGACCTGAGTTTGTGTCTCGGCTGAGCCCTTCCAGAGCTTCCTAGGAGCAGCTAACTAACTAACCTCCCTTCACGCCTCAGTCTCCTCAGCTCCTCAGCCTCCTCTTAGAGTCTTGAAAGGCTTGACATCAGACATGCTACATACATGTTTGTAATGCAATTCTCTTAAGTACATTTCACATGCCCTCCTAACCCTCTCAACGTGCCCTTTCCCTGGTGTCCCCTGACCCTGCATGTGCTGTTGTTGGAGTCCTCAAGGGTGGGGGTGGGGAGGTTTTTTCAGAGAACGGCCAGAATGAAAATTGTGAGACTAATCATATTAAAATCTGACTGCACTTAAACCCTCTAGGGTTTGGCTCTCAGGTGCCAAAGTGGCCCGGCTCTGATGCTCAGCTGGCCCTTGGCTGCCCCACCACATGCTCCCCAGGTAATTGGTCTAGGGCACACCTGTGGCTGGAGCCCAGGAGCCCACTGCCTTCTCCCATTAAGGTCACTCTTTGACATCTGCCGGTCCTGCAAGCAGGTCACCCATTGATTAATGAACCCCCGTCCCTGCATTGTTTTCCTTGCTGCCTGGCCTTTTCTACACCCTATACTGAATGCCTTGGCCTGCCTGGTAGTTACAACAATGTCAGGCAAGGATTTCGTTCACGATTGGGCCTTTATGTCCCGAGACTGTCAGATGCGGTGGTGCACAGATAAAAGGGAGACACAATCTCTTCCAGTAAAAATGAAAACAAACCGAGGTAGCTTGTATTTTCTTTTGCAAAATTAGTTCCCTCCTTACCTCAAAAGGAGTGTGTGCTCTTTGTAAGAAATTAGAAAGAGAAAAGAAAACACTTTATAACTTCATAAGCTAGAGATGGTGAGCCCACATGTCACAGTGGTTTTTTCTGCACATCTGTGTGCTTCACAGTGAACTTAGCCTTGCTCTTTGGTTGTGAGACGTTAGTTCTCGTTCCCAGCATTGGTGAGTGGCCGCACAGTGTGGGGTGACAGTGTTCATGTATGCAGTTCCCATGCGGTGTGGGGTGACAGAGTACATGTATGCTGTTCCCATGCGGTGTGGGGTGACAGGGTACATGTATGTAGTTCCCATGCGGTGTGGGGTGACAGTGTACATGTATGCTGTTCCCATGCGGTGTGGGGTGACAGGGTACATGTATGCAGTTCCCATGGTTTGGGGTGACAGTGTACATGTGTGCAGTTCCCGTGCGGTGTGGGGTGACAGTGTACATGTATGCAGTTCCCGTGCGGTGTGGGGTGACAGTGTACATGTATGCTGTTCCCATGCGGTGTAGGGTGACAGGGTACATGTATGCAGTTCCCATGCGGTGTGGGGTGACAGTGTACATATATGCACTTCCCATGCGGTGTGGGGTGACAGGGTACATGTATGCACTTCCCATGGTTTGGGGTGACAGGGTACATGTATGCAGTTCCCATGCGGTGTGGGGTGATAGGGTACATGTATGCTGTTCCCATGCGGTGTGGGGTGACAGGGTACATGTATGTACTTCCCTTGCGGTAGCAGAGATCCCGAAGAATTGGTGCTGTCTCTACTCTTAGTCACTTCTGATTGGAGATTGTGGGGATGGGCACTGGGAAGCAGGATGGTGGCACAGCAAACAGCCCACATGCTGCTCTCATTGAGACCTCAATTCGGACATCATAGCAGGTGGCAGTTTTCACAGAGTCTGGAACACCAGGCACCTGTGAAGTGCTTTACGTGTGTTATTTACGTGTGTTAATGTCACTTACATAGGTGAGGTGCGAGTGTCTGTGTGTGTGTTAACCCTTGACTTACTCGTCCTCACAGCAGCCGCGAGGTACTATTGTGTGTGTGCTCATGTAGACACACTGTGTACACATGCGTGTGAAAGCTGGATGGCCTTGGCTAATGAGCTCACGCCTCTGTCTCTCCAGCACTGAGTGCTCTCCCAGACCCCAGGGTGCTAGTTTATCATCACTTTACAGCTGAGGAAATCTAGCAGCGCCCTTCTCCCTAGTATCGGGACTGTGCAGCCTCCCTGCCACCAAGCCTTTCAACATATCTGCAGTTGCTTCTTAGAATGCTCCATACTCTCTGTGGTCACAAGTGGAGAGGCGGACAGAGAGGGTGGGTTCCCGGCATCCCACAGATTGCCTCTCCCAAACTCTACCAGCAGGTAGAATTCCAATAAAGTCAGGTCCGGAGAGGGGTGGATGGTGCTTCTCAAATCTTCTTGCCTCCTGGGAATGACGGATCTTTCCTCATTACAGTGTGAAGTAGGAGTCAGCCCCTCCCCACCGCAAACTGTCCTCTGTCATCAGAGAACCTGGGAGGAAAGGCTACCAGCAACTGTGGTGAAGAGGGCAGCGTCCAGCAGCCTGGGATCTAGTCTCAGCTCCCCCCCCCCCCCTTAGGACATCTCAGCCTCTCTAACTGTGAGCCAGGCTGGTGGCAGGAACCGAGAGAAACAATGACTGTCTGTTGCCTGCTGCTCTGGCTTCTGTGAACCAGTGAGTGGTGTGGAGGAAAGGATGCCCTATACCTGGGGCTGGGTGGCCGGAGCTTGTGAAGCTCTGGGAAGGGTTCACCTTCGCAGGACAGCTGTTGTGTATGCTAGTTTAGGACAGGCCTTGCTCGGGTCGGTTGAAAGGACATTGTGGTGGCCACAGGAGGGGGAAGGTACATCATGGACATCAATAGAGAGAAAGTGAAGAGAGGATTAAACCCGAACGTGCCCACAAAGAGGAGGAAAATCTAGCAGAGATTGGGAAGGAACAGTCCTGATAGGAAGATGCTGGAGAACACTGTGTCACAGCAGCCAAAGCTGTCTCCTACCTTGTCCTTCGCCCAGTCCAGGACTGGATTTGTCCCCGTTTAGACCAGGAACAGTGCAGTGCTGTAGTTAGCAGAGCAGATAGTGTCTACAGAACACTGAGAAACCAGGCCGTGTGAACTCCTCCTGTCCCTGGCTCCTGATAAGTGGTCCTCTGCTTATCTCGGGTCTCAGTTTCCCCAGATAAAGCGGCTGCTGCTGCACTCCCCAAGAGCCTACTCTCCCACCCGAATTTGTTGTCTGATGTCCCCAGGGCTGTCCACCAGGTGGCTGTCTGCAGTGTTGAGCGTGAGTGAACCCTGTGCCCTCTCCCATAACCGTGGGAGAGCAGGAGTGGGCGCGGGTGTTGTCTGTACACCAATCTCCACTCTTGAGACTTGTCAACTGTACCCCTGAACTCTCATTCTTGCTATGAGAAAATCAATGTCAGCTGCTTGACAGGTGAGATTCGAAAACCTCCCTGAAGCCCAGCCAGCTCCCTTTTCTCCCTCACCTTCCACACACACCGTCCCTGGGCAGGCCCTGTTGTCACCATAGACCTTTGGATCTTACAGGCCCGGATTCAAACCCCAGCCCTACCTCTGCCTGGCTGTGTAGTCTCTGGAAGTTTCCTCCAACTCTGATTCTGTTTTTAAATCTTGGGTAATATTCCTCACCTGGGAGGGTAGATTTCTGGGGACATGGCAGGCACACGCTGTTCTGCACTGGCATCAGACCTGAGATCAATACTCAGGAAAACCTCATTTCTCTTCCTTCCAAAGGACTGGCCAGAGCAGTGGCAGCTGCTCCTGCATGGAGAATAAGAGAGCAATATACCTCTGCTCCAGCTGGGTGTTCTAAGAATGGCCCCGTCCCCCAACACCTCCTGCATCCTGAAAGCTCAGAGACCTGGCCATAGCAGATGCTTCTGGTGCCCATAGCCTGAGCAGAACACATGTGGGGGTGCGGAGCTCTGGGCCCCCGGGATGTGTCAGCCACTGAGTGCAAGGCTGGCCAAGTGTCTCCTCTCAGGGTCAGCCTCGCACACCACACAGCAGGGCATCCTTCCAACCTGAGTTTGTGGGCTCCATTAAGATGGGCACCTTTGATAAGGGCCCAGGTTTCTCTACAGCGTGTTCTTATAAATTACCTAATTTGATCCCCATAAATGCCCCCCCAACAGAGATTAAACAGGCATGAGGCTTCACAATCGCAGGGTAGCGAGAAGAACCTTCTAGAGAGCACTAGAATCAGGACATGCGGGGAGGCCGGCTTGAACTGCTGCAGCTCAGCCCCGTGCTGTGACCCAGTACCAAGGTCACATGAGTCCTGCTTGCTGGTGTCTACCAGGCTTCTGTGCCTCCTTCTGCATGCTGGAAGTAGCTATGTGCCGAGGACACCTCTGTCATCTACACACTGCTGGGGCAGGTGTGCCCTCTCCCCCCCTTGGAAGGTGGTCCCTTCCTGGGCTCCGGGTATATACATAGCCATAGTCTTACATCAGCTTTTTGAGGGCCCGGGGGACCTACCAAGCCCCACTGTGTGGACAGTGGAAGTTGTTTTTAAGGCTGTCTTGGACAATAGGGGCTTGATTCTGCCTGGGAAAGCTTCTGATATTCTGCCTCTGTGGTCCTGGCTCCAGCTCCGCTCTGCTTAGTTTGCTGACAGCCAAGGGACTTCCAAAGCAAGGCCACTGCTTCCCTCCCGTGTCCCTCCTTGCTCCTCTCAGTAGGATCTCGCCATGTTTCCCTTCTTTTCCCGGCCTCATGGACAGGAGTGATCCTTCTGCCCCAGCCTCCTGAGTACTCCATCTGGGGACATAAAAATGCCATCAGGGCTTGCTTTATTGAATACATATTTTTGGCTCACGGCCCAACAGTGGCAGAGAAACGCCTTAGGAAGCTGAGGCATGTCCCAGGGCTTGAGTGTCCCTATCTGTACTGATGGGGGTATGGAGCCTGTGCTTTCAGGGAGCAGTGGGGTTTGGGGTAAAGTCCAGGGCTGGGCTCCATCCTCATTCCACCCTGCCTGCTGCACGCTGTGTGGCCTTGGTCCACTCCCCTCTCCTCTGTGGGCTTCTCTGGCTCCATTTCAGAAGATAGCAAAGCTTCCCTTGTCTTGCTGAGGTGGCAGAGGGGAAACCATGTTGCAAAGCTCAAGAATGTGCAGCCCTTCATCCCTGACACTGGTTCTCAGGCCTGTGGGATGGGTGGAGACTGGACTGAGATGGGAACTGTGGTGGGAAGAGGCCCTTAGCAGGGACATGAACTCTCATTTCTCCCACAAGCATTGCTGGACCCCAGCCTGGGCAGGATTTTCAGGAGAATTTTCTGAGCTCACTCCCAGGATTCCCAAGAATTTCCAACTCTCAACCCCAGTCTGGTGTTCTTGGGGACTCCACCTGATGGGCGCTGCCCTGCATGCTAACCCTGCAGCCTGTCAGCAGCTGGTGTCCCACTGCTCAAGGAACAGTGCAGCCCAGATTAGAGAGCAAGTTCCTGGCTGTTTAGAGAAGACCACTGGGGACTGAGGGTCTGCCTTGAGGCCTCCCCTGGGGCCTCCCTAGCTCCTCCCCACTGCTCTGAACCTCTGTGTCTTTCTGCCCTCTTTCTTTTGCCTGTTGGCTGTTCAGGGCACACTCACACCCCCTCTTGGAGCTTGCTGAGTATCGTCATGGCAACCCTCTAGCCAAATTATTGAAGCACTTTTTATGCTCCCAATTGTTCCAGACAAGTGCTAATTCTGAGTGAAGAGAAGCAGTTGTTAGGGATGCTGAAGTCGTGGGCTTTGTGCCAAGGGCCTGCTGCAGGATGGAGTGGGCACCAGTGGGAGAGGAGGTGTGACCAGGGGAGGCGTGGCCATCCAAAACATCCTGTCTGTTGCTTGCCTGCTCCCTTTCACTCCTCTCATGTCCCGTTCACATTATACACATGAACACAAACGTATGCATGTGCACACATACAAACCCACACACAAGCACTTATACACATAGAGACACACAAACCCACACATGCTGAGTTAGAGAAATCCCAAAGTACAGACTGACCCAGACAGCCCATCTGAAATACCGCCTCTCATTGTGTACCTAGGTCCCTGAGACCCATTCTGAGAAGACTTCAGGGTAAGTGGGGGCGGGGTGGATATAGCAGCTTACCAAGGCTATGGCTCACAGTAGGTCTGTGCCAGGGTAGTTCGGGGGCCACTGGGAGGGACCTGACACTCTCACCCAAACCCAGGGAAACCAGAAGAGGGACTCAGGAGCTGTCACTCTGGCCCTCTTCTTCAGCTGCCATGTGTCCTTCGGGGCCTGGGAAGCTTTGGCTTCCTGAGATACCTTCATATCCCGCCCTCTACCACCCTGGGGCAGCATGCTAGAGCCTCCTTGGAAGCAGAGCAGTGAGCATAGATGGAGAACTGATGAGAGCTTTTTAAAGCTGACTCTGCCCCAGAGCCAAAGTGTGGGTGGAGACAGTGGAGGAGATGGAGGAAGAGGCCCCTGTCTGTGCGCTGCCATCTTACTTCATGTGCTCTCTGTGGACGGGGGCTTCTCCCTCAGCCACGCCTGGCCTGTTGGCCACTCTGGCCTGAGAAAAAGCTCCTGCTTCTTCAAATGGCTCTCCTTGTCGCTGTACCCTCCTCCAAAGATTCCAGACCTAGTAGCCACCTCACCTCCCAGGTGGGACCCTGCAGCTTAGAGATAGGTTCTTAAAACAACAGATTCAAAGTCACAGCCCAGACAGCTGACTTCTGGTCTCGTGTTAGTTTCTGTCAGCAGAGGACGGTAGGAGAGATGAGCTGGGGCAAACCAAGGGCATGTTCCTGAGTCAGGCACACCCACCTGGCTTTGAGTTCCTGCTTCAGGACTTGCAGGCCCTGGAAAAATACCAAGCCCCCCCCCCCGCCCCACGGTTCCATCTGTAAGTCAGATAAGGTGCTAGGACCCCTCAGAGGAGTCCGGAGGGTGAATTAGGTGAGATGATGAACTTACCACGCCGGGCCAGAGTCTGTGCGTGGTAAATGCTCAACTGAGCCCGTTGCTGCATCCCTCTGTGTGCCCAGGGCTGCAGCCCTGACAAGAAGATGACTATCCTGTACCCTCTTCAATCACTACCCCACCCCAGAGCATCGAAGCAAGGCCATGTGTAAAATTAGACAATGTCCCCTACCAGAGTTCCCCGCCTTCCAAACTCAGCCCAGTGAGCAGCAGGAATCCAGCACCTGAGCAGTCCCAGTGGGCGACCCCACCCCCAGGTTTGCCACCATGTTTGTGTCCAGTACCTGAGAAGTTCCAGTGGGCGGCCCCACCCCCAAGTTTGCCACCATGTTCGTGTCCAGTACCTGAGCAGTCCCAGTGGGCGGCCTTACCCCCAGGTTTGCTACCATGTTTGTAACAGAACAGAAGGCTTCGCTGGGTACGTTGGCACACACCTGGAATCCTAGTGTTTGGGAAACAGAGGCTGGAGGATCAGGAGTTCAAGGTCATCCTGAGCCAGTCTAGGCTGCATGAGATCCTGTATCAAAAAACCAAAATAGTCTGGAGAACTCAGCCAGTGCAGTGCTGGCCACACAAGAAGAGAACCTGAAGCTGATCCCTGCCATCCATGAGGGAAAAAAGTCAGGGCATGCTTGTAATACCAGGGCAGGGCAGGTGGAGAAAGAAAGATCCCTGGGGCCCTTCGGGCAGTCAGCCTAAGAAAGCACCAGATCCAGTAAGAGACCCTGTCTCAAAACACGGTGGAAGGCTCCAGAGGAATACCACCTGAGTTGGCCTTTAGCCCCGCCCACAACACACACATTACACATACACCAACGCATAATTTTTGAAAAATTAAGAAAAAATGAACTAATAGAAGGCATTGGATCTTTTGCCTGTGGAGGATGGCTAGCTGGGGAGTATTACATAATGGGTTAATGTCCCTAGAGCCCCCTGGGCCCTGCTTTGGGTATGGGCAGCAGCACCCGATATACAGTCCAACACCAGGACTTCCACCCTAGAAACCTGATTTCAACTCTCCGTGACTTATGACTTCCAAGCTGTGAGTCAGGCAGGGACATACAGACACAGAGCCCCAGATGTCTTGTGCAGTGGGGGTTTCCCAGATCCCTGGCATATCTTCCACTAAGACAGGCCTGGAAAGACTCAAGCATGAGATCATAAGGACCGGGGGGGGGGGGTGCCTTCATGCTAACCGGTGCTGGGCTCTCTGAGGACCTGCCCACACTCTTAGACCATTGGCCATAGACTTACTAGGGCTTTCCAGGTAAGAAGCCAAGAATCAGCATGACCAACTCCAGGGACAGAACAAGTCCATGGGCAGAGCAGGACCAGGACTCTAGCTGTGTGACCTCCAGACCTGGCAGTAACCCTTGGCGGCCGACTCTTGGGGTGGGGGTGGGGGTGCAGAAAGGCCACCATTGGTGGAGCTAGTTCTTGCACCATCCTGAGTCAGAGGTAGTTGTGGATGAGTTAGGGCAGTGTGGGAGCTCAGACGGCTGCTTACTGTTGTTGCTGTTTGGTTAGGGGGAGCTGGAGCTTAGTAACTCAAGAATGCTGGGCAAAAGCTGCCACTGAGCCATGCTACAGTCCTCATTTTCAGGGGGAAATCCCATCTGTCCATCCTCTCTGTTATTCCTAGAGGCTTATGTGAGCAGTCCCCAGGCAAGAAGGATGATCTTGGGGCTAATTTGGGCTGCTTACTGTGAAGCACAAACCTCTCTCCCTATTGTCACTGCCCTGCTGGTGCCAGGGTCAGGAAATCCCCATCTGGGGGTAGAGAGGGACAGTCCAGGGCAGCTGCCCCCGGCTGGGAACTTGGAGCCAGGAGAGCTTCCTGTTAGAAAGGAAGGCTTGGCAGAGGCAAGGAGCCACAGGAAATGATGAAACCATGGTTGTCCATTGCAAAAAAGACCTAGGTGCCCCTTTGTGTGCCAGCTCTGTCCTGGGTGCTGGAGAAAGGCAGTGACCAGCACTAAGGCCCGGGACGAAGAGAAGCAATGAGACAACGAATAGAAAGAGTTCCCAGATGGAGATGGGTCCATGGCGAAGCAAAGGGTAGGGTGGTTGAGGGGCTTCCCTGAGGAAGGTGAGGAGGAAGGCTTGCTTCACACTGTGGAGGAGGCACGGCAGCTGGAGGCAGACTACCAGGTGGCCTGTCTATGGTAGAGCCAGGCTAGGGCAGGTCCTGGACTCTCATCCGGTGAGAACCCTTCTCTTAGATTCTAACATTTTCTCTCGGTCTCTGTCATTGGCCTGGAGCTCATCAGTAGTCTGACTCAGCAGCCATCTACCTTGTTTTGGTTTAGTTTATCTTTTAGGTAGGGTCTCTCACTGACCTGACACGCCCCTAGGGCTGACTGGCCAGTGAGTCCCAGGCATCTGCCGGTCTCCAACCCACCCCCAACACCAGTTCTGAGATTGCAAGCATATGCTACCACGTCCCGTTCTTTGACGTGAGTTCTGTGGATCCAATTCAGAGATTCACGCTTGGATAGCAAGCCATTTATTGACCAACTGACCACCCCGGCCCTGCTCCCAGAGTAGGCCTATCCTGGCCTTTCCCACACCTTCAGTCCTGATGAACCCCCGCCCCACAGGCCTCCCCTAAGCCCCATCCCTGCTTGGCATCTCCACTTGGACAGGTCATGACTCTCCGAAGCAATGCTGTGTCAATGTAAAGACTCCACCTTAGAAGAGCTTTAAAATATGCAGTTGTTTTCTCATAGCCCCGAGGAACGTTCATGCTAGTAGCTAGCTCAGCGCGACGGGACCCTTGAGGGACCCAGATGAATGGCGGTACTGTTGTCTTTAACATGAAGTTCCCATGGTATCTTCGTCGCTGTTCTGGCCAGAGGGAGAAAAAAGCCACAGAAGGCATTTCCTTTTGGGCAGATGGGGTACATTCTACAGATGGCAGTTCAGCCCAGTGACCCCTGCTATGGAGGACATGGAAGACACTGAGGAATGTACCTAGCTGTGTGGATAACTAGAGGGCTCTGGCCAAGCCTCTCTGAACCATTGGAGGAAGCTCTGTATAGATGACCCCTTTGCCCTGTGTCCCTGACCACTGACCAAGCTGGCAGTTGGTTACCTGTTCACACTATGCAGAACAGTCCATCCTGGGTTCCCACAGATACCAACTCCTTTAGAACCTTAGCTGGCTTCAGGTATATCTGGTTCTAGAAAGTCCCATGTGACCATTAGCCACACCCAGCACTCCTTTCCTGACAGTCACTGACTTTCTGGGCCAACCCATCACTTCTTACTGTTTTATAATGACAGTCACCCCGCTACCCCGGACATCTGAAATGACAGACTTGGAATACACCTTTAATCAAATACTTGGCTCCAGAGCCATTTTTGAAGCCTTAATCTTTGGCATAACAAGAAGGCTCTAAGAGGTTGTGGGCCAAGGTCTGATCACTGCCCCTTCGGATGTCTAAGTGGCTTTTCCAACCCAAGGACATCAGTTTTCTGGGCTCTATTTCTGCCTGTCTCTTCTTGCAAGCCAGCCAATCTCATTCTTGTAATATCTTGCTAAAAGCAGCAACAAGCAGCCAACACATGCAAATGGCTTTTTTGTGTATGTTCTTCCCAAACATCTTTCTAGAATTACATAGGTGCAGTAGGCATTTGGTCTGACTTCCAAATTGCCACACATGATGTCGGTGATCATCATAACAAAGGTCCCTAGCTTTCCACTCCTCAGAAGCTGTTTAAGCCAGTGTTAGAATTTGAGGGGGTTCATCTGGGACAGTTTTCCCATCCTGGTACCCCTACTGATATTCAAGCATTGCTAAACTTGTGTTAAATCAATGCAAAGAACAGTGGCCTCAAGTTTAAGGAATATGCAAACTGATTTTGCTCTTTCACCTGATATAATTTTGATCTGATATAATATAATTTCAAGTCCCACCCAGGCCGAAAGTGAGTTTTGATGGACAGCTGGCAGACACTACCATGGCACTCCCCCTCCTCTGACAGTCGACGGTACCCTTGAACACTTGCTGGGGCCAAATGCTGAGAAGTTAGCTTTGATCCCTATGACTTGCCCCACACCCCATCTTCAGACAAATCCCAAAGCAAAACATTTTCCTGCATCTCCGTGGCCTCGGGCCTCATGCAAGGCTTTAGTGGCCTCAGTCTGAGGTCACGTGGCAATTGAGTGAGTTCCCCAGCTCCTTCCCACGCCTCTCTCCTCACAATATCTAGAGTGAGCTTTGAAAAACATCAACCAGAGGAAATCCCCTCAATGCCCTACTGATGCCCTCATGATGAAATTCTGCTTCTGCCGCATGGCCTCAAGACCTTCAGAGTCTGTCCCTGCTTCTCATCCTCTCCTGCTCAGTCTCACAGGCTGCCCTCACCGAGGGCTGCCTTGTGCAGAGGATCCTGACGCCAAAGGCTTTCTTTCTTCCCGCCTTGGCACCCCTCCCCACAGTGTGGTGAGTAAGAGAGAGCACATGGGAGCCACATGCCTGGATCTCAGCTGTGCTGCTGATCAGCTGTGGGGCAAGTTCTCTTGTGCCTTTGTTTCCTCACGCATGCGCAACCCTGGTAACGGTTCTGGTTTCCCAAGGCTGCTGAGAAGACAACATGGCACAACATGGCGTGGTTGGCATGAGCTGATGCACAACCAGACTTGCTTCAGTGCATTACTGTAATTGTCTGTCAGGTGCTGTCTGAGTGCCCCCCACTTGAAGAAGCCTTCCCTGCACACCTCTTTCTCTGTATTGCCTTTAAGCCACCTGCTCTTGTTGGTGTTTTCATGCCCCCCCCCATGCAACTTTTATGATGGAAGCTATGGGCTCCTTCTTTTTCTCTCTCCGTCTCTTGACAAACTCATGTAGCTCAGGCTGGCTTTGAACTCCTGATCCTCTGGTCTCCACCTCTCAATCTCTCATTCACCATTGCTCCCATTTAGTTCTTGAGCTCCCACACAAATTCTCCCCCCCCCCTCTTTTGGAGACAGGGTTTCATTGTAGCTTTTTGCCTGTCCTGGAACTCTCTCTTGTAGACCAGGCTGGCCTGGAACTCACAGATATCTGTCTCCTCTGCCTACCGAGTGCACCACCACCTACACACAAATTCTTAAAAGACCCTGGTGAGTGGGTATATATGCAGGCCAAACCCCACTGATAACCCTCTATTGCCAGAGGCCATGAGCATCCTGGTTCCGCAGGCAGGGTGCAAAGAGTTACCTCCTGGGGCCTTGGAGCTTGAGCAAGGGCTGCTCTGTGACCTTCTTTCCAAGGTCTTGTTTCACTCACTGGTGGGATTTGTCTTGAAAATGCTACCCATACTGTTGGGCTCTGGAGTTCACCCTACCTGTTTCCATCCGTTTCTAGTTAATTATCCCTTCCGAGTCTCCCTTTTCTCGTGTGAAATTGAAGGAATACTAATTATCCCACTCGGCTGTTAGGAGGATGAACAAGATAATGTATGTACAGGGAGCTCGCTGGCTGGCTCTGATAGAAAGAGTGCTCCAGATGGGAGCTATTATTGTTGTTTTGTTGTTGTTAGTTCCCTATCCAAGTGCCACTCTGCGGTTCATGAATGGGGGTGCCAGAGGGACTTGGGGTGGAGAGAGTGAGGAGAAAAGCATGCAGGGAAGAACTGGAATGGAATAATGGGCTGTGTTTGTATTCATGCGTGAGCGTGCCCCCCTCTCCCTCCCTCCCTCCCCCCCCCCGACTGTAAGGTGGCTGGGGAGGGGGGGTGGCAGGGCTTCAGTAGCCTGCCCATTTCTCGGAGCTCAGCTCCGGGCGTCCTGGCTGCGAACACCAGCAGCTGCCCTGTAGTCAGTGCGTCTGGCACGGTTCCAGGCAGAAGAGTCTGCGCCTCGTCTGCGCCTCCGGAGTGATTGGAACTGGGGGCCGGGGAAGCGACCTGAAATCCCGCGGTCAGTCTAGACTTGAGTCTGAGGGTGTCCCAAGACCGACAGCGGTGGCCCAGTTCTGTGGGTCCGGGTAACAGGGTCCCTGAGCAGCGGGGTGTTCACGCTGGATGGACCGCGGCAGGCGGGGCGCGCCTTCCGGAGCGTGGCTGGCGGGGCCCGGCGGGCGGGGCCGGGAAAGGGGCCGTTACTTTCCCAGAGTGGCGGGGAGGGCGACGTCAGGCGGAAGGGCGCGGGACTCGCACGCTTTAAATGGCATTCGCTGTCATCCGAGCTCGCAGTCGTGTGGGCAGAGGCGGGCTATATAAGCGACGAGGCGGGCCGCCGCGAGGCACACGGCGACAGCGACAGCAGCTGCAGGGAGCTTCCAGGAGCGCCGCGGAGTAGCGCAGCACAATCCCGCGTCCCCCGACGGGCCCGCCCGCCCGCCATCCCTCCACGACAGCGCCGGCTCGGGCCAGCGAGGCCCGCCGCCACCCCGCAGCAGATTTGGATCCCCCGCCCGGAGAGCCTCAGGCTGCCGCCTCCCGGGGGACCCCGGAGTCGCGGCCGCCCCCGGAGAGCCCGGGCGCCCCGCCGCCCCCCGGCCCCGCAGCCACCGACGGCGCCATGGCAGCCGCCAAGCCTGGCGAGCTCATGGGCATCTGCTCCAACTACCAGGCGGTGATGCCGCACTTCGTGTGCCTGGCCGATGAGTTCCCGCAGCCCGTGCGGCCCGCCAAGCTGCCCAAGGGCAAGGGCCGGCTGCGGCGGCCGCGCCAGTCCCGCTTCAAGACGCAGCCGGTGACCTTCGACGAGATCCAGGAGGTGGAGGAGGAGGGGGTGTCCCCGATGGAGGAGGAGAAGGCCAAGAAGTCGTTCCTGCAGAGCTTGGAGTGCCTGCGCCGCAGCACGCAGAGCCTGTCGCTGCAGAGGGAGCCTCTCGGCAGCTGCAAACTGAGGAACAGCCTGGACTCCAGCGACTCCGACTCGGCCCTGTGAGGCAGCAGCCGATTTGGGGACTCGCTCCGCCACCACGCGCCAGAGAGCAGCGGGCGCACCCGGAGGGGACCCGCACCCCGAGGCGGCCCGGACCATCGGGGATCTGCACTCCTCGCTCGTTCTGACTCCTGCCCGGCCGAGGACACGCCGGAGCCCCGGAGCCCGTTCGGGGACGCCAGGGAGGGGAGTCGCTTTCTTTGCCCTTGTAAATGTTTATTTTTTAACTCTTCCCCAGTAAGAACTCTGCTGTGAGTGTGCGCGGGAGGCGGCCCGCGCTGCGTCGGCTCGCCGCGACCCTGGGGTCGCCGCTGCAAAGCCTTTGGTTTGCAACTCCGATTTTGCACACCGCTCCACTGTGCCCCACCCCAGCGCACATCCGTTCACACTCACGCGACACTCTTCGCTGAACACTTTTTATAATTGTTGGGCTGGCAGAGGGGACTTGGGGCGCAGCGCGCCTGCTGCTGCAGCCGAAGGATTGATATTTATTTTTGCATTGCAATAGCTGAAGGCGTTTTATTTAACGGTCTTTTTACTTGGATGTTGTCTGTGAGGCGTCCGAATGGACACAAATAAAGTCAATATATTTACACAGTGCACTTTTCCAGCCTTTGGACTTCTTGAACCTTAGGGGTCCGGTTTGGACAGCAGAGGAGAAGGAAATATGGATGAGAAAGGGGCAGGGAGGGCCAAGTGGGGATAACCCAGAAAACTTCCGTCTCCAGAGTGAGGCTACGTCTTTGGTGAACCTGCCTACCTAAGTGGGTCCTCACCCGGCCAAGGGTGCTCCTGCCATCCTGGTCTGCTCTCCACATGGCCTGAGACGTGAGGCTGGTGCTCTGAGGATGGAGAGCGCTCTCTGTGCAGTTGACCTCCCAGGGAGGTCCAGGTCACCTAGCACTCTCTGCCCTTTCCTGACAATGACTTCTTGGTGGTGGTGGTGGTGGTGGTGGAGGGGAAGTCCTGGGAGACAGTAGGAGACCGAATCCGAACCAACAATGGGAAAGTCGGACTGGGATATTTGAACTAAGGGAGAGCGTGCGTGTGGGTGCACGTTCGCTGTCCCGGCGGGTGAGCGAATCTTCCCTCCCCCCTTTCCCACCCCCTCACTCCGCCCTGACTCAGCTCAGTGCCCGGTGCACCTGTGCTTTGGGTGAATCAGGTCTCTTCCTTCTAGGCTCCTCAGGCTACCATGGAGGGAGAGCCAGCAGGGCGGCGAGGTTCCACCGCATCCCCACCCTTTATCAGCTTGGGTCTTTCTTTGTTGACAGAGTAGGAAACAAACACAGCAGCCAGGAAGAAACCACAGGGAGAGCCGAGGGATGCAGGTTCTTCTGACTCTGGGTCTACTTTCCCTTCCCAGGGTTCCTCTGTCGCCGCCTCACACTCTACACCCGAAATCCTCCCAGCTAGAGATGTAGCAGTGCTGCCGGGTGGCAGGGGGCGACCGCGGTAACAAACAACATTCGGCGTAGAAGAGCCGGTACTCATACTCAGCCCTTGACCAACTGCAGAATTCATTAGTCTATGGCTCACCTGGGCCAGACTGCTAAATCAGAGAACAAATACAAACTCTGCTCAGAGGTAGCCATATCTGTGTGCTCGGGCGCCTCCTAGTGGTGGGGTTAGAATGTGTGCGTGTGGGGAGGTCTGTCTGCCTGCCTGCCTGCCTGCCTGCCTGCCTGTCTGTCTTCCTGCACATGGCCCACTTAGGATCTGAAATGCCCCTTTTCTTCTCACATTATCTGGTGCAGCCCTACTATCTGCAAGACAGAAAGCAGAGGAAACGAAGCAAACACAAAATATGCACACAAATGAGAAAGGATGCCTCCCTACCGGCTCAGAGACGGGAGGGCAGACACAGGGTGCTAGTGACTGGGCTTTTATCCCCATCCCAGCCCCTGAGAACACCATGACACTCAAAATAGCTCTATTGTAGCAGGAAGCCTAACAGACACGCCCTTAGCTGCCAGGGCCTCACTCTTGGGAGGCGACTGTGGTTGATACTAGTTGCTGCCCTTGTCAGGCTGGGCTAGCCTGAGCTCCAGGGCTGAGGACAGGAGGTTACAGCTCCACTAATTCTTGTCTCAGTTCTTCAACCATGTCTTCTTTTCCTCCCTAAGAGCCATTTACTCCAGGAGTCTGAGAGATCCATCTACCTCACTGAAGGCCTTCCTGAAGTGAGTGTCTCCAGGGATAGTCCTCATGCACATGGAGGAATATTGGAGGATCCATACCCATTCCTCTGGTACTCTGCTGAGCCACTGGTGGGAACCAGTGCCAGCTAATGTTAACTGGGCTTAAGTGACTCAAGAGGTAGTGGGGATGGCTGGAGAGATGGCTCAGTGGTTAAGAGCACTGACTGCTCTTCCAGAGGACCTGAGTTCAATTCCCAGGAGCCACATGGCAGTTTGCAACCCCATGATAAGAGGATCTGACACAGACATACATGCAGGCAAAACACCAATGAACATGGAGGGGAGGCAGCAGGGAAGCCACGAGTTCATCATATGAACTTCCTAAGGGGTGATCATATGTTTGGTGGTGGTGGTGGTGGTGGTGTGTGTGTGTGTATGTTTGTGGGGGGGGGGTGATAAGAAGAGGGGGAGGGTCTTATTTGTCCCAGTGGCCTTCAGATCTCAATGCAGCTGAAGACAACCTTGAGCTTCCGCTCAAGGCCTCCACTTCCCACACGCTGGCACTACAGGCACACTTCACCTCTCTACTTGTTTTGGACTATTCGATGTTGACTGTTCAGGAAATACTTGTTCACTGTAGGGCAAAGCTCACCCTCTTATAGGCGGGCATTTTGGAAGAACGGATCGGCCTTTAGTGTCAGTGCACATGGATCTGCATCACAGTTTAATTAGACCCTACTGGGTATCGAACCTACATTTACTCAAGCTAAGGTCCCTACCTACAGGCACAGAACTGAGATTCTGTTTGCCCCAGGTTCTTAGTTTGGTCTCTAAGTAGCAGTTCTGAGAGATGATGGAAAAAGATGTGCAGTAGAGTCACTGACCCAGAGAGGGGCTAGGAGAGAAACACAGAGGCTTCACTGTGGCCATGCCCGAGGAAGCAGGCCAGGAATGCGAGTGCCTGGAGCAGCGGAAGAGGGAGCTAAGTCTTGGGGGCAGGGCTCCTCCAAGGTGTCTGGGAAGAGTTCAAGGCCACTGCTTTCCTCCCCTTAGGAGATACTGAGATTACAGATGCTGGCCACTGCCTGTCCCAAATATGATCTTCAGAGATTGGACTCAGGTTATCAGGCTTAGATTGTGGGCAGTGCTATTACCTGCTGAGCCACTTCATGTTTTTATTGATTGAATTTTATTGTCCAAGAAGGAATAAAGGAATAAGAAATAGTGACCAACACCGACTCCCAAGGAGGCCAGGTCCTCTAACATTCTCTTTGCTGGTGCTGTGGCCCCAGAAGATGAAAGAGAAAGGAGAGTCTCAGAATGGAGTTGGTCAAACAGGTAACTTCTTTCTCAGATCAGGAAGCAGGCCAGGTTGGTCTGCAGCTCTGCCAGTGACTCCCTCATTTTCCTGTTAATTTTCTTTCCCAAGTGGGAATTTTGCCCTGCTTTTCTGATTCCAGTCCACCACTGTAAGTGGGGGTGGGGTGGATAGAGTGGGGGTGAGGTGGATGTTGGCATCTCTTGCAGTTGGTCTCTAATAAACTACGCGGGATCTCTTGTGACTTCTTGTTTACAGGCTTGCCTTACACTTCCCATCCTCCTGCCTCTGCAGTTTATTTTCCCTGCATGTGCCCCACAATCAGAACTGAAGCAGAAGCCATGAAGGAACTCTGCCTGACGGCTTGCTCCTCATGGCTCGCTCAACCTGCTTTCTTATACCACCTAGGACCACAAACCTAGGGGTGACACCGCCCACAGGCTGGGTCCTCCACATCAGTCATTAGTCAATAAAATACCTCACAGACTTGACTGTCAGCAAGCTGATGGGAATGTTTTCTCAAATGAAGTTCTTTCTTTCTAGATGACCCTGGACTGTGTCAAATTATCCACAAAAACATAACCAGAACAGGATTGTTATTAATTTCTTTTTTCAATTCCATTGAAGCCTGATAATGTTTTCTATAGCAATTATCTTCCTGTAAGTTGTTGAGATTATTCTCTATGACCTGGTGAAAGTCACAAGAAATATGACAATTTATTTGTAATTTATTACTTTTGTATACTAAATCTGTCTAATAAATGACATCATTAATATAGCCTCTGTCATTGTGACATAGACAAAGATATTTACCACCATTTTTTTTTTTTTTTGCATGAGAGGGATGCAGCCTCAAAGCATAGTTTAGGGGCTTTCTTATGTGAGCCTATTATTCCAGCACTTTCAAAATAGCTGTCAGGAGAGGGGGAGGGTATGGCCGAGCAAGGACGTGCAGAAATGAAGTCAGCATAAAAGTTATGTGAGAAAGAGGCACACGCGTGGCTCCTGGCTCGCAGAATGAGTGGAAGAGAATCTGAGTGGATCCTAGCAGTGTCTAGGAAATTGTTTTCTCAACTGTATTACCAAGTCTCTCAATTGTGTGGGTCCCCAAACAGTGTGTAAAGAAGACATGCTTCTTGATATCTACTTTAGATGAGCAGGACAGACAAGGTAGATCCTTCCAGGGGATAAAATTAGGCCCATATTTCGGTATGGTACAAAAGCCATAGGCCCCATCTGAGGTGATCTGAGGTGGTCATATAGCTCTGCAGACAAGCTGTCTCTGCATAACAATAGCAAGGATGTACTGCTCCTTTCTTTCTTTTGTTATAAATGTAGATCTCCTGAGGAGAGGTGTTGGCTGAAGCTGGTCAGGATGTTTGGTGCTTATTTCTTTTGTAATTTGGAGGATGTCTTATAGAGATGCTAATTGAGGCCTATGTGACAGCTAGCATACAGATACGTGACAGAAGGCCATTCACCTGGTTACCTAATAGCCTAATGTATTTTCCCACTCAATTGAGGTGATGGTTTATAAACTGTTTGAATAATAAATGTGGGAGACCTTCGGGAGATCATGAGGAGGAAAGACCCTGAGATGCCCTTCCATGATGACCGTGTAAGTTGTGTCTGATTATTCCTCGCAACTCCGTTTCAGTCCAATTAGTGAAGATAATTATCTGTGTTGGACCTACACGGGCTTCAACATGTGTCATCCATGTATGCCTCCTCTTTAGAACAGGAGTATTTATCATGGCTTTCCTTTGTCTACTTGGCACCATTGTCTGCTTGGCAGGTGAGTGGGGCACATGATTATCTTTTAGGTCATTGTGGTAGTCTGAATGTAATTGGCCCCCATAATCTCTTAGGGAGCGGCACTATTAGGAAGTGTGGAGGCCTTGTTGAAGGAGGTGTGTCATTGTGGGGGTGGGCTTTGAGGTTTCCTATGCTCAGGATACTGCCCAGTGGGTCAGTTGACTTCCTGTTGCCTGTGATTTGCTGAACTCTCAGCTCCTTCTCCAGCACCATGTCTGCTTTCATGCCGCCATGCTCCCCGCCATGATGATAATAGTCTGAACCTCTGAAATTGTAAACGAGCCCCTTCCCAACTAAGTATTTTCCTTTATAAAAGTTGCTGTGGTCGTGGTGTCTCTTCACAGCAATTGAAACCCTAAGGCAATCATCATTCTTTTTGTTTGCTTTTGTTTTTAGAAGTGAAAATAAATGTTCCCCCCCCCCCCCATACAGTAGATTCTAATCATGGTTCCCTCTTCCTCTGTCTCTTCCAAAATCCCCCCTCCCTCGTCCAACTCCATGCCTTCTTTCTCTTTCTACTTAGAAAACAGGCCAATAAAAACAAATAAATCACAATAAAACAAAGAAATAAGTCATCCTCATGAAGAATCATAGCTGAGCCTATGGACAACTCTGTAGCTTAACTCATTGGGTGAACTTTAGTTGGATACCCATAGGGAAGGGTCATGTGTACCCTATTTGTGGGAGAAAAACTAATGCAGATAAGCAGTGGCCTTGGCAGGGGCTATGGTAGGCACTGATAGTGGGCTTCTAAAATCTGTTCTATCCTTTTCTGAGTCATGAAGTTAACCTGCTCCCAGCCCACCCTGGTCCATCGCAGATTTTCTTCAATAGAACATATGTGCAAATAATAATTGCCACACTGAATCCAGGCTCATGATCACTGGCACGCAGGTTGCAGAACTTACAGAATCTCTGTCTATCTATCTGGATTTATTGAACTGACTTACAGGCTACAGTCCAACAATGGCTAGCTGTCAATGGAAAGTCCAAGACTCTGGTAGTTTCTCTGTCCCATGAGGATGTGTATCTCAGCTGGTCTTCCGTCCGTGGTGGAATCCTGAAGAAGTAGGCTCCAAGGCCAGAGAAGGAATGGACAAGCTGTCGAAGTAAGGGCACACAGGAGAAGAAGGAACAACCCTTTCCCACTTCCATTGTCCCTATGCAGGCTTCCAGTAGACGGTGTGGTCCAGATTAAAGGTGTGCCATCCTACCTCAAGATCGGGATTGAAGGCGTATCTCATCCTGCCTCAAGATCCTGATCAAAAGTCTGTGTCATCCAGTTTCAAGATCGGGATTGAAGGTGTATCGTCTTCCTGCCTCAACACCCAGATCATAAGTGTGCCCTCCATTTCTGAATTGCAGTTCATTCTAGATGTAGTCAAACTGACAGCCAAGAATAGCCACCACACAGGCCTATGATCTCCTCCACCAGTACAGCAATGGACTGCGTTGGTAACTTGGGGACTGCTCATCTTTCTCCACCTTCATTTTCCTTCTTGTTTTAGTTACTGTCCTATTCTATGATGAGACAGCGTGACCAAGGCAGTTTACAAAATAAATTGCCTGGGCATTCATGGCCACAGAGGGTTAGAGTCTGTGACCATCATGGCAGGAAACATGCTACAGGCAGGCAGGTGTGGTGCTGGAGCAGGAACCGAGAGCTTACACCTGATCCATAGGGGATGGAGCAACAAAGAGAGAGGGAGGAGAGGGGGAAGGATGGATGGGTAAGTGGAGGGAGGGAGAAATGGTGTGGGTTTTTAAACCCTCAAAGCCCAACCCAGTGATACACCTCCTCCAACAAGGTTATACACACCTCATAATCTTTTCCATCAACTGGCCACCAAGCATTCAAATATATGAGCCTATGGGGCCCATTCTTATTCAAAACACCATTCTTCTCTTCCTTCTCCTTTCTTCTCTTCTCCTTCCCTATTTAACTTCCTTTTTCTCTTTCTTTTTCATATATATTTCCATTTCTCTTTCTTCTTAATTAAAAAGGAAGGAAAATAGGGTCTCATTCTGTATTCCAGGCTAGCCTAGAGCTCACACTTCTGCCTCATGTCCTAAATGCTAGGACTACAGGCGTGCACCACCAAGCCTGACCAGAGAGAACCTAGCTTCACCAAACTGTAACCTGGAAGGACTATGGCTCCCTGCACTACTGAGTGAGATAAGCTACCTGCTCTTCTGGGCTCTTTTAGGGTAAAGATGAAAGTTTTCCCCCACGGCAGAAACCTCTTACTCTGCCGAACTGCCCCAGAGACACTAGCTTTCTCTCTTCTCCCTGTGACCAGCAGGAGAGAGGTGGATACTGTGTGCTGCTGACCTCCAGGAAGTCAATGTTGGGTGGGATAACTTGGTTATCTATTGTGCAGCTATCAACTATAGCTATATTTGCATTTAACTGGATGCTACTCTGAAATACTACATAAATCCCTGTCTTTGTTCTTACTGCTCTTTAGCCTGGATCACATTTGTTTGCCAATAAAATCCTGGCTTCCTAATTATTCTATCTGTCTGGTTGACTTTGCTTACCCCTTTGCTTTTCAGCCTCCTAAGAGTATTGGGGTACCTCTTGGGCTAGTTTGGCTTATCTTTATTTGGGGGCGTGAAAGTGAGGCTGTGTCACAAAACTAAAACAAAATAAATTGAGATTTAAGATGAAATTTATGTTTTTAAAAACCAACCTAGAAAACAAAGAAGACCCTAGGAGAGACAAACATGAATCTACAGAAGAAGGAGAAAAAGACAAGATCTCCTGAGTAAATTGGGAGCATAGGGGTCAAGGTAGAGGGTAGAAGGGAAGCGGGGAAAAATGGATAGCTTGATAAAAAACAATAAGAAAGTTAAGCTGTCTTTAAAACCACAGTTTCAATACAAACAAACAAACAAACAAAAAAAAACAACAAAACTCAATTCCATCTGTACCCCCTGCCCCAGCTTGAACTGCTGTTCTTTTAAATACCCTTTAGTGAAATGCTTGTGAGTCAGGTGCATCCCTTGCACTAGGATAAAGTGAAAAAATCTCATTCGCCATAGAAACCCACCTAACTGTACACTTCTAACAAGTAAGGACCTTGAATTAACAGTTGAAAAACGCCCAGTGAAGAAAAGTCTGCTTCCGTGGAAATTCTTCCAAACATGGGAAGAACAAGAAAAACCATTTCTTTTCTCAAAATCACCCAAAATATACAATGCCAGGGAACACATCTCAGCTCAAGCCAGGAGGCCAGCAAGACCCTGAAAGCAAAGCCAAACCACCGTGAGAAAACTGCAATTCAACGTCTACGTGCAAAAGCCCCCCGCAAGTGCGTGCAAACCAGACCCGATGGCTACTGAACGAATTGCATGGCACAAGCAGCCAGAATGCAAAGGTGACTTAGCATAGAACAGCACAACCATTGTGTTACACTCCAGCAAGAGAACAAAGTGGTGAAAAAACGTCACCGGGACCTCCCCATTCATCCAGAAAGATCACTTAAGTGAATCCATCGCCCGGTCTCAGCAAAACAAAACAAAACAAAGGGGTAACGGAAATAAACTTCCTCAAGGCCTTTATCAAAACCCCACATCTAATATCAAAGCCAGGAGCCACCAAAAGCCTCTTGGTGTGACCAGTAGGAACAACAGCTAGAACCATTCTCGCTAGAACCATTAAGCATAAAAATAAAAAGTCACTGAGCTTTTAAAGGCAGCAGTGAGCCATCTCCACTCAGAGATGACGGGCTTGCCTGTGTAGAAAACCCTACAGAAACAACAAACTACGAGCTAGTGAGTCACGTGGGAAAGCTGCAAGATGGATGGACCACATCCCCAGTCAGGTGCATCTCTACACACTGGCAAAGGACAACCTGGAAACTGAGCCAAGAGGAGAACCTACCTTGTGATAGCACTCCGCTCTCTGTGTAACATGTGGGGTGATCTCTGCTGCCTGCCGCCCCCTCCCACCCATGGCGGACTCTGTGGGGTGATCTCTGCTGCCTGCCGCCCCCTCCCACCCATGGCGGACTCTGTAGGGTGATCTCTGCTGCCTGCCGCCCCCTCCCACCCATGGCGGACTCTGTAGGGTGATCTCTGCTGCCTGCCGCCCCCTCCCACCTATAGCGGACTCTGTGGTGTGATCTCTGCTTCCGGCTGCACCCTCCCACCCATGGCAGACTCTGTGGTGTGATCTCTGCTTCCGGCTGCACCCTCCCACCCATAGCGGACTCTGTGGGGTGATCTCTGCTGCCTGCCGCCCCCTCCCACCCATAGCGGACTCTGTGGGGTGATCTCTGCTTCCGGCTGCCCCCTCCCACCCATGGCAGACTCTGTGGTGTGATCTCTGCTTCCGGCTGCACCCTCCCACCCATAGCGGACTCTGTGGGGTGATCTCTGCTGCCTGCCGCCCCCTGCCACCCATGGCGGACTCTGTCCCTCTGGAACTGTAAACCCAAATAAACCTTTCTTCTTCAGGTTGCTTTTGGTTGTAGTGTTTTACTATAGAAAACATTTAAAAGGCATAGGATACTTAAGAATAAATTGAACTAGGGAGACGTAACTGTAAATCACTGAACACTATAAAACATGGCTGAAGGAAATTACGGATAACTAAGTAAATGGAAAGATGATCCATGCTCATTGGTTAGGAAAGCCAATATTGTTAACATCTAGAATTTCCATGTTGACCTATAGATTCAATGCAACTCTAGCATTCTAATACCTACCCTCAAACGGAAAATCTAGTCCCATGACCCATGTAAATTCCAAGGAGTGTTGAGTAGACAGAACCATCTTGAAAACAACCAAGTTGGAAGACAATTCTCAAGTCCAGAAATTACCAAAAGGCTACAGCAGTCTAAACAGACTGGTAGAATAAACATAGAGAAATAGAACTGAGGGACCAACAGTAAAATCATATGTCGATGGTCAATTGTTTCAGCAAAGTGCCAAGGCCATTAGATGGGTGTGAAGGTTCATTTTGACTTGTCAACATGACAGGCTCTAGAATCAACATGGAAACAATTTCTGGCATGTATGAGGGATTTTCTAAACTAGGTTAACTGAAGTGGACAGACTCATCCTCCCTGTGGGAAGTACCATCCCATGGGCTGGGCTTCTGGGCCAGACAAGAAGGAGAGAGTGAGCTGTCTAGTTTCCATGGCTCTCTGTGTCTTGATTACAGATGAAATTTGACAAGCCACGTCCAGCTCCCAGCACCGTGACTCTTGCCATGATGTACTTTTGCACTGTGAGCTAGAATAAACCTTTTCCTTCTTTATGCAGCTTCTGTCAGGAATTTTGTCATAACAAGACAAGTAACTAACGCAACTGGCAAATGATGTTTATCAATGGTGCTGGGACAACTGAACCAGACCAAAGATTGACAATGGGCCCCTGCTTCATGGCATGTACAAAACCTGACTCAAAATGGGTCCAAAATTCAAAATATAACAACTAAAATAATAAAACTCTTCGAAGAAAACATAGGAGCAAGTCTTTATGGCCTAAGAGTGTCTTAGATGTAATGGTAGGATGTACAAATAGTCAAAGAAAACAACATAGAATTCATATTTAATCAAAAATAAAATCTTTCTGCTGGGCCTCGTGACATGTATCTATAATTCCAGCATGCTGGAGATTGAGACAGGAACATCAAGAGTTCAGGACAGCCTAGGTTGCATGGCAGGCAGGCCCTTGACTTAAATGTTAAAAGTTTTCATATATCCAAGATTCCTTCAAAAAAGCAAATAGGCACCAACAAGATGGCACATCGCGTATAAAGGTTCTCACCGCTGAGCCTGATGACCTGAGTTCCAACTCTGGGACCTACAGGGTTTAAGGAGAGAACTTATTTTCACAGACTGTCCTCTGACCTACACACACACACACACACACACACACACACACACACACACCCCAATAAATAACATGTGAAAGGTGCCTTAAAAAGAAGATGAGTAAGCCAGGTGGTGGTGGAGGCAGTTGGATTTCTGAGGTCAAGGTCAGCCTGGTCTACAGAGTGAGTTCCAGGACAGCCAGGCTACACAGAGATATCTTGTCTCAAAACACAAAACAAACAAAAAAAGATGAGTAGACAATCCACAGAATTGAGAAGATACATTTACGAGTCATACATTTAAAAAGGTATTGTGTCTAGAATGTCTAGGAAACCTTTACAACTGCAGCAAAAGGCAGTCCTAGTAAAAGTGGGCGGAGTGGGCTGCAGGGATGAATGGCTCAGTGGTCAAGAGCACAGGCTGCTTGGTTCCCAGCATCCACAGCGGGGCTCACAGTCCGTTCCCTCTTCTGGCCTCCATGGGTATTGTACACATTTGGTGCATAGACAAGCAGGCAAGACACCCACACACAAAATTTGTATTTTAATAGTTAAGAAAAAAATAAAGGACTCAAGCAGTCGCTATGCGAAGAAGACGTACAATAGTTGAACACCCGAGGAGTCCTGTGCAGCACTGACTGCCGTGGAGACCAGCCTGATCTTTTCCCTTTTATGAGTCACTTGGTTTTTTTTTTTTGGCTTGACTGGTCAAAGGATTTTTTTTCCCTTTAAGCCTGATCATTTTATTAGAAGAGTCTTGGAATTGGCTGTTCTAGGTCAAAGTCCCTGGCACACACAGTGCCTTTCAGGTAGATTTAGATCTTTGGTTTCAAGAACATCTCTTTCCACTCTATTTTAAGTATTGTGTTTCATCGTTTGGCTTTTATTCTTTAGGAATTCTAATTATGTATATGTTGACTCTCTTTTGTCCTTTTTTCCCTGCGCGTGTAATTTTCACAGGAATTAAGAACAGACACTGTCCTCATTCTGCCCCATTGTATTTCCTTTTCTATTTCTAGCCCGATACCATTGCTGTAGCTAAATGCTTCCAAGTGCCATTCTTTATCTGTCCTCACATCTCTTCCAGAGGCACCCCTCTCCACCTCAGCCACCTCCCTGCATTCTCTTGTTTCCTTGATTGTGCTTCTAATTCTGTTGTGGCCCTCCCTCACAGAAGCAATTGTCTTTTTATGGCTGATTTTTTTTTCCTTCACTGAACGCTATTTGGTTGGAACTTTCTTCTAATTCATGGTTACGATTCCTTTTCTGGCCAATGTTTTCCATCTGCTAGGCTCAGTGCTCTTTCCCACCCATTTTCTTTAGTGTCTTTGGCTTTAGTCTACGCTAGTTCACTTTAGAAAGTTAAAAGCCTGTGAGTTGTGTGTTCACGGCTCACTATTTGTAGGAAGCTCTTTCAGGTGTGTGCACCAGGTGTGTGTTGTACTCGTGGAGAAGAGAAGAGGCACTTGGACCCTCTGGGACTGGAGTTGCAGAGGGCTGTGAACCGTCATGTGGGTGCTGGGAATCGAACTCAGGTCCTCTGCAAGAGCAGTCAGTGTGTTCTGGGATCTGTTCTCTGTGCCCCTGCAGTCTCACCCTACCCTCCAAAGTAAGTTTTCTCCATTCCTCCCTGATGTTCACAGATTTATAGTGTGTCTCATTGTAACAAGTCTTTCTCTGTCCTGCCAGGCAACTCCCAAATAATGACATGGAGATTTCTTATTCATTATGAAAGCTCCGCCTGTAGCTTAGACTAGTTTCTAACTAATTTTTACAAATTAAATCAACTCATTTCTGTTCATTTGTGTGCTGCCACAGAGTTCCTGGCTGTTACCTCTCTTCCTGAATGTCTTGCTAGTTCTCTGTCTTCTGGTGTCTCTCCTGCATGCCTAGATTCCTCTTCCTCCTTCCTCTCTGCCTGGAAGCCCCGCCTATACCTCCTGCCCAGCTATTGGCTGTTTAGCTCTTTATTAAACCAACCACAGCAATATGTCTTCACACAGCGTACAAATACCCCACAGGATCTCATTACCAAAGGACCTGGATTTTTATCTTACAGCAGAGATTATCAACCTGAGAAACTTTATCCTCAAAGATGTATGTCAATGTATAGTCATTTTTGTTTGTTTGTTTGCTGCAGTTTGGGATAGGGGCTCACCCTGCCAGTCTCTACTGGGCAGAACACTGCTGTATTGATCATTTTCCTCATTACGATACCAAAACACCGGACAAAGGCAGTTTGCGAAAGGGAGGGCTTGGTTGGGCTCATGGTTTGAGGGTATATAGTCCATCAGTTTGGAGATGGTGGTGGTGGCGGGACTGTGGGGCAGCTGGTCGTGTCCCCCGCAGTCAGGAAACAGGGATGAATGCGGATGCTTGGCTCACTTTCTCTTTTGTCCTTTTTATTCAATCCATGAGATGGTGCCACCGGGTTTTCTTCTCTGCAAATAGACATTTCAGAGGTGTGTCTCCTAGGTGACTCCAAATCCAGTTGAGTTGACAGTGAAGTGTCCTACAGTGCATAGAACCCCACCCTCACCCCTGCAACTATAACGATCAAAGTGCCAGTGGTGCCAGCGCCAAAGCTGCTCCTTCCCAGCCACAGGGCAGGCCTATTTGCTGGAGGGCTTTTTGCTTGGTTTTTGTTTTAATTGGACCCTCCAGGGCTAGCTTGCTACAATCCCCACCTTTCACTGTCTGCCCCAAATCTGTGTGAATAATAATCCCATTATTATCATGTCTTTTCTGTGAGACCCTATTTGCTCCAGTCTCTCTGGGTCTGACTCTCTAACTTATAGAATGGAACCTGTGTTGTTCTGTTACTTTTGTGCGTTTTGATCTTCCAGGAAATAAGGAGGGAATTAGCGTCTAGCTCCTTCCACATTCTTACAAAAGTCTCTGGAGGGCTGTTTAAACCCAAGAATTCAGCTTCAGATGTTTCCATTTAACCAAGGAATGTGGATGGAGACTTCAAAATCACTGAGAGCCGCTAGGGTTAAGAAGCCTCAGAGAATGGCTTTTGCCCTCAGTTCTGTATTGAGATCCCTGTGGAGGGAGAGTTCAGAGGGGCTGCAGCATGGAAGTGGGTTGTCCCTTAGTCTGTCTCTATGCTGGCAGTTGAGATCACTACAGATCTAGTGTCAGGGCTGGGACTTCTGCTAGTGCTCACGAGCTCTGGTTGTTGGCTGCTGTGTCCTCATCTCCACGGGAAACAAAGCTAAGGCTCACCTTAGGCTGCTGATGTCCCCAGGACAGCAGCTGTATAACGAAGGCTTGGGCACCAGATGTACAAAGTGGGGGTACAGCCAGAGGCATCTGTAAGAGTTCAGAGCGGAAAGAGAAAGCAGTACACGGAGCATGGCCAGCAGACTGGATGGGCCCAGAGAGGAGAGATGGGAGGAGAGCAAGAGAGGAAGAAAGAGCGAGTATGAACAAAGGAAACCAAGAGGGGACCAAGAGAGGAAGACAAAAAAGAGAGGGAACCCAGACAGCACATAGCTGAAATGTTAGGGTTATAAAGGAATGTGAAGCCAGGGGAAGGGAGACCCAAGAACTGGAGACGTTTGGGATGGGGGACAGGGTGGGAAGAGCTGAGAGGAGCCACTGGTAGTTAAGATAGTGAAGAATCCTTGGGGCTAGGGTTCATGTCTGCTTTCTAATAGACACCGCAGACTGTCATTTGTCCTGAATTTCTTTTGGACCTGACGGGAGACTCCCACCCCTACCCCCACCTCTTTGGGTTTTTGCTTTCATTTAGCTTTTGGCTTTTGCTTTTGAGAGTTCCATAGTCACTGGTTAATTTTGTAGATTCTTTTTTCAGCCAGCATTTTGAGTGGCACTCAGCATGATGGCCAGGGAGCTGGTCTCTTCCATGCTCCTGCCCTGGACAGCCCCTTCTCCTCCCCTAGCTAAGCCGGTGCCCTTATCTCTAAGGTGATTGTTCTGTGGGCTAGGGTTACATAGTGATGGATGTAAATTACCCAGAGCAGGGCTTGCTTAATAGAAACTCAAAGCTGAGTTTTGTGTCACTTCCTGCTACCTTCCTCTGTGGTGGGAGAGAGAGGAGCCTGGTCTTTGGGACTCAGCCAAGCGCACTCCAGCAGCCGTCCCAGCGCCCCACTTCTGCTCAGCCAGCTCCCCACTTCCCTGTCACAGAGCCTGGAACAGGCCCTTTGGCTGTACAAGCTTTCACTGTTTCCGCTTCTTGCTTCCTCCCTCACTGGAACAGGGCCAGAAGGGCAGCAAGGCTTCTCTGTCAACACCCTGCAGGGCTGCTGGAAACAACTGTCCACACAGAGGCTGGGCTGCCAGTCCTGTCTCTGCCTCTCCCTCTTTCCCCTCTCTCCCTATCCCCTCTCCAAATAAGGATGAAAAGAAGTTGCTTTGATTGGGTTTATGAATAGTTTTTCATTTTTAAATCATTCCGGATTTGTTAAAGGGTGTAAAAGTGGGCCCTGCCGCGAGATCTCCAAATGCCCATTCCCCACTATCACCTACCTATCTATCTTAACATGCACGCATCGCTGTCCTGGTTCTTGGGTCATTGAAGGGGCAGATGCAGAGGTGAGGCTCCTTCACTCCTCACTGTATTCCTACAGACAAGGACTTTTTCCCATATCCACCTAAGAGTCAGGAAATTAGCGTAAATCTAACACCAGGAGGTGGTTGCTCCACTCACGTTTTCATATAGCAAAATATTATATTTTTTTTTTCCTGGCCCAGCATCACATGACCACTTAGATGCTAGGTAAGCTGACCTTTGTGAACTTTGAGGAACGTGAGCCAATTATATGTGGTGTAATGGGCCCATATTAGCGTGTTCTAGCCACAGTTAGATTTTGGTGCGTATGGTAACTAGTCACAGCTACATTTTTGGTGTGGATTTAGTAAAATCAATCCAGCTGGGACTCCCCATGCTTTTTGTTGTGCTGAAGCCGGAGGCACAGGATGTAGCTTTGTTCAGTGCTGATGCAGGTAGCTTTAAACCTGTAGTTGTGGGGTCTTTTGTGACTTGCTACTCTGAAGTCAAGATTTTACCCAGTGTAACTAATAAGCATTTTTGGGAGTGTATAGGATCTCAGTCCTCACCAAAATTCACCCCCTGGCTTTAGCATTCGTCAACAATTCCCGCTCTCTCAGTTATTACTGTGAGACTTGCTAGCCAGACACTTACCCTGTACACGTATGGTGCCTGCATGAGTTTATATGCAGCGCATGTGTGCTGTTACCGCTGAAGGCCAGAGGGCACTGGACTCCCTGGGACTGGAGCCACCAGATGTGGGTGCTGGGAACCAAACCTGGGTCCTCTGCTAGAGCAGCAAGTACTATTGGCCACTGAGCTATCACTCCAGCCACTAACCAGAGATCTCTTAAAAGCCCCACCTCAGTCCCTCACTGTGCAGTTAGCATTCGGACACAGTGAAGACTGCTATTCCGCACGGCTCATTTGTTGATTTAGATCACTGTGGGCTCATGATTCACGCTTGTTTAATATATTATTGTTCCTATCGTTGATTTGTGCGTAGCGTTGTTGTTTGGTATGTGTGCGCGCATGGGCACCGCTGTGGAGCTGATTCTCTCCTTCCGCCTTTATGTGGGTCCAGGGATTGACGTCAGGACCCCGGGTTTGCAGGGCTGCCCATTGAGCTGCCTTGCTGGCCTTTCTACTACAGTTTCTGCGGCAGGATTTCTCCTTAAGCCTGGAGCTCACTGATTTCTGCAGGCCCTCCGGATCTGCCTGTCCCTGCCTCCCCAGTGCTAGGACTGAACTGCCATGCTCAGGTTTTCACGGGTTCTAGGGATCTGAACGCAGGTCCTCATGCCTGTGTGGTAAACACCTTACCAGAGGCGTCGCTCCAGCTCCTTATCATTGTTTATCTTAAAGCTGAAGTTGTTCCTTATCATTGTTTATCTTAAAGCTGAAGTTGTTCCGTACTTAGTGGACGCCCACCGCTATTTCCATTTCTTCCTGAACTGTGAGTAGAGCCTGTGCCTGTGTCTCGCTGTCTGCAAGTCCTCACTCCTAGCTTTCCACTTAACACTCTCTAAGCTGTGAACACTTACCTTTAAGGTGGCAGAAATAATGGTAACCGGAACGTTCTGCAGGACGTAGCTGAGCTGGTGCATATAAAGTCCTTGGGGCACCAGGAATGTTTATTGTCCATTTACCATGTGAGTGCCAGGCGCTGTTTTAAAATTCTTACATGTATCAATTCATTACACTAATTCTGTGCAGTAACTAGCATTATTTCTATATTTCGAAGAAGAGATAAGTTTAGGGCTGAAGAGATTAACTCAGCAGTTAAGAGTGCGTACTACTCTTACAGGGACCCGAGTTTGGTTCCCAGCACCCACATCAGGTGGCTCATAGCCTCCTGTAACTTCAGCTCCAAGGGTTCTGACACACTCTTCTGTGATAATTTGTATACATGTGCACACACAGAGAGACAGACATATATACATAAACTAACTTTTAAAGAAATAGGCCAAGAGTGAGGAAATGTCTTATATAAAGTCACACCAGCAATAATCAATGGATCCAGATCTTAATCCAGATCCGTTTGTTCCAGACTTTGAGTTCTGACTTGAACATGACAGAAATTTCCCCAGTGACTGACAGTGAGACAGAGGAAATGAGTATAACACAGGGAAGGGGGAGACATATCGGGGACGTAAAGCACCCAGAGGGACCAGCATGAATGATGTAATCCAAAAATCAGGGTATGAGGTGTGAAGGTGCAGACCCGTGAGCAGCTCCCCGGGTCCAGCTCCCCGGGTCCAGCTCCCCAGGTCCGGCTCCCCGGGTCCGGCTCCCTGGATCCGGCTCCCTGGGCGTCATCTCATCGGATGACATTATCACACTCTAATTCACCATCTACTCGAGTCTATCTCTACGCTGCCTTCAACCCATCCCTCTGCCACACCTTCCTCACCAGGCAGCTTCATTCTAGAGATAGCACAGGACACAGTTCCCCTCCCTGAGTGCTCCCCATGGTTGGCCTGGCTTCTGGCTGTAGCTTTGACCGCTGGCCCTCTCCTCAGAAGTGAGCTCTGCTGCGATTCCACAGCTGGTCACTGGCGGGCTTAGTTCCCATCTGTCTACCCTGGTGCTCTTGGAAGTCCCTGACAACAGACAGCTGTCTGCTACTGGTTCTCTTGGAGTTCCTGGATCTGTCTGACTTGAAGAGGTGCTCACTAGAGCCCCACTGCCCACTGCATGTGTGAGTCACCGGCCCTTTGCTTCGCTTTGGTCCCCCACACTGGCTTTCCCAGGAGTCCCATATAGAGGTTTTAACTGTAAAGTTCAGTGCCGTGATGGCTCAGAGAAAAGGAAGGCTCTCATCCGAAGTCACACACCAGCCAGGTGTGACACTAGGGTTCAACATGGTTCTCAGTTTAGCTTCATGCAGCCGCATCCCATGCTGTCCCTTGCTCAGTGTTACATCCCCAGCTCCATGACAGAGCCCTGGGATTCTGGAAACCCATAAAGGGAATCTTTGGGTGGTGATTAGCTCACTGCAACAAGTTGCTTACATTCTTGTCCTTGCTTCTGAGGTTTATGAGATCAGTTATTGCTGGTGATTCCTGCAGATAGAGGAGCTGCCTCAGCAGCAGCTCAAACTGACAACCACGTTTGGCTGCCTAGTCCTGTGGCTATCTGGAGGAGACACCTTCCACCTCCAGGGATGGCTAACCCCACCTGTAATGACAGGTGTCAGGGATAAACCCGGGGGATTAGGAGACAGATCTAGGAATCAGGTCTTTTGCTGTTTGGTTAGATTGGTCAATGCAGGACAAGTGTTTCCATATCAGGTTCAGCACAGGGACAAGTAGTGAGGGAACACTAACTAAAAGTTAAAGGCCACTTGTACCCTGGGCAGAGAGCAGGGGTGGGGTCAGGTGGGGAAGATCCAGAGCCATGTCCAATCACGGAATGAGCTGTGAGGTGCCGGGCCTTGGCTCCAATATGTTTAGTTATGTTTCTGTGGCTGTGATGAAATACCCGGAGACAGTCGACTTAAGGGAGAAAGGGTTTATTTTGGCTGATGGAGAAGACATGGAGGTGAGGTCAGGAAGCTGGCTGGTCACATTGCATCCACACTCAGGCTATAAGCATCAGGGCCACCCTGGTGACTCATTTCCTTTAATGAGGCTCTGCAGCCTTCCCCCCCACACACAGTGACACCAGCCGAGACCATGTGCCCCCTCCATGGGGGGGGGGGGACGACTTCACATTCTCACCACAGCCCGACTCAAGCAACACTAAATCCTAACCGTTATGATGAACTTAATTATTTATTTAGGTTTTTCAAGACAAGGTTTTCTGTGTAGCCTTGGCTGTCCCAGGACTCACTCTGTAGAACCAGGCTGGCCTTGAACTCAGAGATCCGCCTGTCTCTGCCTCCCAAGTGCTGGGCTTAAAGGCGTGTGCCACCGCTACCCAGCTCTTTTATTTCTTATAAACTCTAATCCAAGGTCTTCCAGTTGTACTAGACCTTGACATCCAATGTCTTAGAGAAAAGGCAACATCACACAGCCTGGGATGAGCCCAGCCAGAGCCAAGTCTGCGAGTGGGGACCCTTTCCACCCTGGCAGTGGAGAACTTGCGTGTCCTGTGCACAGCGTGACTCGAGTAGCAGGCCTCACCACTCGTGTGTCACGTCTGTGGATTCTATGTCTATCTGCCATGTATTTTTAGACACAAACACCCTGCTCTTCAGTGGCTTCTGATGTGTAGACTGGGAAAGAAAACTCAGCGTGTGAAATAATAATTTCTAAACAGTAATCTTAATGAAACTCCATCTCTTAACAGTCTAAAAATTACTTTCATCTTCCCTTGACCCCTGTGTGTGCTAAAGTAGGGCAATTTGATTGCATTTGGTACTAAAGGGAACTCCCAGACTAGGAAAAAAAGAAACTTAATGAAATTGAAAAAGAGGCAGAGCCCTTGATATCTCTGGGGATGTTGGATGAGGATGTTGTTTCATCTTCTCTTAAAGAATGAGGTCTTGGGGCTGGGGAGATGGCCCAGTGGGCAGGAGAACTTGTTCTGCGAGATGAAGCTCTGGGTTCCAATCCCCAGCACCCATACACAAAACCAAGTGTGTGCGTGTGTGTGTGTGTGTGTGTGTGTGTGTGTCTGTAATTGCAGCATTGAGGAGCAGAGACAGGAGGAGCTTGAGTGTTTGCTGGTCAGTCAGCTTAGTTGGAACAGAGAGTTTCCTGTTCAGTGAGTGACCCTGTCTCAAGGAAATATGGAGGATACTATCAGAGAACTCTTGGTATCTTGCTCTGATCTCCATAAGCGTGTGCACAAATACACATGCACACTTACATATGTGAATACACCATGCACTCTAACACACACACACACACACACACACACACGTAATTTAGAGATCTTTGGGTACTCGGGGAAGAGTCCCCCAGGATAGCCCACCCTTGAGGCCATCTTTCTTGGTTCTGAGGATTGAAAGCCAGTCCTCCTTCATTCTAGGCAAGCTTGTTACCAGTGTGCTGCGTTCTTTATTCACTAAATGAATCTCCTCCCACTCCAGAACTGACCATGGTTTTTCTGCAGTGGATGTACAAAGTCCTTGTAACATGAAAAATTCAAGAAAGCTGAAGTTCTAGGCCACAGAACTGACATTTACTAGAAGGAGCGCTCCTGGAGACAGCTGCATTTCTCCTGTTCACTGTGATCCACAGCATTGAGAACAGTGTCCGGCACATGGCGGAGGCTCAGAAACATCTGTGGAATGGCTATCTTGAGATTCCTCAAGGCTAAGCTAAGCAGAGACCTCTGTCTCAGGATGCATGACTGTGAACTTGGTAAGACTCACAGAGACGCTGATTTTTGGGCAGACAGCTGCTGAGCGTGCTATGGCTGCTGTCAGTCCAGTCTTGGCAGGGTAGTGCCTCCTGAAGACTGAGGGAAATCTACCCTGTGATTCTTTCCTGGCTCCTAATGGATGCCAGGAATCCATGGCACTCCTTGGCACATAGGCAGACTCCTGGCTCTACCTCTATCTCCAAATGGTTTTCTTTATCTGTATCTTTTAGTTTGCCCTTCTCTTCCCTTCCCCCTTTTCTCCTTCCTCATTCTCCTCCTCTTTCCCCTCTTCCTCCTCATCTTCCTCTTGTACTGGGGTTGAAACCAGAGCCTTCTGCATTCTAGGCAAGCACCTTGCTGGTGCCTGTACTCCGTAGCCTCTTTCTTCTTACAGGCCTTTGTTAGATGGGCTGAGGAGGTGGCCCAGTGGACAAAGTGCTTGCCATGCAAGCGTGAAGACTTGAGTTCAGATCCCCAACACCCATGTGAAGAGTAGGCATGGCGGCAAGTGCCTATGTGCTGAGGGAGGGAGAGAGGGGTCCTGGCAGTTCTCTGGCCAGCAGGTCGAGCCAATATGGTAAGCTCCAGGTTTAGTGGAAGACCCAGTTTCAAAATATAAGATAGTGGCTCAGCAGATAAAAAGCTTACCACCAAATCTAACATCCGGAGTTTGATCCCCAGGCCCACAAGATATGAGAAGAAAACCAATTCATCAATTTTTTAAAAAAAATTTATTTAACTTACTTATTTTATGTAAGTTGGTGGGAAGGTATTAGATCCCCTGTAACTGGAATCACAGACAGTTGTGAGCTGCCATGTGGGTGCTGGGAATTGAAGAGTTATTGGCTGAAATGCTCCTGGAATTGAAAGCCTGAGTAATTCTAAACAAATAGAGGTCAAATATATCTCTAGGTATTTCATAATACAAAAACGACTGAAAAAGAAAAACATTATTGGGAAAGGCGTGGCAGACTGTGGTCGACTCCCCAGAGCTGGTGAGTTACTGAACTACTCTGAATTACTCCTTTAAGGGGTGCAGTGGAACAGATGTCCACCTGGAAGTGTATCTCCTGTGAAAAGATTATTGGGAATCATCAAAGCAAAATCTTCCACGCAAAATTTTGAAAAAGGACAAAAAGTCAGGTTTTTTAAATAGTATTATGTGTAATAGAAAATGCTGGAAAGAATGCAACGTCTGGGGGGCTGGAGAGATGGCTCAGAGGTTAAGAGCACTGACTGCTCCTCCAGAGGTCCTGAGTTCAATTCCCAGTCAACCACATGGTGGCTCACAACCACCTGTATCTGGCACCCTCCTCTGGCATGTGGGCATACATCGAGGCAGAATGTTGTATACATAATAAATAAATAAATCTTTAAAAAAAAAAGAATGCACTGTCTGTCAGCTGTAAAAGGAGCTGAGCATGTCGCACCACAGAGGACTGCGCAGCAATAAGGACTGGGGAAGGCCTCTGCCCTATTCTCTAGAAGGAATTCTGCGGGATATTAACCTTTTTTGTTTGTTTGTTTGTTTTTTTGTTTTTCGAGACAGGGTTTTCCTGTAGCTTTGGAGCCTGTCCTGGAACTAGCTCTTGTAGACCAGGTTGGCCTCGAACTCACAGAGATCCACCTGCCTCTGCCTCCTAAGTGTATGTATGTGAACCGTGGCATGCAATGTTTGGAATCTGAAGAGAGCATTGGATTCTCTGAAACCAGAGTTGCAGATGGTTGTGGGCCACCCTGTGCATAGGCTGGAACCAAACCTGGGTCCTCTGCAAGAGTAGTATGTGCTCTTAAATGCTGAGACATCTCTCTAGACTCCAAACTAAATTAAAATCAAGAATCGATCCTTAGAATTAAAAGTGAAACAAGTAGATCCAATTATATAGTAAATTGGTGCCCTATCAGTACAGTGAGGAACTGTTTTACACACCTTGGGAGGACTGTGGAGGAACAAAGGGCACCCAAAGCAACAGCATCAAAAACAGGGCCACACCACGGGCTGTTTCCAGTAATCAAGTTGTCAGTGCTGGAACCTGAGAGAACCGCACGCATTGTGTTCAGGCGTGGGCCAGGGTGAACTCAGATGAGGCAGCGTGAGCTAGGGCACAGAACTCACGGAGGTTCTCAGGCACCTGCACCTGATCTTCACGCACCTGCTCTTCGGTGAAGCGATGTCATATCACAGTCTGTGTTCTGTGAGCCTCGCCTGCTCTACATAGGATAAAGTCAATGCATGAACACTCCAGTGGTATTAACATTAAACAAAACATATTCAAGACAGAAACATGAATTACAGGGTTATAGAAAAATACTAACCATTAACATTTTTAAATTACATTTATGTGTGTGTAGGGGGGAGATGTTGTGGATGAGGGTGTACAGAGAACATGTGTGGGGGGGAGATGTTGTGGATGAGGGTGTACAGAGAACATGTGTGTGGGGGGAGATGTTGTGGATGAGGGTGTACAGAGACCATGTGTGTGGGGGGAGATGTTGTGGATGAGGGTGTACAGAGAACATGTGTGTGGGGGGAGATGTTGTGGATGAGGGTGTACAGAGAACATGTGTGTGGGGGAGATGTTGTGGATGAGGGTGTACAGAGAACATGTGTGTGGGGGGAGATGTTGTGGATGAGGGTGTACAGAGAACATGTGTGTGGGGGAGATGTGGATGAGGGTGTACAGAGAACATGTGTGTGGGGGAGATGTTGTGGATGAGGGTGTACAGAGAACATGTGTGTGGGGGAGATGTTGTGGATGAGGGTTACAGAGAACATGTGTGTGGGGGAGATGTTGTGGATGAGGGTGTAGAGAGAACATGTGTGGGGGGAGATGTTGTGGATGAGGGTGTACAGAGAACATGTGTGTGGGGGAGATGTTGTGGATGAGGGTGTACAGAGAACTGTGTGGGACAACTTGTGGTCCTCTTCTACCATGTGGGTCCCAGACTTGAACTCAGGTCGCCACAGCAGACCCGACAGCAGGCACTCTTAACCTGCTGAACCATCTCACCAGCGCCCAAAGTGTGCTAAGCATCTTGACTGCTGTGGGAGTCTGTGTGCTGCCTCCCCTGGGTGGGGCTGGGGGGAGGCTGTACTCGGGAGAGCCGGGTGGGCCTTGGCTGCCAGCCTGGTTGATTTCTTCACTAGGCAGCAGTGATCTGGGTTTGCTGGATACAGGATAAGCTGTGATTTGCTTCTGACCTCCCCATGTCACAGTTCATCCTAAGGAGGTTTGTTGTTGTCTCAACGAGGGAAAGGTGAGGGTATTGTGGTCTGGACGGCTGACATCAGTGCGTACACCCTCAATCACCTTAGCTCTGTGTTCACAAATTACCTAGCGATGGGTAATTATTTACATTGTTAACCCATCAGCCCTCCCAGTGGCCCTGTGAGGGGGATTCTATTTTAAGAACTGAAAACCAGGGAAAAAGCAAGTGGAGGAGCTAGTTCAATGCCGGAGAACCAGAGAGGGGACAGGCAAGATGGGAGCCTGGGCCCTGAGGCTGGGCTGACAGTTTATGTCTCTGATATCAGCATATGTGAAAAGTCATACTGAAGAGCAGTCAGCCTGGAAGGTCAAAGGCCATCTGGGGGGAAATGGAGATATTGTATACAAGACATGAGTATTTACTGAAGATTTAAGCATTGTGTTTTGCAGAGTAGAACCAGGCTGGGACCCTAGAAACAGATGTGTACAGTGTGGGAGGGTTTGAGGGGTAGACAGACATTGTAGTAGGGATGGGGGATGTCTTGTTGGGAAGAAGTGTCTCTCCAGATGGAAACACACAATACAAATTGTTACCTACCGATCACGTTTAGTTATATAGTCCAGGCAGATTTAAAACCTTTGAGGGGCTTGGGAGCTGGTTTGGTGGCTAAAACTCTTGACTCACATGTGTGAAGACTGGTGTTCAGATCCCCAGAACCCATGTAACTATGGGATGATATGATGATCTGTCTGTAATTCCAGCCACAGAAGGTGGAAATGGATCCTCAGAGCAAGCTGGCTAGCAAGACTAGTCACATTGGTGAGCTCTGGGCTCGGCTGAGACCCTGCTTCAATAAGTTGGAAGAGCAATGGAGATAATTCCTGGCATCCACCTTGGGCCTCCACATTTGCACATTTGCATCTCCAAACATGTAAAACCTGCATGCACACACATGTGTACACATACACATACATGCACACATAAGTGTGTGAACACTATACACATGAAATTGGAAAAGGAGAAAAATTTTTGCAGGAGATAACATGGGTTATCTTTATATCTTGACTCTTGCATTACGATCTGATGGAGGAGGGTCATCTGTCTATGTGTTACTTTCATTGGTTAATAAAGAAACTGCCTTGGTTCTTTGATAGGACAGAAAATTAGGTAGGTGGAGTAAACAGAACAGAATGCTGGGAAGAAGGGCAGTTAAGCAGATGCTATAGCTCTCCTCTCCAAGATGGACACAGGTTAAGATCCTTCCCGGTAAGCCACCACCTCATGGTGCTACACAGATTATTAGAAATGGGTTAATTAAGATGTGAGAATTAGCCAGTAAGAGGCTAGAGCTAATGGGCCAAGCAGTGTCTAAAAGAATACAGTTTCCATGTAATTATTTTGGGTAAAGCTAGCTGGTGGCTGGGAGCTGGGAGGCAGGAAGCTGCCTGCAGTTCCTACTACAACAATCAATCAAAAAAAACCTCTCTATTTGACAGAGACACCATATACCAGAAAACAAGATGTACCACAGATGCAAAGAAATTTGGGGAACTAGCAAATCATGTCCAGAATGACAGGCTATCTCTCAACCAGCAAGAAACATAGGTAAGGGATTTGAATAGTTTACAGAAGGTCCCAATGCAGGGGAGGGGGTGGGGGGAGCAGCAGTTACATTTGTAGCATAAGGAGGTCCTTGCAGTCCAGCCTTCCACAAGACAGACCCTAAACTCCCTGAATTTTATTGGTCTGCCTTGCTGGTAAGATGCTGAGCCCCCCAAGTACTGCCACAAGTCTACAACAACAATACTCTACATCCTTCCATTTAGCGAAATTGACCGAGTCTAATCACACTTGCTGGTCGGTGTGGAAATGGTCACATGGTATGACCTCTGGGATCCATGGGGAACAAATTTGTATGTGTGTGCTTTAAAAAAATGTTAAAAGGAGGCTAATTGCATATGGTAGAAGTAACAAAGAAAACAAAACAAAACAAAGCAAAGCAAAAGGATGAAGCCAGACAGCCTCCTGCCTCAGCGCTTTCCCACCTCTATGGTATCCTCAGATAACAAGCTGTGACAGACATGTCACAGACTAAACAGTTCTCAAAATGAATGAAGCTGTTGCACACGGTCAAGGCAGGTACGGTATACAGGATGGGAAAGACAGATGTCAAACAGAGGCTTAGAGTAAAATCTAGGCACTAAGACCACGGAGCAAGCTGCTCATGAATACGCAGGCTGGGACTCGTTGCCTTTGAGATTGTGTCTGGGGAGTTGCCTGGGAAGAAGGTGCATGAGGTTACAAAATCACTTTCCTCCTGTGTTTCTGTAACACAGGAGGAGTGGTTCAGTTAGTGAGGTGCTTGCTTTGCAAGCAGGAGGAGCTAAGTGCCGCCCCCAGCACCCATGGGAACAAATTAGACAGGGCAGCACCATGCTCTTGTAATCCCGGCACCAAGGAGGCAGAGACAGGCAGGGCCCTGGAGCTCAGTGGCCAGTCAGCCTAGCCGACTTGAATAGCTCCAAACAGGTGAGAGACCCTGGCTCAAAATACCCAGATGAGTGGCATGGAGGAACTTCTGGCCTCCACACACACATGCATACATGTACACATGTGCATGTGCAGCTGCAGCACACACACACATCACACACACACACACAAGAAAAGAAATAAGAGAAACTGAAATGCAATGGGCATTAAGTCCGTGTTACCCAGGCAGTGGGCACAGACAGAGGTGACCGTTCCCTGATTTTCTGAGTTTGAAATGAGTCAGAATCAAGAGTGAGAAGTAACCGTTTAAGGTGGTAGAAGTGTCCATGTCTCATGCTCTCCTAGTTTGGAGCTACAGGTTGCTGTCATATCTGACCCAGGTCATCAATCTTCAGACTTTTTGGGGTTACCTCTGAATAGCGTGGCCTCTCCTAGCTGCCTGGGAGGCTGTTAGACCCCTTTCAAGGAAAGAAGAGTTCTCCCTGCAGTGAGCCACCCCCAGCCAGGCGCGGCTGTCAGGGAAGCAGGTTGAGCATGGGTGGGAAGGCGGCAAGGTGGTGTGCAGAGGCCTGGCTGTCAGCCTGCCTGAGCTGAAGATGAGGGGTGGTGTTTGGAAGGTCCTTATCTCTGCCTGACTTGTCTCAGCAGCTTTACAGAAGACAGAGGCTGCCAACCTGGAGGCTGAATGACCCATCCCAACCTAAGCCAGGCATTAGGAGTTAATTAAGTGTCCCCACTAAAGGCTGAGGCCCTTTGGAGGTGACTGGAGGACAGCCACAGGTAGATTGTGCCAGAGATGGTCCCAAGTTGGACGGGCATGTACACATTGAAGACATACTTGATCATCACGCAGTGCATCAAGCCCGCTCATGTCACTGGGCAGCCATCTTCACCATCCATCTCGGACAGTTTTCATTCTGCAAAGCTGAAACTCTACCATTACGTTAACCCCCTACCAGCCCCTAGGATCCAAACTGTTCTTCTGCTCGCTGTCTCCAGGGCTGACTATGCTAGCAGCCTCACAGGACAGGAGCCATTCCTTGCGTGTTTGGCTTCCAGCATAATGTCTTGAACATTTATCAACCTCGTAGTGCGTATCAAAAAAATTTTTTTAGGGGTGAGTATTTTCTCACTGAGTGGGCGTACTACATTTTGTCTATCTAGTCATCATTTGTAGGTAGACACTTGTATTGCTTTTATTAACCTTTGAGTGTGTGAGATCAAAGAGGGTCGCCTTACAAAGTCTGGAACCACATAAGATGACCTGAAATGCCACAGAGAGCCTTTCCCCCGGATATCAAGGACAGAGATGAAAGAGGCCACCTCCTCAAGGGAAATTAGAGAAACCTAAGGCTTCCAACTGGTCCCCCTTCAGAATCCCCAGTGGTTCTCTAGTCCCTTAGGATGGCGTTCAAGCATCCATGAGAGACTACAAAGCCATCCTCTGTGCAGTCTTCTCCATCACGCCCCGCTGTTCACCTCAGCCCCACCCCTACTCTTAGTTCTCCCCATAGCAGCTGAGTTCGGCTTTTTCAGAAGACACAGTGTGTGGTCACGTGCAGTTCTGTCTGCCTGGATGACCCGGATTCATCCTTCAGAGTGTTCAGATCCACCTGAGTGAGGGCCGGAAGATAAGAAGCATGCTTTAAGTAGTGGAAACAGAACTCTTCGCTATCTAGAATTGCTTACCACCTCACATCACGTGTCTAGGGTTGGTCCCTGCGGGAGCATGTTAATCCCTGACTTAGAGATGCTCATCGGGATTCGAGCAAGTCTTAGAAAGTCTCGTCTTTCTCCTCTGCCATTTTCAGAAGACGGGCCTTGTTTTCCTCACAGTGTCAAAGCTCCTGCACCAGTTCAGAGAAGGCTAATCTTGTATCACCCTTTAGTCACAAAGTAAGCTTTCTTGGGACCCTCATAGTTGGATCCGCTAGGTATGACACTGGCTGGAATCAGGCCACACAATCCTGCTGGGTAGATCACCCAGGACACAAGACCATGCTGGTTACAAGGGCCAAGCAAGGACCCTACCCTCAGGTAGGAAAAAGGCTGGAGGACAGAGCTGTATGGCAAGGGGAACAGAATCATAGACTTCTAACAAGGAGGGAGGGAAGGAGCGGCATTCTTCAGTTTCCTTCTGTCCCAGTGCAGAGCTAGTGCTTAGCACACAGAAGCCACTAAATGGTTGCTTTGCAAATGATGCAGACCTGCAAGGGGGCAAGGCCTTCTTTACACCTCTGTGAGCAGGAAAGTTAGGCCGAGTCCTGGAAGCAGTGACCATGCGATCCCGTGGATTCCACTATGGGTCAGTGATAGCCCTTTGAGTGATTTTAGTATGGATGTCCCTCATGACCACCCCACGCACCGATCTATGGTTCAATAATGCTGATTCGATGATGGACCGAAATACAATCTGCTAGTCTTCCTCCCCCTTAAAGAGTAGGCACCCACCCGCACAGACACACAAGTGGTGTCACCCCCCCCCCACACACACACACAAGTGAACCACTGGTTCCTACTTTCTCAGGTGGAGACAGATGGTACAACCATGTTGGTTCTAGTATTGGCAGCAGTGGGAAAATGGGCACTTCCACCCAGAGGGTGACATTGGTACAGACTCAGAAAAGACACTTAGATGACAAGCCTTCACAACCGTTGTTCTGGGAGGGATGGGAATCATTTCAATAAAGACAGGTGTGAGACTTTGGTCCCAAGCAGGCCATCTTGTAGCAGCAAAGCTTCCACACACCGCACGGGCTGTGCAGACACGCATGTGGTGACCTTGGTGACAGCATCATACATCACCAGAAACCAGGGTGATCAGAAATGCTCACTAGGGGCTGACTGGCAGCGTCAACTGAGGGACAGCCTTACCTGGGGGAAATGTGATGTCATCTATAAGGCTGAGGAGATCTAGAAGGACTCAGAGACACTGCAAGTCTGCTTCCAAGGACAGAGCAAACTGCAAAGTAGCTTTCGTTTTTACTATCTTGTGAAAAGTGTGTGTGTGTGTGTACTTGTAGAGGGTAGAAGTGGCCTCCGGTGTCATTCCTCATGTATCATCCACCTTGTTTTTGATGCAGGGTCTCACTTACCTGGGGCTGGCTAATTGAGCTGGTCTGCCGGTGAGCCCCGGGGATCCTACCGGCTCCACCTCCTTGTTGCTGGGGTGACAAGCATGTGCCGCCACATCTGACTTTTTATAGGTAGAATTTGAGAACACAGCAAGGCAAGCAATTTACTGACAGAGCTCTCTCCTTAGACCTGTCTCCAAGGATTAGGATCAGAGTGTCGGTGAACATTTTCTGTGCCTACCACATGAGGAGAAACAGCATGTTCCTGGGGCCCAGACCTAGGGTCTGACTTTCATGTTTAAGTCGGGATAGAGAAGCCGGCATCTTGACAAAAATGTCCAAGAGACTGAATCATAGGAAAGGCATGGTCATGGTGTGAAGACAGGTTTTTTTTCCCCCGAGACATTTCCATTCAAAACACCTGCGTCCTATCCTTTCTGGGGTCAGGAGGACCTAGCATGAGGATCGTACATTCATGAGAACTTATGTAGGTGATAAGTGCCCATGCAAGATACTGAGTTCTTTGGTTTATTACAATTAGATAGTAAGTACCTTAAAGGTTGACAGCAGAATGATTTGACATATGTGGATATGATGAAACTATTATGTGCTCACATTAACTGTCAGCACACATGGGTACCATGTTTGCATATGTGAGAACTCACAAGGTGGGCCCACGGTAGGGACTTATACAGCACGGCATTGTCTGTGGTCATCACAATGCACGTTGGAAGCCTCTTGTGTCACGCCTGAAACTTTGCGCCTTTGGACCGACAAGGTACCCTTTCTCTACCTGCGGTGCATGCTCACTCTTCAGCTCCATGACAGCAGTCATCCTGGAAAGTTTAGCCGGCTTTAGAAGACTAAGGGTCTCCTATGGTAATGAGAACTGGGCTAACAATCAGCCACGGCTCCTTGGCACACACAGTGGAATTCTGTCCTTGGCATAGTAGTCAAAACCACATCTGCTATAAGTCTCCCCTTCCAGCAGTGACCTGGAGTTCCAGTTCCATCCTGAAGCATGCTGCTTTCCAGTTGGGGTGCTTGGTTCTTCCAGGCAAAGGGCAGGCATGCAGATATGCCATCTGTAAGTGGCTTCCTGCGGCCAGTCCTGGATGGTGTCTTTCGCTTATGCCTATCTTCATTGGTTGTTGGTTGGCAGACTTCATATGTTGTTATGGTGAGAGAGTCATCAGGGACTAGTCTCTCTCTCTCTCTCTCTCTCTCTCTCTCTCTCTCTCTCTCTCTCTCCTCTGTGTGTGTGGCTATGTGAGTGTGTGTGTGTGTGTGTGTCTGTATGTGACTGTGTGACTAAGTGTCTGTGTATGTATATGCATGTTTCTGTGTCTGTGTGTGTCTGTGTGTGTCTATGTGTAAGTGTGTGTCAGCACGGATCTTGGTTGCCAGTGTGATGGTGTTAGGAGGTGACAGAGCCTTTAAGAGGTGAAATCTAGTAGGAAAGTGCTAAGACATTAAGATAGCTCTTGTGAAACCCCGAGTTTCTTCTCTCCTGAATCAGTGGTTAGAAAAAGAGAAAGCTTGGCCCTTCCCCCTTTCTGATTTCCTGTCCCACCACTGTGATGCTATCCTCCATGGGGTCCTCACCAGAATGAAGCAGAAACCAACATCCTGCTTTCAGATCTCCAGAACGGTCAGCTAGGTAGACCTCCTTTCTGTCAAAGTCCCCCAGGCTTTACATTACACTGTTGGATAAGAGACTAATGTACGTGGCCACCCCAGAAGACAGGGGAGGTAGGACAAGAAGGCTGGAATGTGCCTGGGAACCGTGTTTTGATGAGCAGGTTATGGTGTTGTGTCTGTCAAGTCTGAGGATCTCACATGAGGATCTATCATTTGCATGGGTGCTCATGAATAAGCAACCCTCATGCTGGGTTCTTCTGATGCCAGCAGCAACAGGACACGAGTTATTTGAGTTGAAAAAGCAGTTCTACCACCATGATAAGTCACGTGTCTCCTGTGATTCAGTCTCTTGGACATTTTTGTGAGGATGCTAGTTTCTCTATCCTGACTCAAACATGAAAGCCAGACTCTTAGCTTGGGCCTCAAGAATGTGCTACTTCTAATGTGGTAGGCAGAAAAACAGTCCCAAACACCCTGGGCCTGGTGCTCAGAACCTGTGAGTGATGGAATTAAAGAGTGATGTGACATACGATAGCAGGGGAATTAAAGTTGCAGGTAGGATTAGAGCTAATTGAGATTCTCCATGCTCGATGTCACTACGATGATCCTTATGTGGAGATGAGCCAGGCAGAAGGATGTGGACCAAAGAGTCGAACAGCAGCTAAGAGGCCACTGCCATTGCAGGCTCTGGAGGTGACAGAAGGGACTGTGTTGAGACAGATGCAGCCCCTGAGGCAAAAGACGTGAGGAATTGGGTTTCTGCTGGTGCCTGGGCGTGGAGGGCAGGCACCCAGTGCCTTTAGTGCAGTGAGAACCCCTCTGACCTCTGAAGTCGGAAATCCGTGGTACCCTCTCACATCAGCCAGACAAGACCAAGGTATGGGGCTCACTGGGATCTCAATGAGTTTTCGGGAGTCCCCTTTCTCCGAAAATTCAGACAGACCCCACTTGAAACTCAATCTCATTCCAATCAGCTGAGTGACCTTGGGCAAGGCACTTCCTCTCCCTAAGTCATATTTGTAAGACTGGGCTGTGGTGACCAGGATAGTAGGGGGACTTAGTGACATCAAGCATCAATAACATGTAGAATGTACTCCACACATAAGAGTTAAGTAACAATGGACATGAAGGCTCGACTTCAGGCTGCTCAGGGACTGTCTTTGTGCCACTACCTGTCTGAGGCACTCTTGAAATTCAGTAGGAATGGGGCTGGGGATGTTGCTCAGTTGGTAGAGTGCTTGCCTTACATGCATAAAGCCCCAGGTTCAATCCCCATCCCTACACAGTGGCTCACGAGTATCTGTAACTCTAATTCCAGGCATACAGCCGGTACACAGACAAGCACATGAGCAAACACCCATGCACATAAAAAAAATTGGAAAAATCATTAAGAAGGCAACCAATTTTGAAAATTATTTTACTTTATTGAGCTAAGGTGTCAGGTAGCCCAAGCAGCCTCAACATCTCTATGTAGCCAAGGATGACCTTGAACCTCCGCTCTTCTCTACCTTCTGAGTGCTAGAATTAGAGGAATGTCCCACCATGCCCAGTTTATTTGGTATTGGAGATGGAACCCAAGACTGTGTGTGCTAGGCAAGCAGCCTGCACCCAGTGAGCACCACCCAGCGCAAAGTAGACAGAAGGCTTCATGCACCACAAGTTAATACATGTTGCTGTGTGCATCAGCAAAGGCTCTTCTGAGATGCTGGGGCCCAGAGACAGCCCTCTTCAGTGTCCTCACACTCAGGATCCCTTCTTCCCACACCTCCCAGGGGATCCTGTGCCCAGAAAGGGGTCGCTTGTCTCCACTGGCTGTTTCCTTGTTCATCTCTTCTCAGTGAGTCATACTCCCTGGATTGCACTGAGCTTGAAGAAATACCTCTTTGGCTGATACTTCAAAGCCTCACACAAAATGGGTGGAATTCCCGGATGGAGAAGGTGGGGTGTTCTACCAATAAAAGGGAAGGCTGCTCTTCTCCCAGATGTGTGTCCTTCGGCGTGTCCTCTGTGTGCTCCCGCGTCAGCTGGTCTGGTAAGGAGTGTCAGGGCTTTTGTGATCTGACCCTGCTCTTAGACTGTGACTACAGGTTGTAAGTGTAATCAGGTGCTGCTGATTTTATTGCTATTCCTGCAGAGGGATGGATTCAGTTGCTTTGTGCTTCAGCCGGGGTAAGGGTTCAAGGGCAGTCTCGTGAATGGCTTCAAGGTAGCTTGTGTCCGGCCAAGGTAAAAAGGTAAAACTGGGCATGGTATCTACTTCACTAACCTGACTGAGGGTGAGTGGAAGCAGATGCCATGGCATCCATCTGGCAGCTGGGTCTGAGGTCCCTGGTGATTGTGGAGTCCTGAGCTCTTTCTACAAGAAAAAAGAAAAAGCTACCATCATTCAGAAATACTGACCTATCTACAGACCCTCTATGCTGTCATATTGATGTAAAGTGGACATTTCCCAGAATATTCTCACTCTGTTCCCTAAAAGATGAACCGGGACTAATTGAGACCACTCCCAAGATACTGTCTCTTTAAATGTCAAGGGATTTGTTTCTAAACACAAGTGAGACATTTGGTTATTATGAAAAATATGAGACTTACCAAAATATTTTTAAATGTATCCAGGCATGGTAGTTTGTGACTATATTTATCAGCAGCTCATAAGGCTAAGCCAGGAGCATTGCTTGAGTTAGGAACCTGGGATCATCCTGCTCTGAAAGGAAGGAAGGAAAAAAGAAAGGGAGGGAGGGAGGAGAGGAGGGAGAGAGGGAGGAGAGAAGGCAGGGAAAGAGAGGGTGCGAGAACTAGTAATGTATTCCTCCTGCATTTTTCTTCTTTCAGTTTTTTTCTTGACATAAATAACTTTGAATGGTCAGTTTACAATACACATACTATGTTTCTTCACTGACAGTTCTACTGTTGATCTAGACTCCACCATGGTGTCTAGGACTGCGTATATGTAATGTAATGATATATAAAATAATATAATAAACACATCATATACTTTTATTTATTTGATAAGAATGAGTGTTTTGTCTACATGTATATCCATGTACCATCTACATGCCTGGTGCTCATGGATTTCTCCAGGACTAGAGTTATAGCTACATGTGAGCCACCATGTGTGTCCTGGGAACCAAACCCAGGTCCTCTGGAAGAGCAGTCAGCACTCAACTGCTGGGCCGGCTCTTCAGTCCATCATACATATGTTACCTAGCTGTCTGTTTCCCCCTGCATCTTTATTATTACAGGATATTGTCAACTATTAAAGACATTCCCCACAGAGAGATAAATACTGCAAGTTCTCATTTGCATGTAGAAGCAAAGAGAACTATGGTCACCACTGCCTAAGAGAATGTGGGAAGAAAAGAGAGAGAAGGTCATTGAAGGTACAGGTGTGGGCTAGGACTCAGTGGATAAAGAGCTTGCTGTGCAAGAATAAGAACCAAAGTTCAAGTCCCGAGAAGTCACTTAAAGCATTAGTGTGTGTCTGTAACTCGGAGGATATGAGAGATAGAAATAGGAAGCTTATGGCCCAGTTTAGCTGGGTAGACCCAGAGGAAAAAAAATAATTAAGAGAGACCCTGCCTCAAAACAAGGTGGCAGGCAGGGACTGACTCCTGATGCTGTCCCCTGACCTCTACATACCTGTCATAATACTTTTATACCTGCAAGACCAAATACACAATCACAGTATACACATAGACATCAAAGAGATAAAAAGGAAAAACACAGGGCTGCAGGGATAGTGGGGTGTTCCAAGGCTTAAATGGGAATCTGGTTGGTAATAGGTCATTGGCAATTTCACATGAGCGTTAGAGTATATTGGCCGTGGCCCCCATACAAAGACATGATCAGTGCTCAGGGGACATTGATTCAGTTCAATTACTCTCATTGGTCACTACCCATTGCTTGTAAGTACTGGAATGTGAGTGCCCAATTAAAGAGACTCGTGAATATTTAAAATAAGGAGAATTTAGAAATGTTGCCAGTTAGATAGCTTCCTCTGCTTGAAGTGTCTCTCTCTCAGTGTTTCATTTGCGACCGCTGATGCCCAGGTAAGTGTCTTTGGGTGTCTACTGGGCATCTTAACCTTTGAGAAGCACCCATTTGCTTCCTTTCCAGAACTTCCTCAAGGTAGTTTTGCCTTGTTTTTGACGATTTATGTTTTTGATGATCATTGTTTATTAGGGATAATTGCCCTTTGTCATTTCCCCCCTCAGTTTTGAGTACGTGCAAAGTATCAGGTCCTGTAAAAATTTGATCTGAATCGTCTCATTCAGTCCTTGCAATGCACTTCAAGGGAGGTGTTATTATTGCGGCTTCTATTTAACAGATGGTGATATTGAGACTCAGATGTTTAAGTCACCTGGCTTGCAGAGGGTGGCCTCAGGGTTCCATGAGACCAGGTCTCACTGTCTCTATCACTGAGCCCCTCAGATGCTTTAGATGTGCCAACAGCAATCCAAGATGGAATCTGAGGGTGGCCTTTTGTGGATGGGATGTCAGCAGGCAGTGAATGGGTGGGGAATGGAGACAGGAAAGAGTAGCATGAGGTATTCTCCATCCTGCTGGTCCCCTAGGACAGGTTTTTTTCTCTGCTCATCCATTCCCGAAGTTGCTTTAGAAATAACCACTCTGAGGCTTACTATCAGTTATAATTGTTTGGCCAATGTCCTACGCTTCTTACTGGCTATCTCTAGCAATTAAATTAACCCGTTTCTATTTATCTGTATATTGCCATGAGGCTGTGGCTTACCGGTGTGATATGTTACTCCTTCAGCAGCTATATGGTGTTTCTAACTCTGCCTCCTCCTCCTCCTCCTCCTCCTCCTCCTCCTCCTCCTCCTTCTTCTCTCTCTCTCTCTCTCTCTCTCTCTCTTTCTCTCACTTTGGATTTCCCACCTGGCTTTACTCTGCTAAGTCATTGACCCAGATAGCTTTATTCATCAACCAATAAAAGCAACACATATACAGAAGGACCTCCTACATGAGGAAAGAAACAAGTTTGCACTGATGAGCAGGTCACCAGTGTGGTCTCCCTGGGGACAGGGGTGGCTCTGGGACTCAAGGTGATAAATAAATGCCTCCCTTGCCTGAAGGCAAGAAGAGGGGGAGATTTGGTCAATGGGTGGCTGGTCACTGACAGGAACCAGGTCTGAGGACGTGTGAGCTCAACAGGCTTAGGATATGATTCAGGTACTGGCAAGGACCCTCCTGGTGGCTGGGGAGAGCCCAAGGCGGAGACCCTCAGACCCAGTGGGCGGAATCTAAAAGTCATGGCATATGCGTAGGGGTGGGCCCTGCTGCCATAGACAAGTTCTTGCTGAAAACAAACTGTGAAAGCCCCACCACAAGCACCTTCAGTCAGTGTTTGCTTGTAGAAGGGAAACTTTCTCCCAGGTTGCCTCTCTACCTGCTCCTCCACAGTGGATTTGAGCCGGGGAGGAAGCTGACTCTGCCTTCTGGAAGTGTTCCTGGAAAGGTCCCAGAGGCTTGCCTGAGCTAAGCTCTGGGTCCCTTTGCTCCCTGCCTCCTTAGCATCTTCTCTTGGCAGGCTGCCCAGGCTGGAAAAGAGGTGGCCATGGTGCTTTTCCTAAGGTGGGTTTCGGACAAGGTTGGGAGGGAGGCTGACGACATTCCAATGCCCAACATCTTCTTCTCCCCCTCACCCTGTCCTGACCTTCATCTTTTCAATTTCCACCTCTATCTAGAACATTCCCTCTGCCAAGCAGCCGAGCATGGACAGAATCTCCACTGATGGGTTTTGGTGGTTTGTGACTTGGAAAGTGTTCAATGGCTATAATCCATCTGCTGGGGTAGCACAGATGAAGCCTCGCGTCAGTGACATGTTCGACTCCCCTGTGGGGGCCTCAGAAACCCTCTTCCTAATTCTCTAGTTCCTACCTTCTCTAACTGTAACCTGGGAGTTGCAGTCTTCAAGGACCCCAGCTGGCCTGTCCCTTGCTCCTCACTTTGAAGGGAGGACTTCTCAGGGTAACCCCCAACCCTTCTGCCCTGGCCCTCTGGACAGCTTCCCTGGTTTCAGAATCTTTATAGATATCATGCATGGGTCACTTTTCTTTCTTCACTGCTGTGTGTGCCTCTGGCCATCTGCTGAGGACCTTGCAGGGCCCTATGCAGACCTGTGCCTATGCAGACCTGTGCCTGGCATACAGACTTCCATCCTCTAACCTGAGCTTGGGAGTCAGGGGTTTAGGGCTCTGCCTTTACTGGGGCCATGATATGAGTCGGGGATGCAGGAAATCCTCACGAGGAGAGGCTAGGCATGTAATCAGTTGGTAGAGTAATTGCTCATTGTGCCTGAAGCTGTGGGTTTGATCCCTCACATAGCTTGGTGGCACACACCTGGGCTCGCAGCACTTGGGATATAGGAGGAGGAGGGGAAGGAGTCGTCCTTGGCTACATAGAGAGGGGGCAAGGAGGATTTCATTGCATACATTTGGAATACTCAGATTCCTTGGCACAGAGAGGCAGTTTTGACCTTCATGGAGGTCCAGTGTGGTCTGAGAGACAGGACTGAAGAGTGGAGACGTAAGATGCATTTGGGTGACGGCCAATGCTGCAGGGAGAAAGAGAAGGATGGCTTAGCGAAGGATGACAGACTCTGGGGAGCTGCACTGGGTGGAGAGGGGCAGAAAAGGCTCTCTAGGAGCCTGAGCGGGTGGAGGGAGCTGGCCCGGGCAGGGAGAATGGCCACTCGGATGGTGGGAAGGGAATCGCAGTGTGCTATTGGCCTGAGATCACAAGGGCATGTTCCTCTTTAAGGAATGCTGAGCAGATGGAGCTGTCATGCCTGGGTCAGTTCTGCAAATGTCCTCACTCAGCAGATCACGGGTGTGGGGCAGGAAAGGACTCACCAGGTCCTGGTTGGGATTCTTGCCTCCTAACCCTTTCAGAACCTTCATTTTCTTGTTTATGAAAGTCTTAAGAAAACATAAATTCCCAGCCCTGTTCCTGGCTGGCACTCAGTAGGTATATGTCACATATGGCCATTACTCTAGACAAGGATACAATTCTGGCATTGTCCTTAGGGCCCCCTGGGCTCTAAGGAAGCATCGCTGTGAGTGGCTTCGCTATTGAAACCTCCCTTCCATCTCCCTGTCATGCTGCTTGCTTTATTTAGACTTGGTTCAGAATATCTTTCAGTAGTTCCTGAAAGCACATGGCCTTCTGGTCTCAGGAGGAAATGCAGTGGTGGGCCACAGATTCAGAACTCCTCTAGGTCCAAACAGAAGGCTTATGGGTAGACAACCATGTCCCAGAATTCTGTGTTCACTTGACAATGACCCCCATGAGGCTTGGTCTCCTGGGATACTAGATCAGGACACTGTTGTCAGCCTTGAGTAAGTTAGTGGTGACCTAGAGTTGGTGACGTTCGAAAGGACATTTCTTGGTAGGTCTTGCCAAGATATTCATTTCAAAGAAAGTCCTGGCTCCTTCACACTGACTTTCCCGGTGGCCACGTGCCTTCCACGGAAGGGCAGAGTTACACAATGGGTTTTCCAAGTAGATTTAGATCCTGTCACAGCCTTTCCCAACTGAGGGAAACTGTTCTAGGCATGAGGCCACGGGCCTGCGTGAAGGGAGCAGGTGGCACGCGTCTCCTGGGAAATGACTAGAGTGGTCTCCTGGCTCAATGCCGCCAACTTTGGAGGCCCTGGATAGCTGTGGTGTGACAGAAATACGGGAGATATTCATGACTGTATGTGTGTGAGTCTGTGGATTCATGTGTATGGAGGTCAGAGGTCAATCACTTCCCACCTTGTTTTTGAGGCAGGGTCTCTCACTAAACCTGGGGCTCATCCATGTATCCAGATTGGCTGGCCATCAACCTCCAGGGGTCCATGTGTCTCTGTCTTCTGAGTGCAGAAATTATAGGCAAGCAACACCATGCCAGGCTTTTATGTGGGGTGCGTGGATCAAATTCAGCTCTTTGCTCAAGCATAGCATGCTCTTTGCCAAGAATATCTCTGCAACCCCTTTATCTCGGTGTCTTCGGATCATCCTGTGGGCAGTCAGAGCTGGACTTCGGGGATGAGGGAGACTCGGGTTTGTAGAGGTGCAGGGGGCTGGGCACATTGTATCCAATGCCCCATTTGTCAAAGGGGGAAACCGATGCCCTAGAGTTGCCCGTGTAGCCCAGTGAACAGTTTTCAATAGGGCAGTGGTTCTCAACCTGTGGGTCGCAACCCCTTTGGGGTTGGATGCCCCTTTCACAGGGGTCTCATATCAGACATCCCGCATCTCGGATATTTACATTATGATTTCTAACAGTAGCAAAATTACAGTGATGAAGCAGCGATGAAAACACTTTTCTGGTTGGGGTCACCACAACACAAGGAACTGCATGAAAGGGTTATAATATTAGGAAGGTTGAGAACCATACATCAGGGCCTCTGGCAGTTGTGGAATTATCAGGGAGAGAAAGTGCCTGTAGCATGGAATATGCTTGAACCTAGAAGGCTGAGACAGGAGGCTAGGCGTCTGGGGGACTGCCAATCAAAGGTTGAGAAGGCTGTATGTTCAAGTTCACTCCTTACCTGGCCTGGGTGCCCTGGCCTTCCCCCACCTCGCCCTGCACTCTCCTTGGGCCAATGGTTACAATGTCTGTAAGTCGTCCTTGAGTCTCAGCTCCAGGCTGGTTCCTGTCCCCTTCCTAATTCCTCCATCAGGACTTTACCCCCTAAGGGTATGGGACTAGGAGGTGGGACCTTGGAGATCTGACTTGGTTGGAGGTGGAGTTTGTGGGTGGATCAGAGTCTTTATAACATGCTCAAGAGGCCAGAATCCTTCCTTCCATAGTCTGAAGTCTCCTGAGAGGACCCCCATCTACATATACCAGGAAGCAGGCTTAGGCAGGCGGCCTCTGCTGGAGCCGGGGAGCGGGAGGGGGGGGGTTGTGAGGAATAGCTTCCTGATGTTTCCAGCACCTGCCCATTGTGTCCTGTTTAGCAGTCTGGGTGGACGAAGGCAGATCTCTTCTTCTGAGACACTTTTCTGCGGACTGTTGAAATACAGCGTCCTTGGGGGAGCAGTGATTAGACCCTTGTGTGTCCTTATGGAGCAGGTGACAGGAGGCCTGTGCTCCCTCCTGCTGTGCCAGCACCTCTCTGAGGCCTCCTGCCTGTCTGTGTGCCACCCAGCGTGAACTGAAGCACCCTTCAGGATAATAGAGGCAAAGTGTTGCTGCAAACAGGAGCTGGCCGGGAGAGGTAGTTCCAGTTAAAGATTTATGCCCGGGGGCTGCGCTTCCTGGCAGGAAGCTGGGAAGCCGGAGCAGCAGAGAGGAAAGTGCAATCCCAGGGCAGAGTCTCCCAGGGGACCAGCGGGCAGGCCCTGGGGCTGGCTTCAGACATCACTCTGGTTCTGGTTTCTGAGCACATTGTTTGTTTATAAATACTCACAAGCCCTTCCAGCAGACTCAGTAGACACTGAGAACAAAGCCAGGGGTCAGGTCAGGCTGGTGCCTGCCGGTCAGCACCTCAGCTGTGGGTGGGAGTGGGGGTGGCACAGTAACGAGAGAAGGCATAAATAATGCCATGACTGCAGTTAGCTCGCCCAGCAAGACCCTAGGGCGGCACAGGGCAGTCCAGACTCAGTTTATCTGCTGACTTCATTTCACTTTCCACAGACTTGGGACAGGCATCCACTCCATTATTCACATGGGACAACCTGAGTCATCTGTATACCTCTTTCAGGCTCACTGAGTCCTCCGGCAAGCCAGGTCACCCGACCATCTCAAGCTCCCTGCAGGAAGCCTGCTTCTAGTCACCTCCAAGCTGCCCCTAGTATCTCTCAGCCTCTGCCTCTCATCCACCCTCATTAACCCTTTTATCCAGAGAAAGGTATAATCTAAAGACAACCACCAGGCCCAGAAATTCTTTTTGGTTACTGCTATTTTGGTTTGTTTTGGTTTTTCAAGACAGGGTTTCTCTTGGCTGTCCTAGAACTAACTCTGTAGACTGGGCTGGCCTCAAACTCACAGAGTTTGTCTGCCTCTGCCTCCAGAGAGCTGGGATTAAAGGCATGCGCCACCACCGCCCCACAGACCCAGAAATTCTCCAGCTTCCTGGTGCTTTTAGGAAGTAATCCAACCTCTGGTTCAGGAGGAGACCAGTTCTCGCTGGCCTGACAGATCTCTCCCGTGGTACTGGAACACCCACTGGCCTCTCTTAGATGACAGAGTTAAACTACTTACTTCAGGGCCTTTGAACCTGCTGCTGCCTGGACAAGCTCTTTCCCCAGGCTTCACTCAATCCTTTCTTATTTTCAGGGCTCAGCCTAAATGTCACCTGCTCAGAGTCAGGGAAGACCCCAGCTTCCCACCCCCCTTTCTCTCCACCAGATGTACCTCAGCTCTGCTTCCCTTTGTCAACCCATGTACTATGTTCCTTTGTTTGCTGGCTGGCTGGCTCTTTCCCTCTCAAGTGCAGGAACCCTGTCTAGGTCTGCTATGCTATGACAAGGTGCTGTGGCCGAACAGCAGGCCGTGTCCCCTCGCCTCGCTATCCTGGAAGATGAGAAAGTGGGAAGGCTCTAGGAAGAGCGAGAGAAAGTACGACTCCAGAGAGGCCCACACTCAACTATGGCCATATCCCTCAGTACCTGTAGGGATACATCCAGCAGGAGAGTCCTTCTCTTACCAGCCATCCGGGCTCTAATCTCTACCCTAAAGCCGGTGGAGCAGATGGTGCTGGGCCAGGCAAATGTGAATTCAGCCAGCCTCCCAATGTGTAGCTTTAGGCCAGGTGTTGCTTCACTTTGGGCCGCTGTCCTGTGAAAGGGGAGTAGTGGCTGGATGAGGCATGGTGTCTGGCCCTGTGCTGTGGCCCAGCCTGGACCCAGGGCCTATGGGAAAGGACTCAGGTGCCCAGGTCAGAGGCTGCATGCAGCTGATGCCACGGCTTCCAGCAAAGGCCTGTGTGAAGTTTCCTGCCGACCCAGCCAGGCAGCTGGTGTCTGGGAATGGAGGCAGGCAAGGCAGGAAGTGGAATCTGGGTCACCAGTCCTGTTCCCTGGCTGGCTCTGCCTCCCTCTGAGACTGGAAGGTCACTCAGGCCAGAACCAGGGACTATTCTGATTTGTGGGAAGCAAGCAGGGAAAAGCCCAGAGGCCTAGCCAGTTCCCTCAAACCAGCCCTACAGAGAACAGATCAAGAGAGCCCAGGTTCAAGGCTGCTGGTGGAAGCCCTGCAGACGGTGGAAACAGGGCAATGTGGGAAGCGCGCGCTTTGGGCAAGCTAGGCTTTTCCTTGCAGGAACTTTACACAGCCGCTTCTTCCTCCAGCTCCTGCAGGGAATTTCCAGAATCTGGAAGAGTCTCTGTGGAAGCTCAGGGGTCAGATCGGTAACCCTTCCTCCATCCCTTGCCAATGAAAGGAAACAGGATGGGTGAATTCCCTGACAAGTGGCCTCCCTTGCAGTTTTCTGCAGTGTGAGTCCCTTTCACAAGGGACAGGAGGATGTAACAGTAATTTATACTAAAGTGCAAACAACTCCCTTCCAACTTGCTCTGAGCATTTGGCTGTGAAGTTTTGGAGCCCTGGACTGTATTTTTACTACTCGTACAGTTCCAGTGACAGGCACTGAGTCTGGCCTGTGTCAACATCAGCAAAGATGGTGGCTAAGCAACAGTAAATGATGGCAAACAATTTCTTGGTTTTGTTTTTGTTTGTTTGACACATGGTCTCTCTGTGTATCTTAGAACTCACTCTGTAGGCCAGGCTGACCTTGAACTCACAGAGATTCTCCTGCCTCTGTCTTCTTTTTTTCCCCATACACTCCACAAGAGGGCGCAGAGCTCAGAACGGATGGCTGCGAGCCATTGTGAGTTCAGCTGGAATCGAACCCGGGTACTCGGGATCTCAGCACAATCGGGCTGCGAACAGCGCTCTTAACTGCAAAGCCATCTCTCCAGTTAAACTTTTCAGGACCACTCATCATGTGCTGGTCTGCCTCTGCCTTCTTAATGCCCTACTTGGTAAACCATTTACAGTGTTGTCTGCTGAGCTCTTTAAACTCATCTAACCTCACGCTGCAGGACGAGCACTGTTTTGTCCCCATTTATAGAGAAGAAAACCAAGCTCATGGAAGTCATGGAAGGCAACCTCACTCCACAGTGCACAGGTGTCCACAGCAAGCCAGGTGTTCCATGCACCCTCTCTGAAACAACAGACTCTGCCCGCTTTGGTTCAGTGTTGCGGTCCCATTCTCTCCCTTGGCTCCTTGGCCTGGTCTCATCCTTTGGATTAGGTGCAAACCAGTCTGTGCTGCTCCCTGGGTATTCCCTTCCAACCTTTGTCCACAAGTCCGCTGCCCTTCTTAGCCTCCTGTACAGCCCAGAGCTCTCATGAAGGGGAAGCTGCCCTGGCCAGACATACAGAAGCAAAGCCACAGCCTCGAGTCTCATCCCCAAACACCACTCTCCCTTCCAAAACTCTCCCAGGTTGCCCCAGCCTTAGGGCACCGCTTCTGGTGGGTTCCTGTGGGCTCTGAGTGCCTCTTCTTGGCTGCTGGGTTGAGAAGACAGGTCACCAAGACAGGTTTTCATCTGGGTTGAGGACTGGGCAGAGTGCATGAGCTCACAGTTCCTGCTTCCCTTTCTTGTATGTCTTCTTTTGCAACTCTTTGTCTTCTATCTCCTCTCCCTCATCTCTCTCCTCCTTTCTCCTTCCGTCTGTTTCCTTCCCTGCATCTGATCTGGGTCCACGAGGGGCCTGTTCCTTCTCAGAAAGCCTCCAGATGTCTGGTGCCCAGACAGTTCTGCCATCAGGATACCCTGGGGAGGTTGGCCAGGCCTGGCTACTAGTATTGTTCTGGGGAGAGGGTCCTGGGTTTCTGACTGAATGACAGACAGTTCTCGGGGCTTCTGTTTCTCCTGACCTGGTCCCAGTAGTGGAATCAAGGCTAGCCCATGGGAATGGAGCCAGTGACTACATGAAAAAGCTGGAGCCATGGATTGATCACTAGGGTTTGGGATACAGAGACAACTCTGTGTGACCAGCCTAGCTCTGGTTCCGGGAGCAGCAACCTCCCTGTAAATAACTGAGCGACTGCATGAAGAACAGACTGGTATCCTAGCTGTCTGTCTCACGTCCATACAACCTTCAGCTGCCTGAACCTCAGGATCCCCTTGGGGAAAACAGTGAATACAGTCCTGGCCACCATCCCTTCAGGGCAACTTGGAAGTCTAGCTAGGCCCCAGTTTGCCTAGGTGGTGAGGGAGGATGCTTGTGTGATTGTGGTGGGTGTCTGGGTGATGCCAGTGGTATATGGGTAAGGGTGGAAGTAGGGGTCTAGCTGGGACCAGCTTTGGAGTAGAAGATGGGCCTGTGGGGTGCAGGGTTTGTGTTAGGACTTTAATACACACAGGGATACCCCGGCAAGGCCTGTGGAGAGTCAAGCCCCTCTTCCTCCTTGTCCCTATCCATTTCTGCTGTGGCTATCACAGACACTCCTAAAGCAAGTGAGACCAAAGACTGACCTCTAGGGTGAGTCACATACTCCAGCTTCTCCTGGATCTGGTCTAAGGTCAGAGGCGGCCCCAAAGCGTCAGACCAACAGTAGCAGGTAGCCTGCAGGGGCTGTGAGGGTAACTCAGCCCTGGACTCAGGCCACCTTGGCTCTGTCTCCTCCTGGTTGTGTGGCTTTGGATGAGTCTCTTGACTTTTCTGAGCCTCCGTTAACTGAGCCGTTGGTGATATTGCCTGATGCCAGAGTCAAAGGAGATGAAAAGCCTGGCAGGAGAAGGTGCTGGGTATGGATGGTGGGCGATCTGCTCCCCAGGCATTGGGAACCTATCCATACACAGGCTCCCCCCTCCCCTGCCTCTCTTCCGGCCCAGGCTTGGCCAGATGGTGGGAGCTGGGGAATGCAGCCGAACCACAAGCTGGTCTATTTTGAGAGGCCTCCTGTTTCCTTTCCTGCTTGGGGCCATGTGGCGGCCATGGGTCTCTGCTGACAGGATGAGCTCACCAAAACTGCCCTTCCCTTCCCCGTGGTCTGAACCCTATGGGCCACCATATCCTGGCTTCCAGCTCAGGCGCTACAACCCCACTCAGCCTAGGTGAGGGTCAGGGACTCAAAGGAGGTGGATCAGGCACTGATATCTTAGCTCAATTAGCAGAAATGGCAGGTAGCAAGGCCTCTGTAGTCCTGGCTCAGCACCCTGCACTCCCAGGGGGCACAGCACCCTGTCACCAGGCAGTAGTGGAAATGAAGGCAGCCAGTTCCTGAGCAGGAGTCATTCGCATTCTCTGCCGGCTTTGTTTCAAGTTTCACCTAGCTCCCTGCAGAGAAACCAGACCACCCAGAACACTGGAAGTCAAGGTCATGCTGTTCCCTGGCTTGCAGTCTGAATCCCAGACCAGAAGGAGAAACAGAAGCCCCAAGAACTGTCTGCTACCCAGCCAGAAATCCAGATGGCTTTCTTGCCTGTCTGCCTCCCTTACCCCTCTCTGCAGGAGTTCTGACCCTAGCATGCCTGACTTGGAGTCCCACCTCCGTCTGTGCTAGGCTGTGGCCTTTTCCTTATGTGCCTCAGTTTACCCATCTGTGAAAGAGAGATGAGGATCACTGGAGCTGCCGCGTCCCTGCAGGTGAAGGTGGAAGTGGGCTCTCCCTGCCCTCCGGTCCTAGTTTGCCCCCACCATCCTAGCAAATGACCTCTGAGGGAGTCACTTAGTTCTGGGATGCCTGAGAGCAAGATACAAGTTGGGCGCCTGCTGAGGGCTTGCTTTCTGCTTCCAATATGGTACCCGGTTGCTGTGTCCTCTGAAAGGGATGAGCATTGTGTCCTTTCATGGCAGAAGGGACAGATGGAAAAGGGGGCCTGAGATGCTGTACTAGTTATCAGTGTCACCATTTAGGGTCTGAATATTTAAAAACATGAGCTCATGGGGGCCATGCCCATCAAACTGCAGCAGAGCCCCGCAGCCTCTTCCCCAGATGCCAGCCACCTGATACAGACAGCGGAGGCTTCATCTCCTGGAGACCCTGTTTTATAACGTACACTGGTGACTAAATTTCAGTGTGTGTGCTGAGATACATCTGATGGCCAACCTCAGGTTACCCAGGTGAAAGGTGTGATTAAGGTAACATATTCATATTCTCCTAAAAGAGAGAGGCCCTGCCCCGTTGTCCCTGCTGCCACCTCATCGGGAATGACCTGAGTGTCACTACCCTCTAGTGTTATAGAATGTATCGGTTGGCCTGGGCTTCAGCAATGAGATCACAGAATGAGGAACTGTTCTAATACAGCAGAAGTTAAATGGAATCCACAGCAGAGGCTGTCTCCCGGGACTTCCTGCACCTCTGGTCAGGCAGCTATGCGTGGAACCGTTGCCGAAGCCTGCCTCTCCCCATCTCACGGCTGCACCGTGGCCGAGGCTCTTGCCATCTCTGAGGAGAGGCAGAAAGAGCAAGTGGGATTGTGGAAGATGAACAGCAGCCCCTAGAGCCTGGCTCTGGGCCCTACATGGCCACACAAGCCCCGCTGGCTAACACACACCACCTGGAAAATAGCAGCGGGTGAGGAGGCCATGCACTGGGGTTTGTGGAGATCATCTGTATTAATTACTTCTGCATATCAATGACTAAAATATCCAAAAGAACAAATCAAGGGTGTTAAGACTTACTCTGGCCGGGCGGTGGTGACGCATGCCTTTAATCCCAGCACTCAGGAGGCAGAGGCAGGTGGATCTCTGTGAGTTTGAGGCCAGCCTGGTCTACAAGAGCTAGTTCCAGGACAGGAACCAAAAGCTATGGAGAAACCCTGTCTCGAAAATCCAAAAAAAAAAAAAAAAAGACTTACTCTGATACCCTGGTCCCACTCCTTGCTGCTGTCATTTCTAGGGCACTGTGAGAGGGAGCATAGTGATGGGACAGGTATGGAGGTGCCAGGTATTGTCCTCATAGCAGTGGGAAAGCCTAGTGGGAGGGCACGACCGGGGCTACGTGTATGTTCTAAGCCACCAGTGAAACACTTCCTCCAGTCACACCTCACCTCTTAAAATTTCGGGTCACTTTCTGTGTTACTTTTCTTTGGCTATAGTTAAAATATATATATATATATATATATATAGTTATATATAAATATATATATATATATATATATATATATATATATATATATATATATCTCCTGACAGGAGCAAGACTTCAGCTTCCAACTCATCTGAAGCAGAGGCCCTGGTTATTCGGCACTGTGTAGACCAGGCTAGTTGGCCTGCTTTTCTCCTGTCTGCCTCCCTTCTCAGTTCAAGAGCACTGAAATTACAGACATGTGCTACCTCATCCAGGCTTAAGTGGGGTCTGGGGACCAGAACTAGGGTCCTTGTATTTGTGCATCAAGTGCTGTGCTCAATGAGCCATCCCCCCTCCTTCTTTTTCCTCTATAGTCTGTCATCCAGGCTCCCAGACCGTGGGACGTGGCCCTCACTTTCAATTAGTCATCTCTGGAAACTCCCCCCAGACACACCCAGAGATGTCCTTCATTAATCCTCAGCAGTAGGCAATCCACTCAAGTCACCTGAAGATTGTCACGAACAGCGTGACTGCCCTGAAGACCTGCTATAGTCTGAATCTGGACAGCCCTCGAGCTCCTCTGGGGACCATGCCGGCCACACAGGCAGACAGTACAGAGTGTGAAGCTGAGGACACAAGTGTCTCCAGCTGTGTTCCCAGGGAGGCCCGACTGTGCTTTCTGGGCTGGTAAACAGCTCCTGCTAAGGAGAACGCAGGGCTTGATCTACATTGCCGCACACAAACCAGGAAGATGGGGTCTAAGAATGCGCTGCTAGGCCTCGGAGCACTCAGGCAGAAGAATCACAACTTGTGATGTCAGTCTGGGCTGTATAGCAAATCTGTCTCAGATTTGTTTTAATTAAATACATTTAGAAGTAAAATAGAATGATATTCTAGGCTCAGATATTTAAGAATAGACCCTTCCCTCTGCAGTGTTTTCCTAAGTGTGGTTCCCAGACTGGCAGTATAGAACTTCAGATACGTAGTCTCTTCAGCTCGCTGTAAGCCTGTTGGGATCGGATGGCTGGGGAAGAACCTAGCTCAAGTTTGCGAAACAAAACCCAGAAGTGCATGGGCTGTGCCACGCGTGGGGAGGTTCCACTTGCATGTCACAATCTGCAGCAGCCTTGACTTCTGTCCACTATATACCAGCTCCCTCCCTGATCACTGCAGCACCTCCAAAACTCTCTTTCTGGGACCCCCTCATCCCCTACCCTCTTCCCCATGCCCCATCCCCATCAAGGGCTATTAGGCAAGTTGGTGGTGCATCCTTTCTTGCCTATGTTTCTTGAGATTCTTGGGTCTGATGTGTGGCTCAAGAGAATGAGCAGGCAGAAGGGTGGGCAGGCAGAGGGGTGGGCAGGCAGAAGGGTGGGCAGGAAGAGGGGTGGGCAGGCAAAGGGGGAGCTTTCCAGGGTGCCTACCTAGGCTGCATGATGCTGTTGAATTCAACAAGGGTTAGAGCTAAGGGTCTGACTACTGCCTAAAGGCTGTGGGAAAGAGAGGCTCAGTTTTCAGAGAGCCCTTTCAGAATGCAGCCAGGAGCATCGTGGTAGCTCTTGAGATGGTGCCAAGGCCACAGACAGGTCTTTGAGCATTTGCGACCATTCAAGAAGCACAGACATCACTCAAGACATCCCAGCCCAGCTAAGAAAGGGAACACCATGCTACCTGGACCTGAACTTATGAGGCTTCTGCGTACAGGCCCCCAAGAAGCATACTGAATCAACCCCACCAGCCACACTAAACTACCCAACCTACACTAACCAATAGCTGGCGCTCTGCCCAGTAGGCCAGGAAGAGCTGCGGCTATGGGTTTGTCCAGGTTGTCTCAGTCAAGCATGGCTTAACGAATGAGCGCAGTCAGATCAGCAAGCCCAGCTCCCTTCACTACAGCCAGGAGTGGGGGGGGGGGGCTTCGCTGCTGTCTGTCCATGGTTATTTTGTTGCTGTGATTTGAATATGAAATGTCCTTCAAAGCTTGAATGTTGAATGCTTAATTTCCCAGCTGGTGGTGCTATTTTGAGAGGAAGCGATGGGAGGCAGAGCCTAGCTGGAGAAGTAGGTCCCTGGAGACCAGCCTTGAAGGTTGTGACTTGAATGTGAAGTGTCTCCCACAGGCTCCATGTCACTAGCTGGTGACGCTGCTTGGGAAGGCTGTGGAACCACTGGAGGATGTGGGGTGCAGGGGGCACGTATTTTAGCCCAGCCCCACTCAGTGTTCACTTTCTGCTTCCTGAGTGTGGATGCAATGTGACCAACCAGTCTCCTGCCTGCCACCACGCTTTCCTTAACAGCTATCGTGTCTGCCACACCCTAATGGACTGTATCTATGCCGGTCAAGTTTCTGTCAACTTGATACATGGGAAGAGGGAATCTCCGTTGAGAAAATGCTCCCATCAGACTGGCCTGTAGATATCTCTCTGGAGCATTTTCTAGATTAATGATTGATATGGGAGGGTCCAGACCCCTGGGGGCGGGGCAACCTTTGGTCACGTGGTTCTGAGCTTTATAAGAAAGGAGGATGAGCAAGCCATAGGAAGCAAGCCAGTAAGCAGTGCTCCTGCATGGCCTCTGCTTTTGGTCCTGCCTCCAGGCTCCTGCCTTGAGTTCTTGCCCTGACTTCCACAGTGATGGACCATGACAGGGAAGCGCAGGTCTAATAGACCCTTTCTTTTCCAAGTTGCATTTGGTCGTAATTTTATCATTGGAACAGAAACCGAAGTTTGACATTATTACTCCTGAACTGTGACCGGAGCAAACCCTTGTCCTGTAAATTGCTTCTGTCAGGGTGTTTTATCATAGCAACTATAAAATAACTAGAGCAAAGGTCACACCTATGCTTTGGGAGCCCGCTCTTTCGTCCCCTCAGCTCTGTCTGCTTTGTATACTGCGAGGCCTCCTTCTCCACACAGCCTTGTCTCCATGATGTCCTCCTTCATCATGGGCCCGGAACCACAGAGGCAAAGACATGGAATCCCAGAAACCGTGAGTCAAAGTAAACCATCTTTTCATCTGTTCCCTGTGCATTTCGGTCACAGCTACATAAAAGTCTCAAGCACCAAAACTTGGTATCAAATAAGTGGGATCATCGCTGTGGTAAACCTGAATATATATAGTTCTTCAGCCTTTGGGACTAGGTTGTGGGAGGAACATGAAGAAGCTGGGAGGCATAAACTATAAAGTCATGAGATGTTAAGAGCAGGGCTTGTGAGTGATTCTCACGGTATCTAAGAGGACTAGGATGGCTATGGAAATGTGAACAGCAAGGACTGTGCTAATGAGCTTTGGGATGGGCAAAGGCTTGGTCACATTCTGTCCGTGTCCTGAGACTTTGTGGAGGCTGAGTTTAAAGATGGTGAGCTAACTGAATGGATGGAGGAAGTTTTAACACTAGTCAGTGCCCAGACCGTGGCTTGCTTATTGCTGACTGCTTTATCCAGGTTCCATAACACTCAGGAACTAAAATCATGGCAAAAAGAGGAAAATTGTGGTTGGGAAAGAAAAGGCTATGTGAAGTTGGGGCTGACAGGGGCATTATTTGGGAAAAGACTGAGAAAAAGCCATCCAGGCCCAGTGGAGCAAGTCTGTAATCCAGCACCTTGGAAGGCAGAAGCAGGAGGATCACAAGGCCAAGCTCTGCTTGCTACAGAGTGAGTTCAAGGTCAGCCTGAGCAGCCAAATGAGACTCAATTTCAAAATTAAAGAAAAGGGATAGAGATGCAGTCAGTGTTAGCCTATAAAGAACAGGCACCTAGAGTCAATCTCTAAACACACACACACACACACACACACATACACACACATATACACACACACACACACACACATACACACACATACACACACACACACACACACACACACACACGGAGTGCTTTGCATTCAGACACTAAGGGAATAGGAAAGAGACCTTGAGGATATCTCAAGAAGTGGATAGATTCCACTCATCAAATACTAAACTCATCTGGAATACTTCCTTTGAAAAGAAAGTTTGTCTAGGTGTTCAACTAGGAGGCTGTCCCCCAGAGTTCATTCCCCTGTACTCAACACTGACCCCAGACATCCCCAGGCCGCTTATGATAACTATGGTCCAACTGTTGTTGTTGCTGGTGACAGACATTGGCATATTCCACATCAAATGTAGAATTCAAGTTATGGAGTCATGGAGGCTTCTACCAATGTTTCAAAGGAAAGCCTGGGAGCCAGGCCGTGTGTCACAGGGCAGAATTCTTCTCTTCAGGAAGCCCTGAAGAGGGTATGAGTGAGGCCTGAGATGCAGACTGCAGGATGTTAGAGATGCTGTCATCGTGGGCTCTGACCTTAGACTTTGGAGCTTCGTTGGCTTTGCGGGCTCTTGCATGAGGTGGGCCATCCTTTACAGAGCAAGGAGGCACGCATGCCGTGGCTTACCCACAACTGTTTCCACAGACTCACATGTTGCATGTTTGGTCTCTGTCTGCAGCTGCTACCTGGGAGGTGGTAGGAACTTGAGGAGGTAGAACCCAGCCGGAGGAAATGGATCACTAGAACTCTGTCTTGGGAGGTTAAACCTCATCTAGTATCTCCCCCCCCCCCCCCCCCCCCCCCCCGCTTCCTGCTCTCCTTGATACTCTTCCATGCTCCCCTGCTGTGACACCCAGAGACAAAGAACTGTGGGCTGAAACACCTGAAACTTGAACTCAATAAACCCATCGTTCATGTCAGGATGGCACATATGTTGTTACAGCAGTGAACAGTGAGAGCGCCCACTGTTGATCAAATGGGGCCACAGCGCTGCTTAGGACACAACTGTGTTTCCCTCTTTGATGTAGGTTAGATATCTCTCTCTCTCTCTCTCTCTCTCTCTCTCTCTGTGTGTGTGTGTGTGTGTGTGTGTGTGCGCGCGCGCGTGTGTGCCCAGGCGAATTCATGTGTGGGAAGAAGCTGAGCCCTTCCCTTTCTCACACTCCTTCCCCTCCTCCCCCAAGGGACTTTAACGGGTAGGGGCTCTCAAGCCCCCCTCTCCCGGCAGGACACACTTACCCTTTCTCCACAGTAGAAGACTCATTCCAAGGATTAATGGCTCAGGAAGGGGCCTTGGTGGCCAGCCAGGGGGAGAAATGAGTTTCCAATTCTAGCCTTGTCCTGTTTTTCTTTTCTTTTTCTTCCTCTTCTTCTTCTTCTTCCACTTCTTCTTCTTCTTCCACTTCTTCTTCTTCTTCTTCTCTCTCTCTCTCTCTCTCTCTCTCTCTCTCTTTTTTTTTTTTTTTTTTGGTTTTTCGAGACAGGGTTTCTCTGTGGTTTTGGAGCCTGTCCTGGAACTAGCTCTTGTAGACCAGGCTGGTCTCGAACTCACAGAGATCCGCCTGCCTCTGCCTCCCAAGTGCTGGGATTAAAGGCGTGCGCCACCACCGCCCGGCCCTCTCTCTCTCTTTCATCTGCAGGCAAGGAGCTAGAGAAAGGGTCCTGCTCTCCCCCCCTCAACCTCCCCCCATGCTCCTGGCCTCATAGATCTTCCTTCCTTTCTGGGGAGCAGGAGAAAGAGGCCCCCATGCCTGACTCTGAAAGATTTATCCCCTTCAGACCTCCCCAGTCCCATGCCAACATGCCCACTTACATCCCATTAACAACCAGAACCCCAGGAATAATCCACGCTCAGGGAGATGTTCCTTGAAGAAGCTTTCGGTGGTTTCTACCATAAAGTGCCATAAGGGTTTCCGGCCTTCAGACCATTCAGTAAATGCCTCCCGCTGTTCGCTGCTTGACTGATCTTCACTGCTGGAGGGACTGTGTCCCAGGGGTGATTTTAAGGTTTATCATTCACTGGTTCTTGGGAGCTGCCAGTCGGGGTGGGGAGGGGCACTCCTAGGCCCTTGCTGACTTTTGGGTAAGGGCAGGTATCTTCTGTGACTCTGAATGCTATGTGACCTCAGGCACAGTAGTGAACCTCTCTGAGCCTTAGACTGCTTGCCAATAAAATGGGGATAGCCATCCTCTCTAGTAGCTAAAAAGTTTTTATGGCCCAACAAACCTCTCCGCAGACGCAATAATCCAAATCAGATCAAATCAAACCGAATTAGAAAAAGCACAGGTTTAATGGATGCCAGCCGCGTGCCCCCCCCCCCCCCCCAAAGGGATGGAGATGGGAACAGGAAGGAAGATCGGAAAAACCACGTGTTCGGTTCTCTGGAGGGCAGTTTAAACAGCCTGTGGGAGTGGTCTTGACCCTCTCTGGGGAGGAGTCACCATTTGGCAGGCTTTCTCGGAGGTGGAGTCTGGACTGCCCAGGGGAGGGAGGTTTGGGGTGGGACTTTCCACTCAAACATTCCAGACTCCTTGGGTATAGGAGTGCCCAGGAGCTGGGATGAAGCCTTAATCCAAATAGTAGTGACTTTTGGTTTGAAAGTTAAATCGAATAGGAGAGGAAATGACTTTAGTCCGCAAGGGAAGCTGGGAAGTTTAGTCTTTCATTAGGAAGCTGTCAGCACCTTCTCCCTCCTACCTCACAACGCCCCCTCTCCCGACCCCCCAAGACTAAGTCCACAGCTGCCATTCCTGCTCACAGGGTGGGCGTGGTTTCTCCACCGCACACCTTACCAGCAACCTCTGCACATTATCTAATTTAACTTCAGGAGTTGACCCAACCTCCGTTCAGAGCTTAGTACACCGGGAAAACAGTAGGGCTTATAGGTGCTAAGCCTGGAAGAACCTCAGCTGGGTCCACAGTGGGGAGCCGCTCCCACTCTGGGCCAGAGGAGAGGGGTGCAGGCAGACAGATCAAAGCTGGTCTCCTGTCCTAGAAGATGCCCTGGACAATAGAATCGGCACCCAAGACCCCGAGCAAATTCTGCCTTGCACCGTACAGCCTCCGACCTCTGTAAAGCCCCAGGATGGAGTGGAGCAGACCCTGCAGGTGGAAAGGAACCGGAAGCCAGGGGCTGGGCCTTGACTCCGGCTACTACGGAGCTAGGAGTGAAGAAGTCGGTCTGCCATCTGGGGTGGAGTCCGAGGGAGCAGTTGGGTTACCCGGGCTGCCCTCTTGCTGGTGGCTCCACCCACCCATCCGCAAATGCTCAGGATTGGATGGATTGTATTCCAGAGGTCAGAGAAGTGAGGACTAGATAAAGTGTTTGCCATGCAAGTCTGACATGAGTTTGACTCCCAGCACCCATAGAAACGTCAGGTGAGGTGGTTCATGCTCACAGTCCTAGCGCTGGGAGGCAAACGCACGTGGCTCCGCGGAGCTTGCTGGGCCAGCCTAGCCTCAAAGCCCCAGGTCCCAGTGAAAGACCCTGCCTAAAACAACAAGGTAGACAGCTCCCGATGAACAAGAGCCAAGGCCGAGCTCTGGCTTTCACACACATGTGCACCCGAACACACACACGTACCCCCTGCACACATACCATAAGAGGGGAGAAAATTAGTTTCACCAGCTTGCTGGGAAATTTGACTTCGTGTGTCCCTTATCCCTACTTTCAGGCTTCGTGGGCCTCTGGAGCCAAACTGAGGGCACCCCCACCCCCACCCCAGGAGGTTATTCTGCTCATCACAAGGTCAGGTTCACTCCAGTTTCCTCATCCACCTCAGGCAAACCTTGGGGGGCAGGTGGGAAGGCCCCTCTTTTTAGTATCAGCACAGTGAGGACCAGAGAATTGGGGGGAGGCTTTCTCAGGTCACACAACAGACTCATGACGGGGTATTCCCGTCTAGGCCTGCCCTGCCCCCAGAGATGGACAGGGATCTTTCTCACCAAGTTGTGGTGCAAGTCCGGCCCAGTATCAGCAGCCCCTGGGAGCTTCTGGCCCTCCTGCCCTGCGCCCTCGCACGAGGAGCCTACATTTTACTGAGAACTCTGGGAATGCGCTAAGGCTTTCCATGGGGACAAGCATGACTTGGAGAAATCTTTCCTGTTCAGGGGGTGCAGTTTCCTGTCAGGGGGAGGCTTCCTGGAAAGGGCGGATTCCTGAACCAAAGGACATTGAGACCAGCAGAGTTTTTATGGAGGCATCTTGATGGAGAGGCGGGCCTTATCTTCAAAGACCTGGATGCACAGCGCTTTCCTCTGTAGGCCTACCCTATGCTTGCTCCTTCCACTGCACCCCACCCCAGAGTGCACCCCATCCCCCATTGTGCTTGGCAGCTGTAGAGGGAGTGGGGGAGCTGTTTGAATGGTTTCCCCCACACAAGTCCCCATCGTTCCTGTCCTGGGGGGGGGTGTCCCCCCACCTAGTGAAGCTGATTGTCCCATTCAGCACCCCTCCCCCTGATTGGCTGCTAAGCTTTCCAACCCCTTTAGCTGCCTAGTTACCGCTGCACGTGCGGCCGGCTGTGAATAAGTGATTCTGTAATTACCGTTGGCACCCAGCCAGGCACGGCAGGGTAGGAGGAAAGGGCTCCGAGGACAAAGGGGCTCCACTGTAGGGGGGGCAATGAGGGCAGTCCCAGGCTTTGCTCTCACAGGCTGGGGGCTTTGGGTGGCAAACCTCCTGCAGCGAAGACAGGAGCATCCAAGGGAGCTGCAGCTGAGGCGGGGACTGTGGCAGCAACAGTGATTTTGTGCAGATGGGGGTGTCATCTCCTTCTCCCTGCGGACCAGGTTCGTGCTTTGCATACTACATCCGCCAGGGCTCACCGACTGGTCTGATTTCCCAGGACGCTCCCATTTCCCCCCCAGAAAGTCCCACACTCCCAGGCTTCTGGCAAACCTGGACATTTGGCTATATGTCATGTTCTTAACTGCTGGACCAGATAGTAGCCTCTTTACCCTTGTTTTACATGAGAAGCAGGGAAAGCCTAGGGGAAAGAGGACTCATGCTGAATGTGAACTCAGGTTATTAACCCCTCAATCTGGAATGAATGGACTCTGACCAACTGTGGAGTGGGAGTGGAAGGGAGACTGTTCAGTATACTCCCCACAGCCTCCTGCTAGCACAGACTCAAGGTCCCTGCCCCACCTCCACCTTCCCAGGATTCCTCCCCCAGCAGCCCCGGGCCTGGCTGGACATTCAAGGCAGGGTGGAAGGGGCAAGCTCTGGCCTTGGAGCATGAGTGACTGATCTAGGCCTGAGCCTGTCACTCAGGGGACCTAGGAAGCCCTCATGGAGCTCCCTGGTGGAGATGGAAGGCTTAGTTTGAGGGAGGATGAAGCCCTTGTGCTCAGGTACCAGTTGAACAAGTCTTATTGACTGGCAGTGAGCCAACTGCCTCTGTAGCTCTTTGTTGACCTTGTTGTGACCTTGGGCCAGTTAACCAGTTTCCAGAAGGTGCTTGATGAAGGCAAATGAGGATGCTGTTCCCCTTCCTGCGGCCTGAAAGAGACCATCCTGTGAAAGCCCTTAGTAGCTTGGTGCCTACAGGAAAATCATAGCTAGTTGTGATATTGCTATTGTAAACACAACATTTTTGGTTTCTTCTTCTTCTTCTTCTTCTTCTTCTTCTTCTCCTTCTCCTTCTCCTCCTTCTCCTTCTTCTCTTCCTCCTCCTCCTCTTCTTCTTCTTCTTCTTCTTCTTCTTCTTCTTCTTCTTCTTCCTCCTCCTCCTCTTTCACCTCCTCCTCCTCCTTCTTCTTTCTTCTTCCTTCTTCCCCTCTTCTCTGAGGCTGGGCTCACAGGCTAAGCAGCCCCCTACCCCTTACCCCATGGCTGCATTAAAGAACTTGGCTGGTGACTGTACCACTGAGAACCAAGGACAGAGATCAGTGCTACCCTAGGGCCTAAAATAGAGAGCTCTCACTCCATAGTCAGACTTGGCAGGAGGATTTGTCCATACAAGGCCAGAATCGTGCCACCTGGCAGCTCTTTGAGGCAGAGAACTGGAGGGCAAGCACAGTCTTGAGTATGCTCTGGTTTTTGCCAGCTCTGCCCAGGGCCACCCTAGGAATTCCACTGGTTCCTTCTTCTTCAGATGGATGGCTCCCTGGGGAGGAAGGGAGCTTTATTTGCTCCACCCATCCCACCCCCAACCCAACAAACTGTAGCACTGACAGGAAGACAGCCCAGATGGAGGCTCCACAGATGCCTCTCCTGGGCCTGGAACCTGGAGCCATTGCTTCTGAGGAGCACTGTCTCAAAAGCTGAGACTTTAAAAGGCTGTGGGGAAGATATCCCTGGGTGTCTGGGCACTGGTGGGCCTTGGATTAGTCCAAGAAAAAGGCACCTAAATCCAGTAAGAAAGGCCCCATTTGGAGCCCTGCCTCTGCCTTGACGGAGCTGTGTGGCCTTGGGTTAGGCACTCCACTTCTCTGAATCTTAGGCTTGATGGAGGAAGGTCATTGGTTAATTAATAAAGAAACTGCTTGGCCCTGATAGGTTAGAACATAGGTGGGTAGAGTAAACAGAACAGAATGCTGGGAGGAAGAGGAAGTGAGGTAAGATGCCTCAGACAGACGCCATGCCTGTGCTCTCCAGGGCAGACGCGATGAAGCTGCGACCCAGGATGGACGTAGGCTAGAATCTTCCCGGTAAGCACACCTTGGGGTGCTACACACATTAATAGAAATGGGTAATCAAGATGTAAGAATTAGCCAGTAAGAAGCCAGAGCTAATGGGCCAGGCAGTGTTTAAATGAATACAATTTGTGTGTTGTTATTTCGGGGCATAAGCTAGCCAGGTAGCTGGGAGCCAGGCTGTGGGAAGAGGCCCGCAGCTCCTACTACATAGGCTTGTCTGGAAAATGGGAAATATAACGCACACACTCCTTATTGGTTTCTAGTAGGGATTAACAGAGACCTTCCCCAGCTCTGGGATGACACATAGGTGTTCTGTGTAAGCACATCTCTTCTCCAGGCACAAAGTGGCACATTTGTGAGTTGGATGATGTAAGTTGCCTCAACTTCCAGAAACATCATGTAGGGTCCAGCTTCCCCTCAGGACGGTGGCATTCAGGTCAATTCTAGCTCAGGGCTTCTGAGCCCAGTTTCAGAAGTGCACGGTGTCTTTAGCAGTAGAGATGTAACTCCCTCCTCTATGTGCAACCAAGGTCAACAGCAATGAGCTGTATGTTTTGAGAGTCTCCTGGACAGCCCTGGGCAACAGCTCTAAAGAGGGCTTTTCCTGTCTGGTGTTGGCATTTTTGTTAGGTGATCTTTAGCTCTTGGAGGGACTCCTGTCAGCCAGATGAGGAAAGCTTATTAAAACCATATATATGTATTTACACATAGATGTGTGTGTGTGTGTTATAATCATGTGTATTATAGTCTCTTTTAGGTAAATAGTTAATAGCATGATTCCTTGTGGCCTTTTCTGAGGTCTGTATTGTTCTTTTACTCCCTCCCCCCTTCTTCAGTATTTACCTCCCTTCCTCTCCCTAGAGAACCCCCCTTTCCCATTTCCCCTATCAGACCACCCACACCACTCAATATGATCTTTTTTACTTCTATCCAGTTTCCTGCTTTTTTTTTTTTTAAATAGCTACCGAATATCCCAGTGAGTCCAGGGATCTGCCAGATTCCACCCTGTCAGCACTGGGATTACAAACATGTAGCACCATGCTTGGTTTTTGTTTTGTTTTTTTGCTAGGTATTGAACTCAGGTCTTCATACTTGCCTTTGACTCTCCTTTCTTTATCTGTAGACAGCATCAGGAAGGTGGGATTAGGACCACGTATGAGATTGAAGTGTAGCTTGGCCATGTGCTAGTGCTGTCAACCTGGGAAAATTGTTCTCCCTCTTTGAGCCTCATCTGTGAAATGGCTGTGATTGGGGCACAAGTCTCCTGTTGCTTCATGTGGTCCAAGCCACCTGGTCAGGCATCAGATATGTGCCATGTGCAAATGCTACCGCAGTGTGTCTTCTGTGTTACCCATGACGATGAAAACCATCTCCCAGGCAACCCTCGGAAGCAGGTACCGCTTCCTGCTTACAGATATGGGAGCTGAGGCACAAGATCACACAGCTGGGAAGTGTCAGAGCTGGAATTCCGAGCCAGAGTTTGACCTCAGAGCTCACAGTCTGAAAAGCAAACATCCGCTTATTGTGGTTGCTAACAAGGCTTAACAAGGTGTCTGTTGATACGCCAGTATGAGTTGCTGTGACCAAACAGGAAGTGGTATCTGTGTCCCTCCGCCTCTAATGTGGGTTCTGGTGTGACTCAGTTTCACCCCTGCACCCCTGTAGGAGGGGGCAACTCTAGCTCCTTGGGCCTAGCGCAGGACCTGCCGAAGGACTGGTACGATGGGCTGAGGCAGCCAAAGACGCAGCCTACAGGAGAGGGAGGAGGAAGACGTGGGGAGAAGAAGCGCAGTTTTCATACTGGGTCCTCCTGAGCGGCTATAGGTACATGAACCAGGGCTGGTAGCTCCGTGGCAAAACACTTGCCTAGCATGGGTTCAACCTCCAGCACCACAGAAAGTAAAAATTAAATGAAATTAAAAGTTAATCTTTTGATTTTTACTCTTTTAATCAAAATTAAAAGAAGCGTGAGCAGGAAGGTCTATGGAATCATGTGACAAAATTAGCCATTACACAGATGAAACCAGGATCACCTAGGGGCTGAGCGAAAAACTGAGCCATGTGGGCCAGGATGCCTGTGAGGATACATTCATCACTGAATGTCACTGTGTCCCCAGGGCTCCATAGAGCCTTTCTATCCTCAGGGAATCAGCAAGAGGGCTGACTTTTGGTGCCTCAGTGCCTCATGGGTTTTCTCAGACTTCATGGATGCATTCCCCATTGATGAGATTAACAGCCTCCTCCTCCCTTGCCTTGTTCTCTGGCTTTCTGAGGTCTAGAGCAGTCTCAGCCTCCTCCCACGCATGGCAAGGTGGAGGAGGCTCCACCATAGTTTAGTGAATTCTGAAGCGCAGCCCCATCTAGATAACCCTGCAGCGCAGTAAGAGTTGGAGGCCATTAGAACCACAAACTTGCCACCCTAGGAGGACCCAGAAGTCTCATAAGGTTGATGAAGCGAGGGGTGAGATACAGCTTTGAAAATAAGTCTACTTCCAACTCTTAAATGACAAACGGATGACTTTATTCTAGCTCTCAGGAGGCATAGCAACATACCTTTAATGTTCCATTCAGAAGCCCAGCTTGCTAAAACTGAATCATCTGGGAGCCAAGGGGTCAGTCGCATCACCGGCCCTCAGCCTTCTCCTCCCTCCTTCCTGAACAAAAGTTCCATCTCCCCAAGTGGGGGCTAAGAAGATGACTCAGGCAGCAAATTGTTTGCTGCAGAAGCGTGAAGACCCAAGTTCAGACACCTGACACACACACACACACAAAGCCAGATATGGCGGTGTGTGAGCATGCACGCGCACATCATACCGTACAAAATCTGAACCTACTCTAAGAACCTCTTATGGCAAAGAAACTGAATGAGGGGCAGATGGGAGACTAACCATCTTCAAACCATCCATCCACCAGCGTCCACTGGACACAGTGTTCGCGAACCTTCCTCTTGGTTGATGAAGACACAGGATGGAAACCCCTAAGATAAAGTAGGCATGCATTCCAAGCCAGCTCAGGTTTCAGACTTATGTTAGACTAGCAAAGTTTTCTGGACACCTTTCAGGTCTGAACGAGTGACATGAGAGGGAGAAGCAATCCCTTTCTGGATGTTCCTTCAGAGCTGTTTTCACTTTGATCCACTATATTCTCCAGTGACTCTTAGGTTTTGCGTCCCAGGAGCCCAGCACTGTAAGATGGGATCTGCTTGGCTAGGCAGTCACAGTCAGGCACAGCTAGCTGTGCTCTCCAAACTCCAGGTTCCTGGCCTGGGCTCTCTGAGGAGTTGTCTGGTCTAGAAAATAGCAGAATAAAATGGAAAAGTGGGACAGGGACAAGATGCATGGACAACTGGACGAGGTTTTGCAGATGTGAGAGCCAGCCATGAGGAGTTTGCACTGCTTTTAAAGAAGAATTTATAAACACGTCCCTGGAAGTCACCTTCACCCTGAGTCCGGGAGGGTGACTCAAGGGAGGCAGCTGTGTGATGGAAAAGCTGGGACACAAAAGTCCAAATAAGTTCAAATATGGAGCTGAGCAGTTGCACCCAGAGCCTGCAACCTGGGGCGCTTCCAGCACGTCCTTGTTTTGAAAAGGGCCCCGCAATGAAGCAGAACCCAAGAGTTCCAAACCCTGGTCTCTTCTCACCCCACTGGGATTTTCCTTCCTGAGTGTCTCCCAGATCTGTTCATGTCACCGACCCCTCCAATGGCTCCTCGCCTCTCACCAGGACATCTGCTTGCCTGGCACACTCTCCTGGCCTTCACCTCCCAGCCCCCACCCATTTAGGCCAGATCCATCCCTGGCTGGCCTGACACCTACCACAGTTGGCAGAGGAGAGTTATGGACCAGCTTATGGAAGTGGTGACTGCTTCCTCCACTTCACAGCACTCTTGGGTGAAGGGCCTGAATCTGCTTTTCCTCATCTTTCTGTGCCCTGTGCTTAGCAACCAGTGAGGAAGGAGCTTTCCTGTACCAGCTGAGCCATCTGGGGGGCTCAAAGAAGGGAGTTCTACAAATAAAAAGGAAAAGTAATGTTTGCACACATGAAATCTGGTTTTCTCCCACAAAAAAACAGAATGATGAAGAACACTTCATGAGGTGAGGACAGGATTCCTTGGTAAGGGTATGAAGATGAAGGAAGTGCAGATTTTATTTGGTCTTCTGTGGAAACATAAGTACTGCCAACCTAGGGTCCTGGGGACTGATAGCAAGCATCTACACAGTGAATATTGGCACAAATACAGTCAGCAGTCATGTTTGAGGTTTCACATTCATGGACTCCACGTCTGTGAGTTCAGGATTGAAAAGCCTTGAAGGGAATGATGGTGTTTCCTCAATATACACAGACTATTTTTGCTTGTCATCCTTCCCGGGACAGCAGAGTGTTTATACAACACTTATATCTCATTATGGATCATAAACAATTCAGAGGGGATCGAAAACACACAGGATGCTGCCATGGGCCAGCTTATGTAAGGGGCTTGAGCATCTGCCGATTTGGGGTTGTAGCGAAGGGGCCTGAAGTTAGTCCCCATGGGGCACTGAGAGACTACTGCACTCTGCTTGAGTAATACGGTGGAGGAGAGGACATCAGCCATGTGATACCTGGAGAAGATATAGGAGAAAAGATGGAGCCCTCTCTTCCAGCCTTTTCTCTGTGCTACTGTGGTCCTGCTGTGATCCTATGGCCGCCCTTAAGGAGGTGATGACCCAGAAGCTCTCTGTTGGCTCTTGCCGGAAAGGTTCTTGCTTATCCCCTTTGTACTCAGCCTTCTTTAAAGATCAGGATGACCTACACGTGAAGAAGCCTCTCTTCTTCCTCCTTCATCTTCCTTATAGAAATGGGGATCTAACCCAGGGCCTCACACATGCTAGACAAGGGTTCTGTTGCTGGACTATGCTCACAATCCTTTGGATTTTACTATTCTGAGATAGTATCTTGCTGAGTTTTCCAGGCTCTAACTTGTGAATCTTCTGATTTTCCTCCATACCTGGTCTATTCTTTATGGGGGCATAAATTTGATCAACTGTTTCCAAAGAAAATTTAACAATATCTACCAAAACTGTAAAGACAGTGCTGGGGAGATTGCTCACTTGATAAATCAAAGACCTGAGTCTGATCACTGAAACTCACATGAAAAAAAAAACAAAGCCAGTTTGGTGGCTCATGCTTTTAGTGCCAGTGCTGGGAGGTAGAGACAGAATTCTAGGGCTTGCTGGCCCGCCAGTCTAGTCTACTTGGAAAATTCCAGGCTAATGAGAGACGGTCTCAAACAAACAAAAATGAACCTACTTTGTATGCCAATTTACAAAACAGCAATAGGCATGCAAGTTTTAAAAACTATAAGTGGACAATGCTTGAGGCATGACAACAGAGGTTTTGTTCAGACCTCCACGCACTGTGTACACACATGCACACTTTCCTAAATACATGTATGGCCTCTTCCCACTTCTTCCTACATATATACAGTATAAAGACACACATCCTTGATGTGGCAATTTATCTTGTAGTAATTTCTGTACTGGGTGCACTTACAGTAGTGTGAAGGCATGAATGCATAAAGATGTCCCCTGTGGTATTATTTACACTAACACAGAATGATTGGAAGTCTGACCATCAGGAAATGGTCCAACCCGCTGAGAACCGACCGCATGGTGTCTATCTGCAGATCATGATCTCTGGAGTTTTTTCCTGACTTGAGAACATTCCTGCTTTGTGTCCCTTTCTGATTCATCTTCCAAATATGCATTTTTATCTGGCCCTCAGCACCAGCAGTGGAGCAGCCCCAGGCAGCACGGCACATATCTAGGAATACTTACAAAGTAGGTGCTTGGGATGCATATTACAAGGTCTGGCGCAGGGTAGTTACTTAATAAATGATTCTTGACCATTGAAAGAGGAAATGTTGTGGAATAATCTTTCTGTACACTGTGAAGATGTGCCTTTGCCAAGGTGCTTTCTGATTGGTTTAATAGAGAGCTGAATGGCCAATAGTTATACAGGAAGAGGTTAGGTGGGACTTCCTGGCAGAGAGTAAAGAAGAGGAGATGAATCTAGGTGCAGGGGTTGCCAGAGGAGCTGGAGAGGAAGTAGGACATGCAAAAGGAGAGGTAATAGCCACAAGCCATGTGGTAGCATGAAGATTAATAGACATGAGTTAATTTATCAGAGCTAATTAGAAACAAGTCTAAGCTAAGCTTATATAGTTTATAGTTAACAATAAGTCTCTTGTCATGATTTGGGATTGGTGGTACAGAGAAAGACTACTACAAGGAAGAGGTAGAATCTCAATGTGTCCATCAGGAAGAAGTCTGAAATGCACAAGTACAAGCAAAGTTCAGATCACTGAGAACATTGTTATTACCCAGGGTCAGTCAGACAGGAATAACTGAACATGCTTATCTGTGTGCGAGGAATGTGAAAAAAATGTGAGTGTCTGTGGTGGTTTGAAAGAAAATGGCCCCCAAAGGGAGAGGCACTCTTAGGAGATGTGGCGTCATTGTGGGAGTGGGCTTTGAGGTCTCCTATGCTCAAATTACACCCAGTGACACAGACCACTTCCTTTTGCCTGTAGGTCAAGATATAGGACTCTTAGCTCCTTCTCTAGCGTCATGTCTGCCTGCATGTTGCCATGCTTCTTACCATGACGACAACAGACTAACCTTCTGAATGATGAGCTAACCTCAGTTAAGTGTTTTTCTTTATAAGAGTTGCAGTCATCATGGTGTCTCTTCACAGCAATAGAACCCTGACTAAGACAATGTCTAAACATATATCTCTATGAGTGGGAAGGAATACGGAAAGTTCTTTATGTCGTAGGCTTCTGAACTGTTCCAACTGGTTCTTTTTTTAAAAAAAAAATTTATTGATTAATTATTATTATTATTATTATTATTATTATTATTTTTGGTTTTTCGAGACAGGGTTTCTCTGTGGCTTTGGAGCCTGTCCTGGAACTAGCTCTGTAGACCAGGCTGGTCTCGAACTCACAGAGATCAGCCTGCCTCTGCCTTCCGAATGCTGGGATTAAAGGCGTGCGCCACCATTGCCCGGCTTTATAAATAAATATTTATTTATTTATTATGTATACAATATTCTGTCTTGTGTGTCTGCCTGCAGGCCAGAAGAGGACATCAGATCTGATTTCAGATGGTCGTGAGCCACCATGTGGTTGCTGGGTATTGAACTCAGGACCTTTGGAAGAGCAGGCAATGCTCTTTAATGGCTGAGCCATCTCTCCAGCCCCTCCAACTGGTTCGTTAGACCCCTCCCCACCACAAGCCCAATTTAACGAAAGAACAGAAAGGTCATTGAGCCTGAAGGTTCAGAACTACAGCCGCAGCACCTGAGAGGCACCCCAGAGGCAGCCCGCCCGGCCTAGCCTGTATAGTGGGACCCTGTTCCAAACGAATCAAAACAAATAAGCAAGTTTTAAAAAACCAACCAATACAAGTCAGGGCTGCCTGGTCTGCTCTGGCTGCAGCAGGATGCCCAGGTGAGAACCGGTGTTTGCAATCATGTGGATCATTCTTCTTGGAAACAAACTGTGGGTTTTCGTGCCTGCAGACACCCCTCCCGCCCTATAGACCACTGCTGGTTCTGAACCTGAGCCAGTCAGGCACCATTTTTTCTGCTGGGCCAAGCAGAGTTTGAAGAAACACAGTCCTTTCCTATGGGAGACGGAGCTGAAGAATGTTTCTTTGGTTCTGAGGCCCTGGCTGCAGGAGCGAGGGGAGGGGGAAGCATGGTATTAGATAGCTACTACAGTGAAATGGGACATCCCAAACCAGCTTCTAGAACAGCTTAGAGGTGGGTCCAGCTCTGCTCTCTCAGGTTTATGTTCAGCCATGGCCAGGCCTGTACTTGCAATGATTGGGCTGGAACAGAGCCATTTCTGGGCCCACTCTAACTCATGGGCAGGCCTGAATTATTTCCCAGTTTTCAGCTAGAGACCCCAGTCCTTCAGCACACGAGTCACAGGCACACAGGTGGTGGTTTCCCTTAGAGCCGCCAGCTGAGAGAGAAGGAAGTTCTATAGCCTCTTATCTCAAGCTTGGACTGAGAAACAAAACCTCCCTCTAGCAGGCCAGACTGTTCCCCACGTTGCCATGGCATTCCCCATACACTTCTTATAGTCCACAAACACCATCCCAACACTCACGTCTGTGTGCATGATAAAAAGCAAATCTGAAACTTGCAGGGAAATGAGACCCCCAAGCATCATCTTCTGCCCATTGCTGAATAGGGGCAGGGCACAAGGATGTTGTTTTCTGGAGTGGAAAAAAACCAGGTTTCTGGGTGGCGGCTGATGCAGCACGGCTGTTTGCCTTAGTCACCAGGGTCAGGCCAGGGATGCCGCTGGCTTCTAACCAAAGGCCCCTTTGGGAGCTGCTGTTTCTGTACTGGCAGAGCTGGGGCAGTGAGGTGAGGCACCAGAACTGGAAAGGATCCCAAGTCCCCTCTGAGATAGTCTCTTCTGAGTCATTTTGGGGGAGAAATTGGACCTGTGTAACTCAATCACTCAGAATGGTTGGTTTAATAGACTCTGAAAAAGATAAGATCGATTTAGATTGGAGGCCATCTGGGACTAGCTCCCCGCAGAAAGTGGGTTGTCCTCACAGACTGAAGGGCAGCGGGGTCAGTTGGGAAGCACTTTTCCAAACCCAAATTCCAGCACCTGTGGCTGGGGAAACCCAAATTCCAGCACCCTGTGGCTGGGGACTTTCCCAGAGATCAAGTAGTCGTGGCTGGGTCTCTATCCATTTGGGGGAAAGCAGGGCTGAAAACCAAGGTCAAGGGTGGTTGATAGCAAGAGATCTTGAAGAGAATCAGCACTGTGTGAGACAGGCCCATCCCCATGCCTCAGTTTACCCACTTACCAAATAGACTCACTCTTTTGGAGACCCTTCTGACTCTGGAAGTCAGATTTATTTCTGAGTTTCTGCCTCATCTCCTGCCACCTGGAGGTTGGCCAACGAACAAATATTTATAGAGCCCTTGGCTTCTTGACAGGTGAAGCAGGAGAGAAAGGGTTATTTCCAGGCTAGCCCCTGCCCTCCTGGAGCTTGTCTAGAATATCTAGATGTACACAGGCAACTGTACAGATGTGACCACCAGTGTCACCAGGAGCCACTCACTTCTGGGGATCCAGAGAGCTAGGGCACAGCTTGCAACCTCTGTGGGACTCACAGAGCAGGGTACTCATGTGAAGAGTCAGCGCTCACACGGGCAGTGTGCAGGGCGTGCACTGTACAACTCCGGGGGGGGGGGGTGGCACCACTCACATGGGGATGGGCGGTGGCAACTGATACAGCACTCCATGCCTCAGTTTCCTCCTTGAATCATGAACATTCCTGTCTCAATGCATGGGGCAAAGGATAGAAGCAGACACGTAGACCATTTAGTTCCCGGCTGGGTTAATGCTGTGTGTTGTGATAGCTGGAAGAGGTGGATGAAGAGTTCCTGGAAGATTCTGGGTTCTAGGACAGAACGTCTGTGGATGAGTTTGGTATTAGCCACTACCAGATTGTAACGATTTCCCCATAAACTGTGATGAGATGGCGCTGGCACAGCAGCTCTGTCTGCTGGGAGAGCCGTTTTAGGAAGTGTTTTGAAACACTGAAGCAAGGACACCAGGGAACCACAGTTTCTTCCTCATACTGCAGGGATCTTGGACCACTCTCTGTATTTGCTGTGTCTGATACCCTGTACTCCCTGCCCCATGCCCCACTAGGGAAGGAACTTTGTGGTGGCTGAGTCCCTTGGTTTCTTAATCTGGGAGGTCGCAGATGCAGGTGCTTGAGAGAGGTTTGGTTTTTCAGAGACCAGTATGACCCCAGGCAGGAGCCTCAGGCAGGAGGCTCAGTCAGGCTGGGATGGATTAGGACCTGGGGGATATGGCCATTCTTAAGCCTGTGTGTCCTCTAGCTGTGCCAATACTGAGCTGAATAGCAGAGGCCTCTACTCACTGCAGGGCTGATGTGGGAGGCCTTAGCCTGAGCCCGACTGCAGCTGACATTCAAGGCTTGAATTCAGCCTGTGTTCTACTCCCTCTTCCCTTGAAATGTACAGTCAGAAGCTGAGGTTCCTTTGCCTTGGACCTGGACCCAGCACCCTTGGGATTAATATTAGAGCAGTTTCCAGGCTCAGCACCAAGGAAAAATCATTTCTCATTAAAACTGTAAAACTATAAAATATAAAGTTTGCCCTCTGTCTCTGCCATACCTGGTGCAGGCTTTGCAGGGTAATAAAGCAACTTGTTTTTCTTCCAAAAAAAAAAACCTCCAAAACTATCTGTTCGGCTGGTGTACGTGCCTGTAACCCCAGCAGCTGAGGGGCTAGACATTCGGGCAGGATCAGTCGGGCACATAAGTGAAGTCTTCTGTGAGTAGTGCCTTTCATTTAGCATAATAACTTCAGTATTTATGTGCTGTGCTCTGTCAGTACTTCATTCTCGTTTTATTGTTGAGTAATACTCCATAGGACAGATACACCACAGCTCACTGTTCCCTAGCTAGTGGACTGGCTTGTTTCTACTTTGGGTCTGTTACAAGCAGCGTTATGAACACTTGTGTGTAAGTTTTGGTGCATGTTTGTTTTACTTTCTCTTGGGTGTAGATCTAGGAGTGGAGCTCCCAGGTAAGAATGTAAATCTGCATTTAGCTCCTCGAAGTCTACCAACCTGTTTTCCAAAGTGGCTACACCATTTTACCACAGAGCCAGCAGTGCATGATGGCTCCTGTTCCTGCCAATGTCTTGATTCTGTGTGTGTGTGTGTGTGTGTGTGTGTGTGTGTGTGTGGTAACTCCCAGCAAAGAGGGACCACATGACCAGACTACACCTGCCTGCACAGAGTGTGGAAGTGGCTGAGAAAGGCTGACAAGAGGTGAGGGGAGAGCAAACGGACCAGACAGCACCATTGGCCCCCACTATAGGCTCTTCTCCTTTGTTTACCTTCTCCCTCCCTCCCTCCCTCCCTCCCTCCCTCCCTCCCTCCTTCCCTCCCTCACTCCCTCCTTCCCTCCCTCCTTCCCTCTCTCCTTCCCTCCCTCCTTCCCTCTCTCCTTCCTTCCTTACTTCTTTCCTTTCTTTTCCTTTTAATGAAGCATGGGAGTCTACTATGTATCTCAATTGTGTTCAAACTTGAAATCCTCCTGCCTCAGCTTCTGGAGTAGCTGGGATTACAAGCACAGGTTCCCAAGCCCAGCTTGTCTGTCATTTTCATTCTAGCTGTTCCAGTGAGTGAAATGACGTCTCTGGTGGTTCTGTGAGTTTTGTTTTGTTTTTTTAATTTTAGAAACATCTATTTTATTTCCAAGGGTGGGATAGAGCAGGCATGCTGTGGCTCGCCTGCGGAGGTCAGAGGACAACTTGCTGGAGAGGGTCACTTTGTTCTTTCCACCATGTGGGAATCAAGGAGCTCTACCCACTGAGCAGTCTAAGTCACCCAGCTCCGAGCTCTTTGTACGTCCTGAGTGCTAGCTCTTCATCAGCTGAGTGGTTTGAAATCTCTTTCCTTCCCCTCTGAGGCTCCCTTTATCCCTTCTCAGCAGTGTCCTCTGAAGCACTGAAGTTGATGGCTGTAATAAAATGCAGTTTAGATGTCTTCTTAATTCTCATGATTTTGTCACGATGTCCAGAAAACCATTTTCAAACCAAACTGCTAAAGGCTGCCTGTAACGGGTGCCCAGACTACACTCTATTTCCTTATGTGTCCTGTGTATTCGAGGCTGCAGAGGAGACCAGCGCTGGAGTCCATGGACACAGTAAAGTAGATGGTCTTCTTAAATACCCTAGATATTATCCTTACATCACGCTGAGGAAGGAGGAGTCCACCACTTGGCCAGGCAGCTTTCTGAACCGGGGTATCCCTTTTCTCCTGCTCTTGGGGGTCTTTTCACCTCAGTGTGGAAGCAGCTGCTGACTGTTTTTTGTCTCCAGGTTTCAGGCTGTAGATCACAGGCTCTACAGATCATGTAGAGCCTGTGAACTCTGTCACGAGAGCCCCCTTCACAAATGTACACCAACCAAGCTGGTTCTGTTACTATGTAGCGGGACAATAGATGTCTAATTGTATCCCATTGTGGCCAGAGAGCAATACTTTATATAATCTCGGTTCTTTTAAACCTACTGAGACCTGTGCTCCATCCATATGTGCTTGAGAAAATGTCTATTGTGAGCTAGAGAGATGCCTAGGTGGCTGAGAATTTTGTTCTTTCAGAGCTCCCGAGTTTGGTCCATGCACCCACCTTAGGCAGTTCCCGGCACCCTGTAATTCTGGCTCCAGAGGATGCAAGGCCCTCTTCTGGTCCCTGCGTACACACACACCTGCACACAAATAAACATCTTCTTTAGAAGAATGTGTTGTTCTGCTGCTGTTGAGTGGAGCGTTCCATCAATGCCTGCTAGAGCTAGCTGGCTTCTGATTTGCTAAAGTGTTCTGCCCCAGTGCTGCTGGCCTGGCTCAGAGATCTACCCCTTAGTAAAAGTCTACAGCTATTACAGCTGAGGTATCTATTTCTTTCTTTGTTTCTGATTGATATCATTTAAAACTGCTTCTTGCTAATTTTTTAACATGCTAATCCCAGGGCCTTTGCCCTTGCTAGTCTAACAGCCTCTCATGCCCTCTTGTCTGTGTTCTTTTGTCTGTGTAATATGTTCCTATGTGTTTTTTATGTATGTTGTCTGCTTGTGTGTGCTGTGTAGGACGCTAGCAGATACCCTAGGGTATCATTTAGGTACTCTCCACCTAGTTGTTTTTTGTTCTTTGTTTGTTTTTGGTTTGGTTTTTCAAGACAGGGTTTCTCTGTGTAACAGCCCTAGCTGTCCTAGAACTAGCTCCGTAGACCAGGCTGGTCTTGAACTCACAGAGATCTGCTTGCCTCTGTATCCTGAGTGCTGGGACTAAAGGTGAGCGCCACCACTGCCTAACTTCCATCTAGTTTTTAAAGTATTATTATTATTATTTCACATACCTCTAATCCTAGCAGCCAGGAGACAAAAACAGGCAAATTTCTATGAGTTCAAGGCTAACCTGGTCTACATACCAAATTCCAAGCCAGCCATGGTTCTAGAGTATGATCCTATTTATTTATATTTATTATGTGCATGCGTACACATGCCTGTGCAATGACACATATGTGGTCAGAGGACAGCTCATTTGGTGTGGCAGCTGGTTGTCTCCTTCTACCATGGGGACTCAAGAGATCAAACTCAAGACATCGGGTTTGGTGGCAAAGTAACTTTACCTGCTATGCCATCTTGCTTGCCCCTCCCCCTTTTATCCCTCTCTTACCAGCCAGAGCTTGCCAAGTAGCCTGGACAGCCTGACCAGTGAACCCCAGGGATCCATTTTCCTCTGCCTCCTTGGCACTGGGATTACCACTCCTTTACACGCTGCTTTTTTACATAGATTCTGGGGGACGGAACTTGGATCTTCATACTTGCATGGCCAGCACTGTATAGACAGCCATCTCTCTGGCTCTTCCAGTATTCTTATGGCTCACCCATCACTGCCTTCAGATCTCTGCTCACATGTCATCTCATTTGTGAGTCTTCTCCATATACCTGATGCAGCACACACATTACACACCTGCAGCCTCACACGGCAGTGTTTGGCCATCTCTGATGAATGGTAAAAACCCTGGCCAGGCTCAACTTCAGCATCCCTGGACACCTGCTGTGAGACCTGGACTCAGCACTGTCCCTCATTGGACATAGGCCTTGGATGGGGACAGGACACTCTTGAAGGCTCCTTTTCATTTCAGAGCCCACCAACCCAACTTCCTTAGAAGCCCTGGCTCTGCTTATATGCTTGTCCAGGGATTTGCTCAGGTGCCCTCCAGATGAGCAATTTAATTTTAAGGCTGGCCAAGAAATCGCTTAGGAAAGAGAAAGGTGAAATCGAACTGGATTCTGTGGGGGGTGGGGGTATGGGGGTATGGGGGTATAGGGATGTGGGGGTATGGGGGTTTGGGGGTATGGGGGTGTGAGGGTATGGGGGTGTGGGGGGTATGGGAGTGTGGGGAATGGGGTGTGGGGGTATGGGGGTGTGGGGGTATGGGAGTGTGTGGTATGGGGTGTGGGGGTATGGGGGTGTGGGAGTATGGGGGTGTGGGGTGTGGCACAATCCCCACAAAAGGAAGGCTTTCTGGAAATGAGTACTTTGGCTATGATTCATTTCAGCAGTCAGACTCTCCCCTGGGCCTTGCAAGGGTTTGTTTGGTTATCTTGTTATTTTTTGCAGTAAGTGTCTTTCTTCTCTTCTTGGGATGCCCTCCCCGCTCTGTTTCCGCAGACTCTCTTGGCTTGGCCTTTGGATGCTGGGTTCTGGAGCCCTGCTCTGAGTCCTGTTTCTCAGAGACAGAGCTATAGAGAGCCCAGTCCCCCTCCCCTCACTTCTCCAGGCCCCAGAAGGGCTGCCTGCTGCCTGGCTATTTTTACCCCAGGAGCTTTCTCAAGGAGCAGGCACGTGAGTCCCAAGCCAAGGCTGGTCCCTGTGGAAAACCTCCCCTCATGGGGAAAGAATCTGGGGGATTTTTTGGGTCCTGGATTAGAGCCTTCAATTTTTGTGTTCCTCACTGATTCATGGGGGCTTTAGTTGTTGACATGTTGTTTTCTTGGAATAAAGGGAATATGGAGTTGACTCGAATCTGTTCATCATCTCTCAAGTAACTGGGGGTCAGCCCGGGGTCTGAGCATATCTGCAGTGGGAAGGAAGCAACTCCGTGTGGGAGTGGAGGTCGGGGCTGACGTGGATCGAGCTGTGAGGAGGGTGCCTGCTGTGTCACACATACGAGAACCTGAGTTCAGATCTCTGGCATGCCTACAAACGCCGAGTGTGGCAGCGTGTGCCTGTGACCCCACTGCTGGGCAGGCAGAGACAGGAGGATCCCTGGGATGGGGGTGGAGAGGGATAAAGAGAACTAACATAGATCCAACAGTCCCTCACAAGACTCCTAGGAGGATGACATGGTGAGGGTCCCAGTTTTACATGTGGTAAAATTGAGACTGGGGGACCACCTAGGCAATGGTCTCCCAGGAACAATCTGTTGCAAGGATTTTCCCCTTGCATGTATGTGTGGAGACACAGGAGGGGGGTGTGACTCTGAGCAATGTATATACCCTTCTCATAAGGTCCTGGTGACAAACTAGAGTTTGATTCTACCAAAGTTCCCCCTGAGGAACCAATGAGTTTATTGTGCTTACTTAAACAGCATGGGCAAAGTGGCAGGAGAGTGGGAGAAAGCAGCCATACTAGCGGGTCCACATCCAGCATGGGTGATGCCGTCCCCAAGGCTCTACACATGGAGAGCCCCCTTGTTCATCTCCCCCAGCCCTCTAGCCCAATGCCATGTACAATTAGGGTAGAACTGCAAACACACAGTTGGGAGGAGTGGTTTCACACTCAGGTGGGAGTGCCATGGCCCCACCCCATTAGCCACTGCGGTGGTCTCTTGCAAGCAGACACATGTGGTTTCATGAAGATGGCAGCTGTTTTGCTCAGGGGACAGTGCTGTGTAACACCATGAAGGGCAGGGGTCTAAACCCCCCACTGGCCCACTTCCCTCTGTGGTTAGGTCTCAGCTCTGCCACATAGTAGCCATGACACGGGACCAGCTGCTTCACCATGTTAAGATGCGTGTCCTAGTGGGATTGTAATCCTGGTCCCAGTGTATAAAAGGATTCCATGAAATGGTGTGTGCACGGTCTGCTCACCAGTCATTCCTTCCTCAGGTCTCTTGGATGGCACCAGTTCCCAAAAGCCAACTGTCCTCTGCAGTCCATGCCCCCCTCATTCCCACACGTCTGTGGGGAATCTAAGACTTTTTTTCTTGATCCTTTTTTGTCTGCCTTAGGTCTGGATGGGGTGAGGCCTGAAGATGTCAGTTCTTCCTGAGAGGAAAGACATCTGAAGGGAAGCCCAGGCATGGCCCAGCCATCCCACTGTGGAGTTAAAAATCCAGTGTCTTTATTGGAGGAAACCCCTGTGGAGGAGGAAGGCAATGGAGCAGAGCGAGTGGCCAGGGTCATTAGACTTCCCATTTAACCCCAGGTTCAGTCCAGCTGGGAAGTCCACACCTTGCTGTTCGCCATCTGAGACTGGTGTTGGTAAGGCAACAATAGTGAACCCCAGGACAGTAACTGGGCTGTCAGTCAATCAACCTCCTTTCTAGGAGGAAGTCCACAGCCACTACACGGGACTACTGGGCAACCTTGGGAAGTACACTGCAGATCTTTACACCTCCGTCTTAGCATCTGAGAATGGTGGTGATAAAATAACACCCATGTCTGAGCAGAGGAGCTTGTTTCAGTTTCCATGGCTGTGTGACAGCAGCCCCAAACTTCAGACAACATCAGCTATCCTGCACAGCTCTATGGGCTGATGGGGCTCGGCTGGCAGCGGCTTCTGCTTCCTCGGGCAGTGACAGGATTACTCATGCTGATGTGGTCAGCAGGGGCTCCCCCAGGGCTGGTATCTGTGAGACATCGCGGTCCTCTCTTTAGAGAGCTGTGTAGGGTGTGACACACCTCGCAGGTGTCACACCCTGTAGATTTCACCGAGCCTGAGCCTTCTTTTATCCAATGAGGAGCAACATTCAGGAGCAATCCCTGCACCATTCAGCTCCTGCCACTGTGGTGTTTACTGATGTTACCCTGGCCCTGGCAGATCCCTTGGCTAAGTCAGTGCACAGGGGCACAAATGGAGCGTTATTCACTGTGCGCCACTGGTGTTATGGGCTGTGGAGATGAACACTGTAACACTGTGAGTTCTCCAAGGTGTCTGGTGAGGCTGAACAGAAAGCACGGAGCAGGGGACACATGGGCCCAGAAAGAAGGGGAACGTGGAGACACTTTCAGAGCCTGCATCTGGGGCAGACTCTGGTCAACAGAAGCTGACAGCTGGAGGAGGATTCTCTGAGTATGAAGAAGAGACTCTTGCCAGGAAAGCCCTGGGAAGGCACTCACAGGCATGGTGGGAGAAAAAGTCCCATGAGAAGTCACAAGTCCTTAACAGAAAGAAAGAGGCCCCTTGGGGGAGAGGGGAGGTGGAGACTTCTCTGCAGAGACAGAGGTGGGGTGGGATGTGATTGTAAGAACAGTCAGCAGGGCTCCCTCTGGAATGTTCCTTCTAACAGCTTCAGTCTCAGGAGACAGGCAAGCCCGTGGTTAAGTAGGGCTCAAAGAGAAATGACCAAAAAAATGGAAGCTTAAGCTATGGGGTGGGGGATGGGTGGGGGGCAGGGCAGACATAATGTCAGCTCTTATTCACAGTTTTGCACTCTCTCAGCCCCTCCTCCTGACCTGCCTTTGTAACTGATAAAATATTGCCCAGAGATGCATAGCTGCTTACCCAGAGCCACACAGTATCTATGAGTCTGAGTGGAGAACTCAACACAGGTCTTAACAATTGCCTGTCAGACCTCAGTACTCCACATCACAACCCACAGAGAGACTGTCTCCAGGATCCCTGACCAGTGGTCCTAAACAATTCAGTTTCAGTGTCTGCCCAAGCCAGATGCACCCCCGCCACCCAGCCCTGGACCTCCCCTCCCAGGGAACCAGGGCGCAGTCTTCCAAAGCTCCTGGCTCCTCACACCCCCAAGGACTTGGGTGGGGGTGGTCTCTTGACTTCCCCGTGGAGGAGGCTTGGTTTTGACACACAGGTGCCCAGGAGACAGCATCTCCTGGAAATAAAATACCTCTGTGCCCAAGCAGGATGCCAGCCCCAGGAGGGGGATGAGAATTTGCTAGCTAGAGCAGGAAGACCTTGGGGGAAGCCAATGAGAAGAGAGACCCGGTTGCAGCCCATCTGAACTGAACTCTGGCTACAATAGACTTGTTCATATTTGAAGAGGAATTGGATGCCGGTCATGCTGAGAGCTGGGATGGAGGCAGAGCTGTTATCAGAACCACTCAGCAACCTAATGAAATGGAGGAAGGAGCCCCAGAGAAAAGATAGGAAGGTGGGGCAGGGAACAGAGGGGGGAGGAGGGGCAGGGAGCACGGAGAGGCTCCCCTGTATGTGTTGATAGGACCCACTGATTTTGCCTTGGAATAGGGTTCTCAGCGTCTGTGTCTGAGGAGAGCATGACTTCTCTAACATCATGTGGACATGAAGATAAAGGTTAGGGTGGGGTGAGAGGGCACTGAACCCTCCAGTATAGGGGCTCATGCCAGGGTTTGGGGCATTTTGTAGCCTCCACAGTAACTCCAGCAGGGTCTTGGCTGGGAACATAGCACTGGGGTTCACAGAACCCCAGGTGATAACCACATAGTAAAGGCATTTTGCAAGTGGCTCCAAACTGAACTATACCCCCCCTCCTGGCTCTAGGCTGCCTGTCCTCAGCCCCACAGGGCAGTGAGTCAGGACAGGCAGGTCCAGGAAGCCTGAGCTGTTTGGGCCACATTCAGAATACAAGCCAAAGTCCTAGCTTGGTTTGCTAATTAAGAAATTCATTTCTCCTGAATGAAAAAAAAAAAAAAAGCCTTTGCTTTTGCTGCTGCCCTCCTGGAAGACAACCCCATCCAGGTGCATGCAGGCCACCCCTTAGATTCCTGCGGGTCTTTGTCTGGCTCCCAACTAATAGTGCCCCCTCTGACCTTCAGTCCATCCTGAGGTGCACATGGCCCAGGACTGCTTGGCAGTTGCCCAAGGAGTGTGAGTCCATATCTGAACAAGGCTGATTTGCTCCTGCTGCTGTCTAACAAGACCAAATGTCGTTGTTTGCAAATTGGATTCAAAATTCCCTGGAAAGAAAGAGCAACCTTTTGGGTCTGACTTCCCATGCAAATACTAGACAAGGAAACAAAAAGCACTGATTTGGCACCTGCTGTGTTTGGTCCCCAGTTGTTAAGAGGATGAACATGTAGAGAGTTAGTCTTTTTCTGGGTCTTCATGAGGGATGTGGTGCTGAGACCCAAGTCCCTGCTCAGAACCATGGTGGAGTGGGGCGGCTGATGCCTGAGGCTGGAGGATGGCTGCAGGTAGCAGGAACTTTCTGGACGTGTGGGACCACTCTGAAGGACAGGCCCACCATGTGAGAGGTTTGAGGAAGCTGAATGCTGCAGTGTGGCACCCAGCTGAGGGACTTGTAGGCCATTGTAGCCTTCCCCCTCTTAGCTGCACACTCCATATCTGCACACTCAAACAGCCCACAGGGGGATTCTTCAGTAACTGTCTCTGTGGCCCAGGATCTGCGAAGAGACCTGCAGGCAACCTACTGCAAGTAGCGTGAACTTGGATGAGGTTGAAGAACCTTCCTGGGCTCAGTGTGGCTTCTTGTAAATAAGACCCTTTACCAAACTTTTGGGGGGTATGTTATGTAAATCTCTGGCCCTGTGGCAGAAAAGAGAACCCTATGAGAGATTCCAGGTTGTAGCCGCAGCTCCGGCAAGCCAGGTTATTTTGAAACCCCTCTGTTTCTTTCTGGGCCTCTGACCATCACAGCCTTTTCTGAGGGGGTGAGGGTTCTTGGCAGGCTTTGGCCACTGCCTTTATACCCAGGCCCACCAGGTTCCTCTCTGGAGGATGCTGGGAATGGAGGCAGCTGGGAGGAGAAATCTTCCCTCCTCGGCCACTGTGGCCTACCTTGCTCTATCCCAGATTCAAACCCAGTGCCTAAGCTGGCCCATTCGACAATTGTCATGGATTCTTGGTTTTGGAGCAGAGACGAGGAAAAGGTATTACTGGGATGAGAAAAGGATACAGTGATTGATGGTTTCTAGTCACATCAGGGGTGTGTTCTATGTAGGTGACATTAGCCCGGTCACCCACTTTGTCCCGACTCCCATTGTCAAAATGCAGGTGGTGAAAGGAGTCAGTAGTTGGCCTTTTCTGCCAGGGCCTGGCACCCGGCAGTAGGCCTAAGCACCTCTAATCCCAGCCCTTCTGCAGTCACCTACTATGCCCTGGGGACTGAGGGTGGTGGCTGTGGCCTTCACCAGGCCTTTCCTGTACACCTCCTGCAGCCTTTCCGGGCCTGCACAGTGACTGCCTTAATTTTCACGTGTAGCAGGAAAATAGGTTTTTAGCGCCCTCTGCTGGCAAAGTCAGGTCATGTCTGGGTGGTTGGAGGTGGAGCCCCAAAGAGAGGCTCCCAGTCAGCAGTTTGCGGCTGGTTGTTGTCCAGAAGGGATTTTTCTCAAGGAAACTCTTCTTTCTGCTGTCAACATTCATCAAGGCCATACAATTGTTTGACTTTAAGGTTATGATCTTCACTCATTAATCACTATAATATAGTATAATATATAATATAAATCAAGTGTTAGACAAACATAACCAAGATTCTGTTGTGCCTTGGAACCATAGGGCAGATAAGCCTACAGCCCAGAACCCAGAGCACCCACTCACCCACCCACCCAATCACCCACTCACCCACCCACCCACCCAATCACTCATCACTCATCCATTTACTCACAAGGTACCAGCTTCCATTACCATGATGAATCTTGAGACAATCAACTTTGGAAAAAGAAAAGCTTTATTTCCATGCATGGTTTTGAAGTCCATGGTCTTGGCCCTGTTACTATTGGGCTAGTAGCAAGCAGCATATCACGCTGGGAGCAGCTGGTGAAGAGAACCCAGAGCGAGAGTTCCCAGCACAGGCACAGGCATGGGCCGAGAGCGCCAGTCTCGGAACCAAGCACTCAGGCCAGTCTTCTTGAGACCCAGAGCAGCGGAGAGAGCAACCGAAGCAGCTCTCCTTGTGCACTCTTTATTCCAGATCCGGGAGCTGCAAAGAAACACACACAGAAGTGAGTCAGGGTTGCTGACTGTTTACAGGAAAGTAATGCTACTTCAGAAAATGGAAGGCGAACGAAGCAGGAAAGCTGTTGTGTGTGCGAGGAAGGTTGGGCTGTAGCCATCCAGTCCTGGGCCAACAGACACGTTTTTGAGATCAGGTCTCACTGTGTAAACCAGGCTGCTCTTGAACTCGAGGTCACCCACTTGCTTCTGCTTCCCAAGAGCTGGGATTAGATGTGTGTGCCGCCTCACCTGGCTCGTTTTTATTTTAGCCTGAGAACAGGGACCTGGGTGTTCTGGGAGGATAGGCTACTTTGGGTCCACACCTGTTCCTGGACTGTCAAGGCTAGCTCTGAACCAGAAGAGAGATGCCTTCACACATCCCCACCTGTCCTGTTGGGCGGGTGTGTGTGTCTGTGTGTGTGTGTGTGTGTGTATCTGTGTGTGTGTGCCTGAGATTCCCAGACATCCCTCCTGGGCTTCGCTGTGCAGCGGTCCTCCTTGCCTGGCTGACCTTCAGCCTGTTCTCACATTATGGCCCCCTCAGAAATGGGGAGGAAGCATAGGCTCATTTATGCTTTGGACAGGGCCCTCTTGCCTGGTGGTTCTCAATAGTTGGTAAGCACTCAGTTCACCCAGTGTCTAGCCAGTGCACACAGGCTGGCTCTGGCCTCGTTCAAAGAGCAGAGGTCCTCACAGCGTGGGAACTTTTCAGGTGATGCCAATACTCTAAAGATTTGATTCAGCCTGAAGCTCCATGGAGCCAGTTCTCTGTAATGATGTCCAGACCATTTAGGTCATAGGAACCTCCTCAGAAGAGCTTTCTAGAAGGGAACGGATGGATTGTATTACTCTTCAATGCTTAAACGAGAGAGAGCTGGCTGCCCCTGAATGGCTACCTCCAGCAGGCCTGGAGCTTTGGACTGCATGGAGATGAGTGAGAGAAGAGAGGGTTAGCCGGGTGGGATGATGCCAGTTCTGGGGGTGGAGAAGGGAGGGACTTTGGGCCACAGGCTCCTGGAGCTTAAAAGGCAATGAGTCTTTTGATCAGCTGACTTCGACCTAACGTTGTAACACAACGTTGTCTGTAAAGTTGGGGCTTGAGAACTGGGCAGCCAAGCTACAGAAGGAAAGCAACAGCTATCACAGTTTCTTTACGTTTTGACTTTGCCTTGGGTCACATCCATGATTGTGCTGGGGTACATAGAGCACGACAACTTCAGGTTGACATGGCTGGTACCTTCCATGACAAATGCATCCTACCTATATGCTCTGGTAAGATCAGTTCTCTCCTTTGAGCCACTGGTTTCTAATATATAAAGTGAGACTTGTGGAACCAACTCAAAGACCAGGAGAAGACTAGGAAAACCCTACAGTAGCACTGAGCCAATTTCTGGCTTCCCGCGGTCTCTTTCCCACTTCCTCTGGTTCTTCCCCAGAACTTACAGAGGAAGGCTGTCCTATTGGCAGCGGCATGACTGGTTCTGATACTATTTTAGCCGTCATTGAAGATGAATGTAGATTGGAAGGTAGGTGACAGCAGGCTAGGGACACCAAATTCAATTTAGAGATGAAGAAGTTGGAGGAGGAGACTGATGAACCCCAATACTAACAGTTTAGGGCTAGCCTTTAGTGGTGCTCTTTCTTTGTCCTACAGCATCATTTACAATAGACATCTTCCACTAGAAAGTGGAAAGATCTCCCAAGCTCTTGGGTAGGTAGAATTAACATAGTAAAAATGGCAATCTTACCAAAAGCAATCTACAGATTCAATGCAATGCCCATCAAAATCCCAACAAAAGTCTTCACAGACCTCAAAAGAATGGTACTCAACTTCATATGGAAAAGCAAAAAAATCCAGGAAAGTCAAAACAATCCTGTACAATAAAAGAACTTCTGGAGGCATCATAATCCCTGACTTCAAACTCTACTACAGAGCTACAGTACTGAAAACAGCCTGGTATTGGTATAAGAACAGACTGGAGGGCCAATGGAATTGAATCAAGGACCCGGATATAAATCTACACACCTGATTTTTGACAAAGAAGCAAAAAAAAAAATATCAATGGAGTGATGGAGGAAGGTCATTGGCTAATAAAGGAACTGCCCTGGCCCATTTTATTGGTTAGAGGATAGGTGGGAGGAGTAAACAGAACAAAATGCTGGGAGGAAGAGGAAGTGAGCTCAGAGACTCGACCGCTTTCCTCTCGGGAGCAGCCGCCTGAGAGAGACGCCATGCTCCTGGCTCCTGGGCAGAAGCATGCTAAGAAGCTCCGACCCAGGATGGACATAGGCTAGAATCTTCCCGGTAAGCGCACTTAGGGGCGCAACACAGATGATTAGAAATGGGCTAAATTAATATGTGAGAATTAGCCTAGAAGAGGTTAGATAGAAATGGGCCAAGCGGTGTTTAAAAGAATACAGTGTCCGTGTAATTATTTCGGGGCATAAACTAGCCGGGCAGGCGGCTGGGGTGTTGGGGACGCAGCCCCGCCACTGCCCTTATTACTTCAATGGAGTACTACACAGCAAAAATAAATAATGACATCTTGAAATTTGCAGGCAAATGGATGGAACTAGAAAACATCATTTTGAGTGAGGTAACCCAGACCCAGAAAGACAATTATCACATGTACTCACTCATAGGTGGTTTTAAACATGAAGCAAAGACAACCAGCCTATGAATCACAATCCCAGAGAACTTAGACAACAATGAGGCCCCTAAGAGAGACTTACATAGATCTAATCTACATGGGAAGTAGAAAAGATAAGATCTCCTGAGTAAATTGGGAGCATGGGGGCCATGGGAAAGGGGAGGAGGGGAGGGGAGAGGCAGAGAGGAGAGCAGAGAAAAAATGTATAGTTCAATAAAATCAATTAAAAAGGGGGAAAAATGAAAAAAAAAGAAATAATAGACGTCTTTTGTATAAAAAAGTCTTGGCAGAGTTCCCAACTTTTAAGCATCCTAGTGACCTCAGCTGGTATTCACTTCCTTCTTAAAAACCACTTTTCCAGAAGAATGCATTTCTCTGTGGGTGCACTCTGTGTGTGTATGTAAAAGGCAGAGGTTGATGCTGAGTGTCCTCCTCGATGTCCCCCCCCTCCGAGTTTTCTTTTTAAAATAGGATCTCTTACAGAACCCGGAGCTTTGTTTGGGCTAGACTGGCTGGTTGGCGAGCACGCTGGGCAGAGTGTGCAGCTCTTTAGAGCACTGACCCTATGCATCTGCAGAAGAAGCGACAAGGTTTACATCTGTGTGGGGAGGGTTGTTACTGCTTGGAAAAAGCTGCAAAGTGCAGAAGGGGCCTAGCCTAATTTTTGTGTGTGGAGACAGTGGTTTTAAAGACTGGCGGCTGACAGACCCAGGGCGTCTCACCTTCTGGGGTCAGCTGGCTCAGCTTGTTTTGCTGGTTCTTTGAGGGGTTAAGAAGGTAATTCTTGATCATTTCTGGTATTCTGTCATGGTTTCATAAGCATCATTAGTCACATGTTCAGTGAGTGTAGTCCTGGCAGCTTGGTAGAAATGACGAATTCTGGTTTTTACCCCCAACACTCATCCAGGTGCTTGGCTTCACTCTCTGAAGCCTATGCCACATCCACAGGTGATTCAGATGGATTCAGATGCAGCTTGAGCATCTGCATCCTGGCTAGGAAAAGCAGAAAGGAAGGCCTACAGCAGCCGTCATGGCATTAATAGGAAACCATATGAGGTCAGGATGAGGGAGGGATATCTGGTCTGACTATCTTGGTGGAGCGTGGGGAAACAAGCAAAAGCAAAGGTTTATGTTCTAGAACAGGGCTTGGCAAGCCTTGTCTACAAAGGTCCAACTCTGACCTTTGTAGTTGAAACGTTGGGGGCTGGAGAGATGGCTCAGCAGCTTAGAGCACTTGCTGCCCTTCCAGAGGACTAGGTTTTGATCTTAGCACTTACGTGTCGGCTCACAACAATCTGCAACTTCAGTTCCAGGATATCCAATGCCCTCTTTTGGACTCCATGGGCCCTGTATGTATGTGGTTCAACATATAGCAGGCAAAACACCCATTCACATAAAAAGACATACAATATTTAAAAAATCATTTCAGTAACCAGATGAAACTCCTCGGGTCGTAGGGCCTCCACCACAACTGTCAACTCTGCCATTTACAAAAGCAATCACAGTGAATCCACAACTAAACAAAATCTCCCTGGCTGTGTTCTAATAATGTGTGCTTTCATTTTTTTTTTATTGAGAAAAGAAGAAAAAAAAACATAAACAAAAAACAAGTTTCCACCTCCTCCCAGCCTCCCATTTCCCTCCCCCTCCTCCCACCCTTCTCCCCCTCCTCCCACCCTTCTCCCCCTCCCCCCACTCCTCTCCCCCTCCCTCTCCAGTCCACAGAGCAGCCCAGGTTCCCTGCCCTGTGGTAAGTCCTAGGTCCTCCCCCCTCCGTCCATATCTGGGAAGGTGAACATCCAAACTGGCTAGGCTCCCACAAAGCCAGCACATTAAGTAGGATCAAAACCCCGTGCCATTGTCCTTGGCGTCTCATCAGTGTGCTTTCATTTTTAAGAATGTAACGTTGTATTGTGCAGATCTGTTACTGTATGTGCTTGTAAAGGCTGGAGTCTAGATGTAGCTCATCTTGCTGGCCAGCAAGCTATTGTTTCTGCCTCCCCAGAGATGGGATGACAGGCACATGCTACCACACCCAGCTTTTTAACACGTTGTGGGGACTGAACTCAGATCAGTTCACCAGCTGAACCATCTTCCCAGTCTCTGATCATTTGTTACCTATAAAACAGGCAAGAGGCCAGATTTGGCCCTGGCAATCATGTATGGATCAGAAGGACAATTTCTCAGTGCTGGGATTGGACAGCAAAGCCCCCTCGCTTCTCATTTAGAACCAGATGCAGCAGGTTCTGTTTGGAGCACAAGAAGAATCTGGGAAACACAAAGCCCCCTTTTCTCCTAAAGGCCTTACTGTGCTTGCTCAGGACACATTCTGATGGCATCTGAGCAGAATGCTCCAGCAGCTAAACCTGGGATACTTACACATGCTCTTGACTTTCTGAGCCATTTAGAGCCTAAGCCCAGAACAGAGAAGAGGGAGGAGCCAGTGATGAACTTGAGAATCAGTTTTGTGCCTAACCATGCCAGGACCTCCAAGGAAAACTGTCTTGTTTTCTGTGCTTAATCTTTCTCTGTAGGTTCCAGCCAGGCTGCTGAGGCCCATACAAGTGCTCAGGGCAGGGAGCGGAGAAGTCCTCCACAAAGAAGGTCTTCCGAACGCTTCAGAGGAAGATGTTGAAGCTGCAGCAGGTCCTGATGGACCATTTCTTTCAGACGACTAGCCAGCGGGTGCAGAGCCTCTCACCAGAAGACCAGCAAAGCCCACAAACCTCTTGGAAGTGGATAAAGAGGATGGGCTTCTTAATGTCCCAGATGGCCAACCTCATACGAGCTGAGGCTACAAAGGAACTGAACTTCAAAGAACCCCTCCCTCACTCGGACCCTAGATGTGACATCAAAGCTGGGCAGCAAGCCCTGCCATCTTGGCAGCTTGACCAACCCAGTCCCAGGCTGGGTGGTTTTGAAGCTGCCTTTGTCAGCCAGGTCCTGTCCAGACGTGGTATTGGCATCTATGATCTTTACTGCGCCAGCTTCCAGAGCTATGAGGCCTATCAGAGAGACAAATACCACAAAGAAGAAAACCCTATGGTAAGATGTGGGCATCCTTGGGAGCCTCAGTCTAGAGTTTACTGAGTCCTGTGCCAAATACTGGATGCCTGCCTCTCTTTGTGGTGCATAGACACTGCTGTCTGGGAATAATGGTGCAGTCACCGACATAAGCTGATAATGCCCCAGACGCTGGAGGACTGGGGGTCCTGAGTCCCTTCATCCCTACCTCCTTTCCCCTAATCTCAGCATTTATATTCCAGCAGCCACCGTACCCTCCCTGGTAAATGAGCCTGCCTTCATGAAATGAAACACCGTGACAGGTGTAGGTAGCCACGGAGGACAGGTGTTTATTCTATTTTCAAGAGCATGAAAGGGCTGCCCTTCTCAGGTGGTCCTGACGCAGCCAGCCGATATTATGGTGACTGTGGTCCTCCTAGATGAGTGGGAAACATATACAGAAGCTAAAAGGAGGGAAGCGCTCGGTGTGGTTTGGAAGGCTGACCTCTGTGCCCGAATAGAGACCATGAGTACTGTGATGAGAAGTGTGGGCACAGCTGGACAGGTGATAAACGTTCCCTTAGGGCAGCAAGCAGCCAGCAAAAGGGTCTTAGCCAAGGAGATTGACAGCCGCTCTCCACTCAGAGGGCAGACGATGGCTGTCACCATGCCTTTCCTGTCTGTGCCCTGTCTAAGTTTAGTCCAGCCAGCCCGAGACCATCTCCTTTTCTAGGGACTGAATCGGATACTTCTGTTATACCGCGAGGGCTGCATCTCCTCCAGTTGCCTGGAGGGCCCTTCCATGTGGTAGCAGAGATGGGTGCAGGCAGGGCTTGTGACTGATAAAGGCTCCAGGCTCTGGGTATGGCAGGAGAGATTCTGCCTGCCACCCAGGTTATCTGTCTGGTAGATTTTCAATGTTTCTTCTTTTCATTCTTTTGATCAAATTGAATGTTTTTCTCAAGACATAAGGCAGCTCACAGGAAATGAGTCTAACACCTGCCATAGAGGAGTTCAGGGGTTGTTACATGGAGCAAATCAAACCACCCTGGTTTGTCTATGGAACAGGTGGAGACTGGATAGCTGCACAATTTTAGGTTCTGGGGAATTTTCTGACTCTTAACCCTGCTCGACACCTATTCAACTACCTTGTGACACACTGACATCTTCCCTTGTCTACGATGGCAATTTCTTGGCATGCCCAGAGGAGTCCGTCTATGATGGAGCAAGGAGACTGACCCAGATTCCTTCTGCTTCCAGGGCTACATCAACCTTGGTACCAGCGAGAACAAGCTTTGTCTTGACCTGATAAAAGAAAGGGTAAGCCATGGTCTAGACTTTGCTGAGACTTGAACCCTATGGGCCTGGTTCCCTGATCTATACCTCGGCTTGTGGCAGGTTCAAGGGGGGCAAACATAGATATTTGGGGGATGTCAGAGACATTTGCTTTTGGAACATCACCCCTAAGATCCTGGCCTGGCTGACGGTCCAGATGTCTGGTCTGGCAGGTATGCAATGAGCAGCCTGCCCAAAGAGCTTTGGGATAAGGAGGCTGCCCAATGCTTGCCATTCAGACTGGTAGATATCTATGGCAAAGCTGGCCTCGATTCATGAAGGAGCACACAGCGTGTATCCTCACTCCTTTTCTGGGAGATATGTAACTTCAGGGCAGTGATCTGTGCATGAATGAGGAACAAAATAAGGCCCCACTTGACTTCCCTGAACTTCCTGTCTTCATGTTCTATTTGTTAACAGATGAGTCAGTGTGACATGAACCAAATTGAAGATGATCTGTTGCAGTACTCTGACTGGCAAGGACAGCTCTTGTAAGTGACTTTCATAACTATGGTCTCTTGGTGCACAGGAATCTTTAACCATCTATTGGAGATATATAAATCTCCTACATACATACACACATATATCCAATGTGTAGCTGGCATGTATTATGTACATCTCCAATACAACATATGTTATATATAGCATATGTTATATATATATCCAACGTATATATGCAATTAGGTATATCTAATCATTGAAGAAACTTGCTGCAGCAAGGCTTGCCTTCAACTCTCTATACAGCTGAGGGTGACATTTACTCTCATCCTTCTACCTTTACCTCCTGAGTGTGGGGATTATAGGTGTGTACCATCATGCCTGGTTTTACTGTGGTGCTGAGGATGGAATCCAGGGTTTCATGCACGCACTCTAGGCAAGCATCTGAAGGCAAGCATCCCTGAGGCATACTCACTTTCCCCAAATGCCCCATATTTAAGACTGACTACCTTCCTCTATCTTTGGCTAATAACTTCCCAGAAAGCCCTAGCAGGCATGTCCAGCCCGAGTACACGATAGTTGTGAATGCAACCTAACATAAAATTATTAAAACTCACTTAAAACATTGAAAATTGTTGGATGATTTAAAAAAAATTGATCCCACAGTTCTTGAATATGAACTGTATAGATGATGATGTTGCATTTGGCATCAAAAGGTTGGATTTGCTTAAGAACAAAGCCTCTTATAGGTGGCCTAATCTCGCAGAAATAGCATCCGTCTATTCAACCTTGGCTTCTCCTACCTTTCAGCATCTGTGTGACCCTGGAGAGGTGACATCTTTAGTCTATAGCCCTGTATGATGAAGTTGGCTTGGTAACAAACAGCTCTTTAATGTTGGATGCTGTGTCCTTTGAAAAGAGTGTCACCTAGATTCTGAATGAGGAAGGGCACCTGGGAACTAAACGGTCTCTTTGGGTTTGTCTGCAGCCTTCGGAAAAAGCTGGCCAGCTTCTTGACCTGCTACTGCCAGGCACCTACACCCCTTGATCCAGAAAATGTGAGTGGGTATAGTGGAGGGCTGTGCTCTGGGTTTCCCTCTGAGTTATCTATAGAATGCGAAGAGAACCCTCAGAGCGGCAGGGCACAGCTAACAGAGGTCCCTTGGGAAGTCCAGCTATAAAGGACCCTGGGGAGTCACAGCTACAGGAGGCCACTGGGACCTGCCCTTTGGGTGGAGAGGCAGATGGAGAGCGGATACCCTACTTACACAGGTACTGACTGGCCCTCTCGGACCTTGTCCTCAGGTGGTGGTTCTAAATGGCTGTTCCTCAGTCTTTTCTTCACTGGCCATGGTTCTGTGTGACCCAGGTGGTAAGTCAGCAGGCTCCACTTGCCTTCCTGGTCTGTAGACAGGGGCACCTAGGCATTCGTCTTGGAAGAGAAGGTTGTATTGACTTGAGGTCTTTTCCACAAGTGTAGGACATCTGTCCTGCCAAAGATATTTTTGTGTCATTTCTGTGAAATCAAGGGAGTTAATTAAAGTCATTTAGTACTGAAGAAATGTTCTTCAATAGATTATCTCGATGAAAAGATCCACGAGTTCAAGAGAATGGGAAGGAAAAGACATGAAATCCCCCAAGTCCAGTGCCAGGAACCTTTCTTGCCCATGGCCTTTGAGCTTTAATGTCTGGCGGGCCACAGACAAATTTTTTCTTCAGTTTACTGGTAAGGACAGCTGCTCAGTCAGGAACGTGCTTGTCACTCATGCACAAGGACCCGAGTTTGATCCCTGGAACCCACATGGAAAAGCTGGGGCATGGTGGTGTGTGCTTGTAATCCCAAGGCTGTAGAAGCAGAGATGAGCAGGTCCCAAAGATGCTTGTAGCCAGCCTAGCTCTAGGTCAGTAAGGAGCCACTATCTTTATACACAGAGTATATTGTTCCAGAGGAAGGAATCTGGGGTTGACCTTTGATCCTCACATGTGCATGCACACAGGTGCACATGTACCCACTCAGACACCTGCCCCTCAACAGAAAGACTTTTGTCATGGGAAGTGCCTTGATTGATTTGCACCTTGGACTCTGAGCTCTTCAGTGCAGTCATCCCTTGCAGCCTCCTTCAGTGTGCTTGCAACAGGAAACTGGAGTTTGTGCCCCAAATAATGTGTATAAAAATGGGTCAAGTTTTTAATGAAGCTTGGGCACAAGGATGGCAGAAGGGATTGTTGGTCTGGCTCTCGTGCTAGGAGCCTTGCTGCTCATCTTGACAGCCAGACAGCCTTGGCTCCTTGTACTCCTAGATGCCTTTCTGACCCCTACACCATGCTACGGTGGCTTCGCCTTCAGCTCCTGCCTTTATTCCAAAGTCGAGCTTATTCCTGTCTACTTGGAAAGCCAGGTCAGAATGGGGCCCCTTTCCTGCTCAGCCCACCTGGCAAAGGAATGTTGTAGATCCCGTTGGGAGACAGAAGGGCTTATTCTCTAAGCAAAGCCAGGAGTGGGGTGATGCCAGGGTGACGAAGGCATATGGACCCACACCCTGGCTTGAAGGCCAGGGACTGTATGGGGCTTGAGGGCTGAGAATCAGGCTCAGAAACAAGCCTCTCTCCACCGCACGTGTCTTCCAGGCTGACTCGTCTTTTTCCCAGCTCACCATGGATATGCTGGAGCTTACCCTGACTCAGGCTAAGATGAAGGTAAGGACAGGGGAGTCTTAATTTTAGGGTGGTCACCACTGGCCCTAAAAAGTCTGAGTAGTAAGACTTAGATACAAGATGTGGCATGCTTTCTCTAGATAAGAAAGAGAACAGTAATTCTAAGTACCCGACTTCTCTGTAGCAGTGGGAAACTTCCAGAACACTTTCTTTTCCCCTTTGCCAGCAGCATGGCGCTACTTCCATGAGATCCTACCTGGGCTTTATCAGGTGTCCCATTTTAGATGTCCCAAGCCATAAAGGATGCTCGGTGGAATTTGGGGTAGTTGTAAAGGATATGTATTCACTCGTGTGTTTGGGTTTCTTCTCAGGAAAAAAAGGTCAAAGGCCTTGTGCTAGTCAACCCCCAGAATCCTCTGGGTGAGGTCTACACTCGATCGATGCTGAAAGAATACCTAGTCTTTGCCAAGAGGTATGTGTTCCTCTCCATCACTTGGAGGCATTAGAGGCAGGAGTAACTTACCCAAGGTTACTCATTCTGCAATATGCTTTGCAGGGTACAAGAAAGACGCTGAAATGGAGGAGAAAGGGGCCTCGTGTTCCCCATTTTGTTTAACTATTTCCTCTCCAGCATTTCCCCTTGCAGACTCTTCCCCAGCTGCCAGAGTGTGCTTTGATGTTTTTCCACTCACCACAGCAGAAGTGCTTTACCCTTGTATCTGCCCCCAAACCACCCAGGCTGCAGCACTGAAAATGGCAGATGCTCAAAGACAGCTCACCGTAGAACTTTCATGGCTCACTGCCAAGAGCACAATAGCAACAGTTGCCTCTACAGTACCCCTGACAGGACAGATACCTGTTTTCTAGAAACAGCACTCAGAATTCAGGACTAACCCAAACTAGCCAGCAGGGGGGAGAGAGAGAGAGAGAGAGAGAGAGAGAGAGAGAGAGAGAGAGAGAGAGAATGCAGGAGGCTGCTATCAAGAGCTCAGTGGAGCTATGTGCAAATCCCAGCAGCCTCGGTTGCTTTTCTGTTGCTGTCATAAAGCAGCCTGTAAAACGTAGCGGGAGGAAGAAGGATCATCTGGCCTCATGGCTTATGGGTACAGCTCATCATGGCAAGGAAGTCATGTTGACAGGAGAGTCAGGCAGCTGGTTATGTATGGATGCCTGAAACATAGGGAGCAAGGGCTGTTCTGCAACTCTAGCAGCCCCCCCTTTGGTAGTTGAGGACTCAATACCAGAAAATGGGGCTGCCCACCTCAGAGTGGGTCTTCCTACTACAGTTAGCATAACAGGGTAATCCCTCACAGGGAGTCCAGAGGCTGGTCTCCTAGGTAATTCCTGAAGTTCACAATGTGTCCACCACCACATTGCCTGAGCTCTGGCACCCTACTACACTGAAGCAACTGACTTCCCACTTAGAATCGCAATTCTATCTGGGAACTGGAGTGATGGTGCTGTGTCAGGGTGTGAACTGAGGGTGTGAGTATTGCTCAAATCCCACTTGGTGCTGTGACTTCAGTCTAGACCCTGGGAGGCAGCTGCTCACTGTCACTGTTGTAAACATCTGGGAAGCTTTTTCTCTCCTCCCATCCTCTGTTTGATATTCAAAGGGTTAGATGTGATATGATATCTCATAGGTCCCCTTCCCTCTGTGTACCACCAGCCAGAGACAAAGGTCCCTGGTGTGCCTCCTCTTTGTATATTATAATGCCACTTGGGAAATATAACAAGCTACTGGGATAACAGGAGTATATGTTATGTATCCAAAATTAGGAAAAAGAGTGAGTCGGGATTACAGAGGGATCTAGTCTCGCACTCCTTTAGTCCCAGAATCCAGGAGGCAGAGGCAGGCAGATCTCTGTGAGTTCCAGTTCAGCCTGGTCTACAAAGCTAGCTCCAGGTCAACGTGGTATACATAGAGAGAAACCCTGTTTTGAAAAACAAGCAAAAAGTCCTGAAACAAAAACAATTACAGAGAGAGCTGAGCTGCTGGCTCAGTGGGTAAAGGTACCTACTACAAGTCTGACAAACTGAGTTTGATCCCCAGGACCTACATGGTGGGAGTACTAAACTGATTCCAACAAGTTCTCTGCCTCCACCCATGGACCGTGTGCACACATGCACACACACACCAAATAAAATGTAATCTGAAAAACTGCAGGCATAAACTGGGTCTATTTTTTTCTCCCACCCAACTGCAGGCACAACCTACATGTGATCATAGATGAGATTTACATGCTGTCCATGTTTGATGCATCCATCACATTCCACAGTGTTCTGAACATAAAACAGTAAGTTTGTCCCCAGTAGTGTTGGAAGCAAGAGCCATGAGGTTTCTGCTTTGTGAGGTGGTGTCATGAAGTAGGGCTTGCCTGAGTTCGCTGGGGAGAGCCAAATGCCAATGGAGAATGTTTTCTCTGCCCTCCCGAATACTGAGTCTAAATGCCATCCTGTGTCTAAGTGAATGCTAGAGCAAGGCAGGAAGGGTATCGTTAAAGGTCAAGAGATGGCATGTCAATTGGTACAGTGCCTGGCGTGCAAGCGTGAGGATATGAGTTCGAATCCCAGAACCTATGTAAAAGTCTGGCATGGCAACCTGCATCTGTCACCTTGCAAGTGGGGGAGGGGCGAAGAGGCAGATCTGGAGCTTACAGGCCAGACAGTCTGTTTAAATTGAGGAACTTCAGCTTCAGTGAGAGACTTTGTCTGTGTTGGGGGTAGTGGGGGAGGTAGAAAGTGATCTAGAAAGACATCCAGGTTTAACGTGTGGTTTTCACACCTATATGCAAGCACACGCACGCATGCACACGCATACACACACACACACGTATATATGTACACATCAATGAAAGTCACATAGCATCTTGCTGTATTACCCAGCCTGGCCTCAATCCCTTTGATTCTCCTGTCTCCACCTCCTGGGTGCTCGGAATGTACCTATGTCCCATCATGCCCAACTTGAATTTGGAGAGGGAGGTTAGAATTTGACCATAAGGATAGATTTCATCACAAGTCGTGGGCATACCTGCTAGAAGGAATGGACTCACCGAAGGCAGTGAGAGAGAGGTGAGTATGACGTCCTGGAAGGACAGCTGCCAAGGATGTGGTTTCGGACCAGAGTAGCAGAGCCACAGTCAGGCCGAGGGTCCTGGACTTCAGTGGACACTTGAGTACTGTTCCACGTGGGCTTTTCAGGGGCACCTGTGTTTCTCCCTAGCTTAGCTACCCCCGTCTCTTGAAATTGGGCACCTTAGACCCTGTCTAGAAAGAACCTAAAGTCCACCTTCTCCTTCCCATAAGAAGTCACTTATCCATCCTTTAACCATTTCCTTCAACCTCAGTTTTTAAATTTCTTTTCCAGCTTGCCTGACCCTAACAAAACCCATATGATCTGGGGCACTAGTAAGGTAAGCCCCAGCCACCTGTCTTTGGGTCTGGAAGGAAGGGAAGACAGGAACAGAAATCAGGAAAAACTAGACGTTTCTTCCCCGACTTCTCTTCCTCCAGGATTTTGGCATATCTGGCTTCCGCTTTGGTGTTCTCTACACGCACAACAAGGAGGTAGCCTCTGCCATGAGAGCTTTTGGCTACCTCCACGGTGTCTCTGGCATTACACAGTTCAAGCTGTGCCAACTGCTCCAGGACAGAGGTACTGAGCAGGACTCGAGGCCTGGATCATGCTGGACTTCATGGCCGGGAGGTGGGGCAATTGCTGGGTTTTCTGGGCTCTCTACCATGTACTTGATACATTTGAGGATCTGTTCACTATCCGAAGTTAAACCGAGGAGATGTGTGGTTTGCAGGAGGGCAGGATGCAGCTCAGAAAGTGAGTGCATGGGTGTGGATAGAAGATGGAGAGCCTCTTCCAAACCAGACTGGGATTTGATTCCGAAAGTCTAGCAGTTTTTGCTCTGCTTGGAAAAGCACCTCTTGTGAATGGCTCCCTAAGACCTGAAGACAAGAACTCAGACATCAGTCAGTCAGTCAACTTTGCTTTTACCCTTGGAGATAGGGTCTCAGTGGGTAGCCTTGGCCTGGAACTCACCGCGTTGAACTCCTAGCGCCCCCCCTTGCCTACGCTCCCCTAGTGATTAAAGCATGTCCCACCACACCCAGCAGAGATCAGTGCGTGTCTCCTCCTGAACCTACTTGCCTCTGGCAAACATTTTGTGACTTTCCCAATATGGATTAAAATAATTTTCCAGGGGCTACAAAGGAGAACGGGGCTTGGAGAGAGTTGATTGGCTAGATATATGGCCTGTAGATTCTCCAGGGATCTCAAGAGAGGGCTGGACCTGAGAGACCTTCCCCTTTTCGTTTTGTTTTTGTTTTTCGAGACAGGGTTTCTCTGTGTAGCCATGGCTGTCCTAGAACTCACTCTGTAGACCAGGCTGGCCTCAAACTCACAGAGAGGTGGATACCTGCCTCTGCCTCCCAAGTGCTGGGATTAAAGGTTCCACCACCCCTATCCAGCTGAGATCTTCCCCTTTAATTCTACGGCTCAAACGTAGAAAAAAACACTCTCCCTTTAATTTCCTGTAGTAGATGGCCAGCCTGGAAGGCTTAAATCAATAGATAGACTATATTGAGACAAACTAATGTCACTAGACAGGTAGAAGCAAACAGTTTTGGGTGGGAAAAGAAGCAGAAAGGAGAAGCTTAACTGGCTGCTTACCCTCCACGGTGCCATCCTCTTTTATATGCGGAGAAACCAGATCTCAGCCCCTTGAACGCTGGTTCTCAACCTCAGATGTAGCCAAGGGTTAACTTGAAACTGCATCCTCAAAGATTTTCACTTAGATGCTTTGGAAGCAGAATGTAGGCATGAGGCTGAAGCAACAGCTCAGTGTTTAAGAGAACATCCTGCTCTTCTTGATGGCCTTAGGTGTCCCCACACCTATAGCAGCCAACTTACAACCTCCTGTGACTCCCATTTCCAGGAGATGCCTCCACAAGCACCCATGCACACGTGCACAGACGGGCACACACACATAATTAAAGTTTTGGTTTTTGAGACAGGGTTTCTCCCGGTAGGCCTGGCTGTCCTGGAACTCACTCTGTAGAACAGGTTAGTCTTGAACTCAGAGAAACACCTGCCTCTGCCTCCCAAGTGCTGGGATTATAGGAATGTGCCACCAGCATCTGGCATAATTAAAACCTTTTTTTTTTGAAGCATAATGTGGGCATAAATGTTTTCTACAACCTCCTCAGGTCCCTTTTCTGAGAATAGTGGGACATCACAGAATAGCTGGGTTTCTCTAGTCTTGTGTGTGGGGTTCAAGAACAGGAACAGAAACTTTGAGTACCTACTGATTCACTCAGGTGACAATGGCATCAGCCTGCCTCATGGGATGCCCTGGTTACTGGCCTCTATCAGCTACTCAAAGGGAGCATCCCAGTGGACCATGAAGATGTCCACTGTTCCCTCCAGAGTCCTATATGAGATTCTGTGTGGGTATGGAAATGGCTCACAGCTCACATGGAACCCAGCTAAGTTGTATTTGGGTAGAACCTCCCCACCCCCACCCCAGCAGGTATCTGCTGTAAGATCTGTGATGCTCTTTCTCTACCCGTCCAGAATGGATTGACCAGCTGTACCTGCCTACTAACCACAGCCGGCTGCGGAGGGCTTACCTCTATGTCACAAAGAGGCTGGAGAAGCTGAAGGTCCCCTTTTTCAATGGTGGCTCTGGCCTCTATGTCTGGATCAACTTGAGAGCAGTAAGTTCTGGAAGTGGCAGGTGCTGGTGGGCCTGTCAGCTAGTCTTGTGCTCAGCCTTGCCCCTTTCCCTTTCCCTAGTACCTGAGCCCATGCACGTTTGAACAAGAGCAGATCCTTTGCCAGTGTTTCCAGGACAACAAGCTGCTGTTATCTAGGGGCAGATCCTACATGTGCAAGGAGCCTGGCTGGTTCCGCCTCGTCTTTGCAGAGGACCAACTTCAACTAAAAGTGGGTGAGTGCTGCTGCCCACTCCCCAGTCCTGACATCCAGCAAAGAGGCCTCATCAACTCCTCATTTACTCGTTTGTTCTGACTTCAGTGGCTTCTAGCTTCAGCGCCCCTGAGCACCCTCTTCTAGTCTTGGTTATACCCCTTTGCAAACAGGAAGCAATCCATTCCTCAAGTAGCTGTCTCTCCGAGCATCCCACCTCTTGAATAGCCTGTGTTTTGTGTCTGCCATGTGTTTGAGAGTGTCTTTTGGACCAGAAGCTCCTAAGAAGCAGTTCTCTGCCCCGCTGACTCCAGGGCTAGAGTCTAGTGGATTCAATGGACAGATGACCGTGGTAGCTCTTGCATGTTATGTTGGAGTCCACACATTCCTCTGGCATCATGAAGACTTATTTTATTTGAATAATTATTTATAGCATCTCATTAATTGCCAGACACTTTTCTACCTGCTGAGACTATAGCAGTTATCCACTTAGCCTCATAAAGTGTGTCTTATACCAGTATCTTTTGGTCTAGTGTGGAAAATAAATGGAAGGAAGGCAGAAATGGTGATTCACACTTGCAATCCTGACACTTGGGAGGATGAGGCAGGAGGTCTGAGAGGTCAGGGCTAGCCTGGGCCACATGGAGAAACTCTGTATCATAAATAATCAAACTCAGTTGAAGGTTAAGAGACAAATAAGCTACAGCACAGAATTTGACTACTAGGTTCAAAAAGAGCCAGAAGAGAGATAGAACATGTTGGGCTCACCCCAGCACCCATAAACCGGAGGCTCTGGGGGTCGTCCACAACCCGGGTCTGTCTGGGCTCCACCCATAAACCGGAGGCTCTGGGGGTTGTCCACAACCCGGGTCTGTCTGGGCTCCACCCATAAACCAGAGGCTCTGAGGGTCGTCCATAACCCGGGTCTGTCTGGGCTCCACCCATAAACCAGAGGCTCTGGGGGTCGTCCACAACCTGGGCCTGTCTGGGTTCTACCCATAAACCGGAGGCTCTGGGGGTTGTCCACAACCTGGGTCTGTCTGGGCTCCACCCATAAAGCAGAGGCTCTGGGGGTTGTCCATAACCCGGGTCTGTCTGGGCTCCACCCATAAAGCAGAGGCTCTGGGGGTCGTCCACAACCTGGGCCTGTCTGGGTTCCACCCATAAACCAGAGGCTCTGGGGGTCGTCCACAACCCCGTCTGTCTGGGCTCCACCTGCACACCACCGACTCATTCTCTTTCTCTGTCCTCTTTGGACCCTCTAGCTGTGGATCGGTTCTGCCAGGTGCTCAAGGAACACAAAAAGGCCCGGAGACTGAAACAGCTGGAGCCGGCCATCACGACATAGGCTGCTGGCCTCCAGCCAGCATGCAGTCATATGCTCAGGGGTCTCTGACATTAGCCTCTTGCTCAGAGGCGGAGAGTAACTGGTGCTGCTGTACTGTCCGACCTCACTCATCAAGCCCCCTAAGCTGGTGTCTGTCTTTTTTAGAAGCCTTGGCTCTTTTCTTCTTTGCTAGTAGCTATTGTGAATGCAAAAATGATGTTTTTACTATGATGGGAGTGGGAGGGCCTAAAGAGTCCTGGCGGGGTAAAGGGAATTCCCTGGACTCCTTTTAGATGGCTTTATTTTGTATTCAGCATTTAATAAATATCATTCTCTATTCTCTCCAGTTCTTTATTTCTGGTTTACATTCCTTTTTGGAGATTTTTTTGTCTTAAGATCTTTGGAAAGCTTGAATGTGAAGAAAACTGTCTGGGGGAGATCTGGGGTGGTAACCAGGATAAGAATACTTTGCTTTGCAAGCATTTGGACCTAAGTTCAAATCCTCAGCACCCTGTGTAAAAACCTGGCCATGGCTTCAAGTTCCCATATCTTCAGTCCTGGATGGTGGGGCACAGACAGGTGGACCATAATATCTCACTAGCAATCGAGTCTAGCCAAAATGGCAAGAAATTCTGTCTGAATGCAAGAAGGTTGAAACCTGTGGAGGAAGATCTCAAGATCCTGCTCTGGGTTCTGCGTGTGCACAAGTGGAAACACACACACACACACACACACACACACACACACACACACACACACTGGAACACATGCATACCCCACCCCCACATGAATACATAATCTGTAGTGCTGTCCGAGAGAAGGGAAGAAGGAACTCGTAGCTGGATGCTGAAGGAGCACTAAGTGTCGACTGTAACATCTTTATAAGCTGTATAACAGCCCTGGCTGTGCTGGAATTTGCTTTGTTCAGGCTGGCCTCAAACTCACAGAGATCCGCCTGCCTCTGCCTCCCGAGTGCTAGGATTAAAGTCGTATGCCACCACCGCCCAGCTAGGATGAATCTTGGAATCTTTGTTGTTCAGGTGGCTATAAATCTGTTCATCACAGTTACAGAAGCTGCAGAGTTCAGTATCGAGGACCTGGTAAGGGTCTGGCGGGGCCTATCATTTCTCCCTATGACATCACATGACTGGAGGGCTGGGCTCCCTCTGCTCTCACAACATGATCACTTCTCAAGGATCCTACCTGCTACTGCCATCAACTAGAGGGCAAGGATTTCACATACAAATTGCAGGGTTTGGGAGTACAAACCCCAGTTCCCACTTGCTACTGTCATTGCACTCACCTAAGTTTCTATGATGCCCTTGCCTACTGGGGGCTGAAATGCGCAGAACGGAGGTCAAAAGCCTTTTGTGGAGGATGGAAACTCTTCTCGTACATGTTGATAGTTTTGATTAGTCACGTGGATTTCTGACCGACCCATTCTCCCCTGGAACAGGCTTGCTCCATTTCTTTTTGTCGTTTTATTCAACCAGGCTGGCCTTGAACTCACAACATCTTGCCTTAGCTTCCCCCGTGCTAAATTGCAGGTAAATGTCAACAGGTCAGGGTCCTCCTCCGTTGGGGAGTATTGTTTTGATGTGTGTTAATTTTGTTTATGTTGTATTTGTTTAACTCTGTGAAGCTGTGTTATTGTGCCTGTCTAAAACACCTGTTGGTCTAATAAAGAGCTGAATGGCCAATAGCTAGGCAGGAGAGAGTATAGGTAGGGCTGACAGGCAGAGAGGATAAATATGAGGAGAAATCCTGGAGAAAGGAACCTGGGAACAAGAGAGGAAGGAGGAGAACTTCAGGGGCCAGCCACCCAGCAGCACAGCCAGACGTGGAGTAAGAAGGAGAGAAAAGGTGTACCAGAGTAGAGGAAGATAAGCCAGGAAGAGGAGAGCATGCTGCTGCTCACCCACTCTCTCCTTCCTTATTCAGCCTGGGGCCCCAGTCTGAGGATGATGCCACATACAGAAATAATTCCTCTTCCCAAGTTAATCGTCTTGGGAAACATCCTCATAGACACACCCGGAGTTGTGCATCCTAGGGTGGCTCTAACCCGCCATGTTGGTTATTGAAATTACCACAGAGAGCAGTTCAGTAAGTCCTGATTCTTCAAGGTTATAGTATAACCTTGTAGATAAAGCTCTTTGGAAACTGATTATAAACTGGCATATGCTATATACGTATAATCCTAGTACTGAGGCAGAATGGTGGGTTCAGGGCCTGCCTAGGCTATATAGTTGAGACCTTGGACAGAGAAAGAATTTATCGGAAGTGCCCAGAAGACCAGATACACTCTCAGGACCTTTTTCTTCTTCTTTTTTTCGAGTATTATTCTTATTTATTTATTAAAAAAAAACAACAACCCTGTCTTTTGCCAGGTGGTGGTGGGGCAGCTCTTGGGAGGCAGAAGCAGGCAGCTCTCTATGAGTTCGAGGCCAACCTGGTCTAGTTCCAGGACAGGCTATAGAGAAACCCTGTCTCAAAAAATCAAATCAAATCAAAACAAAACAAAAAAACTGTCTTTTTTCATTATACATAACAAAACTCTTGAGGAAAGTAATCTGAGAGCAGAAAGGCCAGATGTGGGGGTGCACAGTGGCGCATGCCTGCATCCCCAGAGCAGAGGCAGAACGGGCATTACAAGCTTGATGCCAGCCTGAATTGTCTAGGAAACTCCAGGCCAGCCAAGGTTGCACAGTGATACAGCAATACACTATCTTGAAAGACTTAGAGGGGTGGCACTGATTTTGGCTCATGGCTTCGATGCCTAATCTTGGCTGACTAGATCTGGAATCAACTAGGAGGCGAGCAAGATTTTCCTGACTCAAGTGGAAAGATCCACTGCCGGGGTCCAGCCTCAGCTCAGGTTCAGGTCCTGAGATGGGGAAGGGGCATCAGTGAAAGACAAACTTCTGACCACTGAGTGGATTGCACTCAAGTGGCGCCGAATAGCTCAGGCTGTCTTTATTTATTCTTAGACAGAGATTTTTCTTACCAGGGCTACATGAACAGCTTTATTATTGGCTTCTAAGTCTGCCTTTAAGAAAGACATCACTCCTAGAGATGCAGGGATGGTTCAACATACGAAAATCTGTCAACATAATCTACCATATAAACAAACTGAAAAATAAAAATCACATGATCATCTCATTAGAGGCTGAAAAAGCTTTTGACAAAATACACATCCCTTTGATGGAGGAAGGTCGTTGGTTAATTAATAAAGAAACTGCTTGGCCTGATAGGTTAGAACATAGGTGGGTGGAGTAGACAGAACAGAATGCTGGGAGGAAGAGGAAGTGAGGCAGATGCGTTGAAGCTCTGACCCAAGATGGACGTAGGCTAGAATGTTCTTGGTAAGTCATTACCTCGTGGTGCTACACACATTAATAAAAATGGGCCAAGCAGTGTTTATATGAATACAGTTTGTGTGTTGTTATTTTGGGGCATAAGCTAGCTAGGCAGGAACTGGGTGGCAGGAATGCAGCCCACAGCTCTTACTACAAAATGGAGCCCAACTGAATCCACAGAAAGCCTGAGAAAGCTTGGGAAATAATAGAGTAAAGCATGTTTTCTTGGTAGCAGCAATTTCTTGGGTCTGCTCTGCTTGCTAGAGGCAAGCAAGTGCTCTCATCTAAGAGAGGCTTCTTGACTCAGCTTCAGCTGCAAAACCCTGCAGCTCTTAAGAGGTCCTGCCATAAAAAACACTTAAATGGTGTTGATAAAAGCTGACTGAATGCATGTTTGTTTTCAGCTGTAGCAGGAAAAAAAGTTGTGCTGTTTTAAAATGCCGGCTTTCTGTGCCGTACTGCCAGGGCAAACTCTGATTCTTTGAGGCAGGAGGGCTGGATACAGAGAGAGGACTTGAGTGTTGTCTGTGGACATACTGTTGCAGCTTGCTTGCTGGCAGGGACCTTGAAACACCATAGAGTTGTGGCAATAAAAATGGCTACAGCTGGTACCTCCGCCACAAGGCTGGAAAGCTAAGGAATGGGCTAGATCCAGCCAGCAAAGCCACGGCTTTAATCCTACCCATATTGCTCAGTAACAGACAGGAGGACCAATGGAACCAAATAGAAGATCTGGATATCAATCAACATATCTTCAAACACCTGATTTTTGGACAAAGAAGCAAAAAATATCAAATGGAAAGAAGAAAGCATATTTAACCAGTGGTGCTGGCATAACTGGATATTAACATGTAGAAGAATGAAAATAGACCCATGTCTATCACCATGCAAAAAAACTCAAGTCCAAATGGATCAAAGACCTCAACATAAAGCCAGCCACACTAAACCTCATAGAAGAGAAAGTGGGAAATACACTTGAACATGTTGGCACAGGAGACCACTTCCTAAATATAACCCCAGAAGCACAGACGCTGAGAGCAATAATTAATAAATGGGGCCTCCTGAAACTGAAAAGCTTCTGTAAAGCAAAGGACATGGTCAACAAGACAAAATGACAGCCTACAGAATGGGAAAAGATCTTCACTAACCCTACATCAGACAGAGTCTGATCTCCAAAATATACAAAGAACTCAAGAAATTGGTTACCAAAAGAACACATAATCCAATAAAACATGGACTACAGACCTAAACAGAGAACTCTCAAAAGAGGAATCTAAAATGGCTGAAAGACACTTAAGGAAATGTTCAACATCCTTAACCATCAGAGAAATACAAATCAAAACAACTCTGAGATTCCATCTTACACCTGTAAGAATGGCCAAGATCGGGGCTGGAGAGATGGCTCAGAGGTTAAGAGCATTGCCTGCTCTTTCAAAGGTCCTGAGTTCAATTCCCAGCAACCACATGGTGGCTCACAACCATCTGTAATGGAATCTGGTGCCCTCTTCTGGCCTGTAGCATACACACAGACAGAATATTGTATACATAATAAATAAATAAATATTAAAAAAAAAGAATGGCCAAGATCAAAAACACTTATGACAACTTATGCTGGAGAGGTTGTGGGGAAAGGGGAACACTCTACATTGCTGGTGGAAATGCAAGCTGGTACAGCCTCTTTGGATGTTAGTGTGGTGATTTCTCAGAAAATTAGGAAACAACCTTCCTCAAGACCCAGTAATACCACTTTTGTATATATATCCAGTGGATGCTCAATCATGCCACAAGGACATGTGCTCAACTATGTTCATAGCAGCTTTGTCATAGCCAGATCCTGGAAATAACCTAAATGCCCTTCAACCAAAGAATGGATAAGGAAAATGTGGTACATTTACACAATGGAGTACCACACAGCAGAAAAAAATAACATCTTGAATTTTGCAGGAAAATGAATGGAGCTAGAAAACATTATTTTGAGTGAGGTAACCCAGACACAGAAAGAAAATTAACACATGTCTCGTAGGTGGTTTTTAAACAGAAATCAAAGAAAACCAGCCTACAAACCACAATCCCAGAGAACTTAGACAACAATGAGGACACTAAGAGAGACTTACATAGATCTAATCTACATGGGAAGTAGAAAAAGACAAGATTTCCTGAGTAAATTGGGAGCATGGGGACCTTGGGGGAGAGTTGAAGGGAGGAGTGGAGAGGCAGGGAGGGGAGCAGAGTAAAATGTAGAGCTCAATAAAGATCAATAAAAAAATAAAAATTACTGTTCTGGCTGCTCCTGTGGAAAGGAATACAGATAACTTTGTCTCCAGCTGTTCACGACCTGGAGTGCTGTACATTTCTAACATAGCCTTCAACACATAATTTGTAGCACTTACGAAGAATAAAAATGTGCTCAATATGTAATGCCTACATTTCAAACTTTTTAATACTGTAAAGTAAAAGAAATCAGTTATCTGATGTAAAAATTGTGTAGGCAATAGAAATAAGTAGTCTGATCTTAAAACTGTGTGGGTGACTCAAAACAAATCTTTTATAAAGAGTAAAAGTTGTTTTGCTGAAGGATGACTTATTCTATACGGACTAATTTTTTCCTTCTTAAAACTGTGTGCATATTGGTGGTAATTTTGTCTTATTTTAACTTTCCAATTAATAAAAAAACATTTTATAGACTTCAAAAAAAGACATCACAATTTGAAGAATACATCGTGATTATTATGAAAGCCTCCATCGCTTCCCTTTGTGCTTCCCCAAATACACCTTCCCACCCCTGCATAATTATTCTAGACGTAGAGATCCGCATCTCTGTAGGCTTAATATCGAGCCAGACACACTCTGCTCTCACAGCACTGTGTCAGCTGGCAGCTACTTGTAGTTATAAAGTTAAAAGTCATAGACATGGGCATGATGCTTTAAGGACAACAATATTCAAACTCACACAATTTTTTCATATCCTCAAGACATCTTTTTATACGGTTCCCTTTTCTACAAGAAGGTCCCATGTCTCAATCTCTCTTAAAAGGCAGACTTTGGTAAGGCCCTCTTTCCCCATCTCACTACACCACACTTCTTCCATCAACAACAGCTCCTGTGTGTGGCAAAGATGGATCTCTCCATCCAACATTTTGTACTGTGTTCTTTCCTCTTGGAGCATTCCAGATCCTACCAACGATTCTAGGGTTGGTGCCCGGGGAACTTACTCTCAACAGCTGGCACTCTGTGTGCTCCTGAGGCCTCTTCCCTAGTCTGTGTCCGCATGCCTTGCTCTCCTTTCCAGAACTGTGAGACACGGTTAGTGTTCCAAGTGTTGCTTTCTCATACATACCTATCTCTACCAAGTCAGAAAAGTTCCCAGGATGAGGAATTATAGTTAGCAATTCCAGATAAGAAATTTGAGAAGCATTATCCCTCTGTTAAAACTTAGGGGAAAATCTTTGAAAAAGAACAGAATTTTCAGGGAAAATTACAAAATTACAGCGGTTGCATATGTGACTGACAAAGCTGAAAACTGCACAAAGAATCGCCAATATAATGAGAGGGAAAAGAGTCTGCAAGCTGCATGAGTTTCGCAGATTCCTATGCTGTCCCAAGGACCACTGGTCCTTGCCAAGTGAGTGTCTGTTTCCACAGGTGCCTTGCCTGAAGAAACCAGACAGGTCGTCATATCTGATCTGAGACTAGGCTGCATAGCTCCCAGCAATCCACCCTCAGTGTGGGTGCCACACTCTGGTGGCGGGCAGAGGGGTGAGCTTTTGCTCTTTTGCCCAGCTTGCCTCTGTGCCTCACTGGTGAGTTTACATGATTCTCAAGCCATCTCCCCTGCTGCTGCCTCTGCTGCTGTTGTTGCTGCCACACTTTACAACTTGGTCCAACTTCCAATGTGGACTAAAGACCAGTGACTCTTCCCGAATTCCAGGGCTTCAGTATTAGGGTTCCTTAGGGGAACGGAACTAAGGGGTATATATATGAGCCTGTGGAGGTCATTCTCATTCAAATCACCACACCTTCGGTGACAGACCGGACCTTCTGTTGTTGGACTACCTAGGCACAACCGTGTTCCTCATCTAATTTGAGAAGTTTATAGATGATAGTGTTATATTTGCATAAACACGTTGTTGGTCAGTCTAGCCTAAAGGGCTGTGCTAGTCAAGAGGTGGTTTCCTTCCATAAAGAAGAGGTGGAGTCATTCAATGGTGTTCACGCCCAGCTTAGCAAACCTCTGGGAGGCACACAATGAAAACTTCTCAGTTTCGACTTCTTGCCCCTGCTTGTAGTGGGGATGAACTTTTCCCTTCGCCCCTCACATCTCTGAAATTCTATTTTGTATAACCTGGAATTCAAGGAAGACCCCTTTGAGAGTTTTCCACTCCCATGTGTCCCCACCATGTGTACCATGTGAATATACATGCCTATAACTTTCTATTTTTCTTTTGTAAATCTTTTTTCCCTCCAGCTAAGAATTTTCGGGGGTTGGGGAAGCCTATCCAAATGGATGGCGGGGAGATGACATGCACACGTGACATTCAGGAGGAAGGGTATTTTAAGAGGATGCCTACCTTAACTGGGGAAGAAACTTCCCTGCTCAAATGGTCTGACCAAAGGTGTCGAATTGCCAGAGAGAGCTGAGCTCAGGCCAATGAGAAGAGACGGGGAGGCATGGTCTCCACCCCTCTTCCCTTCGCCTTCTGCCTGTTCAGACTCCTGTTTCTGGAGGACTGGTAAGCGCTGAAGCCCAGAGCTTCACTCTCCCACATCCTGTCCTGATCGCTAGGGGGCAGGCTTACCCCAGCTTCCCGGAAGTCCGGGCCCAGAGGATATTGCGCGCGAAATCCGACGCCCAAAGTAGGTGCGATCCCCCACCCCCGCGCTGCCCCCGCTGTGCACGAAAGGGGCCTGTTTGGCTATCCTGTGCTATTGATTGCTACCGCTCTTGGGTCTGGAAGTCCTGAGTGTAATCACACAGGCTTCGCGGGCCCCGAAAACCCGGACGGGCTCTCACTCGGCCTTGATTGGGAGCACTGCACTGGTCAGATCGCTATGCAAATTGAGCCCCCCTCCCACCCGCACTGCTTTGTGTTTCTGCTGGGCTCTGGCTGGGCCCTCCCAAGCCCAAACCCGGGCTCTCTCGGCAGTGCCCTTCCTCCGACCTGGGCTGTTGTGGAGCAGAAGGTTTGCTCCTTCTATGTCCTGCCACCTTGGTGAGCTCCCCCCCCCCCCCCCCCGAGATTTACAAAGCAAAATTAAACTGCGGAAAAGTTTCTGGGTTCCCATCTACATCAGCTATCTCTTCTACCAAGTAAGACTTGGCCCTTAAGACAGAGAAATCAGAGAGCATTTGTGATAGAGTGACTCATATTTTAGACATTTGGCCGCCAGCCACAATTTAGTGTGAATGCTTTAGCGCCTCAGATCCTCACTGTTGCGCTTTGAGGTGAATGTTGGACCCACTAGAGCACGAATAAGGGACGCTTAGGAAGCTCCTATGTTGTTGGCAGCTAGGAGAGCCCCCTCTGGGGCCCTTGTCTTCTTTGTGAATGGAACTGGGACCCCTTCTCTCCCCTCCTACTGGTTCCCACCACCATCAGCTCCAGCTCACCTGTCACACAAGATGTGAGCTGCTTGGGAAATAGCCTGGTGTTTTGAAATTGGGGTGAGCTGGTGTCCGGAAAGATCGTTGGTGATCCCGAGGTTGCAGAATGAGAAACAAATGCAGAAATGCAGGAAGCTAAAGCAACAAGTAGATTAAAGTTATTTTTATGTAGCAAGCATGGTGTGGTCTTCATAGGTCCTCAGCAGATTTCTTTGTTGAAACGTTTAACTTGAAAGGGACAAGGGGGGTGAGCACACAAACTTGCAAGAAGAGGGAAATATCAGTGTGGAGATGGCTTTAGTTCCAGCTACTAGGGAGGCTGAGAAAGGAGGACCACTTGAGCCCAAGAGTTCAAGGCCAGCGTTGGGCAGCCTGGAGGGGTTGGTGGAGAAGGCTGGGCACATTTTACATTGTCTGCCAGTTAGAGAATCTGAGTAGTTTACAAGGCACAATTTGTACCTTTTCCTCTGGAGGGGATTGCCTGGCTCTTTTGTAGCAAAGCAAACAAGGAGCTACCACAACAGGTGTTAGGATATGTTGATGCCGTTTTTGTTTTTTCAATTGTAAATTATGAGGTTACCTAGGGAAGAGGTGTTTTTTAGTCTACCTGACAAAATAGGCATAGGCAAGACGTGACTTAAGCCATCCCCCATCTAAAAAACAGAATGTTAGTAAAGTTTTTTTAAACCTTTTTTTTTTTTTTTAGTTTGTGTTTGGAAAGCTGTTTGGAAAATAAACGTGGATGACTTTAAGATTGAAATGATCACTAAAACTCCCTCCCGATACTGCTGTGTAAATAGTGTCTTTATTTTTACGCCTTCACACTTGTGAGAAATGTTTTATGTTGGGACTGGACCCCGACAGCTGGGTGACCATGCCTGGCTGTAAAGTGCCCAGTAAGTCAAATGCTTTGCTTGCCCTGTAGCCAATGAGGACCTGAGTTTTATTCCCAGAACCCACATTAAAATAGCCAGATGTGAACCCTCATAATTCCAGAGCTGGGGAGATGAGACAGGCAGGTCCTGGACCCTACTGGTTAGCCAGTCTAACCCACTTTGCAAACACGAGGCCCTAGGGAGAGCTCCTACCTCTAAAAACATGGTGGATAGCTCACAAACAGACAAACATACAAGGACGAGCAGAAGCCCTTCAGCAGGCCTGAGCGTTTGCGTTTTGACAGATGTTCCCTCTTCCTCAGACACTGACTGAACATCCAGGCTCAGCCTCTTCTCAGGACATGGACAATGCCTATGGTGATTCTCTGCCAGGAGAGTGCCTCAGAAAGCCAGACAGGAAGCAGCTCAAGCTCTATGGAGTGGGGGACCCCGTGGCCATGTTCTCCTCTGATAGCTCCTGCCTGTCCTCTAGAGGAAGAGTCAGCAAATGGTTCTGGGACTCAGCTGAGGAGGGCTACAGAACCTACCATATGGACGAGTATGATGAAGACAAGAACCCCAGTGTGAGTGAAGACCCCTCCCAGCTGGGAGCCAAGAGCAAACTAACTGCAGGGCAGCCAGCACCCAGCTTGCTCCTGTCAGGTTGGAGCCATGATCCTCTGGCTGCAGGAGAGCTGGTAATGTCTGCTCTGTAGACAGCTCATCTCTGAGATGGGCTGGTAATGTCTGCTCTGTAGACAGGTCATCTCTGAGATGGGCTGGTAATGTCTGCTCTGTAGAAGAGTCAACATTAAGTGAGACCAGGAGTGTGAAATTCACAGTGCTTATCATATTATACACTGGATAAACACAGCTGCTATTATTATTAATATCATCTACCATGATTACCATAATCTATTATATACAATAATTTGGTAAAGAGCTACACAATAACCCTTATTAATAGTTTTGATCTGTTGAACATCCACCAGGTATCAGCGACTGTTCTAGGTACTGGTGTCATAGCAGTGAGCAAAACTCACTATGTATTTATATTTTAGTTGAGACAGACAGATCAGAACTACATATACCATTTACTGATAGGCACTGCAAAGCAAATGAAGAAAGGGGAAGGTGGACAGAGGATGATGGCCCGCTGAGAAGTGTGGCTGTTTGACATAGGGTGTCATAGAAGGCGACTTTTAATCAGGTGACTTTAGAACAGAGGCGTAACAAAAGTGAGGCTGTGTTAACTATCCAGTGCTGTAACAAATCACCCCAAGTCGCAGCAGCTGACAAAGCAAACACTTCCCAGTTGCTGGACTCCTGGTGGGCGTGTCCGGCTCGGGTTTCTGTCACTGGACCCTGAAGCTACCCTGTGCATCTGAAAGTTTGACTGCATGGTGGGGCTTGGACAGGTGAGAGGCTCCGTCTCCAAACTCACTTCTGTGGCTCCTTGGTGGGCACCTGTTTCTCTCCACGTGGACTGCCTCAGGTATGGCAGCTGACTCCCTTCAGGGCAGATGTCTCAAGACAGAATGAGAGACTGTGAGTACCCAACATTGGAGCCACTCACTTTTGTGACCTAGCCTTAGAGGTGACATCCCAGCATTTCTGCATGTTCTCCTCATCAGGAGCAGGTGGCAGATTCAGTCTCTGCGCAGGGTGCCATGGTAGAGGCTGCCCACCCCAGGAACCGTACAGCTGAGGGAATAGCTAGTACGAGGGCCCAGCCTGGAGCTGTGCTGGATCAGATCAAGGACCAGCAAGGGAACCCTTGGGCTGCAGTATAGCCAGACTGGGGGTCATGGGGTCAGGAAGGCTCTGGATATTGTAGGGCCTCGTGGGACATGGTGAGCATTCTTTCTGTAGACAGTGGTGGGTAGGAAGTGTTCAGGGGAGGAGCAGGATACATGATGCAGTTTCAGTTTTCCATTTGAAGACAGATGACAGGCAGGGGAGTGGACAGGAGAGGAGGTGGGGAGCTATGGCAGTGATCGTGGTGACTTGCACTGGAATCTTGGCAGTGGGGCATCACGAGAGGGTAGCTGAAGGGGCTGTGACTGCAGAGCTATTGGGATTTGGAGACGCGTTGCCTGTGTTTGGAGGAAACAGTTTCCTCCCCAGGGGTGGTGAACATTGCCTGTTATTTGTCCAACTCTCAGCTCCTTCAAGTTAATTCTTTTGTCTCTCTTGCTTCCTTTGCTCCTCATGTAAGGCAGGAGTCAGGAGTCCAAGCCTCCTACTAGGATTAACACCTTATGGGGTGGCCAGCAGACACTGTGGCTCTTGGTTGGCATTCCTTTGCCATGCTCACCTACCTGTACACTCTATCTGCAGGGCATCATTAACTTGGGCACCAGTGAGAACAAACTCTGCTTTGACCTTCTGTCCAGGCGGGTGAGTACCGGGACTGCCATCTCCAGGGCCTTCTTAAATCCTTTGCTATAGTAACTTGCTGCATGCCTCACTGGTCCTGACTGAAGAACTGGGAGACAGGCATTGCAGGTTTGCCTTGGGAACAACTCCCCTCTCCTCCCCTTTCGCTTCTTTACCTCTCCTCCCCTCTCCTCTTCTCCCCAGCCTTACCCTGTCTGCCATCAGCACTATATCCATCTCTATTCCTTAATTTCTTTTTATCTTTACTGGGGATTGAACCCAGCGCTCACACAGTCTAGGCAAGCTGAACTATGCCTTCACCTTCTTAACTTTCTACTTTAAGGCAAGGTCTAAGTTGCTCAGGCTGATCTTGAACTTTTTCTGCCAGGCAGGCCTTGGATTTGGAATCCTCCTCTCTTAACCTCTAGTGTAACTGGGATTCCAGGCCTGTACCCTCAGGCCTGGCTTCTATGGCTGTTTCTAATCTAGCTTGTAAAATTCCTTAAAATTTCATCAGATTATGCGTATGGGTGCTCTGCTTTCTTGTATGTCTGTGCACCAGGTACATGCCTGTTGCCTGCTGAGGCCAGAAGAGAGAGTCTGCTACTCTGGAACTGTAGTTACAGAGTTGTGAGGCACCATGTAGGTGCTGGGTGTTGAACCCAGGTTCCAAGAAGCTGAGGCAGGAGAAGCGCTGTGAGCCTGAGGCCATCTTGGGTTCATAGTAAGTACCAAGAAAGCCAGGGTGACACAACAAGAGCGTGCCTCGGTTCTGCAAAAGTGAAAATAGCTAGAATTGGTTTTGGTAGGTAATATTTAATTTACCTAATATACCTGGTAATAAATATACAAGTATTGATATTTATTAATACTTGTTTTTATGAAGTCTTTACAGTTCAGACCAGTGACCTAGTAAGTGCTAAGTAGCCTCAGATACCAGTGGCTTCTTTGTTGTAAGGGGCGACAGGAGGGCGGGACACGGCGGGACCCAGGGTTAGAGAAATAGGTAATTCCAGTTTTTCTGGTCCCCTGCCCAAGGACATCATGCTATCGGCTCTCTTTGACCGTATAGCCATGGTGCTCCAGTATCACTAGCCCAGTGCCTGTCTATACAAGGAATGGTCTTAAATTTGCTGCCACACACAAAGGGTGAGATTGAGTGGAACCCTCAGGAGACGGTGTCCTAGTCCCCTCTCTAAAGCTGGAGCCAAGGCCAAGTTGACATCACCCTGCTCTGGAGCGTGCACTGACCTCTGGGGACACTGAGCAGTGTGCCCTCCCACCATTGCTTCTGTACCCACCCTCTGATTGTGCTGGACAGAGAGCTAGAGTCAGAAGCTCTGGATGTGGTTTGCTGGCTTTGCCTCCACTTTGCGAGCCCTGGGTTGCTTCTCTGTGAAATGGCCCGGGAGTGCTGTCCTGCACTCCTGTCGCCTTCCTCGAGGAGCAGAGGAAACCAGCTGCTGTGCAGATGCAGGTGACAATTCAGCCCTCTGCCTTGCTCTGTTCCCTTTGTGTCTCCAGCTGACACAGAATGACATGCTTCATGTGGAGCCCTCGCTGCTGCAGTACCCAGACTGGAGGGGACATCTGTTGTAAGTGTCTCCACAGGCTGGTGGGTCTCAACGGGGGTGATGTTGACCCCAGGGAGCACAGTAGTGCTCGGACACATCTGTGGTTGAAGGTCTACTGCCCAGGGATGTGCTGTTAAACTACAAAGCACAGGGAAGCCTCTCAACAAAGAACTGTTCCGTCCAAATATCGGTAGAGGCAGAGTGAGGGAGCTGGTTGTAGGCTAAGAACGTAGTGTGGAGACCCGGTGACCAGGGGCTGTCCTGCCAGCCCCAAATCCGTCCCCGGATTCCCAGAAAGTCTGAGGAGAGTGAGGAGACTGTCCCTGCTTTTCCAGTAGCTTTAGAGATGACAGATGGGTGTCTAAGGAGCTGGCTGGGACTCACTCTCAATTGTAAGATAGGCTGCTATATACTGATCATCTCCTGGAGGTCAGACAAGCCCAGCAGGACTTGATCCAAGATGTATTCTGAAGTTCATATTCTTAGAAAAGGGTCATCAGGATGGTGGACCCTGGGGCAGGGGCTGTGCCACTTACCAGCAAGTGATTTAATTCACTCAAACCTCAGTTTCTTTGTAAAATGGGAATGATAGTAACCATAGTCACCATGGAACATTCTCCAAATGACATATGTGTGATATTGTCGCTTAGTAAGAACCACAGTAACAGCCGGGTGGTGGTGGCACACACCTTTCATCCCAGTACTTTTTTTTTTTTTTTTTTTTTTTTTTTGGTTTTTCGAGACAGGGTTTCTCTGTGGTTTTGGAGCCTGTCCTGGAACTAGCTCTTGTAGACCAGGCTGGTCTCGAACTCACAGAGATCTGCCTGCCTCTGCCTCCCAAGTGCTGGGATTAAAGGCGTGCGCCACCACCGCCCGGCTCATCCCAGTACTTAAGAGGCAGAGGCAGAGGCAAGCGGATCTCTGAGTTTGAGGCCAGCCTGGTCTATAAGAGCTAGTTCCAGGACAGGCTCCAAAGCTACAGAGAAACCCTGTCTCAAAAAACCAACCAACCAACCAACCAACCAACCAACCAACCAAACAAACAAACAAAAAAGCACGGTAACATCAGTTCCTATTATGATAATGTTTATTATTATTGTTTTCATCAGCTAGATCTATGTAGTTTTCATCCACTGCATGGGAAGGTGGATATCCTAGAACCACACAGAATGAATGCTTTGCGGCTGGATGGGGGAGGGTGTGCTGGCGTGGAGACAAATGCCTACCACATCCACCTCTGGGAAGGGAGGACAGAGCAGTGGCAGCTAGCCACCTGCGGTTCCCAGACAGGCTCTGGAGTGGACAGGGCTGAGACCCTCTGACAAGTGTCGCACTTGTTGATCTGTCCTTCTAGCCTGCGGGAAGAAGTGGCCAAGTTCTTGTCTTTCTACTGTAAGAGCCCGGCGCCCCTCAAACCAGAGAACGTGAGTCACCCCTTCCTTACGGGTGCGGGGTGGGAGGGTGCTTTCACTTAGTCTTGCCTCCCAACCCCATTGTGCTGTGTCCCTTTTGACCCCCTCACCTTTGAGAGAGACCCCCAGAGTGGCCAGTTCTGTCTCTTGTTCACTTGATCAAGAGCAGGGTCCCCAGAAATAAGCTTGTCTGGGAACCCAGAAAGACCTTCATCAGAATGGATCCTCAGGGCCCTGGGGAGAGGCCTGGGTCTTCCCCTGGTCCTTGCTCTTCTCTGTCCTCAGACAGAGTCACCCTTGTCTCTTGTCACCCCTAGGTGGTTGTTCTGAATGGCTGCGCCTCGCTCTTTTCCGCTCTGGCCACAGTGCTCTGTGAGACAGGAGGTAAGTGAACTCCGTGCCCCCTCCCTCAGCTTTGTGCCAAGGCTGGGCTGTGACCCCAGTTGCCTGGCATCAGAGCCTTCAGCAATAGGAGAATATAACTTTACAGGGCCTTAAGTGCGTGGCTTAACCAGACATCTGGGGCAGCAGTTCTGATGAGATCCATATGGGGTCAGGGTCCTGCTTTCTCTCTCTCCGAGTCCCTCCGCTTTCCCTCCATGTCAGGTCATGGTGACATCTTCTCTGGCACTGTCTTATAGCTAGGAAAAACGACAGTAGCAACAAGCCGGTCTCTCTCCTGTTGGGCAGGGCATCGAGGGTGCTCCTTCTCAAAAGGATCCCAGTGCGACTCTTACCAAATAGAAATTACATGTAAACCTAAAGGAGTCCCTGGCAAATGGCCTAAGGGAGCCAGTGTCGGCTTAGTTCAGACTGGTTCATGCCATGGCTGGGGAAGGACTGATTTGGATATACTGTGGGTCATATTTCAAACAAACAAAACCAAACAAGCGAATACATCAAACTAAACAAAAGCCATTTTTTTTCTCTTTGCAAGGAACGAAATTGGATGGCTATTGAATAGACAGCCAGCTGCTCTAAGAGGCACTGTGTAAGAGCTGGTTGTAGCTAAGTGTCAGTTGTTGTAAGGTTAGAGTCCTGCTCATAAGAGCCTAACTAATAAGTTAACACTGGTCACATGTGGTCACCAGATACTGCATTCCAGGCTAGATCATGTGGCTTTATTCCTCTATGACATGGATTCTTTGACTAAACCCATTTTACCTGTGAGAAGACTGAGGCCAGACATTAAGTAAAAGTCAGAGTCACACAAACAGAAGCAGTCACCAGGACTTGTACCCTAAAGGGAGATTTGCTGTGAGACTATGATAGACAAGTTCTTATTCAGTCTAGAACAGTCAGATGCAGGGACCCTATAGGCTCCAGTACCCTGATCTGTAAAGGTTGGCTTACTTCAGAGCATAGTGGTGAGCCTGTTTAGCACAGGCTCAGAGGTCAGAAAGTGTTAGCAGAGGTCCCAACTCACGGTGGATGGACAGGGACTTTCAGCTCACAATGGTGTAAAAAAACTATACAAATTCAATAGGAACTCGATTTCAGTTTCTCTCTCTCTGTCTCTTTTTGTTTACATAAATCTTTCTTATTTATATTAATTTTATTTTATTATTTTGTGTGCATGGGTATTATTTCTGCCTGGATGTATCTTTGTGGGTGCCTGGTACCCGTGGAGCCAGATCCCCTGGAACTGGAGTTGCAGCCATCATGTGGGTGCTGGGAATCAAACCCAGCTCCTCTGTACCTTCAACCTCTGAGCTATCTCTTCACTCATCCCCAACCCCTCTGTTTTAAAGACAGGGTCTCATACAGCCCAGGGTAGTCTTGACAGAACTCACTGTCTAACTGAGGATGACCTTGAACCTCTCATCTTCATGCCCCCTTCCTTCCTGAGTGCTGGACTATGGATGTGGTGCCTGGCTTATGAGGTGCTGAGGATGAAACCCAGGGCTTCATGTATACAAGCCCTCCACCCTCTGAGCTACATTCATAGACTTAGGAGTTTGGATTGTGACAGGTTTTCTGGCTAGTGCTGTGTGATGCGATGTTTTCTTGCAATACTGGGCAGTGGTAGTGAGCTCCCCCATTCCACCTGCAGGTGACCATGAGATCTTGACTCAATGCCGATTCTCTGCCCTGTTTCAGGTCCTAAGCTAGGATGTTCAGGAGGATAGGTAGATCAAATGCATTTTTTATGATAACTTATAGTGGATTTATTTGCATGTGATCCCATTTTAAGTGAGCATCTATATTAGAAAGTCTGACCTTAGGGGATACAAGCTTTAAGGTTTAGGGAGTTGAGAGGAGTCAGAATATGTTCCAGATATTTCCCAAGGATGATGGAGGCTTGGGAGGGCTATGGATTTCATGATAGGTGTCTGGGGTATCTAAGTCAGAGGCCAATGAACTGCCACTCCTTCTCCTAGAGGCTCTCTTGATCCCCACCCCTTACTATGGAGCCATTACCCAGCATGTCTATCTCTATGGCAACGTCCGACTGGCTTATGTCTACCTGGAGAGTGAGGTAAGATTGCCTGTATTCTAGTTCTTGCATCTGGATCTTCCTGTAGGCCAGGGTTTGCTGGGTCTGAATTTGTGGGGGACCTGAAGGAATCCTGTGCTTTGGGGCTGCTGTGAAATGGAAGTGGAGCCTCTGCCTGGATTCTCTGGAAGCTCCAGGCTCTAAGATTGCTGGATCTACAGAGAAGCCTAAAACTAGCCCTAGAAATGAGCGGGTGGGAAGGGGGAAGCTTATGCCTTGGAAGTCCTGAGAGCCAATCAGAGCATCCTTGCTGCCTCTGCCAGAAATCTGAGTGATGAGAGATGTCCCTGTTGTAAAGGGTGGGGCAGAAGGCCAGAAGGAGAAATTTTGCAGAGACCTGACCCAGAAGACTGGAGATGATAGGGGAGGAGAGAACCAAGAGTTCAAGTTGGGGGTGGGAGTGGGGCACTGAATTTGGCTGCTGTCTTTGGTGGGTCTTTTCCTAGGTATCTGGATTGAACACACGTCCCTTCCAGCTCACAGTGGAGAAGCTGGAGATGGCTCTGCAAGGAGTTAATTCTGAGGTCTGGGGAATCAGTCAAATCCAGGGCTGTGAGTGGGTGGCCCCAACAGGGACTGGACCCTTCATCTCTCGGGAGTTGGGTTTGTAACTCTGATAGGGACATATGAGAAGGAGTTGGAGAACCGTCCTTGGGCAGGGGTCAGGCAGAATCCTGTGTCTTTGGAGGGTCTTCCCATTAGAAAATGACCCTGAAAGCACAGTATACAGAGGACCAGGGGACTTCATTAACAATTTTCCCTCACAAGAAAGGGTAATAGGAGGTGGTGGGTTTGGATCAAATTGCCTATCTGCATGGAAATGCCAAGAGTGAAGCCCTCTGTTGTTTTCAATGAATGTGTGTGTCTTAGTCACTGTTCTGTTGCTGTGAAGAGACACCACGACCAAGGGAACTCGTAAAAGAAAGCATTTCATTGGGGGCTTGCTTACAGTTTCAGAGAGTTAGTCCATGATCATCATGGCAGGAAGCAGACAAGCAGGGCACTGTAGCAGTAGCTTTACATCCTGATCTATAGGCAGCAGGCAGAGTGAGACTGGGCTTTTGAAGTCTCAAAGCCCACCTAAGTGATACACCTCCTCCAGCAAGCCCACACCTCCCTCATTCTTTCCAGACAGTTCCACTAAAGACCAAGCATTCAAACGTAGGAGCCAATGGGGCATTCTAAGTCAAACCACCACAGTTTGCTAATTAAAAGGACACTCTCCCATCCCAGCTCCTTTGTTTCTGCTTCTCATGGAAGTCTGTAGTTTAGTGAGTTTCTCTGGCAATTTGAGGGGTGATCCTGCTCCTTTTGAGGACTCCCTAGTAAAGGCAGAGACTCAGGTTCTTGTGCTTCCCAGCCATTTTCAGCATCTGTGCACTTCATTGAGGTCACTGAGGTCACTGGGGTGGTTACCTTTGTCATTCAAGCTCCCAAGTGCTCACAACAGGAACTGTGGAAGTCCCCAACTCCCGCGTAGAATTCTTCCCATTCAAACAGCCTCTCTGCCAGCAGCTGGGCACACTTCCCCATTTCCTGCCTGTGTTCTTTCCACAGCGGGCACGACACAGCAGACAGAACTCTAGTCCCATTCATTTGCTTCTTGTTGGGTCATGAGTGTGCCCCTGCCATGCTTCCCTGGGATTCAGGCAGCTTTCAGCCTCATCTAGTGGGACTGTAAGGTTCTAGGGTTGGGGGGACACAGTAACATCCCCATGGATGGTTTTAGGGTGTCAAGGTCAAAGGCCTCATCCTCATCAACCCCCAGAACCCTCTGGGTGACATCTACTCCCCTGAAGAGCTACAGGAGTTCCTGGGATTTGCCATGAGGTGAGCTATACCTCCCCCATGAAGTGAGCAGACATGGCTTGGATGTGAGCCTTGGGGCAGGTCCTTATGCCGTCTTAGCTCACTGGCCTACTACCAGCTTTGGTGTCTTTCTGTCTTCTCAAAACACCAGCTGCAACACTCTAGGGCCAGGCCCCATGCTGAACATTTATAATTTTTTGTATGTTAGCCTGTGTTCATGTGTATAGTTGAATGTGGAGGACGGAGGTCATTCCTTAGACGCCTTCTAATCGATTCTGAGAAAGTGTTTCACTGGTCTGGTATACTAGGCTGTCTGAAATCCTCTTGTCCTTACTTCTCCAGCACTGGTATTGCAAGTGCATGTCACCAGGCCCATGTGTTTAGCAGGTTATGGGTATCAAACTTGGGTCTTGTTTGCAAGGTGGCTCTTTACTGAGCAGGCCGTGTTCCCAGCTGAGCATCATTTGTGCTGTCTCTATGGTCGTCATCAGAGCAGCCCCATAGAAATGGGTTCTGTCATCATCCCTGCTTGACAGAGCTTCAGAGTGGTCTAACCATGAGTGAAAACGGCATGAATCTGAGTCCATTTGTCTCCAGCCTGCCATGGAGGACCCCAAGGGTGCCTCCCCTCCCCTCTTGCAGTGCTTCAAAAGTGCTAGAGTCCTTTGTTTTATGGATGTAGCTTCTATTTGTGAAATTATAGACCAAATCAGGGTGTTCCTGGGATCAAATTGGGGTGTTTCTGGGATAAGCTGGTTTGAAACCCTGGGGTAGTCTGGTCCTCTGACATTCTCGATGCTGAGTGACATATTTTGGCTCCCTCTTTCCCACCATCTACCCACTGCAGGCACCAGCTTCACGTGATCATGGATGAGGTTTACATGTTGTCCGTGTTTGAAGAGTCTCTTGGGTACCGGAGTGTCCTGAGCCTGGAAAGGTGAGGAGCTCACTGCAGCTGATTCTCCAGCACCTGGACTGGCTCACAGTTTCCCAGCCTCTTTCTGGGTCAGCCTACAGGACATGGCCTGCCCCAGGGCAGTTCCATTAATGTCTATTTGATCTTGCTGGTCCTCAGACCAGGAAGATTAGGTAGATCAGGGGTCTTCAGATTATTCTATGACATTCCCAAGAGCTTCAAGGAGGGCCTTGGCAATATTTGAAGAAGTACTGGGTCTATGAGAACTGGACTCCTGCTGTTTCCTTCCTCTTCAGAGCGGTTCTAGTTCCTTCTGTCTCTCCATCATTCCTTCTGTCTGTCCATCCATCCCCCCATACATTCATCTATCCCCTGACACACTTCATCCTTCCACGCACCTACTCATCGATTTGTCTATCAGATTTCTACCTAGGAAAAGGTCTCAGCAGCTAAAGACACAGCTAGCAATTTCCATGACAGTGGCAAGAAGCGCTAAGGTGGAGGTGGCTGAGAAGCTGAGAGGCCTGGTTTCCTGGGGTTGATCAGACAAGCCTTTTGAGGAAGTGGTGCTGGACCTGCTTTCCAGCTCAGAGGTCAGGCTCATGGCTTCTCACTCAGCTCCCACAGACATGTGGAGCAGTGAGCTTGGCTGTGTTCTAATGATAGTTACAGGAATAGGCAGCAGGCTGGCCACCATGCTAACGGAAGCATGGGTGTTGGTGATTCAAAGACAAGACACCCAGTTTCATCTCTCCATGTATCTATTCATTGGCATGCCTGTGATCTCCTGGCTCTGGGTTGCTTATGTCTCCTTGTTCTGCTCTCTGTAGGCTGCCTGACCCCCAGAGGACACACGTGATGTGGGCCACCAGCAAGGTGAGTCTCTGGCTAGCCTGGGTGAGAGGGGGTGGAATCAGTTTCTCCTGTGGAAGCTGGCCATGGCTATCCTGCATCTTCTTGTAGGACTTCGGGATGTCTGGACTCCGCTTTGGCATCCTGTACACAGAAAATGAGCATGTGGCTACTGCTGTGGCCTCCCTCTGTCGCTATCGTGGCCTCAGTGGCCTGGTCCAACACCAGATGGCACAGCTGCTCCGGGACCATGGTGATTTGTCTGGATCTTACAGGAGGAGTGGGGTTGTAATGTGTGTGGGACTTGGGGCTCACGGGTGCCTCCCCTGTGGAGGAGCTGAGGTGATGTCACTTGCTTGCTGTCTGGGTAGCACATCTCCACATCCTCATCTGGAGAATAGGGCTGATAGTGGTGCTAGTCTTGTTGGCCGAGTGTGGCCTGGAATTTGTTTAGAACAATACGTGACATAAAACAGGCTCTTGATGAATGTGAACTCACTGATTAGGCACAGTGCTATGTATCTGTTCTTCTGGTTACTTGGGGGGCTGAAGGAGGAGGATCCTTCCAGTTCAGGAGTTCCAGGCTAGCCTGGGCAACAGCAAGATTCCACCTTCAAAAACGAACTTTCGTTGCCGTTGAACACAGATCAGAAGTTCCTGATGTCAGTATGATGGCGAGCTCTCTGCCTCCGAGATTTGGATCGTTCCCGCCTTCAGCAATGAGTTCAGAGAGCAACGCTGTCCTGTAATTGTTGCTCTTCACTGAGTCTTTCAGATGTTCTTTTGGTCCATCTCATTTCCCTCCCTGGGGCCTTAGGGAGAATTCCTACAGTTCCCTTTGTCTTGCAGGTGTGGAAAAGGAGGATCGGGTACTAATTACCAATCTAATAGCCTAAAAAGTTTTAGAAACAGCAGCGATACCTACTGAATGTTGATAAAGGCAGTGGAAGAGCCAGGACATTTGCTCTTACATTGATGGTGGGGACAGGAGGTGGCTCAGCCACAGTGAAAAACAATTCAGCAATTTCCTCTAAACATACCTATCAAATAACCCAGTGGCGACAGGCCCAAGGAGGAACCGTGATGGTCACACAAAAACCTGCATACATGCTGTTAGCTGTTTTTTTTTTTTTTCATAATCACCCACATCTGCAAACTGCTCCACAGGGGAGTTTATACACAGATGTGTCCCGTCCACACCGTGGAATACTTACACCAATAAAGTCCATGGCAATGTGGATTTCTCCCAAAGACACTGTGCTATTGAGAGAAGCTTAGGGTCGAGACTTTACATACCCTATGAAGCTGGTTTTGGTGACATTTAGTAATGAACAAGACTGTCATGTGTGTGACATATCAGTCATTGGGATAGTCTTTGGGGTTATTTAAATCCTGATTGTGGTAGTACTTTCAAAAGTGTATGAATGTGTTATAATCCATAGAGTGTGTACCCTTCAAAAGAGGTTAATAAATCTATGACGACCAGAGAGGTGAAGTTGCTGAAGGCTTCCTTTCCCCAAGATGCCCCACTGGGATAGGGATTTGATCTGTGTGGATCTAAGTATCACTTTGTACCTGCAGATACCTTTGGCTTGGTTCACATCCTGGGGGACTTTGTACCCTGGGCTCCTGAATGTGGTCTGGGAGCTGGCACTCAGGGCTGTATACCTGGATCAAAGGCACTTTGTGCTGATCACTGAACTCCCAGCCCCTCTGAACCCATGACTCAGGAAGCCAGAAAGAAGAAGGACTCCTGTGGTGTTGGCTGCCATGCCCTTTTGTTTTTCAGTGTTTAGATTAATGCAACGATCCATGGGAGTTTTAGATTCCTGCTTCCCTTCCCTTTAGACTGGATCAGCCAGGTGTACTTGCCAGAAAACCACGCCCGACTCAAGGCTGCCCATACCTATGTCTCAGAGGAGCTAAGAGCCCTGGGGATACCCTTCGTGAGTCGTGGGGCAGGCTTCTTCATCTGGGTTGACTTAAGAAAGGTAAATAGGGTGGAGCTGTGGATGGAGGGGATGTCTGGCAGGGGAAGGCCCATAGGGTCTCCTGCATCCTGAGCTACTTCTGTCCTCCCAGTACCTGCACAGAGGCACCTTTGAGGAGGAGGGGCTGCTCTGGCGCCAGTTTTTGGACAACAAGGTGCTGCTGTCCTGCGGGAAGACCTTTGAGTGCAAAGAACCCGGCTGGTTCCGGGTGGTCTTCTCAGACAAGGAGAACCGGCTCCGCCTGGGTGAGCAGTCTCTTCCCCCAGCCTCCCAACAGCATCCTTCCAGCCACCCCTGCTTCTGACCCGATCAACCCCGTACTGACCACTCCTCGCTTCTTCTCAGGGATGCAAAGGGTGCGGCAGGTGCTTGCAAGGCAACCTCAAGTGGTAGATGAAGCCTCTCCCTGTCACACTCAGGAGCCAAGTACCCAGCCCATGTGAGCAGGCCATTGCCTCACGAGCACCCACTGTCCCTTATGACCTGGACAAGAAAGGCCACGGGAGATTAAATGTGGATTGCCGTTTGTCGACAGGACTTGTCACTTGGCTTTGGCCTTGAAGAGCCGTTTCCTGCCCTCCCTGCTGGCAGTGTGAAGCTGTTTAAACTGATGCTATTCTGGGCTGTTGCTGTCCTCTGTTCAGTGGGACTGGGACCAGCCAGATGCCTGTGCTGTCATTAGTGTACAGGATAGGGAGTCCTGACTGTTCCTAACCACAGCTTCTCTCTAGGAGAAGAGTAAACAAGCAGCTGTTCATTCTTCGTGATGGTGCCTTCATGCCTTTCTTGTTGCCAGGGAAACAAGCCAGAGGAACTGTACACACACACACACACACACACACACACACACACACACACAAGTGATAGCATTCCAAGGTGTATGGGGTGAATTTCATTTGTTCGGGGTTGAGTGCCCAGAACAGACCTCAGCTTGGGATGCAGAGAGCAGAATTCTGTGGTGGGAAAGCAGTGGCTCCTCAGTAAAGCTAAAATGCCCCATCAAGTTCTGAAACACACCTCCACTTACCTAGGAAGAAGGTACCTTCACTGGCTCCCACAGCAGTAGCCTGGCAATGGCTGGAGAGGAGGCCCAGTGGTTAAGAGCACTTGCTGTTCTTCAGAGGACAGGAGTTCAGTTCCCAGAACTCACAGCGGGCAGCTTATGGCACATGTGTGCCTGTGCATGCACACACACGCACATACACACAAATAAACCATAAAAAGGAATCACAAGTGTACCATTCATTTGTCCATTGCTTTCTGCCATTTTCTTGGTTGGTCTGTACATTCCCATTTTTCTATTTTGTGGTTTTCCCTATCATTGGCTTATTTTTCTCCCTTTTCTTAGATTTTTCTGGGTTTCCTCCTGTCTTATGGTTTTTATTGTTGTGAAGAAACCATGAGCTTGGCAACTTTTATAAAGTGAAACATTTAAGTAGGGAGGCTCGCTTACAGTTTCATAAGTTCAGTCCATTATCATGGTGTGCTGTGGGACAATGGCCTTTTATCCTGTCACTTGTATTATTTTAATAAAGCGCTGATTGATCAGTAGGCAGGCAAGAAGTATAGGCGGGGTGACCAGGCAGGAAGTAGTAGAGGTAAGGCAATGAGAACAGGAGAATTCTGGGAAGAGGAAAGAGTAGTCTGCAGTCATCACCCAGCCACAGAGGAAGCAAGATGAAAACACCTCCCTGCTAAAGGTACCAAGCCACGTGGCTAACACAGACAAGAATGATGGGCTAATTTAAGATGTAAGAATTAGTTAATAAGAAGCATGAGCTAATAGGCCAGCCAGTGTTATAATTACTGTAAGCCTCTGTGTGTTTCTTTGGGACTGAATGGCTGTGGGATCGGGCAGGACAGAAACCTCTGTCAACAATAGTGGGGAGCATTGTGCAGGCAGACATGGTGCTGGAGCTAAGAGTGCTACATCTTGCAGGTAACAGGAAGCAAAGGAGACCTCAACACCTGCCTCCACAGTGACACACTTCCTCCAAGAAGGCCATAACTCCTCATAGTGCCACTCCCCCCTTTGGGGGCCATTTTCTTTCAAACCATCACATTCCCTTTCCTGGCCCCTAAAGGCTTATTGCCATATCATAATGCAAAAAAAAAAATACATCCAGTCCAACTTCAAAAGTTGCTATAGTCAATAGTAGTCTCAAACTTGTTTCAAAGTCTCTTCTGAGATGCATGACAATCTCTTAACTTTGATCCCCTTGTAAAAATCAAAATCCAAAAGCATACCATAGTGAGGAAATACTGGACTAAAACGAGAATGAAAACCAACTGGGAAACTCCAAATTCTGCATCTTCATGTCTGCTGTCAAATGCTCTTCAGATCGCCAACTCTGATCAGCTTTGTTGACTGCCACACACACTTCTCTCTCTTGGATTGGTTCCACTCCCTGTTAGCCGGTGCCTTTGGCAGGCATTCTTTGATTCTGGTATTGCTAACATCTTAGGTTCTCCAAGGCAATCCAGGCTTCAACTTCACAGCTTCGTGCAATGGCCTCTCTGCTAGGCCTCCATTCAGGGACACCCCAACACATGCCTGGACTGACCAGCTTTATTCTATAACTCCTATCCTTAACTCTAAAGCCAAAACAATGTGGCCAACGCTGCTGAGTTCTGCTTGCTGGGGCTGGAACATGCCCCCCTCATTCAATAACATCTTCACCAGCTTTCTGTCCTTTACTACCTAAGCGTGGCTGTCCTGAAACTTGCTCGGTAAATCATGCTGCCCTCAAACTCAGAGAACCACCAGCCTCTATCTTCCCAGGGCTGGGATTAGAGGTGTGCCCCACCACACTCTGGCTCTAAGCTTTTTTAGTTCTTTTTCATAAATTGGAAACTTTAGCTGGATGGAATCTTGCCATGTGGTCACCACTCCCTGTACTCTACTTGTTAATCTGTTTATCTCTTTGAGCATAGCATTTAGCTCCGTTCCATTTCCTAGTGCTCTCAAAATTCTCAAAATTTTCATTTTGTCATTTACCCTGATGAATTTGCTCCTTTTAATTATAAATCATCATTAGAATTATCACTGAAAAACAGAGTCTATACTAGGTTGTTTTGAGATATCTTCTGCCAATGGAATTAATCCAAAACCCTTTGCTTTAGCCGCAGGCAGACTCTTTGGACAAGGGCAAAGGGCAGCCACTCTTTTCACCAAAATATCACAAAGGCAATCTCTAGGCAACATACTAAAATTCTTCTCCTCTGAAACGTCTTGAGTGAGCACCCCACAGTTCATTAAATCATACTCCATACCACTGCCTTCCATGCTTTTACTAGTACGGCCCATTAAGCAGCACTTACAGCACCCCACTGCTTTTCTAACCCAAACTCCCAAAGGCCATTTTACTCCAAACAATATCATGGTCAGACTTATCACAGCAATATCCCAGTCCTTGGTACCAACTTCTATCTTAGTGAGGATTTTTATTGCTGAAAAGAGAAATCATGGTCATGGCAACTCTTATAAAGTAACACATTTAATTGGGATGTCTCACTTACCATTTCAGAGGTTCAGTCCATTATCATCATGGGGGCGAGGAGCATGGCATGCAGATACTTTAGAAAGAAAGTTTGAAGAAATAAAAAAAAAAGTTTTACCTAAATGGGGATTACAAATTGCTCCTGAAAAAATACAAAGAGGAGATTCTGTCAATTCCCTAGGCTACAAAATAGGTTTATAGAAAATTAGAACACAAAAGGCACAAATTAGGAGAGACCAATTATGAACTCTTATGACTTTCAAAGATTGTTAGGAGATATTTTCAGTCTAGGACTGGCTGTTGGGATAGCACCTGACCTAATAATTTATTTAAATAAAACCTTAGATGGTGACAAAGACTTGAATAGTTCCAGAGAATTAACAGAGGAAGTGGAAAAAGAATTGATGGTTGTTAAAGAGAAATCAGAGGAGGCACATGTAGATAGACTGAATCCAAATCTTAATTGTATTCTAGTCATATTGCCTTCCAGAAATTCCCCTACATGAATTTTAATGCAGAGGGAAGATCTTACCTTAGAATGGATCTTTTTTTTTTTTTACCACATAAACCAAGTAAAAAATTAAAAACTTATGTGGAAAAAGTCTCTGAATTAATTATAAAAGGAATGTTGAGATGTCATCAACTAGCAGATATAGACCCAGCAGGGATTATATATTTCCTTTTACTGCTGATGAAATAAAAAAAATTATGGGAAGATAATGAACCTTGGCAAAGAGCTTGTGCTAATTTTTTAGGGAGAAATTAATAAGAATTATCCCAAAAGTGATAGAATTAACCTTATAAAGAGAACTACTTGCATTCTTCCCCGAATTGTATGTGATGCACCAATAACTGGAGCCCGTACATTTTATACTGATGCAAAAAAATCAGGAAAGGCAGGTTACAAATTAGAAGATATAAGTAAGGTGGAACAAAACCCTTATAATTCTGTCCAAAAGGCAGAATTATATGCTATTCTCATGGTGCTAAGGGATTTTAAAGAACCTCTTAATATAGTTACTGATTCACAATATGCAGAAAGAGTTGTATTGCATAGTGAAACAGCTGAATTTATACCAGTTGATACAGAATTGACTTCATTATTCATACAGGTTCAAAATATAATGAGGCTTTGTCCCATATACATAACACACATCTGATCCCATACAGGTCTGCCAGGTCCTCTAATACAAGGTAATGCAGAAATTGATCAATTATTGATTGGAAGTGTGCTGAAGGCCTCAGAATTTCCTAAGAAACATCATGTCAATTGCAAAGGTTTAAAGAAGGAGTTTTTTATTACATGGCAATAAGCTAAGGAGATTATAAGGAAATGTCCTATTTGTTCTTTATATAACCAAACACCATTACCTGCAGGTAGTAACACAAATGGTACTGAAAGTAATGAAATCTGGCAGATGAATGTGTTACACTTTACATAATTTGGAAAATTAAAATATGTACACCATACTATTGACACTTATTCAGGTTTTCAATGGGCAACTGCCTTGAGCTCAGAAAAGGCTGATTCAGTAATCACACATTTATTAGAAGTTATGACCATCATGGGTATCCCTGCACAAATAAAGACAGACAATGGTTCAGCATATGTGTCTAAGACAATGAAAGATTTTTTTGCTTATTATAATATAAAGCGTTATTACAGGTATACCAAACAATCCTACATGTCAGGCAGTTATAGAAAGATCAAATCAAACTATAAAGTATATGCTAAACAAACAGAAAAGGATGGAAAATACCCCCAGAAATAGATTGCATAATGCTTTATTAACCTTGAATTTTCTTAATGCCAATGAGACAGGAGCAGTAGTGGAGAGTCATTGGATAATAGAAAAAACTTCTGAATTAAATCAGTCAGTATATTTCAAGAATGTGCTGACCTCACAATGGAAATCAGGAGATTGCTACATTGGGGAAGGAGTTTCACTCTTGTTTTCACAGAAGAAGAAAAGTTATGGATACCATCAAAATTGATTAAGATTCTGTTTGAAAAAGAGAAACCTCTTAAGAAAGAGAAATGATGGCTCATCCACAGAGGTGGTAAGAAAACCTCATAAGGGTTGGGGCAGGGTTCTGTTCTTGTCTTAGCAGGAAAATATTCATCTTCAAAGAGTGGAGAGACCTTGGACATCTATATGCCTAAAAATAAAAAGATGGCTATTTAGAAAGAATCAACAAGCAAAGAGAAATTTGCCTTATGATGCTGTATTATCTGTATGGTAAAATTTGATTATTTGGACACGTATACATCTCTACTTAAAAATAAGAGCTGGCTTTGGAGTTGGACAATGGCTATCCTTCTCTAAATCCAAGCATGCTGTTAAAATAAAAATTCAGAATTTCTGTCTCATGGCAGGAGCCATCTGGTATGGGACAGAAAGAAGATAGATTTTAAGGAAATATTTTTCTTTTCTCTATGCCCATTTAGTTTATATCATATCTTTCGTTGAATATATGTCTATATGAATAATGCTTAAGTTCTCCACAATGAACAGTAGATTTTCCTGCAGTAATCTTTGAAGCTTCCAGGAAGAAGATGGGGCCCACAACAAGACTCCACCTGGTTGATATGATGTCATGATGCTGATAGCACTACTATGAGACCAGTTTTGGGGTACCAGCTGTGGAAATGGTGCACCTTTTCACAACATTCTGGCCAGAACCCCAAATAAGAACTTCAAAACAAACAAGCAAACAAAAATACCCTATCAACTATACAGAGACCATTTGCAATTATACAAAACATTAATCTTGAAACTTCACCATCATTTTACTTTTACCATATCCCATAGGAAAAAAAAAACATTGCTCCCATGACAGCAGGAAGCAGTTCTAGAAAGTGGCATTCCCTCTCTCAACAAAGTTTGTCCTCATGGTTAGAGACACCATTTAGGGGTTGATTATTACGTGCATGGAGTTTGGGGCTGCGGTGGAAATTATGTAGGCCTAGAGAGCTCAAAGAAAGGAAAGATTGAATGGGATAATAGGCAATTTAGTGTGAACTTATTCACACTAATAATAATGATATTAACAATAATAACAATAGTGAGTAATAAAGTGAAAACTTGTGAGCTATTATTTTTGGACAATTACACTGGTATAGTTTCTTGTATATTGATACAAGTTCAAAGTATATTTGTTATTTCTGTTTACAATATTTGTACACCTATGCAAAGTTATTTTGTCAAATTGTATGTTGCATGTTTCTACTTCTGCCTAAGACATTTTGTATATTGAACAATTTTAGGATATATGATCATATTGCATTATATATTTCTACCTTTGATTAACACATTTATACATTGTTTACATTTTGAGGTCATTGTCCTCCTTTACTGCACAGTTGTTTAAAGATTGTTTAATATTGTGATATGAAGTCTTAATCTTTAAGTTATACATGTATTAAGTATTATAGGTCAGTAGTCATTCATGTTTGTTATACTTTTAGTCAGACTAGTTAGGCTCTTTAAATACATAAAGATTGCATTCTGCATTGATAGGTAACTTTCAACCACTTTAATGATCTATAGAACGTGGCATTTAAATAACTTAGGATTCTGTTGACGTGAGACACGATTTCTCCTGGCAGCACCAGTCTGTTCCTGAGAGAGTGTTGAACACTAAAGACACTCCACTTCGAGTTTGTTTTCTTCTTGGCAAACTGCCCATGCCTTGACCACTGACAAAGTGCATGATGTCCAGACTGGACAAGCAGGATACAAGAGAAAAGACTGTCAAATCTTGCCAAGACAGGGTAAGATGGTTTTGAAAAATTTTCCTACCTCTGAAAATGGTATGTCAGTTACTCTAGGCCTTGGCCAAAGTTGGTTGTTTCAACATTGAAAATGAGACTTTGAGTGATTGTTCAGACAACCAATTGTCTCTGTCATCTACTACAGAGTTTGGAAGCTGCTTGATTTTATTTCCTGCCTACTTAGTAATATTATCTCCCTTCTCAGGCCTTTGATTGGGTTGAAGATTAGATAGTTGTAGTTACCATCCTCTAATGATCTAGCCAAACCAATTCCAATACAAGACTTAGACTCCTTAGGATAGAATGTTTATTAAAACATTTAGCGGGGGCTGGAGAGATGGCTCAGCGGTTAAGAACACTGACTGTTCTTCCAGAGGTCCTGAGTTCAATTCCCAGCAACCACATGGTGGCTCACAACCATCTGTAATGAGATCTGGTGCCCTCTTCTGGGGTGCAGGTATGCACACAGACAGAACATTGTATACATAATAAATAAATAAACCAAAAAAAAATGTAAAGCCATTCTTTAAAAAAAAAACATTTAGCATATGTTCCTTGCTTAATATTGTTTATGCTGGTTGTAATTCTAATCTTATATTTGATATCTGTTCATAGTATATATAGTTTTGTGTTAGGTTTGGAACTCTTATTTAAACAAAAGGGGAAGGTGCTGTGGGAGTTCCTTTTGCTCCTTCAGCCAATAGTCTTTAAGATACCAGGCCACTTTGGCATGGTCTCTTATACTATAAATGCAGCTTTAAAGCCTGCACTCTCTTTTGCTTCTGGCTCTCACTTCCAGTTGCTAGACTCTGTTCCTGTTCCTCGTTTGTGCAGAGGACTGTGATCTAGGACAGTGATCTGTGAGTCTCCCCTAGATAAATAACCCTTTATTATATGCAATTCTGAACTAGTGTGGGATTATTTTGTAACTTCTGCCATCAAAACTAAGACACCCTTTGTCTTAGTTACCTTCTTATCGCCGAGATAAAACTTGATGACCAAGGTAACTTATAAAAGAAAGCATTTAATTGTATGTCCAATTTCAGAGGATTAGAGTCCATAATGGCAGAGTGAAGGCATAGCCACGGGAACAGCTGAGAGCTCACATCCTGATCCACAAGCAGGGGGCAGAGAGAAGAGAGCTAACTTGGAAAGCTCTCCTGAATGACATGCCTTTTCTACTAATACAAAATCCTTCCCAAACAGTTCCAGCAACTGGGACCAAGCATTCAAATACATGAGCCTGTGGGGGCCATTCTCACTCACACCAATGCACCATTTGGAGTCCTACCGACCATATGGTAGACAGACTGGCTGCCTCTCAGTCTCTTACTGTCTTTTTCATCTTTTCCTTCTTCTTTGCTCTCTCTGCTACAGTCTGAGTAATTTCCTTCACACTTTATGCAATTTAATAATCTATTCTCTAGCTAGATATAACTTGCCTTATTCTTTGAATTTTATATCTTAGAAAATGTATCTTTTTCCCCAATGTTTTTTAAATTACTGAAACATGGTTCCTTTGTGTGTTATAATGCAGCCATTTCTGTGTCCACAGAGGATTGGTGCACATCCCCCTTGGGAACACTAAAATCTGCAGATGTTCACGTCCTGTATAAAGATAGCATCAGTCTTGTGTATAACTTAGGAGCATCCCTCTGTAGACCCTACTTTGTGTTTTTTTTTTTTGAGATAAGTGTCTTGCTATGGAGTCCTCCCACCTTCAGTTTCTCAATGCTTTAAAAAAAAGATTCTTTATCATTGACAATATGTAGACATACCACTTCATGTCAAGGCCCTGGTTTTATTTATCTCATTTTATATACAGTGGGTACCCACTATATAGCCCAGGCTACCTCTGACTCAAGGGAAACTACACCCATCTACCCTGGGTATAGTTTACATATCATATAGATTACTTATAGTACATGTATAACAAAGAATACTGTGTGTGTGGCTGTCGGTATAAGAAATATAAACTCTAGTGCATCATTTAGCAAATGTTTAGGGAATTACTATTATTAAAGATGTTCAGGGTGTCCATCTGTTTACAAAACTTCTAATAGAACAGACTCTAAGCTGTCATGCTTCTTATCATTTGTGTACCCACAAGTGTAGCTGCACCATTTTGACCATGCTGGGTTGCAGGATGCTTGCTTTCTCTGACTGCTGATTCTTCATACCTGATTTTGATACATACAGGATTTATTCTCGTTCTTGTCATCTGTCCCAGGACAACACCACCCCTGACAGAGTTCACTATATAGCTCAACCTGCCTGCAAACTTACCTCCTGCCTCGGTTTCCTACAGGAGTCAGCCACCACACGGGGTTTGCGAAGTTAGCTATTGCGTGAGCATAGACCTCTCCAATTGCAAGTGTCCTGTTTCCTTTCCAGCCTGAGGCATTATGTTTATATCTTTCTCGGTTACTTTTCACCCTCTGCTTTATGTAAGTTTCCTTGTACGTCTGTCTTATTCCTAGTTAGCTCTTCCATGAACCTAGCACCTTTCAGTCACTCAGTAAACATAGAACACTTGCCATATTCTAGTCACTGTGCAAATTTAAGTCTATAAAAACTCCAAGAGAGGTAAGGACCCCCAAGGCCCGTGGTTAACACTTATGTTACTGGTAGTTTGAGTGTAATTGTTCCACATCATCTCATAAGAAGTGCACTGTTAGGAGGTATGGTTTGATGCAGTGGGTATGGCCGACTTGGAGGAAGTGTGCCACTGTGGAGGTGGGTTTTGAGATTTCCTATGTTCAGGATATTGCCCAGTGTGTTCACCGACTTCCTGTTGCCTGTGAGATGTGAAGATTCTCATCTCCAGCACCACATCTGCCTGCATGCTGCCATGCTCCCCATCATGACGATAATGTACTGTATTTCTGAAACTGTAACCCCAATTAAACGTTTTCTTTGTGAGACTTGCTGTAGTCATGGTGTCTCTTTACAGCAATAGTGACCCTAACTGAGACAATATCTAACACAGTAAATTTTTTTCTTTTTTTAAATTTATTTATTTATTTATTAAAGATTTCTCCCTCCTCCCCGCCACCGCCTCCCATTTCCCTCCACCTCCCCCAATCAAGTCCCCCTCCCTCGTTAGCCCAAAGAACCATCAGGGTTCCCTGCCCTGTGGGAAGTCCAAGGATCACCCACCTCCATCCAGGTCTAGTAAGGTGAGCATCCAAACTGCCTAGGCTCCCACAAAGCCAGTACGTGCAGTAGGATCAAAACCCAGTGCCATTGTTCTTGAGTTCTCAGTAGTCCTCATTGTCCACTATGTTCAGCGAGTCCGGCTTTATCCCATGCTTTTTCAGACCCAGGCCAGCTGGCCTTGGTGAGTTCCTGATAGAACATACCCATTGTCTCAATGTGTGGGTGCACCCCTCATGGTCCTGAGTTCCTTGCTCGTGCTCTCTCTCCTTCTGCTCCTGATTTGGACCTTGGGATTTCAGTCCGGTGCTCCAATGTGGGTCTCTGCCTCTGTCTCCTTTCAACGCCTGATGAAGGTTAATATCCAGGAGGATGCCTATATGTTTTTCTTTGGGTTCACCTTATTTAGCTTCTTTAGGATCACGAATTATAGGCTCAATGTCCTTTATTTATGGCTAGAAACCAATTATGAATGAGTACATTTCATGTTCCTCTTTTTGGGTCTGGCTTACCTCAATCAGGATAGTGTTCTCTATTTCCCGTCCATTTGCATGCAAAATTCAAGAAGTCATTGTTTTTTACTGCTGAGTAGTACTCTAATATGTATATATTCCATACTTTCTTCATCCATTCTTCCATTGAAGGGCATCTAGGTTGTTTCCAGGTTCTGGCTATTACAAACAATGCTTCCATGAACATAGTTGAGCATATACTTTTGTTGTATGATAGGGCATCTCTTGGGTATATTCCTAAGAGTGGTATTGCTGGGTCCAGGGGTAGGTTGATCCCGAATTTCCTGAGAAACCGAAACACTGCTTTCCAAAGTGGTTGCACAAGTTTGCATTCCCACCAGCAATGGATGAGTGTACCCCTTTCTCCACAACCTCTCCAGCAAAGCTATCATTGGTGTTTCTGATTTTAGCCATTCTGACAGGTGTAAGATGGTATCTTAAAGTTGTCTTGATTTGCATTTCCCTGATCACTAAGGAAGTTGAGCATGATCTTAAGTGTCTTTTGGCCATTTGAACTTCTTCTGTGGAGAATTCTCTGTTCAGCTCAGTGCCCCATTTTATAATTGGGTTGATTAGCATTTTACAGTCTAGTTTCTTGAGTTCTTTATATATTTTAGAGATCAGACCTTTGTCAGTTGCGGGGTTGGTGAAGATCTTCTCCCAGTCAGTGGGTTGCCTTTTTGTCTTAGCTTTACAGAAGCTTCTCAGTCTCAGGAGGTCCCATTTATTCAATGTTGTCCTTAATGTCTGTGCTGCTGGGGTTATACGTAGGAAGTGGTCTCCTGTGCCCATGTGTTGTAGAGTACTTCCCACTTTCTCTTCTATCAGGTTCAGTGTGTTTGGACTGATATTGAGGTCTTTAATCCATTTGGACTTGAGTTTTGTGCGTGGTGATAGATATGAATCTATTTTCATTCTTCTACAGATTGACATCCAGTTATGCAAGCACCATTTGTTGAAGATGCTCTCTTTTTTCCATTGTATACTTTTAGCTCCTTTATCGAAAGTCAGGTGTTCATAGGTTTGTGGGCTAAAGTCTGGGTCTTCTATTCGATTCCATTGGTTGACTTCTCTGTTTTTATGCCAATACCAAGCTGTTTTCAATACTGTAGCTCTGTAATAGAGTTTGAAGTCAGGGATAGTAATGCCTCCAGACGATCCTTTATTATATAAGATTGTTTTGGCTATCCTGGGTTTTTTGTTTTTCCATATAAAGTTGATTATTGTCTTCTCCAGGTCTGTAACACAGTAAATTCTAAAGGAGTATGTATAAATCATTTTTAAGAACATGCTTAAAAAATCACACATACAAAGGACATAGATGAGAAAGAAGATAGTCTCCCTGTGCAGCTAGCTACTGCTGACCTGCTTTAAGAAGGAAAGCCTTGGGTTGGAGAGATGAGTTAGCTCCAGGGGATCCAACACCCTCTCCTGCCCTCGGTATTCACTTTCATGCAAATTCTTACACATAGACAAATACATAATAAAAATAAAATCTTAACAGTTATCTTTTAAAAAAAGACATAGCCACTGTTCCAGGAATCTGACTGTGCTAATATTGGCCATTGGCCTTGCTGTCACCCATCCAGTTCTCAAATGGGTGTGTGTATTCTGAGTTCAATAGTGGTGTTTGTGTGCATGTGCGTGCGTGCGTGCGTGCGTGTGTGTGTGGTGTATTTGGAGGAAAGATCCACATTTTGCTAGATGTGGGGAAGAAGAATGTGAACAGAAGGTTCTGTTCCTAGGTTGTTTTTGTTCCAATCTCCCTAGGTCTGTGACAAGGAGCTATTAGTCATAAAACACTGGAGTAACAATGTCCACTAGGTGGCACTAAAGTACAATCAAGACCAAAATGTAGTCACTTCCTATGGCCAGACTGAACTACAGCCAGCAAGGCAAGTCCAGGTAGGATGGTTCAGTTACCATAAGTCACTTTTTGCTATTTAAGATTTGCTTCCTTGTGACAGATGCTACTATGCATGAGACAAAAAGTTGTTGCTAAAATTACTTCCAAAATTGCTGTAATTGCTTCTTGGATTTTTTTCCCAGAAATTTTTTTTTGTTTGTTTGTTTTTCGAGACAGGGTTACTCTGTAGCTTTGGAGCCTGTCCTGGAACTAGCTCTTGTAGACCAGGCTGGCCTCGAACTCCCAGAGATCCGCCTGCCTCTGCCTTCTGAGTGCTGGGATTAAAGGCGTGCGCCACCACCGCCCGGCTCCAGAAAAATATTTTATTTATGCCTGGACACAAGCATCTACTTACACATTTTCTCCTATTTTTCTCTCCCACAAGCACATTTTACTTAAAAGAGAGTTTCTCTTGCTAGAGATCATGGTTTCTTATTAGCTTGTCTTGGATATATTTCCTTGCCGATGGGTGTGTATCCTCAAATTATTCCCTAATTATGTACACTGCTCCCATTGATTGTTACTATTAGAGACAGTGCAATGAATGTTACAAGAAGTGGAGAGACTTTTCTTAGGGTAAATTGTGCCCTGTATGCATAAAATGCTTTGTATGGTTGGGGGTGGTATCACTTATGTAGCCCAGGCTACCTTCGAACTAGTGCCTGATCCTCCTGTTGTACTGGGATTACAGGTAGGAGCCACCATGCCCGATCAAAAATGCTTGCGGGTTTTTTGTTTTGACAATTTTATTTCTGGAACTTGGTGCCTTTGGGGGTCCCTCTGGGCAGGTTTTCGAGCCAGGGCTGGGATGCAAGCCCGCGCTGACTCCTCCCGTCCAGCAGGGGGCGCGGCACGACCTCTCCGCATGCGCAGTGCGCGCCGTGTCAGCCGCCGCGAGCTATAGGCCTGCGCTGCTTTCCCAGCTGGTTCCTGCGGACCTGGAGCTGGCGGCGGCCTCCAGTCTCCACGCGACCACACACGGGCGGCCGTGGCTCACGACCGGCTGCAAGAGCCGGTGACGGAGCGCGGGGCCGAGCGGGAGGCGACCGGTTCCGAGGTGAGCGCGGCGCGGGCCGGCCGGGCCTCAGGGCTGGGCTCGGGGAGCCCGGGGCGCCCTCCCCCGGGCCCGTGCGCCTCGCCGGGACCTCCGTGGGAGTCCTCCCGGGGAGGCTTGCCCCTTGGCTCTCCCGGGCCGGTGCCTTCCGGGGACGCGGTCTCCCAGGACCCCTTGTCTCTGAGCGTGTGCCAGCAGCTCAGGATAGTTGGGAGATGCGTTCCCGATGGTGGGAACAGGATCCGGTTTTGAGAGTCAAATGATGGCTTGGTGTCTTTATTAGGACGTGCCGGTTCAGAAGGGCGCTTTCACTTACTGGTCTGTGGATGTTGTCTCGAGATCGGAACATGTCCATTTCAACTCTGTAAATCGACCAAGTGTTCTAAGTCCTCGAACTGAACTTTGAGTGTTCCGGAGCCCGAGGCTATTACATATATGTATACACACACACTCATGGTAATAAAAGACATAGTTGGTTGTCATCTCAATCCTTTTCCCTGACTTCAGCCTCCTAGTTGCACTAGCCTGTGCGGATGGGTAGTCATTTGAGAACCAGACTGCTGGTTCTGTTGGGGAACCCTGGAGGATCTTAGCCTTGCTGTTGACCTTTCTCTACCACAGGGAGTTCAGAAGTTTGTCGCACAGCGCTTTCAGGAAGGTGAAGTGAGACTGAGTGAACATATGCGTGTAAAGCGCTTCACACAGATGTGTGGAGGAGGGGTCGTTACTTCCTGTGTCCACTGTGATGTGCATCATTAGATATTAGAAACTGTTTTTAGAGGTAGTTAGCCGCACTGGCACTTTAGGTATCCTGTCAGGCAAGGCTGTACATTGTGAGCTAGTGTCTATTCGCCTACTTTGTTTTCAGAAGAGTTAGGGTAAGTCCCAGTGTGGCAGTGGTGGCGGGAGTTCAGCAGGCAGGACATCTCCAAAAAGCCTAAGAGGACAGAAAACTGTGACTTGGTTCGTTGGGCTGAGTGGATTGGCTGTAACCTGCGGCTTGGAAGAAAGGTGGTTCTGGCCAGTGTCAGGTAGGAGCAATTCCAGGTTCTAGTGTCTCACCCTGATGGCAGACAGGTGTCACAGCCATTCCCAGTACCTCCATGCTCCCCTACGTGGTGAATGGCACCAGCATTTTGGTTTTGAGGTGAGGAGTTTGAGGGTTCGAAGGGGAGGAGAGAGCAGGATGACAAGTTCCTGACCAGCTCAAATTAATTAATTAATAATTAAATTAATTATTTTTCTTAATTACTTGTTTTTATTTTATATGTGAGTGTTCTGCTTTGCTTACATATATGCACTTGTACTGTGTGCATGTGTCTGCAGTGCCTGCAGAGGCCAGAAGAAGGCATCAGATCCCCTGGAACTGGAGTTACAGATGGCTGTGAGCCTCCATGTGGATGCTGGTTATTATTATAATCACTGTGTTTCTGGGCCTAGGTCATACTCAGCCAGCTCGCTGCCACTGGGCTGGAGCCCCATTGCCGTTCGCCCCAGTCTCTCTTATTTTGTGTATGTGTTCTGACCCCAGTGCTTGCCACATTCTCAGCTTTATTTCTCAGAGTTGGTGTAGACGCTGGGTATTGTGCTGGCCTGTGAAGGCTTCCGTGAGCCGGGAGGAGTGGGCTGTCGTGCCTCAGCTCCCTGTCAGTCAGATGCTTCTGAGGTGTGTGTTCTGTATGAATCTTCAGGGCTCTTAGCAAAACTACGTTGTTTGCCCAGCTCAGTGATTTAACCAAGTCCAGCGTCACCACTCAGTTTTCCGGCTTCTCACTGGGTTTTCTGAAGTCTTCTCCTGGCAGCCACTTGTGCTCATGTCATTCTTCTCCGTTTGGCAGAGCACAGACCATGCTAGAAGTCTAGAAATGGCCCTAGCAAGCAGCCCTGAGAACATGTCCTGAGACCTACTTGCTCCCCCTCAGACGGCAGCAAGGACCCCTCAGCAGTGTAAAACAAGGCATTGGTAACCCTTGCCCTCTAGCAGAACAGTTGTAGGACTCCTACTGTGGCAGCTTGGGTTGAGAGCTAGCTAGGAGGGTGTCAGCCCCAGCGTGGTGGCTTGGCCTTGAGTGGGTATGGCCTCAGGTAATGGAAGGGTAGTGGCGTTGGCTGCCTCTTGCCATCTGCCTTAGGAGCCTTCATCGCAGATTATAGGTTCTGGGCAGCCAGGTGACAACTCAGGGCACATCGTGGAACACGGGAAGTTCCGTGGCAGTATGTCCTGTAGCTGGTGTGAGGATCATGCTGGAGTTGAACCATCCTCGTGGCAGAGCTTCAGAGGAGGTGAGGGCACAGCCTGCATCTGTGGCCAAGGCTGTGAACAGAGAGACTGGGGACACTAAGAACTTTGCTTCTCGGGATTTCCATGTCCTCAGATCTTGCAGCAGGTCTTTGAGGTAGAGGAAAGCTGCTTTGCCCACCTAGCCCACGCAGAGCTGTCCCTGGGGCAGCTGCTTTGTGCACAATGGTCTATCTGCTTCAGGATCTGCCTCCACCTCTGGTTTGCAGCTTTCCCTAAGTGGGGAGTCTTTCGATGTCTGTGGCCGCAGGACCTGGCTATGCAGACTAACAGCAGCTGGGGGAAGTATGTGTAGTAGCGTGCTATAAAACTGGATATGCAGTGTATGGAGACGGGTGCATTCTCTCATGATCCAGGGAAGTGACCCAGCTGGATAACAGGAGTTGGTCCTAATGTGCTGCTGGACAGGCTTGAAACTTGGATGCAGCCGTAGCCTAAGCCACAGGTTCTCACCCTGGGGTGAGTTCATTGTCCTCAGAGGTATTTGGCAATGTCTGGATATACTCTTGGTGGTTACAGTTAGAGGTCTTGGCTTTTACCAAGTAGAGGCTGATCTGTATAATAGCTTCCCAGTGAGAGAGTTACCTAACTCAAAACGTTAGTGGAAACCATGGTCTACAGTAAATGAGGGGAGGTATCAGGACTTCTGGCCAGAGTGTTGAAGAAACCATTGGAAGTTCAGTTTGGGAAGGCAGATAGCTTAAATAGGTTATTACTCGAGGCCAGAGATAACAGTGTTTGCTTGACCTCTGGTTATAGAATCGCTAGTAATATGGATTGGTCCTCTTGTTACATGGGACGGGCAAAGGGGCTGGCACTCTGGGAATATGGAATTGACCAGAGAGAGGCCGGCATTCTGGTAATATGGAATTGATCAGAGAGAGGCTGGCACTCTGGTAATGTGTAATTGCTAAGAAGTGGCTGGCACTTTTGAGAAGCAAGCTCGGCACTGCCCCCTTGCAGGCTGGGATCGACTTTCATGGTACCAAGGACTGAGTTCTCAAGTTCCTGAGAAAGGTAAAGTCGTGTCAGTGGTCAGGTGGTGTCCGTAGCCACAGACAGCAAGGCAGACATGGTCCATAGTGGATGGCGAGGCAGGGATGGACTCAGCCAGTCTCTCTTGACCCACTGTGCTGTGACAAGGTCATGGTCCTGGAAGCAGTGTAGCTGGGCAGCCAGCTCAGACACTGCCTGGGGTGTGTGTGTGTCCTTTCTTTTTGTTTTGCTGGTATGAGATTATTTCCTTTGTTTTCATGGGTGTAGTTAACTTCCTTGGTTTGGATTTTTCCTTCTAGCATATTCTGTAGGGCTGGATTTATAGATAGATATTGTTTAAATCTATCTGTCACGGAATGTCTTATTTTCTCCATCTATGGTGACTGGAAGTTTTGCTGGTTATAGTAGTCTGGGCTGGCATCTGTGGTCTCAGAGTCTGCAGCACCTCTGTCCAGGCCCTTCTGGCTTTCTGAGTCTCCTTTGAGAAGACGGGTGTAATTCTAATAGGTCTGACTATTTCCTACAGTTGTTTGTTTGTGCTTTTCTGGATTTATTTAGGGGATTCATTCATTTCCTCCTCAAGGACCTCTGTCATCTTCATAGTTGGTTTCAAGGTCAGCTATGTTGGAATGTTCAGGGCTGGCTGCAGTAGGCTAGCTGGGCTCAGGTGGAGATGCATGGCCCTGACTGTTACTGTGTTCTTATGCTTACCTCTAGGCATTTAAGTTTGGGGTGATTATACGTCTAGCTGCTGATTTCTGTTTGTCTTTGTTAGGTAGCTGTTTTATTCTTTGGTTTCTGTTTCCTCTCTGGCTGTGTGTTGCCTGTTTTGCTGGTGTGTTCAAGGGGAATGCTTGCTGGTGCCGGAGACTGGGGAAGGGGAAGCCAGGGTAGATGGTCTGTTACAGTGCTAGGGGTAACCCTGAAAATTGGGACTGGGTAACAGATGGTGGAAGGGTCCAAGGGCAGCCTACCCTGGTCTTCTGGGGGTACAAGGCCTGTGGCTGAACAGGGGGTGTCTTTCTGAGTTGGGGGCTGGGTTGCAGCTATGAGGTGGGGGAGGCCAGGGGAGATGGTCTGTGGGATCCTTAGGAGGCATGGAGAGAAAGAAGGGGAGGCTGCAGCTGGCATTCTGTTGCAGTGCTATAGGTGACCCTGAAAATTGGGTTTGAGGGAACCCAAAATTGGGAGAGTGGAAAAGGTTCAAGGGCAGCCTATTTGGTCTTCTGGCCAAAAAGTGGATTTCATAGTGTGATTGGAAGGCTGGGAAACTATTGTGTGAAAGGAGTTGGTCTAAAATTAGCAAAGGTCTCAAAATGACTATATACAATAAGTTACCTTGGCTCAGTGGTGGATTCTCCAACTCTGTTGTAGACCAACATGGATGAGCTGCTATGATGGGCCATGAGTTTCCCTTGTGTGTTTACCCTGCGGTGTTTGGTAACTACTGATTTAGAATTGAAGAAGACCTAGAGATCTTGTTGGAAAATTTTGTATGTGGGCTGGTGGGGTACAGCATCTGCCTCACCTCTTTCTCTCTGCAAACCCTAGGGGCCACCTAGGGAGGCAGAACTATAGTCCACACTGGGCCTGGGGCCAGTGGGGTGACTGTTAAGGTGTCAGAGAGGTGGTCCTCTGAAACCATATTCCTGCCATGGATGGACTGCTGCATGCTAGTCTGATCCTGGCATGCTGATTCACGTCCCAGAGATAGGGGTGAACTCTTCTGACAATGCCAGTCCCACCCGGACTGGCAGTGATTGCAATTGCAGTGGTCAAGGCTGGAAAGTCTTCCAGTGTGTGCAGTGATGGGTGCTCTACTTAGCAAAAGTGAAGATGACTGATAAGCCCGCTGAGGATCTCTGGGCTTTTCAGTAACTTCCCTCTGCTCACAGTTCCCCTGGCAGATCAGTATAGTAGGCACTCTTTGTAGTTTGGGCCTTCTACATGAACTGGAACATGGCTTGTTGCAATTCCTGGTCAGTCTGTAGCAACCATTCCACTTCAGCCTGTGTCCCACCCATTGCACTGGGCACGAGCTGTGGGAAGTCGGCCTGGTCTGCAGGGCAAGTGTGCCTATCTTAGTCAGGGTTATTATTGCTGCAACGAAACACTGTCACTAGACACAAGGTGGGGAGTAAAGTACAGTTCCATATAACAGTTCATCATCAAACGCCATGAGGGCAGGAACTCATAAACAGGGCAGGAATCTGGAGGCAGGAACCGATACAGAGGCCTTGGATGGGTGCTACTTACTGACTTGCTCCTCATGACTTGCTCCACCCACTTCTACTTCCGTTCTACTTCTAGAACCCAGAACCACCAGCCCAGGGATAGCACAGCACCACTGACAATGGGCTGGGCCCTCCCCATCAATCACTAATTTAGAAAATGACTTACAGCTGGATCTTATGGAGGTATTTTCTCAATTAATCTTCCCTCTTTTCAGATGACGTTTGTGTGTCATAAGACACACATAAGGTGACATAAGACTAGCTTCATACTTTCTTTTTAGCTGAGCACTGAATGGTTTCTTCTCTGTCTCTGCCCTGATACAGATTTTTCTGCTGCTGTGTAACTGATCTCGAAAATGCAGTGGCTTAGAGCGACAAGAGCGTGCAGGCTTTGATGGGGACAGTGTGGGTGTCTAAGGGTACCATCCACGGTTGCTCAAACTCCTGTATGGCAAGAGTTCCCAAGAGGACAGCTGCAGAAACTGAGGTTTCTTGGGACCCAGGCTCAAAGTCTTAGAATGCTCTCTGCAAGTGACAGACCATGGGGACTTGCAGGGAAGGGCCAGGGCTTCTGCTCCTGGGTGGTACAGTGCTGCTGTGTGTATTCATGGGTGGGAGGAGCTGTTGGCATCTGGATATGTTATTTTTTCTCTCCTGCCACTTTACCCCTCCTCCCTTTCCCCCTTACTTTGGTTCTCTGGCTTTGTTGACTTGTATACTTTTCGTTGAAATGGGCTAGCCTTTACTTTCATTATAAGATACCAACATCTTTAGAGTTAAAGATGGAGGCTGTTCTGAGATGCACTGACCCATCTCCACACCCTGCATCCCTTGGCTTCGTCTTCTCCCCGTTTAGGTGGGGTCAGCCTTGTCCCTATCACTGTCTGGTAGAGGCTCAATGATGGCTTATTAGTGAATAAATGAATGAGAACTGATTTTAAAGTTACAGAGCATCATTTTGGTTCAGATAAACTTTCACTTGGGGCAGGTGAATGTTTCAAAATAAATATCTGAAGTTATTTTATTTAGATTTTTCTTCTTTGGTCAGCACCTCCTTCCCAGTGCCCAACATTTCCTCGCTTATGTTTAAAGTAAATATACATAGAGTTGAGATTGGAGGGACGGCTCAGCAGTTAAAAGCACTGGTTGCTCTTCAGGGGACTCATGTTTCCTTCATACACATGGAACACACACAGACATACATGGAAGCTCACAACTGTCTGTAACTCCAGTCCCAGGGGATCCAGTACCCCTTTCTTGCCTCCATGGGCACCAGGCACACACATGGTGCACAGACATATGTACAGACAATGGATAAATTTAAAAGATAAATATATATAGGGCATAGCTATAATTTTATATTGTGTATTGACATTATATATTTATAGCATTAAATACTAAATAAATTATCCTATATATGGAAATACATATTTGCATATATTAGCAGTGTCAGAAGCCCTTGCCATTTTGACACAGCATGTAAAGGAAACAGGCAAGTATATTAGAGCTGGGTCTGGTGCCCTGTGCTTATAATCACGGTCTTTGGGACATGGAGGCAGGAGGATCAGGGCTTTAAGGCCATCCTTGGCTACATAGCCAGTTCAGGGCCAGCCTGAGCTTTGTGAGACCTTGTTTTGGGGAAAAAAATAGAGACATTAAATAAATGTATTAAAAGTTGAACAACTCAGTCCTTTCAGGGTGTTGCTTGCCATCCTAAACATGTGCTTTTCCCTGTGTTTGTCTTTGATGACCAGGCGTGTGAGGAAGAGGTTATCTGTGCCATTATGTGTGCATCAGTCAAGTATAATATTCGGGGTCCCGCCCTCATCCCAAGAATGAAGACCAAGCACAGGTTCTACTATGTCACCCTCTTCTCCATTGTCCTCCTGGGCCTTATCGCCACAGGCGTGTTCCAGTTCTGGCCCCACTCCATCGAGTCCTCCAGTGACGGGGGTGTGGAGAAACGCAGCATCCGGGAAGTGCCGGTGGTCAGGCTGCCGGCTGCCAGCCCCATCCCCGAGCGGGGGGATCTCAGCTGTAGGATGCACACGTGTTTCGATGTCTACCGCTGTGGCTTCAACCCGAAGAACAAGATCAAGGTGTACATCTATCCCCTGAAAAAGTACGTGGATGATGCAGGTGTGCCAGTGAGCAGCACCATCTCCCGGGAGTACAATGAACTGTTAACGGCTATCGCAGACAGTGACTACTACACTGATGACATCAGCCGCGCCTGTCTGTTTGTCCCCTCCATCGATGTGCTGAACCAGAACCCCCTTCGCATCAAGGAGACGGCACAGGCCCTGGCCCAGCTTTCCAGGTATCTGACGCCTCGCCCCCAGAGCCCAAGGGAATATGTCTCCCATTGGCTTGTCCCCAGATGTTTCAGCTGACAGATGTGTGAGTGACTCAAGTGTAGCAGGAGGTCTGTGCTGTGAGTGCCAGCCTGGGGCTGTCATCCTGCTGCTGTGGTGGCCTGTGGCTTCCTGGGGTTTAGAACTAAGGGAGGCTCTTCTCCTATACCTCTTGTAGATTAAAATGCATAGCCGCAGGGCATTCCTGTACTGTGAACAGCTTGAAAGGCAGCTCAGCAAAAGGGATGTAAGATTTATTCCATACTCTGCCTCCAAGAGGTAACCACTGTTATTGTTTCAATGTTTTTTCTTTTGTATGAAATTGCTATGTGTGTATAATTATAAACATTTTTTGGCCAGGAATGGCATCATGTGATCATACTCCAAAGGAGCTTTATTTCTCATAATACATTCTGAATATCTTTCCAAATAGTTTTTAAAGACATTTATTGTACAATAGTACTTGAGTGCTCTATTTGCTTTCTGTCAGAAGAGGACATCAGATCCCTCTAGAGATGGTTGTGAGCCACCATGTGGTTGCTGGGAATTGAGCTCAGAGCCTCTGGAAGAGCAGCCAGTGCTCTTAACCACTGTGCCATCTCTCCATCCCCTTTTTAACAGTGTGTGTGTGCGCTCACACGCAAACACTCAGATACATACACACACAATGTCTGTGTAAAGGCCAGAGATTGGTGTTGGGTGTCTTTATCACTCTCCACCTTATCTCTTTTGAGAAAGGTCTCTCACTGAATCTGGAGCTGGCCCATTTGACTACATAGCTGGTCAGTGAGCCAGGGATCCTCCTGCCTCTGCCTCCCCTGCAGTGGGGTTACAGGCACGCTCCTCTGCACCTGACTTCTCTATGGGTGCTGAGAATCGGACTCAGGTCCTCATACTTGTACAGCAAACACTGTACTGAGTGAGTCATCTTTCTGGCCCTTCACATCCTTTTTAGTATAATTTTGAAGGTTGTGTACCATTCCATTGTATGGATATTCTGTAATATATTTAATCAGCCACCTATAGTCTGTTTACTTTTGTTTCTTTTAGATTTTTATTTATTTAAATGTGTATAATGTTCTGCCTGCATGTGTATCTGTACCACGTGTATTCCTGGTGTCCTCACAGGCCGGAGGAGAGCATTGAATCCCCTGGAACTGGAGTTATAGAAGGTTGTGAGCCATCATGTGAGTGCTAGGATTAGAACCTGGGTCCTCTGGAAGAGCAACCAATGTTCTTAGCCACTGAACCATCCCTCCAGCCCTACTTTTGCTTCTTGGGCATTTAGGTGGGTTTCAGGTTTTTGGTTTTTTTTTTTATGTTAAATGATCAGAAATGGTGGTGTAGCAGATGAGCTGGGAGTATACATCTTTCTTATTTTTTAGCCTGTTGTCCCTTTGGGTTTTCAGAAGTTTCTTTGCACCTGCGAGGCCTTGCTGTTGTGGCTGCTTACACCTGTGTCCCAGCAGGTGGCGCTGTTGCAGGCTTGGGCTGTTTGCACATGTGCTCCAGAGTCATGCACTCATTTCTTCCTGGTTGAAGTGTGGATTCTCTTAGTTGTTTGCTTTCTCCATAGGTGGGATCGAGGAACAAATCACCTGCTGTTCAACATGTTGCCTGGAGGTCCCCCAGATTACAACACTGCCCTGGATGTCCCCAGAGACAGGTGAGCATTTGGGAGGCTGTCCCATGATGGATTTCTGAGGATTAGATAAGTTAAATTGGAATCATTTATATCCATGAAATTAGATTCCTAGGTACAGGTGTGGTGGCATGCACCTTTAAGCCCGGCACTTGTGAGGCAGAGGCAGGTAGATCTGCAAGTTTGAGGCTTCTTCCAGGACAGCAGGGCTACACAGGGAAAAAGCTGTATACAATCAATCAATAAATAAGAAAGGAATTAGGTTCCTGAACCTGCTGGGATATATTTTATGATCACAATTGTTTATTAAACTAGAAAATTCTCAGGGGCATTTCCGTCAAGCCAGAAACGAGGAAGCTGTTTAAACCTGTGGGCACACTGGAGCTGAGGTCGTGGACAGCTCTAAGAACTATCTTGCTTTCCTAGTCTGAGCTAGCGTTAGTTTCAGGTGTAGTATCCAGCCCAGTTAGGTTCAGGATAATGGTGTCCGTCCATGCTTTCTGAATTGGGGCTCATTTGCCAAAAGTGGTTCTGTAGCTTCTGAGGAGAGAGGAGTGGATGTGTAAAGGTACCCGAAGCCTGTATCGTGAGGGCAGGCAAGGTGCTCATGGCATCATTGCCGGTGATTTGATCAGCCAGTTCCTTCTCCCCATTTTCTTCCCACCTCACCTCTCCTTTGTTCCCTCCTTTCTGGCAAAGCTGCCCAAATAGGCAGAAGCGGGGAGAGGTGGCCGGTGCTCTTGACTGTGGGAGCACTCGTGACATTCCCCTGCCCTCTCATGTTAGTATCCCTGTTACTCACTTTAGCCTGCGGCTCCTGAAAGTTCCAGGATGAGGTGCTGGGTTTATCCCTTCTGTTAGTGTTTGGTTCACAGCTCTGAGGAAAACAGAGCTACTACTCAGGACAGTGTTCAGGTTGCAGGTGTCTACAGGAGTGTGGGCAGATTCATTTATCCCAGTCTCGTTACATGGTGCGGAATCTGGGATCAGTGTTGCCGACAGAGGTCTCTTCCTGAGACCAGCTGTGTTCCCAGAGGCTAACATTGTCATCCGTGGAAATATACACTGTGTCATGTGTCTGCCCAGATGGCTGATCTCAACATTCTGTGCTTCAAGTGGCTATCTGAAGTCAGTTTTGAGGTTTTGTCTGGTAATAGGATGATTACTAGACGCATAATAATGTAGAGAGCCCCGTGGACAACAGGGGCAGTGTAACCACACAGGGATAGAGAGCCCCGTGAACAACAGGGGGCAGTATGGCTGCCACTGTGTCCAATGGGACACTTCACTTTTTTTTGGCATCTTGCTTATGCTCTGCATGTGTGACTGATTTTTCTCTTTAATCAAGTGTTAAATGTGGGAAGGTTCCAAGTGGGCAGGAGAATGTTGGGGTTTTAGTAGTTGATGCCTGGGTGTTAGGACTAGAAGGTAAAATTGTTTTCATCAGCATGTAGTTGGCTCTGTCTTGGCTGCAGTACTTTTCACTTTGATGCCTTGGTAGCTTCTGTGTGGGAGGAGTCATAGGCTTGTTTTTAAGTCTTTGTCCTCTGTCCTTGCCTGTGTGTTTGGAAAAGTGGAGGATAGCATCAGATGTAGCTGTTCTGTAACTAGAAGGCAGGTGTGCTGGATTAGATCCTTGAAGTCTGAACTCATGAATGTGCTTGCTTATATGATATTTTGTTTTGTTTTTCTGTGTATCCCTGGCTCTCCTGGAACTCACTCTGTAGACCAGGCTGGCCTTGAACTCACAAAGATTCACCTGTCTCCGTCTCCCTAGTGCTGGGATTAAAGGCGTGCATCACCATTGCCTGTCTGCTTATATGGTATCTTGCTGAAAGAAGTGCAAGGATTTGAAATGAATTAGAATCCAGGGCCTTCAGCATGCTAAGCAAGCACTCTACCACTGAGCTGTAGTCCAAACTCCAAACATACCATTTATGCTGCTTAAATGTTTTCTGTTTCTCTTAGAACTTTTAGGAACAGTACACATAACGCAAAGGTACTTTACACGAGAGTTGAACCACATGGGGTTGTCTTCAGCCTGTCCTTGCACGGACACCAAGCAGAATGTGAAGCAGCTAGTCACATCCTCAGTGAAGAACAGAGAGACAATGGCGCATGCTCACTCTGCTCTTGTACAGTCTACACCCCCACGCAGGGAATAATAGTGGCTCCTACTTGGTGTCTGGGTCTTCCCAAATAAATAGGATAGTTAAGATAACCTCTTCTTCCCCCAGACATGTCCACATGCCAATCTAGAAAATTCCTCATTAAAAATCTTTTCTAGGTGATTCTACATTGTGCCAAATTGACAAGTAAAACTGTCACAACTGTTCTGTTTTTCTAGTCCTTTGCCCCCACCCCCCGAGTTTATACACACACAGCACAACACATATGCATGCACACACATATACACTCACGCAGGCACACACACATGCACCCCACACACACATTAAGTTTAACTTTAGTGGGAGCATATTAGACCTCTTTAATGCTTAACTAATGTTTATTTTCTTAGGTATATTCTAGAATATTACTACCTTGGATTTTCATTAGCCTTTTTTTGAATTTGTCTTGTACATATTTCTGCTGTGGTGTGGGTGTATATATTCATTTATTTGAACTTGTTAGGGAAACTTTAATCCTACACAAGAGAAGAGGGTTATAGCATAGTGAACTCTGTACCCCCACTGTCAGCCTCCTGGCCAGTCTTGGTCCATCTATTCTGAATGGCCTCCTTCCCCAATTATCTAGAAGCAAATTCCAGACCTCATCCCATTCCCTGTGCAGACATTCCTGTGTAGTTCTCTATATTAACTATAACACTAGTATCATACCTAAAATATCAACAGTACTTAGAAAAATGTTTATATTTAGTGTATTTGTATGTGCCTGCATGAGTTTGTGTGCACCTCATGTGTGTAGGTTCCCTTGGAGGCCAGAGGGTGTGGGATCCCTTGGAACTGGAGTTACTGGCAGTTGTGGATACTGGGCCGCGAGCCCTGGTCTGCTGTAAGAGCAGTAAGCACTCCTAACTACAGAGTCATCTCTCCAGCCATATAGTATTTGGTGGTGGTTTTGAGACGCCCCCTCTCTCTTTGATACAGACTAGCCTCAGACTCAAAATCTGCAGCTGCAGGTTTCTTAACTGAGATTGCAGGCATGCACAGACATGCTCTGTTCAACAATATTTCTTTTCAATTGTTGCTTAAACAAAGCAGACAAACAGTTTTTGAGATAGTATCACTAAGGAGACCAGGCTGGCTTCGAACTCACTGAGATCCATCAGTCTCTGCCTCTCTGGTGCTGGAATTAAAGGCATGTGCCATGCCACCACCTGCTCAACAATACTTGTTTAAATAAATTGATAAACTGCTAGGCACCTGTGTTTGGCACTGTGAGTGCTCAGCAGTAGGAGGCCATCTGTAGCTGCTTGTGTGGATGGGAGTCAGGAGGGTGGTGGGAGCAAGGCTCAGCATGGGGGACAGAGGAGGAATATCTGGTTAGCCCCTGGGGACCTTCCCTTTGACCCCTTGGCCTGCCATGGGCAGGATCATTAACTCAGACTTCTTGACCTAAAGCTTTTGATTCCATCTCTTGTGGAACTCGCTCCAGCTTGAGGATCTGTGATGGGAAAACAGAAACCCTCTCTGCAGTCCGTGTGAAACGTGTCCTGTGAAGTGAGGGCAGGTGGTGCTCTGTCTGTTCCAGCGCCAGGGGAGCTGGGCTGAAGAGGCTGGGCTTTACAGGGGAGGATCCTCGGGACATTTGGACCTCCTGTCATCCCGGTTCTTTCTGAGATCACAGTCAGAGATGGCCTCTGTGTGTGTGTGTGTGTGTTTACACTTCTCTGCTGTATCTGCACACCTGCCCCACGTCTCTGCATCGTAATAATGTGTTTGGGACCACAGGACAGAATAACAGAATAATAATGAAGGTTGATGTGAGAAAGGACGCATGCTCCGCATCGCTGCTCCCTGCAAGTGGACAGTAACAGCCTAGTCACCCACAATGCTGACTTACTGTACTGTCTGGTGCCTGTCTAGTGCCCACGTCTGTTTCTCTGCACAGCGGTCCTGGGGCCTGCAGGGTCTGCTTGCTGTCACAGCCACGGAACCCATCCAAGTTTATGTTGGATGGATGCAGTATTGCAGGGTGATCAGGAAAACACCGGAGTGTGTGTTGGTACTGAGGATGTCATCATCTTAGAAGCAGACAGGAGGCTGGAGAGGTTCCAAGTCTGCTTGCTACTCCACTTGACAGTTCTTGGTTTCAGAGTACTTAAGCAAACAGAATGGGGTTTCCAGGGGTGGTTTGAACACTTCTGAACGTAGGCTGGCCACATTAGAAGGGAATATAAGTTGTGCAGAGGGGATTGGTAACAATTAGTATTGAAAAGAAAACGTGGTTTTCTTAGTTCAGACATTGTGCTCAAACTCCAAGGTGTGTGCCACTAGCAAAATCGCCCCAGAAAGTGCTTTTGATGACTTGGGGCCCTGGGACAGAAGCACAGCTGAGGCTGGTGTGACCCACACCTGCTCCTCTGTCTGATGAAGTGTCATCGTGGCACTTGCTGGATCCAGTTAAAACAATGTGGTTGGTATTTTCTAATTAGGGCGGAGGCATGGTGGTGCCCACAGACGCCAAGAGAGGCTCTAGTGCACAACCCATCTGTTTCCCAATTAGGGGATGGTTAATAAGACCAGGCAGGGACAGTGGCAGCTGGTGGAGGCTGTGTGAGTAACACAGCCCTGGTATGGCAGAAGGAGAGCTGTTTGGTCCAGGGACTGGAGAGTCTGGACTGAGGTACTGTGAGATGTGGTACCTGCTGGCTACCATTGCTTTTCTTGTCTGTAGTCTTGAGGGATTCCAGGAGGAGGTGAGAAATGGTTGCCCAATCTTCCTATAGACCTTCTGCTACCCCTGATGCTGTGGATGTGTTGATAATAAAGTGGGGACTGGAGAGCTGGCTCAGTGGTTAAGAGGACTGGCTGCTCTTCCAGAGGATCTGGATTTGATTGCCAGCACCCACATAGCTGCTCATAACTGTCTATATAACTCTAATTTGAGGAGAGCCCATACCATCTTCTGGCCTCCATAGGCACACATGCAGGCAAAATACTCATACACATTAAAAAAAATAATAAAATAAAATTTTTTAAAAGGATAAGGATTTCCAGGGAGGTGAGCAGGGTCCAAAGGAGGCAGCACAGGGCTGACAGGGTAGCTCAGTAGTAAGGGAGGCTTCCACCAAGTGTAAAGACTGAATTCTGTCCTGGAACACACATGGTGAATGGAGAGCACAGACTCACAACTTGTACCCTCACCTCTACACATGTACTGTGGTAAATGCACACGTGCACACACATCTATACAACATACACCAGAAAATAAAAGTGTAGTTGAATTTTTTGGAAGTAAGGAAAGATTTTAGGCAGTGGAGGAGGGCTCTTGTTAGTTGATGGAAAGCAGCTGACGCCTGGGTGGGGCATTGTGAGTTAGGGTTGGGTCAGTGCTTCTCAAGCACAGGGTCTCCTACATTATCTGTCGTGTTTATTAATCCTCAGTCCTTGCCCTCCCTTCCCATGGTGTTTATCACGAAGACCTTTTTTTCTCAATGTTTACCAAACTCATTTCTCTGCAGGGCACTGTTGGCTGGTGGCGGCTTTTCTACCTGGACTTACCGGCAGGGCTATGATGTCAGCATTCCTGTCTTCAGCCCACTGTCAACTGAAGTGGTTCTCCCAGAGAAAGCTCCAGGGTAAGGTGCATCCCTGCCCCCTCAACCCTCCCCCCCCAGCATGCACCATACACAGCAAATTAGCAAGTCTGTCATGTGAGAACTGTCCCTTGGATCTATCTGGTCCCTCTCCCCTGGATCTGCCTGTACCAGCCCACTGCCATCTCCCTTGGGATAAGTGACTTCCTGCTTTGTGAACCCGACTCTGGTATCCCTACTATCCAGCTTGGTCTTGCCCTTCCAGTGCCTGCCAGATAAAGCCATACTTTCCTGAATGCCTGTCCCAGCTGTCTGGTGTCTGGCCACAGTCTTTCTTGCAGGTCCTCTCTCGAAGTGCATACCCTTCAGTTTTTTTACAACAGGTTTTGTTCTTCCTGTTATTCTCTAAACTCTTATCTGTGAGTGTGTGTTGTGTACACGTGTATGTTGTGCACGTGTATGTGTGTTGTGTGTGCATGTGTGTATCTGTGGGGTGGGGTGTGTGTTGTGTGCATGTGTGTGTGTGTGTGTGTGTGTGTGTGTGTGTAGGCAAAGATGACCCTCAGGTATCTGTTCTCGATTGCTCTCCACTTTTTGTTTTTTAAGGCAGGGTTTCTCATTGAACCAGAGCTCATCAATATGGCGAGGCTGATTAGTCAATGAGCTTCAAATTCTTCCTGTCTCTATCCCTCAGTTCCTCCCACCTCCCAGCCCACCACCCTGGCTGTACTCCAGACATGTGCTCCTTGTCTGGCTTTCTTTGGTGTCCCTGGGGATCTGAACTCAGGTCGTGAAGCTTGTATAGCAGGGAGTGTACGAGCCAGCCAAGCCATCTCCTGAGCCCTGCCCAACACTCTTTCTCCTTAGCTCTATCAGTCTAAGCCCTGCTCATCCTGTAGGTTTCAGCTTGAAACTGCTTAGTTGGGGAAGGGTGGGCCACAGTTTCTTTTCCCTGGACCAGACCCCCTGTATTCTGTTCCCACTGCAGGCTTCCCTTCCCTAGGGTGGTGCTTGGGCAGTGGCACAACTCTTGGCAAGCCTGTCCTGTTTGGTCTTTGGATTTTGTCAGTGCGATGGAGTACAGGCCAGGTCTGCTCTTTAACCACCGTAGTGGGCTTGACATTTAGTTGGCTCATATTTTCGTATGTGGCATAAGGGGAAAGGTCTGGTTGCATGTACATAACCCATTCTTTCCTGGAGACTGTTTAGAAGTTGTTTCCTGGTGGGAGCTCTGCGAGTTTTAAACAGACATGATGATGACGGGGGTATCCTTTGCTTGCATGGGTGAAATGACAGCACACAGAATGTCCTATCAGGTGTCACTTGGGACCAGCCCACAGTTTGATAGAAATGAGTCTCAAGGCACTAGTTCACTCAGAGAACATTAGGCCCATTCTCTGAGCATACAAGACTCAGAAGTCTGTGTGGACTCTGACAAGCCCGTGTACACTCACTCCCCAGGAGAAGACAGCACCTTCCTGCATGTTTCATTCCGTGGCCTGGAGCCAACCAAGCTCTGAAGTATCTACAGCATTTCTTTAGCAAATGTTTAGACACGATGCCAAGCCCTGTTCAGCTCCATGTGCTTTCCCTTAGCCCTCTGCACGGCAAAGCAAGGCTGCGTGGTCTGTGCACAGCAGCACAGGGTCATCCTGGGGGCTCCCAGGTGTGACTTCATTGCCTTTAAGTTGATAGTAACTCACAAACTGCAAACCAGTGTTTAAAGTATAAAATCCTGGGGCAGGGAGGTTGTAGCTTATTCAGGATTGTGTAGTTCTCATCAATGCTGCTGTCTAAATAGAACATTTTATCACTCTCCAAATACAGTCAGCAGCAGCCAGTTGTCACCTCTGCTCAGGGCAGCATCTGCTAGCCTCTTTCCCGTCTCTGGCTCTTCTCTGGACACTTTATGCTGGTGTGATCAGGCTTGTGTCCATCCTCCTCTACTGAGTGTGTTTTCACACTTTCCTCAAGCTGTAGCATGGAGCAGACACTTACTTCTCCCCTTGCTGGCTGTTTCTTGTGTGTCCGCACCATGTTTGGTTCACCCAGTCATCAATGGATGGCAATCACGATTATTTCTAATATTTAGCTGTATTGAACATGCTGCTGTGAGCCTTCAAGTGCAGGCTTTTGTGGAAGCCTGTCTTTTCAGTTCCCTTGGCTTCCTATCGAGGAGTGGCATTGTTGAGCCATAGAGTAATTCTCTTGTAGAGGAAACACCAGACCTGCTCCCAAAGACTACAACACTGTGTGCACTGGCCAGCCAGTGCTGTATAAAGTTTCCAGTCCTCCTTGTCTTCATGGCACGTCATTACCTGTGCTTTCCATTGCGGCCATCCTAGGGCATGTGGGGCATTGTCTCACTGTTGCTTTCCTTTGCGTTTCCCTGGTGATCCCTCCCCTTGCATAGATTTTCCTTGTGCTTATAGCCACTTACACGACTTCTTTGGATAAATGCCTGTTCATATTATTTGCTCATTTTAAATTGAATTGCTGCCTATTGTAGAATTTTAACAATTTTTATGTAGTTCAGGCATGGGGCCTCACTGGGTATGTGATTTGCAAATATTCTCTCCTCTTCTGTAGGCTGCTTTTCCACTTTCTTGATAGTGACCTTTGAGGTACAAAAGGTTCTACTTTTAATGAAGTCTAATTTCTCTCTCTCTCTCTCTTGGGTTGGGGAGCAGCATTTGTGTGTGTGTCTTAGTATTTGAGACAGTGTTGAGACAGGGTCTTGCGTCGAATCTGGAGCTCACCAGTTCGTGGAGACTGGCTGGCCCGTGAGCCTCTAGAATTTCAGTGTCTTGTGTGCTAGGTGTGGAGCTCAGGTCCCCATGCTCTCACAGCAAGCCTTTCCTGTCTGGATGGATCCCAGCCCCCAGTTTATCGGATTTTTGTTTAGATTGCTTGTACTTTTGGTGAAAATGTCAATATTAAAAAGAGAGATCATTGCTGAATCAAGCTTATGCTAGATTTACACGAATGTTCGCTTTGAAGAGTTTTGAGTGTTCTGTGTGAGGTAGGGGCCACATCTGTTCTCCTCCTGCTTGTACATAGCCAGTTGTCTCAGCCCCACTTCTGTATTCTGAGTCCTGTTGAGCTTCACTGGCCAAAAGAGACTGGTTTATGTTTTGATTCTGCCCCCATCGTCATCATGTGTCTGTCCTTGTGGAAGGAAGTCCCTCACTGGCTCAGTTACTGTAGCTTTGTGAAACATTTTGATGTAAGTAAATTGAGTTCTCCAACTTTGTGACATTTTCAAGGTTTCCCTGGCTACTCAAAGCCCTTACGTTTTCTTACTTTTGATAACAGCACAACTTAACTAAATATAATTTACAACACTGGGTCTGGAGAGATGTCAGTGCTGAAGAGTGCACACCGTTTTTGCGGAGGACCTGCGTTTCCTCTCAGCACCCACATTGGACAGCTCACTACTGATTCTAACTCCACCTGCAAGGGCCAGGTGCCTCTTCTAACCCCAACGGGCACTTGCATCTCTGTCTCATACAAATGCACGATCCACAGTTTTCCCAAAAGTTATTAGGAAAAATTCCAAGTGGTAGTGAAGCTTAAAAATCTTGTCTGTACCTGTTGGTGTCGCTCAGCTCTGAGTGCTTGTCGGGTGCAGGCATAACTTTGGGCCTGGTTCCTAGCACCCCACATCCTGAGCACAGAGAACATAATGGTATTCAGTGTTCCCATGTGCGGCTCTTACGTATGCTTCTGTGACTTGTGTTTAAGGCTGCCTTTCTTTATCTCATGAAATACAGACTTACACATTTCCTGTGGCTCTGAGTAGGACAGACTGATTTGTAAAGCATAAAGACTTAGCTATTATCATAATTTAAGGGCTGGGGTGTTCAGGACAAGCAGCTCTGCTTGCAAGGCCTTGCTGGGGAGTACTCTGCAGGGCACCCAGGTGGTGCTGGGCATCACATGGTGAGATAGACTTTCCTATCCAGACCTTATTCTACAGAAGGAAGCCCCCTGGGTTAGAGCTCCCCCTCGTGGCCTCTTTTCATTGTAAGCACCTTCCAGAGATCTCGCCTCTGGAAGCACAGTTGATGACGTTTCTACCTTCTTTGATTTTCACAGTGGGAATTAAATTTCATCATGAATTTTGTTAGGATTTTTTAAAATGTACCAGGAATTTTTAAAAATGAATATTCATTACTAAATACGAACAAAATAAAATTATTCTTATGTTAATTTTTTGTTGTCAAAATGAAAATATTAAAGAAATTCTTTGCTTTTTTTTCTCTTTTAGAGTTTGGGATTGAACCCAAGGCCTTGTGTGTGCTAGAAAAATTCTTCACAGACCTACACCACATTCCTAGTCCCTGTTATTTTATTTTCCCTTCTTTTTTTTTTGAGGCAGTCTCACTATGTAGTCCAGGCTAGCCTTAAATTTGTAATCTTGTCTTTGCCTCACCTGCTGGAGTTACAGGTGTGGGCCTCCACACACACTTCAGAGATGGTTCTTTTAAGAGAGGCTCTTGTTCTGTAGTTCAGACTGGCCTGGAACTCACTTTGTAGACCAAAAGAGCCTTGAACCTGTGGCAGTTCTTTCAGCTCTGCCTCCCAAGCGCTAGGATTACAGGCACTTGTGTGATCCCCAGATCTTTGCAAACAATTCTCACAGAGAATTTAGAGGCTAGGGAAACTGTTCCGCAGCTGTCTCAAGGCTTGTTGGTTCCTGTGGGGCAAGCCAGTTTGTCCTGTATCCAGGATCTTCAGTTTGGCACATTGATGTAGCTAGCATAAGATAGGCTGGCCCTGCCTGCACCAACTGTCCTGTTTGCACGCTTTGGGCACAGTGAACCTCTCTTACCAGTTCTGTGGGTGATGGGAACTGTCCCCCATCCAAGTTCCTGACAGGATAGCGGCAGACCTGCCATGCTAACCCGTCTTCACAGGACAGCCACAACGGGGAGTGATCGCCCCAGACGTCATCAAGGCTGCGGCCCAGAAATGTGAGAAGCCTGGGCCCAGACGTGAGCACGCGAGGACTGCTGGGCACCCATGGGCCTGTCTGTGTGGTGCAGTTTTCCTAAACTGTGATCTACCTCGTGTCCTAGTGGTTTAGGACTGTCATTCCCGCGAGATTTAATCCAGGGGTAAAAGCACTGAAGCCCAAAGGTGGGCAAGCACTAAGTGCAGAGACCACCTTCAGATGATTGACTTCAGAGACTTAAATTGCGTTGTCTGTGGTATTTTCCTAGACATGGTCTTTCTGGTTTTTATGTATGACTACATGGAATTTGAGATCACTTGAGGCTGCAATTAGTTTTAAAATTATGTGGTTCAGTAGCCTGTGAGAGACTCCACTGTCTTCATAGCACCCAAAAGCCAAGTGCTCGTGGGACAGGACCCTTTCTCCCTGGCCACCTTGAAGCTGTACCTTACAATGGAATGTTATTTTTATAAAAGACACTCCTCTTCTGCCCTCCAAAGACTAAAGGTGAAGACAGGCTTTGGCCTCCTCAGCCTCTCAGGGCCCCAGGGAAGACAGGGAGGGGTCCTGCCCTCTGTGAGAGGTGTTTCTCAGGGAATTCCCACGTCTTCTAAGGGCTACTCGGCATAGCAATGCTGTTTTTCATTTTTATTTTAAAGCCCTCCCAGTGCTTTTTCAATGGGAAGCTCAAAGTTGTTGCTATTGATAGCTGCTTCTCACAGCTTCTCACAGCCGTGGTGGGCCTCGCTGGAATTCTTATCATTTTCCTTCTAAGAGGAGCTAAATCTGGAGTTTACAGCCTTGTTTTTGAGGGCGACATCACGTTCTCAGCACGATTTGACTTCAGCTTTGAGACCAGTGGGGCTGGGAGGAAACATGAGTCACAGCTCACTTGAGCCCTCAGAAGAAAAAACAAATCTACCTGAAACTTTCACTTGGTTAAAACTAAACTGGGCTTAGTTTTAACCAAGTGAAAACTAAGGAGAGTTTGTCAGCTCTCCGATGGGTCAAAGAGAGCCAGTATGCAGGCAGGGGAGCCTGTTTAGAATCCTGTTTACATCTGCACACTTGTACTGGGCAGGACCGGGGGCATAGACGCAGTGTGTGGAGCTCTCAAACAGTGAAGCAGTGAAATTCAGCCCTGGGTCTTCGGGTAGCTTCCTTTGAGAACCACATAGTAACATCTGCTGATTTCTGAATCTGTGTAGCACTGTGCACGTGTATGTGTCTTTGTGTGGGCTTGCATGCACGTGTGTGCACATGTGCCAGAGGGATGCTTGGTATCATCCTCAGGGAGGATGTCCACTTCCGTTGAGCGCTCTCTCATTGACCTGGAGTCATTAATTATGCTAGCCTGGCCGACCAGCAAGCCCCAGGGATCCTCTTGTCTCCACCTCCCCAACTCTGGGATGCTGGGGGCTGAACCTAGGCCCTCATGCTTGTTGGCAAGCACTTTACTGCCTGAGCCTCCTGCCCTCCAGCTCTCTATTTATACACAGGTTTTACTGTGTAGTTCAAGCTGGCCTCAAGCATGCCACCTTTCTGCCTTAGCTTGTAGGTATGGGATTACCAGTGTGTACGGCCACACTCGGCTCCAGCTCCATCCAGCACTGCAGGGCCAGCCTGGTTCTGGCCTTCCACAGTTGCAGCTCCCTTCTGGCTCCCATGATCTTCAGTGTCTAGACATTGTGATTCTCTGTTCTGTATGTCTTCATGCAACTGAAGTAGACTTGGACCTGAGTTGCTGAGAATTTTCTTTGGCTATGGGTGTATGGCTAAGGCTCTCTCCAGTTAGAACAGACACATTCATGGGGCTGTAGGCTTTATGAACCTGGGTGTAAAACACAGCTCTAGTTTCCCCGACTTTACCAGTTTGGGTAGGATATGTGTAGCTCTGCCCTGTTTTTCAGGGTAAACAGGGGCAGGGGTGTTCATTTTCTCAGAACCTGCTTTATATGTGTTAGGAATATTTCTTAGATGAGCCTCTCATTGGTAGCGATCTCCTAGCCTATGGGGCCCCTTCCCTGTGTCCTACCTGCTCTATACTCTAGGAGTCTTGCTTTTCAGGCAGGAGTCACTGTCTAGTCTCCCACTTCTCCTAGGCGGTAGTATCCTTACAGCCGTTCTAACTGTCCAGTCTTGTTTGCTATGGGGAGGGGATAGCTCATGGTTTCAGAGGCCTTAGTTTATACTTGGCCCAATCATTTTGGGGTCTCTGATGAGGCAGGACGCTATGGTGGCATGGGCATGTGGTGGAATTAAACTGCTTATCCCGTAGCAGCCAGGAGAGCCCGCAGAAAGAGGAAGGGCCAGAGACAGAACACATGCTTCAAGCTTGCCACAGCCACACGCTTCACCCAGTGGGGTCCTCCTCCAACATTTCTACAGCCTCCCAGGAGCCCACCAAATTATTAACTTTTTTATGCTAATTTGTGTGTGTGTGTCTGTGTATGTACATGTGCACACCACAGTGTACATGCAGCAATAAGAGGGCATTTAATGAGAGTTCTCTCTTTCCACCAAGAACTGAGCTCAGGTCATCGGGCTTGGTAGCAAGCACCTTTACCCATTAAGTAATCTAACTGTATCATTCATAAATTATAACTCTATACATGGACTAATCTGTTGATGAGCTTGAAGCCCCATGATCAGTCACGTCCTGCCTCAGCCTCTTGAGTATGTGGGACGTGCAACACGTGCCCCTTGTGCTCACAGTTTTGTGTCTTTGGACACCTGCATATCACTGGGCCTTTGGTGTCTGTCTTTATTTTGTTTTCTTTGGATACTTGCCATGCATGTGCTGAGATGTGCTCTGTGATGTAGTAAGTGTGCCCCCGCCCCCATCTCTGGTTTTTAGCTTCCCCTCCTGCCCATATAGCCTTGGGAATGGAAGTGTCCTAGAGTCCCTCCATAGCGTGGGGTACTGTTTGACACTGCAGCCTAGCAGGGGGGCTATGTCTTTCCCTTTTTGAAGGATGCAGCCAGCGTTCAGTTTCTCCTCAGACCTCAGACTCAGGTTTAATAAAGCATAACTTTTTGTCGTTCTGTTCAAGTAATTAGCCTGTTTTCTCTCTGTTTATACATTTCTGTGTTTATAGCACACTCTGTAGGCTTAACATGCCATGACCATTCTTTCACTGTTGTAATAGGAGCGGCGGGGCTGCTTTTTGTCCCGCCTGGCTCCCGCACAGCTAGCTTATGCTTCGAAATAATTACACGGACACTGTATTCTTTTAAACACTGCTTGGCCCATTTCTATCTAGCATCTTCTAGGCTAATTCTCACATATTAATTTAGCCCATTTCTAATCATCTGTGTAGCACCGCTAGGTGCGCTTACCGGGAAGATTCTAGCCTACGTCCATCCTGGGTCAGAGCTTCATCGCGTGTGCCTCAGAGAGCAGAGCTGGGAGAGGGGAGCATGGCGTCTCTCAGCTCACTTCCTCTTCCTCCCAGCATTCTGTTCTGTTTACTCCTCCCACCTATGTTTTAACCTATCAGGACCAAGCAGTTTCTTTATTGCTTAACCAATGAAATCAACAGATTGATATATGACACTCCCACATCACTTTCACAATGTTAGCAACTGTTTCTGCTGGACATAGTAGCATATGCTTTTAACCACAGCACTCAGGAGGCAGAAGCAGGTAGGTGTCTGTGAGATTGAGGCCAGTCTGGTCTAAACAGCAAGTTCTAGTCAAGCCAGGAATTACATAGACCTGTGTAAAACAACAAAAAGAAAAAAATAGAAAAAGAAGAGATTTGCCTAAAGAAGCATTTTATGGCATTATATTTCTGCATGCAAGTATTTTTTATAGAGTGCATAATGTTTTTACTATCTAGTAATGTGCCTTATATAATTTTAAAACTAGGTGGTGGATGTTGAGACTGGCCGGCAAATACCTGTTGCAGGAAGTTCAGTGTTAAGTTTTGTGTGACCCGACTGACCAGTGATTGATCCTAGGTGACCTTTTCTTCCCCTGTAGTCCCCGGCGGTACTTCCTGCTGTCCTCTCAGATGGCCATCCATCCTGAGTACAGAGAAGACCTAGAAGCCCTTCAGGCCAAACACAAAGAGTCAGTGTTGGTCCTAGACAAATGCACCAATCTCTCGGAGGGTGTCCTTTCTGTCCGCAAGCGCTGCCACCAGCACCAGGTCTTTGATTACCCCCAAGTACTGCAGGTGAGTGCCACTCAAGACCTTGCCAAGCGCAGGACAGGTTGCTGCCGTGGAGTAAAACTGACCCCAGTACCAGAGCTGTTTTCCATAAGTAACTGCAGTAGTACCCAAGGGGAAAAGATGCGGCTCCTTGCTAGAGGTGTAGACCATTGGGACCTTGAGTGGATGGTGTGTTTATGTTGTGTGGGGCCAGTTGATCTGTAAGGGTTAATAATCCTTTCAGATACCCATTATACTTTGAAAACAAAAATCCTCTTGATTTCTAAGAAGCTGTATAGGCAAAGCACACAGATGTATCTTGCTCTTGTGTTCATGGTCTGGAGAAGTGACCTTCTGTAAGGTGGCCAGTTGCATCTCTGAGCCATAACAGCCCACAGGGCCACAGTTGGCTGTCTCTGAGCATCCAGGCCTGTTCTTATTGCTGTGGCTTTGAGATATTTTGTCACCCACAGCATACCCTCACCTCCATCATGGGTGTGTTCTTCCATAATTACAAGGTAAAGTGGTCCTTTGGGGGCGGATTATTGGTAGACTATTTGACATTCCAGGGCATAGAGGGCTGGGAAAGGAGAATCAGAGCTTTGCTCATGTGAGCATTTAAAGTTGAGGCAGGTTAGTTCAAGGAGAGCTATCAAGGAGGTGAGGTCATCTTTTTAGTATTCACGTATTTATTAATTTTTTAAATAGCCAGGGAGCTGGTCCATTTGAGATTGTTAAAAGGTTCTCTTGAGAAATGCTATCTTCCTCCCGAATTTCTGGCTAATAATGGTGGGGATGCAGCAGTGTCTGTAGAAACCTTTGTCTGGACAGGAAGAACTGTCGGCATGTGCCCACATCTAGCCATGGCTTCTTGGGTATGCAAGCTGCCCACTTGTGGCCCAAGTGCCTTGTGCATCTCGCCCCTCAGCAGCTTCTCTCCTGCATTGAGTCCAAAGGCATTTGGGAGATTAACTTTTCCATTTCTTTCCCCTGACCTTCCCCTTTCTATAATGTTATTTTTAAACAAAATTTTATTAGATTATTTAGTGTGCACATGTATATACATGTGTGTGTGTGTTACATATGTGTACACACATGCCATAGTACAGTGCATGGAGATCAGAGGACAACTTTGCTGGAGTTAGTTTGCTCTGTCTGTTCTGTGGATCTCTGGAATCGAACTCGGGTCATCAGGCCTGGCTGCAGTGTCTTTTTGGTTGAGCCATCTCATTAGCCTCAATAGTACACTCATGTGATTCAGTAATTGATGTGGGATCCCCTTCTGTATGCTGTGAATATGTTTTATTACCATTGGTTATTAAAGAAGCTGAAAAGCCATGGCTTAGTAGAGTAAAGCCAGGTGGGAAATCCAAACAGAAATATAGAGAGAAAGTAGGCAGAGTCAGGGAGACGCCATGTAGCTACTGAAGGAGACAGATGCCCTGAAACTTTACCAGTAAACCATGAACCTCATGGTAAAATACAAAATAATAGAAATGGGTTAATTTAAGATGTAAGAGTTAGCTAGAAATATGCATAAGCTATTAGCCAAACTGTTGTAATTAATACAGTTTCTGTGTGATTTTTTGTGTTTGAGTGGTTGGGAAACAAACAAGCAGCCTCTGCCTACAAGAAATCAGTTTTAAGATGTAATTTTATTTTTCAAATTTACATTTATTTTCTGTGGGGGTGTTGTAGGGAGCAGGCCCTTTTGTTCCAGCTGCCCAGCTAGCTTACACCCAAAATAACTACACAAAAATTGTATTAATTAAATTACTGTCTGGCCTATTATCTCTAGCCTCTTATTGGCTAACTCTCACATCTTGATTTAACCCATTTCTAATAATCTGTATATCACCATGGGGTTGTGGCTTACCGGGAAAGATTCAGCATGTCTGACCTGGCAGCTCCATGGCAGTTCTCCCACTCTGCTCTTTCTCCCAGCATTCAGTTCTGTCTTCCCTGCCTACCTAAGTTCTGCCCTATCAAAAGCAACACATAGACAGAAGGACCTCCTACACCATGGGGGAAATGGGGGACACAGAATTTTTTTAAAAACAGGGTTTCCCTGTGTAGCCCAAGTTGAATTTAAGCTCACAATCCTCCTGACTCCTCTTTCCAAATACTGCAATTACAGATATTAGTCACTTTGCCTGGCTTTTTCCCTGACTTTAAAGATGAGGTCATGTTTTCTTTTTTCATCCTTTTGACTCCTCCTAAAGAGACAGAAATCAGGGAAAACTGGGAGTAAGAGAATTAGGATCTCATTTTGGGGTGCAGTGCTATGGCACCCGTTCTTCCTCTGTACACATACATTGAGAGGTATGAGAGAGTGAGTGAGGAAGAGCTTTTTTTGAGAGTTCGTTTTTGTTGGTCTTGTCTCTAGAAGCTATCATTTTAATGCCTTCTCAAGGCTCTGTGTACCTTTAATGAATAGCTCCTATAGGCAGACAATGCAAGTGCCTTGGGGACTGAAAGAACGGAAATTTCAAACCTTCCTTATGAGGACCCTCTAGAGGGTCTGTCCCATTGCAGGCTGTGCTGAGGTCCAGGATTAGGCGTTATTGAGACCACATGCTACATATGTGTACACAGTTCGTGGGTGCTGATGGACACCAGGACCTCATGTGGTCACCTGACCAGAAGCAGCCTGTGATGCTGGCTCTTAACATGTGCAGAATGCCAGCCCTGGTAGCACTTGGTTTGCACTGAAGAATTAAGGTGGGAAACCCTGCAGCCAGCTGAGCATTTCCTATTTCACAGGTGTGAGGTCCTTTGGCAGTTTCTAGATGCCTTGTCACTGCTTAGCCTTGGGGGAGATGCCATAATGTGCAGACATCCAAGTAAGTGATGCTAGAGACGTCTTTGTAACCCTCAGCATTCTCTTTTGTTGCTGCAGGAGGCTACTTTTTGTGTGGTCCTTCGAGGAGCTCGGCTGGGGCAGGCAGTGCTGAGTGATGTGTTACAGGCTGGCTGTGTCCCGGTTGTCATTGCAGACTCCTATATTCTGCCTTTCTCTGAAGTTCTTGACTGGAAGAGGTAGGTATAATGTCTAGTGAACTGTAGCTGGTGGCCAATATTGGAAAGAAAAGCCTCTCATTGTGGTACATTGAGGTACATACCCGGATTTGAGAACTGCAAGTTGCGGATGCCTAACTTCTAAGTCAGAAACATTCCAAAGTGTGAAGCTTTTGAGCACTGTCAACAATGCCACAGTGGACAATTCCACACTTGATATTATGTCATAGCTCACAGACAAAATGCCGATGTCAGGAGATGCAGAAAAAAATGGGGTGGAAGAAAAGATCACTATACCTGATGCACACGCATGATATTCTCATAATGAAGTCCATTATGTAAGAAGCAAGCAAGCAAATAAGTTCTGTTCTTGAGGGTGGCCAAGGCCGTGTGAGTGTGGCACACACTGCTTGGCATAGTTCTTCTGAGTATTGCTTGTAGCCCCAGAATGGCCAAGAGGATTCAGATGCCAACACTGAGCTCATGTGCTTAGTGGCAGCCATACAGTCCTCTAAGAAGGAACCGTTGCCACACCGTCTTTCCCAAGTCATCTGTGCATTCCAAATAGATTAAAGTAAAATCTATATCTATATCTATAGATAGATAGGTAGATAGATAGATAGATAGATAGATAAATAGATAAATATTGAAGTATAAACTTTTATAGCCACTTAAGTTTGGTAAGAATGGCAATTAAAGGATGCTAGTATATAAATTACATTCAGGTTGTGTGTGTAACAAATGCACAGAACATAAACATATCTTCATATTTATGTTATATCCATGCAGATATTCCAAAATCAAAGGTAGCTTGGGACTGGGCCTATGATAAGGGATCCTGGCCACTATTGCTTTAGCATGTTTGCAGCACTAGGCCTAGGGTAAGGGATCCCTGGCTGTTATTGCTTTAGCACATTGGTTAGAGCAGTTCACAGAGTCCAGTGGGCCGAACCCACAGGCTGGCTGTTTGTAGAAATAAAGTCTTATTGAATCACAACTGTACCCCTTCATTTGTGTGTTACTTGTGAAGTGCTGAGTCATTGTGGAGACTGGGTGGCTTACAGAGATACTTATTTGCTGGCTCTTTCCACAAAACAGTCCACCTCTGGGCTGGAGCAGTCTAGACACAGCTGGAGAGTTTCCTCTATTCGAGGGATTCTGAATGAAAGCTCCCAGGTAACCGGATTCATAACTGCGGTTGAGCCAGTGCTGTGGAGTTGCCCAGTGTGATGGCTGCCAGTGGAGAGAGAGCCTCTACTTCAGTGAAAGCAGTGAAAGATGCAGTCCCTGCCTGGTTGTGGTCGCAGGAATTGCCCCTGGTCACATGTGTTATTTCCTCAAAATTGGTGGCAGACTGTTAAAATTTAATTTCCTTGCTGTATACCCTTCATCTCATGTCTTTGCTAAAAATATTTAATTGCTTTCTCCTCTCCCAACTCTTATGATCGTTTATCCAAGTCCAATAGCATAGGTGTTTGAGCAGTTTGAATAGTACCAATCGGCTAACCCTCATCCATCTTACGTTTATTAGAAAGCCTACTGTTTATAAGATGGTATTTTATAATCCTGCATCTGAGGAGGTTAGAATCTAAGGGGAAAAGAGCCAGGGATTCAGGGACAAATGCAGATCCTGCTTGATTGTGTTCACTTCTCTGGGCTTTACTTCCCCATAACCTCTCCAAGTAGCACGACCAACTGGAAACTGAGTATTCAGATATCTGAGCCTATGAGATGTAGTGTTCAAACCTTCATCAGCACTGTCAGCTGTAGGCTTTCTTTTTCTTTTTTTTTCAGAAGATTTTTTTATTACTTTATAAATAATATCAATCAAAATGTCCACTTCTTCCCCTCCTCCCACTTCCTTCCTGCTCTCTCCTCCCTCTCCCCTTTCCCCCTCCAGTCCTAAGAGAGGGCAGGGAACCCTGCCCTGTGGGAAGTCCAAGGCCTTCCCCACTCCATCCAGGCTTAGGAAGGTATGCATCCAAATAGAATAGGATCCCCAAAAGCCAATACATGCAGCAGAGACAAATCCCAGTGCCATTATCATTGGCTTCTCAGTCTGCCCCAATTGTCAGCTACATTCAGGGAGTCCAGTTTGATCCCATGCTCGCTCAGTCCCAGTCCAGCTGGATTTGGTGAGCTCCCATTAGATCAGGCACACTGTCTCCGTGGGTGGACCAACCCCTTGTGGTCCTGACTTCCTTGCTCATATTCTCTCTCCTTCTGCTCTTCAACTGGACCTTGGGAGCTCAGTGCAGTGCTCCGATGTGGGTCTCTATCTCTGTCTCCATCCGTCGCTGGACAAAGGTTCTATGGTGATATTCAAGATAGTCATCAGTCTGACTACGGGAAAAGGCCAGTTCAGGCACTATCTCCTCCACTGCCAGGATCCTAGCTGGGGACATCCCCTTGGACACCAGGGAACCTTTCTAGAGCCAAGCCTCTTGCCAACCCCCAAATGGCTCCCTTTATTAAGATATCTTCTTCCCTGCTTCCATATCCATCCTTCTTCCATCTCAACCATCCCACTCTCCCAAGCTCTCCCCAACCCTTCCCTTCTCCCTTCTCTCTCCCTCTCTCCCCTTCCCCCAACCCCACCCCACCCCACCCCTATGCTCCCAACTTTTGCCTGGAGATCTTGTCTGCTTCCAAGTTCCAGGCAGATCTATATATGTTTTTCTTTGGGTTCACTTTATTACTTAGCTTCTCTAGGATTGTGAACTATAGGCTCAATGTCCTTTGTTTATGTCTAGAATCCAGCTATAGGTTTTTCCAAGAGGAGCCAGTGGTTAGGCCTTTTTCAAGGAAACTCTCTGCTTAGTGATGTGAGAGCAGTGAACCCACAGTCCCCAGATGCTGTGATGTGACTGGTCAGATTCTGGCTGGGCAATACTAGGAGAGTGATAAGACTGACATTGGTGAGGGCCTTGCAGGGCAGTGGTGTAGTGGGTGTGGAAGGGAACTTCTATAGCTTCAGTGTTGTGTTGTGGGTGAGCAACAGGAGGGCTGTGTGTGTGGAGTCAGGAGTCTGAAGTCAGATAACCAGCTCTTATTGGCTAGCTTTGAAATTATGGTAGATTGGCTCATCTCTTGGTTCTCAGTCCTGTCTCTGCTGCAAAAATCGTTTACTTGTTCAGCAGATGTCCTGAAGTCCTGACTGTGGGAGCAGCACACTGAGTGCTCCGGATACAGTGTGAACAGCCTAACACAGTGGGCGGGAGTGGGAACTAGATTTCAACAAGCATTTTTATGCAAGTGTGTTGTACCCTGTGTACACTGTCCTTGTGGAAGCCAATGCCAGTCTCCCCTTCTCACTCTACACCCAGTCTGTATGTGGGGCGTAGGGCACAGGGCAGACCTTTGCTTTCCCCAGCTCCACTCTGGTGTAGCTCTGCTGCCTCTGCAGGAGTTCCAGCCCTTCTTCCTGCTCCTGTGCCTGCTTCCTGTCACTGGCTGACCCCGTAGACAGCATGAGCCTGTTGGAGCTTATTTAGCTTCTCGGGCCTTTTTGCCTCCACCTCCTAGTGGTTTCCCATCTCAGTACCAAGTCCTCGGTGGCCTCCAAGGTCCTGTGTGCATCACTGCAACCTGCCCTCCCCCTTTCTGCTTGATCATGTTCTCCTCCATCCTGTTTACTCTGCAGCAGCCACAGGGGCCTCCTAGCTGTTCCTGGACGATGCCCAACATGATGTGTCCTCGGCCTTTCACTCATTAGCCCCGTGCCTGGAGCTCTCTTCCCACAGACCTTCTCATGCCCTGTTCACCCCTCTTCCCTCTGATGTTCTCTGTTGAGTTCTCAGTGCCCAGAACATAGTGGGACTGTTATAAGTAAATGCTAAATCAATGGATGGATTTGTGTAGAGGCTAAATGGGGGGAAGTAATTGTTAATTCTGGGATTGTAGAGCAGGGTAAGGAAGAGTGGACAGGGAGGACATTTACCCTGCAAAGGCCGGTGAGACAGAACTTGCTGTGGTTGATGGCAGTTATGCCTGGGAGGACAGAACAGATGGGGAAGGATGTAGAGCTGAAGGAGTTTGGGGGGTTTGTTTCTGCTCCTGAGAAGGGAATGGGACAGGGTATAGTGCTGCTTTCTGGGAAGGTCTGTGCACATGTAAATGGCGCTGTTGTTTCCAGGGCATCTGTGGTAGTCCCAGAGGAAAAGATGTCAGACATGTACAGCATCCTGCAGAACATCCCACAAAGGCAGATCGAAGAGATGCAGAGACAGGTAAGAGGCCAATGCTGAGACACCTGGCTGGGGAGGGGGTTTGGGGGTGCTGGAGCAGTGACTTGGACACAGTGGCTCTTCAGCCAAGTACACCGTGGGGCTGTGTCTTCAGTGTATCTGCTGCTGACCAGAGCAAGGACTAGGCGAGTTAATGAGAAGGGTTTCCGGCTCTGCGGGGTGGGGGTGGGGGACACCCAGTGATCGCAGGTAACAGCAACAAAGACAGCCAGGGAAACAGGGCAGCATGTTTGGTTGTGTGCTAAGGAAGACAACCTTTGTGGCAAGTGGTCTTATCCTCTATTTGCCTTTTTCCTGCCTCCCTCCGGAGACCTTGCTTGACCTTTTGACACCCTGTCTGGGTTGTGATAGCCTGGAGAACTTCACTGGGTTCCCATTCGGTCTCATTGCTCTCTCCTAAAGAAACCTAATGGGGCTTCATTGTCAGGCAAGTTAAGGAAATCTCAAAGATGGCCCTGAAGCTAATGCTGTGATCATCTCTTTTGTTTCTTTTTATGGATTTTTGTTTTTATCAGAATTATCCACATGGGCTAGAGAGATGGCTCAGTCAATAAAATGTTTGCCACAAAAGCATTAGGATCTAGGTTTGTACCTGTAGGACTCATGTAAAAAGTCAGGCTTGGTGACAAAGACCTCTAACTGTGAGGTGCTAGTGGCGTAGATACTGGCTGACCCCTGAAGCTCATTCTAAGGACAGGCTTAAGAGTGAGAAACCTTGTTTCCAAAAAATAAAAATAGGGAAGTGTCTTAGGGTTTCTATTGCTGTGAAGAGACACCATGATTACAGCAACTCTTATAAAGGAAAACATTTAATGGGTTTCTTACAGTTCAGAAATTTAGTCCATTGTCATCATGGTGGGACATGGTGGCATGCAGGCAGACATGGTGCTGGAGAAAGAGCTGAGAGTCCTACATCTTGATCTTCAGGCAGCAGGAGTCTGTGTCAACACTGGGCATAGCTTGAGCATAGGCGACCTCAAAGCCCACAGAGACATACTTCCTCCAACAAGGCCACCCTACTACAACAATGTCACACCTTCTAATAGTGCCACTCCCTATAAGCTTATAGGGACTAGTTACCTTCAAACTACTATAGGAGGATCAAGGAAAGACCTGATGTAGACTTATGGCCTACACACACACACACACACTTGCATACAATGCATACACGTTCACACATGCATATACACATACACACATATACACACATACATACACACAGGAGTGGGCGAGGGAGATGAGTGAGAAGAGACTTGGAGATTTTCAGTGTACAGCCCATGTCTTTAACCTGGCTTCTCACCTTTGGCCAAGTGGCCAGAGAACAGACTATATGGATAAGAGTATGTAGTCACCCAGCTGCGGGATGAGGGGACCCAGAACTACCTGCTTCCTAAGTGCATTCTCAGCCTGCCCAGCTGTTGCCTACCTTTACTCTGCTCAGCCCCTTCTGGTCCTGCAGCACGGGGTACAGCATCCATGTATTGTGGATGTGTTTTCCAGTCTCTTTACCATCACTGTTGGCATCAGGTAAAATTTCCCATCACTTGTCACTCCAGGGGTTGAGGAGAGAGGGAAAATGGCTGTAAGTGGTCCTGCTCTTTGTACTTGGATATTTGTGTCAGTAATTTTTCATCACTGTGACAAATATTGGAGGTAGTTATATTACAAAGAGGAAAGGACTGCTTTGGGCTCACAGTTGAGCAGACTCCAGACTGTGACTGGTAGAAGACAGCAGGGTATGGTGGAGTAGAGCTGAGCAGAGCAATTCACTTTGAGGACCATGTGAAGAGAGGAGAGGAAGGGCTGGAGCCCCATGGTCTCCCTCAAGGGTGCATCCCTGTGACCCGAGTGCAAACACACCCCTTATAAAAGCCCTGCTGTCTCCTCCTTCTGCCTGTCACGAGCCTTTAATACAGGCCTTCAGGCTTGGGTGAAATGCCAGCTGTATGCCCTCAGGCTAGGCTCTGCCTCCTGTGGCTGCAGAAAGCCCGTCTTCAGAGCTTTGCCATCCTGGTGGAGAGCAGCTTGCTGATGCTGACAGCCTCCCCGCTGGCTTCTCATAGCTGGGAGTTCCTGGCTTCCTGTCACTCCTCACCACTGACCTCCTCTGAGCTAGTGAATCTGAGATCAGTTTAGAGATTGCCGTATTTTCACCACAGACCTGAAGCATGGGAAGAGTGCCCCTTGATGAATCTGGATGTTTGTGTTCTTCATGCCACTTTTTAGAAAGGTCCACCCTCCTCTGACTCCAGTGTGTTGGGACTGAAGGCATTTTCCCTCACACCATACCTGATGGTATCTTTGTTTGCTAGATTAATTATAGAATCATACACTAAATAAGATTCCACCGCAAATAAGATTCTACTCTAGGAATGTTAGGGAGAAACTGGGCCTGGGCTGAAAATGAACATGCTCTGTCCAGTCAGTCTCCTCTCTGCCGCTCCAGCCATGCGTAGAGAAAGAGACCACTTGCTTTGGAACAGAGCGTCTCCTGACAGCCCACAGAATGGCTCGGGTGGAGTTGCTGGCCTGAGACTGCCTGACTTGGAATTAGTTGTCAGTGGCAGGCTAGGAGTCACTGGGACAGCTGAGATGGAATGAACGGAGGACGCGTAGAGCACGCTGCTTGTTGGTTATGAGCTGGAAGATGGACACTGGGCCCTGGATCTGTCTGCACTAATTGTGTTACTCTTCTAAGCATGGAGCTGTGTAGACTTTCATTTTATCATCTGCGCACTGAAGGGCTTCACTACTCCTCTCGTGTTCCAGGCAGCCATTTAACAACTCTGTGGAAGTCTTATCTCTAACAAGAATGTTACCATCCCAACCAGCACATCATTTAAGAGCTCTTCTCTCCCTGAATACTCATGAGGGCCCCAACCTCCTCTGCTGGTGGACACCTCCATCATACCAGGCTCCCCTTCTCACTCCTCTCTGCTTCCCAGTGCTCATTTAGCTGGGACTGCTCCCTGACTGTCCAAAGTTCCTGAGGTAACACATCAGCCTGCCTACCTTTCCTGTGGATGTTTGCCCAAGTGATCTTTTTTGTCTCCCAACCCCACATTTCTGAACTGGACTCGTCCCAACTACACATGCTTGAAATAATTCCCAGTTTGAATATAAAGGCTGACAAAATTAAACCCTGACTAGAAACCCATAGCATCGTCCCCTTCTACAATTTGTAACAGCTTCTAATGTCTCTTGACATTGCCACACGTTCTCCTTGGGCGGGAGCAATCGGCCCACATTATCTGAGAGCCAGCAGTCCACTGAGAAGCTAGCTGTCTTCTCTCCATTTGGAGAGTTTTAGTCAGTGTCCTGCCACTATAAAGCAGTATCAGAGGCATTGAGCTTAAAGGAAAAGTTCAGATGCTCACATCTGATGTCTGTCAGCTGGCTGGTCTGGTCTGTGATGAGGGCTGTCATTGTTAATGCTGGGATAAGTGTCATGAGAGAGCCAGAGGGGGACTGTTGAGCTCCACGGCTTCCTTTGAGGGCACACCCCACTGACCTGAGAACCCCTCACTTGGCCTCACTTCTTTAAGGTCATAATGTTTCCCAGTGCCGCCATCTTTTGGGGAACCCAGCGTGTGTGCCAGCGTGTGTGCCCTTGCTCTGTAACTGCTCCTGCTGTCCTTTGCCTTCCGTTTATGTCTGTGGATTGAGCTTGACCTTGGGTGGAGTGTTAAAACTGCTCCTATACCTTGGTGAATCCTCCCTGGGGAGCTCAGCTTCGGGTCTTTCTGTAATCTAGGCATATGTCTCCGCAGTCCTGGGGCCTCAGACCTCCAGGTGAGGGGTCGGCAGGAACTGACACAGGGCCTGGGCATCCTGAGGTATTCAGAGCTAGAATTTAAAACTGCAGGAACAGTTTTTGCCACCAGGGGTCTCCATCCACTGTTAAGTGTCTAATATTCCTTCCAAGGATTTAAATCTGGGGAAATCCCAAATGCCAGCAGCTGCTTGCTTCTCGAGGGACATGTTCCTTGCTGTGGCTCTCTAGAGACCATTTTATTCAAGTGACAATTCAGACATTTGCTCTAGCAGCATGGGACAGCACCCAATACACACACACACACACACACACACACACACACACACACATGACAGGTGAGAAGGGGGCAATTAAAACAATAGAAAGGCCATGATCTGAGTGTTTGGTACACTTGTTATCATCCTGATTGTAAGTGATAGTTCAGTTGTCCTGAGAGAGGCATGGAGGCAGCCATACCTAAGGACATGACTGGAACCCTGATTGGAAGCTTGTAGTTAGGAGAAAAGTGTCTCCAGAAGATAGTCCTGAAAAGGCCCTTCCTTCTGAGCAGTGTGAGCGCACACACTTGGAAAGTCTAGTGGCGACTTGCACAGCTTTAGGAGGGAAGTTAAAAGCAATCCCTTCAGTTAGTAGATGTGACAGCTGGAACAGTGACACTGGTTCTCAGTTGTACCTTTATTGTCCTGCGTGCTAATTAACTAGCTCATTGACTTACTGAAGTCCTAATTGTTTTTTTATGGAGAGAGGAGAGATTATGAGCCACATAAGGCTCTTTGACTCTGCCTAGGGCAAAGTCATCTTGAGGTACAGTGTTTACCCTCAAAGCTGCTTTCAAAGATGGTGTTGGAGTTCCAGAGTACACTCAGCTGAGATGGAAAGGATAGCATTCAGGCTGTGACCGGCAGGGCATGTGGGCTGGGAGATGGCCTTCTGAGTAGGTCTGAGAGACTAGCTTTGTTTTGTTAAAAGGCAGGAGAAAATTTGCAGCTCAATGTTTCCTCTGCTGTCAAATGGCTCTTTTATACCCCCAGTCTCCCTTGACTCACAGGACAAAGTGTGCAGGCTTGGGTCTCAGAAGGCTGGGGAGATGCTGGACTGGCTAGTCAGAGATGTTTGTGTGAAGGGGGAAGGTGTAAGTGGACCCCCAGTTTATCTGTTGAGTAGAGTTCCTAAACACTGTTTTATTGGTCAGTGGCTCCCCTAGCAGTGACCTCTAACCCCAGCCACACTAGGAGGTGGAAGTCAGGAGCCTGCTTTGCCTTTGAACTTTCCTTTTGTAATCAGTTGATTTGGGGCCTTTGAGGTGGTTTGGCCTTAGTGGCTTGCCTCTAGTCACCAGCACTCAAAAAAGGTCAGCTGTGAGTTTCTGTTCTGTTGTGTCTCAGTATAATTTCGTGGGTGCCTAATAAATACGCCACATGTCTGTGCTGAGAGAAGCCTTGGAGATGTGAGCAGACCACTCTTAGCAAACAGCGCCCTTCTCACTGCACTGTAGTAAGGATCCAGACTGAAGAGGAGAGCCCCTGGGGCAGGAGCTTCCTGTGTAGGAGAGGCCCCTCGAGGGCGCTTTTGTTTTGCCTTGTTTATGCAGAATCTCCACAAATTGAATTCCAGTATTTGGTTTCCATAGCTATAGTTAGTTGTTTAGATGCCACAACCTTGAAGGGGAGGACAATGGCACAAATGGACCTCTGAGATGGGCTGGAATGCTCAGTGTAGTAGACAGAAGCCCAGGCAGTTTCGCAGGACAGTTCTTCAGGGTATAGAGCCTTTGTTTTTTTCTTCATGCTCTGCATCCTCAGTTCATATCAGTTTATATACTGTCCCCCAAAGTTGTAATTATCGGGCACCTCAACTCCTTACGTTGAAGTTTAATCTGCTAAGCATTTATAATTTTTTAAATATGGGTTCATCTATGTCTTACAAAGCTTTTTTTTGTTTAGATTATTTAAGGTTTTTTTTTGTTTAGATTTTCTAATTTTTCTTTTTTAATGCATGAGAGTGTTTTGCTTGCATGTATGTCTGTGCACCAGCTGAGTGCCTGGTGCCATGGAGACTAGTGGAGGGTGTCAGATCCCTTAGGACTGTAGTTATAGACAGTTGTGTGCCACCCTGTGGGTGCAGGAAATTAACTGCTGACCCACCTCTCCAGCCCCTTAATCTATGATTCCTCAGCTGCCCAGATCCTGTGTGTTAGTTGAGGATTCCTTGTGCTGCTGGCCCAACTGCTTTGTCCCTATGGTTATATGGTATAGTCTGTGTCCATCTCTCCCTCACCCCGACCCCAGCATACCCAAGTTTACAAAGCAGACTCTTTCCACGGGAGGGAGATGGGCTGTTAACAGAGCCATCCAGGCTCCACAGCCGAATGCAGGCGAGGCATACATTGTTCTGGACAAATGTGCTCAGACCCCAGTGTCATTTGGCCTGGTCTGTGGAAGTCAAGCTGCATTTCCAGCCATTCAAGCTGACTTCTCGCCTTGCCTCGCCTTCCTCCCCAAAGTGGGCGCTTGAGACAGTTCGCCTGGAAATGCTTTAGGAAGAAAGGGTGCCACTTCTCATTTCCAGTGTCAGTGCTGTAATTTGTGTGATTCTTACTTCTCTTCCCCAGCTGGGAAGTGGAGAAGTCTTTGTTTCCATAGGTGAGGGCCTGAGCTAGTGCAAGCCTCATCTGCAAGCCTGCCGAGCCTAGTTCAATCCCCAGACCCATGTGGTGCACGGAGGGCGCCAGTTCCACATGTATCAGCACACACTGCACACACACGTAATGAATAGACAAGTAAATTATAATCTTGTAACTTCATACATACACATATAATAAATAAATTGGTAGGTTATACTCTTGGAATTACAAACACTCACACATATACTCTCTTACATGTACACATGTAATAAAAATAAGCTTATTATACTCTGGAATTGCACACACACACGCAGAGAGAACACATACATACATGCATGTGCACATACTCACTAGCTCACACACAGAACTATTTCTCTTCAGTCCTGACAAGCCAGACTTTCCAGTCTGCTCTTGAAAAGCGTGGTGCTGGCAGTGTAGCTCAGTGGTGGAGCGCTTGTGACACATGCGCAGGGCCCCTATTTCAGACCCCAGCATGACCAGAGAAGAAAACTGCTACCGAGTCATTTCCCCTCCGAGGGAATGCTTTCTGGGCTGAAATCTTCCCCTTGAAAGAGTAGTGAGTTCTGGTGCCTGGAGGCCCTGTGGTCAGTGGGGGAGATTGTCATTGCATGTTTTTTCAGTAGTACTGTGTACTCTGTGTTTGAATTTCCCCGTGTATATAACCCCACACTGAGGGACCAATCTGTGCAGTTGTTTAAAGCCGGGTAAATAAGAGCGGGTTTAGTCCGCATCTTAAGGAAGAACATTGCTCTGTGTGTATGTTAAACTTTTTTTTGAAACTTTGGTATTAGGAACCTTGTTGGAAAAAGACTTTTACCAAGTATCTGATCGGAAGCCAAGAAAAGCCTTTTAATAGGACTGTCTCAGATTTATAGTGCACTGGGGCTGGAAATAAATTTTCCTGTCTTTAACTTCGGACTGATTTGCAGTTGTTTGGTATAGCTTCTGAGATTTAAATCCTCGAGGTCCAGATGGAGAGACCATAAAGCTGTGTTCTCTGGCAGCCTTGGTATGTCTTGTCCATTTGCGAGCATAACCAGGTAGTGTCACAGCTCGGCCGGCTTGCTGTGATACCAGCACCCATTCATTGCTTTGGATTTTCTCCAGAAATTCACTTACCTATCAAACGAATTTATGTGGGTGTATAAACTTAAGCGTGTAGTGTGTTTTGTGTTTGTAAGTGCACATGTCTGCACATACATGTGGAGGCCAGAAGTTGGTTTCTGGTGTCTTCACTATTACTGCCCCTCTTAACTTTTCTGAGATGGGGTCCCTCATTGAGCTCAGTGCTCACCACTGGTTTCACTGGCTGGCCAGAAAGTCCCAAAGAGCCTTTTGACGTTGCCCACGCTCACCCCAACCTCCAGGTAAATCTATTCTAAGTACAGGCTTTCTTCCCAACATTGCCTTAGCAAGTAAAGGAGACTAAAAGAAGGCATTGTGTAGGAGTGTGGCCTCTTCTTTCACAGGGTACCTTCAGCTACTGGCACAAGTAACAGCAGTGATACAGGAGTCACAGGCTCCTGAGTGCACTCAGGAGCATCTCCTCAGGAGTGAGCTTCACCACTGGGCCCTGTGCTAGAGAAGAGGGGCTGAGCTGTGAGGTCTTTATCCTCCTCTGGAGATCTGGTAGATAAGGGACAGCAAGATAAGCATCCCAGGCTGGGAGGGTTCTCAGTACCAGCAGCAAAGAGCTTCAGAGTGAATTAGAAGGCAGGGGGTGAGTAATACTTGGTCAGAGGGATGGTGTGTAAGAAAAAGGGGAGGCTAAATAATTAAAATTTTGTAAAATTCAAATCTTAGAAATTATCCAGGCATTCCTGGGGACCTGATAACCTTGTGGGCACATCTGAGAGCTAGAATGCTGGAACCCAGGTCTCATGGCGCCTAGTCTGGTATTTTGCTTTTTGTTTTTTTGTGATATATGGCAGTGTTTTCCAGCCTGGAGTGAGCTAAGGTCAATTCAATGGGTCACAGCTGGCATCTAATTGAGAGAGAGAGACAGACAGAGAGAGAGAGAGAGAGACAGAGAGAGAGAGAGACTGGGAGAGACAGAGAGAAATAGGAAACTATCAGAGTGTTATATAGTGAAAGCAATTATTTCCTGAAACATTGGCTTTCTTCTTGAGTTGGGCTAGGGCTATATTTCAGTGGTTGACAACTTACCTAATATGCACAAGGCCCTGTGTTCAATCCTTAGCACCGAAAACTTAAAAACAAAAACAAAAACAGAAAAACCTATCTTAGCCGGGCGGTGGTGGCGCACGCCTTTAATCCCAGCACTCGGGAGGCAGAGGCAGGCGGATCTCTGTGAGTTCGAGACCAGCCTGGTCTACAGAGCTAGTTCCAGGACAGGCTCCAAAGCCACAGTGAAACCCTGTCTCGAAAAACCAAAAAAAAAAAAAAAAGAAAAACCTATCTTAACTTGCCATAGAAAGCAAATGTACGTGTTTTAGCCTTGAGTCCTGATCCAGAAAGGTTTTGTGTGGCAGTGAATTCAGATCCTTAGCTCCGATCTGCTGTGGGTTCTGACCGTTGGCCTGCCCTTAACTTTCCAGGCTTCGGCTTTCTAGTCCTAACCTGAAGTAGGGAAGACTGCATCCTAGAGGGTTCACCCACCAAATGAGATCATGTATTTAACATATGTGGGCTCTGGTCCCAGCTCCATGCTGGTGGTCATTCAGGAACTCCTGGGGTTTGCATTTGAATTTGGGAAAAGGCCTTCTGGTAAGAGCGTGGTCTTCAGGAACCACAGTGTGTTAGCAGCGGATGTACTATGCATTTGCTTCTGGGCTTGGAAACTTGAAACAGAATTGAGTCCTGTGGGTCGGGCATGGAGGGAAGTTCGCCTCTGTTCTTTTCTCAGGATCAACAAGGCTCCCAGGGAGCTAAACATCACTGATTCCCTAGCTGGCCTTTTTGTTTTGATCCAGTATTATGACTTTCTCCCCTCTCCAGTGAAGTCAATTTTTACTGTGTTTTTCCTTCATCTCATCTCTTCCCTGCCAAGTCATGATTTTTATTCATTTTTGAGAGAAGGATGCTAAAAATTAAAAAAAAACAAAGTAAATTATCAGAGGAGAATTAAAATGCAAATTAGCATCTAGATAGTGGGCAGCAGTGAAGACCTGGGTTGGGTGGGTGTGACTACACGCAGGGACTTTTCCTGGGGACTTGAGGACGGTCACATGCCTTCAGAAGCAGCAGTTGTCACATCCTGCTGGAGAGAATGGGATTTCGGCCTGATTTTTCTCTACTTTCTGCTTTTCCCCTTTTCTCTCTGTTCCCTCAGCCTTCCGTCCTCCACCCCTTTCTTGCCAGGGCAGTGCTATCTCATATTTGAAATCCCACTGGAGAGCAGAGACGAGTCTCAGCCCCCAGACGCTTCGGGCCAGGGGCTAAAACACTCCCATAAATCTGAGGCTCATTTTAGTGCCATGGTGAAGCTGTGCGAGCGGCTGGTCTCCGTGGCCCCTGCCCTCTCGCTTTACGGGCTGCTTTGGCTCCTCTCTATAAAGAGGCCCAATGGAGTCATTTGGACATTCTTATCAGTCTGCTGACAGCTATATGGCCTTTCTGCTGAGTCCCCGAGCTCAAGCAGGCGTGCGAAATTTTTGATATTAAAATTGAAGAAAGCTACCAGGCAGAAGGGACTGGGTTGTGCAGTGGTGATTGGGGGTGAAGCAAGGTTAGCTAGGCCATTAACTTTTGTGGGTCTGACCTCACTATTGGCCACTGGTAGGGAGATAGCCAGGATGAGGCTGGCGTAGAAAGGAGCTTCCATCTTTAAACCCATGCTGACAAATGCTCTTCCCCAGGAAGCTTGCTGTCCTGCTGGGAGGTAGGCAAGCCCAGGGATCTGGGGTAGCCAGATTGGTGGCTGTTTCTTTCCTAAAGGCAATGTCTGGCCAGTTGTAGCCTGCTGTCTGTGTGCCCGCAACATTGCTGTTATTGGAGTTAAAGGGACGTTGCTGAGAATGCTTCCCGCCCTTTAGACCCCATCCTTAGCCATCTTCCCAGAGTTCTTTGTGGGGACCCCAGGTTCATCAATGCCTGAGCCTGCTGTCCCTCCCCTGCATGGAGAATAGGCTGGGAGCTGCCCCTTCTTCACCCTTCCCACTTTCCCTTTCTTTCTTTGCTGGAAAACTCTTGTGGCCAGCAACTGAAGGGAAGGAAAATCCATTACCTGGATTGAGGCCAGTGGCTTGATGAGAGCTCCAAAATCTTTGGCATCTCCTGCCCAGAATGCTTTTCCAGGCATTTTGAGCCTATCATCCCCCCACCCCCGCCTCTCTGCTTCCCAGCCTTACCAGCTGGAGGGTGGGAGTCCTCTGTCCCTTTGCTCTTCTGACAGGGCTCTAGAAAAGAGTTAGTGGTGATAAGCAAAGTCCAATAGACATATATTTTTAACCACTCTGTATCCCTTTCTGTTTCAAACACATTATTTTTCCCCTTTTTAGTAGTTTTCAAACATGTTCAGTTAAGAGAGTCATTTAATTTGAGGTTGAGACAGAAAACAAGGAGTATTTGTGGTGTGGTAGTCAGAGTGGCATGTAGCTGTAATGTAGGGTTGAGCCAAAGTCAAAATGCTGGTCCTGTTATTTTTCATACAGCTTCTAAAGAGAGAGTAACTATGGACAAAATCTTAAAGTGCAACTAAACCAGTCTCAGACTCCAAAATGGTGCAGTTACTTTCTCTCTACTTCCAACTGACAAATTGATAGCTTGTGATTTAAGATAATGAAGTAGGTGTAATATCTTATACCATATTTTCAATTTTTTTAGGGTCAACTTATTTTTTTTATGTGTATAGATAATTTGCGTGCATGTCTGTCTATGTACCACGTGAATGCCTGGTGCCTGTGGAGGTCAGGGGCGGTATTGAATCCCCTATAAACAAAGTTATGGAAGGTTGTAACCTGCCATGTGGGTCCTAGGAACAAACTGGGGTCCTCTGCAAGTGTATGAAGTGCTGCTGGCCACTGTATCATCTCTCCAGCACCCTCTTGTATTATAGATGACTGTACGGGATAAATGTAGACATGGGTTGTAAATATGTGGTTGAGCCCTTTCTTTCGGGAGTTCAGGGAGGACCAAGTGGCCACTGTTTCCTCCTTGGGCATCAGCAAGGAAAACTGACTGAAACTAACCACAGTTAATCCCTCATAATGAATCCACAACATTGGGGCTGGCTTCAGGAAATGGCCTCCCCAATAAAGGTATTAAATATTAATTTGTAGCTTGCATAATAATTGTCTTTGGGCTGGTGTCCCAGAAGGTGAGATTTGTTAAATTTCTGAGAACTCCTTATAGGAAATGTCACTGTGGATTTTGTGAATTCATTATGTAACTACTTAGAAAAAGATCTTGCAAGAGGTTAGTTTGTAGATGGTTGAAGTGATATTTGGTTTATTTTCAAGTCTTCAGTAAGAGCTAAACTGACTCATAAAATACACAACATGGTCCAGTAATGCTTAACACACTACTGTCTTTGATAGCAATTGAAGTAAAGAATTTTTGTCTATAGTTACAAACGCTAAGATTAAGTATGGGTATGAATTGTCTCTCTCAGAATTGCAGGAACTAAGAGAACTTGAAATTGCATACTTATTTGGGACTGATACAATTTGTAATTTTTTTTTTGCTTTGAAAACCATACAAACATTTTTTACCTTTAATTTTTTTTAATTTATTTATTAAAGATTTCTGTCCCTTCCCCGCCACCGCCTCCCATTTCCCTCCCCCTCCCCCAAATAAGTCCCCCCCCCAGCCCGAAAAGCAATCAGGGTTCCCTGTCCTGTGGGAAGTCCAAGGAACCCCCACCTCCATCCAGGTCTAGTAAGTTGAGCATCCAAACTGCCTAGGCTCCCACAAAGCCAGTGCGTGCTGTAGGATCAAAAACCCATTGCCATTGTTCTTGAGTTCTCAGTATTCATCATTGTCCGCTATGTTCAGAGAGTCCGGTTTTATCCCAGGCTTTTCCAGACCCAGGCCAGCTGGTCTTGGTGAGTTCCCAGTAGAACATCCCCATTGTCTCAGTGTGTGGCTGCACCCCTCGCGGTCCTGAGTTCCTTGCTCGTGCTCTCTCTCCTTCTGCTCCTGATTTGGACCTTGAGATTTCAGTCCTGTGCTCCAATGTGGGTCTCTGTCTCCTTTCATCGCTTGCTGAAGGTTAATATTCAGGAGGATGCCTATATGTTTTTCTTTGGGTTCTCCTTATTTAGCTTCTTATAATGCTGTGATTCATCTTATTATGCTGGGTTGTGGGTCTTTGGAGCATAAGATGATGATTACATGCATTTATTTCCCTGTTGTCACTGAAAGTCTGCTAATACTGAAGGAGTCCAGGAGTGGTAGTGTTGCTCTCTCTGCAGAGCATTCCTGACCATGTAGGGCTCTTTAATATGAACACTTAAGGGCTAACTTGTTAGATTTAAACATGTACGTTCAGGTTGGCATACTGTTTCGTGGGAGTGTGCCTAGTGCCGCAGTCCACAGGTTCAGTACCCCAGTGTCATTATCTAACTGTGTTTACTGTCTGTGGCAGTAGGGATGTTAGTAGTGACAACGTGCTTTGCTGGTTATCTTTCACATATCAATGCTTTTTCCTAGAAGGAATAGCATTTTCTTTTTAAATGTTTGAAGTCCACATTTATATTGAGGTGAATTTAAATTTCAGCCTACTAGGATCTGGCCTTGAGATGCTTGCCCAGATATCACTTGTGTTTTAGAAAGGTTCTTGAGCTTTGCTTGTGACTTTGAGCCACAGGCAAGAGTTGAATGTCGCTGTGTGACATTCTGAGAAGGGAACAAGAAACCCCAGAGCTGGTGAAACTTGGGAGACTGTGGTGCAGCCTGTAGACAGCCAGCTGACTGTACACTCTACTGTGCTCTTCAGCTGATACTGACCAGTCAGACACTGATATTTCCCTGGATCTACTTCTCTAGTAAGCTCTAGACAAACTGCATGTGATGTGGCCACATTATAGTCTTGGAATCTTAAGAGCAGAGAAGAACATAGCTTTCTTAACCATTCAGTTGCTGACGTGATTTTTAGGGTTTAGGTGCAGGGGGGCTCAGAATTCCCACTGTGAAGATCATTCTGGGCCATACTTTGGACACAAGGATCTCTTGAGAGGTCCCTCTATATAGATGGAAGTTTCTGTCCCACCTGGTCCTGCAGCCATTTAGTCCCAAAGAAACACACAAAGGCTTATATTAATTATAAACTATTTGGCCTATTAGCTCAGGCTTATTGTTAACTAACTCTTTTAACTTAAATTAACCCACAATTCTTATCTATGTTTTGCCATGTGGTTTGGTATCTTTTCTCAGTAAGGCATTCTCATCTTGCTTCCTCTGCATCTGGCTGGTGACTGACTCTGTCTTTCATCTCCCCAGAATTCTCTTAGTCTAGTCGGTCCACCTATACTTCCTGCCTGGCTACTGGCCAATCAGCGTTTTATTAAACTAATACAAGTGACAATCTTTACAGTATACAAGAGCGTTACCCCACAGCAGGTCTATAATGTACCATGGGCAGTCTCTTAAGGCCCTTTTGTAATGGGCCACAGTCACCCCCACTCACTGGGGTAAAAAGAGAGGAGCCAACACAACACTCTGCTCAGAATCCTGCTCTGGGGCAAGGACTTAGGGCTTTATGTGTCCCAAATTTCATGAGAAAGAGATTAGAGGTTGGCTCTCTAACAACCAGCAGCAGTTCATAGAGAATCTGGGGCCTCTGCTCAGGTAGACTGGTGTAGACTGCTATGAGCATTGCATCACAGGAGTCTGGTTTGTTTTTTGTTTTTTTTTAAATTATGTGTGCTATAGTGGAAGGAGCAATGGGGGCAACCTGCCTGCTGAATTCATGTCCATACCAGGAGAACGAACCTGCCTAAGAGTATCTCCCTGCCACTGTCTACAGCTGCTCCCTAAGGAAAACAGAAGAGGGCCCCATGCCAGTGTGGTAGCTTTGGGGGTGAGCAAGCTTTCAGTTGTGCCCTCAGAGTCCCTTGGCATGGCGTGTGTATGTGGTGTTTTAATTAACAAGGGCAGACCTTTCAAGTGGGCCTGCTTGGAGAAAGGCTTGTTTTATATTTACCTTCTCTAGTCAAACAAACACATGCTTTCTTTCTCCTGTTTTAGCATAGCAAACATGGGAAATCTCACCCCAGGCGGATTCCTTTATAGCTGGCTGACCCAAGTTGTACTCTTATTTGTTTATTTTTGATGACAGACCTTGATTAAAGGTTTCCAGCGCACCTTTCAGCTCTTTTATGAAGGGAGCTGGGAGAGGCGGCTGCTCAGCTGCTGGGCCCTGAAGAAGCTCCCTATCTGGCCTGAGAACAGTGGGATTTGGAGGCAGGATGACTCCGAAAACTGAGCAGGCAAGAATGCAGTCTCTAGTCTCTTTGTTGAGAGAGTTGACCAAACATAATTTTATTGGTCAGTGGCTCCTGCTTTAGTAACCTTTCACCCCAGTGGCTCTTGAAGGTGCAGGCCATTGGCCGGCCTTGCCTTTGAACTCCTCATGGCTCCTGCCTCCTCAAAGACTCCCAGTCAGGGCTTGTGTTTTGCTTAGGACCTCGCCTCACAGCAGGGTCTCAGCAGTTGCGAAAACTGATCCACCCTAAGACCGTTGACATATTTGAAGGTGATACCCCTGGGACTGGAAACCTATGGCGTTCTATTTCAGGACCTGTCTGTCACATGTCAAGAAACATGACTCAGGCTTCCCTCTTTCCCTCTCTGAGCCTTCTTGTTTCCCACAGGACAGGAGGTCGTTACCCTGGGGTATTTCCTAAGAGTGATCACAAAGCCTCTCTTACTGTTTTCTCCCAACTTTCCCCAAGGTGTTTATTCTGAGAAAGTTGTTGTGAAGAGTGCATGTGAATACTAAGTTGTCCTCAGTGTCCAGGATGTCACTGATGGTGCAAGGACCAGGGGTTACATGCTTTGGCCTGATGCCTTCATAACAAGTCTGAGTCATAAGATAGCCCAGCGATCCTCCCCACTTTCAGGAACAACTCGATCTTGCAAGAGGACAGAAAGAGCAGGGTTTTCCTCCCACCTCTGCACAATTCCTGCCTGAGGAACAAGAGTCAAAACTTTGTTATTTAGAAGCAGCTCTAGGGGTACATAGACATTAGATGATTTCAACTTAGCATCTTTGGCAAGGAACTAAACTTGTCTTTCTAAAAATATTCAGTAGAAAATTTACCTTCTGTTTATGATGCCTTTAGCCTAGGTGAGGTCTTGAATGGAGGGGCCTCAGTAGAGGCTCTTTGCTTTTTCTAGAATGCAAACAGCATACTGTTGATAATTACATTGTCTTTAGCAGAGAAGACAGGACTGTGTTCAAAGCAAAGGCTATGCAATGTCTGCTTTTGAGCCCTGCCCTCCTGTGTATCGCAAGAAGTCGCTTGTTGTTTCCTGGCCACCTGGATAACTTAGACCTAAAATAACCACACAGAAACCATATTAATTAAATCACTGCTTGGCCCATTAGCTCTAGCTTCTTATTGGCTAACTCTTACATATTAACTCAACCCATCTCCATTAATCTGTGTATTGCCATGTGACCGGGGCTTACTAGGTAAAGTTCACAGCATCTATCTCTGGCAGCTCCATGGCTTCTCTCTGACTCTGCCCCTCTCACTCCCAGCATTCAGTCCAGGCCTCCCCACCTAGCTCTGCTCCACCCCACCCTGCCCTGCCACAGGCTCAAAGCAGCTCTCCCCTCATCAATGGTAATCACAGCATACAGAGGGAAATCCCACATCACCTGTGGTCATGAGACATGTCTGGAATATACTTCCCAGTCAAGGAAGGGTCGAATGGTGGTTTCTGTCAGCTACTGCACTAGCCACTTCTGAATGAGGTAGCTGTCATTCCGTCCTGCAGAGAAGCAAAACAGCCTGAGAAGCCGAGTACATGATATAAAGGATTGGAAGAATTTGAAGCCTGTGATTTAAAAGTATGAAGTTTTATTTATGAGATGCTTTGGTTCTTTGTTTAGCACCTTTTGAATATGATAATCATCAGAAATAATTTTTTAATGCCTAGTTTAGGGAAGCCACTGTACACAGTCCAGAGTGGTGCAGGCTAAGGGCTTCGTGCTCTTCACAGTCAGTGGTCTCAAATGGGGAGGTGGCTGTCAGTGTGCTGTCTGTCTGTTCCTGTCTGAGTTAGTAGGTGAGGCCTGCCATTGCAGAGTAGCACAGGCTGGGTGGCTTAAAACTAGAAAGGTGTTCCTCACAACCTGGAGCCCAAGTCCAGGATGAACGGGCAGCATTAGATTCTCTGAGGCTTCTTCTTGCTTGCTGAAGGCCACCTTCTCCCTGCCCCTTCACATACTGTCCCTTGAGCTCATGTCCCACTCTGTCCGAATTCTTTCTTGTAAGTACACAGATTGGCATAGGGCCCACTGTAGTAGCTCATTTAGACCCAGTCACCTCTTTAAGGGTTCTTTCTCCAAAGTCATAGAGACAGTCAGCTTAGGCTGTGTCAGGTACAAGGACCAGACAAAGTCCGGGTTGTCAGTGGCTCAAGTTGAGAAGAACGTTACTGTGAAGTCCACCCTGAGATGTTTTCCCTAACGCCTCTGGGCTACTTCCTGAGGACAAGCAATAGGAATGGAGAGAGGAACCAGGGAGGAGTAATACTCAACTGCGCCTCACTGCAGCATGCAGAAAACACCTCAGACTGGCCTGCTGCAAAGCTCAAGAGTGAGATGACTGCCCATGTGTGCCCAGTATTTCCTAGTGGAGTCAGCCTTCTCTCGTGTTTGCTGATCACAGCGGAATGACAGAGCTGGCTGGCTGGCTGGCTGGACGGAGGGATGGAGGGACAGATGGATGGATGGATGGATGGATGGATGGATGGACAGATAGACGGATGGATAGATGGACGGACGGACAGACGGACGGATGGATGGATGGACTGATGAACAGAGAGACAAACAGATAGGCATATAGACACTATGCCTTGAACAAGACTATTGCAATCTGTTGCAGCTTCCCAAGAGAGCTGAGATTCTACGCATGTACCACCACAGCATGCGGTGACAAGTATATTATTAGTACACATATTTTTTCTCTCTCTTTCCTTCCTTCCTTCCTCCCTCCCTTTCTCCCTCCCTCCCTCCCTCCCTCCCTCCCTCCCTCCCTCCCTTCCTTCATCTTTGTGAATATTTGAGATAGGGTCTTACCGTGTAGCCCAAACTGGCCACAAACTCGTGATCTTCCTCCCATAGTCTCCTGGATGCCATGACTGTGCAGCCTTCCATCTGCTTTTATATTCCCTAGTGAGGCCTGACTCCTGATTGCATTGGAATGAGCATGACAGTTTCTCAAGAGTAAAAGAGAACATTATGCTTCCTAGACCCCCAGTTTCTGAGTCTTGAAGCCTCTTGACAGGCACCTTCTCAAAAGGGTCTTCTGTCATTGCTCCAGAGACTTACGACAGCCAGTGTCCTCTGCTGGGCCAGATCATAAGTGCCCTCATCATTTAGCCCAGAGCACATAGGACTGGGCTGAGAAAGGGAGGCTTCTCAAGAACTTGGACTTTGTACACTGTTGAATTTTTGGCTGTGGCTTGATCCCTTTAGTGAGCTCAGTGGGAGCCCATGGGGCCCAGCCCACACTTCAGTGCTCCTCGGGTTAAATCTTAAGTCAGGGAAAAGCTGGACCAGTAACCCCCATGAACTTGTCAGTGCCTCAATTTTCTCGTCATAAAACAGGGGTAATTCCTTGAGCTGTAAGGATTAAATGAATGAATATAGGTAAAGCACTTAAAATGCTGCCTTCTGCATGGCGAGTGCTCATTAATCGACAGGTGTTTCCTGAACCCATTTCAGGCTTGGAACACTTCGGAGTGCTGGGCATGAGCCAGAGAGTAAAACAGGCAAATGCCTGCAGCCGCCTGCAGCAGGGTCAGTGTTGGGCTGAGGGTGATGGTGGCAGTGCTGCCAGCCTTCCCCAGATCGGTGTCACAGGCAGACCCAGCTGTCATTGAGTTTTCTCATCATCCTTCAGGAGCTTCTATCTGCTGGGTCCCATGCCTTTGGGACATCAAGTGCAGAACATGATAAAGAAGCTGCTGGCCTCTGCTAGCCTTTTCTATTTAAATGATGTGGGTGTGGGGCATTCCGTTCCACATTCGCCTCCCTTTGACCAAGTTCTAGTTCTTTCTCTGAAAACTAGGTTTGTCGCCTCTTTCTGGAAATCAACCATGTAATCCAAAGCCATGTAAACTTGTAAAGAGCTTGTAAACATATATTGACCCCTGAAACACACCCTAATTGAAACCTTGTGAACTCACTGAGCGTACTTTTCCAGTATCAGAGATTTCTGCTGTGGATGTTATTGTTCAGATTGTCATGCTTGTTTGTTATTATTAAGAAAGATATGCTGCAGTGTTTTCTCTGAAGGAACTAACGGATTCACATATATTTTAAATTTTTTTAGAATTTTATGCATGAGTACTACATTTACATACTTTCTTTTTCTCTCTGTCCCAACTCCAGCACCTCTGTGTCCTTCTTCCAACTCCTTGTCAAATTCATGACCTCTTTTTCTTTAATTATTTTTAACAAACACACACACACACACACACACACACACACACACACACACACACGATACCAGTCAGTCATAAACACATATAAGCAACATTAGATGGACTCTGTAGGCTGAATGTTAATTCTTTAACCACTCCCATAAATATAAATACTGAGCCTGGAGATAAAGGGAACTCTGTGCTTCTGAGTGGATGGCATATGCCTGTATATGGGCTTTTGTGGGCTTCTCGGTCAGTTGTTGGAGGACACAATATAAACACCAATCTGCATCCTCCTTTGCCTTATAGCCCAAAATGACCCACAGCACTGGGTAAAAGAATAAGATCTAGAACTTTCAGAAAATTCAAGAATACAAGGGAAGCTGTGTTGTGTGTCACATGAGGAAGAGGTATGCCAATATTGAGAATGCTGTAAGAATTCTCTGGATTGTGCTAGGGAGCCATGGGATGACAGTAATGCAATGTTCCCAAGTGAACAGCAGGAAAAAGAGATTCGAGTGGATCAGGCTCAGAGATGGCCAGCAGAAGTGCTAGGGGTAGAGAACCAGAGTTAAAGGGAAGGTGTGGACAAATGCAACTCCCAGGAAGGATGGGAGGGAGACAGAGGGCATTTAGTAGGCCGTGCAATTTCTAACTGTGTTTGTTAAATGTTTTTTCACTACTGGTATGCCAACTTGGAAGACTTCTAATAATTTTCAAAAGGCAAAATGGTTTGTATCACTGGTTCAGTGGGTCAGGTACATGAGAATCTGAATTTGGATCACCAGCATTTATCTTCATCCCCAGCGCTCAGGACTTGGGGCTCACTGGCCAGCTGACCTAGGCAAAAATGACAACTATAGGTTCAGTAAGAGACCCTGTCCGAGAAGGTCAGATAGAGAGGTGATTGAAGAAGACATGCTTAGGTCATGGCCTCTGATGTGCACATATAGGTGAGTGCTCACATGCATGTGTATGCACACACACACAAATTAAAAGATAAGGGGAGGGGGACAAAACAGCATCAGTAGATACCCATAATGAATTCTTAATTCTAACGTATACTCAGGAGTATAGAAATACAAGTTAAGAAATGTAAGGTTAAATCCTGGGAGAAACTAATTTATAGCAAAAATTATTGGCTGAGTGTGGTGATACATACTTACTTGATTGACTGATACGGGAGGATTATGAGTTCAAAGCTAGCCTGGGCTACAGAGCAAGGCTTCATGTTGTATGTCAGCTTGTAAGAGGACAGCAAAGTATTGTTATCAAGGTGTGGCCTCTTGGGTCCTGTATTTAGCTGTGGCCGCATTTAAAATGCTTCTCAGCTGTTCTCTGGAACAACACAGTCTCTTAAAATAGAGTCACTGTTGTCGGGCCCAGTTCATCTTCTGCTGCTGCTGCTCGGAAAAGTTGGTTGTGGTGTGAAGGATAAAGTCTGTCTTTTTTGTCTGTTCCAGTTGTCTGGGACTTGGGGCCTTGTTCCAGGAGAAGCTTGGGACTCCAGTGTGCAGAAGCTTTGAGAACCCAGGGAGTCCCCTGTCTTAAGAGTTTCTGGGCCCCTTCTCCAATTCTTTCCTGTAGGTGGGACTTGCCTATGGGCCTGCTGTCTGTGTCGGTCCCACTGGGCTTATGTTTGTGCTTCCCTGTGCGGCTGTAGTTTTTTTCAGGACTGCCAGTCCATAAATAAAGACATGGAGACTTATTATTAATTATAAAAGCCCAGCACTAGCTTAGGCTTGTTCTTAACTAGTTCTTATAATGTAAATTAACCCATATTTTAAAATTTCTGTCCTTTTACGAGGCTTCTTGCCTCATCCCCGTACTGCCCATCCTGCTTCCTCCAGGTCTTGCTGGAGACTCTGCCTTTCTTCTTTCCCAGGTTCTCTCCTGCAAAGAAGTCCCTCCTATACTCTCCTTCCTAGCTGTTGGCTGTATGACTTTTTATTACACCAATCACAGCAATACATTTTTATACAGTGTACAAATATCTCACAATATTTTGTCTAAATAAAAAGAGAAGGCTTTAACTCTTAATGTAGTAAAACAATATACAATAAGAACAATTATCAGGTAAGAATTATATTTGCAATGTCCAGTCCATTTGTGTTTGGTATATTTGGAGAAAATACTCTGTTATCTATCCTATCCTGATGAATTTAAAGTTTTATACCTAAACCATTTTTATCACAATTTGTATTACCATCCTAATAATATTTTTAGACATCTTCTTAGGTAAACAACTTAAGCTTTCATGTTTCCCAACCTTATAAACTTTATATCTCTTTTGTAAGTTTCCTTTTTTGAATTTGGTAACAAAGAAAATGATATAACTATCTAGTCTTCAACCCCATCAGAGACCCAAGAAGGATATAATATTACCTGAGTAAACAGGAAGTGCAGAGCAAGCAACTTCCAAAACTATAGAAGTGACAGAGACATTTGGCTGCCCTGGACAGCCACCTAAGGTTCCTCTAACGTTGGGGCATCCATCTTACAAGTCTTACCAGTCTAGAATATCTGACAGATTTTTCTTTTAAGCAGGAATTTTGAAGGATTGTCCTACCTTGTCTTGGTAAAATTTGGCAGTTGCCTTCTTTTGTGTTCTGTTTGTCCAGCTTGGACAGCATACTGTCAGCTGTTGAGGCAAGGGCAGTTTCTTTTTTTTAAATTATTTATTTATTTATTAAAGATTTCTGCCTCCTCCTGCCACCCCTCCCATTTCCCTCCCCCTCCCCCATCAAGTCCCCCTCCCTGGTCAGCCCAAAGAGCAATCAGGGTTCCCTGAAGGGCAGTTTCTTACCAAATGGCTAACTTTTGCTACAAAGAAGGCAAACTCCATATGGAGGTTTTCAATGTTCATTATCTTCTTTGAAGTAGATTGGTGCTACTAGGAGCAGATGTGTCTCACTGTCTTTGAGGCAGGAGCTGATGCAGAGGCCACAGAGGGATTCAGCTTATTGGCTTGTTTGCTTGCTCAGCCTTCTTTCCTATAGAAGCCAGAACCACCAGACCAGGGATGAACTCCCAAAATTGCCTGGGCTTTGCCCCATCAATCACTAATTAAGAAAATGCTCTACAGACCTGTCCCCAGCCTGATTTTATGAAGATGTTTTCTCCCTCCTTTCAGGTAACACTAGTTTGTGTTAATAAGTTTATGACATAAGATTAGCTTATGACATAAAACAAGCAGTTTTAGGTTCATAACAAAATTGAGCAAGACATACAGATTCCCATTTAATTCTTTAAGTGATCGCTTCCTCCATTATAGCATTGCACGTTCCAGCAGTCTATGACCTACTCTGACAAAGCATCCTCTCCCCGTGTCTGTGGAATTTAAACAGGCCTCACTCCTGACTACCTATTTTGTGGGTTTAGTGAACATTACCAAATTATGATCATTACCATATCACTGAGCTAAGAATTATCTGTCCTAGACTGGTGTGATGGCACACACCTTTACCCAGCACTGGAGAAGCAGAGGCAGGGGGATCTCTGTGAGTTCTAGGTCAGTCTGTTCTGCATAGCAGGTTCCAGGCTATCCATGTCTACCCAGTGAGACCCAGTCTCAAACAAAAACTTTCAGAAAGTATAATAAAAGAAACTGACCCTCCTGCTCCTGGCAGCCGCCAGCCTATTAGCTCCTAGGCTAATCACTAGTCCCTTTGCTGGGGACTCCTGCTCCGTGCTGAAATGTCGGCTGGCCCACTCTTCTGCAGGCAAGTACAAGTCAGCTCCTGAGTGCTGCGGAGCCGAGTCCTTACTTCTGCTTAGATTATGGACATTGGAAGTGACGGCTGACAAAGTCACCTTTGTTACGTTTCTTTTCGTTGCGCTTGGTATTGTTTCATTTCTTTTTCTCACATAAATTTTGTTAAAGTTGAAAATTACATAAATTTATTCATGTAAAATGTGAATCTCAATAAGTTTTGACAACATCATCACCACAACAAAGATAATAAAATATTCTCATTATCCTCAGAGATTTCCTTATACCTTTTTCCTGTCACCTACCTCACACACACACAAAACAGCAGTACCCACAGCCTTGCTCCCAGTCTGATAGCCAGTGACAATGTCAGCACGTGTATTTGTCTTCCCAGGTCTCGAATGAGTAGAATTCTAGAGTCTGGCACAACATGATTCCGGCCATGTGGAATCTCTGGAAAGTGTCAAGCCTTGGAGACCACAGATGTGTTGCTTTGCTTCTGTTTCTGTTTGTTTGTTTCTGTTTTTTTTTCTTCTCTTCTTCTTTTTGGAGTTTTATTTTAATTTTTTTTATCATTTTATTATGTGTATATATGTGTCTGTGTATGCCATATATGTGTTTGCAGGTACCCAAGGAGGTGAGAGGAGGGCATTATTGGATTCCCTGGATCTAGTGTTACAAGCATTTGTGAGCTGACCAATGTGGATGCTGGGAACTGAACTCTGTGGTCCTCTGCAAGTGTCCCAAGTCCTCTTAACCACAGATCCCACCTTTTGGGGTTTTGCTGTAACTTTTTATACAGTTGTGGTTTTTTTTAGTACTTTAGATGTGATTTGGGTGTTCTTACAAGTTGGTTTGAACTTCAGAGTTAGAATAAATTCAAGTAAATTTGCAAATATCCCTGCAACATGGAGCATAGGTCCTTAAAGAACAGCGCATTTCATTTCCTCTCCCCTGCTGCCATTTAAAATTTATCTATTAAACCAGGCGGTGGTGGCGCACACCTTTAATCCCAGCACTTGGGAGGCAGAGGCAGGCGGATCTCTGTGAGTTCGAGGCCAGCCTGGTCTACAAGAGCTAGTTCCAGGACAGGCACCAAAAACTTCAGAGAAACCCTGTCTCGAAAATCAAAAAAAAAAATTATCTATTAGCTTATATGTTATGATATCCATTATATATATAATGTTTGTATGTATGTATTATTATTATGTCATTAGATATGTTGCTAGGCTCCCTGCCTTTAACAAACTGTCAGGAGCAGACAGAAATGAATTAATATATGCTCACTTGTTTGTTTACTTCTACTCAGCTCAACTTCTTTACTCTTACATATTCAGAACCCACTGCTTAGGGAATGGTGCTGCCCACAGTGGGTTGGACCTCCCCACATCAGTTCACTAAATTAACACAATATCCTCACCCCAGAGGCATCCATCTTTGAGACTGTCTTCCCAGGCATTTCTAGAATGAAGACTAGCCATCATAAAAAGTGACCTTTCTGAAACACATGTGAGCACTGGGCACTGAACGGGGCCTTTCCTTGGGAAAGAACTCCTAGAGACTAACCTGCTAGGTTCTTGTCAGCCCATAACTTACCCATCCCTTTTCTTCTAATCTTGCTTCAGCTAAGCAGGTGGGGAAATGAGAAGCATTTCTGACACTTCTGGACCAGAGACACAGGCTCACAAAGCACTGAGATGTGGATGGAAGCTCAGAGAACACTTCCTCTGCCCCACATCTTACCACCACATCACCATGTCTGGACCACAACGAGGATGTAAAGCCTTCAAAATGAAAAAAACAGGAAGTGACTGGAAAACGTTCAAGTCAAATTAGACATGGGAGGGATGGTGGGATTACTAGAGCTGGAGTTTAAGACCACATTAAACAGTATGGTAAAGTCTCTACTGGAAACAGTAGACAGCATATAAGAAATAGTGGAGGCCAGTTAGATGGCTCGGTTGGCAGTGCTCACATACAAGCTAAGGACCTGGTTTGATTCTCAGAACCAATCAAAAGCCCATGTCTGTCAGCAAGGCTTGCTGTTCTAGAATTCACTGGGTAGCCAGCCTGGCCTCCACAGCTAGCTCCAGGTTAGTGAGTCTCAAAACAAAATGTAAATGCAAGTAAACCTTTTCTCCCCCAACTTGCTTTTGTCAAGTTATTTTATCAAAACAACGGAAATGAAACTAGGAGGCACTCCCTGCCCCTGCCCGAAGCCTCCAGGGGTTTTCTCTGACCTTCACTGTGAGAGTCTGGCTGAAATCTGAGGAGAGTAATAAGTCTTAGGGGTGCGGAACTCCTAGCCGTGTTCCAAGATCTGCCACTCACTCTCAGGTTTTCCCACTTGCCACTGTCCTGTAGAAGTGTCTCTACAGTGAATTGGGATTCTCTTTCCACCTCTCGTTCTCCTCAGTGTGGGGATATAGTTGTCCTGGCACCTCACTTGCCTAATGGATAGAAATATATGTTGATTTTTTTAAAAAAGTTTGTTCAGCTGGGTGGTGGTGGTGCACCCCTTTAATCCAATCCCAGAACTTGGGAAGCAGAGACAAGTGGATCTCTGTAAGTTCTAGGCCAGCCTGGTCTAGAGAGTGAGTTCCAGGATAGCTAGGGCTACACAGAGAAACCCTGTCATGAAAAACAAAAATCAATAAATTAATAAAAATAATTTTGAAAAGATTTGAGTTACAACAGAATAGAGGTGTCTAAACTCCTTAAATGCTGGGCTGGGAGCTGGTAGTTCCCCAGGGAGGATTTGGGAAGATGAAAGAGAAGGACCACATTTAAGAGGAAGAGAGACCCCTGAAGAAAGTGTGTGCATGTTTGCGTGAGTGCATGCGTGCGTGTGACTTAGGGCCATGTTTGGGCAAACTGGGTAAACAGATAGTGGGGAATTTGGATGCCAGGTAAATCTTAGGATATAGAGAGACTCGAATGGAGAGCAGAAGAAACAGAAATTTGGCTGAAGTGCCGCTGAATACAGGTGTGGGAGGATCCTTAAGGATCTCGTGGTTCTAGTTCAGTTGAAAGACACCGCTCTGAGACCCAGGGAAGTTAACCAGCTCAGGAAAGACACCGCTCTGAGACCCAGGGAAGTTAACCAGCTCAGGAAAGATGCCACACTGAGACCCAGGGACGTTAACCAGCTCAGGAAAGACACCGCTCTGAGACCTAGGGAAGTTAACCAGCTCAGGAAAGACACCGCTCTGAGACCCAGGGACGTTAACCAGCTCAGGAAAGACACCGCTCTGAGACCTAGGGAAGTTAATTAGCTCAGGAAAGACACCGCTCTGAGACCTAGGGAAGTTAACCAGCTCAGGAAAGACACCGCTCTGAGACCCAGGGACGTTAACCAGCTCAGGAAAGACACCGCTCTGAGACCTAGGGAAGTTAATTAGCTCAGGAAAGACACCGCTCTGAGACCTAGGGAAGTTAACCAGCTCAGGAAAGACGCCACACTGAGACCCAGGGAAGTTAACCAGCTCAGGAAAGACGCCACACTGAGACCCAGGGACATTAACCAGCTCATCAGCATTCTGGGAATTATTTAATGGCAGAACTCAAGTTAGATCTAGTCCAGTCTCTAAACCATTTCTACTGCTGTGGACAAATTGATGATGCAATGGGTATTAAGCTGTGGTTGCCCTCCTTATTAATTACATATTTCCTGGGACTCACTCTGTGCAGAGTTTCCCCTTGCTAATCATGTGTTTCCTGGGACTCACTCTGTTTGTGCAGAGTTTCCCCTTGCTAATCATGTGTTTCCTGGGACTCACTGTGTTTGTGCAGAGTTCCCACTTGCTAATCATGTGTTTCCTGGGACTCACTGTGTTTGACACTCTGGGCTCACTTAGTTACCTTTGAACACAGGGGTCTTTTTGTACTCAGTTTGAACCTGTAGCTTTGCCAATGGTGCTGTCCTGGGTAGGTGTTTAAGAAACATGTTGTTTCCTTAGTGACCTTCAGAGATGTCTGTCCTGGCAAAAGCCTTAGTAGGTTAAGCCAACCTAAATTATGGAAAACCTGGCTGCAGTTCTGTTTGCCTTCCCAGAAGGCTTGTTGACTGGACAGTGATGAACAGTACGTGGTTTGGTGACCAGAAACAGTGACTGCTGCCCTTCCGAGGACTGCCTAAAGGTCAAATAAAAACACACACTACTTAATAGATCCCAAACCCCTTATTTTTCTATATTTAAACAGTACTGTCACTGGGGCTGGGGAAATGGCTTAATATTTAAGAACACATACTGCCTGTCCCTGCAGAAGGCCCAGATCTGGTTCCCATCACCCATGGCAGGGTGGTCGCAGTTGCCTATAACTCCAGCTTTAGGGAGATCTGATGCCCTCTTCTTGTCTGCACTCACATACATGTACCCCTCTATCCAATACATTGTTAAAAATAACTTCCCTGACATCAAGATTGGTTTATAGTTGTATAATTTTAACTCTGTGGCATATTTTAATTGAAAACCTTTTGCCATATAAAATAAAAGTGCATATTGAAATCAATGGCCCCAGGGATCACACATTGATCACACACAAGTCTTAGGCAAAATACTGCCAAGCAAACTGAGAAGTACAGGGAAAGGGTTGGTAGATCATCACCAAGTGAAGCCAGGAATGTCAGATTAGTTAACGTTTGATGAGTTCAGTCAGTGTAAATTACTGAATTAACAAAATAGAGAAGATACTTATAGGATCACCCTTTAAAGTAGGGGGAAAATCATTTAGCAAAATTTAGTGATTCATATTGAGCAACATAGCTCAGTTGTTAAGAGCGCTGTCTGCTCTTGAGGGAGATGCATGATCAGTCACCAGCACACGCAGCAGCTTGCAACCTTTTGTGACTCTAGTTCCAGATCTCACATCCTCTTCTGATGTCCACAGACACCAGGCACACATGTGCTGCACAGACTTACCTGTAGGAAAAACACCCACACACGTAACATAATTTTTAAAAAACCACAGTCCCTTTTGATAAAATCTCAGTAGAAGAGAGCACGTCCACAGTTTGCTGACAGGTGTTTGATAGCCCCTCTCTGGTAGAATCTCGGTAGAGATTTTCTCTCTTCCCACTTGTGCTTAGCAGTGCCTTCTGGTCCTAGACAGTGAGAAAGGGAAACAGTGACAGGAAAGCTGTTTGTACTCGGTCACACAGAAGAGTGGTTGGGCGCTGTACAGACACTGCTGGAAGCACAGTGAATTTAGCGTGATCATAGCATGTGACGATATTTGTCTTTTAAGAAAAATAAAATTTTTACTTTGTTTTGTATTTTCTTGTTGACGGTGTCCTTCTGGAACCTGATAGAAATGCAGTAGAGCTCTTGATCGTATTGGGCGTGGTTTTTAATTGTCCGCTCTCCATGATGCTATAATTATATATTGCTAGTTGATTCTGTTGAATTTTTAAATATAAAATCTTCTTTTGTTTGACTGTTTTGGGGGGAGTGTTTGTTTGTTCAATTTGTTATGTTTTTCTTGAGATGGGTTCTCAGTATGTATCCGTGGTTGTCCTGGAACTTGTTAGGTAGATTAGACTGGCCTCAACTCACAGAGATCCACCTGCCTCTGTCTCCTGAGTATTGGGATTAAAGGCGTATGCCTCCATACCTGGCTGTGTATAAAATCATATCATTTACAAATAATAATAATAATAATTATTATTATTATTGTATTGCAGCAAATGAAGCTCATGTTTTGGTCTTTGCATAAGAGACTATGAGAAAGGAATTTAATTGAATATAAAGAAACCTCACTAACCTTGGTAAAGAAATAGGGGTCTTCTTGACTCACATTGCCTCACAGTCTGTAGCAAAATCATCAGGAAAGCCACCTTCCCTTCCTATCCTTCTGTTCCTGTCACTTTAAGCCGTTGGCTTTTTCTGTTTAGTCACCATGCACTGTGTCACCTGCAGCCAGGTGACCGGGCTCACGGGGGTGGGGGTGAGAGGCTGACTGCAGGATAAAGGACGTTGTCCTTTTGTGAGGAAGTGCACACATGAGAGGACATGAGCCAGTGAGGACATTGCCAGCCACTGCCGAGCTAGAAGAGCATAGCTGTAGCATCTGGAGAGCAGGTTCCTCACAGCAGACAGGAAGAAAGTAGGAGGGGACTGGGACTCAATATGACCTTCAAGGGCATGCTTCCACCCAGGTCCTCCCTCTGAAGTTTCTAGAAGCTTCCAAAATTGCACCCCCATCTGGGAACCAATAGTTTGACACATGAACTTGTGGGGGCACTTCCCATTTCAAACCCTAAAATATGTGTTAGGGAGAGCATTCTTGCTCGGCTTCCAGTGCTCTGGGGAATGGCTTCTGTAAGCCTGGTCTCCCAGAGTCTCTTAATTGCACCGGATAGACACTGTAACCTTCACTTTACAGTTTGGGGGAAACATAGGGTTTTTTTTGTTTGTTTGTTTGTTTTTTTGGATTTTTCGAGACAGGGTTTCTCCATAGCTTTTTTGGTTCCTGTCCTGGAACTAGCTCTTGTAGACCAGGCTGGCCTCGAACTCACAGAGATCCTCCTGCCTCTACCTCCCTAGTGCTGGGATTAAAGGCGTGCGCCACCACCGCCCGGTGAAACATAGGTTTAATAGCTGCAAACCATACCCGATGCTTGCCACTGTCATTCCCACCCCCACCTCTGCACTCTGAAACACAATTAATAAAAACTCAAGACGTACCAGGGTTCAACATGAAGACCAGAAAATAAGAGTGACCAGCCACTGGCTCTTACTTCTACCTTAGTACAAAAATGGTGATTCTGCCTCTAGGAAACCTCAGAATGAGACTGAGAATATCTGTCTCCTCCCGTTTTAGAATACTTCCTAGTTCTGGGATTAAGGGCAAGCACCACAACCTCCTGGTTTCTATGATAAGCTACTGTGGCTGCTGGGATTAAAGGTGTGTGTAATTGCTGCCTGGTCTGTTAGGCTGGCCAGTGTTGCTGTTTTATTTTTCGGATCCTCAGGCAAGCTTTATTTATTAAAATACACATGAAATGCCACTACAGTGCTCCACTGGGTCCTTATAAACATTAGTTATTGTTGATCCCATTGGCATGACATTCCTGAAGAACAAAGACATTCATGCTATTTAATTGTTATATAAACAGAAATAGCAAGTTCAGTTTGCTTATGGTAGTATTTTTACATGTATGCTGGTATGGATGCCTGTTCACATGTATGTTAGCAAACGTGTTCATGGTTCTGTGTGCACATGGGTGGAGGCTAGAAGCTGGCATCCAGTGTTTACCTTAACCATTGAACACTTTCTCTATTGAGGCGGAGTCTTCTGCTGTACCCAGAACTCCTGAGTCAGTCCATGCAGTCAGCACCTCACACAGGAGTCCCGTGTCTACCACCTGGGGCTTGGGACTACAGCTGCCACCATACCTGCCTGGCTTTTTACAAACTCCAGTCTTATGATTGCGCAGAGTGCTTTGCATACTAACTCATCATCTCCCCAGGCCCTGCTGGAGAGTTTATAGTCTTAAACTGGCCCCTGCCTCTCCCTCTCCGTTTCTTGTATGGCAGTGTTGGAAATTTTGCTGTTTTTTGGCTCAGTAGTATCTGGTTAAATGCCTAATCAAGGATCTATCCCTTTATGACTGGTTTTTCCCCTGTACAGCCACCAGTAGGGTTTGCATGACTGCCAAAGTCCCTCTCATTCAAATGTCTTGGATAGATAGGGAGGTGGCTCATACATTTTCTTGGAGACAAGGTAATGTAGTAAGTATTTGTGTTTGCTCTCAGGAAGAGAACAGAGGGGCTTTCGTACATGACTGAAACCCCCTTGTCTCTGTGGCCAGGTAGCTGACAGGAGAGCCCTGGCAGACCTGTAACTTACCGTGCCTTCTGAGCTCTTACCTCCAAGGTCCTGCAGAAGCCATTAAGCTCGAGAAGCTCACTTACTTCTGGTCTGAGACCCTTGAGCTGTGATGATTGGCAGAGTTTCCTTCCCCTCTAAGTGAATTGTTGTTTGTTGGGGGGGAATGATTGGAGACAGCTTGAGTTAGATGCTGGGTTCCACAGTTGGCCTTTGGCTAGTATTCAGGTGTACATATGCACACACAGAGAATGACAGAGGGTCACCTCCTCCTCTGGGCTTTGCCTGGCATGTGCACCCCTCCCCCACACCACACAGAGAATGACAGAGGGGACACCTCCTCCTCTGGGCTTTGCCTGGCATATGCACCCCTCCTCCACACCACACACACATGCACACACACAAAATAGACGAACAAATATTTTTTAAAATGAAAAAACGGAAAATGTATGATGGAGAGAAAGAAAGAAATGAAAATTTTCCTTCTGAAAAATCTTGAAATTGACCACTTTCTAGAAGGACAAGCTCCAAGAGCAAGCCTGGCTGACAGGTAGGGAAGGAAAAGGCCACACCTCTACAGTTTTCTCCCAGTAAAGCTAACAGTCTAGATGAGATGGGATCTTCCCTGAGAAAAGTGCTTTTTTTCAAGTTCACACATCCAGATTTGCATTCTTCTACGTCTGTAAAAGAAAACCAGTAACTTTAAGCCACACAGCTTGGCATCTGAGAATGCTGAGACAGGTGGTTGCAAATTTGGGCTACAGAGTAAGATACTGTTTCAAATAAAATAAAGCAATGGCAGTTATGGTGACGCATGCCTGTAGTCCTAGCATTTGGGAGGCTAACTCAGGACGGTGAGTTCTAGGGCAACTAGGGCATAGCAAGACGTTGTCTCAAGTAAACAAACATAAGAATAAAGTCTTATCACACATACTCACAAGAAACCTACCCCAACTGTGTCTTTGGTGAATTCTTCTAAACTCTTAAGAAGGAAAAGTAATGTCAATTTTATATTAGATTCTTCAAGAAATAGGAAAAAAAGAGAGCACTTTTGAGTTCATTTTGTGAGACTAGCCACACCCTGATTCCATAACACAAGTTAGGTGTTCTAGTGGCACCGAATAAGTCTGTGGCAGTAGAGCATATGTCATGGGCATGAGAGGCCTTGAAGTCACGGGTGCCTTTAAAGGAGTGAGGTGTCAGCTGGATGAGCATGGGGTGTCTGGGGTGCCACAGCTTCCCAGGGCTGTCTTTCAGAGTTTGCATAGACATAAACTCTCATTTACCTGTGCACACAAGACTTCTGACATACTCTCTATATGTTTTTTCTAATGTTCTTTGTCCATTGTCATCTGTGGGATGCATGTGTGCATTTACATTTGTGTATGCGTGTGAGTGCTCTAAAGAATCATTCTTCATTGCTTTCTACCTGATTTTTTGAAACAGGGTCTCTCAGTCAAACCCAGAGCTCACTGATAAGCCTAGTCTTGTTAGCCAGCTTGCTCTGGGGATCTCTTATCTCCACTTTCTGACCCTGGGATTATGTGTGTGCTACCATGCTGACCCAGCATTTACATAGATTCTGGGGATCCAAACTCTGGGCTTCATGCTTACATGACAAATGCTCTAAGCATGGGGCTATCTCCTCAGCTCTCTATTTATCTTTTTTAAAAAAGACTCTAAACCTGGCCTGCTATAACACATAGTACTTTTATCATCATAGATTCCTCTTCTAGTACACTGACTCTGTACTTTCCTGACTATTACTCTATTCTGACTGCCTTCAATATGGACACACCTCTGACATATCTGCTATGGCATTAAGGGGCACCCTTAACTCCGAGAATGAAGAAATCTCCTAGCCCCAAGTTGGTTGTAACAGGGCACATCTCACCTGCTCACCTACAGCATATTATTTTCTTTACAGGCACGATGGTTCTGGGAAGCCTACTTCCAGTCCATTAAAGCCATTGCCCTGGCCACCCTGCAGATCATCAATGACAGGATCTATCCATACGCAGCCATCTCTTATGAAGAATGGAATGACCCTCCCTCTGTGGTAAGTGGGTCCCTGTGCCAGCCACATGCGCCATCGAGCCGGGAGAAAGGAAAGCTAGACTGCTGAGGAATCAGTGTTAACTGCCAGCTCTCTCAGATGGATGAGCTCTTTACACTTGCAGCTTGAGAAGGGCAGCTTGGTTCACAAAGTCTGGCAAGAGTGAAAGGACAGAGGGGCAGCAGCTCCCAGTTTGTTCCCCATAGCTTAGGAAGAGTCTCTTTTCTTAAGGTCAAGGTGAGTGACACCTAGATCTTGTAAGCTAAAGACTTGTGATGGATTTGGCACTGAGTGCCTAGAACACTTGAGAAGGTTCCATCAACAGCTCAATGATGGGCTTGTTTAGACATCCTGCTCTGCTGGAAATGCATCAAGTGCTTGACATGTGTTACTTAAGCTGACATTCCCAAGGCCCTATGAGCAAAACAGTAGTGAGCAAAAGTGATGGAGTGGCCTTCAGCATCCTTCAGTTCCTTGCTTGGGAGTAGCTGAAGCCTTGAGCAAGAGGCAGTGTGTAGGTGTGTCATTGTAGGGGCTGTGACAGTGGCTTATAGGAAGACATTTTTTCTCAGTGAAAATGCCAAGTGTTCTGGGCTGGCAGTTATGACTTCTAGCTGCTCTCAGATGCACCCGGTGGTGTGTTTCACAGACTTGAAGCTCACACAGAAGATAGTTCTCCACACTCTATCCATCCATTGATCACCTCCCATCACCTACGCTGGACTTTTCCAGCTAGGACTGTATGCCACCACACAGTTGATCACATCCTTGTCTGAGTTTCTTCCCCCTTTTGCCCATTATCCTGGGTGGTTGGTGCTCCATCAGGGACAGAAGATCGACCCCAGATTCACGTGAACACCGATGGTATAAGTCCTGCAGTAGACCAGCTTCAGAGCATGGGGAAGTGTAGCCACATATCTCTCCTCCCTGCATTGTTCCCAAGTAAGACTGCAAAATCATGCATAGAGCAAACACATGCTTTTATGAGGTGACATCCTTCACACATTTCCTCTTTGAGCTTGTTGCCAAAGTGATCTTGCAGAATAATTATAAAATGTAATCACATAAAAAGGACCATACTAAGTGTGCTTCTCTGCACTGTGCCCTTTTCACTTTAGCAAGAGAGAGTAAAATTCAGTTTCTACAAAAATAGGTCGGAGTTTTGTAAGATGACTGTATACTGTCCCATTGTTAGATATAAGTTATGTTTTAGGCCTATTAATTATATTCCAAACAATGAAATAAAAACTACTTTCTTTCCTAACATGGATAAGTGTATACTTTAAATAGATTTCTAAATAAATACATGAATGATATACAGGAATAATTCCAGCTTAGAAATTGCTTAACTTCCCTCCCACTATTTGAGACAAGGACCTATGTAACCCAAGCTAACCTTAACCTCCACCTCACAAGTGCTGGGATCACAGGTATGTGGTACCATACCTGCTTTGTGTTGTGCTGAAGTCAAACCCTGAGCTTTGAGCTAGCTAGGCAAGCAAGGATCCAAACCAGCCTAAAAAGACATACATTTTTTTTAAGTGTGGGTGATACTAACAGATTGTTCTTTTAAATATTATAGTTTCTGTGCTGACTCTGGCAGCACACGAACTGAAACTGGGATACTGCAGAGAAGGCTAGTATGGCCCTGGTAGGGATAACACACAACTTTATGAAGTATTCCATAGTTTTCATTATCTGTTATTAGAGTTGGCTTGCCCCAGCAGAGACTGTAGATCCAAATGAGAGCAATTTACCAGGGCAACTCATGTGAAAAACCAACAAAGGAAAGGGACAGGGAGTAACAGTGGGAGTGCAGATGCACAAAAACAACATAGCAAACACAGGCACACGACAGAGAAGTCACTGTGGGACCCAGTCCCAATCCACTCACTCCCCATACTACATTCCAAAGGTAATCAGAGTGCTCAAAGCTCAGAAAAATGTCTTGAGTCTTACTTCTAAAAAGGATATATGGCATATTTAAGACTCAGATAAACACATGAATAGAGTAAGAAATATATTCAGGCTCTAGACAAGGAGTTAGCAGTGTGGATGAATTAGTAATTTGAAAGAGAAATTTTAAAACATGGAAGAAAACAGCAGAAGGAAAATGAGATGGGAAAAAGAAGCAAGTAGAAATCCAGAAATTCTAAGAAAAGAAAAATAAAAGCAAAACCAATGGAAAGCATCAGTAAATGAAGCACAATTAATAAAAACTCAGAGACAGATATTGGGGTTCAACCTAAAGGTCAGGAAAGCAAAACAGCCAGCCACTGGCTCTTACCTCTACCTCATCTGAAATGGAGATCCTGCCACCTAGAATCTCAGAATGAGACTATGTGCGAGAGCTGTCTCCTCCCATCTTTTAATCCTCTCTAGTTCTGGGATTAAGGGCGTGTACCACTACTGCCTGGTTTCTATGGTAAACTGGTGTGTCTACTGGAATTAAAGGTGTGTGTCTTTGCTGCCTGGTCTGTTAGGCTGGCCAGTGTGGCTGTTTTACTTTTCTGATCTTCAGGCAAGCTTTATTTATTAAAATACAAATGAAATGCCACTACTCCCCCCCCCCCTTTTTTAATCTAAAATAAAAAAGAAGGCTGTAACTAATATAAGAAAAACTATGTACAAGAAGTACAATAACTATATATAATATATATAGGCAATAAATACATCAACAATGTCTAATCCATTTGCATTTGGCAAATTTGGAGAAAATAATCCATGTCTATCCTATCTTGGTGAGTCCAAAGTATTGTATCTAATTTAATTTGTATTATAACTTGCTTTTTGCATCAACTAAACAAGGAAATCTATAACTATCTAGTCTTAAACTCCCTCAGAGACCCAAGAAGGAAATAATACTGAGTAAACAAGAAGTGCAAGTAAGCAACTTCCAAAAATGTGAGTAATGACAGAAACAACTGTCTGCCTGGACAGTCGCCTAAAGTTCCTCTGCAACAATGGGGCATTCATCTTCAGCCTACAGGCCTAGCATATCCGACAGACTTTTTTGTGAAGCAGGATATGCTAGGATAAGCTTTTTATTTAGGCAGAAAAGGGGAGATGATGTGGGATTTCTCTCTGTATGCTATGAATATAGTTTATCAATAAAGAACCTGCTTTGGTCTGTGTCAGGGCAGAATGGAGTTGGTGGGAAAACTAAACTGAATGCAGGGAGAAAGAAGGTGGAGTCAGGCAGACACCATGTAGCTGCCATAGGAGAAAGATGCCAGAACTTTACTGGTAAGCCACAGCCTCATGGCAATACATAGATTAATAGAAATGGATTAATAATATATAAGAGCTAGCTAGGAATATACTTGAGTTGTTGACCAAACAGTGTTGTAATTAATATAGTTTTAGTGTGAATATTTGGGTTCGGGCAGCCGGGAAGTGAAAGCACAGTCTTAGTTTACAATAGTCAGGAGGTTTTCAAGAGACTGCACCTATGAGCCCAAGACATAGGAAGAACTAAGATAAAGTCTAGAGCATACACTGTTATTCAATGAAATCACAAAAGGCAGTTTCCAACACCGAGGAGAAGGAATGAACATCCACATACAGGCATCTAAAACTTGCAGTAGACATGGTCAGAGAAGAACCTCTCCATGGCATGACACAGTAAGATCTCAAAAGGCAGAGCAAAGGAACAACTTTAGGAACTTTATAATCATTTGCTAAGGAAAATGCCAACTCATACAAAAGAAAGGCATTTGAGCAACAGCAGCTCTTGGGCTCAGCTCAGATGGCCAAGTCAGACACACCTGAGCTCAGTCTCCAGTGAGGACCAGTTCCCAGAATTTGTCTCACACATGTGACATGTGCACATTCACACCTACCTACTCACCACAAATAATAAATAAATAAATAAATGAAAAGCTTTTTAATTTTTAAAGAATAATAGCAGATCTCTTATCATCAATCCTAAAAGCCAGTGAAGATGGAATGTTGTATTTTAGTTTCTGACAGAAATACCTATCAACCAATGATTTTCAGCAAAAATATCCCTTAGAACTGGTGTAGATATAAGGATGTTTTTAGACAAGCACAGAATGAGACAGTTCGTGATGAAGAAGCCAGCACTGCAGCAGATACTGACAGGAGGACTATCCAGATCACGCAAGAATCCATTTCATAAGAGGAACAGATGAACAAAGGAGAGCCAAGAAGTCCTTCATCAGGCCTAACACAGTGAACCTGTAAACCCCTTATACTGAAGTAAGAGGGGAAAATGGGCTGTCAGTAATCCAGCCAGTCAGAAAAACAACCAAGGAACAGGCCTCTCAATAACCTTGGATGTAATAATTGTTCCTACTCACCAACCCAAAGGTGCAATCTAGGCTACTAGATTAAAACCCAATACCCAACTATGTATTGTCTTCAAGATATATACCCTTTGGCACAGATATTAGAAAATGGAAAAATCAAAGAAGGGAAATCCACCCACCACGCCAATGGAAACCATGAAACAACTGGTATAGTGATTCTGATATCTGATAAAGTAGACTCCAAACCAAAACTATTCAAAAGAGATAAATCCATTACATATTTAAGAGGGGAAATGTTGAAGGAGCTGTGGGTTGCCGGTGGCTCCTGGCCACCTGGTTAGCTTATGCCCCGAAATAACAACACACAAACTGTATTCATATAAATACTGCCTGGCCCGTTATATCTAGCCTCTTCTGGCTAACTCTCTTATCTTGCTTTAACCCATATTTAATAATCTGTGTAGCACCACGAGATGGTGTCTTATCAGGAAGATTCTAGTGTACATCCATCTTGGGCTGGAGCTTCATCGTGTCTGCCCTGGAGAGTAGAGGCATGGCGTCTGCCTCACTTCCTCCCAGCATTCTGTTCTGTCTACTCCGCCTACCTAATTTTCTGTCCTATCAAGGGCCAAGGTAGTTTCTTTATTAACCAATGAAAGTAATTCCTCCACCGGGGAACTATTTATAAAGATTATATAGGAATTGTAAATATTTGTACATTGAACATTGTAGGCTCCTAAATTTCATAAACACTAACTGGCATGAAAGGTAAGATAAGTCCTGATGTTGTACGGCTGGGGGACTTAGTGATCCATTCTTCTCTTTAGTCAGGGCTACCAAACTAAAAGGAGAGCAACAGCAGAGCCAACCCACACAATTGACCAGTTGGATGTAAGAGACATACAGACCATTCCATCCAACAGACAACAGGATATACAGTCTCAGCAGCCCCTGAAACCTCCTCTACAGTCAGTCATATTAGCCACTGAGCAAGCCATAACACATGAAATAAAAACTGAAATAATTCTTTGTACCATCTTAGACCACAGAGTAAAAGTGGAAAACAATAAGAGAAACCTTAGAGACTATACAGATACTTGCAGACTGAGAAGTATATACTCTTTAGTTAACATTGAGTTACTGAAGAAGTTGGAGGGAATTTAACATTCCTACACTATGATGAAAATTGTAGCACAGCCTATTGAACTTCTGAGATATAATATTTAGTGTTCAAATTTACAAAAAAGATATCAATTGCCTAGTATGGCAGCTCAACAATTAAGATTACTTCCGGAAGATCCAGGTTCAATTCCCAGCACCTACAACCTACATGATGGCTCATGGCCTTATGTAAATCCAGTCTCAGGAGATCTGACACCCTCTTCTGGCCTCCATGGGCACCAGGCACACACCTGATATGCAGACATGCATGTGGGCAAAACACATACATACAAAGTTAAATAAAATTTTAAAAATTCAGAGCAGTATCAATAAGTTACTTAATGATATCACTGAAGTTTCTAGAAACATAAGAAACCAAACCTAAATGCATTGTGGCCAGATATCATAAAGATCAGGACAGAAGTTAACGAATTAGAAACTCAAGGAACAACTTATAGACTTAAAAAGCTGGCTCTTTGAAAAGGTGAACAAGATTGACAAAGCCTTGACCAAACTAACCAGAAGGAGAAACACCGCATTGATAATATTAGAGATGGAAGGGCAATTGTTACAATAGGATCCGATCAAATCTGGAGAATCATTAGGGAATATTGTGGAACTTTTCAAAAAGCTGAAAAATCTAGAATAGTTGATAGATTCCTAAATATATATCACCTACCAAAATTAAATATTATAAGAATATAAAGATAACTTAGACCCATAACAAGGAACACAATTGAAGCAGTAATGAAAAGTCTTTGTTACAAGGAAAAGGCCAGGACTGGGCAGTTTCACTGCTGAATTGTACCAAATCTTTAAGGAAGGACTCACACAGTCCTCAAACTGCCACAAAATCAGAAGGAAAGGAACACTGCCAAACTCATTCTGCGAAGCCAGTGTTATCCTGATGCTAAACCAGACAAGAACACAACAACACTATAGGCTAACTTTCACAATGAGCAAGGGTGCAAAAATTTTCAACAAAATACTTAACAAAATTCAAGAGGATGTTAAGATCATACATCACAACGAAGTTAGTTTCATTCTAGGAATGCAAAGTTAGTCTAACATTTACATGTTAGATTTATAGATTTACATGTTAGATTTATAGATAAATAGACTTCAGGGTAGAAATCACATGATCTTCTCAATGAGTACAGAAAAGCTATTTGACAGAGTTCAAAATGGCTTCATGACAAAAGTCCTGAAGGAACTAGGACTAGAAAGAACTTTCACTATAGCAACGGCTTTTAAGGCAAACATATAACCAATGTTATGCTAAATGGGGAACTACTGGGAATGTTTCCTCAGACTCTGGAATGAGACAGGAGTGCTCACTCTTCACTCACATTCAGTGCAGCTGAAACAGTAATACAAGAAAAGGAAATGAAGTGGATACTCCTTTAATCCCAGTACTCGGGAGGCAGAGGCAGGTGGATCTCTGTGAGTCTGAGGCCAGCCTGGTCTATGGAGCCAAGTTCCAAGAAGGCCCTAAAGCTACAGAGAAACCCTTTCTCAAAAAAAGAAAAAAAAATTAACAACAGCATCAAAAAAAAAAAAGAAACAAAGAAATCAAACTATTCCCATTTGCAAATGCTGTGAATTTACTTAATTAAGACTGTGGACATACCAGAAAGCTCTTAGGTCAGATAAATATTTTCATCAAAGTGGCAGGGCTCAAAATCAGCATACAAAACTGAAAAGCTTTTCTGTTGTAATAACTTCCCAAAGAGGAAATCGGAACAAACATTCCTTTCACAGTGGCTTCAGTCAGTAAACAAGTGAACAAATAAACCTAGGGGGGTTCCCTAGCCAAGGAGAAGACCTCTGTAGTGCAAACCTAGGGGGGATTCCCTAACCAGGAGGAGAAGACCTCTGTAATGCCAACCTAGGGGGTTCCCTAGCCAAGGAGGCGATGACCTCTGTGGTGCAAACCTAGGGGGGTTCCCTAACCAGGAGGAGAAGACCTCTGTAGTGCAAACTTGAGGGCACTGAGGAGGACGCTAGACATTGGAGACACGTTCAGTGCTCTTGGATTGAAAGAATTAACATTGTGATATATACAGTCCCATTAAAAATTCCAATGATATTCTCCACACAACTAGAAAAAAATCCTAAAATTCACATGGAAGCCCAAAAGACCACAGATAGCCAAAGAAACCTTAAGGAAGAAATATGGCAGACAGTACTTGATTTCAGATTATACCAACAAACCATATGAAAACGTCAATGTGGTACTGGCCCAGAAACAGGCATGTATACTAATGGAATAGAATAGATGACCAGAAATAAATCCATAGTCACCTATGTTAGACAAAGGTGTCAGAAACACACCACATAAAAGATAGCCTCTTTAGCAAATGGTGCTGGAGGTATGGGAGACGTGGGAGCAGGTGGTTTAGGAGCCTCAAAGGCACTGTAGGAAGAGGGCGGAGATTGTGAGAGGGAGGAGGTAAAGCCTGAGGAGGGCAGGGTCACAGAATATCCACAATTATCCAGGTGTTCTCTGTAGAGGATAAGAAATCACTGTAGTCTTAATGGCGTAAGACTACACTTGAGATCAACCTATGTGTGACACCAGTGTAGAGGATTGATATGCATAGCAATGGGACAACTGGAGACAGCCTGAGAACGTGGGAGAGAATTAGTTGAGCCATGTCTGGGGAGACTGATTGCTCTCACTAGTGAGCCAGAGCCGTAGTGTACCCCTTGTCCTGAGGCTTTCTCAGTCTGACTCCAGTCTGCTTCCTTCCGGTGCGCCCATCTGATGCTCCTCCCTAGCCCTAATATGCCTTTCTCTGCCATCAGTCCTCTTCCTCCAGGAGGCCTTCCAAAGCCCCTCCCCCAGGAGGCAGCCTTTTCCTCTTCACAAACTCTTAAGGGTGTGGAATCTGGTTTCTCTGTCACTTTGCACACATGGAGGTATAATTTTTTAGGAGGTTTTAAGCAGCTGCAGTATGCAGCTAGTATGATAGCCATTATTTTATCATCCCCTACATACCACCTGCTTAAAATGCAGGGGAGTGATACATGTCCTCTGTGAAGTAGTTTCATCGTGCGTGGTGGCCTGTGGTCTGTGCTAGTCACGTAATTGTCGGGTTGTGTAAACAAGGGAGGACCTGGGCTTCACTGCCTGTAAAGTCCTTTGGGAGCCACTGAGCCTCCTCTGTGTGGGACATAACTCCTGCCCTAGCATATGGTCTAGGTTTGAACTAGAGAGTCTCACGTGTGTTCTCCTGCACACAAGTGCTACCAGCATGCTCAGGCAGACAGTCTGGTAATCATAGGACTTCACCCTGAGTGTTTATCTAAAGCTCTAAGAGTAAATAACTGGAGTTTCAATTCTCTTTTGCAAGTATTGATTAAGGGAAACGTGGAATTGTGTAGTTTTGAAATGGATATGCTTGGAGTTTCAAACAGAGTGGTCAAAGTGAGGAACTCAAAGCCTGATAGAGAACACAAGTATAAAAGACATAAATCTAGGCATGTGTCCAGAAATGTATTTGATATTTTTCATTCGGTTCTTTCTTAAATACATGTTCAGGGCACTTCGGTATTTATCACATCTCTAGTCAGTCAGGTGACGAGGGTCCTGATTTACAACCCAGGGCTGCTTGCTTCTGCGTCTTCAGTGGGAGCAACAGGCGGAAGGCTGGATAGCAGTGATTCATGTGTAGCTGGCTTCTCCTTCCCCTCAGGAATATTTAACTGACTCTAGATGAGATTACTCTGAGCCCGGTCTGCAGGGGAGTCTGGCCTGTAGATTCCAGCAAATTTACAACATCAGACACCCGAGGTGGGAGGAGGTGTGGATGGTGGTCAGTAAATCAAGGATGTTCTGAACTGCTTAAAGGTGTGCTGCTGGCCTCCCGCCTGCTCTGTGCATGCTCAGACAGGGGAATGAGAGGTGAAAGCCATATTTTGGGTAGATACAGCTGTCTTCATTTAATATAGAAGTGGCTATGGCTGTGGGTGACAGACAGTGAGGTGGCCCCATGGAGCATTCATCACCACATGCCTTACTGGTCAATCAATAGGGTGAGGTCAGTTACATGGTGTTTCACTCTCAGGACCTAGGAGCGTTTGCCACAGGGAGCCTTGAGCACTAATTGGAAGTAGCAGGTCTGCCTGGATTAGAGAGACTGTGCTTGAGGAAGGATTTATCCCTAAGTTCAAGCTGGTTAAGAAGCAAATAGGGATGGAGAGAGAGTTCAGACAGTAAAGTGAGCATCTAAGAACCCCAGCACCTGTGAAAGTGCCAGGCATGGTGGTCCACACCTGTAATCCCAGAGCTGGGGATGGGTCCTTGTTGGAGGAGGCTGCTCATTTGTTCCCAACTGCCCAGACCCCAAATAATCACACAGAAACTGTATTAATTAAAACACTGCTTGGCCAATCACTTAAGCATATTGCTAGCTATCCCTTATATCTTAAATTAACCCGTCTCTATTAATCTGTTAATCACAACAAGGTTGTGTCCTACTGGCAAGGTTCCAACAGGCTCCCGCAGCTACATGGTGTCTCTCTGACTCTGCCTACTCTCTCTCAACATCTCCATTCAAATTTCCTGCTTGGCTTTACTCTGTTAAGCCATTGGCTGAAAGCAGCTTCTTTATTAACCAATGGCAATAAAATACATTCACAACATACTGAGGGGAAATCCCACATCAGATCCCTGGACTCTCTCCACACATGTATGTACATGTGTTCTCCACCACACACGAACACACACACACACACACACACACACACCATACATGAACACATGAACAAAAGAGTACATGTTTTTATCCTGAATTTTCTTAGCTTGTCCCAGGGTTTCCTGTATCTTTTACCTTTTCTGTTTGTCTGCCCATTGATCTGTCTCTCTCTTTGCACCTGCCCATCAAATGTTGTCATCTCCCTCCATCCCTGTCTTCTGCCTGCCTGCCCCTGCAGCCTACCATTTCTGGGCTGGCCAAGACAGCCAGGCTTTTCCCCAGACACCATCCTGGAGCTCTGAGCTCAGATATGCGAGATGCAGAAGGACGGAGACAGAGTATTGTGTTGCATCTGGATCTCTAGCATGTGCTACCAAAGCTGAATTATGACATTCTTTTAAAACATCAAAGGCAATATCCTCTTACAGTTGTGTATTTTCTCATTATTTGTTTATAATGTGATTTTTATTCCATTATGATTTCATTTACTCTTTCGTTAGACACATTTTATTTCAAGATGTAATCAGCAGCAACACCAGAAAAAATTTCCTTACCTCTCCTGTTTCTTTTCATATTTATTATACCAGATATTCTGTTTAGTTTTATATTAACTTGACACAAGCTAGAACCATTTTAGAAAAGAAAGTGCCCCGCCTTGGCCTGTAGACAAACCTGTGTTGCATTTTCCTGACTGATGATTGATATAGGAGAGTCCAGCTCACTGTGGGCGGTCACCCCTCACCCCTCGACTGGTGGTCCTGGGTGCTGGCTGAGCAAACCATGAGGAGCAAACCAGTAAGCTTGCTCATGATGTTTTATCGCAGCAATAGACACTCTAAGGTATCAGACCTGGAACAAGGAAGAAAGAGAGAAGTTCTCATCATGGCTATTGATAAAAATTAATGAGGAATTTGGGGAGGCTGCTTAAAGTGTATAATTGTCTAAGAGTAAGATGAAAAACCAAAAACTTGTTCCAGTGAAGTCCAGCCAGAGGGGTGCTTTACCTGCCATTGACCAGTTACATAAGGGTTTTATATTTATGTGGACTTTTGGAATTGGAAATTGCAAAGGACTGTCTACAGTCTGAGATGTTCGATGAGACCTCCTGGTTGTTGGTGCAAATTGTGGGTTCAGTTGGGCAAATCTAGGATACTTGAATACAGACCCCTGCCTGTCCACCCCATGATCCAGGTTAAGGTGAGGGTGGGTGCGTAGAACTCGCACTCACAGGTTCCTGGGCCTTGGGTGTGTTGTTTGCTGCGGCTCACCTGAGGACCAGCTTTGATGTGAGTTTGACTTCCTCTCCACACCCTAGCTTGCTGACTGGGGAAAGCTCTCTTGCCTCAACTTTTCCTTCCTTTTGACCTGCAGGGTTTAGATTCGGAGCATCCAGAGGCTTTTGGGCTCTGTCTGTCTGCAGCACCTGTGCTGAAGGCTGCTTACCACTCAGCTGTCCAAATGGCTCTTGCTCACAGTGACAGTGCTTGTTCCGCAGCCCAGGAAGGCTGGTCAGACGCCCGAAGCAGAACTCTCAAGTGGGAAAGACTTCAGTTTAGCGAACTGTCTGGCTCAACTCAGCACCTGCCCTTTAGCATCCTGGTTGTGGAATGTTCCTCTGGAATTTGAGGGCCTTTTTCCCAAGGGGGCCTTCTTGGCTGATTCTCAGACCCTTTCCTCCTACTGCCTAGAGAAGATAAAATTATGTATGTAATTCAGAAATTTAGTTTTAATTTAAAGTAAAATTTTTGAATTATATTGCTTTTGGAGGTATATCATGAATTGGCTAACATTTGAACACTTGGTCTAGTATACTACCTTGAATCCTAGACTTTTTTGTGAAGAGCTGCAGGGAAATGCCGCAGTCTCAAGGTTAGCAGTCAGGTAATAAAGAAAGCTGGGCTTCCGTCTATAGGTGGGTAGATGCAAGACCTAAGGAGCTTGACTGATTCGGGTCAGACAGAGGTAGGAAGGACCAGGCGCCAAGCAAGATTTGAGTGAGGATATATAAGGGGAATATATAAGGGATATGAAAGAGCAAACTTGGGGTGTGTCTGAGATCACAACCGTGTCAGTCAGATCTTTTGCAGCAGAAGGCTTTCCCACTGTGTAACAGACACCTGCATGGCAGCCCTGAGGAGACAGTGCATGAATCTCCACCTCCTCCACACCCCCCGTTACTATGGATGTGGCCCTGCCCTCTGCATCTTTTCTTGAGGTTCACTCTGAGGGCCCAGCTTCATGAACCACACCTGGCTCCCCTTACATTGCACAGCATGTGGGAAGAGTGAGTAGAATAAGCTTGGAGAGTGGGAAGCTTGCCCCGACAGCGGATGAACTGAGAGCATGCTGGCGGCACCAGTGATTAGGTATTAATTAGCACAGCTCTGGCTGTCCTGGAACTAGTGCTGTAGGCCAGGCTGGCCTTGAACTCACAGAGATCCGCCTGCCTCTGCCTCTGAGTGCTGTAATTAAAGTTGTGCACCACCACTGCCGGGCCCCAGGATATAGTTTTAAGAGTCTCCACAGTAATAGTTGAATAAAATTTTCTCATAACTAGGTCATAATAGTTGTAAATTAGAAAAAAAGGCTACATTGCCTTGACTGGAGTATCCTCTCTCTCTGCAGTATTTCTTCATTTTATTGTTTAAAAATAGTATTGTTTCACACATGCATAAAAAACTGGAGCCTGTTCCTGGGGGCAGCCTCTTTCAATTTCTCTGGTTGTCTTCCTGATTCCTTACAAAATGCTTGTAATGGAATTTTTATTTTCTTACTAAGAAACGTCTTTTTCACATTGTCTAAATTAACGCTTTTTCTCCCATCCTCTCCATCATTTTCCCCTGTGTGTTTTGTGCTGTGCATCCGACCAGCGGCCACACGTCATTGCTTTTCCTTAAAACAGTGTTTACCTTACGCATAGTCGGGGCTGAGCCAAGTCATGACTAGTACTCGATTCGCTATTTTCCAGGGAGATAATAGCTGCTTTTTCTTTGTACTTTGCTTGGTTCTACTGCAATGGTTTTCACTAACCACTCTCTGGTTAAGACAGTAAAATCGTCAGTGTGGGTAAACTCCAGATTCCTTTCTTCGATTTTGGACTCCTGTTTCATGAGCTGTCTAGGTGGGTCCTCTTTGGCTCTCTGTATGGCTGTTACCCTGATCCTCTGCCATTCTGGAATTCTCTTTCCTTTTTGCATTATGTGCTTTCCTATTCCAGGGCCTGGCATCTTTTTTCGAGCTTCCTAAGGCAGCACTGGGGGGCGGGGTGCAGGAGATAATGCTGTTGCCTTGAGTGTTTGGAAATGTGTTTATTTTTGGTGTGTTGTGTGGTTTGACTCAGAATTATGGTAGAAAACATAGTTTTTCTTTCTATTTTGTTATGCTTTTGTTTGTTTCTAGACAGGTTTTCTCTGTGTAGCCCTGGCTGTCCTGGAACTCGTTTTGTAGACCAGGCTGGCTTTGAACTCAGAGATCTGCCTGTCTCTGCCTTCCGAGTGCTTGGATTAAAGGCATGTGCCATTATCAACTTGTAATGTTAACTTTTCCCCCAATTCTTGGCAACTTCTGTGTTCTAAACTTTTAGAATAATGTCCCCTTGCATGAGTGTCTTTTCCTTGCAGTGCTGATTCAAGCTCTTTCAAGCCGGAAGTCCATGCCTTTCAGCACAGAGGCACTGCCTCGTTTCTTCCTGCCTTTGGTTATTGTCTTCTGTCCTCTCCTCTCTCTTTCTGCAGCGTCTATCACTTGGATGGTGAATGTGTAGATTAGTCCTGCTTCTTTTCTTGCTGGACCAGTCTTTCTGTTCTCATTTCTCTGACATTTCCTTCCTTTATCTTTTAATTTCTCTTTTGATTAAAAAAAAACACACACAAAACTATGTCAGTTCTTATTTTAATGGTACATAATTTTCCACCTCTGAAGATATTGTTTGTGATTTTATTTACTTACATTGTTTCCTTTATTTCTTTTCTAATTTTTTATTTGCTCTTTTGTAGTGAAAGATTTCTTTGTCTACCTGGCCAGTTGTGCATTAGCTCTGGTAAGAGAGTCACGGAAAGCTGATGGAAGTGCTGGGCTTGGATGAGTGTGGCAGTGATGCGCTGCACAAACGTTGATGTTAATAGTTTTTTCTCTTGGTTTATTGCTCTGGAGAGTCATCTTTGTGCCCAGGGTGAAGGTTGGAGAAGGGATGGGCAAGTGTGGGCTCCAGGCATTTGGGGACTGAGTAATGAAGGAGACAGACCTCACTCTTCATCTTATAGATTGTACCTTACGCTGTCTCCTGGTCTTAACAATTGTGAGTCTGGAATCTCTCGGCTTCATTTGTCCCACAGAATAATCTTTCCTTCTGCAAAACTTGAGAATGGGTTTGGCCTTTCTGTACTTTAGATTTAAGGGATCTTTGACCAATTGTCCTTATTGACTATCTCCACTTAGCTTCATGTCTGTCTTCTTGTCATCATCACTGTTAGAAAGCATAGAATTGACTGATTGACTGATGATAGATTGCTATATCATCCATTAATCTGACACTTGCTTGTTGTTTTGGGGGTTTTGAGACTTATTATTGCTTAGGTTGATCTAGAATTCTTGAACATAAATGTTCCTTCTGTCTCCGACCTATGAGTCCTGGGACTGTAGGTGTATGCCCTCACACTTGGCTAAATATCTCCTTCCTTCCTTCCTTCCTTCCTTCCTTCCTTCCTTTCTTTGTTTTTCTGAGGCTATGGGTTTCTAGGCAAATGCTATGCCCCTGATCTGAATCCTCAGCACTGTTTTTTTTTTTTTTGATACAGTTCAGGATTGAAGTTTTTAAAAGTAGTGATTTTTATATATTCCTTTACCTGTATGAATAATTTATCACAGTTGCATTTTTATATGAATATGTTCAGGTATATTCCTCAACCTTCTAGAAGGTATAAGTATAATGTACCTTTACTCTTGAATATTTCTCATATAGAATTAGCTTACCATCAGAATAATACTATAGTACTTAGACTTTGTTATCCTGATAATGTCCACCACTGCAAAAGAAACCACCATTGCACTCATTTTTGTAGCTTTCACTCCTGAGGTCTAGAGCAATCTCTCATTCTTTGTCTTGCAAGATGACATTTTTGAATATTTGGAAGAGAACTTGTCATTAACACACACACAAACACATACACACCTTCTTTTGCGAAACAGCAAGGGAACTTTATTTAAAAGCAAAGCTACACACAGGATAAGCTGCAGGAAATCAACACCTACCCAAATGACAAGGCACCCAAGGGCTCGTAGACATTTTTAAATTTGAAGTATCTGATTCTTTTGTCTGGTTAGATCCAAGTATGCACTTTTGCCAGTAATATCACAAAAGTATGTGATCTTGTCATGTTAGAGGACACCGAGCATCAGTTTGTCCTGTTGCTGTGATGGTGGCTTGGATCACATGTTTCTTCCAGGCTTTTCCAGGGTCTCATTACTGTTTTCTCTATTATGTGTCATATGAGGGAAATAGTGGCTTTTCAAGCTGTAAAGATTCTTTTATTTTCAAATTTGCACCCTGTAATTTGAATCCCGCGTGGATCCTGCCTGAGTAGGCTCCCCATAGTTCTCTGCTTTGGGGGCTGAGTTTCCCCTTTAACCTGAGCATCATGTCGTTAGTTATTTTGGAAAATGAATGTTAAACATCTGTATTTCTCACTAACCGTTTCTTCTAGAAGCTTGTTAAATTTGTGTGCAGCTTTTTCTCCTGCTTTTGTCTTGTTTGCTGGCTTTGTTTTGGTTCTCAGATTGTCCTCATTTGCATACCTCTTGAGCCACATAGCATGAGGTTTTCGCAGCCATCCTCCACTTTCTTCAGCTCTAACTATGGCATGTTTTTTTTTTTTTTTAAATCTATCCAGTGTTTTAAAATTCAGTGGCTATTTGTAGAAATTAATTTTGGTTACTTTAATCAAATCTGTCTTCTTGACCCTTATGATTTTATTTTTAAGACGGGGTCTCTCTCTATACCCTAAGCTGACCTTGAACTCTGAACCCATCTGACTTCCATTAGTTTCTTTTATGTCTTGCAGTGTCCAATACATTCACTTCACAGTCTCTGCTGCTCCTGCTTTTTGGATTCCTAGAGAGGTCTCATTTTGTCACTGGCCACCTGACTGTTGCTTTGGTTATATTATTTCCTTAGTGTTCATATTTTTGGAGTGTGAGTTAGTTCATCTTTGATGAGGTTTTCTCTGGAAATGATGAACAATTTGGGCTAAGAGGGGACTTTCTTTTCACTCTGTTTTGCTTCATTTCTTTATTGTTAATTTATTAGTTAAGAAATTAATGCTTCTTCAGGTATTCTAGAGGTAGCATAGAGATAAATTCACTTTCCTGCACCAGCTCCTCAGCTTGAGTATCCAGACCTTCACACAGACTCTGTTAAACCCATGCCTGCATGCATGCTACCTTCCATTAAACTTGGCAGGGGGAACTCAGGTCTAGGAAGAGGACTGTGTTCTGTTGCTTGTGTCTCCCAGCAGCTGGCTTCTCCTGCTGCTGAAGCTGAACATCATTGCGCATAGCCATAGCCTCTGCCCTCCTGGGTGCTGCTGTGCCCACCAGCTCCAGTGTCTTCCACTCGCCTTGAGTTTCTGCTTTGTTCTTGGACCAGGGATTTCCCTTTTCCTGCGGCCTCAGCTTCAGGTTGAAAGGAGTTTTGTTATATTTCATCCTGGATTTGTATGTGTTTTACAGCAGGAGGATTTTTGAAAAGAAAGACTCCGTGTGTTTCAGCTTCCACAGATTTGTCAGACCCTGATCCATCATTGTCCCCTTCCCTGTCCTGTTTGCCCTGCGGGTTCATGCCTTCTTCCCTCCACACCCCCAAGAAGAAACAGAGGAAAACAGTAGACAAAACACCCGCCTTAGTGAAATTCCAGAGAGTTAAGAGTGGTTGTGTTGAGGAGCTGGTTAGGTTACCACACCTAACCAGCTTTCCCTGTGTGCTGCGCTCCTGTCTGCTCACAGTCATACAAAAACTGACTTTCTTGGTCGTAACTGTGCTGGTGCTTTGAGCTCAAATGTCATGAGCTGTAATTTAATCGCTCCCAGGAGAGCATGTGAAATCTTCCTACCTTACAGCCGAACTTGCTGATAGAGCCAGTGGGCTGCCAGCACATGAGTCTACACATGAGTTCCTGCAAACTGCTGGAATTTTCCAAGCTTGGGATAGTTAGGTGAGATTGTAAACTTGCTTACCCTCTCATGAGAAGCAGTGGGTTAGTGGTCTCAGTTGCTGTCTTTGGACTATAAGTGAGCCTTGTTTGTTGGAATCAAGTAAATTATGAGTTTTTCATGAAGGTCTTTCTTTCAACTGTTGTCAGTATCCTTGACGTAACGGGTCAAGGGGTGATGGTTGTGTGTGGAGACTTTATCCTAAAACTGATCCAAATCTTGTGCACATCGCTGTCAAACAGTGGAATTGTTATTTTTGATATATCAAATGGTAAACCAATAAAATCCATAGTTGTTATCTTTGCCAATATCTTAAGCAGTCATATCATAGATATATTTAGTGAAATTTATTGCTTGCAGACTGTTATAACTCATGAATTATTGAAAGTATCAACATCTGGAATCCTCTCTTTGCTCATTCCAAATTCTTTTAATATGGCTTATGTTGAGCTGTCTCACTGGCTTCTGTCCATCCCACTGATGGAGGCCACAGCCAGATGAAGGTTCTTATAAATGATTGCCTTCCTTTCCAAGAAATAGGAAGATGAAATGTCAACTTTTTCCTCTACTACCTGAAAAGCAATCAGTGGCCACCCTTCCTGCTCTTCTTGACAGTAGTTTGGCACTATAAATGAAGGGTGGGCATCTAGCCAAATGCAAATTCAGAGCTCTATAGAGGGAAGATTGAAGTGGCTAAGCCTCACATAATAGCAGGAATTTTCAAGAGGCGGGCAGGTGGGTTTAACCCCTGAGCCTTCAGTAAGCTAAGTGCAACCCAGACATTTCTGAACTGTGCATTTTAATCCTCCTTTACTGCTCATGATCTGAGTGACTTGAGGTGACTGAGGGATTCACCCCCTGCAACAGTTTGGTACTCTGTAGGGCTGGGCTTCAGCATGCTCATGGCCGCAGAGGAGTATCCCAGTTAATTCCTGATTACTTATTGGTGCCTGAACTTTCAAAGAAAAGAACATTTTGGAATCAGATCTGAGTTCAAGAGTGTTCACTGGTTTAATCTGGAGTAGGTTTCTTCCTTCTTTGAAATTTCTTGTCTTTATTGGTAAAGTGGGAATCATGTAGGATGATTCTTGAGTGGAATGATTATAAAAAATTAGAGGTATAATTTACAAGGGCATTTTTATAAATGGCACAGTACTTTAAAAAGTTGTTCTTTTATAGACAGGCACTAATGCAACTGACCCTCAGCATCTGTAGGGGATTGGTCCCTGTGGGTACTAAAATCCACTGATGGTTAGATCCTAGTGTAAAGTGGTGTAATTGCACACAGTCTGTGCACGTTTTCTTGTAGACAGATAATCTCTAGATTGCTTCTAATGATTGGCTAAGTGTAAGTGCTTTATGAACATCAGTTTTACTTTATTGCTCAGGGAATAAGAACAAGAAAGGAAAGTCTCTACACGTTCATTACAGATTCAGTGTTCTATGCAGGACCCACAGATAGAGAGGTCAGGATATATAGTGCTGTATTGCATGGAAACATGAATTTAAAATTGCATGGGACTCTGTAGCAGAAAATTGAAATTTACAGAGGGATGTTCTTTGTATCCAGGTGATTGTCTGGCATATTTAGTACTCTAGTCCTTACACCCCCAACAGTAGCATTCTGCTCACTCAGTTCTTACAAGTAAAGAAAGGGAGACATGTTTATTTCAGGACCTTCCTCCTGGGATGGGATGTAGGTCAGTGGTAGTCTGCCTAGAATGCACGGAGCCCTGGTATGACCCCTAGATTACAGGCTCATCCTCGCCGTTGCTCCTCAGACCGCTGTGTCACCTTACTTCTTCAGTGAGGAAGCACATGGCCTGTCTTCTCTGAGATTTCAATTGATATAGTTGCTGCCAAATTTTCATGGAAATTATGTTCAGCTTATGAACAAACTTGGCCCTCAAATTAAATAATGAACATGGTGGTGCATGACTAACTTTTCCATGTGATGTAGAAGCACTCTTCCCAGCTGAGTAACTAGACTGCCAGGGACGCATTGTGGATCAGTTTTACCCTGTTGCTGGACTGGCATGAAAAGAAGCTGAGCCCCAAAATAAACTGGCCCTTGGTGCCTGGGAGGATGGGTGCATAGCAAGGACTCAGTGTAGAAATATACATTTTTTATTGATTAGAAAACTCAGCCTGATCACTGTGTGAAATGGGGGATGAAAGTGCAGGATTTGTTACCTGTGACCCATCTACATCAAGACATGGAGAGCTGTGTCTTGGTGACATGAAAAAGTAACCTGCCTAGATTGGCCCAGGACTGAGAGCTGTACTCACAACCGCTCCACGACATGTGGACTGTGGGCCAAATTCACACCATGAGGCTAGTCCAAATAAGCTTTGGGAGGAACTGGACAGAGCATGTTTGTGACACCAGACCCTGTTGTGAGGAATTTCTCCTCAGTCTGAGTCGTAGTTCTTCCAGTAAAGTTCTAATGAGTAGCTCACCATTGGAACCCACAAACTCTTGAAGCCCGAGTGAGAGCAGCAGAAACAGCTGCTGAGGCTTCCAGTTTAGACTAGAGTAGTCGATCCAGAGAGACAGAGGTAGAAACTCTGAAGTGATGTGCAAACAGAGGTATACAGAGGTATGCAGCTGACACTGGGAGCTGCAGGGGAAGAGAAGTAGGAGGCTTTTTGGAAAGGACCATGGCTGAGAGTTTGCAGAACTGTCGTATGATCTCAGGCCAAGGAAGACCACAACAAACCACAGGCAAGTTATACATATAAATGGCAGTTAGGAGGCAATTGAGAGCCCAGTCTCCAAAGAAGATCTTGTATGTCCAGAGGACAGAGACAGGCTTGAATTTACCCTCACCACTGTGGCTCCCAATGTCTTTGGACAGAGAAGGGGAGGTACATGTGGTCAGATGTCAGAAAGAAGCTTAAGAAGAAATGCCTGGAGGCGGGCAGCAGAACTGCAGACTGGACTGGCAGCCGCTGTCGCCAGGGTTAATGTTGCCTTAGTCTTCCGGCCTTCAGTCTTTATCTTCTATGCATGTGCCTCTTCAGTGCCATTTGGCCTCAAGCGTTATTCTTGTTTTTCAGAACAGCCAGTTAGTATTTGGTAGGCAGCAGGTTGACTTCAGACTTATCTTCAGATCTTTCCTTTGTGAACTAAGAAATCTTGCTTGAAGCCCATCAGCACACTCTGAAAGAGAGCTGTGGTTAGTCAGGGCTCTAGAGGTTTAATGGTTAAGGCAGAATGGGCCACATTACTGATTGCCCCTTTCATATCTTCCAGTCACCATTAACATAAATATCATCTCACCATTTAGACAGGGGACACCACCCTTCTGCAAGAGAGTAGCATGGGGCAAACTTTTAACCCTCTCTGTGCTGCCTTCACTTTAGATGCCTTAACCCATGTCCAGCCACAGTCTCTTTGAACCTGGGTGAGGCAGGAAAGAGTTAACTCTGTCAGTGTTACCCTTTGACCACTGCAGGATAAGAGGCATGATGAAATACTTTTCAAAGTCTTCTGTGGAAACACATCATGCATAATTGGAACAAAAAAGAATAAATCAAAGCTTCCCCCCCCCCTTTAGTCTGGTAATTCATAATTGAAACCACATTGAGGTAAGGGTTGATAACTTCAAAACAACCAACAAGACTGCCGTTTCTATCAAGGTAGGAATAGGTAAGGCGGCTCATTACATGGGCTCCAGGCTTCTGTGTAGCAGCCGGTTCTCTCTTCCTCTCTTCTCTGACGTCTCACTTTTCACTCAGGAAAATACCTCTGTTTACATCAAATATAGGCTGACTCAAATGTCTGTCCACGTCTCTTGTTTCTGAATGAAGTTATACAGAGGGACATGAAGCATCTCTGACGGGGCAAGCAATGGGAATTGAGTTTCCCGTATTCCCTGTCTTCTGTGCTGGTATTGGGTTTGGTCAGATTGACAGAGACCTGGAATTGGTCACGAAACATGGCTTTCTCTCTCCTGATTCTTACAGCCCCCAGGTAAACCCAGCAAGATCATTTCAGAATGGCTGACAAAGGTCATTTTGTTTCTGCACAGTAACCATGGCCAAAATGACTTTGGGCTACTATAATCTTTGATTCTACGAACTTCAGGACAGGGCCGCCAAGGGACTGGGTGGGACAGCTTCCTCCGTGTGCAAGCTAGTCACCTGAGGTTGAGTCTTTTGAAAGAGAAATCATTTGATTACCTTTGACTTTAACCTCACTCTCCCTTGGCCTCCCTTGCAAGACATCCTGAAACCTGAGTCTGCTAGCAAGGAGCCTCAAGCCTTCCACTGAAATGAAAGCAGGCTCTTCCCTGTGGCTGGCACTGAGACTGGACGGTCACCGTGGCTACCATAATCTACTTCTGTGTGACTTCCCTTTAACAGCGGAAGGTTTCTTCTTGGCACTTGCGTAGCAAATACCTATTGACCTATTGTTGGGTTAAGGCCAGCAGAGTAGAGGGTGGATAAGAGAAGAGCCAGGCATCTGGGGCAAAGCCAGTGCTTTGTTGAAACATCACCTGCTTCTTCATCCTCCTCATAATGTGTCAGAGTGAGCAGTTTCCCATGATATTATGGGTTTGGGCATTGCCTTGGTACCTATTGTCCTAACGCAGGATGGCTTCGCCTTCTTTCCTGTCCCTACTGCTGGGTGCATCTTGCCATAGTGGAGACCTAATCAGCCTCCAGGATTAATTGCCAGCATTGTTTGCTTTTTCCTGGTAGAAGGCAAAGTCTTGAGTAAATTATGGAGGTTTGAATTTGCCTGATTTCCTGCAGAAAGTGGGGTCAAGAGGTCCCAGACTGTAGACACTCTCTGTGACCAGCCAGCAGGGGTCAGTCCTGAAAGGTATTTCAGAGGTGACTAAATGCCATTTTTGAAATGTCCCTCTCCAGTGGGATATTTCTCTGGGCTTGGTTTGTTGACCTTACCCCAGTAGTACAGAGCTTCTGCAAAGGCATGAGCCCCAATTAAGAGCTGCCTTTTCTCTACCCCGCTGCAGAGCTCTGCAGCCAAATGGGATTGTGTTTAAGAAGCCCATTCCTTGCCAGGACAAATTACCTGTGAACTTTAAAGGTAGCCATGTTCATTTATCAGTAAAACACCACTCAGAAGAAGAAAGGTTAACAAGAAACAAGCCGGTTGCAGGGCTGAAAAGGTCTGTCATAGAGTTTCTCATGCTCACACTATGGCTTCAGCCTTTCTGATATCCCCTTCAGACATCACCCCGCAGGATCCAGGCTCCTCCCCGTCTGCTGAGCTTTCTACACAAGCTGTTCAGAAGCTGCCCTCCTGCTTGTCCCTACTGCAGCTTGCCTCCCCAGGGTAAGGGGGTGTTGTTGGGTCTCTGCTTGCTGAGGTGGGATCCTGTTTGATTCCGTTGTACTGTCTGCTGGCTCAGCATTGTAATTTGTCTTTCTACCCTGCTGGCTTTCCCACCCAGTTTACCTCACTGTTGTGTGAGTGAGGCTTGGAGAATATGATTAGGAAATGCAGACGTAATGAATTTGTTCCTGAAACAACCCTGGTAGGAATGGTTTCTGCACTGCCAACTCACTGTAGCAGACGGAAACACAGTGGGAGGATCAGGGTCTGTTTCATGTTTGCTTTGAACTAATAGCCATGTATTCTATCCTAAGTGTTTGCATACACTTTCTCATTTAAACATCATTCCACAGGGAAATAGGTACTATCATAGTCCCATTCTTAAAGATGAGGAAATAGCTACTGACAGAAATTGTTTTATTATGTCATAATGCTGATCATTGGCAAGACCTCCGCTTAATTTAAATGTTGCAGTATACTATATTTCTGAGCATGGTGAGATTCTTGGAAAGTACTTCTAAGATGAATTAATCAATTCAGAAACTATTTCAAAATCCGGGCTTCCTGCCTCTGCATAGGGGACAAATGAAGTGGAGCCTGGGTCATGGGATCCAAAGTGTTGCAGGCACTGGGTGTTATGTCTCTTACCCTCACACACAGAGCCTTTAGTGTTGTTCAAACAGAGGCTCAGAAGGGAAAGAACAGATTGTGGAAATAAAAATTGTGTATTTGGAGGAGTAATAGGGTTGGTGCTGAGGAGACCTGAGATTGCTTAGACTGCCCCACTTTTGAGAGGTGTGAACAACAGCTACACGAGGTCAGCCATTGGCTTCACTTGCCCAGTGTAACAACAATATCATGAAGATTTAATAGAGAAACTGAGGCACAGAAGACATGAAGTACTTTGCCCAAGTTGCACAGCTAAGTAAGAGAAACTCTGCTCAGATTGAGGCCTGATTCCCAAACTCTCTCCAAATGCGCTGACTCACGCTGGCAGTCACCGGGGTGAGCCCTGGCAGTGCATCTGTCTCTGGTGATCTGTAACTCACATGTGCCTCCTTGCTCATCTCAGTCTCTGCGGTTCCAGGAAGGGGCTGGCGAGATTTCAGTTCCTTAAGCTCCTTTCCATCTGCCCCGCATGTGCTGCCTTCCCTGATGCTCCAGCCCTGTTAGGGATCCAGGCCAGATGTATGGGAAATGGTAGCTCTTCCCAGCAAACCCTTTCCTTCTTTCCTTCCCGACTGCCACTTCCAACAAGACACCTGGGACGAAATCTGTCAGCTCACCAGACAGGGATCCTTCCCCTGGCAGCACCTTGAAATCAGAACCAGGTACCTTCAGGGTGCCTCGGGTTAAATTCCAGGGCACCCATTCTTTGAAGCTGGCTTTGCATGTCTCTGGGTCTCCTCCTCTGCATGCTGTGCAGGCGTCCAAGTGCATTGGCTTGTCCCTCCTCCCACAGCACAGACCTTGTTTTGTTGTCTTAATCGGTTTTCCTTCTGTGTCTGTGGGATATTTACCTTTGCAAATTTATGTGACCACTTTGTCTCAGGGTTGTATGTGCGGTGTGTTTTTGTATGTATTTTTTTTTTTTTTTGCAGTCAAGATTCTCAGGGATAGATTCTCATTTATTGGCCTAGAATTGATAATGAGGATCAAGAATTTTCAGGACTTTTGTCTTAGTGAGGAGGTAGATATATCGAATGTTGGCCTCCCTTTCTGCCTACTTCCTGAAGCCCTACCCAGCTGAGTGTGTGTGTAGAACGTGGGAGGGGCTGGTCTTCCAGAGTCAAGTTGCCTGGGCTATCTAGGTTCTATCACTGACAAGTTAGCTTTCCTTGAACACAGTTTGTGGTCTCAGGCCTGGAACTTCCATCACCTGTGATGAGAACAGTCCTGTCTCGGGTTGTGAGTTTCAAATGAGCTAACGCTTATTAAACCCTGTGCATGGACTTAGGTGCCACTCACTGAGACTCACCTAGTTCCACACATTAGATAATCTTACATGCTTCTTTTAGAAAAAACGCCCTCTCTTTTTTTCCATTTCAAGTTATGGTTTTCAAGTGCACCTTAAGGTATATCATCTCTGGGCATGTGGGTTGGGGAACGGTAAGGGCAGAGGGCACCTGAATGGTTCTGGAGGACTACTTGTTCAGTTCCACAGAAGTCAGGACAAGATGAAGACTGGGACTTGAAACAGATGTAATCACCACTGTCCCCAGACTGCAGCTCAGAGTCAGTACGATGTCATGGCTCTCTTGGCTGTGGAGTCTAATGACGGCCATCTCTGGCCACACAGGCCTTAATATCCTGGTCATATTAGGGCTGCAGGGATCCCATTCAGACTCCCTGAGTCCCCGCCTCATGTGTACTCCATGTGTTTGTGTACATTTCCTTGCCTGCACTGTCACATCTGGCAGACAGCTGTTATCACATGTGGTGATGGGTGTCTATCAATGGCATAGATGAGATTGATGGGGCACCCGGGGAATCCTGAGGCTAAGGGCTGTAGGGAAGTGCAGGGCAGCCATCATGACAGATGGGACTTTGTCCCTTCTCCTCCCGGTGGGCTTTTAGCATGCTAGCATACGATTATGGGTCTAGTTAATAACACTTTGTATATACTTTAAAATCACTTAGATGGGAAGTGTTGCATATATTTTATCAGTCTTTTAATGTACTATGCAGAACCATTGTATTCTGTGTATGTATAGTGTATGTGTGTGCATGTGGGGTGAGAGGGAGTATGGAATGCACAGTTTTCATGTACAGTGCAACTCTGCTGTATTCTTGGAATGGGTGCGTTGTAGAGAGCATGAATTCCATTCCAAGGAAGCCTTTAAAGTGTGTAAGATTATTTGAATAGTTTATTATCTGTCGTTAGCACAGCATAATTCTATTTACATTGTTATATTTAAACTATTTGACATTCTAATGGTAGATAAAAGATTGCATTTCTTTTATTACCTTTTTCTCTTACTTTCAAAACTTTATTTTGACTAAATTTCTAATTTACGGAAAGATTTTAAGACTTGTCCATCAAATTCATCTTCACAACCCTTCCCCTTTGCCAAGTGTCCCTGCTTCCCCTGTGGAGAAATGGTTACTTGCTTCATTGTTTTGTCGTTCTGTTTTTTCTATTTCTCTCTATATTTTAAACGCCCCTGTGTTTTTTTTCTTTCTGAAGCTTTTTCCTTTCCCATCATATACTAAAACCATACTTAATTTCTTGATAGATTCACTTTTTCATATTCTGTGGTTTGGAAGCTTTTTTGTTCGTTTGTTTGTTTTTCTGGGACAGAAATGAATGTTCTACCGTCCTGTTTTTTCTTCTTTTCTGTCCTGTTTTTTTTTTCTCTCTCTCTCTCCCTCTCTTTAAAATCTGGCTTGGAATATTTTACCTTCTTTTAGCTTAGAAACCTCACTCTTAAACAATCTCAATCTCTCTCTCTCTCTCTCTCTCTCTCTCTCTCGTGGTTTTTAACATCTAAGAGTTCTTTCTAATCTTTGATAAATATTTTAAAATAAAAATAGCTTTTTCATGGGTGAAAACTCTTCTCTCCCTGGGGATATCATTTGTAGTTTTGTTTCTGTGTGTCCATTGTCTGTCTATTCTGAGCTTAGTCTATTCCTTTAGTCTGTTGAAGATGCTCTTGAACTGTCTGTGATTCTAGAATCTGTTTATAATTAGGAGGGAGCCACTAAGAGCTGATTAGAAGGTCTTTGTGAACCCAAGTACTGCCTGAGGGCTTCCCTGAGAACTGGAGGTGCCAAGACAGCCACATGGCTGGGAACAGAGTAGGGAAGGCAGCGATAGGGCTCCTCACTCAACATTGGAGTTTTTACCCTGAGTTTTCCTCCCATGCCTGTGTTCCTGTCTGGAGATCTCGTCCATTTCTACAGAGAGTCAACCTGGCTGAGCTGGAGGAAGGGAGGGCTTGTGACCTGGAGCCCCACTTCCTGGCACAGCTTTTTAACCAGCCCTGCTTTCAGCACCACAGCTCCCTCCTCTACACAGAGTGAGTCCTGAGCTCTGAGCTTCCGCTCCCAGGCTCCTCACCCAGTTGTTACAGGTGGGCACCCCCACTCTGCCCTGTGGCCCTCTCCAGTCCTCTAGCCTTTCTGCTCTTCTTCCATCTCCCTGCCATTATAGAGTCATATTCTTTTTGTAGTCATAAATTGCCACCTCAGAGGTTGGGCAGGGGAGGTAGATGTGTGCTTTAAATCTGCTGTGTGGAAATGTCGTCTCAGCTCAGGTGTTCTGTGCCCATTTCATTGCTGTCAGATGATGTGGAGGGGACACAGTAACAGTGTTTAGCTCTTGCTGGTATTACTGCAGCTTCTTCTGACCCACACCGTCCTTGTCCTCTTGCAGAAGTGGACTAGTGTGAGCAACCCTCTCTTCCTCCCGCTGATCCCACCACAGTCGCAAGGCTTCACCGCCATCGTCCTCACCTACGACCGTGTGGAGAGCCTCTTCCGGGTCATCACTGAGGTGTCCAAGGTGCCCAGTCTCTCCAAGCTGCTGGTGGTCTGGAACAATCAGAATAAAAATCCCCCAGAAGGTAAGAAGAATAAAGAGGTACAGTGCTTGGTGGAGCCCATTTAGGACTTTCCTGCACCCCTTAGTTGCACTGACTAAGGGTAGACACACACTCCCATCCCCTGCTGTTCTCAGTCATTTCACCCATAGGATTCTAGGGTGGCCCAGTGAACTCTGTGCCCTGGCACGCTCTGAGCCACAAGTGTGAGAGAGCTGAGGAATCAAGAGGATCAAAGGCTCTCTGCCTTGGGAAAACAGGCCTCAGCTTCCCTCTGCCATCCCAGCCGATTTGTTTACATGAAAACTTAGTTTAAAAGACATTAGTTTTCTGCTTCTTATCTCTGTTCTGATATGGAGCCCTCCTTCAGGAAACCAAGACAAAACAAAAACTAGCCCTGGTTCTGGTTGGGAGGTCAGCTGCCCAGCCCCTGTAGCCTTGCAGTCTAAAGGAGATTCTCACAGGAACTGGCCAGTTGCTCCATCACTTTGTCCCCTGCGTTGGCCACCCCTGTCATCTGCTATGGCAGCTAGGGTTGAGGCCTATTTGATTAATTGGATTTGTTTTTAATTCGTGATGCACAAGAGTTCGTCCCACCTGCATTTAGCTTCTCCTTCAGCCTGCGCATTACTACCCTAATCCCAGGACTTCAAAGCTCCTGCCGGTTAGAGCCTATTAAAGCCAGGAAGTTTCTGATGGATTAGAGCACGGAATGAGTTTGAAGTTTGTAATGTGCACCACTGTCACTGATAAGGTCTAGTTTATTGCCTGACAGTAGTATCTGTGCTTTTTATGACCAGTCCCTTTAATTGGTTACACTGAAGTCACCATGGCCAGCCCTGGAAACCACCAGCAGTAGATCTAGAGCCAGGCTGGGACACAGCCTTATTTCTCTCTCCGAGGCAACTCAATTTGCTGGTGAAAATTCTTTAGTGTCTCCCAACACGTGTTTTTTAAAATGTACTTTATGGCATGTTTAGTCTCTGGAAGAGTCATATGCTCTTTTTTTAGGTTCGAGTAAAATAGCTTTTTATTTTTTTTTAACTTTATTTATTGTGTCTGTTATGATGATGTATGTGTATGTAGGTACTCATGTAGAGGTCTGAGGACAACTTGTTTGTTTGTGTGTCTGTGTCTGCCTGTCTGTCTGTCTGTCTATCGATATGCCATTGCATGTGTGTGGAGGTCAAAACACAACTGGCAAGACTGTGTCTTTCTACCATGTGGGTCTGGAAGATCAAGCTCAAATGGTTAGGCTAGGTGGCAAGCACCTTTACGGACTGACTGTCTTACCAGCTCACATACCATTTTCATGTGAGTTCCTGGGATCAAACTTGGATTATCTTGTTGTCTAAAAAGAGCCTTTACTTGATGAGTCATTTCTCTGGCCCAGTAAATAGCTCTTCTGAATAAAAACACTAGGTGATGTCCCAGAACATAGCTGCTTTTTTATTATGCCACTCTTTCTTCCTTCTTACTATAGCATGACCGGTTTTCAGAATGTCTGTTTTGTTTGGCTGATTCTTAATAAGAAAAGAATGCTGTTTGTGGTGAAGCATATCTAAAATCCATCCACGGTGATGATGGTGACGATGATGGTAGTGGTGATGGAGGTGATGATGATGATGATAGTGGTGGTGATGATAGTGGTGGTGATGATGGTGGTGGTGGTGATGGTGGTGGTGGTGGTGATGGTGGTGGTGGTGGTGATGGTGGTGGTGATGATGGTGGTGGTGGTGGTGGTGATGGTGGTGGTGGTGGTGGTGATGGTGGTGGTGATGGTGATGGTGGTGGTGATGATGGTGGTGGTGATGATGATGGTGGTGATGATGGTGGCGGTGGTGGTGGCGATGATGGTGGTGATGATGGTGGTGGTGGTGATGGTGGTGGTGGTGGTGATGGTGGTGGTGGTGATGATGGTGGTGGTGGTGGTGGTGGTGGTGGTGGTGGTGGTGATGATGGTGGTGGTGGTGATGATGGTGGTGGTGGTAATGATGGTGGTGGTGGTAATGATGGTGGTGGTGGTAATGATGATGGTGGTGGTGGTGATGACGGTGGTAATGATGATGATGGTGATGTGATGGTGGTGGTGATGGTAATGGTGGTGATGGTGGTGGTGATAGTGAAGAAAGATATAGGATAAGAAGGTGTTGACATAATCTAAGATGGAAAGACAAGGATGACGAGGGAAGAAAACCACAAAAGAATTTATTATCATTATCATCATCATCATCATCATCATCATTATCATCATCATCATCATCATTATTATTTTGAGACAGGGTTTCTCTGTGTATCCTGGCTGTCCTGCAACTCAATCTGTAGACTAGGCTGATCTTGAACTCACAGAGATACGCCTGCCTCTGCCTCCCAAGTGCTGGGATTAAAGATGTGAGCCACCACTTCCTGGCCATAAAAGAAATTTTAAATTATGAGGGCAGGGATTAGGAGAGCATCTCTGGGACTCCTGGCTTCCCAGTGTATGCCTTTTCCCAATGAAGTGAACTGGAGGTCCATGTCCTATACTGTTGACTGGCCCCTTCACTTACAGAGGATGTTCCTGCTTTAAGAAGTGAGACACCCCTTCCACTCTGCAGCCGTGTGCCTGTATTTGCTCCTGTCTCTAAGGCCATCTTAGCCGATGGCCACCAAGCCCCAACCTTCAGCCCTACCCTCAAGTCCAACTGTAGGCTCTGCCGGCTGGTGATAAATATGTACTGAACTATCCCTCTGTGCCCCATAAGCACACACAGTTGTCATCTGCCAGTCAAAAATAAAATAGTGCAGAAAGCCTGCCAAAGAGGCTTCTCCGTGAAGCCACTTTCCCAGCTGTGGTCTTAGTCACTTCTCGGGGCAGGTGTGAGGAGGAAAAGGTTGTTTGCTTCCAGCACTGCGAGATGAAAGACAGAGTGAAGCCCTGCATTTGGAGCAGGGTAGCCCTGTTAATTTTTGGTAGACCTTACTAAAATATAGTGGTTAATATTATGACCATGAGTTTAGTTTAGTTTTTGAATACTTGAGTCTAAGGAGAAAAGAGCCTGATGAGTCTTAGGTTGTGGCATGTGTCGGCTGGGCTGGCTGTTTCTGCAGTTGTTCAGGGAGAACGCCGTCACATGTGATCTCTGCGGGCTGTTTGTTCAGTTGGGAGGCGGGGTGTCAGCTGTTGTCTTTGTGTCATTCAGTGCAGGCATCAGACTTCTTCATCGACATATCAGAAAAGGAAGAAGAAACAGACAAGTATAGAGCTTTGAATACTAGAGGTGCATGTGATGTTTTTCACTTTCTCTACATTTGCTAAGATAAATGTTGTGGTTAGCATGGCTGCTGCTGCGTTGATTAGCAAAGGCAGCAGTCTATTCTCTCCCAATTTTCTTTTTCTTTTTTTTCCGTTTTCCAACCCAATCAAATACTTTTAACTTTGGGTTATAGTTAAGTCTAAATTGCTGGGTTTAAAGTTTAAATAAATATGTAGGCTAGGCAATAGAATCTCCAGTGAGTTTTCAGCACATCGTCTTTGAGGTGTGTCAAAAGAAAAAGGCCACTACCCCCTCTTCCTACCTCCCAGATCTTCAGCTCTAAACTTGATGGATATAGAGAATATTTGCCTAGCCATGTAAATTTTTTCCAGGTGTAATTCAATCTTTAAAGTTTTTGTGTGTTTGATAACGTTTTTTTTTGGGGGGGGGATTAGTTTTCTTTTTTCTTTCTTATTTTTCCCTGAGGGTTTTTTTTCTTCCCCAGTATTGCTCAGATCTTCCCCATCTCCCTACCTATTCAAATTTATGTTCCTTTTCTTTCTCTTGCTCTCTTTAAAACAAGAAATAAATAACAAAACACACACACACAAAAGCAGAAGTCAAGATAAAAAATAAAAGACCTATAAGACAAAATGCCCAAACAAAATAAAATAAGATTAAAGATCTGCAAAAATACCATTGAGTTCATTTTGTGTTGTCCAGATATTCCTGGGTGTGAGCCTGCCCTAAGTATGGTTTAGATACCCAGTGAGACTTGCCACTGGGTATCAATTGCAGATAGCTTATTGCTTAGAGTGGAGCCTGTCTGGCTTGAACCATGCAGGCCTTGTACGTGCTGTCACAGTCTCTGGGAGTTCATATGTGCAGAAGTCCTGTTGTCTGGAAGATGCTGTTTCCTTGGAGTCACCCATCACCTTTGTCACCATCTTTCTGCCTCCTCTTCCACAAGGATCTCTGAGCCCTGAGGGAAGGCTTTGATGGAGACATCCCACTGAGAACGGAACGCTCTAGTGTCTTTCACTCTCTCGTGGGTCCTAGTTCCCATCTGCTGCAGGAAGAGGTTCTCTGATGAGGGCTGAGCAAGGCACTGATCCATCAGTACAGCAGAGTGTCATTTGGAGTCATTTTATTGCCGTGTTCCTTTGGCAGGACAATAGTATGTAGTTTTCCCCTAGACCCATGGCTTAGCTGGTCAGCGGTGTCAGATACAGATTCACCTCATCGAGTGGGCCTTAGAGCCAATCAGAAAGTAGTTGATTACTCCCATAATATTTGTGCCAGTGTTGGGCCACTGTATCTGGCAGGCAGATCACTGCTGTAGGTTGTAGAGTCTGTGACCGGGTGATATTGATGACCATCCTTCTCTAGCAGTGTGCAGAGTGCCTTCCATACCACGAATGCTAACTAGTAGGGGTGAAGCTTCTAAATAGACGTCATCTAAAAACTATCTGGGATAACTTTAACCAAGCAAGTGGGAAACATGTAAAATAAAACTTTAAGACACCAAAGAAAGAATTGAAGAAGATACCAGAAGATGGAAAGAGCTCCATGCTCAGTATTAATAGCATTCATAATGTGAAAATGGCCATCCTATGTCTTAGTTGTTTTTTTATTGCTGTGAATAGACACTATGGCCAAAGCAACTTATAAAAGGAAGCATTTAATTTGGGACTCGTGGTTTCAGGGGGTGGTAGAATCCATGACCATCGTGGCAGGGAGCATGGCAGCAGGCAAACAGGCGCTGCACTAGAGCAGTAGCTAAGAGCTTACACATTGAGACAGCTATATAGCGGAAAGGGAGACAACTGGAATGGTGTGGGCTTTTGAAACCTCACAGCCCACCCCCAGTGACACAGCTCCTTCAACAAGGCCAACTTTCTAATCCTTCCCAAACAGTTCTAACCAACTGGGGACCAAGAATTCAAACACAGGAGCATATGGGGGCTACCACACTACCAATGCAATGCAATTCCCATCAAAATTTTAACATAATTCTCAGAAATTCAACCATTAGGCTTAGTCAGTTTCAGGTTTGAATTAACATCAAGAGTTGCCCTCTATCCCCAATCCTTAGTAGGCAGGATGGAGCTGGGCATGTCAGCATAGCTCACTCAGAAGGAGCAGCAGGGAAGAGGGACAATGCTCCCTTAACTGAACTCAACTCTGGGTTGGGGATGTCGGGTCTTAGGGAACCACTATGCAAATGAGCCCTTCTGCGGTGGCCAGTTCAGGGTTTGCTTCAGTCAAACCTAACACCACACACCTTTGCCACTATTGTAGAGACATTCCCTTTGCTTACACACACCTCTTTGGATGCTTAGTGTGGACAAAAACCAGTCAGTATACTTACAGAACCCATGATACCAGGGATTTCTGTCTCTTTGGACTGGAGTGGATCTCATTTGGTGGACTTACCAAGGCACCTTGCGTCACTTTTTTTCCGCATAAATTCAGGGGGTTTTCCCATAAGTCATGTTCTTCTGGTTACATTGAATGAATAGGTGACATTTCTGATCTACCTGCTACAGACATGAGATTAGCCACTGCCTCTTAAGTGTGTGCTGTTCCATTTAGAATGTAAAGGAAAAGGAAAGAAGACCCCGTGCATGCTGAACAGTGGACAAGGCCTGGAGATTTATTGCTCTGACCTTGGTTCCTCCTGCTTCAGCAGGGTCATCCCCTTATCCATCTGTGTGACCTTCCAGGTAGTAGAGAATCAGAGTTGGCAGAACTTCCTAAGAATTCTTCTGTGAAGATTACGGTGCCACGGTACCCTTAAGTCTGCTATCCAGTGCTACTCAGGTCCTAGGGACTGTGCTAAGTGTGTCACACACGTGTGTCCTCTCCAGTTTCTCACGTCCTAGGGACTGTGCTAAGTGTGTCACACACGTGCATCCTCTCCAGTTTCTCACGTCCTAGGGACTGTGCTAAGTGTGTCACACACGTGCGTCCTCTCCAGTTTCTCACGTCCTAGGGACTGTGCTAAGTGTGTCACACACGTGCGTCCTCTCCAGTTTCTCACGTCCTAGGGACTGTGCTAAGTGTGTCACACACGTGCGTCCTCTCCAGTTTCTCACGTCCTAGGGACTGTGCTAAGTGTGTCACACACGTGCGTCCTCTCCAGTTTCTCACGTCCTAGGGACTGTGCTAAGTGTGTCACACACATGCGTCCTCTCCAGTTTCTCACGTCCTAGGGACTGTGCTAAGTGTGTCACACACGTGTGTCCTCTCCAGTCTCTCATCACAGCCTGTGAGGAAGCTGCTGTCATCCTCATCTTCCACAATTGAGAAAAACGAATCCCAGGTTGATAATTGGCCTAAATCACAAAGCTGCACACGGCAGAGACGGTGGTGAGCTTGTCCCTTTGCACTGAGCTTGCCAGTCTGGTCCATCTTTTTCAGTTCTCCGTATGGAATTATGTAGCTGAGCTAGATCCATGTCAGAGACTCAGAGCTGTTTTGGAAGCACATCCTCCTGTGTGTCCTAACATGTCATTTTGCCTCTTCTACCTGTCCTAATGTTTATTTTTATTTTATTTTTTTGATTTTCGAGACAGGGTTTCTCCGTAGCTTTTGGTTCCTGTCCTGGAACTAGCTCTTGTAGACCAGGCTGGCCTCGAACTCACAGAGATCCGCCTGTCTCTGCCTCCCAAGTGCTGGGATTAAAGGCATGCGCCACCACTGCCCGGCTGTCCTAATGTTTTTAAACACAGCCTTTCCAGGGTTAAAGTCACACTTGGGTGGGGTGTGTGTGTGTGTCCTGTGTTCATGCTCTGCTTCTGCACTCCAGAGTCTGCCCAGCAGGAGTACCAAAGCCTGAGGCTAAGACTGCCCTTCTCCAGAACAGGTGAAAAGAGGCTAGAATTCTCTCAGGCCCTGCCTTAGGCTGCCAATGGCCCTGCACCATTTTCATAGAGGCTCCTTTGGTCAGAGCTAAATTGGTACCCAGATTTCACCTAGTCCAGAAAAAGTGATTGTGTGTGTTGAGGAGCCGTGACTCACTCTGGGCCTCCATCTGTAGCTCATATCATCCTCCTTGACTTTCATCACTCTCTAAAACTTCCCCATCAAAGACTTTACAGGGGCAAGTTAGCTCTTTATGGACATCGTCTCCAGTGATTCTTTGGATATATATAGGTAAAGAATGTGGAAATGCCTGTGGGGTGAACAAGCTGTACACACTCCCTAAGTGAAAGTCCAGATTCCATCCAGCACACAGGCGTGTTTCCACTTACCTCTAGCAGCTAGCCGCCTTCCTGCACAGGGGGAATGGAGCTGTTTTGTTGCCTTGTGGAATTAACAGGGCCAGAGTTCCACGTCTTCAAGTTCATTGGTCTGTGAGGCGGGAGTTCTCCCTACCTAGAAGTGGGCACAATGAGCCAGGAGCATAATCTTAGCACTCAAGTGACTGAGGCAGGAGCATCACAGTTTGAGGTCAGCTTTGGCTCCATAGTAACTGTGTCTCAAAGAACAAACAGAAAAGGAGGCATGCAACTGTGCCACCGGATGCTCAGGGTAGTGTGTTAAATCTAAAGTGAGCCACCTTGCTGCTCCTAACTAGAACTCAGAAAAATGCATTGTCTTATAACAAACGGAGATTTCCAAGGGAAAGCACAGCTAATATTGGTGAGTGCCTGCCATCTGCCAGGCACGTCGAAGAGGGGAGAGGAAAAGAAGGAAAGCCTTCATGTGTGCTAAAGCAGACTTTACAGTAGTGAACCATCAGTTGAGTTGCTCCAGTCACTTCCCGTAAAGGCCTGAGTAGGATGGTACATGGGGGGAGCCTCCCCTCACAACTGAGACTGCTGCACTTAAGAGTCCCTCATGGAAGCCAGCCCTGCTCCTCACAGAGCTAGGGGAATAATAAAGACCTCCTTTTATTCTTCTTCCAGAATCTCTCTGGCCTAAAATCCGTGTTCCCTTGAAAGTTGTGAGGACTGCAGAAAACAAGCTGAGTAATCGTTTTTTCCCGTATGATGAAATTGAGACAGAGGCTGTCCTGGCCATCGATGATGACATCATCATGCTGACTTCTGACGAGCTGCAGTTTGGTTATGAGGTAAGGCTCTTTTCGGCAGTTCACCAAAAGGCTAGGTGTTTCATTCTCTAGAGTTGTGATTACTCACCTGTCTGTCAAATGCCTGAGAGTGGGCTAGAAAGCTATCTTTGAACTGTACCCAGAGTCCCAGGGGCCCTTTTCTAAAACCTGTCTTAGCATTAAACAGTCTAATCACTGTTTCCAAGCAGAGTATTCCTGTGCCCCCAGCCCCTGGCTCCACAGCAGTGAAAATGTGAGTGAGTCCAGAAGTGGCGGCATTGGCACACGTTTGGAAAGCAGCTGCGGATGGCTTGCTCTCTGAGCTCTGCATGGACAGGCTGGCTGCTTGTCTCTGTCACTGCTCCTTCGGGGCAGCTGATGGATTAGGCTGAGTTCAGGGGTTAAGCATGGAGACCAGGAAAGGTCTCCCCAGGGGAAAGTGCCAGAGTTGAAGCCTGGCATGCAGCAGTGGAGCTGACAAGCAGTGGGAGCATGTGCGTGGGATGCACGCTGACACAGCAGAAGCTCACACTGCAGGGTTACCGAGCTATCCCACAAAGCCCAGGAGAGAATACACATCTCTTAGCTCCTACTGGACAGGGGACAGTGCTGAGATGTGTCCCATGGTCACGCCTGCCTTTGGGAGAAAGGAAACATTTCCTTTGGTTTCTCAGGATCTGTTGAATTTTGGGTTTTTAACAAATGAAAATTAAGACAGCATGATAATGTACATCTTTAATTCTGGTGGAGGAAGAGGTAGGGAGGCAGAGATAGGAGAACCTCTTGAGGTTGAGACCAGTTTGATCTACATAGCAAGTTAGGAGCATCCAGAGCCACACAGTGAGAGCCTGTTTTTTTGAAAAAAATGAAAATTTATTCAATATAGCCATATTTTTGCATATATATTTATCACATAAATTTCTTTTGGAGTCCTTAAAGATTGATTTAAAAGGGAAGAAAGGAAAAAAAAAAGAGGGAAGAAAGGGGAACCCACACACATGTACTACCAAAAATTAAAAGCTAAGTTTTCCCTATTTTGCGCTGCTTTTAAACATAGTCCCATCTGAGTGTGAGAAAAAGCCATTCTGGCACAGATGAACTTGGGACCCTCTGGTCAGATGTTGGGCAGTGAGAAATGGGGGAGCACCTTCAGAGCCTGTTTTCTCTCATCTTTCAGATTTACTGTCATTCATAGGAAGTGGCTTAGGTCATTATACCTAGGATATGAGTGACATTTGCTGTAACACATTGGATGGCCAGCTTAGAGTCATTTTGTGAGAGAAAACCTCAGTTGAGGAAATGTTCTAGCAGATTAGTCTGTGACCAGTGTTGGGTGCGTTTTCTTGATTAATGATCAAGATTATTGAGGGATAATGTGGGAGGGCCCAGGTTATTGAGAGATGTGCCATCCCTGGTCTTGGTCCTGCATGCTCTAATAAAGCAGGCTGAGCAAGTCATGAGGAACAAGCCAGTAAGTAGCACTCCTCCATGGCCTTTGTATCAACTCTTGCCTCCAGGTTTCTGCCTTGACTTCCCTGGATGATGGACTAAAAGGTGTAAATGAAATAAACGCTCTCCTTCCCACGCTGCCTTTGATCATGGTGTCTCATCACAGCAGTAGAAATCCTAAGACACCATTTTCCCCACTTCTGTAGAAAGAAAACTGTAAAGTGTTTCTCTGGGCAAACCAGGGGAGAGGACCTCTTTATCAGTGCAATACTTCCAAAACGTACCTGTTTGCTCAGTTTCTGGGCAGAAGTGAAGTGGGAGCAAGGATATTCAAAGATAGTGCCCAGATAGTCAGACTCTGACCGGTCGCTGTCTCTGGTTACAGTGAAGGAGGTCTAATCAAGAAAGCTAAGGCATCTCCAAGATCTCCTTCACCCTTGAGATGACACCTCCTTCTTAGCTTATTCTTTCCTACCCCCCCCCAAGGGTAAATTTCATAGTTCCTGCCACACAGGCAGCTCAGGAAGCACTTGGCAGAAGCCACTTGCCACCACCCTTACTGTGACTGCAGTCCTCACCATGACCATGCCGTGGTTCTCCTGGGGTTTCTGAGACTTGTTCCTGTTGACTTCTCTGCTCAAAGTATTTTCTGACAGTGTTCAGTTGAGTGTGGATTCAGAAGATGAAGGACACTGTGCTTTTAAGTCTAGCTTCCACTCCAAAGCCTAGAGTTAATTTTCATGGAGCAATTAGCAACCTCAATTAAGTAAATAAATAAGTTAATACTGTTGGGAATTTTTCCTAACGCGAGCTCTCTGCCGATGCAAAAATCCCAATCAAGCCAAATCACAACAAGCCAAATTAAGAAATATCCAGGTTTCATGGGATTCCTGTGCTCTTGGGTGTCCCCAACCGTGACCACCAGGAGGAAGGAAAAGAGACCACGTGTTTCTCCTCTGGGAGCTCTCTTAAATTTGAAGTCCAGACCAACACAACTCCCAGGCCTGAGGCTATGCTCCCAACTTAACATTTCCTAGGGGAATTGTATCTGAGCCCAGACCATTTCTTGGCACTCCGCAGAGTCTGTTGGGATTATGGCTTTGTTAGTTCCCACTCTTCCTTTCGCCTGACAGCTCAGAGAAGCTTCCAGTCTCAGCCCAGGTGAGCTGAAGACGACTTGGTACCTCTTTAAAAAACAAGGGAGTCATTACCTCAGAGATTTGCTCTTTAGTTTCCATTTTTTCTTCTAGAATATGAGTACCAGGGTAGGAACTATGGAGAAAGAGCAGCACTCTCCAGCCTAATCCAGTTTATTGAAAGCAGCAGTTACTCAGTGACTTTTTGATGAATGACTGATCCCCATTGCCAAAGTGCATGTGCACAAGGATGGATATATATATATATATATATATATATATATATATATATATATACACACACATACATACCTGAGGCAGACTAGCTTGGGGGGGGTTGTTTTGTTTTCTTTTGTTTGATATGTAATCTTATTAGCCCAGGCTAGCCTCAAACTCAGTATGTGGTTAGAGGATGACTGTAACTTCCTATCCTTCTGGCTACACCTCCGGAGTTCTGAAAATAAAGGTGTGTACCACCACACCTAGTTGAATGGCTTTATAAAACATAAATTTAGATTCCAGTTCTAGAGTCTCAAAGGCTGGTGCCAGCATCGGCTTGCCTCTAGCAAGGGACAAGAAGGAGGAGCATGTATGGAAGAAGCCATCACATGTCAAAACAGGAAGTCAAAGAGTAGTTCAGGTGTCAGGTCTTCTAACAGCTCATCTCTACAGAGCTTTGGGACCTACCAGAGTTCCTTTAATTCCTTCTGATGACTGTGCCCCTGTTAACCCCAGAACTTCCCGCCAAGTTCTGTCTCTTAAAGTTCCCATATCTCCTCTGCACTGTTAAACTGAGGGCCAGGACTCACCGTGTGAACATGAGAGGACATACCGCATCCAAGCCATAGCAGCACCTGCCATGTCATTCCATCACTCTTCCCACAGCATCGAAGGTTTAGAGTAATAAGAGCCCATGTTTATGCAAATGCCTGTACCCTGATATTCATAGAAGCTTTATTCAGTATAGCCAGAACCTGAAGGAAAACAAAACCAGTGTCTGTCTGTCAATCCAGTGGGTAAGTGAACAACAACATAACCTGCAATAGGAGTTGATTAAACAGTAAATAGGATTTGTTGTGGGAGAGGCTGGAGGCATTGCAATGCTGAAGATCAGACTCAGAGCCAGGCCAGCACTCTACCTGATCTATATCCCTAGCCCTCAGTAATAAATAAGAATAATGCAACAGTGTATGTACTTTTCAGAATGATTATGCTCAGTTAATGAAGTAAGATGAAGATGAGAATAGAGTTTATTTCTGTATGAAATTCTAGAAAATGCAGTGTTGGGGTAGCAGATCTGTGGTTGCCTGTCTCTGATCCCCAGAGCTAAGGTTGCAGGCGTGTGCAGCCAGGGCTGGTTTTTGTTCGTCTGTTCTGTGTAAGCATTTGGGATCCAAACTCAGGTCCTCAATGCTTGCAGAACAAGCCTCCTACCTGCTGAGACACAGCCCCAGATTTCTAAACTTTTAATGGGAATACAATAGCCTTGCAAAAACCAAACCCTTTCTGGAAAATAATTTGCAGTATTTACACTACCTTGTTTTAAGACTCACCATAAAGTTGCATCAATCAAGACACTGGTATTGTTTAAAATTTAGACATATAAATCAGAGAAACAGAATTTAGAGTTGACCACTGTTGTATAGACAATCCTGGGGGAGACAAGAAACATGGGACTCCAGCAGACCAAAGTAAGCATTCCATTCAAATCTTATCTTGGGGATCCAATTAATTTATTTATGGTTACTTATAGTAGTATGGGCAACTTATGAGTACTACACTAATGAAGAAAATGTCAGTCACTGTCCTGGCGACCATTAACTGCCTATCTATGTTGTGGGAAAGGGCGGGCCTCATGAATCTCTCTCTTTCTCCATGATGTAATGTTAGCCAGTTCTGTCTGTGCAGGTCTTATGTAGGGTCATCACAGCTGTGAGCCCCAGAGGATACAGCCAGATGCTAGCGTTCCACAGTTCTTAACACATGGTAGGTAATTGTCAATCACTACAGATAATAAGGTCTTTTTACTCAGTGGTTTGCAACATTTTCTTGTATTTTTAAAATTACCATACTTCTACTATAAATAAACATCTAACACAAAGCAAGGTGTAGCAGCTCACACCTGTAATCACAGCCCTTGACTGAGACAGGATGATTACAAGCTGGAAGCCAGCATGTACTCCATAGTAAGTTCCGGGCCAGTCTGGGAAATATAGCAAGACTCTGTCTCAAAACTAATTGATTAGTATTTGTAAGTTCCAAGCTTGGAAAATCAAATTACAGAATACAACTAAAACAGTACTTAGGAAAAAAAATCATAAATCACCAGATTAGAAAATAAAAACCTAAAACTAGTGACCAAAAAGAAACTGAGGAGAAAAGTAAAACTTGAGGCAAGTGAGAAAAAGGAGAGAATAAACGTAAGCAAGTGTTAAAACAGTCAAGTAGAAAACGGACCAACAGAAGAAATCAACATGTCCAAAATTGGCTCTTTGAAAAGGTTAACGAAACAAATTAACTCCCAAGTTTGGCCACTCAAAAAGAAAAAAACACAAATCGTCATTATCAGAAATTGTAATAGTTTCCATAGTAAATGTCCCCTTTCTTCTCAATCCTCATTCTCTTCCCTCTCTCTCCTCCCCTTCCCTTCTCCCTTCTTCTTCCCCTCTTTTCTCCCCCCCTTCTCTTCCCTCTACTCCTACTCTTCCTTTAATGATGTCTTGTCCAATTTCCTGGAGCCAAGCCACTGTGGGCTGAAATCTGGGAAGCCCACGAACCAAAATAAACCCTTCTGCCAGAAATCATTTCTGTCAGGTATTTTGTCTCCTCGTTGAGAAAAATAACTAATACAGAAAATGGATACCAGGAGTAGGGTCCTGACTGTGACTGATCCTGGCCATTTGACTCATGAGCCGTTGGAGCAGGTTTACATGAGGAATTGCAAGAATTTGGAGAACTACAGAAGCTCTAGAATGGTGTATTTGGAGCTTTACAGGCCATACTAATGGACCCCCAGAAGAGATGAACACTGATGGAAAGGTAGGCAGTAAATGCTGAGTTCATGAAGTTCCAGAGGAACAAAGTCTCTGTTCAGAATTAGACCAAAAGCCATTTGTGTTACATTTTGGCAAAAAAAAAAAAATTGTCTACCTTTTTTATGTCCTAAAACTTTGGTAGAGAAAATTTCAAGACAGTGTAATGTTAAGTATTTCCTTAAAGATGAACCTCTCCACTGATGCAAATAATCCCAATCAGACCAAATCAAACCGAATAAAAGATGCCCATGTTTACTGGAGTGCTCCTGGGTGGCCCCAGGAAAGCATCTGAGAGGAAGGAAGGAGGGAAGGAGGGAGGAAGGGAGGGAGAGAGAGAGAGAGAGAGAGAGAGAAGGGAGACCACGTGTTCATTCTCTAGGGGGCAGTTTAAATAGCCTGTGGGAGTGGTCCCAACCTTCCCTGGGGAGGGGTTACCATTTGGTGGGCTTTCTCAGAGGTGAAGTTTGGACTTAGGCAACTCCCACAGAAAGGGGCTCATGCCAGGAGCTGGGGTGAAGCCCCCAGCCAAACATGTAGCATTTAGACTGTGGAATGACTATTGGTAGCTGCTTTCAGCTAGATTTACAGCAAGAAATAGTTGTAAAAAGTAAAGCAGATTGATCCAAAAACATTATGCAGTCTGAACAGAAAAGGAGCTCTTTGAAAGTTGCAGACAAGGAGGGTGTAGTTGTTAATGGAATTGGTATCATTAGAAAGAAGCCAAACTCTTTGTGGGTAGACAATAGAAAGACACCCTGAGGGAATATCGTCAATTGGCCAGATACCCCTAGGTTCCCAGGTACAGGGTTATAAACTCATTTAAAATACTTTCCCTTGACAAGGTCATGCCTACAGAGCATCCTGCATAGGACTGCCTAGAGAAGTGTGGAAGGCCTTGGTATTGCCCGCCTGATGCTAGTTTTGAAGGGATGCAGAATGCAAGAGTGGGGAGGCTTCCACCAACATTTCAAAGAAATGAGGGGGGGCGCAAAGTGTGGCAGGCTTGGGATTCTAGCAGGCAGCTGCTAGGAGGGCAGAACAGGTGATTGTGGGGTGATACTAAAATGTAGTGGCTCCTCAAGGGGGTTAAAGTTAGCAGGGACCCAGAACATCTACTAGGAAAGCCTTAGTGGAACTTGTACTCAGGACAGAGGCCATGACAGATGCCAACTCAAGGTGGTAGAGCCAGGAATTCTGTTGGAGCACACATTCTGCTGCCACCTATCCAGGGCAGCAGATGAGGAACTGCAGAAGGTGGTGTTTGCCCTTGCACATCTTGCTTTGATCCTCCCACATTGCTGTCCTGTCTGCTGTGATGGGAATGTTTATTCCTTGTCATTGTAACTTGCTGTTTGCTTACAGCAAGAAGCTCACAGCTAAGGGTTTGCTTGAGATGCAGAGGAGACTTTGAACTTTTAAACAACGTTGGAACTGTTTAGATTTTTGGGGACTCCTAGAGGTGAACTAAATACATTTTGTACTATGAGATGTCCATGAGCATTTGAGGCCCTGAGGCAGAGTGTTATTATCGCTTGATTATGAAATGGACCCCCACGCTCTAGTGTGGACATTGGATTCCTAACTGGGGGTGTGGGTATGGGAGGCTTTTCAGGGAGGTAGAACCTAGGTGGAGGAAGCAGGTCACTTGGCATGCTCCCAAGGAGCTCCTTTTTCTGCTGCTCTCTCCCCTGCTTTTCTGAGGCTGTGATAGTTTACCTAAGCTCATGGGATCACAAAGCTACAGCTTGAAATCCCAGAACCCATGAACCAAAAATAAATCCTTCACATTGTTGTTATGGAAAAAATAAAAATGCTGCAGGATCCCCGGCAACAGTAGGCAGCAGAAATGCTGTAGGTCCCCATGTGGCGGCAGGCAGCAGGCCCTGAGAGCAGCCAGTCCCAGGCAGAGACGGCGGCTGGTCCCTGGCAGGGAGACATGCAGCTGGCAGTTAAGAGACAGAGACATGGATAGGCACACCATGCAGAGTGAGGTTGAATATTTATTCAGGGGGTTTTGGAGGGGGAAGGGAGAAGGGGAGAAAAGCAGAGAGAGAGAGAGAAGCGGGGGACTTCTCTGAAATGAGATGTAATGAACAATTATAACATTAAGCATAGGTGTATTTGAGTTACATGTATGATCACACACACACAGAGTGAACAGGAATTGGGCAAAGTGGATGCTCTTGGTGGGCCTACCAAAGGCATGCCACTACGCAAAACACATGCAGCAGAGTCAACAAGAGGAATTTAGTGAAAAAGACATAAGTAAACCGGGGGAACAAGAGGGGGTAGAGGCAGAAGCAAAGCTGCCTCTCAGAGAGGAAGGAAGACGGAAAAAGAGCAAGCTCAGGCCAGAAGCTGAAGACCAGCCTGCCTCAGTGGATGGGGAGGGAGTGGGTATGGCTTGTCTCTTAAAGAGACACAACAATCATTACATTCCCATCTCTTTTTTATAATAAAAAAAGCGGGCAGTTAGGCACCACAGGTCAAAAGAATTGGGGTGGCGGATTCTCAAGACTACTTCCTGCTTATTTGTGGGCATTGTCTTTGGGGGAACCTGAGAAGGCTGGGTATTGGCCACATCCTGACATAGTTGGTCTCTTTGCTCCTGTCCGGTGTTTGTAGTATGGAAATGTCTGGTGTCTTCTTATACCTGGTTAAGGTATTGGCAGAACAGAGGACGAAGTTAAATTAAGAAAAAAAAAATTTAGGACCAGGGAATTGAAGGGGTTTCTGACCTGTTTAAGATGGATTCTTTAATTTGGCTCCCTGGAACTCACAAGAAATTTTTGGGTTTGTGAAAACAGAAGTTTTAGACATTATACCTTGTATAAACAATAGTATATTTATGTCAGAATGACTGTGACAGATATTTTTGCACAATGAAAAGTATCTTTAAGATTATGAAAAGCATTATGAAAAATTTGATCTGAAATTTGTTTGGTGAGGTTGTCCTTTTTTAATTGACAAAACCTGTCAGCTATCAAACTCTATCAGAGATCTTTGAGAAGGATAAAATTTTACTTGAATTACTGATTAAACAATGACAGAGAACTTATTTGGTTGGCACCTAGAGCTACTTCTCAGGGTCCTCCATGGTTGCTGAAGGTTGCATTTGCCTTTTGCTGTTTAGCGCAGGGCCTGCCAGGCTCCAGAAGATCCTGTGGGCTAAGAAATCTGTAGGAAGACAAGCCTACCTTGACCTGAGCAGCTAGGCTGTCGATTCCAGCGATTCTGCCCACATCAGGAGATCTTTAGCTTAGATGAAAGACAGTTTTGCCCAGTGCAGATGGACATTGTTGTGTGCACATTTGTCTTCTGTCTTCTTTGGAGGAAGTAGAGTTTTGCTGCTAGGAGCCAACCCGTCTCTTTTTGTTATGAAAAGTTTTTTTTAATAATTAAATATTTAAGCATCACATTTCCCAGATCTCTGAGCAGTTGAGGGCTATTTATTAGGTATAACTACAGTATAGAATCTTCCTGGAGGGCTGGGTCTGAGCTTGACTGTACTGGCTCTTAACAGGTAAGATTTACACTCATAAAAAGGCAGAAAGAAGAAAAAACTGCTTGCAATAGAAGGTTAACAGCAGAACTCACAATAGTAGAGAATAGCTTAATATATCTTAAATGAGGGTTGGATTAAATATAAAGTATTTTTGTAAGAGACTTAAAAGTATATAACAGTTTAAAACATGAGACTTATTGTTTTTGTAGTCTGAAATGAGATGTAATGAACAATTATAACATTAAGCATAGGTGTATTTGAGTTACATGTATGATCACACACACAGAGAGTGAACAGGAATTGGGCAAAGTGGATGCTCTTGGTGGGCCTACCAAAGGCATGCCACTACGCAAAACACATGCAACAGAGTCAACAAGAGGAATTTAGTGAAAAAGACATAAGTAAACCGGGGGAACAAGACAGGGCATGCTTATTAAAGATGGGAAAACTTGATCACCTGAGCTGGCTCTCAATTAAGATGGCAGTAAGGTCACCCATGTAATAAAGTTAACACTGGGGAACCAGGCAGGGAATACCTCAGTAAAGATGGCATAACTTGGTCACCTGACTTGGCTCTCAGCCAAGATGGTGGTGAAGTCACCTGACCCCAGTCAAAATGGCAGCAGTCACATGTTGTATGGAAAAGCCACTCAGTTAAGATGGTGGTGAGGTCACAGACCTCAGTCAAAATGGCAGCAGCCACATGCTGCATGAAAAAAGCCACAAATTTTGAGCTGCAGGGATTTTAAGCTTAATAATAAGAGAGACCTAGAAGCATGATCTGCCTTGTTGCTGAGCCGCCATGCCACAAGTTGCCATGCCACAAGCTTCGGCAGGGAGCAAAGGCTGGGATTGAAAAAAGCCAGGGGATGGACATGGATGGTTGCTATCCACAGCTGAAATTGTGAAAACCCACGAAACAGTGGTACCACAAGGCCTATAACGGGGACGTCTCCCTGTATAGGTGGGTTGCAAATCAGTGCGAACACCCAGGACCCGTGAGCCAGGCATCCCCTGACTCCGGGTGGGGTGCTATGGCCTGGCTGGATCCGGTTGGGGTGACTCAGAAGCCAGAGAGGCCAGAGGCTGCCCTGAGTGGCCTTTTATGGTGAGGAAAAAAAAGGAAAAGAAAAGAAAAAAAAAGAGAGAAAGAAGGATCTGAGGGACCCTGGGCCCTCAGTCACGGGTGGATTGGCCCCGGGCCATTCCAAACACAATTTAAGCTAAGGGAAGCAACCATAGCAGAATGGGGAAGACTCACTGATTGAAACCTGGAAGCTGGTGGTGGGAGTAGGAAAAAACACTGGTTCAGGATCCTAATCTCTGGAGAGGAGTGGGAGGGTCTATCTGAGTCATGGCACCAAATATTATGGATTTATTAAAAATGCTGCAGGATCCCCGGTGGCAGTAGGCAGCAGAAATGCTGTAGGTCCCCAAGTGGTAGTGGAGGGCCATGTGGCAGCAGGCAGTGGGCTCTGAGAGCAGCCAGTCCCAGGCAGAGACGGCTGCTGGTCCCCGATGGTGGCTGGTCCCAGGCTGGGAGACACGTGGTGGGAAGGCAAGAGACAGACATGGATAGGCATGACATGCAGAATGAGATTAAATATTTATTCAGAGGTTATGGAGGGGGAAGAGAGAAGGGGAGAAGAGGAGAGAGAGAGAGAGAGAGAGAGAGAGAGAGAAAGGAGGAGAGAGAGACAGTAAAGGGGGGAAGCAGAGGAGTGGGGAGAGAGGCAGAAGAGAAGCTGCCTCTCTGAGAGGAAGACAGAAAAGAGAGAGAGCTCAGGCAGGAAGCTGAAGATCAGCCTGCCTCAGCGAATGGGGGAGGGAGTGGGCGTGGCTTTTCTCTTAAAGAGACAGCACAGTCCTCACACATATCTCCCCTGTGCTCTCTCAGGCAGTAGGTAGCACATGAGGATGAAGGACAGCTAAGCTTTGAAGAGTTGTCAGTACAGATGTCAGTCACTGGCAGACGATTACAAAACCTCGTAGAAATTGATACAAACTTTATCGACAATTAAAACTTGCAGAATATGTTAAATCAAAGGTGTGTGTGTGTGTACATGCATATGCGTGTAAGGGTATATGTTTAGGTTTGTACAAATGTATGTGTGGATATGAGTGTGGACATATTTGGAGGTCAGAGGTCAACACTACATGTCTTCTTCAATCATTATTTATAGATAGGGTCTCCTGTTAGGCCAAGAACCCAGTTATTTGTCTGTATTGGCTGGCACAGACGAGTAGGTCTAGGAATCTCTTTGTCTCTGCACACATTCATTCATTGCTTTCTGCTGTGTCCTTGGATGCACTGTGACCAGTTCTCTCGTATTCCTGCCCCTGGGACTTCCCCACCATGTTGGGCTGTAATCTGGAATTGTGAGCCACATGAACCCCTTTCCCTTAGCTGCTTTTGTTACAGCATCAGGAAAAGAGATGGTAACAAAGGAAATACTGAGAATGCTGCTGGGGTCTTCCTACCACTCAGGAAGACTGCACCTTCCAGGAGGAGAGCTAGCTGAGGTGTCACCCCTGAGCACAGGCTGTTAGGGACGTTGAAAGCAGCTGGTGCTAAAAGGGCAGCCCGTGCTGGTGAAATAAATGAGCAAACAAGCACCCCTCCAAAGAGAGAGACATCAGGAAGATCAAAGTGGAAATGAGGAAACTAAAGTTATCCACTCTCAAGTTCAGTGCTTCCTAAGAGAATGGAGGCACAGGAGAGAGCAGTGGGCCTGAGGGTAAGTCAGGAGCAGTTACTCAGTAAGTGCAGCAAAAGGGGACACAACACAAAACAACAACAATAATAACAACAACAAAGTAGCGTCTGGGCACCTGACAGACCTGAGGGACAGTAACAAAGTATTCAACAGTGCCATCCATTGGAGTTCTGGAGAAAAAAGTGGCTAAAATGTATGTGAAGAAATAAGAGCTGATAATTTCTGGAACTCAAGAGGCCCAGCAGGCCACAGCAGGACTTGTAGAGATGTCAATAAATTTCACAAGCTGAATGCATCAAAGCAGTATTTGTGTTGAAGTGGTCATCAGAAAGCAGCATCCGAAAGCTGAGTCTGTTCGTATATACAAGCACATACAGGAGCAGGTGTGTTTGCGTGTGCCTCGCTCACCCTGCTTCTGTAGCTGGAGCAGAGGCCTCCTTGACGGTGGTGGGTCCTCCACCCCTTGCTGCTCCGTTCTTCATCCTCAAGCGCAGCCTCAGGGCCTGACTTCCCCATGTGTCCAGTTCCAGTCAGACTTGCTCAGCTGTCTTGCATTTGTGCTGATAAATTATGTAACATGCACAGTAGCTTCTAGCATTTGGAATGACACGTCTCTTTTATTCTTGATACTGGTGATTTCTTTCCTCCTCCCTCTTCCAGAGTCTCACGCTGTAGTCTAAGTTGTCCTCAAGCTCATGGTCCTTTAGCCTCCACCTCCTGATGGCTGGATTGTGGGTATATTCGGCCACACTGACATCTGTTTTCTGGTCTCTGGTTAGGCCTGATAATGTCATTGTTCTTTTGGAGAACTGACTCTGTTGGGCTTCCTCTATTTTGTGCTAATCACCACTCTGCTTGACTGATTGCACACCCTGCATTAGTAAATCTGAATTGCTGTTCTTTTTCTAGGTTTTTTTTTTTTTGGCTTAAAAGCACAGATCATTAGTTTTAATATTGATTTTTTTCTAATATATGCCTTGAAATTTCTCTTTAATTGTTGCTTCAGGTGTATTATAATTATTTCTTGGTGTATTTCTGTGTGTGTGTGTATGTATGTGTGAATGTCTCTCTGTGTATTTATGTGTGTTTGTGTCTTTGTGTGTATCTATGTGAGTGTGTGTATGTGTGACTGTGTGTGTCTTTGTGTGTGTGTCTATGTGAGTGTGTGTATGTGTGTGTCTGTTTTGTGTATGTGTGTCTATGTGACTGTGAGCCACCATGTGGTTGCTGGGAATTGAACTCAGAACCTTTGGAAGAGCAGGCAATGCTCTTAACCACTGAGCCATCTCTCCAGCCCCCTATGTGACTGTATTGTATGTCTGTTTTGTGTGTGTGTATGTGACTGTATGTGTATGTCTGTTTTGTGTATGTGTGACTCGTGTGTGTGTCTATGTGACTGTGTGTATGTGTATGTCTATTTTGTGTATGTGTGACTCTGTGTATGTGTGTGTGTGTGTGTGTTGCAGAGGCCAAAGAAGAATGTCAGGTGTTTTCTTCTGTAACTCTCTACCCTATTTTTTAAAAAATATTTATTTATTTATTATGTATACAATATTTTGTCTGTGTGTATGCCTGTAGGCCAGATGAGGGCACCAGACCTCATTACAGATGGTTGTGAGCCACCATGTGGTTGCCAGGAATTGAACTCAGAACCTTTGGAAGAGCAGGCAATGCTCTTAACCACTGAGCCATCTCTCCACCCTATTTTTTAACACAGACTCTCACTGAACCTGCAGTATAGCCAACAACCTCCCTGAACCCACATGTCTCCTTCTCCAAAGCTGGACTTAACAGGCGTGTTGAGTCATGCCAAACTTTTACATGGAACTCTCACTCAGGTCCCCTTGTTTTAACAGCAAGTACTCTTACCCACAGACTCAGGCGCCCCAGCCCTCATTCTCAAGTTTGGATATGTCATCCTTCTGTTAGCCTGAAGTTTAAAATATTATGTGATTTCCTTTATGTTATCTTCTTTAATCCATAGGTCCATAAAAGCACTGTTTGCTCCTGTCACATTTTTAAGTTACCTTTTCTCTCTTGTTACTGGTTTGATACAACTGTGCTGAGAAACCCTCTACTTGGAAATGCCGTGAGACTGGCTTAGCCTAGGCCTGTGTTGTTAATGTTCAGGGTGCACTGGGAGGAAGGCTCATTCTGCACTTGTAAGTTCACTAACTAAGGCAGCTGGTTAGGTTAGTCACCACAATGCTTCAGGTGTACACAATCAAAAGTTCCTTGCCCATTCTATGAAAGCAGCATTTTCATTTCTTCTATTCTATAGACCTTGTGTTTGTAGTAGTTAAATCCATTATCCTAGCTTAACCCCAAAAAATCAACTAAAACACCATATTGACCATGTGAGAGTCAAAGAGAAAAATGTGCCAGAGGTTTTTTACTGTTGTGCCAAAGAGACTATAGAAAAGTCCATTGGCAGTCGGGTCTTCCATCAGGAATCCTTGCTAAGGAAGAAACCAGAAGCAGAGGCTTCTAGAGTTTTTACCTTTTTGTCTGGAGACAGAACTTTAGATCAAAAAACTTCCTGCAGCCCCTGAGGAATCAGAAGTGCAGGTAAAGCAAACTATGACTCCAGGTGGGAACATGTCAAACTGCTGGACATGCAGAGTAGCATCTGGAGCAACCCTGTGACACTCTGACCAGCTGCACATGAATTGGACATTGAGAGGAGGATGACAAGGTTGTGTTATTCGAGACAGAGTAGTCTGAGGTGACCAGGTCCTGCTTTGTTCGTGGTTCTGAAGGCACCTCTGCTGAGGTGTCACATGCAGCCTCAGACCCCAGACCGTGCCATTTTCACAAATGAGTAGGTACTCTAAGGTAGTGCATGCCAAAGAGCTGGAAGGCTTGATTGACAGAGACCATTGTCTCTGTCACACCATGCTTAAGGGTTATAGGGCAGACTGTATGCCAGCTCATAGAACACACTTCCCAAAGACAGAAGAGTCACAGGTGGGTGATGGGGCAGTCTCCCTGTACTATTAGCTTGGAAGCAAAGCATAAACTGTGCAGTCCCTTTCCAAGAAGAAGTTTGTAGAGCCCTGCTGTGCTCTGTCTGGCCTTTGCCAAATCTTAGCACCAGTAGGTGATATAAACACACAGATGAGGCTTCATCCAGCAGGTGTGACCTGCCCCAGCCTCGCAGCTGATCAGCGAGAGGCTCAAGTCTCTACATGCCACACACCCTGTCAGCGTTTCCAGTTCTGCTCATAGAAACACAGTGGGAATGTGAGAGGGAACCCTATCCCTTCATGCTTTGCTGCCAAGGACCTGAACTACAAAGAAGTCAGTCTACGTCTTGAAAATGTTAAATGAACATTGACTCTGTAATTCTTTGCAGTACAGAGTAAGGTCTGGGGAATGAGGTCAGGCCAGTTTTTTTCCAGTCTTGTGACCTGAGTGCACAGACGTTTGGATCCAGTGCTAGATGTAATCATTTCCTTGGAAGAAAGCATGGGTTATTTGCTTGTCTCCGTGGGGCCACTTTCCCTCTTGGAAGGCAAAGGGCCCTGGGAAACTTTCCCTTCTCTCTCCATCCCGAAGTCAGGAGCTTGGAATGATCCTCTCTGGCCTTGCGTGTTTCTGACTTGTTTGACAAGCTCTAGTGAGCTACCAGATGGGAGATTCCTTTCAGCCTGGGATAATTTATTTATCTGTTTATGTATTTTACCAGGAAAGTATCTATTCAGTTCTTGATACTCATTTGCGAGGGACTCCTGGGGGAACGGTAGCAGCGTTTAATGTTACTTGGATGTTTGCCCCCCCCCCCCGTCTCTGCTTTTATTTCAGACACTAAAAAGCATGGAAATAAAAAGCAACTTATTCCTACTCCCCTCCCCCTCCTCTAAGAGACAGTTTAAAACATGTGGTTGAAAATGAGCCATGGAGACTTGGCTGAGTGTGCAAACCTGTGGATTTATTTTTCCTTCCATACTTTGATCCACATTTCCAACCATAAAAAATTATTAGTGGCTCTTAAGTATTAGCCATTTTTCACCTGAGAGAGGTGAGACACTCTTGGCTAATGATGTTGGCTATAAATATAGCTAGGGCTTCATGCGGGAGTGAGAAGGAACAGAGCGGCTGTGTGTTGTCAGGCGTGGATGCTGATGCCCGGACATCCATAGGTGGCAGAGGCTGCTCAGGCCTCTCGGGTGCTAATAAATTATGTGAAATTACTTACATTACTTTGTTCACAGCTGCCCAATTACATATTTCAAAAAACAATCACAGAAGACAGCAAAATGGCTTACCTCATTCTTTTCTCAGAGTCCCTTCTCCAACTGGGTTTTCTTGATGTAGGAGTCACCTAGAGCAAGGCTTGAAATTGAGAGTGAGTGTGGGCTGCGGTGTGGGCCTAGAAGTTCTGTTAACAATGGATGTTGGGTTAGCTAGCCAGTAGAGGGCCAGCTGAGAGAGAATGGACAGACTCTTGAGGCTGATAGAAGAGGCTCTTGGGAGGTGTGTGTGAAAAGAAGTTGATCTCAGGATAAATTCGTGGTGACAGAGACTGGAGACAGGAAAGTAAGTAAGACCCAGGTGGTGAAAGTCTAAAGACATTGTTGGAATGATTGGAGAGCCCAGCAGAAGAACAGCAGCTACTCACCCAGAGTGTGGTTTTAGTGAGTGATGGGGGACCTGGCTAATTGAATTAATCAGAGATGGTGTGATGTTTATATTTTAAACAGAATTAGTAAAATACAGCCATCTGTATGTGCATTCAGGGACAGCAGGAGGGAAGATACAAGCTGTGGTTCTAAGTAAATTCTGTTTTTTCTCTTCTCATACGATGGCTGCGGGTGGAAACTGTCTACCCTACAGAAGTACAGAAGCAGATTCTGTTGTCAGTGCCTTTAAAAACATAAGTTCACCTTTCTGTCCGTGTGTTGCTCTACCTAGAGTGTCAGTCTGTCCGGAGTCTCATAGATGCTGGATCTGGAAACAAATGAGTACAGAGTGAGCCTTGGGCTCATTCTGTCAGGCATGTGGTCCTCTGCCTTCTGCTTACCTCCCTAGGAACCCAGTCCTGCTCTGGAGATGTACCCAGCCAGGCTTGTTGGAGATCCAGAGAACGCTACAGAAAGATGTTTCTTTATGGCACTTCCTACTGTGGGTTCTGGGCCAGCTCAGTTTGTGAGTTATCTAGGGCCCTGCAAAACTCATTTTTTATATAGCTGAGACAAATATGGAGGGATCCATAAAGGAATGGAAAAAGAGGCTATTTCTTCTCAGCTGGATATGTCAGTAACCATCAAGAAACAGAGTGGTTGTGGGGACCACAGATACCATGTCCTTTGCTCCTATCAACATGTTAAACAGAATAACAAAGCTACTGGAGTCTGTGAAGGTGATGAGGATGCTACTCCTTGTGGAGGAGTAGGGAGTCTCAAGACCCTCCCCTGAGAATGAGGTCACCACTCTCTGCCCCAGCTAATGTGATCTTGAGTACTTGACTATACAGGAATTGAGAGCTTGACTGGGTGGGTGGGACTTTTCAGCATTGAAGCTGTCAGTGAGTTATCCATACACCAGTAATTAACCCCAGACAATTCCCCCAAGATGGCCTTGGCAGAAGCTTTCTTTGGTCTGCCAGCCAAATAGACCAGCTAGAACACTTGGGTGAGTAGACCTTTCTTTCTGTCTCCCCAAGGAACTCACACAACAACAGGGCGTGCACCACAGTGGTTGAATAATCTGGGTACTGGAGACTCACAGGCTTTGGTGAGAATTGGCACCTGAGATTTCCAGTCCTTAACTCTTGGCTGCCTCAGATTCCTGAGCTTTCTCAGGGTCTGGCCAGTAGTGACTGGTTGGGTCGAGAGCAGCAGTTATCTTCTTCCTGATGATGGTGACAGTCCCAGGATCCCATCCTGGCTCCTTTTCCTGAGCCTGTACATAACACAGGACTGTATTGAAAAGGATGTCTGTCTGCCTCTCTGATTATCTGTCTGTCACTCTGATTATTACTTTTCTTAAATGCCCTAAGAGTTGCTGTCACCCAGACTCTTGTCTTCAGCAGACAGTGTGGCCAAGTGGTCCCACCTGAGTGACTGCACTACCCCAGGCAGACAGGGAAGGCAGTAGTTAGAAGCAAGTCTTTGCTTGAAAGGTCTGTTCTTTCCATAGTATCTCCAGCTCCCAGTGTGCAGACTGCAAATCTGTTCACCCCGTTTTGTCTCCAGCTTGCATTGATTTCTACCTGAAAGCATTGTGAGACAGAAGGGAAAACAGCTCGAGCTGTGAGCACTGCTGAAAGAAGATCCTGAGACAAGCCAGAGCTGAGGAGGTGCTGAAAGACACCATGGCATGGCTTGACCTTGCCAAGCCCTTTCAGCGCATCCAGGCCCCACTGGAGAATAAGTCAAACAAATATTAAGGGAAGGAAATGGAATATGTATACTGAACATTGAAATAACAGCCAACCATTTGGAAAAGCACCCAGATGGGAATTAGAGTAGAGTGGCACTCTTCCCACTGATCAGTGAAAGCAAGTTCAGAATGTGGTCACACAACCATCAGTGGAAGAGGGCCATGCTTGTGCTCTCTGTCCTGTCCACACTGGTCTCCCTCTCAACACACTCAGAGGGAGGCAGGTTAGTGACTGCTAGGGAGGGCTGGTGAGGCAGCTCTGGCCTTTCCCTGGGTAGTCCTGGGCGTCTACAACTAGTGCTGATGGTTTAGGAAGGCCATTTTAAAGAGTTGTCTGTGTGATGCACTCCCCTCATTGCGCAGGAGCGATCTGCATTGATACCCAGCTCTGAGCAGATTCATGTGTCTGAGGGTTGTTGTCATTGAGATTGTTGTGTCATTGAGATTGATCAGAAAACTCTAGCACTTCTGGAATCCAGCGCTTCAGACTGTGGCTCTAGTTTCTAGATAGGAGGGACTTCTCTTCCTGGACCACTTCTGCCTTGATAGCTAAACCCAGGTACATGGGCAGGATGTGGCACAGGGACAGAGCACAAGGCCCTGAACTACCCAGCTCCCCTTGAGGGCAGTGTCCAGAGCTTCCAGGAAAGCCACATGGGGTTTCCCCAAACATCAGACCATGCCATTCCTTGTCAGAACACACAACGATAGCCTGCTAAGGTCTGGATCTAAGATAGGGTTGTGATCCCTGTCACACCAGACACCATGTGAAGGAAGGAAGAAAACCCTGGAAGCCTCAAAGTGACCCCTGCCCTTGAGACACCACAGCTGTGGAATGGATCTCTAGAAAGCAAGATGAGCTCGCCAGCCTGATACATACAGCTTGCTTCTCAGACCTAGGAAATCGGTGCCTAGGGTTCTCATTAATCATGGTTGCTGTGTATTTGCTACTATCTGCTAGCTGGTTTAGATCAAGACTTGGCAACCTTTAAAAGTAATACTTGTTGGTTCCCCAGTAGCCTTTGGTTAGGCTGAGGATTTGAGGGTTTGGGCGGAGGTCATAATCACACGCTGACACTCATTTCTGGAAGGAAAGGAAAAGGCCACTTCTCACAGCTAGAGCACCAACCACGTGTGCATCAGACATGCTGGACTTAATGATAAACTCTGGCGGTAGTGTGGTCCTTTCAGTGGGATTATGGCACCTTTTCACTGGCTCTGCCTAGACGCTTGGCTCATAGTTGTTATACGGTAAATACTTGCAGGCTGACTGGAGTTGAGGTTTGGACATTGAATTGACGTCCTGTAAGTAGAATTGTGAAGAACTGTTGGAGTAAATGCCCCGTAACCCCTGTGCAGTGGAGGGTTGGTCGTCTACCTACCAGCCAGTGAACGAATGACAGAGGAATTTTGTCCTGTACTTACCAGGCTGTAAGCTATGGGGATCTAAATCCCAACTTTATAGTTAACTTTCCTTCTATAGAATGAAACCCTGAAAGTTTCAGGTTCCTGCTTCCCTGTCCCCAACCCACAAGTTCCCTTTCCACCCTGGTAACTGCCTCAACCCTTTCCCCATATCCTCACTTCCTTGGGACCTTGACTTTCTAATGGACACAATACTGGTTTTCCTCTGCAAGCCCCATGTTAACAAGATATATGCCTTATATACCCTCTCCCTGAAGTATGGGAATTCCAGGGTCTGTCTGGGACAGCTGGATTTTGACAGAAGGTACAAGTTCAGTGCCAAGAAGAGGAAGAGACTTCCAGAGTCAGTTCTAGAAGGCTGGGGTCTCCACACACAGAGGTTTGACTTAAACTTTACGCATTAGCCAAAAGCAAATCACACACTTAAATGTAAAGCACAAAACGGGGCTGGGAGTGGAAGTTCAGACTCTAGGAGTCTGCAAAGAGATCTGAGCTTGACAGCAAAAGGTCAGTCCATAAAAAGACAGATTGGTAAATTAGACCTTTTCAAAATAAAAATATTATGCTCTTTAAAAGATATTGTAAAGAAGATGAAAAGGCACGCTACAGACTAGAGAAAATATTTGTAAACCACATGTCCAGCAGAGAAGTAAACATCTCAGAAAGACAAAGAACTCTCAGAAGGCAGCAGTGAAATCCCAGCAGTCCAGCCAGAAAGAGAATGAGGGCATGGACGGACTCCTCACTGAGGAGGGTTCCCAGGCTGCAAGTGGAAGACGCCCACAGGACAGTGCAGAGAGAACACAAGGGCGTGCACAACACACCTTCCAAAAGGTCTAACATAAAAAATAGTTTTAAAAAAAGGCAGGGGGTGGCTTAGAAGGTAAAAGTATGAAGACTGGAGGCCGATGTCAACATAACCCAGAGCCAGAGAAGCAGAGACGACAGGAAGATCCTTGGAGCTCTCTGGGCAGCCAGCTGAGCTGAATCCATGAATGTCAGCTTCAGTGAAAGCCCCGATCTCAAAAAATAGGTGGAGCTCAAATAAGATGACTAATCTCCATATGTCTGCATGTACAGACAGACAGACAGACAGATGGGAGCTGGCTCCACAGTTAAGAACACTTGCTGCTTTTACAGAGGACCTGAGTTTGATTCCTGGCTCACAGTCACCTATAACTCCAGCTGCAGGGGCTTCAGCACCCTCCTCTGGCCTCTGGACACCAGCATGTGTGTGTGCGTGCATACACACACACACTTACACACACGCACACACACTCTCCTTATATATAAGTATGTGTGTGTATACACAAACTATCACTATATGTGTAGTGATAGTTTGTGTTTTAACAAATAAAGCTTGTCTGAAGATAAGAGTGTGGAATTAAGCCACTAGAGGCCAGGGAGTGGTGGCACACACCTTTAATTCCAGGACTTAGGAGACAGAAGTAGATGGGTCTCTGTTAGTTCAAGACCACTCTGAATGAACTACGTGAGATTGATCCAGTCTAAACGAGAAACAGAGTTAACACAAAGGTGATACTTGGGATCCCAGGCCTTTAATTCCAGAGCTAGGGAGGTGGAGATGGGTGATATGGCTGGGTGGAGAGGGGAATATAAGGTGGAAGGAGACAGGAGCTCAGTACAGTCTGAGGATGCAGTCTGAGGAGAGGATCGCCCTTTGGTATGAGCATTGGTAGAGGCAAAAGATCTCTCTAGTGGCTGGCTGCATTGCTTCTCTGATCTTCAAGCAAGCTTTATTTGTCAAAACACAAAATTTCACTACATATGTGTGTGTTATAATATATTTAAATATTTTAAAAATATTGATGGGAGCTCAGTAAATAACCAAGAGCCAAATATAAATAAAATAGAAACATCCCATCTCCAAGCTATGGACTTTAATATTTGTTGCTGGATTTCCTTTCTAGAACTCAGTGACAGTACTGACATGTATGTGTATCTCTCTCTCTCTCTCTCTCTCTCTCTCTCTCTCTCTCTCTCTCTCTCGTGTGTGTGTGTGTGTGTGTGTGTGTGTATGTGTGTGTAGTTGTAGTAGTACAGTAGGTCAACCTCAAGTGTCATGCCTTAGAAGCCATCAACATTTTTTCGAGCCAGGGTCTTTTCAATCGCCTTGAATTCATCCTGTACTTTATTCTAGGTGGCCAGTGAGCCCCAGAGATCCCAAAGACCCACACGCCTCTCCCTCCAGTGCTAGGATTACAAGCACACACCAGCACACCTTGCTTCTTGCATGGGTGCTAAGGACTGAACTCAAATCCTTATGCTTTTATGGCAAGCACATCACCAGCTAAGCTAACTCCCTAGTTTTGCGCCTGATATTTTGAAGCTATTTGCTGTTGTTTGCTTGTGTGTTTGTAACCTAGACTGGCTTCACACTTGTGGTCGTACTGCCCCTCCTTCGGCATGCAGTCATCACCCATATGCACTGTCTCACCAACTCTAGATTTTTTTTTTAATGCCATGGAGTACAGCCTCTGTTGATAGTTTAGATTCCCTTAATTTTGCCTTTTTCGGTAAACTGTCCTGAATCATTGTTTGGCAGTATGTGGGACATAAGTTGTTATGGAGGGTTTGTGTTAGCTGATTGTGGATCAAAACTAAACAGAGAGCAGAGTGGTGAGATTGCTCAGGAAGTGACCATTTGAAGTTTATTCATGAGGCTGGAGAGGTGGCTCAATGGTTAATAGGACTAGCTGCTCTTCCAGAGGACCTGGGTTCAATTCCCAGCACCCACATGGCAGCTAACAACTGTCTGTCACCTCAGTTTCAGGGGACCTGACACTCTCACAAGGACACACATACAGGCAAAACACCAATGTTCATAAAATAAAAATTTAAAAAATAAAGTGATATTATTTTTTAATGGGAGTTCCTTCATGCTTTGAAGTTTGTTGGGGCCCAACAGTTTTCAGGTATCCTTTCTTCCTCTGTGTGAGGAAAAGAAGGCACTTGTCAGGTTTGCTCTTGCCCATATCCCTAACTCAAGTGATGAGCGCCACCTCCACAGCTGCTGTTTATTTATTACTTAAATAAACGCACATCATGTACCCACTGCCAAAGCCCTGCCCCAGTCAGACTGGACAGATGAGAGTTCCACCGAACCCCTGGAGGGCTCCCATGCTCCTAGTTTTCCTGCTGGGTTGATTGATTTTAATGAAAACTCTTCCATGGCTTGAAAGGGTCCTTCAGGCAGACTGAGGTGATCTCACAGGTTGATCTTAAAACATGCTGTTTACCCATGTATCTGTCAGTGCTGGTCAGCATTAGGAAACTGGGTGACAATGTCTGGACTCCCCTGCTCTAGATGTCTCTAGTCAGCATTGTGCCTCTGTTGTGAACCAAGGCTCTTAGCTTTCCACAGAGCTCCCTCTTAACAAAGCACCATCTGCGGGTGTGATGCAGAGTCTGGCCTAAGAGTGAAGCCCTGTGCACTTCTCAGCAAGCTGCAAGTAAGGTGGGTTTGGGGCCTCGAGAGAAGGCCTGGTGGGGAAGAACACTAGCCAAGCTTGCCATACCAGTGTAAGGAATCAAGTGAGACTCCCAGCACCCACATGAAAAGCAAGGTGGGACCACACACATGCCCATAGCACTAGCATTGATGGAGGAGCAGAGACAGGGATGTCGGGCTTGCTGGCCACCAGCCTTAGCTCCATGTTCAGTGAGAAACCTTGTCTCAGAAAACACCCAGTATTCTGGCCTCCATATGTGCATGCATGGACACACACACACATGAATGAATCCTGTAACTGGCTTCTCAATGGAAGCCAGCCAGCTACTGCCTCCACATCTGGTCCACATGCAGGACAGAGCACACTCTCCTGAAGGAAAGCATGCTGCCCTGAAGTACAAAGGATGAGACCACTCATTAAAGACCTTTACTTGTTGCTGACTCCTTTCAGCTCTGCCTTGCCCAAGCATGAGACCATGAGACCACAGGGATTGAGCTAGTTCATAGAGTTCTGTGTCACTGTGATTCTTAGCAGCTGACACAACCTAGAAATATATGCAAGGAAAAACATGAAACCTTTGGAACCATGTTTACACATATACACTGCCTCTTAGCCATGCTGTTGCTTTCTATCAGGAGAGACATGGGTCTTGCTGTGTAAACGAAGCTAGCCCCTTAGTCATGGTTATCCTGTGCCTGCCTCCTTCATCCTGGAGTTACAGGCTTGCACTGTCCTGCATAGCTTCCCCTTCCTGCACTTTTGTCTCTGTCATCCTGAAACTCATCTCTGTAGTCCAGGGCAATATGTGGGACTGTGCCTTGGGGGGGGGGGGGGCTGTAACAGTCACTTCAGAGAGAGCCTGTTTTGATGTTGGTGTCCTGATTGCACCTCCAGATGGACACCACGTGTGGCTGCATCCTTCCCTCTCCTTCTCTGAGGAGGAAGGAGGCTGACTCAGAATGCAGCACGGTGTCTCTCTTCAGGAACATTTATGGACCACCCTCATGAATATGGCATTTAACAGAGTGCACTGATCCAGACCAGTCTGTTCAGAAATCCACAGCCGGAAACATCACCCTGGGAGGAGGAAGGAGCAGAGACCTTTCCCTATGAGGACATTAGCAACCAGCTAATCCAGATGGAAAAGGGAAACGGAAACGTGGCGCTGTGACTGGGCCAGTGGGGCAGCCGTCTTCTTTGGCCGTGTGCCCTGTGCAGTGTCTATGGATGCAAGAGTCCAGTTAGCCTGCCTCTTAAGACTGTGAACAACGGCAAAAGTGCTTTGCCTTACCCGGTGGGAAGCCACAGAAGACCTCATGGCTTTCAGTTTGGGGAACTGTTTGTTTTGTTGCCCAGGTAATTGCATCTGTTAGTCCTGAGAATAGAAAAATCTCTGTGATTAGGAAAAGGGTGTTTGGGGTTAAGAGCATGGAAGGAGCAGCGGTAGGAATATTCTGTAGCTGTAATCTGTATTCAGATAGAAAGTCCAGAGTGTTCCGGGCTCTTCCTCCTCAGGACTATGCTGCTAACTGTCCACGAGGGTGCTCTTTAGAAGGCCTGTGACTAGACCAGAGTAGAGTAGGAAGCATCGTTGATGTAGGTGGGAGGGGACGCCTCCGAGTCCCACCCTGCAGATGCAAAGGGTCTGACGCCGGAGGAGAAAGGAGTGGACTTGGAATGGGGTGCTCCACGAGGAGAGGGGCACAGAGTGGACAGTGCTGCTGCTCTGGCTGGGAAAATGTCTACTGTGTGCATACCAGTTTGGTTCTATCCTGGCTGATTGGGCGGGGGGGGGGGGGGGACATCCCATTCTGCTCCCCTCATTCTGATCCTGTAGTCAGCTGCAGAGTTACAGATGAAGTGGCAAGGATGGCGTCTTGATTGGATCCAGCTGCCTGGAGTAAGTCAAGGCCAGGGGCCTAGAAAGAACAGAGCTTAGGCAAGGCTCCAGGGGAATCCAGGACTCAGGACAAGGACTCCTCTGGTGCCTTTCAGCACACTGCAGTTTGGCGGCCTGTGACTGGATGTCATGGATTACGTCCTGGAGAGAAGCTAAGTGACTTCAGCCAACAGGAAGATCTCCATACTGAAACCTTAACAGCATTTGACCCTGAAACTGAGAGATAACAATAACAGTAATAACGAAAAGGGGATGATAGTGATGATGGATGATGGTGGCAGGTGGGCTGGGGGAGGGCCCTTTGAGAGCAGAAGGGGACTTGCCTTCCTTTGATTTCAGTATCCAAGTCAACAGGAAAGGCAACTGCTGTCTTCAGCAATGCCGGTAGAGTTGGATATGGGCCTGTGTCCTTCCTTTCCAGCTGTTTAGTTGTGTGTGCTCAGGGCCATTCAGACACTACTGTCTACTTAGGAAGCTTAACCAGCAAGGTGCTGTGACTTGGGTGTCCTGGTCCACAGATAGAGTTATGACTGTTCGTGCCCTGCCTCTATAAAACCATCGTTGCTTCGTACTATTTTAATCTGCTGAAGCACAGACTCCATACCAGAGAGCAAACAGCAGCTCACACAGCCGGGTAACACTTGACATAGATTCCTTTGTCTGCAGCTATTAGGATGATCTCTGTAGCCCATTAGGTCTGTTGGTTACAATATGGTGTTAATGAAGCCAAGGTTGTGAGTCTGAGAACCTGGTAGATGCACTGGTATCACACCAGGGAAAGCTCTCCTTATGACCCCCAGACCACACCCATGAAGCAGGTTAGATGTCCCATAAAATCCGGAGATGATTGAGGAGTCCTGGGTAGAAAGTGTAATGACAGTGTAGTGACTCAGCAAATATTCTGTGTCCCCCTCCCCCAGCTTCAGTGACTTGCTGTGGGAGACTCTTCCTGTGCCTGTCACACTCAGAGTCCTCATGCTTGTCACTGACACTAACCACAAGTGTATGCTATGCAGGCCTTTTTCCATGGCTGAGTGCACTGTTCTGGCTGTGATAAAACTGGAAGGCCCCACCTCCCTTCCCAGCCCCTTTGTGCCCTCAGCAGCCAGTGAGGGGTGCTGTGGTGTGGTGTGTACTGCTGTTCTTCGGACTTGGATACCACAGTGAGCCAATCTCCGTCCTGATCCAGTGGGAACTCTCCTGGAGAGAAGTAAATAATCACTAGCTAAAGTGATAGCACAAGTGAAAATTTAATAAAGAGGAGCAGGGGCTGCAGGTATGTGATGGGGGCGGGGGTTGGGTACCAGTGGCATTTGTCTGATATGAGATGCTAAGCGGGCCTGTTGAAGGTGTTGATGCTTAAGCAGAGGCTCCATTGGTGATAAGGAGCCAGCCTTTTGTGGCTAGAAAAATGTTCCAGAAGACACAGCAGAAGCAAAGGGCTTAGGGTCTAGTCAGGATCACAGCGCACAAAGGAGAACATGGTGAAAGCTGATGTGGCGGTGGGTCCTTGTGTATGATTCTTGGTGAAATCGGAAGCCATTGTTGTTTGTTTTACAGGTGGAATGTTTCTCTAAAATTTCCAGGAGATGTTAGAGGTTGAACTATGTCCCCTCATAAACGATGCGTTTAAGTTCTGACCCTCACTCAGTACTTCATGTTGTGACTTTATTTAACAATGGGCTTTTCGGAGTTAACTAAGTTAAAACGAGACCACCAGGGCGGGGCCTGAATGGTGAAGACTGGGGTCCGTGCATAACTGGAACTTGGACAGACTTGAGTGAGGAAAATTGATTTTGTAAGGATGGAGGGCTAGTTGATGCATCTGTTGGCAAAAGAGGAGGAGGAGAAGGAGGAAACAGAAGAAATGATAGCCAAGCACCACAAGCCAGGGGCCCGTTAGGGTCTTTGCCAACAGCTGTCAGTGGGACATGGCCCTGACAACCTTGACTCAAGGCTTCTGGTCTCCTGGAATTCAGAAGCTTCTAATCTAAGCCCCTAGTGTGTGGTTCTCTTATGAGAGCCCCAAGTAGCTCCAAAGGAGGGGTATTGCTGCTAACCACCCGGCTGTGCCCTGGAGAATGGCATCCACATGTTCTCCTCAAGCTCAGTGTCGTAAAGTGATGGGAAGCTGCTTGTCACTCTGGAACATGACCACATCACTTCTATAGATAAATGTGTAACAAAAATAACATATAACGCTAGGAAAGAGCCCAGAGGCCAGGAATACCTGTAGTTCTTCTAGACTAGTACTGTTAGAGATGCTGGCCGGTTCCGGTTTGAGAGGAGAGAAAGAGGTGGCTGACCCGGAATCTGGTTGGAGCTCCAGGGAGTGCAGAAGTAAAGTTAGAGGTGGCTGGAAGTAGAGCCAGCAGGACGTTGTAATAGATCTGGAAAGGAGGACAAAGGCTGCCTGGGCATCTGGGCTTGAGCTAGTGGGGCAACTGACTGAGAGAAGCTTGAAGGGTCTTTCTGAGATGTGAGATTGAGTTCTGTTTGAGCCATTCTTAACTTTTCCTGTAAACACCATCCTAGATACGGTACCAGTGGCAAACTGAAGAAACACTTCTACTCAAGTTCTAGCTGGGTGAACTAATGCTTTTATTGGACTTATCGACAGGAGCATGAATGAGCCCCAAAAAACTGAATTGTGGAGCAGTCCCACCCCAGCATGGATGACTGCTTCCCAAAAGCAGTGTAGAAAGTGAAGTTCCCTTCAGCTAATCCTCCATTTTCCATACACAGCACCTCCTGAGACCATAGCAGCTTGGAAAGGATTGTGCACAGCTGGGAGAAACAGACAGAAGAAAGGGAATGGCTGCAGTCTCAGGGAAAATGGGTTGACCTTCCGGTCGCTCTCTGTGTGAAGGAACTTAAGCTTCCACAAGCCTTATCTGGTGAGGTCTGGTGCAGGTAACCAGTGCTGTCAGATGACAAGGTGCAGAGTACACACTGTTCAGCATGGTAGTAGAGAGAACCTTTATTTACCCAGGCAGGGTAGCCGGAAAGACGCTGGATATCTCAGTGGCCTGCAGGGCTGAGCAGATATGAAGTGATGAAATTAGAGCTGGGATTTAAAGTAATGAGATGAATGAGATTCCCTAAAGAGAGGGACTGAGGTGAGGCCTTTGGGGGTGCCATCCTTTAGACGCTGCTGAAGGTTGGCCCAGCTGAGAAGAAAATAAGCTTCACAAGTAGGCAGCAAATTATCCCTGATTTATTGAGCTCCTTGTGTGGGGGTGGGAATTGAGGGAGTAGTGTATGCTTGGATTAAAAAAAAAAACTTTTTATTGTGTTTTAATGTATTTTTGTGGGAATGGATCTGCCATGATGTGTCATGATGTCCATATGGAGGTCAGAGGCCAGCTTGCATAAGTCACCTCTCTCCTACCATGTGAGTCCCTCAGGATGGAACCCAGGTCATCATGCGTGGCAGAAGACACCTTTGCCCATTAACCTGTCTCACTGGGTCCCATGCATACATGCAGGTGCACGTGTCCAAGGCCCATGTGTACATGCAGGTGCACGTGTCCAAGGCCCATGTGTGCATGCGGGTTCACCTGTCCAAGGCCCATGTGTACATACAGGTGCACGTGTCCAAGGTCCATGTGTACATGCAGGAAGGTGCATGTGTCCAAGGCCCATGTGTACATGCAGGTACACGTGTCCAAGGCCCATGTGTGCATGCAGGTGCACGTGTCCAAGGTCCATGTGTACATGCAGGTGCACATGTCCAAGGCCCATGTGTGCATGCAGGTACACGTGTCCAAGGCCCATGTGTGCATGCAGGTGCACGTGTCCAAGGTCCATGTGTACATGCAGGTGCACGTGTCCAAGGTCCATGTGTGCATACAGGTGCACGTGTCCAAGGTCCATGTGTACATGCAGGTGCACGTGTCCAAGGTAAATGTGTGCATGCAGGTGCACGTGTCCAAGGTCCATATGTACATACAGGTGCACGTGTCCAAGGTCCATGTGTGCATGCAGGTGCACGTGTCCAAGGTCCATGTGTACATACATGCAGGTGCACATGTCCAAGGTAAATGTGTACATACAGGTGCATGTGTCCAAGGTCCATGTGTGCATACATGCAGGTGCACGTGTCCAAGGTCCATGTGTGCATGCAGGTGCACGTGTCCAAGGTCCATGTGTGCATGCAGGTGCACGTGTCCAAGGCCCATGTGTACATGCAGGTGCACGTGTCCAAGGTCCATGTGTACATACATGCAGGTGCACGTTTCCAAGGCCCATGTGTACATACATGCAAGTGCATGTGTCCAAGGTCCATGTGTGCATGCAAGTGCATGTGTCCAAGGTCCATGTGTGCATGCAGGTGCACGTGTCCAAGGCTCATGTGTACATGCAGGTGCACGTGTCCAAGGCCCATGTGTACATGCAGGTGCACGTGTCCAAGGTCCATGTGTACATACATGCAGGTGCACGTTTCCAAGGCCCATGTGTACATACATGCAAGTGCATGTGTCCAAGGTCCATGTGTACATACATGCAGGTGCACGTGTCCAAGGCCTTTGTATACATACAGGTGTATGTGTCCAAGGTCTTTTCTTGATCGATCTCCACTTGAATTTTTTGAGGTAAAATTTCTCACTCACCCTGAAACTCACTGATTTAGCTAGGCAAGCTGGCCATTGAGTCTCAGGGGTCTGCCTGTCCCTGCCCTCTGCTGTGATCACAGGGGGACACTGTGTCCCCACTTCTTTCCTGTGTAGGTTCTAGGGATCTGAACTCATGATCCTGATGTGTTCAAGGTAGACAGATGAAAGCTAAGCCTCCGCCCCTCAGCCCCTTCCTTGTTTCTCATTGGTGTCTAGTGCGCTGTTCTGTCAGTCTAAGCGCCATCTCTGAGGATTTCCCAGATCTAGAATCGGTTGTTCTCAGAATGTTCCAGAGCATAGAGCAGTGAAGTGCTGACTGTCAGCACACATACAGGGAACTGCCGCCCCACCAGACCCTGCTCAGAGCTCACAGTAAGTTTGTCTCATTTATCAAACAGCTAAGTTTAATTTTCTGAATGCTTGTTATGCAGAGGAGGGAAGACAGTCTGTTCCGTGTCTAGCTGGCATAGACAATACTCAGCAAGCCCTTTTTCCACATGAAATGACACATGATGTTCTAGAAGAAGTCAAAGTCCACCTCTACCTCTGAACACTGGTGGGATGCTAGCACCTGCTTGGTGGAGTCCTCAGCAGCCCACCCTGACCCCAGGTGTCTGTTGAGGCCAGCCTGGGAACCTCAGTACTCGGTGCTCATCTGAACTGGGGATGGCTTATCGGTGTGCTCTGTCCCTAGGTCTGGCGGGAATTTCCTGACCGGCTGGTAGGCTACCCAGGCCGCCTGCATCTCTGGGACCATGAGATGAACAAGTGGAAGTACGAGTCTGAGTGGACCAATGAAGTGTCCATGGTGCTCACGGGTGCGGCTTTCTACCACAAGGTAAGGGCGTGTGTGGCACCTGTTTGACTCGCTTGCTTAATCTTCCAGGCTTTTGCTGGGTTTAGAAAAAGGTTTTATCTAAAAAGCTTGGAAGAGTCATGTTGTATGATACTCTTTCTAAATAAAAAGCACCAAAAATTCATATCAACATGTGAGGAGAAGCTGCATTTTCTTGTATCATTTAGAGACAGCTTGGTTGGGAGGTGCCAGAAAGGCCTTCTGTTCTCTACACACACATACATATATGTAGTTGCACACATTCTCACCTGTGCACTTTTTGCTATTAGTGTTTTCTCAGGCCATTCATCTCTCTTTATAAACAGTTATTTTGTAGCATAATTGGTAATAAGCCACTGTCTTAATATTTCTTAAGTTATGTATTTCTCTACCATTGAGTATTTAATTTTTGTCATTTCAGATAATGTTAGTATCTAATGTTTAAGTAGCAATTTATATCCTTTTTGTAACTATTGTGCTTGTGACTATTAGGTTCCTAAAGGTATAATTACAACAGAAGGAGTGACTGCTGGGTGTCTTAGATTCCTTCATTGCCAATGCCAACAGGACATGAAACTGACTGCCTTGCCATTCTTTGCATAACAGTACATTTAGAAAATTAAACTTAGCTGTTTTGATGAATAAAATTAGTCTTACAGTGTGAGTTCGGACCAGATTCTGGTAAGGATGCTGTTTCCTGTGTGTGTTCTGAGAGATGACTTAAGATTTGCTTTTATACTGAGCATGGTGGCACATGCCTTTAATCCCAGAACTTGGGAGGCAGAGGCAGGTGAATCTCTGAGGTGAAGATCAGCCTGGTCTACAGAGTGAGTTCCAGGGCAGCCAGAGCTGCACAGAGAAACCCTGTCTAGAAAAGCCAAAAAACAACAACAACAACAACAACAACAAAAAACAGATTTCCTTTTATTACTATTTTTGTTATGTAGATGTGAGGAGGGAGGCCTGTATGCACATGAGAGCAAATACCTGCAGAGCCCAGAGGTATTGGATCCCCTGGAGCTGGGGTTATAGGCAGTTGTGGGCCACATAATGTGGATGCTGGAATTTGAACCCAGGTCCTCTGCAAAAGCAGTACCTCCTCTTAACTCCAACCCCTTACTTTTTTAATTAGGGCAAGGTTGGGTACTATGCTTTTGATTTTAGAGTATTGCCCTCAGCCCTGCAGTCTCCCTGACAGCGTAGGGTTTAATTAGAAGACTCAGTCGTCACAGAGTTAATGTGTAGAGCGCTCTGCTGAGCCTGCTCTCTTGCTGGCTGTCAGCTCGTCTTTGCTGCTTCCACTTTTCTGAGATTCTAGGTCAAGATAGAGGTTTTGGTCTCAGTAAAACAAACAAAACAGACTACTGTTGATAGCTTCGGGAGTTTATCATGATTGTACATGCTTATCTACATGTTCAGACATTTGCTTTTAGAGGCAGGATCTTCCTAGGTCCCCAGGCTGGCTTTGAACTCACAATCTTCCTGCTTCAGGCTCCCAAGTGCTGGGACTAGGGGAACACACCTCCACATGTGGCCACTTAGCTTTGACCTGTTAGTTTCTAGTTTACTCATGGAGTTTATGGTAATTTCAGGTTTGCCTCGCCCTTGTTTGGCTTCTGTAAGCATATGCCTTCACTCCTAGCTCATGGCGTGGCCCACAGAAAGACTTGCTGGAGCAATCGATGTCTTGACCACTTGGATGTTTGGCTCACACTTTTTATTAATAGGAAGACAATGGAAATATTTCTCTTACTTTCTATTTTGCATTTATTGAATGTTATACTTTAAAGGGACTCTTAGGAAGGTGAGCTCGCTGTGCCTGGTACCGTCCATCTGCCCCTGCCACTTATCCAGGAATCTGCATTAAAGTAAATCGTAACTTAAGAAATGAAAAGCACATACCTACCATTTTAATTTTTTTAGTGATGTGTGTGTGTGACATAGTGTCCCACGGTGCACAGTACCAGCCCATTTTAAAGGCGCTAGGCCACTTAACCTCCTTTTGCCTAGTCAAGTCTTGTGATTAACTTTGTCCTTGTACCACCAAGTTACCCTTGATATTCCAGCCAGGGAGAATTACTATTCTTTATTTCTTCCTTTTTGTCTCATGTGACAGTATTTTAATTACCTGTATACCTACAAAATGCCTGGGGACATCAAGAACTGGGTGGATGCTCACATGAACTGTGAAGATATTGCCATGAATTTTTTGGTGGCCAATGTTACGGGGAAAGCTGTCATTAAGGTGAGAGTCTGTGCCACCCCCTTGCTTGGCTGTCTGGAGCCCAGTATTATTCCCTGGCCCAGGGAAGCTGTTGGAACAGTAAATAGGTACTGCTTTCTGTACAGAGAGTAGAGTGCTTATGCAATTGTCCTAATCTTTGGCTTTAAAGATCTAACTACCATTATTTTAAAATACTTATGACATAAAATACTAAAAGGTAAAAAAAAAAAACAAAAAAACAAGGTCTTTGGACCTGAAAATATATATTTATTCTTGAAACACTGTGTTCAAATCAGAGCCCAAGTTATAGATCAGTAGTATAAGCCCACTTGTGGGCTATTAGAACTCCATGTGAAATTGAGTAGTGCCAGAGGCTTCTCAGCCTGAAAGCGTCACCATCATCGGAGTTTAGGCTGGCAGCTTGAATGGCGTCTCACTGAGTCCCCTGTCATGTGCCCCAGGACTCAAAGCAAAGGATTTCAAGAAAAATGGAAAGTGTAAATTGTGGGGGCTGCTTTCCAGGGACCACAGACCTTATATTTCTTCTTTAACGTGTGGTTAGCTGTGACTGCTTGATATGGGTGGAGTCTGGGAGTCTCGGCATTGCCCTGGTTGGTGTTATTCTCCCTTCCCTCCCCATTTACTCATCTTCATAGCAGCCTCCCTGGCTTTGCTAGAAGGATCACCCAGAGTCTCAGGCTTGGCAGTGAGTGTTAAAGGAGTCAGGGAAGAAGAATTAGGGCGTGGGCTGTATAGTTATTTTCCTGACCAAGGGAACTGGGAAATGAACCGGCATCTTCAGGAGAGGTGCTGCTCCAGCTCTGGGCCTTAGAAGAGAAGGAGAGAGGCTGCCTGTTGGGACCAAGGTTAGACTGCAAGCTGTGGGAGGCTGTATTTCACTGCCCGCATGACTGCAAGAACAAATGGTGTTTATACAAGGACCTTGGCAGTGAGAAAACAGTCATTAAACAGGAATTAAGGAGCTTGTCATCACGGCTTCTTTCCAGTTACAGAAGGCAAAAGCCCTCCAAGCTGCTTTTATTGGGCCCTTGGGAGTTCTGTCCTTGGCTGAGGCAGCACAGATTGAATGGAGGAATGCTGAGGTGTGTGCGCATGTGCATGTGTGCATACATGCACAGGGTGCACAGCTGTATATATATCCCTGCACAGAAGCCTGCAGAGTGGCATCATAGAGTGGCTTTATAGTCCTGGGCACTGACAGCCATGTGTTTCATGTTCCTTGGCAGGTAACCCCAAGAAAAAAGTTCAAGTGTCCTGAGTGCACGGCCATCGATGGGCTCTCACTCGACCAGACTCACATGGTGGAGAGGTGAGTACGTCTCTGAACAGAGGTCCACCCTAGTCTCCATTCCTACTTCCTGCCTGGGCCTGTTTATGGGCCTGTGTTAGAGATACAAGGATAGCAGCTGGTAGCCAGTCACCTCCTTTTGCACTGTGGGAATTGAGTTAGTTCAAACCTAGGTCACCCAGTGAATTAATTTGGGATGCTCCTCACTCAATTTGTAATGGCTGGAAGGCTCTGAAAAAATATAGCTGGCCTTAAGCTGTAGAAGCCAGATCCTTTGTGTGGACTGAGTGACTGTCTGTAGTCACTTGAATGGAAGTGAGCTGACTCCAAGGAAACACTGGCTTATTTCTCAGGGTAATAGTTCCATGTTACAGTAATGCTTGATTTGAAAGAATTAATCCCACCCCAGCAGAGACAAAATGTTTCCACTGCCCCTGCTATGCCACCTGCCGGGCCCTGAAGACTGGAACAACAGGTGACTCTGAACCATTCTGTTAGTTCCTCAGCAGCCACGTGAGCGTGTCATGTCACCTGGGCTAGGAATCCTAAGAATTCTGTCATGGGTATCTTTCTTCATGACCACTTGGATCTGCACTAGTCCCTCGTGGTCCCCAGCCTTCAGAGCTCCTGGATCCATCTGACTTCTTCTAGAAGCCCCTCCATACGCGGACCCACGAGCTCTAACATCTGTTAGCTCAGTCGTCAAGGGACTCAAGTGTGCTCCAAGAATGTGGCTGCAGCCTTTGCTCAGCTTCCCAAACTGCATGTGCTTCTCTGACAGAGTTCATTCCTGAAGTCCATAACCACAAGAAAATCCTCCCGACCCTTTCATCTGGTCTTGGGTTCTTCTGTGATATTTTGTTTCTTTAACTCTAAATAATATCCTTAGCTCCCTCATACAGATATCTTACTCAAAAGCCATTGACTTTTACCAACAGTCGACGTGAAATCATATATGAATGGCCCCTATAACACTGCAGATGCTGTTAAGTATGGCAGAGTTAATTATCTACCATAGCTCATTGGGAAAAGGCCCCGGTTGTAATTCTACCAGAGTAGATGAAATGGTTATTAAAACCTACCTTACTCCCAGTACTGGGGAGAATTCATAGCATTGAGGCAAGTAGTTGCGGGCAGAGTTAATGTGGAGGTTACAGTACAGCAGAGGGAAGAAAGCTGACCTGATGGCAACCTTCAAGTTCATGGTGGGGTTAAAGCTGTGCTAAAGGCAGGGCCAGAACCCTTGGGAAGGTGATTAAGATGCCCTGAGCAGAGAGCTATGGAGGCTGCTTCAGGAATGCTGTGAAGCTCTTACAGTTCTTTCAGAGCCTAGTGCTTCCTCTTTCCCAGCGATGGCTGTGCACAGCAGGCGCGTATATATTTATACGTCTACAAAGCCTAATCTGGGGCTGTTTGTGGTGCATCCCCTTAGGAAAGTACAGTTTATAATAACAAGAGGCAAGAAAGAAACGTTCTTATTGGGTGGATTATTCAGAACAATTTTGTTAAAAGTGGTAACATGGAAAGGAGGCTTTGGAAATCACCAGGGGCTGGAGATATGGCTTAGTAGTTAAGAGAACTTGCTGCTTTTCCAGATGACCCAAGTTCAGTTCCCCACAACCAACTCCAGCTTCAGAGACTAAGTATCCTCTTCTAGCCTTGACAGGCATCTGCACTCATGTGGCATACACACATACATACAAACATATATGCATACAAATGTTTTTTTTTTTTTTAAGATCACCAGGGGAGCTGGAGAGGTGGCTCAGATGGAGCACTGGCTGCTCTTCCAGAGTACCTGGGTTCTATTCCTAATACCTACATGGCAGCTTACAGATGTCTGTAACTCCGGTTTCAGGGGATCTGACACCTTCACACAGGCATGCATGCAGGCAAAATACCAATGCACATAAAATAAAAATAATTAAAATTTAAATAAATTTAAAAATTTTTAAAAATCTCCAGGACTTCATCTTCCAAGTAGGATGAGCAGGTCAGAGGAATGGAAACTGTGAGGCCAGGTCAGCAGGTTCAAAGTTATTTTGGCATAAAGAAATTTACTTTGAGCCAGGTTGAATCCCCAATTAAAGAGCTTAGGTTTTTCCTTCAGACTCTGAGAAGCCATGAAGGATTTGAAAAGGGGACTAACCTGTTCAAGGAATTGATCTAAGACTCTTTTAAAGCAGTCCTTATTATGGAAAGAATATTGAAGAGACAGGAGGAGGATGACCAGCCTGAATCTACACAGAAAGGCACAGTGAAAATACCCACAATTGTTCTAAGGAAGACATGCCAGAGTTGTTGCCACCTTGATAGGTGTGGGGAGGCTGTGGGGAAAGAAGTTACAGAAATAACTTGGGTTTTTGAGTCAAGAAAAATGGCAGGACCTTTCACAGTGCAAGCAATACAGGGGAGGGGTGAGCAGTTGGTGAGTGCTTGTCCTTGAACAAGGCAGTGGATGTGGGCAGGAGATTTTAATCATGGATGACACCAGTAGGATGTATGGCCCTGAGAGCTTGCCCTCTGCGCAGGCCAGTGGGAATGAAGATGTATGGAAGGTAGCTCCCCAGACAGAGCAGTGGACTTAAGAAAATCCAAGGGAAGAAGGGAGACATTCCTACATTTGGGAGACAGTATGTGAAGCCAGAAGTCTCCTGGCGAGATAGAAGAAAGACAGGGTGTGCAGAGCTGGAGTGAGGCAGCTACCAGGGACAAACAGACCGGCTTAGTGGAGACCCAAAAGTTGACATCATGAAGTAACTAAGCCAGGTCGTAAAGTGTGAGTTTTGGTGACCAAGGGCCGCTGGGAAATACAAGCCATCCACTTGGGAGATTCATAGAGGGGCAGGAGACACATTTGAAAATACACTGGCTATGAACAAAGCTTCATGGGTAAAGGTTGAGCCCTGACTTGAGAAATCAGGCACTTAGGCTGGAGGAAGGAGGAGAGCCCAGGAGACGGTTCACTGTAGAGCCCTGCGCTTGTCTGCTTACCCCTTGTTCCGTCTTCTGGTGGAAGATGAAACTGCTCCACCATCCTTGGACCTTTTATTGGGGCCTGGGGTTCAGTCTGCTTATTTAGTCATAGATTTGGAGTCTGGGATCAGAACTGTCATCTGAGAAGGAAAGTAGCTTTTACTCCTTCGAGTCTGTTTCCAGGGGCTGCTAGTTCTTAAAGCACCAGAAGAAGTTTCATTCTCTTTGACGAATGTCATTGCCAAGGACGCCATGACAGACAATATTGACTTAAAGCAGCATTTTATGTCCAGTTAGGAATCCAACCCAAGAAATTGGCGTATCTTACCTGAACTTCTGTTTTTCCATTACATTTCAAATTATAGTGTCTATTCATAAGCTCATGAACAGTTATGGCTGTCTTTGTACCAAGCACTGTATAGCCTGCTGGATACAGAACTAAATATAGGCCTGAAAACCTGTGACGCAGGTTGGACCCAGCCGTGTTCATTTACATCCCAGCCAATGAAGGAATCCCAGTTCCAGCACTGCGAATCATCATTCTTGGGCAACTTAACCTCTCTGAATCTAGCATGAGGCTAATATAAACTCAGGCCTTGTGCAAGAGAGATGAGGATGGGGAGGAGTGCTTTAGAAATCAGTAAGATGTGTAGGTAAATTACCTGGCACAGAACAGGGGCTCTGGTGTTGTGGCCACACAGGTTAATAAGTAGATTTGTGTCTTGTCACTCAGACTTTAGTCTCAGGAGCTGGAAACCCTGGGTTTGGCTCTGGCTCAGGCACATTTTTTTCAAATTTATTTATTTATTTAGTTGGCTTTTACACATCAGCCTCTTAGTGTCTCAGCCTTCCCACCAGAAACGGGCTAGCGCGAGCACTCACTCCTTGTGGAGTGTCTACTGAGTGTCATCTCTTTGTGGTGTGGGTCGATCTGTTGACGTTAGTGACCCAAAGTCCGTGGTGCAGTGTGCAAGCTCTTCAGAGATGCAACGAGGGCGGAAGACCTGGCGATGGCGGCCTTCACTAACAGACACCTTCCTGAGCCCGGAGCTCTTCTCTCTCTACACATTTTGGAAGACCTGGCGATGGCGGCCTTCACCTATAGACACCTTCCTGAGCCCGGAGCTCTTCTCTGTCTACACATTTTGGAAGACCTGGTGATGGCGGCCTTCACCTATAGACACCTTCCTGAGCCCGGAGCTCTTCTCTGTCTACACATTTTGGAAGACCTGGTGATGGCGGCCTTCACCTATAGACACCTTCCTGAGCCCGGAGCTCTTCTCTGTCTACACATTTTGGAAGACCTGGTGATGGCGGCCTTTACTAACAGACACCTTCCTGAGCCCGGAGCTCTTCTCTGTCTACACATTTTGGAAGCAGCTTATGGGGTATCTAGAGATGGAGAGGTGACTGTGAGCACTTAGAGCTGGCTACTGCCCTGTGGCCACTCTCTCATCAAGCTTCCTCCGTAGCTCTCTGGCAGCTGCCCAGAAAGCACTGACCCTCTGAAATCCATCCTTCTGGGCCCCAGCTTCAAAAGGGCTTTTCCCAGGCTGCTTTTCCCCTCTGGCCTGGTGCTGACGCCCTCATCACCCAGCTGTCACACTCAGTTGGCCTGACTGACCTGAGCCATTCCTATAAAGGGCCTGACCCTTTCTTCTGAAGGAAAGTTCAGCTGCGAGAAGCACGGAGGAGGCTCTGCTTCACAATGTTCAGCTCTTGTCACCAAGTTGCTCTTGCTCCCAGTTCTAGTGTGGGAGTAACAAAAATCACACCAGTTATGCAGAAAGCCCTCTGTGGGCTCTGGCTGTGTCAGCAGAGCAGTGCTTATGGCTGGATATTTACAGAACATCTGTGAGTGCCGGGGAGTTAAATGCTCATTTCTTGAAATTTGGAGTCACCAATCCCTCTACTCCTCTGCCTTGCATGGATAGGACCCTTACATCCACCTCTTCAGTTTAAGCAAGCAGAGACTTTTTTCTTTCCTTTATCCTCCTTCCCTATAACTGGCAGAGATGGGGTTAAGGATTGCTGGAGCTAATCCACCTGGGTTTGAGGCCTGCTAGTGCTGGAAAAATGACTGGAATTTGAGGGGGAGGGGCAGGTGTCCTGACCTGCAAGCCTGCCGACAACATCCCCTATTCACTTTCTCCCTCCGCACAGAGCCAGGGATCTCCCATCATCTTGCTTTCCATCACAGCCCTTTGCAGAGCCCAGCAATGGGCTAGGTACCCTTCCAGTTCTCTTGTGGACAGTGGCTGTGTTGGGCTTTGCTGTCTCCGCAGCTAACACTTCCGTTCTGCTTGCACCCTCAGGTCTGAATGCATCAATAAGTTTGCTTCCGTCTTTGGGACCATGCCCCTCAAGGTGGTGGAGCACCGTGCTGACCCAGTGCTCTACAAAGACGACTTCCCAGAGAAACTGAAGAGCTTCCCCAACATTGGCAGCTTATGAAGCTTGCCACAATGAGCCAGGACTGTGGAGGAACCCAGCTAGGCCCTGCAGCACTCACTGTGGGGTAGAGAAGGACAGCCTGGGTCAAACTTCCCCAAACACACTGGAGCCTCTTGAACTGTGCAGCTTGCTTTGTCCTCCCATCTCCGATGGACTCTCTGGAAATGCCAAAGGAAGGAAGTCTCAGGGACTAGCTGCAGTTTTGAGCCCAGAGTATCGGTTTTGGCTTGCAGACCCAGTTTACCAGCTCACTGGCCCTTCAGTTGCCTTAGAGGAGAGGGCTGTGATGACTGTCCACAGTTTTAGATCCAGGAGTCACAGCAGAGGAATGCAGTTATTTCACGACAGCAGAATCTGGAGGAATAGCCAAGCCTAAAACGTGCTGCAGATCCCAATACCGCTGAGGGTGAGAACTAGGCTTGGACCTGAGTTACAGTCCTGGGTACATAGCAGAAGAACACAGGCTGCCAAGAAATGTCCTGACAGTCCCCAAACAACTCCTTGTTGTGGCTTTTTGATATTAAAATTATTTTTTATTCCTTTTTCTTCTGTCTAGAATGCTGGTCCTTGGTTACCCAAGGACCAGTCCTTGTTCTGTGCATATAACCCAACCTTCTGTACTGACAGCCATCTGGGAAGATGCAGCCAGGAAGGACACCCAGCTCCATGTGCATCAAGTATGTGTTTATGGGAACATCCTAAGAGCAGATAAGTCCATCAGAGGTGTCCTTAGCCCTAGGTCTGGATATTTCAAGGTATACTCAGGGAAATAAGTGTCCTCTGACTGCCACCCTGGAGTCATTCTAGTTGCTACCATGTTGTAGGAGCTAAGGGCATTGTGACCTCCCACCCCGAGGGGATGCCCAGGATCCTCGTTCTTTTGCTGTGGCTATAACATTGGCCAAGGGGTTCTGGCTAACGTTAAATACTGCCATAGCAACCATATCCCAGCAGTTGCTGGTATATTTAAATCATTACATTTCAGCATTTCCTAATACTGCACATGTGTGAATTATACCTCTTTAAGCCTAGTTGATGAACAAATCTACTCTGGCAAATGTTAAATATTATAGATTTGAAACAGATTTATCTGGGTCTAATATTAAGATTAGCCACAGTTTGGGCTTTAGCCATAACATATGTCCCCAGAACACAAAATACATAACAATTTGCTTAGAATATGGATATAATTACAGAAACCTTGTCGTATGCCAGTCATCATCGCTCGTGCCACCCATTGTTCTGTTGAGCAGTGTGGTGAACACTGACCTATCCAGTGGCCCTGCGTCATTTTGAAGCTAGCACGATGGCTCAGCAGGTAAACGTGTTTTCTACACAAGCCTGATGACCTGAGCTCAAGCTGCAGAACAGGAAATAGAAGGAGGGAACCCACCCCTGTAAGTTTTCTCTGACTTTCATAGCATACTGTAGCATGTATGCACTCATACTCACACAGACATGTATCCGTGCATGTGCGCCCACGCGCACGCTCACACACAGAGTAAATGAGTTTGTTAGGAAGTTCACTCATGTACATTCCCCCCAATGGAGAGGCCAGAGGAAGCTTTCTGACACAGCAGAAGTGGAGGTGGGGGTCTAGGAAGTTCATGTTAGCAGCGGGTAGAATCTGGGGCTGGTGGAATAGACTAGGGCACATGTTGCAGATACACACTCCAGCTGTGCATTGTTGCATGAACTTCAGGTGCTTATGGCGGTGAGCAGATGGATAACATGGGAAGTTTTATGGTATCACATGCACAACACTGGAGGGTTTCTTTTGCTACCCATATCCTTGAAGTTGCAATATTATGTGTCTCTATTTTTAAGGGGTCACCATCCTGTTTCCAGAATGGGGGGTACGGGAGGGGGAGACACATTGAAATCCTTGCAGAGAGCCCGGGACTGTGCTTATGGGGGGCTTATGTGACATCACCCTCCGCCTGGATACTGCAGGAAAGATCCAACTGTAAGAGTTGTCTCCTGACCACACATGCACCACAGGACATATTTGCCTGAACTATCACACAGATACACATCCATATTTTTTTTTTAACTAAAGAGGTTGAGTACTTGATAAAGTGCCCTTAGCACAAGCATGCAGACCTGAGTTCAGTCCCCAAAACCCATGTACAAAGGCCAGGTATGGCAGTCATGCTTGCACTCCCTTTGCAGGGGAGAATCCCTGAGTGCTGGCCAGCCATCCTAACTAAGTCACGGTCCAGGAAAAACTCAAGACCCTGCCTAGAAAGACAAGGAGGGTAGAGACGGCACCAGAGGCTGGCCTAGGGATGCCATATGCACATGTCCATGCCCACATGTGACCTGTACACTCACCTGGGAACAAATACACCACAGAAATATTAGTTAACAAAAAAGAGAACTTTGGATTTGGAATAGGAACTATAATCTTAGATGTTGGGAGCCCCCAGGATCATAGACTCTGTTGGATTGTTAGACAGTAACATTCCACACAAAGTACCCATTATTTCCAGAAAAGCTGGGATTAGGTCTTACAGTATAATATAAAGTCAGTGTTATGTTCAGAACTGTGCCTTAAACTCAACACAAGCCTCAAAGGTACTGTCTGAAAGACAGGTGGTTCCCTCAGTAGAAACAGGACAGAAAATGGAGCAAGTGGTCTGGATCCAAAATGACAAGGGCCTGTACCCTACCCTTTGTGTCTTAAGCTAGCCAGCGAGCTTTGCCTAAGCTTGGGTCAGGACCATCTGCCCTTGGGACGCCACAGAGCCTGGTTACAGAAGCAGAACAATAATACTAATTAAAACGCCATGCTCTGGCCTACAGCAGACAACAGCTGGTTCCAGAGTAAGACATCTTTTAGGAAGGCACTCCAGCCCACTGGCCTATAGAGAAGGGGATCTGAACTGACCTTGGATCTGGCCCAGCTGTGTGCACTGAGCCACTGCTTCCCCAGGGACTGACTGGAACGAGCCTTCTGAGAATGGCAGCTTTGCAAAGACTTTTTTCTGATTAATTTTACTTAGATACTTGCTCTTAGTTTTGGTTGGTTGGTTGGTTGGTTGGTGGATTGGTTGATTTGTTTGTTTGCTTTTAATTTTTATTTTACCATGTCTTGGGTTTAGGCCAAAGCCTTTTTCCGGAAAACTGAAATGGAAATGCCATCTTTTTCTCTGACTTCTTTTCACCCTGTGAAGTTCTGCTGATCTCTCTTTACAATGTACTAGCCCCAACTACCTGGCTTCACAGCCTTGTCTAATTTACACAGTGCTTTGAGCTAGTTGCTGGGTTCTGTTGTGTTTGTGCGGAAGGGAATCTCTCCTACAGTGTGTTGGGTAGCCCAGCAGAGGCAGACTCCTCTGTCCATACCAGCTGAGGGACTGCCTTATAATCCTTGGGTTCCAGTCTCTTCCAGGATCTGACTGCAAATAGCAAGGAAGCATGATTAGGGGATCAAGTCAAGAACCTCGGATGGTTTCAGCTAAAGCAAAATCAAGAAGCAGAGGTCGTGTTAAGGATGTGATTGGATTTGACCAAGGTTTCTGCTGGGTCCACAGCTTGTGGCCCTACTGTACTGAGAGATCACCTGTAATGAGTCTTTCTCTGTACCACAACTAGCTCCCAAACAACAACACAAAGACTTCTTGTTGATTGTGAAAGCTTGGCCTTTTATTCTGTATGTCCCACTCCCTCTGTGTCTCCTCGTGTCTCCTCGGTGTCTCCTCTGTGCCTAGGTTCTTCTTCCCAGTTTCTCTCCCTCTGCCCTGGAAGTTTTGCTTTTACCTCCTGCCTAACTATTGGCCAGTCAGTTTTTTATTACAGCAGTGACAGCAACACATCTTCACACAGTGTACAAACATCCCATACCAGTCGCCTGTGGCTCGGGTCCACACATCTTCACACAGTGTACAAATATCCCACACCAGTCGCCTGTGGCCTGGGTCCACACATCTTCACACAGTGTACAAACATCCCACACCAGTCGCCTGTGGCTCGGGTCCACACATCTTCACACAGTGTACAGATATCCCACACCAGTCGCCTGTGGCTCGGGTCCACACATCTTCACACAGTGTACAAATATCCCACACCAGTCGCCTGTGGCTCGGGTCCACACATCTTCACACAGTGTACAAACATCCCACACCAGTCGCCTGTGGCCTGGGTCCACACATCTTCACACAGTGTACAAATATCCCACACCAGTCGCCTGTGGCCTGGGTCCACACATCTTCACACAGTGTACAAATATCCCACACCAGTCGCCTGTGGCTTGGGTCCACACATCTTCACACAGTGTACAAACATCCCACACCAGTCGCCTGTGGCTCGGGTCCACACATCTTCACACAGTGTACAAATATCCCACACCAGTCGCCTGTGGCCTGGGTCCACACATCTTCACACAGTGTACAAACATCCCACACCAGTCGCCTGTGGCTCGGGTCCACACATCTTCACACAGTGTACAAATATCCCACACCAGTCGCCTGTGGCCTGGGTCCACACATCTTCACACAGTGTACAAATATCCCACACCAGTCGCCTGTGGCTTGGGTCCACACATCTTCACACAGTGTACAAATATCCCACACCAGTCGCCTGTGGCCTGGGTCCACACATCTTCACACAGTGTACAAATATCCCACACCAGTCGCCTGTGGCTTGGGTCCACACATCTTCACACAGTGTACAAATATCCCACACCAGTCGCCTGTGGCTTGGGTCCACACATCTTCACACAGTGTACAAACATCCCACACCAGTCGCCTGTGGCTCGGGTCCACACATCTTCACACAGTGTACAAATATCCCACACCAGTCGCCTGTGGCCTGGGTCCACACATCTTCACACAGTGTACAAACATCCCACACCAGTCGCCTGTGGCTCGGGTCCACACATCTTCACACAGTGTACAAATATCCCACACCAGTCGCCTGTGGCCTGGGTCCACACATCTTCACACAGTGTACAAATATCCCACACCAGTCGCCTGTGGCTTGGGTCCACACATCTTCACACAGTGTACAAATATCCCACACCAGTCGCCTGTGGCTTGGGTCCACACATCTTCACACAGTGTACAAATATCCCACACCAGTCGCCTGTGGCTTGGGTCCCATCAGCACCTTTGTGTGGCTTTTTTTTTCTTCTGTGGGAGGGATGTTTTATTTTGGGGGGTAGGTCTCATGTACCCCAGACTAGCCTCCAACTTAATAGGTACTTGGAGGGTGACCTTGAATTTCTTTTTTTTTTCCATTTTTTTTTAATTGAGAAAAGGAGAAAAACAAAAAACAAGTTTCCACCTCCTCCCACCTCCCATTTCCCTCCCCCTCCTCCCACCCTTCTCCCCTTCCTCCCACCCTTCTCCCCCTCCCCCCACTCCTCTCCCCCTCCGTCTCCAGTCCAAAGAGCAGTCAGGGTTCCCTGCCCTTTGGTAAGTCCTAGGTCCTCCCCTCTCCGTCCATTCCTAGGAAGGTGAACATCCAAACTGGCTAGGCTCCCACAAAGCCAGCACATTACGTAGGTTCAAAACCCCGTGCCATTGTCCTTGGCTTCTCATCAGCCCTCATTGTTCGCCATGCTCCGAGAGTCCAGTTTTATCCCATGCTTTTTCAGTCACAGTCCAGCTGGCCTTGGTGAGCTCCCAATAGATAAGCTCCACTGTCTCAGTGGGTGGGTGCGCCCCTCGTGGTCCCGACTTCTTTGCTCATGTTCTCTCTCCTTCCTTGAATTTCTAATCCTCTCAGACAAACCTCTCTGTCAAGTGAGCCAGACCTCCAACCCCCATCCACACTGCAATGCCATTGGTCTTCTTTGCTTTATGGCAATGGCCTCTTTGGAGGCTGTTTTCCTCCTTTCTTGGGCCCCAGGTAGTCTTCTTCTGGAGCAGCCAGAGCATCTACCACAGGCTGCTCAGAGAGGCCAAGATGGATACTGCCAAGCTGACCCAAGCTATGCCTAACTACTTCCTGAGCGACTCTGGCAGGAACGCTCATCATTCTGGGAGATGAGACTCTGAACTCAACTGGAGCAGCCACCCAGCCCATCCACAGTACACTGTGACAGAAGCTCCCTGGTGCTGTCCATGGCAGGGCAGGAGGAAGCAGGATTCACTGCACTGTAAGCCTGGCCCTTCTCTTGGGAGTTCATCTGAAGACTTAGATGCACTGAGCCGTCTTCAACCTCCATTAGCATAGCCCCCAGGTTCTCTGGGAAAGTGTGGGATCTGTATGGGTAGCCTGCTGATGCTAGCAGCTGCGAGCAGGTGGCTGGGATGAGTCTGACACCCTACTCCCAACCTGATGCCCCCCCACCAGCTCCCAGGTTCCTTTCTCATGACCAGAATCGGTCCCGCATTTGGTTTCCTCCGATGTGCAGCCTTTCCGGGGATTTTATTCTCTTCTGTCTTGGATGGACCCCTGGAGAGGCTTCCTCACTCTTGCTCAGCAAGTTCCATCATTTGTGCCACCTCTCTGGAGCTGCACACGGGCGAGGTGTCCCTTAAACCAGAGCCACCCATTGGACCTTACCACCACACAGAGCCTTCCTGGCAGAAGTTGTCAGCATGAGCCCTTTTCACAGCTGCAAACTGATGTTGTTGTCCCCTATCCCAAAGATAAACTCAGAAACCATGGTTTTCTGGGAGCATATATGAAGAGCAGCCAGTTCTGGCCCAGGGCTCCAGAAGAACATCCACATAGACTTGTGACAGGCATTATGCTATTCTTCATGCTGTGCAGCTGGCAGAGATCTGGGGCTGTGCATATACCCTGAGGCCAACACTGGCCAAGTCTCTGAGGAGTTATGTTTTAATCCCACCCTTATTCTGGGTGGGTACCTTATTCTGGTACTGGGATCCCATGTACACCTCAGCCTTATGCCTCCTCTGTACATGGGGATTCCGGTGTCTGTCCCAGCTGTATGTAGGGAACCAGTGGATCTCTCAGCTGTATGTGGGGACTCCAGTGTCTGTCCCAGGTGTATGTGGGGATCCCAGTATCTGTCCCAGATGTATGTGGGGACTCCAGTGTCTGTCCCAGATGTATGTGGGATCCCAGTGTTTGTCCCAGATGTATGTGGGGACTCCAGTGTCTGTCCCAGGTGTATGTGGGATCCCAGTGTCTGTCCCAGATGTACGTGGGGACTCCAGTGTCTGTCCCAGGTGTATGTTGGGATCCCAGTGTCTGTCCCAGATGTATGTGGGATCCCAGTGTTTGTCCCGGATGTATGTGGGGACTCCAGTGTCTGTCCCAGATGTATGTGGGATCCCAGTATCTGTCCCAGATGTATGTGGGGACTCCAGTGTCTGTCCCAGATGTATGTGGGATCCCAGTGTCTGTCCCAGATGTATGTGGGGACTCCAGTGTCTGTCCCAGATGTATGTGGGGACTCCAGTGTCTGTCCCAGATGTATGTGGGGACTCCAGTGTCTGTCCCAGATGTATGTGGGGACTCCAGTGTCTGTCCTAGATGTATGTGGGGACTCCAGTGTCTGTCCCAGATGTATGTGGGATCCCAGTATCTGTCCCAGATGTATGTGGGGACTCCAGTGTCTGTTCCAGATGTATGTGGGGACTCCAGTGTCTGTCCCAGATGTATGTGGGAACTCCAGTGTCTGTCCCAGATGTATGTGGGGACTCCAGTGTCTGTCCCAGATGTATGTGGGGACTCCAGTGTCTGTCCCAGATGTATGTGGGATCCCAGTGTCTGTCCCAGATGTATGTAGGGACTCCAGTGTCTGTCCCAGATGTATGTGGGATCCCAGTATCTGTCCCAGATGTATGTGGGGACTCCAGTGTCTGTTCCAGATGTATGTGGGGACTCCAGTGTCTGTCCCAGATGTATGTGGGAACTCCAGTGTCTGTCCCAGATGTATGTGGGGACTCCAGTGTCTGTCCCAGATGTAAGTGGGGACTCCAGTGTCTGTCCCAGATGTATGCGATGACCCAGTGGATGAGGATACTGGGAGGTACCTTTATTTGCTCCCCCATACACTTTCCCTTGAGGGATTGATGGGAGTCCACTGTCAGGCTCTCCTTCCTTCTGCCAGAACAGAGACAGCAGATGTCTCAGGCATCTTCCCTCTCTTCCCTGGGTCTTTTCCAGATTGTACCTGTTGATGCTGGCTGCCAGCTCTCTTCTTCTGGTCCCCTTTCCAGCTTACCCTGTTATCAGAGAGCCTGGGGGTCTGGATCCTGTCTGCCCTATCAGGGTGGATTACCAAACGAGCAGTCTTTTGCCCCAGTACCTTTCCTGTGCTATAAATAAGCCCCATGTTTATTTTCTTACGTTATTGAAATGAGCACTTTTGATTTGGGCCTCTTTTGACGAGTCCGGAGAGCGTCCATCCGGTGCCTGGTAAGGGCCCTGGCTGGCTGGCTGCTGTCTGAAGCTATTTGGAGCCCTTTCCCTGTGTTTTGGATGTGGCTTAATTTCAATAGAAAAGGCTGTACGCAGCCCTGTATCTGCTGATTTTCAGGTTTCAGCTTTCTGCCAGCCTCACAGCCTGCTTAGAAGTGAGGTTGTGTTTCTCATTATGGGATAACAGCCACAATTGAGGAAATTAAGGAAAATTGTGCATTGGTGGCAGAACCCCTCTAGGATTTCCAATACTCTTTCTCTGGTAGATCCTGTGGGACTCACCTTCATCTCCCTTCTGCCTACTCTGCGCCAAGTACCCTGTGCTGGCTTTCTGGATACAGGCCCAGCAATTTCCCTACTAACAGCCTTGGTCTTGTCACCAGTTTGGTTTGATAGCTTGACAAAATGGCCAAACGTGGGTTTTATTAACTCCATCTTCCCCAATACATGGGAAATTCAAGAATCAATGCCCTTTTCTCCTTCCCTTGCGTTCCTTGGCAGTTATAAGGATGAATATCTTTATACACATATAGGAGCACCATTCAGTCTCATGCTATTCTGTGGTGTATCCGGCATCCATTCACTGGGGTACCTGCTACATGGAAGCCTGGGAAAGAGGATGTCCCAATGAGGACCTCTTGGAAGAGGTTTTAGGCTTCTTTAACTTTGGACAATGGACCAAAGCTGTACCAGAGACCATGACTAGGAACCAGCCTTGTCCATTTGAATTTAAGTTTGTGACCACATCCTCTCACTTCTTAGCCACTGGACTGAGACCACTGTCCTCATCTCAGGACAGATTGGTCTGCACTCAGTGGAGATGTTTTTCCCAACCTGAACTCAGTCTATTAAGAGAACTGTCCAACAATAAGATTTAATTCACTTTTAGAGAAGCAGTAGGAGAAAGTAAATATTCACCACCATGTTTTTATTCTGTTAACTATTAATGATTCTCTTTATTAGGAAAAAGGAATGAAAGAGAAAAGGAAGGAAAGAAGGGAAGGAGGGAGGAAGGAAGGAAGGACGGACCTGATGTGATGGATTAAGTTGATGAATCTTTATTGAGTTATTATGTGTAAGATTCTGTTCTTGCCAGGAGGCTCGTCCATTGAAAATAACAACGTACCTACTAGAGTAGGCCAACATTCTGACAAGTACGAAAAAGTATAATTTCAAATGTCTATAAATGGTGTAAAGACAGTGTAGGCTGAAAGGGTGCTGTGTGCTCAGTATTAGTGGGAAGGAAAGTTCCTGGGAGATTTGAGGCAGAATGGCAGATCTAAATGGCATCTTAAGAGAAAACATTTCTACTGCTGTGTAGAGAATAGTTCATAGAAAGCAGGCAGGAAGGAAGGAGTCACATTGCTAGATAGCAGAGACTAGAATGGGGTGCAAGCATGAGTGGTAAGAGCTTATACTGGCTCAAATGTCTACTAAATTTATTTAAAAATCGAAAGTAGGAGGTGAAAACAACGAAGGCTTATAGTTAACTCCTAGATTTTCATCCTGAATCCACTAAGTGAAGGCATTCATTGAAAAATGGCAAACTGAAGTAAGACAGGAGTATTGAAAGGGACGTCAAGAGCGCCTCCATGGCTGGAGAGGCAGCTGCTCCGTTAACAGCATTTGCTGCACAATCTTGACAGAGTCAGAATCTCAGCTCCCTCATAACAAGCCTGTAACTCCAAATCTAGGGGATCTTTGCATTTTTCTGGGCTTTGCATGTACACATGTATGCACATCCCCCTATACACACCCTATATATAAATAATATAAATAATAAATCTTTTAGAAGTACTATTTTAGACAATTCTATTAGAATCTGAGAGGTGGTGCTATTTAAACAGTTGGATACCTGACTCTCAGAAGAAAATTTAGAATTAAAAATATAGATGGAATTTAAACCAGTAGGACTAGAGGAGATTATCCAAAGAGTCAGAGTTGGTAGGAAAGGGCCTGAGCACTGGGTCTGTTCTATCACTGCCAGGGTGAGGAAGAAAAGGAGTCTGAGGATGAAGAAGAGTAGGCTAAGCCCTGAGTGCTCAGAGTAGACATCCATGGGAAATTTTTAAAGCAGAGCTTGTTCCTTGTGAGGGTAAACAATGCCTCAGCTCTTCAAGGGAAGCAGAGGCATGATACAGATGATGGGCATCAGAAAGCAAATGGCTTTGGGTCCCCATTCTAGACTACTAAAGAGTCTCCAGCCACCAGGCAAGTGGGACCAAATGGCATTGGTCCTGGTCTAGACCATTAAAGAATCTCCAGCCACCAGGCAAGTGGGAGGTGAGTACGATTTAATGCTGTTATAGAAGAGACCCAAGAGAGGCCCGTTTGCCTTCCTACCATGGAAGGTGCCACACTAGCCCCCAAGGCTGTTCCCACCTTGAACTTGGACTCCCAACCTCTATTATTGTCAATCCCTCTTCTTTATAAATTGCATTTTGTTACGGCAACAGTCACAAACTAAGAAAAAGAAATAAAAGACAACTTCTGCTTTCCAGGATCAGATCATTTCATCCAGTAAGAAGACTATGTCACTCAAGAGTCCCACCAGTTGTGTGAGTCAGTGCATGCCAAAGAGGAATTTCAGTCTCTTTCTATCCTAACTCCAAGCCCATGGCATGGGACCATTCATGCTTGGGGCAAGTCTCCATTCTATTGCTGATTTACCCAACAGGCTCTGTTGGAAGCCCCCTTCCACCCAGAAGGGACACTGTGTGTCCCATAATCCAATTAGACTGACGCCTACAGTTTACAAAGCAGAGTTGGGAGCCCATCCATCCGCTCTGCCCTCTCTGCTTAATGAGTCTTCTCAAGTCAGTGTCTTGGAACTCACTGGGATTCTGAGACCCTCTAGTAATGCTCACCCATTTGTTCTTGTGTATCCCTGTCCCTCACCACATAACACACGAGCCACACTGCTTGTTATTAACTGAATTCTACCCCTTGTTCACTTACAGAAACCCTGACACACAAACTCCACCCCCCACTGCCACCACCCAGTACCACTGTGTTTGGAGAGAGCATCTATGAAAAAGGCATGAGGGCATGGTCATCTGTCAGCAAGCCATGTTACTCCACATGACCGTATAGAGGACACCAAGAGAAGTCATCTATCTGCAAACTGGAGATAGACCACTCCAGGTCCATGAGCCAGGGCCCCAATCTCTGCTGCTATGAGGAACTGAGTGTCTGTTGTTTAAGCTGCACCAAGTGTGGGACTTAGTTATGACATCCCACGAAGATCAAATACTGCACTTTAGTCACCCAGAAATATATCATAGTCTGGTCACACACTTGGTGACAGTCCCTCCATGTTTGCTGTCCTGCCCTTAGCCACTTGAGTGGCAGAAAGCTCTTGTGTGCATAGTGTTGCCTGTCTCTCCAGCACTTCACTATGTCAAACCCTTTAATTCTTGGGCTCTGTAACTGCCTTGTGAGAGGATCGGAGAGCCGTGTCTCTGCTTTATCAGTGGAGGGCAGGACATGCAACAGAAGCATCTTAGTGTCTGGCCTGCAGTAGCAGAGTAGACCATCTTTAAGACCAGCTCTGACCTCAGTCACTTGTGACTTCCTGTAGTTTCCCTTCTCTCCTCAGAACAGAGCTCTCCCTGCAAATCTGTCAGAGAGGAGATGCAGGCTTCCACAGTCCATCCTTCCCCATCCTCTCAACCATCTTTGTATGCCTGTCTCCGTCTCTCTCACCTTCATTTGTCTCTCATTTCATGGTATGCATGGGCCTAGTACTTTTTATAAAGAGCTTGGGAATAGTAGAGATACATTGTAGGTACAGAACAGAGAAGAGAGGGGGAGGGGACTTGTGAAAAAATTAAAAAAAAAATCCCAGAAGACTTGGCAAGAGCACTGCCCCCACCCCATCCTGGAACATCTAAGAATCATGTCCTGAAGGGCTCCAAGGAGATCCCGTGCAGGCACCACAGTGGATTTGCTCCCCACCAGCCAAGGCGACACCTTAACACATGTTGTGCACATGGCCATAAAGCCAAGCTCCCTGTGCAAGTTTGCCCTTCCTCAAGCCTGTTGGTCTGTGTTGAGCTAAGAAGAAAAAAAAAAATCTGTTTGGAATCACACAGAATTCCTGGGAAAATTTCAACTCTCACACCCCATTGTCTTCTGGCACCAGCTTCCATCTTCTCTCCACGAACACGTAGAGGGGCTGTAATCAGCCCTATTTGGGGGGAGCTGGCTATTTGTGCTATTTGTGGAGGGTCCATTGTTCCTTAGCTGCTGAGCATGCAAATCTGAGCCATGGGAGGATGAGCTCCGCCCCTAGCCCCCACTCCACTCTTTATAGCACAGCAAGCATCCTGCTGTCTGGGGACCAACCCACTCATGGTGGCCGGGGTTGTCAGCGTTTCTTATAGCAAGGTAGGGGCACAGGGCAAAAACAGCTTTGGCCAGGCTTGGCACTGAGGCAGGAAAAACTGCTCTGCAGGGTGGAGAGTGGGGGGCACAAAGGTTATCTAAGGGAGACTGAAACGTGGGGTTTGAGCCCAAGACTAAGTGAAGAGGCTCCAAGACGAAGGCTGCTGGGCCAGGACTTGTTGCGCTGTCATGGGAAGCTAGCCTTGGGCTGGCTTGACCCCAGGAGAAATAAAGAATGGGGACAGATCCCCTGTCATATTACGGCTTTTCACAGATGTGCTAGATTCCTGAGGAACAAGGTCAAGCTGAGGCTGAGTTCACTACAAGTTGCTCTCCAGAAGCCTGAGTCAGCTCCCCCCCCCCCCCCGCACCCCCTGTCTTCATCCCTAGCTTGCTCTCCTTTCTTCTTTCCTTCCCTCTCTCTCCAGGGTCTCATGTGACCCAGGCTGGCCTTAAACTTGCTATCTAACTGATGATGACCTTGAATTTGCAATCCTCCTGCCTCCACCTCCCAAATGCTGGGATTGCAGGCCTGTGTCATCTCTTATGCAGTGCTGGAGATGAATTCCAGGGCTCATGCATTCCAGGGAAGCGCCCCACCAACTGAGCTGCATTCCCAACCCATTGTGGCTCGACAGAAAGTGTTCTGACTCTCCTCTGACCTTCCTCCCCAACCCTGACTCAGCTCCAAGTCTCATTTCACTCCCTCAGAACCTGCACACAGCTCCCGGAAAGCACTAAACAGAGACCCACAGAGGCCTTGTCTGAAAGAAATGCACAGGATGAGTGGGACATCTCCTACTGCAAGAAAGCCAGGAGGGGGCCGAGGATTCTGGGATCAGTGGGACATCTCCTAGTGCAAGAAAGCCAGGAGGGGCAGAGGATTCTGGGATCAGTGGAACATCTAGTGCAAGAAAGCCAGGAGGGACAGAGGATTCTGGACAGAAGCATAGCAATCCCAACGATGGTGACAAATGAAAGGTCTGATAGTTTGAAGGACAGTGAGTAGAGCTGGGTAGCCAGACAGGGGGCTGGAGCCGTAGTCAGCAACAGCCTCCCCCTTCCCCGAGAGTAAAGTCAATACCCTCATGGTCTCAGATTGCTTGTCTGCAGATTCAACAGAGGGACAAACATATTAAAGGAGGTTTGCCTCACTACTGAGCATGTGCTAACTTCATCTTATCAGTTTAACACCGTGTACCTGGCATTCCTGCTATACTGTGTATTGCTAAGGATACAGAGATGGTCAAAGTAGATGGGGAGCGGCTGCACCATTGCATAGAAGGGACTTGAGCATCTTGGATTTGGGTATCCAAAGGTCCTAGAGACAATACCCCATGGCGACTGAGAGATGGCTGTATTGAGAGGCACCAGTCTCTGGAATGAATTCCTTCAGTCACCAGGGAAGTATGACCTAGCCAGCTTCCCACAAGCCAGACTTCCCTGGAGAAACAGCCCTTGTCTGGACTCAGATTCAAGTGCCTAACTCCCAAGGAAGAAGCAGAGATGGGTGGTAGAAACAGCACTCGATGGTTTCCAAGTGCATGTGGCTCTTTTCCTGCCTCTGCCTCAGTAGCTGTTCTGTGACGGGGTAAGAGGTCAGATGCTGTTGTGTCCCTCAGCCCTAATGTGTGCCAGCTGTCATTTCTAAAGTTTCCAGGTCCACCTAAAAACATCTGTGCTACACCGAGTTCCCTCCCCACAGGCAGCAAGTCTAAGGTATGTCTGAGAGTTCAGATAGTTGGAAGGAGGAGCTGGGAAGAAAAGCTCTCAACAGTCACCATCCTTTGTGCCCCTTTGCAATATCACACATGCGTGTGCCTCATCTTTAGTCCTCCCCACAGGTTGTTAGCCCAGATAGGGACGGATGCACCCTGTGCCACCCTGCTCCTCACGCTAGCTGCCTCTTTCTGCGTCACATCCTGCAGCCCCTGTCTGCTTCATCCTTCATCCGCACAGCCTGGCTTTCAGACTCATTTGTCCATTTTTTCCTGCTGGGAAAGTCCCTTCTACCATGCAGTACTTGTTATTAGGGTCAGGCTTGGGTTTTGCGCCTCCTAGAGGCCTGCCCTGCACTCTCGGTGCAGGGTTGCAGGACCTGATGCTCTGGCTCTCATCAGGCTTCCAGAACAGATTCTGAAAGCACGGCTCTCAGGGACTTCAGGGGTGTGGAGGACAGCTGCTGAAGCCCTTCTGGTATAGTCTACTGGGCACAGGAGAGGCAAGAAGCTTTGGTTATGACCCATCCTACTGTCTAAGAAGCAGGCTTAGGCCCCTCTGGTCCATCTGGCCCCTCTGGCCCGCCTACAACTCAAGAGTCAGAGGATACGTGCATCCCCGACCCTGTCAGACCATGCACCCCTCTTTGCACCGGGGCTTGGCTGGCCACCTGTTGTTAATCTAGCCTGGTAACCCATCCTGCACTGTGTCAGCAGTTCAAAAGGGCACTGTTAGTATTTTTTTGCCGACTTCAATTAACGTGAGATTTCAGAGACCTCTCTGATCATATTTCATCTGTCATAAGTCAGGAACAAAACAGACAGACTCCAGTTGAGAGGAGGAAGGAGTTTATTGCAAACAACAACAACCAAACAGACAGTCTGGGCTGTGCCTGACAAAGGGGGTGGTGGGAGCGTCAGCTGCCTCTGCCTTGCATCCCACCCACCTCAGCCCCTCAGCCTGCTTCTTCCCACATTCTTCCCCTCTCCAAAAGATGTAAGTGCAATAACTTACTTTAAAAGAAAAAAATGTTTCTTTTAATATTTTTGCTATAATGTAGTTACATGGTGGTATAGGCAGTAAAACTTTATGGAACGGATCTCACTTTTTTTACATTTTTCTGAAATTTTAATGTATTTTAATATATATATATATATTTGAATGTTCCACCCCAGGCCATTAAGCTAAAGAAAAAGTTGCATTTATACAGGGTTAAAATAGCCTACAAGAACAGCGAGTTTTGGTTGAGGTTCATGTTCCATCTCTCACTCTGCTTTCTCTTTCTCTTTTTTTTTTCTGACCACTGCACACCCAAACAGGTTATTAGACACTGAAAACGGTCCTCCAAAATCAGTAGTATACAGGCCTAGCTCTATGTGTGAGTGAAAGGTAAGGAAAAGAGAGGGAAGGGTGGGAAATACCGTCTGGTGGGAACCCCTCCCTGTGGCACCCTTGCAGCACAGTGGGGCTGAGAGAAGGAAATAGAAGCTTGTCCTGGCTGGAAATTGTATGGTTATTGATTAGCACCCTGAAGGCAAGGTTGCCTGGCACTCTCCCTCTGCTGGGTCTGCTTGTCTCTGTACCTGACAGTCAGAGTCATTCCCATTGACCTGGGACCTTGGGTTCCTTTAGTCTCCAGAGATGATCTGCCCAAGGATATCCCAGAGGAAAATTGACCATGTAAAGGAAATATGGTGGTTTCCATGGAATCCTTTCTGTTCGATCAGGGAGATGAGGCATCAGAGCTGTGTCAGCCATGAGCCCTGTAGTGTGTACTGGGGAACCCCTGGATCTTGCTACCTCCTTGCCTAAATACCCACCCATCCTGCTTCTCAAAGTTGGAGGCATGATTGTGAGAGCAGAATCAAAAGAATTAAAACAACTAAAAAAAATCTTGGAGACATGCCTTTTGTAGCAGAGCTTTGGCCCTTGTGCTGTTAAAGGGCCTCCTTGAGAAATGAGCTGAGGCAGGCATAGCTGCTCTCTGTGACACACCAGGTTGATGCCAGGCAAGGCTGGCCTCTGTCCAGTAGTGACCACCCAATAGGCAGAGTCCTCTCTCTTCATCTGGACCTTTGGAAGATCTGACTGTTTGGGAAGCTAGGTTGCCATGAAAGCCTTGTTACTTTAGAGCATACCTAAGGCCCACTAGGTACCACAGCACCCCACAATTCTCTTCTGGAGACTTGGGATGCTGAGGAGATGTGAGACATGAGGGAGGCTCAGAGCATCTCCAGTTGCCCTGGGAACCAAGGCCCTCCAGAGCAGCCTGGGTGGAAATTGCCGCATCTGGAGAGACGGTGGAAGGCATGCCAGTTCTTGACTGTGTGGGAAACAATCAGCTATTGCTATATACCTTTCCATTCTGAGGCTCAGGGGTTAGAATTTGCCTGACTTGGGTCTAGTAGCCTGGCCAGAAATAAAACCTAGGGAAGTTATATGCCACTCCCAGAAGAATCTACCAAAAACCCACTCTCCTTCCTTTCTGCGCTGTCCTGGCTCTTCACTCTGTACTGATTACTAGGGTAGGGACGTTTTCCCACTTGCCCTTCCCCAATCACAGCTGCCATGAAGAACCCCAGGGAATTGCTCCAGCCCTTAAGCACTTCCTTCTCTGGTTGATTCTGAGGGGGTGAGTTATTTCAGTGCACTCCAAACTGGAGGTCTTGCTCCCCAGACATCTGAAACACAAAGCCGAGTCACCAGAACACTAAATTCAATACCTAAGCCCTCTTTGCCTTCCTAAGATCTATTCTAGGGCTACTGCTTCTCAAGAGATCTGGCTCTTACTCGGAGGCCAAGCCAGAGTCTCCATTCTGCTTAGAGCTTACTCTGCCTGCATTCCAGAGCAGATGAGGACACAAACAAGGGTTTGTGGTTCCCTCTCACCCAGAGACCTAGGACAGATCCAAGGCAGGGGTCCTCAGTTCTCATTCCAAGAGAGAGGCCATTCAGTGAGCAGAACCCTGAGCCTAGTGGGCCTCACAGACAATAGTCAAGGCAGAGGAAGGTAGAAAAGGCAAGTGTGTCTCCTCAGGGAAAGGCCACCTGCTTGAGAGACCTACCTCAAGGGTGGTTCTGTGCTCCAGCTCAGGTGACAGCTAGGGTCACTTCAAATGCTAATTCCTAGCTCCAGGTCAAGTCAGGTCGACAGGGAGCCCCTTCCTTCAGATAGGGAACTGGTTTCAGGAGGGTTTTCTGCCAGAGAGAGTGGGCCTGGATTGGAGCCTTTCCTGAGACCAGTTGAGGCAGAGACCGTGGCCCCTGGGGCAGTTAGGATAGGATCTCTAACAGGTGTGGAGGGCGATTAGAAAGCAGCTCTCATTTTAGCCTAGAGGGGCACCGATCGCCACCTACCCTGTGTAGGAAACTCCGGCAGGTGTGATGCTGCGGCAGGGTGGTGGGTGGACGTGGTTAGTCTGAGCATAGAAAGGCCAAGCTGGTCACATGTCCTCTGCTCCTGAGCCGCTCAGCCATGGCCCTGAGCTCTAACTTATGTCTTCCAAGGTATAAATTCTTCCAGACCATGACACGACCCACGACCCAATGAGTGACCAGGAGGGAGAGGATGGATTATCTCAACTCCTCCCAGAGGGACCCTGGGAGGCTCCAGTGCTGACCAAGAGACCTCCCCACCGTAGAAGATGCCAGGTGATACCCCGGTTTTACCCACTGGGTCCTCCTTGTGGTCATCATTCTGGGAGCTTCTCTGGCTTCTGATGGTCACGTGTGGTGGAGGTGACAGATCTATGTCCTTGCCTCCATTCACACCTGGCACTCCACCTCGACAATGTCAACCAGAACCAGTTTCAGGATCAAAGGCAGGCCCATATCTCCTTGGAGCTTGGTCATCCTTACGGGCGGACAGCAACAGAGTCCTTCCGTTTTGTCGCACTTTCCCAGGTGCATCCATCACAGGGGACAGTCAAGCTACAGTCACAAGGCCCATTAGATGGGTGGATGATCAGATGCCTTGGATAAAGGAGGTGGGGTTCCATGTGCGTTTGGGATGCAAAGCGGTCAGGAGCTGACTCTGCAAGGCAGCTTGTTCCTTAAGACACACAGCCATAGACCCAGTGAGCAGGGTACCACACAGAAGAAAGGACGGTTAGATGGGACTGGACTGTTGAAGCTGTTAGGTCTGGAGGGGAGCCTAACTTTAACTCAAGTCAAATGGAAGGGTGAAGGAACACAAAGAGAGACAGGGCCTCAGCTTACATGATACAAAACTACTCACAGAGCCACCTGGCTTTCTCCACTGCCTTTGGCAGGGAGCAGGGGTTGCAGCCTCAGTGCCAGGGAGGGTTAAGGGCCTACCGCCCCCTCCTTCCCAGTAGTCCCTAGGGCCTCAGACTTGGGGTGGCTGAAAGTGCTGAGGGCCAGGCCCCTGGGCCAGGCCAGGTTCCTAAGAGGAGAGTCAAGTGGGAAGCTCGGAGCCTGGAAGGCAGGGATGTGGCCAAGGCCCCAGGGAGGAGCACGGCATCAGGACTGGCAGGAGGGGCTCTGTCATGTGGCCCAAGATATGGCTGCGCTGTGCTCCTTGGCCTTCATGCGCAGTGCAGCAATGCTTGAGGTCTTGCGGTCTGGCTCGCCGTTCATCTCGTAGCCGTTGAGGCTCGGACTGAGGCCAGTTGCTCCAAACAGGCTGCCCATATGTGTCTGGCCCAAGTGACTGCCAGCCCCAGAGACACTCAAGAAGTCGGAGACACTGCTGGCCCCAGAGCCAGGAGGGTGAGCATGAGGGGACATGCAGGCAGGCACTGGGTCACAAGGGACCACACAGGCTGGCACTGGCGAGGCAGCGCCATTGTTGCCAATCCAGGATGGGTTCTGAATCTGGGGACAGTGAAAGGAGAGATGTCACAAGCCAGCTAGGAGGGCAGTGGTCTAGAAGGGGCTCTCACCCTCTTCACTTGTCCATCATTACAATGAAACCATTCTTAACTGTCTAACATTAAGGATGCCCAGTGAGTTTGGAGGTGAATTTATGTTTTAGGATTTCAATTCCCAGAATAGATCTATACTCGACATTCAGTAGCAAGGACTAAGTGTCCAGTTTCCCCCAGTAAAAGCATTACTCTGGATCAACCTGAGAGCATCTTGTTGGGGACACAGGCTCTGGACTTTCAGGTTGGGGTGATATGGGGATCGATGTGGGGGACAGGCATCTGAATGCTCCCATAGACCTAGGTCAGTGCCTTGAGCCTTCCCGGCTAGCCCAGCAGTGAAAAGGTGACCCAGCCCCCACACCTCTCTTCCACTGAAATGACAGTCACTCCTTGTCTCTTCCCACCACCCACTTCTGGCCTCACCTTCCTCTGCCCTCTAAGCATCTTTGAGGAAGTAAATCTGGGGTGCAGAGGTCCCCCTTTGAAGAGAGGACTATGCTCTCTAAACTCTAGGTTCTCTGTTATTTCAGACAGGCTTCTCTGCCTGCCCAACCCAAGGGTTTGGAAAGAACTCAAGGAGGCCTTTAAAAGTGCCAGGCGGGCACTGGGTCCTCAAGGCCCTCATGAACTTAGTCCTCTTGGTCCCAAGAACGGCCTGCAGGCTGACCATGTCCTGTTTCTGGCCTCAGCATGCCCCAGAGAGGGGACAATGTGACCACCACTCTCTCTTGGAAATGGTCTAGAACCTGCAGTCTGTGGAGCAGTGGGAGAGACAGGCAGGGTCTCTTCCTGTTTCCTCCCTCTAGCTCCGAGCTCAGACGGTAGCTGTCAAGGGCAAAGAGAGCGAGTTAGAGGCTGGCTCTAGGAGGACAGAGGGAGAGGGAGAGGAAGGTATTACAGAATGTGACCAGAGATGAAGCTGATGTCCTCATGTTCCTCAGCCTCACCTCTATGGTTGCCTTCTGACCCTCAAATCCTGGGTAGCCGGCCCAGGTCAGGGCTGGGATGGACAGAGGCTGTTTGACAGCACCATACCCGGGCGCACTTGGGAGCAGTGGTGCCATTGGCTGCTGAGAGTCTCAAGAACAGGAGGCAGAGTGCCACCAGGAAGAGGGGAGTGGGACACAGGAGCAGAGGGAGGTCATGAGGGAAGTGTCAGGGTACACTCAGTCAGGAGGACATCCATTCATCACTCACATCACTCCTCGTTCTGGCTGATGGACAGACAGGAAGTTGCTGGAGAAAGGAGGGGAGACAGCAGGCAGATTCCCGAATGCCAAACCCATAAACCACGACTCTAGACCTTACGACAGTGATAGAAGAGCTGAAATGGACACTTATATCGTCCCGTTTATAAGCAAGAAGCTGGGCTCAGAGGGTTGGAGACGCACTAAGGCGGCAAGACTAAGGCTTGAGGAAGCTTTGTCTTGGGCCCAGACTTCCATGTGCATTCCAACCTGACCACGGCCCTCGAGATGCAGCGCTCCCTTCCTCAGGTGACAGCCAGCACTCTGTTAACACCTGGTCTCCATCTGCCAGACGCTGCCCCAACATTCTAGGTCTCCCACCGCCAGGGGCAGAGACCTGGGCCTAGCCCTCCTCCTCCCTGCACCAGCAGTGCTGACTGGGGTCACAGGAGACAGCTGGCAAGAGGACTTACCTGGGCATAGTTCTCAGCTCGAGTGAGGAGGGGCAGCTCGTAGGCGGTGGAGAAGTGGGTCCGGACCTGCTGCATCTGCCCAAAGCGCTCCCTCTTCCGCCACTTGGCCCTCCGGTTCTGGAACCAAACCTACAGGACAAAGTGGCAGTCACAGGTCTCAGGTCTTGCTCTCAGACAGCGAACATTGCTCCCTAACTCCACCTGCCTGGTGTGTATGTTAGGGGCACAGAGAAAGAGTCAGCCTCCACCTTTCAATCTTTGGTATAGCAACTAACCATGCGAAATTGTCAGAATTAGGAAGGCTGCCTACACTGCATTGACCATAATTGTGATTTGGGGCCTAATTTCTTAAGCTCCAGATTCCAGAACAGGCAAATGTTGCATGTATACACACACACACACACACACACACACACACACACACAAACACGTGCATGCACACACATACATAAATTAGTAGAATGAGCACGAGCCATTGGTTATCTGTCTTCCTAGTGCTGTGTATAATCTGCTGAGGATCACAGACCCCAGGAAGAATCCCATCAAGCTATGAAGACCTTTCTAGAAATTTCTTCCCTTAGCCAGTCTCACACAGTCCTGAAGTCCTCATGGACCTGCCTATGGATGCAAATCCAGAGTACACACATGCCTGCATCCGTCGGAGAGAAACAGTCTGCTCAGAACTTCCCTTGAGTGTTAGTGGGTGAGGCCTTTTGGAGTGACAGCACTCAGGAAAAGATGTGTGGAAACGGGAGCCAGATGGTCGAGGGCTGCACACACCAGCTCGGGGGCTGCCTCTAGGAAGGTGTCGTCGGTAGGGGTGACTGCTGAAAATCCTACTGAGGCATAAGTGCTGGGCCATTGGCTTGACCAAGTACTCAGCCAGGAGAGGGGTCTCTGAGTTAGAGGAAGTGTGGAGACTCTGGTAGGGTGTTTGAGAATCACCCAAGACACGAAGACAAGGGCAAGGGGCAGACTGCTACTCTAAGAGCCTTAACTGGTTATGAACAGAGTGGAGGGAGCCCAGAGAGTGTGGGAGAGGAAGCAGTGGGAAGAAGGTAGACCAGTTGCTCCTCGGAGGATGACACCGGCAGCTTATTCTGCACCTTCCAGTGGTCTCAAGATTCAGGTGGACACAGACACACCTCAGCAATGCGTGCTCAGTCTGTGGCCTCACAAGACAGCTATGAACGCAGCCTAGCAAGAAGTGTAAACTTTCTTAAAACACTTTAAAAGATATATTGATTTTGTAACACAGTTGTGTGGTTCTTGATGGTGAAGTTTGCCTATGACAGTGTCCTATTGCAATGACAAATGGCTGGACAGGTCTGAACCATGGTGATTTGCACCCAGACTGCTCACTTTGGGCCCAGACCGCAGGAAAGACAATACTGACAGGCAGGGCAGAAGCTTCCCTAGTCAAGGCAGTCAACAGTGCTGGGATGGAGACCAGAGTAGCCTCCCCACCCACCTGTGAGCACCCAGACTCCTCAGAACTATGGCAGAGGGACTGGCGTTCCGCAGTGGCTATGACCTGTGGGGCTTCTAGAGTATCTTGGCCTGCCCTGTCCAGAGCCTCAATTTCCACATCTTCAGAATGGCATTAAACTAAGGTCTAGGCTGATATCCTGGTAGAGGTGGTGCCTTGTGGGGACAGCAGATGGGAGCACACAGCATGGAGTTTCTAAAGCACTCAAGTTGTGCCTGACCTCATTCTCTTGCTGAAGAAAGGTGGTGAAAACCCCCAGGATATAGATCTCGTGAGAGCTGGGAAGGGAAAATGGGTGCACTTCCTCTCCAGCTCACTTCCGCATTCCTAATCTGACATATACACACATTTACACGCAAACACAACTATCTGGCCATGTGTGTACCCTCACATATGTGCACATACATATACACACTCAGAGCGTCCTTCCTGTGCCCTCCCTGGAGAGCAGCCTTCTCCGAGGCTCAGAGTCTCAGTCCCTGCCCCTGAGCCTGGGGGAGGAGTACTTTTACTCTGGGATCCAGGATGCCCACTGGGATAAAGGAGTACGTTCTGCGTTGTGAAATGGGATCCACCTTATCAGTGGCTGCAGTGGGGGCTGGGGGCTGGATGGAGGAGTCAATCAGAGAAGGTTGTTTTTATTTCATGTTTAATTTCCTGCAGACTGAGCTCAGCCTTCCGCTCCATCCTCAGCCTCCCAGGTTTTTCTGGGGAGAGGGGCACTAGAGGTACCAAAATACACAGCTCTGCTCCTTCCTATCTCTGGGGGTGGGGCCCAAGCAAGAGAAGCTGCTGCTGCTGCTGTGTCTGTGGGTTCCAGGTCCTTTTTGTAGTGGGGATAGAGAGGTGGGTGATGTCACTGAGGGCTGGGAAACCGAGGACCCAGGGAGGGTTAAAGCCAGTGTCTGGCAAAGGGGCCTGGAATTGAAGGAATTGAAGGAGTGGGTGAAGGATGGGATACAGGGCTTGAGGGAGGTGGGAAGCCCCATTGTCTGGGAAGGGACAGTCAAGAACAGTGTTTGGGGAAAGAAGTAGAAAAAGGTCATGGTAAGATTTATTTGATAGAGATAGGAGGTGGGCGCAGAGTGGAGACACTTAGATCAGTGGGTGCTGGCCTGCCTGGGACCTCCTTCCCAGGGTGGTCTTTTGTCCCTATCCTTTCCATGTTCCTGAGGCCTGAGCTTTTGTCCCTGCCTTTCCTGTTCCCCAGTCAGCTTACGCTATTAGCCTGACTGACCTTCAATGTCCTCACATCCTCCAGGAGGTCGCACGGTACCTGGTGGTCCCTCCGTGCTCCAATCCACATCTCTGTGCAGAGACTTGATGTGTTCTCCCATCTCTGACCCCCAGCTGTGCCTCTGTGCCTCAGGGCTGTGCAACCGCAGGCTCGTCTCTATAGCCCCCAGGAGGAGAACTCACTGAGGTCCCCACTGTGCTTCCATTCTGCATGTCGCGCCCAGGACCACCCCGTTCCTGGGCCACCCGGACCTGGCCCACTCAGCACAGGCCTCTCCCGAGGACCAGGCCATTCAAGGAACCGACTGTCTTGGAGGAGGCATCTCTAACCGCAGCCCATCTGGGGCCAGGGCGGGGAGGCCCAGGGCGGGGAGGCCCAGGGCGGGGTGGCCCCAGTCTCATTGTCTTCAGACACCAGCTGTGGAGATTGGAATCCCAGACAGCAGAGAGAGGCCCTGAAGCCCCCTGGAGCAGGGCCAGACCCCAGGCTGCTTCCCATGAAGGACCATCGTGGGACCCCCTCATGGCCCCCTCCTTGTTCCTGCTGTCACTGCACACCAAGCACCTGGTTTGACACCAGCAGAGTGCGTGTCCTGAGCAAACTCCACAGAGACAGGCAAAACTGCAGTTCTAGTACACCCCTGCCTTACTCATCCCCACCCCCAGGGCACTGCCAGGCTCAGCTCAACCCAGAGGTTTGACGCACATGGAGATCCCACCCACCCTGCTGCTTTTGTACAGAGAAAAGACAAACAGTCTGGCATGTGCCAGGAACTGCAAGCTAAAGTGGAAGAGCACTGGCTTAGAGCTGGGGAGCCCTGGATTCCAGGCTCGGTGCTGTTCTGCGTTGTTGTTAACTCTGGGAGTCACTTCCCACATGTAGGTCTTTCTTCCTCATCAAAAGATGGTGGGATCTTTTCTGAAACACCTTCCTGTAATTCTATAACCTTCCTGTTTGATAGGAATATGTTTGATAATGTATAATAATGTGTAATATATCTGTATATTTGTATATATCTGTAATGTATTTGTATAGCTGCAATAATTTGATAGACAATAAATTAAGGTTTCCCTTTCTATCTTGGCTGACAGGAAGTTCAAAGCTGAATTTGACAATAATGAACTTTATCGTGGTGGGGGTTTTGTTTGTTTGCTTGCTTGTTTTAACACAATAACCTCACTTCTTGGCACTGTTTCTGTTCTTAAGCTAAAATAAATCTCTAATTGTAAATACTCTCACCGTTTTGGAAGTAGGCTTGTGTATGTCTGTATGTGTCCACAAAGCAGTGTCCTAGGTGGATATCAGTGACTTGCTCTGTGTCATTCTCTGTTTCCTGCCGAATGTTCCTTGAACTCTGTTCTGCATACTCGAATTCATTTGAGCAGTGTGCATGTATGTGGTGCTCACATGCACACAGGTACACATACAAGTAGAAAGCAAACATGTTTGCCCCATGCCAACACGCTACCTACTGGCACTGTAGCCTTGCAACCAGTTACTCCTTTCTCTACCCCTCCTTCCCTGCCCCCAGTCCTGGGCTAGAGCTGAGGCTGGAATCGGACTCATCTGTGAGCTCAAATCTCAGGTAGGTGAGGTCTCACAGGGCTTGAGAAGGCCCCATGGCATAGCATGTCAGCAAAACCAAGCTCTTCTGCAGTTCTTCAACAAACCACGAGACTACAGCATGCCCTAGCAGCTACAGTGTCTAAGGGGCTGCAGGTTTCCTGGCAACCATTTTGCATTTTCTATGTACCCAGGTTAAATGGCAGATACCTCAGTGTGTTAAACGAGACTTGGTGAAGCTGATGGGCACTCAACTGATGCCTCGGAACCATGAGTAGAATAAAAGCAACACTGTCCACGAGTCTGCCCAGGACTCTTTGTTCTGATTCCCCAGGGCCCAGACCACAGTGCTATGCCCATTAAGAAGAAATACTCTTTTGGGACTGCTGAGATGGTTCAGTTTGTAAAATACTTGCCATGGAAGCAAGAGGACCTGGGTTCGGAGGCCTAGACCCCACTTAAAAGAGTCAGATATGGAGGTGTGCATCCATATCCTCCAGCACCGGCAAGTGGAGCAGACAGGGGGCTTAGTGGTTACCCAGTCTAACCAAATCAGCAGGCTCAGGGTGCAGAGAAAAAAAAAAAGATGTTTTTTAAAAAATGATATCAAGAGCAATTGAGGAAGACACTAACACTAATGTTGACCTCTGGCTACACACACACACACACACACACACACACATCTTCCCTCACTTGCAAACACACATGAAAATACAAACACAACATACACACACACACACACATAGACTTGTACATACATATTCCCCCACTTCCAAACACACATGAACACACACACACACATTAAAATATATGTTAAAATAAAAAACCCTCTCTACTCAAATGTCAGGTTTCTGCCTGATAGCTAGGAACTCTCATGCCCCATTTGTGCCATGCCTTGAGTGGCAAGCAGCCTGACCGTGGAGTTGATGTCATATTAAACTGCAATTTGAATGCTAGTGTGGGGCCTTGATCGTATGTGCTTTGGCAGATTGGGTTTTCACTTTCTTTGCTATGATTTTCTGCAGAGGGGCACACCTCTGGGCAAAGCAGGGCCACTGGTTTGTGCGAAGCTGCACAAACTTACATGCTGCTCGGCACCCAGCCTACTCTAATTGGTGGGGACACAGAAGTGAAATAGCTGTGGCCCGAATCTATAATCCCAGGGCATGAAAGGCAGGACAACGTGGCCAATAATTCAAGGCCGGCTGTGGTTCCATAGTAAGACAAAGGCCAGTCTGAGTGACATGAGACCCATCTCAAAAGCAACACACATGGATGATCAAGGATCTCTCAGTTCAGGGGCAAGAGAATAACGTGATCAGTCATAAAGTCTACCCAGGAGAGGAAGCAGGACAAGCAGAAGAAAGTGATTTGGTTACGTTGAGTGGGCTGAGTTATAAAGGGCTACGTGGTATTGTGTGCTGTTTAGCAGAGTCAAGCTGGGTCCATCAGTGCTGAGTGGGCACTCTGAGCTCTACTGAGTTCATTTGGGCTGTATTTAGTGAACTGAGCTGACTTCGTTGTCTGGTACTGTGTTGCATTGGGTTCAGTTTTGTTGTGCTGAACTGGGTTGAACTGAGCTGTATGTGCTGAGTTGGTTGTATTGGGTTGGTTAGTAATATTGAATTGGATAGGGTTGGGTGGGATGTTTTGTGTTGGGTTGGGTTGTACGAGGTTGCACTGAGCTGTGTATTGTGAGTTACACTGTGTTGAGTTGGGTTGTACTGGGCTGTGTTGGGTTGGGTGGGTTATATTGCATTGGGTTGAGCTGAGCTATACACGAGGTGCCGCGTTGTATTTACTGTGCTATGTTGTGTTGCACTGGGTTGGGTTGTACTGAGTTTAACTGGTGAGTGTGTGGTGAGTTTGCCGTGCTGAGTTGGTTGTCCTGGGCTGTGTTGTGTTGTTATGTTGTTTTTATTGGGTTGTAGTGTGTTGTTGGGTTAGGTTACTGGGTTAAACTGTGTGTTCTGAGTCGCACCATGTTGAATCGCCTTGTTCTGGGCTGTCATATTTGTGTAGTGAGATGTACTGTTTTGAAGGAGGTTGTACTAGTCTGTGCTCCTCTGCACTGAATTGTGTTGTGCAGTGATTGGGCCACGTTGTACTGAGTTGTGTGGTTTTGGAGTTGAACTGGTCTGTGTATGGTGGCTTGCGCTACACTGAGTTGGTTGTACGGGCTGTGTTAGGTGTACTTGACTGAGTTGGGTTGAATTGGGTTTGGGTAGTGGTGATGGTAGGCATTGTATTGGCCATGATTGCCAAGAGTCTCCTCAGAGGAGGCATGTTGATTGGGTCCTGAAAGATGCAGGAGGCAGCTATCCTGGACAGGATATTAATCTCTGCTTCTACTATGGGCCTGTGAATGTCTGTGCCTTGTTCATCTCCATTCAGAGGAAATAGGCCTTCCAGACGAGATATGGTGCCATTTTGTCCTTCAATTAAGGCATGGACTCACAGGTAGCAACCTTCTCCTTCCTCCACAGAGCCTCCCTCTCTTGACCTTACCCTAAAGAGCTGAATATAGTGGCTGAGCAGATCTACTATGACTGGGGAAGGGGACATGGGGTGGCCAGATCCTCTCTTGGCCTGGCAGGCCCTCCCGGGGTAAGGAAAACCTGGCATAGCCCACAGTAGTCAGTAGCTCCCAGTTGCATCTGGAGCCCAAGACTGGGAGGCTCTGTGGGTCCCTGCCTGTCATTCTGGCTGACCTGCACACGGGCCTCAGTGAGATCCGTCCTCATAGCCAGCTGCTCACGTGCATACACATCGGGGTAGTGTGTCTTCTGGAAGACTTTCTCCAGCTCCTCCAGCTGGTAGCTGGTGAAGGTGGTGCGGTTCCGCCGCTTCTTGCCTTTGTTGCTCTCAGAGTCGGTCTTTTCCAGGGGGCTTGGGATGTCAGCACTAGCCCGGTCCTGGGGCCCCTTGGCCCCTGTCTCCTTCACATTGAGGTAGCTGTTGTCCATGCCCACAGGTTCAGAGTCAGGGGGCAACTCTGGCTCACCCAGGTTGCTCTCTTTGGCTGAGGAAGAGAAAGAAAGGTTAGACGCTTTAATACAGCCAGGGAAAGTGGAGAACACTTTTCCCCTTGCAGAGGCACACTGAGTACCAGCTCAAGAGAGTCAAATTTCATATCCTAGCTTTTCATCAACATGCCGGGTGACTTTGGGCAAGTCCCCCCCGCCTTCTCTCACCTTCTGTGGCATCATCCTTAAGTGGGTCCCTTCTGGCACCACTCTCAGGTTTGCCTGTCTGACCTTTGGGACTTTCTCCTTACTCTGTGCATGTGAGACTCCTCTCCTACAACCAATGGACCCAATGACTAGCTAACACAATACTGAGAGAGGAGAAAACTCGTTCAACCACACTGGACTTGGTGGGAGAGAGAAAGACCAGCATTGAGGCACATAGTGTGGTCCCCATGGAGTTCAGGAGAGGAGCCTTGGAGACTGTCTCCGGAGTTTAGTGTTGAGAGGGTCAACCTCACCTTCCACTCCACTGGTAACACTGGTCTCACTGCCCATGGAGGGGCTTTTAGCAGATGGGTTTCACTGAGTCATGAATGCTCTTGCTGGGGTCCCTTTCACTAGCCACAGCTGCCACGTCTACCACAGCTGTTCAGGCCCTCACCTCTGAGGATCCCCTCTTTGGGGCCACAAGGAATCATCATAAACATGGCTCACAGCCTAGGCCCTTACTGTTACTTGCTGACAGAATGGGGACCCCATGGTAGAATCCTGGAAGCTTAGAGCTTCAAGGAACCCAGTCAAACCATGCAGGCCAAGAGTGGAGAGGTGGAGACCAGTCTAGGAGGGGGGGAGTTGTCAGCCCAAATCAGTCCATCTGGGCAGACAATCTTGCCTCGCTGCTGCAGAGGGCTCTGAGCCTGTGCTCTAGGGCCAGGCTCCAGGGTGTGTCTGCCACACCTCTGGCTCAACGCCTCCATGTTCCTTAATGAACCCCTTTGTGGTTTAGTTTCCCCTCTGTAACTTGGGGGTGAATGAAGATACCCACGGGATATTCCTTATGGGTTGTGAGAAATGGAGAGGCAGTAGCCTCTGGTCTGGCCTTGCAGACTTACAGGGCCTGCTAGCCTTAGAGGAGGATGACCCAGGACAAGGCCTCCACAGAAAAGTCCCTGGGGTTCAGACATATGTATAAAAGCACCATAGGCTGGGATCAAGGCATGTCTCCAGATGTGCGGAGCCCCCCCCCTCCCTTTTTGCCATATTCCTTATCTGAGACTCTGAGAGAAGGAGACAATGAGAGAACAGTTACATGAAACGTGGAGGCAGATTGTAGAAAACCCTTAAGTACAGTCAAGTTCTGCCCATTTGCCCCAAGCACCACCCATTCTGATGCTCTGTTTCTTCTTCTGGAAACAGATTATGCAATTTGCCTTTTAGGTCACAATGATGCTTCTATCCTTGATCTCCTGATGCCATCCAGACTGAGGATGGGGGGGGGGGGCTGACATTCCAGGTTTGCCAGCCTCCCTGTGAGCACGAGGGAAGGTGAGAGGAGCTGTCTGCTTCTGTCAGTCTCCCTCCAGCTCTGTGGCACCGAAGAGACGAAGGAGAGGGGAGTGCCCAGAGTAGGCCTGAAAGCAGCTCCTGAAGGGCCACTCGTAGCATAATGCCACAGACGCAGCTGACCCACCAGAGGCGTCACAGATGACAGCCATGTGAGCCCAGCTCACACAGTGGGCCACAGCTTCGGCGACATCACTGTGCGAGTTGCAGCTGGCAGCTGGGCCAAGGGCTTCCAGCAAAGATATTTATCTTCCTGGTAGACAAATAAGTTTTATGTTTTGGGTCTTTCTTTTTTTTTTTTTTTTTTTTAGGAAAGAAATCCCACCCAGCTCACCAAAAATAAACATTCCTCTTGTGCAACTTCCTGGCAGCCAGGCCAGGGAAGAAGGCCACCACCCCTGCTGGCCTAGCCCTGCTCCCCAGGCCTATCCTAGCCCCTATCCTGGCCCCATGGAACCTGGTAGTGTCTCCAGGCATCCAGCCTGGAGCTGGGATCACCCCATGGGAAAGGGGGCCAGTTGAGGGCAGCTACATAGAAACCAGGGTTAGAAGGACCAGCCCAACTTCTCATTTAGATGAAGGACAAACAGGCTGGGAAGTAAAAAGAATACTCCTTAATTATCCACAGAACACAGCTTTCTGTTCCGGGGACTACCCTACTCTCTAAGCTTGGGTATGGGACCTGTTTCCAGAGAGAAGAAATCCAAGGCCTCTCAGCACTCAGGAATCCTGCCCTTGAGGACAGGGGACTAAGGTGCACTTCAAAGCCCCCTCGGTATGGAGCTAGTTCTTGGCCTAGCCGGAAGAGATGGCAGTGCCCAATCATCTGATGAGAAGTAGGTTCTACCCCTAGCCACATCCAGACACCCACTGGATCAAGTGAGTGAGGGGTAGGGAAACAGCAAGGCGTGCACTGAGACCCCTGCCCCAGAGGGACGTGTCCTCTCTGGTCCCCAATTCTGTCCACTTTGGTGTGTGTGTGTGTGTGTGTGTGTGTGTGTGTGTGTGTACGCTCTGGGCCCCAGTTCTGTCTGCTTTTGTGCGTGTGTAAGCACATGGAGGCTAGACCGCAGCTTCAGATGCTGGTCTCAGGAGCCATCTACCAAGTTCTTGGATACAGGATGCTTCTCTGGTCTGGAGCTTGCTGTTCCCCTAGGCTGGCTGGATAGTGAGCTCCAGGGCTCTGCCTGTGTTTGCTTCTTCAGTGCTGGGATTACAAGCACACATCCCAGCATGCCCAGCTGTTTTAGGTGTGTTCTTGGGCTCTAACCTCATGCAGGTATGGCAGGCACTGTACCAACCAAGCCATCTCTCCAATCCTCAATGCCAATTTTTTAATGTTTATTTTATATGAATGTGTATTATATGAAGTGCCTGGGAGTTATGGAAGGTTGAGAATCATCATGTGGCTGCTGAGAATTGAGCCCAGGCCCTCTGAAAAGCAACAAGTACCCTTAACCACTAAATTGTCTTTCAACCCCCCCCCCGAATCTTTTCTTTCTTTTTTCTTGCTATTGAAAACCAGTTTTAACTTTAAATATATTTTGATCCTATTCCTCCCCTCCCCCAAACCCTTCAAGAGCTGTTATGAATCCCTACCCACCCAACTTTATGTTCTTTCTCAAAAAAACAAAAACTCAATATAACCAAGAAAATAAAATAAAACACCACTCAAAAAGAAAAAAAGGGGGGGGGAACCCACTAAACTGTAACCAAAATACACACACACACACACACACACACACACGCCACTATGGAGTCCATTCCCAATTACTCCTGAACATGAGGCCTGCCCTCAAGTGGTGGTTGTACCCAGTTTCACTCCATTCAAGAAAACTGATTTTCCCTCTCCCAGCAGGTAAAAATGACACCCCAGTCAACCTGTCACTTTTGATCACTAATTTTCTTGCTTTAAATGCTGAACCTGGGTCCCTATTCTAGACAATAAAGGAAAATTCTCCCAAATTCTGTAGCCATGCCTACCTTCTCAGAATGACAAGCCTGATACCCTGGATACCCAAGGTAGCAGATTCCCGCCACCTGCCTATAAGCTTCTCTACCTGTGGCCCTAGAAGCCAGGCCATTTGCCCTTAGCCAGCCCGTGTTTGTCTTCTAGGGATCTGATTCATTGTTCCTGGTCCATTTTCCCAGGGCCCTTCCTCAACCCAGCCCCCGGACCATGGGACATGGCTCCTCCATCTGAGGTAAGCCATCTGTCTGGCTTGATGGCTACGGCTCCCACTACTGTGCCCCTGTGATCTGCAGTGGATTAGCCAGGGGTCTAGGGATGAGGAGGGAAACACTTGGGGCCCTGTGTGAAGCCAGTCAAATGATCCAGAGGGGCCAGCTAGGAAGGTGGCCTGGATAAGGCCTAGTGTGTTCAGAATCTACCTCATCCTGGCTATCCTCAATGAGATGGGTCTAAAATCCCTGCCTCCACAGTGTGAGTCTGATTACTCCTGACTAATGGAGGCCACTGTCCCCACAACTCTTGCTTCTGACCACCTGGTCAGAGAATCTTCTTTCAGGTGGCCTGCAGGTGCTCTCCCTACCCAGCAGCTAGAGCCAGCCTTCTATCCCCCACTCAGCTCTCACGACCTGGGGTTTGCTAACTAGCTCTGAATGAAGCTTAGTGTCTGACTCCCTGGAGGAGGGGCAGGGCCCCAAGGAGAGCTTCTCCTCACAGATCATAGCATAGGGAGGAAGAGCCCAGATATGCCAGGACAGGCTGTAGAAGAAAAGATGAGGCCTGCCTGGCCAAGAGACACCCTGGTGCTCCCTCTCCATTCAGCCACTGTGCACGCCTTGCGTCAGGCCCCCACTGCACACGTGAGTTGCTGTTGAGCAGGTGACGGGACCAGGCATGAATCAGGGCAAACATGAAGACTTAAGCAAAAGCATGCTACTTTCAAGACACGTCTCATGTGACTGGAGGTGACTGAGGGAAAGTGGGTAGAAGAAAAGCCAAGAGGGACCTTAAGGGATGTTCCTCTCCACACAGTAAGCAGGAAGGCGGAAATAAGCAGGACCAGAAGGGAGGGGCGAGCATCTAAACCAGTGGTTCCCAACTCTCCTGATGCTGTGCCCTTTAATATAAATGTCTCATGTTGTAGTGACCCTCAACTATAAAATTATTTTTATTGCCACTTCATAACTATAATTTTGCTACTTATTATGATTCGTAATATAAATATCTGATATGCAGGGTATCTTATATGTGACCCGTGAAAGGGTTGTTTGACCCTGCCCCCCCCCCAAAAAGGGCATGACCCACAGGTTGAGAACTGCTGATATAAACCATCACCCACAACTTAGCAGATAATAGCTGCCTCTGTCTCAGGCGGCCACATTGCAAAAGAGAAACGGCCTCTGGGGGCTCCAGTTTGCCTAGCTACCCTGTGGCCCCTTAACTGCCCTGTGGCCCCAGTACTGGAGTAGGCCGAGCAGCAACAGAGCCCAGCTTGAATCCAGGTCACCACCAGTGGGCTGCCTTCTCCCCAGCTGTTGGGACACACTGCATGGATTCCATACTGACTGGATGTCTGCCTTTCCAAAGGAGGGAAGGAGCTTTTTGTGGGTGTGTCCTGGAGTCAAGGCAGTGAGTAGGGTCTAGGGTCATCCAGACCTAAGGCTTCCTCGGTCCATCCACCCTTCCCCCAACGGCTTGGAACTCATGATGTAGATCAAGCTAGCCTCCAACTCACAGAGATCCACCTGTATTTGCCTCCAGAGTGCTGGGATTAAAGCTGTGCGCCACCATGTCCAACAGCCAGACCCAGGCGACACATAGAAGGGAGATAAGGAGTGATCACAAGTGGATGTCCAAACTAATGCCTGATCCCGAAAGGCCTTCCCTCAGAGGTGGCAAAGGCTCTTGAGCAATCTGACACCAGCATCATTCCCATGGGCCGTTTTGACAGGTGGGGAGCCAGAAGCAAGAGCTTCCGGGTGGGCCACAGACCTCTTCTGGGAACCAGCTGTCCCAAACTGATCTCAGTTGGTGTTGGCCACTAGTTTTCAGCTTGTGAACCAAGAAAGTGGGAAATCCACCTTCGTTCCCTTAGCCTCTCTCTAATTCCATCTAGGGTCATCCAAAACTCTTGAGAGACTTCTAAAGATGCGTGTGTGTGTGTGTGTGTGTGTGTGTGTGTGTGTGTGTGTGTGCTTTCTTCTTCTTTACTGTGATTGTTTTCGGGAGCACATTGGGAGCCTCTTTGTGCATCTGTCTGGGTTAGAGGATGTGAGCCTCAGGGTATGGGCACCAGCCTGCAGCTGGGATGGTGTGGGGGACATGTTCCCACTTGCCTGGAGGGAGGTTTGTGAGTATGCAGACGTGTGTATAGTTGTGTGTCAGAATGCATAGGTGAGTGTGGACATGGGTAGATGTGTGCACGTGTGTGGCTGGGCATAGGCAGTACATATGGAGTATATGGCTACAGGGTCTGAGTAATTTTATCCTCTATGGTTTTGATTACATCTATTTTTCCTCCAAACATCTGCTTTGTGGGGGACATGCTGCTCTCTCTGTTCCTGGGTAAGCTGGCCCCACACACCCTGTGGCGGAGTGCACAGCACCGATGTAATCTCCTTAAACAAAACAGGCCAGCATGGGGCCCTTTCATGCTATTTAAAGGGCACTGACTAAACCCACCGCTGTCCAAACAGTCCTGGGGGGCTGGGGCAGAGGCTAAAGGTTAGCCATTGATTGCAGAAATCCTTACCCCACCTCATCTGCCCCTGGGCTCTGCCCAGAGGTCTTTAGTTTAGCAGGCAGCTTGATAAAATAATGCCAAGGGGGAAGAAGGACCCAGGCAACGTGTCAGCAAAAGCACAGAGAGTGCTTCTGAGTACCACTCCAGAGGCTGTGAGCCCAGAGAGGAGAGTGTACCAGAGTGCTCAGGCTGGCTGGGGACAAGGCACCCATTCTGAGCACTCTCCAGCCTGAGAGCCCTAGCAAGGAATGAGAAGCACAGACCAGGGGAGGTGGAGGGGGCAGGCGATCTAAGTAGGCTGTCTTTCCTAGGATGTGGGCACTAGGGGGAAATGGTGAAATCTGGAGTGGGTGTGGAGTTTAGTTCATAGTAGTACTTTTTATAAAGTGGCATCTTATTTGAACAGGCAGCTCAACAAAGAAGACACATGGACAGCCAATAAACCCAGGGACAGGCAGGCCACCACCACTACTACTGAGCACATATGAAAAGCGGAGTGAGATCCCAGGACACAGTGGAGATACAGAAATAGGAGTCAGTGGTGCTGGTCACAGTGACTGTGACTGCGTCAGCAATTTCACATGTGATGAAACCAACATTCAGCCCTGGCCCCAGCAAGCCCTCGGCTCAGCAAATGCCCTAAAGAAATGAAGACTCATTTGTCAGGGGCAGAGTCCCAAACCGGAGAGCAAACACTGCTGTTGTGCTGGACTCTGACTGTCCCCAAAGGCTTGTGTGTGTCAGAGGCTTGGTCCTCATCTTGACAGGGCTGGACAGTGACAGAAGTTTCAGGAGCTGGGGTCTGTAGAATGTGTGGGTGGGTCTTAGATGCTGGGGATAATCCTTGAAAAGGATTATGGGACACTGTTGTCTCCCTCCTCTCCCTTTCTGCTGTGATGAACATCATCACAGACCCAATGCAACACAACTAACTGTGGTACAAATTCATCCTATAGAATAACATTTTAGCATGTAGAATGATGCTCATCCCTGGCAAGTAAATCCACCTCTCCTTCACAGTTTTTTGATACAGGGTTTCTCCATGTAACATCCTTGGCTGTCCTGGAACTCTCTTTGTAGACCAGGCTGGACTTGAACTCACGGAGATCCACCTGCCTCTGCCTTCTGAGTGCTGGGGTAAAAGGTGTGAGCCACCACCTCCCGGCCATAAATCTCTCTTTGACAAGAGATAAATAAAAGTGCTGGAAAGGTGTTGGGTTAGAAACTCCAAAACAGCAGAATCTTTTTTTATCCTTTTAAACTGACTGTCACAAGCACTCTGCCATCGTCACAGCAAGCTGAGTGGCACAAGACCATTGGACTGGCATTCAGACATGGAATAAACCCCCGACACACAGTATAGGAGAGTCTCAGAATCACAGTACAGTGTGTAAAACAACCATCTTGAGAAAGCACATGTTGTGTGACTTCATTCAGTTAGCATATGAAATTGGAAAAGGGAGAAATGAAGGTCAGAGGGCAGAGAGTTGGCTGTCCAGGTGTGGAGTGGGTTGTCTCTTAGAACTCTAAGATCATGCCTTGTGATGGGGCATAAATCTGTATGGGAATGCATTAAAATTTATAACAAACTTTATTCCATACTCTCTTATTTTTATGGTGTGAAACGTGTAACTAAAGAGAAAATACAAAATGACATCGAACATAAGGAAGGAACAAGAGACAAAGTCCATCAGGCTATTGTCTTCGGTACGGAAGCAAGCCGAGGTTGGTCAGAATAGCCAGCACAAAGGGCATTCTTCCTCATGTGGATGCTATGCGTTCTGTATGGCCTCTGTTGGCATTCAGCATGAAGTATTGTGCATTTATCTGTTTGCTCATTTTCCTTTGTTCCTCTTGCTCCTCCCCCTCAGAAAGCAGGGTCTTTCCTCACCTCTCCCACCCAATACTTACTATTGCACTGGGGACACATTAGTTGTGCAGTGAACACCTGATATTCATGAATATTCATGAATGACTGAAACCTGTTTCAGAACAGGGCTTTGGCAGGTGGAAAGACGTGCATCACTCGGAAGCTCTGGGCTGATAAAAGTGGGGCCAGCATGGAGTGGTTACCATTAGAAAACACTAAAGCATTCCAGAAGTAGGAATTTAAGTGTGTGGACTTTTTCACCTTGGTTGGTCTGTTTTGTTCTGTCTGGCTTGAAGTACCACTGTAATTGTTCAGTGGGCTCAGATAAAACTCTTATCTGAAGCAGAGACTGGAATTCCCAGTAAAGTCTGTACTGACAGGAGATGACACCGCTGTGGACTGATGGGAAGTGAGAGGTCTGACCAGAGTGGGTGGGAGAGAGCAGCTTCAGAGATCCGCCCCTGTCATGTGGGGATGGTACTGTCTTTCCAGCTGGGTCCTGATGAACTCACTCCAGGCCAACGCCTCCGGTGACTAATGATGCCCAGCGCTCAAGTCCAGTAGATCTCAGGAGACTCTTGGCCTACAGCCTTATAATCCTTCAATACAGCCGGAGGGTGTCTAAGACACAGGCATCCATCATGCCACAACCCAAGAGAGGATCTCTCTAGCTCCCAGGAACCTCATTCAGATGTCAAATACAGAACACGCTGTTCCTTTAAATAGTACGTCTATATCAACAGCGAACACCAGGGCCTGGGGAGATGACTCAACTAGGAAGGTGCTTGCTGTGCAAGAAGGAGGACCTGAGTTTGATCCCCAGCACCCACATAAAAACAGGGGCAATAGCACAGATCTGTAATCCCAGCTCTGGGAAAACAGAGGCAGGAGGATCTCTGGGGCTCACTGGCCAGCCAGCCTAGCCAATGAGTGGCCTCCAGGTCCAATAAGAGATGCTGTCTCAAGAAATAAGGTAGAGAACAACCAAAGAGCACACTCACTTGATAATAACTTCTGCTTTCCACATGGATATGCACCAGCACACACAAGCACACCTGCACACACATGCAAACACACACTATTAAAAACACCAGAAGCCCTTAGGGGGTGGTGGCACACGCTTTTAATCCCAGCACTTGGGAGGCAGAGACAGGTAGATTTCCTAGTTCTAGACCAGCCTGGTCTACACAGTGAGTTCCAAGATAGTCAGGGATATATAGAGACACCCTGCTTTAAAAAACTTAGCAGAGAAACACACCAGTTATTGATGAGAAATTCACAGAATGATTCCTTCTGCATTTGACATTCAAATGTGACAGGGCATCATATTTTCTTTTGCTTCTGACAAAGTGACCAACCTCACCAGGGCTTTTAGGGATCTGTGAAGTAGCTCACCACCCCCCCTTGCTTCACCCACTTTCACCTGTCCAACTCCTCACATGACCACTTCCACACACACCCCTATGCCTTGGGCTTCCTGCCTCTGCAGCCACCCTCCTGCCCAGCACCTATCTGAGTGCTGCAGTCCCCTGCACATCTGTCTTTCTCTGTGACGTTTGTGGATTTTTGTCCTTATCACTGTATGCTGGTTTCTCTATAGAATGTTAAAAAAAAAAAAACAGTCAAGTCAAAATCCAAAAGAAGGGGCCTTTAACTCCTGTGCACATGAGCACACCATTCTATAAGAGCTTTTACGGCCTCACTCTGCCTGCCCTGTGTCTCTTCCCCTACTGTACTGGGCCCCCACCCTGTCACACTGAAGATGCCCTCTGCTGCAGGCCACAACTCTGCCTGGGAGAGACAGTGGCACAGCTGAGATGGCATCTGGAATTTCAGTCTCTTTTCATTCAGTGATTACCTTAAAACAGCTCCAAGAATAAGGATGTCACAACCCTGTCATAGATGCGTCTCCAGGCCTCTGGGAAACACAGTTAAACTGCCTTCCAGAAGTGGGCCTGTGTCCTCAGCCACTGGCTATGTCCTCCCCCATCAGGGCCAACATGGGACATTTTAAAATCATTTCTATGGTGTCGGATGAAAACAAGACCTCGGCTTCCTTTACAGCTCTGATGGCTACCTAGAGAAATCTGTTTTCTATGCTGCGTCTGTTGGGTTTCTCAGGCTCCGCCAAAGGTCACTCTCCTTCTCTGACCCCAAGGTTGGACTGAGATCTTAAACACTTGACTGTTAGTTATACAGAAAAGAATCTAAGCCTATAGGTGTGCTCAGAATACACCCCTAAAATCTTAAACACTTGACAGTAGGTTATTTAGAACAGAATCTAAGCCGATAGGTGTGCTCAGGATACACCCCTTAAATTAGTGCCATGAGTGTGGAGTGTATGCATAGAACCCCGGAGCTCCTTCCTGCTGTGTTAGCTCCGGGTCCCCTGCAGGGGCAGGGCTCCCATTCCCTGTCTGGGATGGTTGCTCCAAGGAGGTAGAAGATACCTTTCTAGAAGGAACTCAGAGAAACCAGCCATAAAACAGGCATGAAGGGCCAAAGGTGGCCTTGTGGCTGCTTGGGCCTTGAACAAACCTCTGGGCTAACAATTATTGTTTCTTCAGTTCTACAACTCTCCGTGAATCTATGCCACCCGGAGGACAAAAAGGCACTGTGGAGGTAACCTGTGGGTAACCAGCACTTGGGAGGGGTCTCCAGGCAACTGCTAGCCCTCAGGGCTGGTTCTGTGTCAAGATTGGAGGTCCAACTCCCAGAGGCCGAGACCAAGGCTGCAGTTTCACACACTTTCCACTAAGAGGCACTGTAGTTCCAATAAAGTGTTTCTGGGCCCAAGGCAAGCAGATTGGGGGCCCCCACTCCTTAAAGTGGTGGGAGGATCTACCAGTTCAGGTATTCAGTCTTACTATTCACCTGCCACGGTGCCATCTTTACTAGGGGCGCAGGGATGGGCAAGGCAAGTCCCAGCACTTCCTGGAAGAGCTCGTGCCTCTCTACACCTTGTAGCTCATTTCACACTCTCAGACTCTCCATGGGCAAAAGGAGACACCCGATAGAGACCTGGTGAAGATCACCAGCATCTGGATGACAGGCTTGAAGCCTGGACTTTCCTTCCCTGCAAACCCTGAGCATCCCTTGGACCCCAGCTGTGCTGGTGCACAGTAGGAATGCAGCAAACATCTGTCTCTCTTGTGCCAGCCGTCCTCAATACACAGCCATGTCTGGCTGGATTTCCCCACAGCTCAGAGCTGCCACCCCTGGCCTGTGAGCTCGTCCTGAGGGTTCCCTTTAACAGAGACAGGTGCCACAGCCCCGCCTCCCACAGACATTCTCTGGGCTCTCCTTTCCATGGGGGAGGCTCTTTCCTGGTGTAGAGGGTGGAGTGGGCTTCTCAGAGTCAAGGGGAAAAGCAATTAAGACAGAGAATCACAGGAAATAGGAAATATGCTGTGTACTCTACATGGTCCTCGAGCTCCCTCGTCTACTGCTGTTTACTCCCTGTTTACAGACACTGTGTAAAAATGACCCATTCCACTTCAGAAACGAGGCCAAAGAGGGCAGGAAACTTGTTTAAAACTGACTAGGCCCTGTGCATGGACCAGTGTCACTGACGGTCAGGGACCCTGAGTGTAAACTTGTATGAGCAGAAAAACTTGGCAGCTTTTCCCTATGTCTGAACCTCTATCAAAATGGAAAGTCTTTATCAAGAAATGACAGATGATGGCCAGTAAAAAGCTGGCCTTCTCTGGGATGTCATCACAGAAGGCATTCTATACTGCTTAGCACAGGGCCTGGGGAGCGTGCAGTGAGTGGCCTCCAATGCCACAGTATCCTCGGCCTCCAATGCCTGGTCCCCACGTCCTCAGCGGAGCCCAAGGCTGATGCCAACTCCAGAGCACACATACCTCAGCCAGCTCTGTGAGAGCCCATCTTACCCAGTCTTTCAGAGGCTCCCAAAAGGAACTGCAGTTCCTTCAGCAGTGACTTCTGTGCCTGTAGGCTACAGCAGTTTGCGAGCAAAAGGTATGCTGCTATTGGAGCTGAGAACTGGGAAAAGATTCTGAATCTAGCGTGGTTTCTATTATCTGGACTGGCAAGATGGCTTAGTAGGCACAGGCAATTGCTGCCAAATCTAATGACCTGAGTTCAATCCTCTGAGCCTAGGCAGTGAGAGGAGACAAAAACAGCTCCCATAAATAGTTCTGACTGCCACACATGTGCTATGGCATGAGTGCCCACACACATATACACACAAAAACACACAAAATAAATAAATACACACATATACACACAAAATAAATAAATAGAAGGTGGATACCTGAGCCCTTTGGTTGTCCAGCCAAATCAGTGAGTACAGGGCCCACTGAGAGACCTTGTCTCAAAAAGCAAGATCTCTGGCTTCTACATACACATGAACACACACACACACACACACACACACACACACACACACACATACACACACCACACCACACGGCCACAGCCTGATGGAAAGCACAGACGTGAAACAAGTGCCATCTTGTTGTCACGGTGGTTTCTAGGTAGGTGAGCATTGTGTCTGCTTGACCACCAGGTCCACAAAAAGGAGGGCTGGTTGCTTCAGGTTGAAAAGGTCAGGAGATCTTTGAACTGGGGACTAAAAGGTCCACCAAGATTCTGTCTATCCTATACGCTGCTCTCTTGTAAGTTTCTCAGGTCCTGCCAATACAGGCTCAGCTCAAAACCCAGCTTTTCTGTGTGCCAGCTTGTGTGGCTGGGTCCAGTGAAAGCTGCTACTTGAACCCATGTCTTCCCACTTCTCACCTTGTGATATGTCTGCTCACTGCCTCTAAACGGAGTGGCCTTGAGTATGTCCCACATGTCAGTAACTTGGTAACCCAGATGCTGTGTTTCCTCTTGCAACAAAAGAAAGCCTGCATCCTGATGCCCCCCCCAGGGACACTGCGGCAAGATGGGGAGTTTAAGTGCTGTGCAGTATGAAGAAATGAGAAGGGTCAGGGGTAGGACAGGCCCAGGTTTATCCACAGTTCTGCCTTCCTCTGTTCCCTCATCCACCCACTCACTCACCTAGCACTTCTGGACTACCTTAAAAAGCTGGAAAAGTTCCAGGTAATGGGAATTGAAAACATGGTGACTTCTGTCTCAGGGAGGAAGGTGGTGGCAGGCACAGGGTGGTAGACAAGTTACCTGACCTAGGTGACAAAGTGGATTGCCAGGTCAACATTGATCTATGCACCAGGGTGCCGAGGCTGCCATGTGCTGAAGAGGCCAGCTTGAGGCTCTGCCTAGCTAGTCTCCCCGTACTAGAGATGCTGACTGTCCCCACCAGAGGCAAAGGAGGGACTAGAGAGGCTCCCAAGCTAGCCCTCCACTCGGCCTCCAATGGCATCTTTGGGAGAGCAACAGTTGTGTGCCTAACTATAGAGTGCACACAGCTGCAAGAAGGAAGGGAAGACTCCTCAGCTGCAGCAACACCCACACTTCCCAGTCCTTCCCCGTGCTTTCTCTTCTCTGAGCTTCTCCCATTCCAATTGTGGATCATAAACCTCGGTACAATGTGGCTCCCAGGGTCCCCTCCAATCAGAGCTCATTTCATATCTGTATAGTGGGTCCTCTCGCAGGTGAAACACTGTGACCACTGCAAATTTCTGGAACATTTGAAACTGTCCGAAAAGCTGGGCATTGAAGTCCATTGCTTTCATTACATATACTTTGATATATGTATATATTCCTGGCAGCTTCCTCGGGCAAGAAAGATATCTTACCAGTCTCCACGGCCTCTTCCTGCCCTGCGTCTGTCTTTAAACACCTGTGGAAGTGTCAGCCTCTGGTGGAGCTGCCTTTCCAGCCTTTGGAGGAGTCATATCAGTCCAGAAAGAGACTGCTTCTCTTTCTTCCTTTCTCAAGTGTGGTTGTCCTATGGCAAATGATCACTGGCAAACAGGCCCTGTAGGGATGACCTTTTCTCTCTTGGATGGGAAGGAGGAAGTCTCGGCTAAACCCACGGCAAAGCCACACTATTTAATTTTCTGAGGTCGAGAAAAGACTGTCTGATACTTGCCTTCAAGGAAATCTCACAAGGGAGGTGGCTAGTTGTCTAAAGCCCTTGCTTCACAGGCGTAAGGTCCCAAGTTCTGGTCCCCAGATCCCATCCATGCAAAAGCTGGGTAGGAAGGACTACAGTCTGTGATAGCAGATTTCCCAGGCAGGCTAGCTACTTGCACTATAACTGGAACTGGGGGAGCTCCAGGTTTGGCAAGAGACCCTACCTCCATCAATAGAGTGGGGAGCCTTTAAGAAGGCACATGATGCCAGGTAGTGGTGGCGCACGCCTTTAATCCCAGCACTTGGGAGGTAGAGGCAGGCAGATTTCTGTGAGTTCGAGACCAGCCTGGTCTACAAGAGCTTGTTCTGGTACAGGCTCCAAAGCTACAGAGAAACCCTGCCTTGAAAAACCAAAAAAAAAAAAAAAAAAAAAGGCATATTAACATCAACTTCGGGTAACACACAACATGAGCGCCTGTACACAGACATGCACACACGCATGTATGAAAACATCCTCTGCGCACATGCTGTGGCATGTGCATTGTCACATACACATCATACAAACACATGTATACATGTACACGCACACAGTAAAACAGGTTTTAGAAATTGATCGTGCTACCTTCCTGCAGACTAGGTTTAGCAGACTGTGACTGATCATTTGGGCTGACGCTTAGGCAAGGGAGCCTTTTCTCATGGGGCCTAGTGCCTGGGGCCTAAGGCCTGCTGGACTCACACACTGATGGTTAGGCAGGGGACAGTCATACAAGTGCCTTTTCTGGGAATAAATGTTACACAAGAGATCTGACAGCGTGGAGCCTGCAGGGGGAGGTCATAGGCTTCCTTCCTGGGAATTCTCCTGGCACATAGCGGGGAGGTTTGGGACATGAGGCTCATGACATGAGGTTACATCCTTATTAGAGTTAACTGGACCCAGAGACACCCCCCCCCCCGCAATAGCTAGGATTTTAGCGGGCATTTCTGGAGCCCTGGCCTACAGCTCTAGCTTCTGCCCCTCCCTTCAGCTCTGGCTCCTGAGAAAAAAATATGTCCCCGAGTTGAATCTAGTCCCTGACCTGGAGGCGAGAAGAGAAACAGAGTGACCTCTGGGTTTCCCAGTACACTCACTATCCTGAAGGTCACGTGAGAAAGCCCTGCTGGAGCAGACACATGGAATGGACCAAGACAAGAGAACAGAGACCACAGAGGGAAGCTTCCCAAATGCCCAGGGAGCAGTTCTGAGGCAGTGTCTCAAGGCTACTCAGTGGAGAGACGGCTGCCTTTTCTTCTGGGTGCCAGGAACCAAAGGCCCACAGATGGAACTAGTGCCCTTCTCATGCTGGACCCAAAGACACAAAATGGAAGGAAGACCTGAAACAAGCCCAAATGCCAACAGAAGGAAACAGAAATTCATGACATAGTTGTCATCAATGCAGATGCGACACCAAACATGGGAAAGCGATAAACCAGACTTTATCACAAAGAAAACCTTTCATCCGGCACAGCATCCAGAGAGGCAAAGATGGCCCACAGGAGGAGAGGCTTTGTGATACGTCTTTTTAATAAAAAAAATATTATCCAAAATACTTTAAGATTCGTCTATAGCTTTGAGTGTGGCTCAGTGGTAGGACAAATGCATAGGACACTGGGTTCAATCCCTGTTGCCACAAATAATATTAATCCCTTCCACCTAACAACAAAACATCCAAACAACAGAATCAAACACTGAAGAAGGATCTGGACAAGGTTTTGAACTTGCACAGATGGCTAAGAACATATATGGATAGTTATGCACCCAAGCACAAATTTAAATCAGAGTAAAGAAAAATTCATAGAGACAGAAAGCAAAGTGAAGGCTACCCAGAGCCAGAGGAAAGAGGATATAAACTTTTGTTTAATGGGTACAGATAGAGGTGGGCAGTCCTTGGGCTTCCCACAGGTCAGGGAACCCTGATTGCTCTTCGAGCAGATGAGGGAGGGGGACTTGATGGGGGAGGGGGAGGGAAATGGGAAGCGGTTGCAGGGAGGAGGCAGAAATCCTTAATAAATAAATAAATTAAAAAAAAGAAAAAAGAATTAAAATGAAAAATACTTAGTTTAGCAATAAAGGAGACATTGTCAATGGAAAAAAAATGTCAAGAAAGTTCTGGAAGTAGAGGAGACTATAAATCTTTCCATGTGTTTAATTGTCACTGAATTGTACACCTAAAGAGGTTAAAATAATTAACTTTGTTATAATTGTGTGTGTGTGTGTGTGTGTGTGTGTGTGTGTGTGTGTGTGTGTAAGAACTCATTAGGTAGCACAGGCTGTCCTGAAACTCACCTGCACAGGACCTGTAGAGTAAGGGCCTGTTTCCTACCACACAGTCCTGCGATGGACCTTCAGAAGGTCCGAGCTAGCCTCACCCTCACAGCAAACTTCATGCCTCAGCTGGGATTACAGCCTTGAGTCTCCACACTCAGAGTCATGTCATGCATGTATGTGTGAATCAGCACACTCAAAGTCATGTCATGTATGTGCATGTTACCACTATTAAGAAAACAAACCAAGAAATGAACTAACACCATCTCCCTGATGGTTGAAGTTTTTGAAAATGTCTTGAAAAAAATCACACCAAGGAACACTAACAACATTCATCAGGGGCTTGCCTTCACAGGCCCCTCAGCGACCCCCAGGGGTTCTCCTAAGCCCCAAGCCTTAGCAGAAAATGAAAGTCCTCACAGATGGCCCCTGCCAATCCTATGGCTCCAATTCCCTGCAGCCATCATGGCCACACTCAGACCTTTGCTCACTCAGACCCTGGATTCAGGCAGTTTCCTGATAATGGAGGGCTATTTCCTGCTCTTTTTGCTGACTGGCTCCAAAGGAACCTCTGGGGGCTACTTCAGATGTCCTTAGGAAGCACTAAACCACTGCCACCCTCTGGGGATTCCCCGTGTGGTTTACCCTGGCAAGGCTGGTGGCTATGAGGACAGGAATCAGCCCTTTCACAGCCGGACTCTGAACTGTGCCTGGCCAGGGTGCGGCACACAGGATCTGCTGGTGGAGAGAAACCTACCCAGGGCATTGGCCATAGCCTGCCATGAGGCTGTTCCCTCTTTAGGGAAGGAGAAGGGAGCCTCGCCCTGCTCTGTCTCTGTCTATATTCTCCCCCAACTACCTAGTACCTGCAGTCTGAAATAGTGGAAGCCACCCAGAGTGCTAACATTCCCAGGCTAGAGGTGTGTGTGTGTGTGTGTGTGTGTGTGTGTGTGTGTGTGTGTGTAAAACCATGCCCACACAAATACTGGGGGCTACATGAAACAGAAGCACTGGGAGAGAGCCCAGCCCTCAGTAGGTGACCCAAGCGGAATCCAGGTGCAGAGTGGCTGAGAACAGAGAGCTATGTCCCTGTTCGGGGAGTCACAGAATCTCCAGGGGAGAACAGATAGGTTTCCAGGGAGGAAAAGCCTCCCTGAGTGCTGCAGGAGCTAGCACTAACTGCAGGCAGGGTTTGAGGAGATTTGGGAGGGAGAATACCCGCCTGATGAGAGCCAGCCCCAGCAGGCATGGCAGCTGGACACCAGGCCTGTGGCCTTGGAGGTGAGCCCAAAGGGGGAACAGTTGGGGATAGAGGGAACTCCTCCAAACTGCCACAATTCTGCAAAACAAATGGCTTGTCTCCCCAAGACCTCCCTGCTCCTGAACCACAAGCTCCTTGCAGAGTGAAATCATTTTCCACAAGGATAAAAGAGGTCCACATATCTGGCTGCCGCCCCCCTCCCCACAGAGGAAGGAAAGAGGAGGGGAAACACCACAGTGCTTCTAGAATGTTCTCAGCCCATATTGCTCACTTATCAGCAAACACCGACTGGGCTTCTGCTGCTTATCCCCGGCCTTTTTAGGGTCTGGAAAAACAATCTGGAAGCACATAGACAGAGCTTCACTGTTCCACGACTCCTAGAAGCTTCCCAATGCTGTTCTCCTCATTCTCACCAGCACTTCACAATGCAGGCCCCACTCCAGCTGTTAGGCACCTGTGCCATGCCGGCCTCACCAGGCACAGGTGAAGAAGCCATGCCTGAAGTCCAGCTCAGGCCTGGAATGCTACCCTACCAGGTGCCAACATCTAGCCTTAGTCGGGCATCCCTAGGCATGAATGAAGACCCCTTTGGGAGCCATGTTTGAAATAGACCCCACCATTCATTTCCACGTCATCTGCAAGAGTTGAGATGACTCTAAGTATAATCAGGTTCGTTGTTGAAAAGGATGCTTTGTAGGTTCTTAGTGTTGTGGCTACCAGGACTGTGTTCCATCCTTCCTATCTGCCCCAGCCTCATGTGTTCCCCATTGTCTACCAGGTCTCTGGCGAGTCTGCCCATCTCACAGCACTAGAGAACACAGGAAGCACTCAGTGCAGTGCATTGCCTGGAACACCGAATTGGCCTACATTACAGCAACTGCATAGGCCTCTCTTTGTGCCACTGTGGACCTGCCCTGAAGGAGGGGAAATAAAGGAAAGGTCCGGGCAAGGAAAGCCTGCTAAACTTTCCCTCTGCAGCAAGTGGCCGGACCTTCTGAATATAATGCTGTAGGCAGCCAGGCAGGCTCTTGAGGTCTCTAAGGTTTGCTTGGTTCCAGAACTTGGACCAAGTCTTCTAAAACCTTCAGATTGATTGGAGGGGTTGTTTCAGATGTGGGGACCTGTGCTGGAGAAGCGTGCACATGCTTGTCTTGACTGTCACGAGGCAGAGTCCCCTTCTTAACATTTAAGGACTCACTGATCCCAGCTTGGTGCTCAGTTGTGAACTGGATATGGAGGCAGCTGAATGGTGGGGCCAGAGACAGTGCCAGGAAGACTTCTGGACATCAGGGAGGTTCCCATATTCTGGGGGACCTCGAAGTTCCCTTTCATACCCTAAAATGTGATCAGGGTCTGAAGTGGTATAGTGCTTGCCTCACGTATATGAGACCTGAGTTTAATCTCCAACACAGCAATAATAATAAACACTTGGCTCCTTATTAGAACATTGACATCTGCAGCAATACTCCAGCTCCCTCCAAAAGTGGGTGTCGGCTACTGCCAAGAACTCAGCAATCCAGGATCTATCTACACTGGAGACACATGCCATGCTCACACACTCTCCTGCTCCCTTCCCTCTTAGTCAGCAAGTCCCAAATAGCCACATCCAACAAATGAAATCCCTAGTGACACTAGGGCGTAAGTGGGCACTGTGCTAAAGGTCATGGATAATTTCACTGAAATGCCAGCACCTGCAGCCAGATCCCTTGCTCTGCATAGACGGGGAGAAGAGAGTTGAGAAGGGTCTTCATATGCCTTATCTCCCTCGCCTTACTGGAGCAGAGAGCCCAGGTAGGGAGATGTGGTGGCTTCTGACTAACTCTATACACAGGGGCATCTCTCCCCTTGAGTCTGTGAGCCAGTCCGAGGGAGGCTTTCCCAGTCCAGCACTGTGCCAGGGAAAAGGAACTGGAGGTTGCTTGTCTGCCTCTAGACCTGAAAGCAGAGGCAGGGTGCAGCACTTCTCAGGCCTCCCAGGGCCTGGCTCAGTGACAGACCGCTTGATGAGCCACAAGTGAGTGGAATCAGGCATCCTAGGCCCCGGTCTGTGAAACAGAACATCCAGCCAGTAGAGGACTGCCGTTTCTTCCAACAGAGGGCAGGACACCATAGGGATATCAAGACCCACTTAAGTCTGTGTTGGGGGACAATGGTTCCTGAGCATCATCAAGGTCCCCCAAACTGGGTAGACAGTCATGTAAGAGAAGGAGAGGTGGGTCCTTTGCGTAGGGGTACCCATGCAATGTGGTTTCTGTACCTCCATGCAAGAACAGCAGGTGACCCAAGCAGATTGTCTCCAGATCCCACTGTCTCTCCACTCAATGGTAAGAGGAGTCCCTGCCCTCCCTACAACCTGGGTTGGTGGGGGCTTATCTCCTGGGGCCCTACTCATCTAATAAAGGTAGTCTGAAAACTACATCAGGATGGTGCCAGGAGAGCTTGCCACACAGGCAAAATGGACATACCAGCCCCTGGAGACGGGGACAAGGGGGACAAGTCTAGCTGCACTGCAGGTGGGCTCATCTGGGACACCAGGGCTTGCTGGAGACCTGCCACCTGGAGATTCTGCTAGTCTGTGAGTCAGCCTCAGGGAAGTTGCAGTAGGCAGCCAGAAGGGAGGTTTGAAGCCAGAAACATACAGCCGCTTAGCCTCCCTCAGGCACAGCCCTCTGAAGGCGAGGCTTGGTTGTGCACAGGCTAGGAGGGGCTTTCAGAGCCACACACAGTTACTCTTGCACACATAGGTTCCCATGCCGGGGTAACGAAATGGCCCCAGTCGTGTGCATTTTTCATATAGAAGTGCACAAAAATTAATACACACAAGTATAGCCTGACTCACTCAGAAGGAGGAAGAGGACAGAGTAACTATGGGTGGGATGCATGCCAGCTCACATTGCAGAGAGAGAGAGAGAGAGAGAGAGAGAGAGAGAGAGAAACAGACAGACAGAAACAGACTTTGTATGGGAGGGGGAGCAAGAGAGCCAGAGAGCAAGCGCTACAGGTCCTGGCGTACTTTCACAGATGCACCCAACCTTCTGAATAAAACACCGATTCTCCATTCATCCTTACAGCCAAGCCAAGCTCCGGACACACACTAGAAGGGTTTAAGCTCCAGCCACAGAAGGCCCACATCCTCTTGGTTCACCAAAGCCTTATTGCTCTTGGTAGGAATTGGAAAGTATAGAGTCAGGGAATGCAAATGGACCATCAGATCGGGGAGACGCCGGAAACAATGCATCCTTGGCTTGAGTCTGGTGCCTTGTGAGCACCAAGGAACAGTAGCTTACCTTTTCTCATATTTAAAGCCCCGTGAGGAGCCCCAACCTCTCATCCAGCCCCACCTTCTAGGACTATCAGCATGCTCTACGTCCTGAACCGCTCACCATTCTGCTTCCAGGGAAGACTTTTCTGCCCACTTATCTGGACACCTCCCAGGCCAAATCCTGTGGGAGTGGGAAAGCAGAAGAGGGGACCCGGACTAGCACCCACACAGACCCTCTCAGACAGGAGGTCAGGAGCGGAGACGACCATGGAATAGAGAGACCTTGGAGATCTGTTTGCCCAGGGACTCAAACCCTCCGCGGACTAGTGAATGGCTCTTCTGGATCGCGCTCTCGGTAGCGCAAGGTAGCCGGTACAGTCTTCTAGAAAGTGCAAGGGCTCCCAGGTCAGGACGAGAATTTCGCCGCCCCCTACCCCCAGAGTATCCGCTTTAAGAATTCCTTCCAACGAATTCAGGGTGTAAGTCAATGGTGACCCCGTGTTTAAGCGCTAAAAACCACCAGCTCGGCGTCAGGCTTCCTTCCCTGTTCCGAACGCGGCGCAGTAAGGGGATCTTAGCTAGTTACCCTGAGGTTGGTTCCTAAGCTCAAGTGCTGTAGCGAGGAAAGGTAGGTATCTTGGCAGGCAGCAACTCCTCTCACCCTCATCTCCTGGTGATTCCTCTTCTCCGGGAGTTTCCTGTGCGCCTGGCTGCCTCTCCAGTAGAACCTGAAGCTGAGGCTGGGCGGGTTGCTATATCACCCCGCTGCCACTCGCTCCTCTGAGCAAACTTTTGCAAATATCTGAACTCGGTTCAACATTTTTCCCCTCCCGCTCTTTTTCTTCCTTGGTGCTGGAGGTTGGGAATGAGTTTGTGTATGATGAAGAAAAGAGTCTTAGGTTTCAGAATGTGCTGGGGTCAGAGGGAAAGACTCTAACACGTTGGGGTACCTGAAGCACCGTCCTGAAGGCACAGGAGGCGTCTGAACCAGACTTAATTTTTACTAGCCTTTCTGGGGCTTCCCGTTTCCCGGCCGCCCCGGGCTACTCCACACTCTAAAAGATTAACTAACAGAATCACCTTTAATGGCGATGTGGGTGTCACTCATTCGCACAATTATACCAGAGAAGTGCGGTCCCTGGGGGCCATTTGGTCTCAGAGAAGAAACGGTGGTTAAGGGGCTGAACTAGAGTGAGGGAGCCGGGTGCTTCTCCCAAGGGGTCTTGTTTGGAAGAAGGACCAACTCCCACTTGTCTACTGGTGCTGAGCTGGTGGCTTTTAGCGCTTAAACACGGGGTCAGCATTGACTTACATCCTGAATTCGTTGGAAGGAATCGTCACCTAGCTGTCGCTTGAGTCCAAGCACTGGTGTGGTTTCCTGGTCTGATGACCATCCTTAACTCCTCAATGAGGGGACCACACAGTCTCAAACTATGCCTAGAGAGGCCCATAGTTGTCCCTGAATGTGGAAGTGGCACCCTGAAGCTAATGTTTGGTCACAAGATTGAGTGAGCGGTCACCGTCCCACCCAAACCTGGAACCGCTCTTAAGTTCTCCGGCTTCCTGAGGGAAGACGCTTCAGGACAGAGGACGCTGGAGCACCAAGGCCCTAAGATCTCCTTTCCAGAATTTTCAGTTTTTCCTAAGTGCTTCCCTACTCACCCTACCTATGCATTAGTGTGCTCTTGGCCGCCGCGCCACCTCCGTGTGCGCGTTCCTGGCCAGCAAGCCGCTGGAAGCTTACGCAGTTAGCTTTCTTGTCTTGTCCCTGCCTGCTGCCTGGGGTACCCGGGTACCCGGAGGTCCAAGGAGTCAGCAGACAAGCCCCAACCCAGGTCAAACCCTGGCGCCAACCTCTCCTCCCTCTCAGTTGTTACAGAAGTTTTTCAGCCACAGAAGCAACTCCACGTGTTCTCAAACTGAATCAAGACCTTCTCCATGAAAAGTCTGTCTATGTGCCGCTGGAAACCAAAGCGCTTTGGGATGTTAGCAAGATTTAATACGGGTATAATAATTTGTTTTCCTCCGCGTCCGGAACCTTAGGGGCAACTGAATGCTCTGAAGGCTCCAGGAGAGCCTGAGAGAGGTTCTATGCTAAGCTGGTTTGTAGCCTTGTGTTAGGGTCAGGACTGAGCAAGCGTCCAGGAGTTACAAGGTCATCCTTGTCATACTGCCCTCAGAAACAAGATGGGATCCCCGGTGCTTCGAATTCTTTCCTGAAATTTCCTTAACTTACAAAACTTTTTATTTTCCTCAAATTTTTTTGTGTGCACATATTCAAGATACAGGACCATGACTTGAGCTAGTTTCTAACCATTTTCCCGACTTTTCTATGTAAGACTTTGAACCTCACTATGTGTAAATTAAAGAAAAATGTATGCTAAGTTGATTGATTTCAAAATAATATTAAACTTTTAATACAAGCTTTCTGACTCTCTGTTTAAGAACGTGTCTTTGGGGCTGGCTTGTTGGAGCAGACTGGGTGGGGGCTATGGAAATGAACAAAGTAAAAAAATTAAAAGCTATTTTTTTCCCAACCTTTCCTCTAAAACTGGCAGGGGATCTTTGCCTTCACTGAGGGATTTAATCCTCTCTGACTGGCCTGGGGACTACTTAAAGTTGCTCTGCCAGCTCCTTCCGCCCCCACTCTCCACTTTCTGGGGAGGAGGATTTACAAAAGATCCCGATTGATTCCTTGATTAAATTAAGTAAGAGTCACCTTGTGTGGATTGTGTCTATACTAAGGAGGGGGAGGCAGAGAAATACCTCCAGAGTTTAACATTTCGTCTAATTCAAAAAATCAGAACACGGCCCTCGGTGGCGCCACGCGGGCTCGAGCCAGGCCAGAGCGCCCTGAGACTTGGGCGCCGAGGGCGCTGCATTCCAGATGGGCTGTGGAGGTCCCAAATTGCTCTCAACGAAAACCTGCGTGCACCGAATCGAAAGCGAAAGAGGAGGTGGCAGGGCTGTTCCCAGTGGAGCCGCACCATCAGAGGTACCGGCAAGGTTGCACGAGGCCGCGGGAGGATTGCAGAGCTGAACCCCAGTCCTGTTTTTTCCTAGCCCTGCACAGCAGCGGCGGGTCTCCACCCTGGCGACCAGCTCTCACCCAGCCACCTTGACCAAAAGACCGCAGTGAGCCTGGTAGGGTCTAGATCGCAGTGGGCGAGGGCTCCTTCGAGGGACCCTTTCATAAAAACGCGAATGACCCAGGAGACAACAGAGTGACACTGAGCTTTGCCCTTTTTAGTAGAGATGAGGAAACTGAGGTCGGGACCCAGTAAGGACGCCTAAGCCACAAGGGAATCTTTATCCTCCTTTACCTCCAGTTCTAGAGTCTCAGAAGACTATGGCCTGCACTCTCTCAGCTCTGTGTAAGCATAGCCTCCAGGCCTGCACTTTCCTTCCGAGGGACCTCAAGGTAACACCGAGGCTGAAGTCGCGGAGGCTCCCCTCCACTCGGAACTGCTTTGAGGTCTGGACTCCTATAAACCCGCAGAAGTTGCAAAGACTGATATGTCTGGGCTTGAGGATCCAGTCACCAAGGCAAGGCCTATTCCTATACCCAAGTTCCTGATAACATCTCAGTTTTTTTAATTTTTCTTCTGAAACCCCAACCTCCTGGCTTAAACCTCATAAAGGTGTTAGAGAATTGTTTTCCTGGTTTCTCAGCTCGCTGGTAGATTAGAGCACCGACTCCACAGACCTTCTCCCCTTTACTTCCTGACTGGCTTGGCCCTTGTTTCTGCTTCCCAATGCCTAGTGTCTACATCTTGGACTCAGTGTGCCTCATCCTATGTAGATCTGAAATCTCCTGGGAAAGAGAGGGGACAGGGACAGTGATTTGGCCTTCCTTGGTTGTTTCCTGGAGGGATCGCCTCCATTTCAGGCAGCGATGCAGTGGTATCTTGGCAGGTTCCTGCTGTCCTTGCTCCCAGCCTGCCCTTTATGACTTTGTCCCAGCAAGGGCAGGAGCACGCCTTGTCCTCAGACTTGGGGGACCCAGCAGCATCGAAATGAAGGGGATGGAAGTGTATAGGAGGAAGGCTGCGTGGGGGGGGGGGGGGTCCAGCTTTTACGATCTCTCCTTTACTGCCCTGGTATCAAGGAGGAAATGAGAATTGAGTGGAGTTACTCACTCTGGGGTCACTCTGTGTGTTAGGGGCAGTTCCAGGTCAAATGGCTGCTCCTTTCCTTGGCCACAATGGCTAATGCTGGTGATATAGTGGCCAGTCAGTCCTGAAGATCCCCAGAGGACAGGCAGAGGCCTAACCTCTTTCTTTACCGTAGGGGCCTGAGGGCATCTTTCTCACCAGCAGACAGAGAACAGTTTGACTCTTCTTGACTAGTACCTCAGCTTCCTCAGAGACTAGCCAATGGATGTATTTAAACTATGAAAACGCAGTGCACTTGGGGAGAGATTAGCTGAGCCCCCTGGCTCTGAACAGTATATTTTTGCAAGTGAGTCTGCCATCTGCTCTCACCTGGTAGTCACTGGTGACAGGGCCTGGCTTCTGGAGCTGGGCACGGAAGGAGCACCTGTGTCATTCCAGCCAGAAGAGGAGAGGAGAGGTGGCAGCCCTGGGGAAAGGCCACCAGCTCTGTCTAGATCTGCTTTGAGTCCTGTTCTGTCAGTTTGAGGGTTTGTAGCTTTTTTTGAAGCCACATGAGTGGCATTTGGTGTGTGCCATGCTGGCACATAAATAAGTGTGTGTGTGTGTGTGTGTGTGTGTGTGTAGAATTCAAGTTTAGGTAAATGTCCACAGCACCCCAGAAGTTTGTTCCAGTCCTGTCTGTGATTGAGCTCAAAGTGAGGAAGTATGTGTGCGCACACATACTAAAATTTGTGCTATGTTCCTGAGATTATTCTGTTCATCAAGACCTCCACATGTCCCACCTCTGTCCCCAGGCTTAGTGGTCTATATCCTACCTGGCAGCCAGAGTCATTGCTCTGTAAGAATTAGCCCGCCCGTCTCACTAGGGCCTAACCTAAAGACAAAGGCCTGTGAGAAGGTTCTTTCCCTCTTCTTCGCATTTGGAGTTTCCTAACTCCGATGCTATAAAAAAAGGAGAAAGTTTAGGGGTTTGGGTAACTTTCTTTCCTAACTCACTTGATCAATAGTGGTGGAGCACGGAGGACCCAGGCCATAACCCTGCAGCCACGTTCAAGGGGGCTTGGATGTCATTCAGGCCTTCTCAATCAGGTGCCTTGTGGTTTCAAATCGGGACCCGGGTTCTTCCTTTTTTCCGCGGTCCTGTGCTGGTTGTATTTTAGAACTACTGTTTTCCCACCCAATGGGTCCTAAACCGTGCCCCTCCCCACATGCCGGCTACTTCCAGACATCTCAGACGGGCAGGCTGCAGTTCCCTAGGCGATCCGCTTTCTGGACCAGGACTCAGGTTTTCTGATGCACCAGGTAATCCGGACTCAGGTCCGCAAGAACGTCGCAGGCGACACAGTGCCACGGCTTCTAGGGAAGGCTTGGGGGACTGCGCTCAGGACTTCCCCGCGCGCTGGGCACCTGCGGCTTCTTACCTCCCGCGCAGTGCGCGGAGCCGCGAAGCCAGCGCCCAACGACTCCGGAGCGGAGCGGCGCGCCGATTCGCAGCGAAAGAAACTTCTAGCAGCGTCCTGCCGGGAACTCGGACGAAGCATCCACTTCAAATCCGGCCCCGCGGGACAGAGTAAAGCGGGACATTGGGACGAACAGAGGAGAAACCCAGGAAGCGACTCCAGAGCGAGGGGAACAACTACAGCGCTCGAGCCCGGGCCGGGGCTGGAGACGCAGCGTGATGCAGTGACGCTCGCGAAGCGCCTGTTCCATCTGGGCTCGATCCCGGAGTTTCTCCAGCCTCCACCTCTAGCCTCCCAACAGCCCATCGGGTTTGCGGGGGGGATAGCGAAATCTCGGCCCTCAGGGTCCCCGAGCCCGATTCCCCCGCACGTGCACTCACCGTAGCAGGGGACCTGCAAGGCCGCGTTGTGACCACCACTGCCTTCCTGAAGCTTGAGGCTGCCGTCCGGGGGTGTTTTACAGGCGCCCCGCTGCAAGTAGAGATGCGCTGGGGGCGCGGGCGGAGCAGGCGGCGGCTGCGGGGTGGGTGGCTGCGGCTGGAACTTGTTAAAGGAGCCCCGCGCCCCGGCGCTGCTCTCCAGCGGTGCCGCCAGGTCCTGCTGCCCCGCGCCGTAGCGGGCCCGGCTTTTGGCGTCCCCAAATCCCTGTCCTTTGGCAGCGGCCGACAAAAAAGTTGTACCGAACTTGTCGCCTCCTGGGAATCCCCTAAAAGGCGACGAACCTTCCCGGCTCTGCGAAACCGGGCTGTAGTAGGAGTCCATGGCAGCGGCCGGCGACTCGCAGTAAGAAACGCAAGTCTCAGCGTTCATGCCTGGCCTGCGCTGGCGACGGGCGGGGGCGCCGGCGAGGGCACGAGGACGCCACCGCGCGCCTTGGCTGGGAGGTGGAGAGGCGAGGAGGCTGTGGCAGTGCTCCGTGCCCGGCCTGCTGGCTGCTTCTCTCTCTCTCTCTCTCTCTCTCTCTCTCTCTCTCTCTCTCTCTCTCTCTCAACTTTCCTGTCGCTCTCCTCTCCTCTCTTTCTCTGCCCTCTCTCTTTCTCCACCCCCACCTCGCTCCACGCAGCTGGCCCAGAGAAAGAACTAAGAGCTGTAAAAAGATTCGGATGCTTCGGAAAGTTCTCCAGATCTCCCAAACCCTCTTAAGGTTTTGAAGCAGAAAAAAAAAAAGTGATTTTTTTTTTTCACTTGACTCGCTCCTTCCTGCTCCCCTCCTTCCTCTCCTTCTCTGCCAGAGCTCCTTCCTCCCTCCGCAGCCCCTCCTTTCCACTCACTAGAGATGCCACTCACTAGCTAGAGGCTATTCGACCTGGAGAAGTCTCGGGACCTTTGAATTTTAGCCTAGGGTGGGGAGATATAGCGACCCCCAGAGCTCCTGAAGCTAGACTGAGAATTGACGCACGGTCTCAACCGCGCTAGAGCCTAGAGTAAGGAGAATCAAAATTTTATTGACAGGTTAAAAGAACTGTAAGAGATTTTGACTTTCTGAGTCAGATGGGGCGCTGGCCTGGCAAATCTTTTGAATGCTTCTTGGTGAACTTGGCAGTGCAGCCGGGGGCCTGCCTGCCCGGACCTTAGCCTGGGTTTTTAATCTGCTTCCCCATTCCAGATAGTTCCTAGTAATTCACACACAACGGTTCTCATAGTGGTCAGGGGATTCTACTTTTTACATCTTAACTATTTCCCTGCCCTGTAAGGGCTCCCTTCAGCTCTGGGCTCTGGTGCTGTGGGGTCTGTGCTTGCTCATTCACTTGAGGGATCCTAGACTGGCCTGGCTAGAGGCTCCCAGCCCTCCAGCCTCTTGCACACCCGTGGAGGCCGTTCTACAAAGCCAGGCCAAGAGTGGACCTTTAAGAGGCATCCTTCCTGCTCAGCCTTGCAGAGTAGCTGTGTCTGTCTTCTGTGGGGGTGGGGGGTGGGGTGAGGAGTGAAGTCAGTGTCTCTCTTCACTGTGCCCACCCTCTCACTTTCATTGCAAAACAAAAGGCTCAAATTTTGTTGATTTTGAAACTAGGTCTCACTGGTTAGCTCAGGCTGGCCTGGAACTCAGGATCCCGTTTCTGCCCCCAGAGAGCTGGGATGGGATGACAGGCGTGCGTAACCACGCCATGGCATGGATTTATGTGAGCACTTGGATCTGCACACAGCAAGGGGAAGGAACTTTCACAGCCTGTCCAACTCCTGGGCTGGACTAAGCGTTAGTTGTGCCTCACAATCAGCAGAGAGAGATTGGATGCTCTCATTTTCCAGTGGGCAAACTTGAGGCTCAGAGAGGTGCAGACACATGGCCCAAATCACACAGTGAGAAAGAACACTGAGAAGCTGATATGTCCTCCTTGGATCCCAGGCAGAAACTAGTCTCTCCATAGACTTGGAAAGTTGAAGCAAATATCACCAATGGAGACCTCAAAAGTTAACCCCCTTCCAGCTGCAGAAAGTTCAGGCAGCATTCTAGAGCACCCCTCCTTAAACTTCAGGGGAAATCTGGCCCTGGAAGACTTGCCTCAAGGGAAGTCTGGAGCGGGCTGGAGCAGGGAGAGCCTGACTGCTCTGAACCAAGGATGGGATGCCTCCTCTTTGCACGCAGAGAAAAAGTTTTGGAGACTTGCGTCTACCTCCAACCTCACCTATGCTTGCTCTCACGCCACCCTACCCCTTGTTATCTCTGGTCCTTACTTGATGCAGACTGCACAATCCCACATCTGGTTCTCATTGCTGGCTTACCTTGAAGTGCTCGTTAATAAAGATATTTCTCAGAGCCAGGGGCACTGGACCACTATAGCACCCATCCCCCCACGGCTAGTCAGAAACCCGTGTCTGTCTGTCTGTCTGTTTCTCTCTCTCTGGCCAACAGACCTTAACCACCAAAGAGTCTCTTAATGAATGTCGTCAGTTTGGCCTCACACGCTTGTCTTAGTATACCTGTTTTGCTATGGGTAGACTGGGTCCCTCAGATCCAAATCATTGTTCAGTCTCAAACAGCAAAAGGGTGGATAAACTTGCCACTGCCCTGAAAGCCCCTGTTTGGTCAAAGTTTTCTTCCCTCCTAGAGCTATGGAGTCTTCCCACCTGGGCATCTCAGGACAGGAGGTTCATCTTCTGTAACTCCTGTGCTTTTGTCTGGCTCACAATTTGGAGTTCATCATCCCTGAACCCCATGCCCTGCCAGGAAAGTTTTATACACCCACCCACCTCCTAAGCATTCCAGACCTTAGGGATGCTTGACCACTATTTGTGCTCATGGCTCAAGTAGTTGGTGCTTCCTGGAGAGCAGCCTCCTGGTTCTGGTGCCCCACACATATTTACAGAACGGAGTATTAGATTGGGGCTGAAGGAGTTTCTCTGCTCCATTCCTTTTCAGCATTCCAGTACAGCAGTGTCTCAGGAACCCGCGATTTCAGGGTCCAGGACAACCAGTTGCTTGCTCATGCTCTCTTCCAAAATCAAGTGTCAAAAATTAATAGCACGGGACTGCTTCTTCTGGGCTCCACTCCCCTCTGCTCCAGCTCCAGAACAGTAAGTTCTCTTAAAACAGGGACCAGGCCTGATTCGAGCACCACAGGCCTTGGCACAGCACAAATACTCATAAACTGTGTGTTGAACAAATGACTGAGAGCCTCATGGAGATCGCAGAGGTGTAAGGACTCATCTTTTGTCCAGGAATTTCAAGCAGTAGGAGTGACTGTAGTCCCTGGAGACTAGAAGCTGCCCTCAGGCATCCAGATGCTGACTGCCACCTTCCCCCTCCTCCTCTCCTCTTCCTGGCTTAGGAGGGGAGAGTTGAGCGAGGTTCCTGCCTCCTTCAGGCCCTAGGATAGCAGCAAGCATCCCACCACGCTGACTCTCACCCCCACAGTCCTTCTGTATAACCACTGCCTAATTCAACCTTTCGGTGGGAAGTCTGAACCCTAGCACCCTGACTGTGGCATTGGACGGGAGGCTCACACTAAGGGCTTTCAACTATCTGAATCACAGCTCATGGATGTTCAAGGAGGCTGAACTTCCGAGCCAGAGAGGGAGTGGCTGTGAGTTAGCCTGCACACGAACAAGGACGTTTGGTCCTTTGAGGGCACCACCAGGAACCTTTAGGCAAGCCACCAGGGATCCCCCTCATTTGGGTCCCTTTTCACACACCTCATCAGTGCTCTCAAGCGAAGCTGTTTTTTCCTCTCTGTTAATTTTTCATCTATCTGCGTATCTAGACATCTTTTCTGTCCTAGTGGAAAGCCCGGACCCATTACCATCATGGCACACTTGTAACCCTCTGATTACCAAGGCATCCCTGGCTCTGGACTCTACTCCTGGATAACTCCTCAGAGCACTCCCTAGCTGCCACCTCTCCCAAGAAGTCACCCAGGAAGCCCAAAGCACTTTGCACAGGAGTGGGCAGACAATAGTCTACCTCCTGGAAAGCTCCTGATGTGATTTCCCACGTGCATGGACTGTTTGTTTGTTCTCTGATCTTCCACTAGAATGGGGGTCTGAGGCTACTGTCTCCTCTGTGCTGAGTGTGGTACAGGGCACACAGGGCTGCTATTGAATGAACAAAGGAACAGATGCAGAGAGGGGCTGGAGGATGAACTCAGTGGTTGCTCAGAGTTGGAGCTCTTGAGGAAGAACTGGGGAGTGTGTGTGGGAAGAACTGAGTTGGTTAGAGGGTCCCTGATCCAGGAAAAGCACGCAACCCATCTCTCCCATCTTTCAAAGGGAAGGGCAGATTCTTTCTCATATTGGGCAGGGCTGCTACCACTTCCTCAATTTCCCACTGTACTCCTGCTTGCCCGATCAGATAGTGGAACCAGGAGAGGGATGTGGCAGAAGCCAGGTGCAGTCAACCTGCTTGCCACAAGTCCCAGCTTTTATCTAGGCCAAAGGGAGCTTCCCAATGTGATGAAAATCGGCGCTCTATGAACTGTGGGGAATCTATGAAGTTTTTCAGAATTGTGGGCAACGGAAGAACATTTTGGACATTCAGGTGGCAGTAGGTATTAAGATGCACAGCCTTGACGTCAATCGCATTACAAATCTTGAATACCGGTTTTTGGTACCCAAACCTCAAATAATCACCTAGCAATACCAGCCAATGCCGGTCACGGGATCCTCTCCATCAACATCTTTGCGGTCCTCGCAGAGCAGATGAGCAATGATTTTGGATTTGAACTTGGGATTCTAGCACTGGGGCTGAACTCCTGTTCTCAACTGCTCATCGAGCTTTCTTAGAGCTTTCTGGAGACATAGTGAAGGTAGGCCAGGCAGAAACGCCCCGGCTTTTCCACACCCACAGGACTCTAGGAAATGCTCCATCCAGAGCCCATGAGGTGCAGCGACAACCAGGAGTGCCTCCCCAACCCCCACTCTGTGACTGCCTGTTAGCCTGGCACTGACCCTGTGCACTGACCCGGTGGTGAACAAGGATCTAGGGTGCGTCGCAGACTCCATCATAGCGTTGCTGCAACTCTGGAGGCCACCGCAACTCTCTAGCTCTGGCTCCCGCTGCCGTCCCAAGACCGGCCACAGCTCAGCGATTCTGGGAAGGGGACCGGACAGCAAAACCAGTTTTCTGCGCGTGGCCACACGCGGGAGAAGCAGAGCGGCGGCAAGGTCGCCTAGGCGCTGACCTGGGAGAGGAGGCTCGGGACAGATCGGCGCCCGCCTAGCTTAGCAAAGTCCTGGGAACACCGCATTGCCGCCCAGAATCCTGGAACCCGCACTGGGGATGAGATGCTTAGCCTTTTCAGATCAGCTACACAGCACACAAAACTCGTCCGGAAAAAGTTCTTGGCACCCCGCTCCCCGCTTGCCTTCTACTGTGCATAACATTGCAGGTCACCCAGGAGAACTAAGGGTAGATTTTCACAGCACGAGCTGCGGATGCCAGAAGTTCACAAGCTTTTCCCAGCATTGTGGAAGTACATAGCTACACCAAGGGAGGTTCAAAAATGAGCTTGCTCAGATGGCCCCATGATGCACACTTGGCCTGCTCATAGTTTTCTCCATACTTAACTTTCTGTTCTGGGTGCTCTGGGTATCAAGGGCTTCCCCAAGCTGTTGGGATTCCCTCTGAAGACGCAGCCCAGGTGCACAACGTAACCCCACCTCTTGTCCTCCTGACAGAGCTAGGCTAAGAAAGAGTCATGGACTGAACTAGATCAAGGAACGCCCAAAGCTTGTGAAAACAAGGGGTCTCCACTCTACCACAGGATCACTATCTTAAATCTTGTTGGTCTCAGAGGAAAGCTGTTGGAAGTAGAAATAAGTGTATGCAGTGGAAGCGTGTCCACACTATGAACACAATGGCAGTTAGAGCCTCCCTCGGAGAACGTGATTCATTTAAGTCCACAAGTAGTTTCCCAATACGTGTTAGCCAACCACTGGCCTGGAGGTGTTCAGACTGCAGCCCCCATTGGTTTCTTCTCCCCATGGAAAATGCAGGGCACACACCTCCCAGGCACCTAGGGACAGAAATGAGCTTTCAGATGATTTCCTGGGGTGTTTTGGATAATGGGTGGATCTGTCTTTGCTGTACAACTTGGCTTTAGGAAGGCAGATGGGAACCCAGTTTTCACCCGAAGAGGTAGAAGCCACAGAAGAAGGGAGGGGGGATATTCTCAGAGAGATCTGAGAGACCCACATCCTCAGAAGCTCATGTCTCCCTCTTCAGAGCTTGCTGGAGTTTCCAAGAAATTCTTTGCTCCCTGAAGGTTGAGATCCCCAATTCAGGGCAGAGATGGCCCCCAGGGACAAAGCAGAGTTCTTTCTAAACTCCACAGTCCTCTGTCTCCTCAGAGAAAATGTCATATTTCCGTCTTCTCCACAGAGAGGAGACGGCCCATGCAGCAAGGGCCTGCCCAGCTGACTACTAGAAAGAGCCTGGCAGGAGTATTCTTTCCCCGAGGTCAAGGGCACTCCATCTTGTCAAGGAGTAGGTTTTAGCAGTTCTCTTGTCTAGAAGGCAAAGTTGCATCCGAGTAGAGGCTGAAGGGTATGTTTGTGACAGTGGGAAGTCCCTGGGAAAGGCAAAAATACAGCTTTTCCATTCATACCAGGGTTACAATCTCAGCCTCCCTCCCACCCAGGGTTAGTTACATCCCATGTCTATTGCTGATGGGCTATGATATATAAAGTCAGCTAAATGACCACCTCTGTAGGCTTCGGTTTACCCTCCTGTGCAGTGGAGATGAAACTGGCACCCATCTCAGAACACTGGAAGGGTTAAGTGTAACTGAATCCATCTTACTTGATAACTCCACCAGCAGCAGTAACTGCTTCTTTCATACCCCAGGGCATTGGCTATTTGAGAGATTAGAACCCTAAAGTGATGAGCTGAGCCTCCTGTTCCTTAAATGCTTGGGAAACAATGGACCCTATTCCTCCTCCTCTTCCACCCACAGCTTCATCCTGGGTAAGAATTTCAAAGCAAAGAAGAGGGTAAGGGCTGAGGAATTCAAATTCCCGGGATCTGACCCTTCCTGCCAGTTGGTGCAGGGTGGTGGTAAGATATGTGTCTTGGGAGGAGGAGGGTCTCTAAAGTCCACCAGCTCCTCAAGCTCCTCAGGCTTGTATTTGAGGCAGTCCCTTGATTATCCCCAAGTACCACTGCCTAGAGGAGTGGAGTGAAGAACTCAGAGACTGTTCCTTGCTTAAAGTCACCCTGCAAGCCAGACACCAGGTTTGGTACCTTATTTTCTATCAGGGGCCTCATAGTCTGGGAGGTAAGGCAGGGGTATGTGTGATCTCAGCTCTCCCTGCTTCCATCCCCCTTCCCATCCCTCCTTCAGTTGCCTGCTCTGGAAGATAAGAGGTCCCCACCCAGCACCTGTCCTAGGAGGCAGCCGGGTGCACATTCTGATCTAAATAACCCCTAGGCTTGTGACAAAAAAGGACTGGGGTTGTGGTAGAGAGGGCAGGGCCTTGGAGAATGCCGGGAGAAATTCTTGGGTATCCTTAGGCACTGGAGACAGGATAGCAGCAATTGCGCAGCCTCCAGCCAAGGGCTTGGCTTGTAGTAGATGCTTAGTAAGTGTCAGGGATATGACAGCCACACTGCCTTTTGCTCTCTTTAGCTGCCCACAGTTTCTCCCATCTCCTCCCGATTGGCGCAGTATCTGAGGACTCCAATGGTCTGATTACCCTTCTCCTACCCCACGTGAGCTTTCTCCTTCTGCTGGACCCGTGGGTACACAGGTGTCCCCTCAGAACCATCCTGGTAACCGGAGCTGAACTGATGCTGGTGTTGTAACTGACTGGGGTTGCTTTTCCAACCCTTTGTCCAAAACAGGATCAAAAAGTCCCGACAGAAGATCTAAGTGGAAATCACAGAGGTCACACCTTTTCACCCAGCCCTTAGAGAAAACTACTGCTGGGGCTCCTAGGTGCTTGGAACCACAGAGAACACATTTGCAAAACCAAAAAGGTAGATGATGAAATAAAATGTTAAACCTACAGCCTCAGGCTGAGGACAGAAGGTGGGGAGGAGCCATGCTGCAGGGTCCCCAGGAGGAGGCACTTTTTCTGCCTTTTCTGAGCTTCACAGGTGTCTCACAGAGGTTGGGAGCTGAGGTAGGTAGGGCATCTATCTGCCTGGAAACACCTGGACAGACAACCATTACAGCCCTTCAGAAAGACCTAACCTTATCTGGGGCTTCGGGGACTGTCCGGGTCCTCACTTCCTCTCAGGCTAAAGATCCCCAATCCAAAAAGCTTTCCTAATAGTCAGAAATAATGCCCCCTTTCCAAGAAGAAGAAGAAGAAGAAGAAGAAGAAGAAGAAGAAGAAGAAGAAGAGGAGGAGGAGGAGGAGGAGGAGGAGGAGGAGGAGGAGGAGAAAGAAGAGAAGAAGAGAAGAAGGAGAAGCAGAAGCAGCACAGAGAAGCTACATGTGCAGGTCACACACTCTCTTCCATGGAGGGTTACCCACTAGTGCCACAGCTCCAGGGTAGGGCACTTTTCCCAACTATGCCTTTAAAAGCTCAACTAAAACGAATTAAGTTTAGACAAAGCAGAGAGAGACTTCCATTCTGTGGATGGCTCTGCACCTGGGAAGAATGGAAACTCAGGACCTCCTCTCCTTTTAAAGGGTTGCTTGTTCTCAGAGCTAGGTGACTGTGTAGTCAGACATTGTAGACACTAGGCTTCATACCCTTCCAATGGGCTTTTCAATGCCTATAAGCCCTACTGCCCAAATGATCCCCAAAATTGATCCCAGAGGTCATGTGAGCCAGAGTCAGAGCCTAGGAGGAAAAGGGAATCTTATCCAGAACCCACAGAACATGAGAGGGCAGGACAGGGTGGGGGCAAGATAAAAGCAGAGATCTGGGGCCTTTGGTGACCTTTCTGGGGTTATAAGGGAAATTGCTCTTCTTCAGGAGGGGTGACCCCACAAATCCATCTGTTTTCACACAGATAGTTTCCATCCATGCCTCATAGACTTGCTAGAGACCTCATGAAAACCAATGCTCTCCCTCCGTAGAGGCATAGTGGTGCTGTGCCAGCAAACACCCACACCCACAGGCTTTGCAGGGACCAGCGTTTATTTGTTCTCTTAGATCTCTGTCCACAAGAAGTCCAGAGGGGACACCCCTTCCGAGACTCTAGAAGAGAACCTTGCCCTTTCCATTCTCTCTTGACTCCAGGCCCTTGTGACTTCCTTCCTCTCCTCTCTGCCTTTGGCTCGCAGAAGTAGACCTCATCTAGACAACTTCATCGTGAGACTCTTCATTTAATTCAGCTGCCAACACCCTTTTCCAAGTAAGAATACAGCCGCAGGTACTGGGGGTTAAGGCTAGACTTATCTTTTTGTGGGGGTCTTTCTCCCATCCATTCAGCCCCTGGCAGGCACATAACACATCACTTAGGGAGTGATCAGGGCCATCCACATTTCTGTCCCGTCTGGCAATCTCTTGCCAGCACCTGCCGCCTCCTTTCCTTCCTCCCTCCCCCTCTCTTCTCTCTTTCTTCCTACCTTGCTCCTTCCCCCTTTTTTTCCCTGGGGATTAAACCCAAGACTTTGAGCATTCTGGGTAAATTATCTACCACTAAGTCCTTAAAAATCAAAGTTTTAATGCCACTACAGAATCTTTGGATGGCCCTTGGAAAGGTAGGGAAAAAAAGCCAACACCCTTGCATGCCAATCGAACCCTTAACAGTTCTTTCCTTTTAAAAAGGCCTCGAGCTTTGGGACATGACTCAATGGTAGAGGACTTGCCTGACATGCATGGGAACTAACTTCCTGGTTAATACTGGAGGGATAACATGGGTTGGGGAAGAACACAGATACCATGGTCAAAGGGGGAAAAGGAATGAAGCCACCATTCTGCCCTTGTGATATCATATACTATTTTGAGGATCAGCATTCCAGAACAGAAGGATAGAGACAAACGGGTCGCCTTTTCCACAAAGGAGCCCTTGAAAAACGCAGCATCAGCCAGAATCTAAAACTGTGAGACCAGACCCACAGGAAATTTCACCCCACGGCAGAAAAACTTCATAAGGGCACCATGGGGGCTCCACCACTTGGAGAGAGGCCTTTTAAGAAAATTGCAACGTTTCCACAGAGCCTGAGGGTATGGGGAAGTGACACAAAGATTGTCACGCCCTTTGTGGCTTCTCTTCTGGGATGGTGAGGGAAAAGGAGAAATATTTTTTCCCTTCAGGGAAGGAGAGCCAAAGTGGAGGAGGAGAGAGTCTGTGGCTGGAGAGAGGCAGCTTCCAGAGCCAAGGGACAGGATGGCTCCAGAGACAGAAGTGACAGCTTCCTCAGCTGAGTCCCCAGGCCTCCACCTGTGTCCTTCCTGCGGATCGGATTTATAGAGTGTAACATTTTAATAAAAAACACACACACCTTCGCATTTGGGTGCATTAGGAGATTTTTAACAAAACACTGTAATGTCGCTATAAATTTCCCCCCACCAGAACCCTCACAAGTAATAACTCAGCTTTGGCATTCTGCATTTAATGTTTATTTTGATGGTTATGTTCCAGCCGGAGTAGGGGCTCAGGGTGGGGAGGAGTGGGGAGAGAGGGGGCCAAAGTGCCTCGCCTCCTCTGCTAGCCATTCCCTGTGTGTTTTTAATAAAGTCCCCACAAACTGGGGAGCCAACACTTGGAAAGGGAGGGGGGAAATCGTGACACATTATCAGGATGTGGCTGTGGCCCTAGCTCTAGGAAGCGGCTGTTGTGAGGTGCTGGCTGGGCCTTGCCCAGTATGGCTTCCCAGAGGGCTTCAGGGATGTCCCTTTGCCCACGTCATATATTCTGTTTGAAATGTCCCCTCAATTCTCTCCTTAAGCTTCTGAAGCATAGCTCTGGTCTCATCTTCTGAAATTTTCCATGGGCCTACTCTCCTAGATGGGAGTCCTCCTCTAACCTTATCGCCTGTTACACTACTGATTGCTTCTGTGCACTCCAGCAAACAGAGCTGAGTGAATGAATGAGCAAAGCGAAGGATGAATGAATGAAATGGAACCACTGGAAAGCTCCATCTCACCATCTCTGGGCTGTGGTTCCGATGGCTACTGTTTTGGAAGTGATTAATCATTTTCCCCTTTCTAAGGGGTTCCAGGGCTGGGGGATGGTTCAGTGGTTAAAGTGCTTTCCAAGATAGCAAAAAAACAAAACAAAACAAAACAAAACAAACAAAAACAAACAAACACAAAAACCCCTGAAGGACTAGCGTTCTGATGCCCAGAACCTATGTATATGTTAGACAGCATGCCTATGATTATGTGATTCCACCTTAGAAGGTGGACACACCTTAGAGTAAGCTGGCTATCAAGACTAGCCATCTCTGCAAGCTCTGGGTCTGACTGAGAGAGTCTGCTTCAAAAAAAAAATGTGAAAGAAGGAAAGAGGAGGATTTCAGACATCAAGTTCAGGCCTCCACATGCACATGTATGCACACGTATGTGTGCATGTGGCATCCATGCACACATGAGAACACACATATGGAGACACACACCATATACACACATACACATGAAAAACGTAGTTCACAGTTCCCTCCTAACATATAGGTGCCATTATCTCCTCTGACATGGAGGGCACCAGCAAGAAGGGGACCATTTGGGTACTCGGGTCCATTCCTTTGCTTTCAGGTAGAAAGGGAACAAGGACTGCTGCTCCTGGATTTCAAACAGTAGGAGATGCTTTCTGGAAGGTGGGAATAAGGGCCCTAATGCATGATTGACGGGGGAGGCTTGGTTTTCCCAACCTTCAGTAGGGATCTCCCCAGAGGCCTCCTGCCTTCCATTTCACAGGCCTGGAAAATTCTCTTGCAAACTGCAGAGGGCCGCTGCCAGAGAGTGGCATTTGACGCAGTGGTCGTGGGGCACAGGGCAGAGAGTGGGAAGGGATCTGGGACAGATATGGCTGTGCTGTGCCACGTAGCAGAGTGCGGCATCTCTTGTCTTTGACGATGGTCCGAGATGAGGGTTTATGCTCACTTTGGTGCCTTGTCGTGAGATCTGATTCCTGGGGAGGACTTGCGAATGTTTCTTCCACACCCCACTTTCCCAGTACCTGACGAGCAGCTTCTGTACATGGTGCTCAGCTGCCTCTCACAGGATCTGCATACAAGCAGTGCCCAATAGTGGCTCTAGATGAATGGGCTTCTGAGAGATGCATTACTCATCCCGGAGCTCCCAGGGAGACCCTCCTCTCTTCCTCGCTGGGAGATGCTCTGCATTTCCCCTTTTACAAGCTTTCAGCCCAGCCTGTGGCATTTTAAAGCTGAGATAAATAGTTCCAGGGCAAAGTCCAGATCAGGGCTGGCTTTGGCTCTTTCTGAAGTGTTTCTGAGCCTTTTAGGGAGGATCTCAGCCTCCACCCCACAGCCCGTCTAGCTTTAATGGGTGCCGAGCACTTTACACCCCGTGAAACCCTCAGCAAATGGTCTGAGCTCTGATGTGCGGTCCAGGCCGGCAGCAGGGCGCTGGCGCTCAGCCTCCACCCGAAGGAAATGAAAGCCTCATGGGGCTGGGGGAGGAGAGGGCCCGGGAGCTTCCAGAAACAGCATGGCTGCCCAGCAAGGCAGGACTTTGCCCGAGTTGTGCCAGTCCTCAGGCATCCAGATCTCTTTTCCTAAGGCTTCAAGGTCTGCTGGTTCAAAGAAACTCCCACACTTTCCCCAATCCTGTTCTGTGCCAGCCTTACGTCCTCACAGTTACAGCAATACTAAGTCCCATTTAATGAATATCCACAACCAGCTCTGAGCCTGCTCCAGAGAGTTCCTGTTCTGAGTCACCCAATCCAAGGAAGTCCCTCCCCAGGGACTTGCTGACACCACTTTCACCTCTGAACTGTTATCACCTGCCAGCCTCGGGAGCCTAGCTCATCTGCCTGCTGCCTGTCACCCACCCTAGGCCCTAGGATGATACAGGTAGTCCTGCAAGCATTTGGGCTCCATCTCAGGGCCTCTGGAGGGACTGGCACAGGGCAGGTGTTCAGTAGTCAATGCTCGGCTTTTGGCTGAACTGTAGATAATATTCACAGATAAAGCAACCAAGGCAGGGCAGAGGCCGGGAACCTTGACCAAGGGCAAGCGGTCAGAATGGGCAGAACTGGGGCTCTGACGTCATGTGCTGCCATCCCCCAGCTGCCCCACAGGGCCACATTTCGATATTCGCCTTTCTTAGGGTGAAGGCCCTGTTGAAAATTGACGACCCTTCTGGGGTTTAGAGAAACGTTCCCTAAATATCTGTATTCACGACTCTGCACTCTCCTCTTGTAATGTTTCTTCAGCAGCATATAAGCTATTGTCATTGTGCGCCATCATATACTGAAGAGATCTAGTCTGAGAACACTGAATTCTTGCCTAAGTGATGAGCTGGCAGGGCAGGCATTCAAGTCTGGATCTGGCTGGGTGGGCTGTGCCCATCCTGTCTTCCAGGCACTGGCATTCCAGGGAATCTGAGTGAATGTCTGGGCTCCCATAGCCAGGGACATGATGTCCTTATTGGGTATCTGTCCTCACCAGACCCTGAAGGTAGAGGATGTGGTTGTCTTGAAGGCCAGGAGTTGGTAAGATTGGCTCCAAACTGGACGATCAGAGAAACACAATGTGTGCATGTAGCATACCAAGGCCCAATATCACAACATCTCATCACCTCCCCCAGATACCCAGCCTGGGCCAGGGTCGTCATGGAAGGAGGGCGAAGGCAGAGAGATACGCAGGAGGGATGCATCTCCCCAGGAATGGCTGCAGAGCCCTCGGGAAGGATGTGGTAATGCCAGAAGAGTGGTCAGGCCAGAACGCAGGACGCAGGACGCAGGATGTGTTAGTTTCTTTCTCATTTCCATGACAAACGCCAGATGCAATCTCTTCAGGAAGGTGTCTGCTTGCTCACAGGTTAAGGATGCAGTCGGTCATGTGGGGAAGGCAGCAGCAGTGAGGGGCAGGATGGTACCCACAGTCAGGAAGCAGAGAGAATCAACGCCGGCCTCAGCTTGCTTTCTTGTTTTTATTCAGTGTGGTGTAGTAATAAGGGCGGCGGGGCTGCGTCCCCAGCACCCCAGCCGCCCGCATGGCTAGCTTAGCTTATGCCCCGAAATAATTACACGGACACTGTATTCTTTTAAACACTGCTTGGCCCATTCTCTTCTAGGCTAATTTTCACATATTAATTTAGCCCATTTCTAATCATCTGTGTATGGCACCCCAAGGTGCGCTTACCAGGAAGATTCTAGCCTATGTCCATCCTGGGTCGGAGCTTCATCCCGGGAGCGGGGCATGGTGTCTCTCTCAGGCGTCTGCTCCAGAGAGAAGAGCTGTCGAGACTGACCTCACTTCCTCTTCCTCCCAGCGTTCTGTCCTGTCTACACCTCCCACCTATCTTCTAATCAATAAAATGGGCCAAGGCAGTTCCTTTATTAGCCAATGACCTTCCTCCATCATTTCCCCTTTTTCGGTTTAAACAACAACAAAAAAAGCTTACTACAGTGTGGCACCACAGCCCATGGGATGCCATTGGCCACATTTGATGTAGATCTTTGCTCCTCAATGAACTTAGTTTAGAAACCCCTTCATAGACACAGCCTGAGGTTTGTTTCCATGGTGATTCTACGTCATGTCAGTTAGCAATCATGATTGCTCCCCACCACAGGGCTGGGGAGTAGAGGATGGAGCCTCAGAAGGGTCCCCTGCTGTTCTAGAAGATGTTCTAGAATCTACAATGAACTCGTGTCTAATTTCAGGCTACTATGGATACTGGACAAATACCTCCAAGGTTGTAGTTGTCTGCAAGGATTTGACTTTCAAGGGTTAACGTATAAGCCTGCATGTCTCTGAATATCTGCACAGGTGTTCATGTAGAAGGTCATTTTAAAGGAAGGTATGGTTGGACTGGCAGGAGCTTGTGGGGCCCCCTTGCCCAGCCCAGAACTTCGATGACTTTTCTCCCAGGAGTTGGGTTGAGATGGCACCGAGACTTCAAAGGGTGGACACAGGAAAAGCTCCTCTAATCCTTCTTTTGAAGACTTGGGATTTATGGGTAAAGCAGGCTGTGGATGGGTTCCATGGGGAAAGTACATGAAGTGGCATCAGGGGACATTTGGATTGAAGAGGGACAGAGAGCAGAAAGAAGTGAGTTAACAGGCAGATAGTCTCAGAGCGTGGGAAGCTTTAGAAATGTGTGCAGAAAGGCGGTGCTGGCGTGTCCACTGCCCTGCACATGTGTAATGTGTGCAGAAGGGCAGTTCCAGCATGTCAGGTTTTCTCCACGTGTATAATGTGTGTGTGTGTGTGTGTGTGTGTGTGTGTGTGTGTGTGTGTGCAGTAGGGCAGTGCCGGCATGTCCACTGTCCCCTCCATGTGTGTAACATAGTTTTCAGTTGTCAGCTTGACAACCCGGGGCACCTGAGAAGGGTGATGCCTAAGTGCCCAGATGGTGCTGGCCTATGTGATTGACATGGGGAGACCCAGCCTGAATGTGGGCAGCACGGTTCCCTGGATTTGAATCCTGCACTGGGTGAGAGTAAAGCTAGCTGAGTACCATGTGTGTGTTCGTTCTCTCTGCTCTCCCCTGTGGCTGTGATGGGGCCAGCTGTCCCAGGCTCCTCCTGCTGTGCCTTCCCCACAGGGATGGACTGTCACCTGGAATTTAAGCTGAAACAAACCCTTCCTCACCTAACTTTCCTCTGACAGGGCGCTGGATCACAGCCACCAGAATGCCACGATTCCCAGAACCGGGAGCTCTGAGACCCTCGGAGGAAAACAACCATATACATGGTTCCCTTGGTGGAGGCCCTGGACACAGAGAAAGGCCACCAAGACTGAGGTAAAAAAGACTCCCACAATACTCTCTTCTCCTACTTGCCAGCTGTGCTTCCCGCGGCCCCAGCCCTGAGCTGTGAGGACTGGGCGCTGAATGAGAGGTACTCTCTGGGCGCCAGCTCACTGGCTGCATGGGATCCTTGGTATGGGCATCACAGGTCAGGAATAGGACACTCAGGAGGGGCAGCCAGGGAGGATGCCTCTTTTCCCCTCGTGTCCTGCTGCAGGTCGTCACACCATACTGCTGCTGCCCAGTCTGACATCACCTTAATCTCGGCACACCTGAACCACAACCAGCTTCTACCACAGAATACGCTTGTTCATCTTTGCTTTCTGTTTTTGCCAGTGGAAAAAACCCTCCAGAAATCCACTGAAGGGGGTCACATGTAAGACAAGCCTCTAGGGCCTTCAAGTGGGCAAATCCCACTGCCGCTGGCCAGGAGTGTAGATTGTTCAAGAGCCTTCCCATCTTTGCATAGGTTTCTGACTTCCTATGGCTGTCTCCCGTGACCCGTCTTCTCCCCATGCCCCCTCCACCTGGCCAACTCTTCTCCCTCTCTCCCAGGACACCTCAGGAGCCAGAGCCTGGACCAGGATGAAAGCACTAGCCTGACTCATAAATCAGCCGGCCTGTGGCCCTTAACCTTCTTATTAACCTCTCGCACGGGCAGGCACTAGGTGCTACACAAGGCTGCCATAAATTACTCCCCAATGAATTTATGAGTGCCGGCCCCTCAGAGGCCTGCTTCCTCTCTTCCCCCACGTTCCTCAGCTCCTTCCGGAGATCAAGTCCAGTCTCAGGGCCTGGAGATGCCCGAGCAAAAAGGGCTGCCACTGGAGGAGTAGAGGGGAGAGGGCACCTCTCAAGTTTCCAGCCAGAGTTCACACTCCCCCGAGACACCTCATGGCGATGCTTGTCGTCTCCCTCCTCGTGTGAACAGTGAGTGACATGAGCCACCACTTAGTGATCTCCACGGGGAATCAACCCCCTTTGACTTCACAGATGAGGAGAAGGAGGTCCCGGCAAGAGCCATGACAGTGACAGATGACAAGACCAGCACTTCCTCTTTCGCCCCCGACCAGTCTGTGGAGGGAGAAGCCACTGTATGGGTGGGAACCAGAAGATCTGAAGTCAATTGCTTGCCCAAGTCACGTAGATCACACATGGCAGTGGTAAGGTCCCATCATGTCCTAAATCTGAACATCTGGTTCTTCACGACCAAGTCCACCAAAGGGTAACCATGACAGCTCTGAACAGGAATGTGTCCCCAGTCTTTATTCTGCCCAGTGAAGGTGGCATCTGAGACAGTAATGCGGACTCAAGCATATGGGCATTGCGGGCACTTGTTGTTTGGGTAGATGCCTGTAGAAACTTGCTTTTTTTTTTTTTTTTTTTTTTTTTTTGGCTGTTGGAGGGAGAGTTGATGCTTTGGTCTGGTTTTCAGAAGAGAGGAATCAGAGGCTAGGAGGGGTTGGAGAATAGAATATCCAGTGTGTGAGTACCAGGTCCAGGGGTCATCCCCAGGGCACCCAAATACAAGGCTAGAACAGGGACAGTAACAATACACGTGAGGGGCACAGATGTTACAGGAGGCCCCGGGGAAAGAGTGGCTCGTAGCTGTCCACTTACTGATTCTTTTTAGGGAAGAAAAGGCCTTCTCGAGCTCTCTAGGCTATGATGTCTGCTCTTTTGTCTTTCTCTTTTGCTAAGCGCCAGCACTGGGAGCTACTGGTGTTCTCTAGAAGTGTATGGAGTGCTGTCCGTAGCTACCACTGAGCTTTGAGGCCCTGACTCCAAAAATTAAAGTACCTCTTCTACTGCACCAGGTATGGTCCCGGGCAGAGGGGAGTGGACATCTGGGGTCAGGAGACAGCTGGAAAGGGAAGAGAAAAGACGATGAATGGGGGACAGGCCTCCAGGGGCCTGAACTCAGTAACCCAAGAGGGACACGGTGGTAGACGTCTCAGGACATACTCCTGTGTCGCTGTCACTGCCTGACCTATATCCTCAAGCCAGCTGGAGCTGGCACACATACACACTTCCCTCATGCAGCCCATAGTCTCAAGGGCAGGGGATCTGCAGGTTATGTTCTACGTAGAGGGACAGCTCAAGGTCATGTGTTGATTCCCATGCTTCAAAATATGAGGACCTGGGCCTTGACTGCATCGCCAAGTAGGGCAGTTGGGACCCTAAAGACCAGGTTAATTCAGCCCAAGGGTTGAATAACGCTCTACCAACATTCACATCTATCCTGCAACCAGAGACGGTGAGTTCATTTGGAGACAGGTCCTTGCCAGACTGGACAGCACCAGGTTCTAATCCAAAGGGAAGAGTCAGTGAAGATGGAGGCAGAGGCTGGACGGGTGCAGCTACAGGTCAACAAATGGTTGACCAGCATTGGAAGCCACCGGGGCAGAGAAGGCCTTGATCTTCAGCAAGAAAACATTGTCATCTTGACTGAATAGGACCATGCGAGATTTTGTTTGAGGCCCTAACCTGGGGACTACAGTCTAACAGCTGCTGAGAGCCATTGAAGACACTCTGATATTTGTGAACAGATTGCTGGGCTGGCCACCAGCCTCCCAAAGCATCAGTTTGGACTCCTAGGTCACGTGATGCTTTCAAAGTCACTTGAGAACATGCCTCAAACACTAACACCTTTCTTAGTGGCAGCAGGATTTGACCTGGGATGTTTAGATGCTCAAATTCGCTAGGAATGGTGGTGCACTTTAATTCCAGCACTCGAGAGGCAGATGCAGGTGGATCTCTGAGAAGTCAGCCGATTCTACAGATCAAGTCCAAGGACAGGCAGGGCCACACAAAGAAACGGTGTCTTGAAACCCCCATGACCACCAAACAACAAAAACAAACAAAAACAAGAAAAAGAAAGAAAGAAAAGCAAACAAACAAACAACAACAAAATAAACCCAGAAACTGCTACTACCACCACTACCAAAAAAAAAAAAAAAAAGCAACAAAAATCCAAACAAAAACAAGACAAAACAAAAAAGATTCTCCAAAGTTGGGAGACTGACAGTCCCAGACTATTGTTTTTTAATGGTTAACTTTGGAAATTTTAAGTTAATTAGGTTGATAGTAAGTCATTTTATATAATATTCTTTCTCTCTCTCTCTCTCTCTCTCTCTCTCTCTCTCCCTCCCCCCACCCCCCTCTTTCCTTTGAAGGAGCATGTCCTGTATTCCAGGCTGGCCTCAGAAGCACTTCACAGACCCTCTGATCTTCCTGCCTCTGCCTCCTGAGTTCTGGGAACACGGAGACTGCACTCTGAGCTCAATCTGTACCATGCTGGAGAGAGAATCCAGTGCTTCATGAGCACTGGGCAAAGTCAGGACTAGATGTTAGAGGTCTTACCTCTATCCCTATTCTCCCTTAAAAGAACCACAAGTTGTGTATTCAACATTTTAAAAAATGGAGGGAAAAAAATCCCAGTTTTATTTTTCAATAGGCTTATATGCTGATGAGATGCTCTGCCAGTCCAATGAGGCTAGTTCACACCAGATGCCAGTCGCTTGCTTGATGCCAACTGGAAATAAAGTTATGTGTGTATACATATTCCCATAAACTGATCCCCGACTTTCTTATAAAACCATATGCATCTGTCTCTCTACACACACTGAATGTTCATGTATTCATAACAGATGCAGGCACAGGCACGCACACACACACACACACACACACACACACTTACTTCTTCAACTCTGTCTTGCAAATGTTTACACAGTCCCACTGCCTTTTGGGCAGATGTGCAGGCATGTTCGTATCTGTGCAGGTACAGAGGGCAAAATGTTTGTGCTTCAATTTCTACATGGATCTCATTGCATTAGAAGCCACTAGAACCCTGGATGTAGGAGCACATGCTTTGCTTCTGGGAGATGGAGAGCATTGCACATTCCCAGGCTAGACCACAAGCTGAAACTAGAAGGTGAGCCCTAGCACCCAAATGGAATGGGAGAGAAATGGTGAGGGCAGAATGGGCAGACTTCATGGTATGGGGAGTCTGTGGGTCCCCTCCTATGCAGACAGGGTCAGGATCAGGACTAGTAACCTCTAGGTTGGGCTAACCCCGACTACTACAGTCTCTGTCATCTCAGCTCTGTTGTTGGGACTGAGTTCTTGTCCGGGGATGTTGAGAATGTTGTGCAGGTCATAATCTGCAGTTTGTGATGTTCATGGAATGACATTGGTGACCCAGGGGGGTTTTCAGTTTGCATTGTAATATGACAGAGGACATCTGTGACCAGACAGTGCAGGCATCTAGCTGGAATGGCTTTACTCATTCTTAAAAAGCAACTAATACCTTCATGGAAGACTTAGCCTCATGATCTCATCTAACCCTAATCACCTCCAGACGTCCTGTAAAACGTGCCGTCAAGAGCCGGGCGGTGGTGGCGCACGCCTTTAATCCCAGCACTCGGGAGGCAGAGGCAGGCGGATCTCTGTGAGTTCGAGGCCAGCCTGGTCTACAAGAGCTAGTTCCAGGACAGGAACCAAAAGCTACGGAGAAACCCTGTCTCGAAAAAAAAAAACGTGCCGTCAAGTGGGTGTCTTCCAACTACCTCAGTGGAGACACAGAACGAGACTGGGTTCTGGGTCTCCCACACTCAGCATGTCTTGAATGGAGCAGGCAGGATGCCCAGGAATGTTAAGATGTCCCCTGAGCACCTAGCCTCTCATGGACGGCATTTCTTTCCAGCAGGAGCCCAGATCATCACAGGCAGAGCCTCTGGAGTCTCCTTGATGAGTTTGTCCCTTCACAATGAAAGCCATGTCCTTGGCATCCCTGGGGCCCACTGTACTTCCAGCCCAGAGACTGGCTCATGAGGCCTTCTATAGTGTATGAGAGCTGGGGACTTAGAGAGGCAGTGGGGTTTGTCTAAGGCCAACTAAGCAGTGAGGTGGGTTTGCTCACGTGCCCATAGTAAGTTTCACTAAGGAACAGACAGCATCCACCCACCTTGCTACCCAGCCCTTTTTAGAACTTGCATCTTTGCCTCAGTCACACAGGACTTCCAAGCATCTGTGCAGTAACCAGCACACAGCAGGCTCTCAGAAAGTGTCCATGACAGAACTGACAATGTGGGGGCCTCAGAAGCGAGCCCTCTATGGAAACAGTTGTCTCTGTGGCAGGGAATTTTCCACTGACATGACAAACAGAGAGCCAGGTTTTAGGAGACAGGGTGTACAAGCAGCAAGAAGCAGGAGTTGACCCAAAATTATTTTTTAAAAATGCAGGATTTGTCTGTGACAATTCTTATAATAAATAAATATTTTCAATACAAGTGAGTTTAAATAATAAAATCAATCTTACGTATGTATAGGAATCTGTTAAGAGTTAGGGTAGAGGGGATGGGCCAGTTTCTCTTTAACCTCTGTGAGGACTGGCCATTAGGATGTGAGCACACTTAATTCCAGCAGAAGTGGCTGGTATTGTGTCTCTACCAGATAATCAAACAAGTCAGAGACGTGAAGCAACCTGATCGAGCTTACACAGCCAGGATGTGGTGTCTTGGGCTCCATGGGAAACCACTGCCGGGCTTGCTCCTGAATCAGGCATAGTAATATTTGCTAGTTCCACCCTCCTTTTTTTTCTTGTGAATTTTTAATTATTATTCAAAGCAAAAGGGATCGATTGGGGGCATTCAAGTTTTGTTGTTGTCTTTACATTCTGCCTGGCATGTCGTCTAGGAAAGATGGAGCTGGTCATGGCCTCTTTCAAAGGGTACAGCATAAACAACACAGATACCAGCCATGGACATGGGCAACCCAAGTCCACCCTCCTGTCCTTCCAAAGACAGACTCTGGACGCCATGTGACTGAAACAGATGGTTTGTGGGGGTGGGTCCTGGCTACCGCTAGGTGACACAGTTGTGGAATAACTTCAGGCTTAGGTGTTGGGTGGACGAGTACATGAACCCTCGTCTCATCATGACACACCTCAGGACTGAAGCAGCTGGGGCTTTAGGCAGGCCAATCTGCGGCACTGGGGTGAACTGTAGTGACCTTGCCTGTGAGTGGCCGGTACTCTCCAACAGGTTGCCTCTCTGCCTCTGTTTCTTCTGCTAGTAAATGCAGTTAGTAGCAGCACCTGACAAGACTATGTTCTCTGCCAATACAGAGCCCTGCACTCAGGGACACCAAATACTTGTCAGCTGTTATTAGGGGGGTTGTGCCGTTAGAGGGTGACTTCCCAAGTATGGCAGGTGACCAGGCTCATGCTTTGTGGAGATCAGGGTGCTGGAGGCTGAGGGCACGCATAGTGTGGGCAGGGTGTCTGAACCTCTAACAGTGGCCTGCTTTTGTGCCCTGGCCCTGGGAACCTCTCCTCTGTACCAGCTGCCCTCCTCCCACCTCTGTCCTCTAGGAGGAGAGTCTGTCTACACAGGCCAGGCAGAGGAGGCCCTGGGAGAGGGCCCTGGCCCCATGCCGCAATGCTGCCCCAACAGGCCAAGAACTCCCTGTCCTGGGAGGGACTGGCCTTGGTGGCAGCTGCTCCTTCTGGGAGGGGCAGACAGGGTTCTCGTTGCCTTCCCACCCAAGGGTCAACACCCTAGAGAAGCACAGCCCCCCCCTCCCCCCCGGGACCCTCACCGTCCCTGGGGATTGCTTCCTCTTCCTGGGCATCAATACCAGAAACCTGAGAAAGTGAGCCAAGTCCTGGGGCTGGGCGGGTGGCTGGCCCCTTGACCCCAGGAACTGTGGCTGGGGGTGGGATGGCCACAGTCTGTCCTCTTAAAGATCTTCTCCCTCCTGCCCGCCCTCTCTCCCTCCCAGATCCTTCCCTTTCCCACACTTTCCCCTAAGCTCATCCACACACCCAGCTCTCCTTAAAGGGACTCAGAAAAGAAGACATTTGCTAGCTGCAGAATAATGCCCTATTAATCTGATGAGGGGCTTGAACTTGGCAGTGCTTCTGCCTTTGATTTAAACATCACGTTGAGAATGGGGGAGAATGAATAAGGCTGACTCTGGGGAAGGTCTTTCCAGTATCCTCTGTGCACGAGAAGATTGGAATAAAAAATTAAACCCCTGCTCCCTCTCAGTGGGTCAGTCTCTCTTCCCCCTTCTCCCTCCCTCCCTTTTTCCCAGTTCCACTCACCCCAAAGCTCACTTCCCACGTACTTCATGGGGATATTTCAAGTTAAGGTTTTGTTTACCTTATAGGAAAGTTAATTAGTTCCTTTTGATCTCATAGGGGAACTACACAGGAGCTTTCCTCCGAAAGTATACACACAAAGGCGCGCGCTCCCCTCAGAACCAGAGATGGTCATTAAAACAATTCGTTTCGATTTTTAATTTAAAGAAAACATTTTACTTTTTCCTATTTATTATTAAGAAAGTAACTGTCCCCGGGGCAGAGGAGGAAGGGTCGCCGCGGCGTGTGTGCACAGCTAGCAGCCAGCGCTGGGCGGCTTAGGATCCAGCCACCCCTCCTTTGTTTTTCTATTTCGGATAACGAGAGACTTCTGCGGAGAGGCAAAGCTTCCAACATGTCAGATTGCAGTCGCCAAAATATGAAAAACCCAGGGTTTTGGGGAGTGAGAATGTATGGTTTAAATAAAGATATTTAGGTTTTGAAATATAAATATTGGAGATCCCGAAAAGAAAAAAAAAACATATCATCACATTAAAATCTGAAACGGGCAGTGGGCGAGCAGAGGGGATACAATGTTTACTTTTTTGAGGTTTAACTAATGAAATGTAATAAATAGTACATCGTGCTTTTTTTTTTAATTTATCCTGTCATTTTTTTAAAACCCTAGAAATGATTTAGCAATACCTGGATTTGTTCAATAAGCCGCTTAACTAAAGTCTAGAAAGAGAGACGCTTGGATTTTCAAAATGCGATTTATAACCCTAAGCATTTTGCACATCTTGTGTTGTTATGGGATAGGACACGCCGGGGCTCTGGAGCTGTGGGATTCATTTCCAGCACAGATCAACCGAAGAAAAAGGAACAGTGCGGTTCTACCGAGGCTGAAAGAGCAAATTAAAGAAGCTGCTGGTGGAAGAGCCAAAGGCTGTGGTGCCCATTGCTGTAAGAAAAAAGGATCCTAAGATGTGCGGGGACAAAAAAACCCAGGGAAGAGATGTTTTCACCAAAGAAAAACCACAGACACAGAGCAGCTCCTATGTGTGGTGTTGACATCAGTGTATAATTTTCTGAGTATTTTTGGGCACATATCCCTTTCCTGCCCCTGACACAAATATTTGGAGATTGTGACTGTCATTGTTGATAAAAATTAAATTGAAGCCGCATACGAAAGATATAGGAAAAGCCTGTTAACATATGGGGCGGCTTTGATGGTGCTCTGGATGGAAGAGCCTAGGAATCTGATGACATCTTATTGTCACCAATTTGTGTTTTAATCTTTTCCAACCACTGTCTTTAAACAGCTGTTAATAGAGATTTCTTTACTAAAGTTTTTACCTGAAGACAGATTTAAAAACTATATTCTATCCCTGCCCCCTCTTTTAAAACAAGTGGTGAAGGCATGTGACTATCCATTTATCAAGCATGAATGCAGATATTTTGAAGAGGTTTAAAAATGCTGACAGTGGAAATGAACAGCCCCAGGGAAGCTGGTTATTCATCTAAGTCTCCAAAGTCTATAAAGTTCAAATGCAGGGTCCAACCTCCTTCTTAAAACTGTGTCTACAATGGAGTCGCCCCCATTTGCAATATTCTCTCTCTCTCTCTCTCTCTCTCTCTCTCTCTCTCTCTCTCTCTCTTTATTCCCTTGAGGGAAATGGTTAAAGCCTAAGGTTTTGGGGAGGGAAACTCCTTTAAAACCGGAGTCAGGAGCCTTCAGTGGGTCCTCGGCTCCCTCTTTAGATAAACAAATAACAGCCACAAAGCTGAATACTTTACCAAAGACCATTAATTACATTCTTACCAAGTAAATATGAATTAATTTCCAGTTCATCAAAACAGACAGGAGTTTTGGTGACTGGGGCTCTTGCCTAGGTCTCTCTCTCTCTCCCTCTCTCTCTCCTTTCTTCTTTTCTTCCTTCCTTTTTTTTTTTTTTGAGAAACTCAGATCACATTATACACATATATTGTCCTTTCCCCAAAGGAAAGAAGAGAACATTCCTACAAAGCGTCACAGCTACTTTCCCCCTGGAGGAGCAGTGGGCTATGGCAGTCAGGGGCCCAGTAGAAATACATTGTTGTCTCAAAGGCAAAAAGAAGGAAAAGGAATGGGAGGGGGAAGCCACAAGAAAGACACAAGCCAAAGTAGGATATGCTTGTCAGAGTGGTGGAAAGAACGGGGCAAATATTTTCCTCACACCCTTCCACATGAAGACCCTGCGTTCCCCAGTTAGAGAAGAAACAACAAAACCCGGTCCCTACCTTTGTCAGCTGAGAAGGAGTAAGGGGCTCATTTCCAAAGTGGTTATGACCTGCCCAGCCTACACAGCGCTTCTTACCTTAAATCTGTACATTTTGAATGAAAACAGCTTGGAGCAATTCTCCCCAAACAACCCCGAATGTTAACCATTCCATCTCAAGATCAGGTTTCGGCTGCAGCCTAGACAGCCCTATCGCTCCAGTGTTCTTTCTTCTCCCCCCACCCCAGTCTTTAAAAATATGTATTCTTATGTTTTCAATCCTCAAACATACTTTTCCCATCTTCCTTAATGCTCCCTCTGGCTGGCAGATAGGATGGGAGCCCTTCTCGTCAGGACGATTAGCCCTCAACTTGATCATTTTAAGATGCGATGGTTTGTCGTGGTCACTGAGTGGAGGCTGTCTCCCGCTCGCCTTCAATATTGTCGCAGATACGTAAAGTTTATGGTGTGTTGTAAATATGTCAGCTTTGGCCAGGGAGTTTGCTAATAAAGAACTTACAGGTAATATTGATGGAAAAGATAATGTTTTCAATAAGACTCGAAGGGGCTGGGGTTGGAGACGCTGCACTCAGCAGAGCTCGGGAGTTGAAAATGCTGACCTTCGATTCACAGGCTGTGTTAGGCCTGCCTGTCAGAGGCCAGGCTGCCTCGCGCTGCCCTGCGGTCACTGCTCACGGAGACTCTGCCCTGCTTGAAACACCCGCTGCTTTAAGAGCTCTTTCCTTTTAAAACCAGCCAGAGCTGAGCTTGTCAGAGAGTCACAAAAGGCCCCTTCCCTGTCTGACCCCTTCGGGTTTATGGATTTATCGGCCCATGGGGATAGTGCACCGGAGGAGTTACATTATCTTCTTGTTTTGGCATGTGTGGATTCTTCCTCACCTCCTTGCAAAGAAAGACATTCTAGAAAGGCCTGGGGAGATGACCCAGTTGTTAAAATGCTTGTCACGCAAGCACCAGGACCCAGGTTCGGATTGCCCAGCACCCAAGCATAAAGTTGAAAGCAGCAGTGATGCGCTTCTGTGATCTCAGCACTGGGGAGGTGGAGAGATGAGGATCTGGGGCACACGGTCCAGCCAGACTAGCTGGATCGCTAAGCTTCAGTGAGATCTCTCAGTGAGAGATCCTGCCTCTAAAACAAGGAGGAGAAAGATTGAGGAAGACACCCAACAGATGTCAACCTCTGTTCTCTTCGTGCAACACACACACGCGTGCACACACACACGCACACACATGCACACATACACATATGCACACATACACACACACGCGTGCACACACATGCACACATGCACATACACATGCACACATACACGCACACACATGCACACATACACACATGCACACATGCATGCACGCACACGTGCACACATACACACACGCGCGTGCACACACACGCACACACAAGCACACATGCACATACACATGCACACATACACGCACACACATGCACACATGCACTCACACACGCGCACACGCATGCACGCAGTTGTTGACAGGCTCTTCTCCATTTCCTACGCTGCCTGTGGCTAGCTACACAGTCACAGTCACTTGGCTCTTTTTTTTTAATCCCACCACCCCACATGACAATTTCATCTGGTGTTAATGTGGCCGTCACATGGGCTGGCCTTCCAAATTCCATGCTCATTCGCCATTAATCAAATGCATCATTATGAATTGTGTATGCATCTTAGAGCAGACCCAAACCCCCACTCCACAGCCAAGTGCTTTTCCATTCATGTTTAGCAACAGAAGCACACACATGTGCTGTAAGGTTGATGGCAAGCCTGGAGTCACTTCTCTTGTTTTTCCCAACACCTGAACTAAACGTTCTTCAGTTACAGAAAAGCAATGCCCAGGTAGCATTACTATTTTTGAATAATTTTTAACAGTACTTACAGACCACTGCCATCACCTCCAGTGAAAAGCCAGGAGACGGCTGTCTCTGCTTTCTCACTGGCCTGGGTAGAAGTGGTGGCTTAGGGAAACTCGAGGCTTAAGTTGTGTTTAGCTGAAATAGGGACTGGCCATTCCGATTTGGAAGAATGTGAAATATTCACAGGCTGAGCGGGATGCGTGGGGGTGGAGGCTGGGGAAGTGTTATTGCAAGGACCTTTGGGACCTGTACTCCGCTCTTCGCAGAGGCTCATTCACCCAGCAAGGCTCGGTGGGAGCTCTCTGAGTTCTGGACCCTTCCTTGGAGGACCTGCTGCTGCAGAAACGGTACTACTGGTATCAAAGCCTTCCTGAGGATGGGATGTGTTTCAGGTTGAAGTCCCTCTCTTGAATCCAATAGTCATAGTACGTGGAACGTGGTGCCTGACCACTGTCTCCCATTGAGGCACAGGAGCGAAATGACTCAAATATGCAGGTCCTGAGGAAGGACAAAGGCTGCTCTGCTGGGTTGTGTTGCCAGCAGACAGCTGAGCCTGGCTTCGGTGTCAGGGAAGCCAGAGGGAAAACAAAACAACAAACCAAGCAAAACTCCTTTTCCACGCCACCTTTCAGCTCTCTGCCTTTGCTTAGCTGTGAGTGGGAACACCCAAGGAAACTGAGAGGCAGAGGCTGCCCAGTACATTCAGGACCTGGTTTAGAATCTTCCACACGGGGGCGGGTGGATCTGGCAACTCTCTGACTTCAGGATCCTCTGTTCCCTTGGTAGGACGCATGGGCACTGGGACTTCCAGCCCATGTTTTTCACAGAGCTCTGCTGAGCCGGCTCCTCCTGAGAGAGGATTCTGGAGCCCTTAGTGCAGATGCAGAGAACACTGACCCCTCAATGAAATAAGCTTCTGGCAGCTGCCAACAGTCCAGGACCCTCTGCTCCTGCCACAGTGTATGTGAAGGAGAAGCTGCCTGTTCCCCATCCAACAAACCTTGGCCTTCATGTCTACTGTGTTAGGTCCCCTTTCCTATGTGAACATGACTTAGTGTCTATTGGCCCAGCCTGTGTCTAGGACTGGACACCTGAGGCAGGTGTATCCTAAATGTGGAGTGGTGGCAATACTTTTTTCTTGTCCCTAGATCCTCAGAGTCCAGGACAAGCCGTGACATCCAGACTCTGAGTGCAGGCTTCTAGGGAGATTCTGGAAGGACAGGGCTGGATCTGAACCCTTAGTTACTCTTTACCCCATGGCCACAGCTTTGCAAAGACCCCGTTTTTAGGGTTATCAATACTGAACAGACTGGGAAGAGAGACACCAGGCTTCAGAGCCATCTATAATGAGTTTAAGGTCCCTAAGAAACCTGGTCTGTATGGGCCTGATTGATTCTGGGCTTTGAGTCTCATGCACAATAAGGAAACTGGTGAAAACACAGAGATTCAAGATGTGGAAGTCAGCCTTCCTAGGTGGATATGTGACATGAAGCCAGCCTTTCTCGGCAGAGATGTGTCTTTGAGTCAGCCTTTCTCGGCGGAGATGTGACATGGAGCCAGTCTTCCTAGGCGGAGATGTGACATGGAGCCAGCCTTCCTAGGAGGAGGAGATGTGTCATGGAGCCAGCCTTCCTAGGTGGAGGAGATGTGTCATGGAGCCAGCCTTCCTAGGAGGAGGAGATGTGACATAAAGCCAGCCTTCCTAGGAGGAGATGTGTCATGGAGCCAGCCTTCCTAGGTGGAGGAGATGTGTCATGGAGCCAGCCTTCCTAGGAGGAGGAGATGTGTCATGGAGCCAGCCTTCCTAGGAGGAGGAGATGTGTCATGGAGACAGCCTTCCTAGGTGGAGGAGATGTGTCATGGAGCCAGCCTTCCTAGGTGGAGGAGATGTGTCATGGAGCCAGCCTTCCTAGGCGGAGGAGATGTGAGGACCCACGTGGTTGAGAAAAGGGCAACCTTCCCATTCTGTTAGCTCTGGTTCCGTTGGCAAATTTTATTTTCTATTACAGCTTTGGGTCATTTTAGTTTACAGTTGAACAAGTCCATGTGGCTCACTTGGCTCATGTGGATCATGATGTGGCTGTCTACCTGCTACCTGGATTGGTCTGAGGACAGGGAGGAGCCTCTGCTTCTGAAGCTCCGGCAGATACAGCTGCCCGAAGTGACACAATTCTACCTCTTCGGATAACCCAATGCTATCTAGCTTGGAGCCATCCTTTTAAAAAGCGTGGTCCAGGAGTCTGCACAATGGAGAATTCCAGGCGTTTGGAAAAACGACATGCAGAGATACTACTGGACATTGCGTGTGTGGATTTAAAGACAATAATATTTATCTATTTATTTGCTGCTCTTTTGCCTTGTTGGGGATACAGGCTGAACTCAAGGACTAGCACCAGCTAAGCACACACTGTCTATTGAGCTAACTCCTGTGCTTAAACTCATTTTTATTTGAGACAGTTGCTCTTTGTAGCCCTGGGTGTCCTGAACTCACTCTGTAGACCAGGCAGTCCTCGAACTCACAGAGATCCAGAGATTAAGTTCCTTTTTTAATGACAAAAGTGGCATGGAAGTCTGATAAGAGACACACTTGGAGGTGCTTCTATAGTGAATGGACCTAGTGACTGCATGCCACTATTACCCCCATGGATCTGTGCCTATCCCCTTCCCGTGGCTCCAGGACCCCATGGGCTCCCCGAACTGATGATCCACCTGGAATATAATTTTCAGAGTGGTTCTGCCTACTCTTTTGGGTGCCTTGGACGTGTGACAGGAGAGCCATGGCTTTCTGTCCCTCTGGTCTTCTGAAGGTGGCTAAAGAGGGCAGCTGACTACTCTTTCTTAAAAAAATATCTATCTATCTATCTATCTATCTATCTATCTATCTATCTATCTATCATACAATGGTCTGTCTGCATGTATGTCTGCAGGCCAGAAGAGGCACCAGATCTCATTACAAACAGTTGTGAGCCACCATGTGGTTGCCGGGAATTGAACTCAGGACCTTTAGGAAGAGGAGATAATGCTCCTAACCACTGAGCCAACTCTCCAGCTCCAGCTGACCACTCTTGACTCTGAATGTCTCCCAGGAGTCAAACAGACCTGGGGTGTGAGCTACCCTGTGGGCAGGGTAGGACATCTTTCTAAGACTCAGTTTCTTTATCTCGAAAATGGGGCCACAAATCTCCATTCTCAATTTATTCCTCCAAATCAGATTTTCCCAAGGGCCTAGCATTGTGTTTCCAGAAAGTTTTGTTCTTTCACAGGACACCAGATAGAGAAGGACTCAGTAGGAAAAAGCAGGGGAAGTCAGGAAAGGCTTCCAGGAGGCAAGGACAGGATAATTGCACCCTAGAGGGTGGGTAGGAGCATCTTGGTTGGCTTGCAGTTAGGAAGGGAACTTAAATGGCTGTGTAGCTTGAGTAGCTGTTTGATGGATCCCATGGCAGTCATAGGACAGAAGGGAAGGGAAGTGGCAATGAGACTCTCCAGCCACATCAGGTTGGATAGCAGAACACAGAATGTATTTAGGCTGCTATGTCTCCTGTGCTGCCCCCAGGAGAAAGGGATGCCCCTTCAGCTTAAACGGGGAGTGTTTTCTCTTGGTTGAGTCTGAGGGCCAGGCAAACTTGAGACCTTCAAACCCACTGCCTCCAAATGTGCACCACCACACACGTGCTGACCTCAGGCAAACCTCAGCTTCCCCACTAACGACACGAGGACCATGGCAATGCCATGCCATGCCTACCTTGCCCAGCTGGAAGAGTCCAGATGGCCCAGGGCACTTAATGCCTAGCACGTGCCAGGAAGTCTGCGGCTGGCTGCGTTCTCCACCAGTCAGCCAGGCCCTGCGCCTGGACTAACGCCATCCCTGTCCCTCCTCCCAGACACACGTCCAGGTCCCAGCTCATCTGGGGTCTACACGAACGCAGCAGTTCCATCTCTCTAGTCGGTGTTTGTCTTCCTGGGCTGATATCCACCCCCACCTGCCTGCTGGCTCTGCAAACCCCATCAGGCAGAGAAATTGAGTGACCCCTAAAAGCAAAGAGAAGAGATATCTGTGAAGTGTGGAGATGCAGGGAAAGGAACTTGAGTGCTGTCCCCAGCAGCTAGGCCACACAAGGAGCTGCAGGTGAGCCTCACACCTGCCCAGGAGCCCCCCACTGCACTTCCCAAGCCAAGCAGGCAAACGAGGCTTTGACGCTCCTCCCTCCTCTCATCTGTAAAATTGAGACATTACAATCCCAGAATGGGCTTTGAGCCTGTGCAAATTAATCGGGTCTGTCAGGAGGGCTGAAATAAACATATTGTTTCGATTGGTGTTGACATTTGGATTGTGGAAGCTTTGAAAATGGAACTGTCGTGGGACTCTGCAGTCCATACACGGTTTCCAGTGGAGGGGAAGCTTCTCGACCGGCAGAAAGGGGTCACTAGAAAAAGTACCCTAAAGCTGGCGTGGGGTACCTTGCTTCTTTGGAGTTCAGCATGTTGTGCCCTTCTAGGTAGTGTGGGGTGCCAACCACTCCAGGCAAGACTCAAATTATTCAGAACACCCACTGCAAAATGTACTTCGTCCAGCTTGTTGTGCAGGCAGACACACCGAGACCGGAGTAGTTAAGCCACACAACGATATAGTGAGACCTTCACTTTGGCGTATCTCCACAGACTGCTCTATGCTGCTCGCTGTATGCCAGGAGCTTTCTGGTAGGTCTTCTCACCAAGAGAAAGCTTGAGCTTGAGCCTGGACTGAGGTGGCCTAAGCTGGTAGGTGCTTGGGTATGGGTTGCCGGCTCCACTGCCTCCTGGGGTCCAGATAAATCTGAGCCTCCTTTATCTTCTCTCCATCATGGGAGCCTAGAGGGCGGGTTTGTGCCTCGTTCTATGCACTGGGGATCCTTCCTCAGCGTGCTCTGAGCCCTAGGGCTTCCCCCTCCCACCCAGTTCTAGCCTCCTGACTCAGCCTGTGTCTATGGGGAGGCAGCGTGGTTTCTCATAGAAAGGAAGAAGCCTCAGGGTCAGGGTATCAGGACATATGCAGCTTTGGGGGTAAGTGAGTAAGACTTATTTTTTTTTTTTTTGAAAACTCAGTAAATTTTACAGCTGACAACTTTTCCACACATTAGGGTTCATGCATTAGGCCTTCAGCCTCTGGAGCAATAAGGGCCATATCTAGTGGCTTTGATTTCTAGTCCTCTCTCCTCCCCTCTCCACGACCAGCTTAGTGTGACTGGCAGACAGCCTTGCTGAGCGGTCATCTTTCAAGTCACCATCCTTCAGGAACCTCAGATGCATCTGTGGTCCTGGCTGGACCTCTCCCACTGCTGGCCTCCCAGACCACGGCAGGGCCCACTAGGCAGAGGCCTCCTGCTGCCTGAGGGGGCTCCCTGCATTGCATGTCCCATCTACCCACAGGGGAAAAGCCTTGGCTTCAGGAAGACAGGAAACGGGGCCTTGAGTTGGTGGCCCAGGCTCCACCCCATCCCCGGAGCTTCTTGGAGGCTGACACCATGCCTGGCAGGGAAGGTGGTTCTTCAGTTCCAGCCTTCTTTGGCAGAAACTCAGGCCTCCCAGTTTCTACTCGGAATCGAGCACAGGACCCTGCATTGTGAGAGGCCTTGTTCCCACTTGATACCCTGTCTCACATTCAAAGGTCTGAACTGTGGTAAGAGCTTGTAGGCAGAAGCTGGGACTGGCCCCACACTGCTCTGGGAATACATATTTGGGTGTGGACCCTAGGGGTGTTTTTCATGCCCTGACTGGCATCGCCTCTGGGCAACCAGGCTTTTGTGTACTTCAAATTTCTGAAAATCACTGTGGTTTTGGGTCATGGTTGGGTTTGATTTGAATGTTAATGGCAACAGTGGCCAGGTGGCTCCACACTGAGCCTATGTTTGGTCCTTGGGGGCTGAGTGAGAGACAGTCAGGGGTGTGGCTAGTCCCCAGCCAAGGCCTTGAAGGAGTGGCTAAGGCCTGAGAGGTGGGCGTGGGCTGTTTGAGGTGGGTGTGCTCTTGTCCCTTAAATGTTTTATCAAAGAGTTCACTTCCCATCATAGTAGAGGCTGGAGGGAAGAGCCTGAGGTAAGGCTTGGAGGCCTGTGCTGGTCACAAACCCCACTGTTTAACCCGGGGCAGAGACTCTGCTTCTCTGAGCCCCTTTCTGGGCTCTACCTAAGGCTGCTGTAAGGATCAAAGGGCTCCCGTGCCACAGAGGAGCAGAAGAGGTCAGAATTCATCATGCCTTTGAACCCAGCAGAGCTGTGCCCGGCCTGTGCCAATCTCCCTGAGTTAGAACAGGGCCTGGCCCCAATATTCACCATTTTCAACAGAGAGCAGTCTCATGACTGTCTCTGTGAACATGACTCTGCCCCCCACATCTCGGCTCTGAGAAGGAGGCCTGCCCTGCCCTGAGACGGAGGCCTGCCCTGCCCTGAGATGGAGGCCTTCCCTGCCCTGAGTTGCCACAGGAGTCCTTCCCTTTGGGCACAGTTGTCTTTTGAGACACTAGCCTTTGGTCATTTCCCCAGGGTGCTCCCTGGCCTGCTGAGGCCTGTCACCTCCTGCTCTCAACTGACCAAGTCCATTTCCACCCTCCCGGGGTGAGAGCAGCCTGGCCTTCCTGTCAGGAGGAGTTCCCACAGACTCTGGGGTTTAATTTTGGACCAGCATGCTGGAACTTGAGGCCTTGGTGGAGCACCCACGTGTTCTGGACTTCCAGCCATGGTTTAAATCCCCCAGTGACATTGTCCTTGCCAGTGTCAGCCTGGCGACCTTCAGTTTGAGTCTGTAAATAATCTTGGCATTGACCCACTTTTCTGTTCTCAGTTCTCACTGCCACTCTGGGAGGAAACATTGCTACAATTAGCAGCCCATTTTATAGAAGAGGAGACTGAGGCTCAGAGAAGCCAATTTCTGCAGCTGAATGTGTGCATAGATTTAGTATAAAGATTGATGTTATCAATGCTTGGTGGCCCTGAATCTTTGTGCACGAATGGGCATGTTTGTGTGTGCATGTATGTGTCATTGTGTGTGTGTGGGGGGGGGAAGGGAGGGTGTCAAAGGTCAAACTGCAGTGTCTTTCCTCAAGATGCTGTCCACCTTGTCGTTGGCTGGAACTATCCAGGTAGGCCAGGCTGGCTGGCCAGTGGACCGAAGGGACTTTCCTGCAGTTTCTCCAGCGCTGGATTACAGCCACACGTTACCATGCCTGAATTGTTTTTTGCAGGTGATAGCTGGGTATTGAACCCAAATTTTCATGCTTCGGAGAGCAAGTGCTTCCCCACTGAGCCAGCCTGTGACCTTGGATCTCATCTGGAACAGGGACAGGTAAAATCCCTGGTAAGGGCTCTGGCACAAATGGCTGTCACAGCAGACTGGGCTGGCACAACTTGCTCAGGAGGGACCCTGGCCATGAGTGATGGACACTAGGGAGTAGAGTGTCCAGGGCTGTGCTCCCTGACACTCCCTGCCGGGCTTTCCATAGCCCTGTCAGCCCTCAGCTCTGTCCTGTCACACAACCACAATCATCAGGACGACAGGCCCACCATAGCCTGGATAAGCTTATGGCTACACATGACAACATTCTTATTTCATTTCTGTCTCCTGCTGTCAACGGATGTGAATTGTAAGAAAGACACCGAATTGTATCTGTTTTTTTAAACTGCTTATCCTCAAGGTCTGGGAGTATGGCTGTACACAGCATGACCTGGATAAATGCTGCTGGATGTCTGTTACCAGTCCCAGGTTTATTTATACCTTCTGAGGTCTTTACATTTCTCTTAAATGAGGCCAATTTCTTTAAATCACCCTCAGAGGCCACATGACCACCAGAGTCCAGGCTAATGTCCCCACCCCACCCTGCCACCCCACCCTCTTTACCTCTCCCAATTATTCCTTAAGTTTGGTTCTAGCTACTAGCCCTTCTTTCTGCTCTGAAAGGTGCAGGCTTCAGACACAGGGCCTTTGCACGTGTTGTATCTTTTATCTGGAAGGTTCCTCCTCCCAGTTTCCTCACCCTTTAGGTATTCAGCTAATTGCTCCTGGCTTGCCTGGTTCAGGCCAGTCAGAGAAGGGGTTCCAGGGAAACTCTACCAGAGTCAAAGGTGATCTGTGCCGTGGTTGTCTTACTGTTTACGTCCCCCAGAACTGCGAGCCCCATGGGCCAGGTTGTGATCACAGGTATGTTGTATCCTCGGCAATGACAGGCTTAAGCCATCACACAGGCTAGTAAGCAACGGGTGGGATAAAGGGCAATCCTGGCACTACGGCATTCCCATAAAAGTGGAGCAAGCACTGTCTCTGGGGCCTGGAAGAGCCAGGAGGGCATTTGGAGCTGTTCAGACTAGCATCTTGCAGGAATGCATGCCCCAGTGTCTGCAATGTCCCATGCTGCTGCTAGCTGTGGTGCATATCATTTGCACAAGTATGTGTGTGCACTTGTGTATATAAGTGTTGGGGTGAAGATAATACAAGCCACAGCACGTGGAGACAAACCTGCAGGCATGTGGACACTGCTGGTTTTGGCAACATCTTTCCTTCAGGTCCCTCCCTCCCTCCCTCCCTCCCTCCCTACCTCTCTTTTCCCTTCTTTCCTTCTGTTTTTCCCTCCTTCCATACTCCTTTCCTTCCTTGCCTCCTACCTTCCCTCTGTCTCTCCCTCCCTTCTTTACTTTCTTTGTTCCTTCTCCCCTTCCTTGCCTCTTTCCTTCCCTCCTTGCCTTCCTTCTTTCCTTCATTCCACTCTTTCTTTGGCACTGGAGACGAACCTTAAGCATGCTAGGCAAGAGTCCCACCACTGAGCTATGTGCTCAGTCCCTCCCTGTTTGGTGCTCAGAGAAATTAAGACCCAGAGAGCCAGAGAAACTCGCTCAAGATCACAGAGCAAGGGCATGGCGTTTGTGTGTGTCTCAACTGAGAAGGAAGCATGAGGACCGAGTTCAATGTCCAGTACCCACATAATAGCCAGGCATGGTGGGGGGGATATCTGTAACACCAGTGCAGGGGTGGGAGGGGATGGAGGCAGAGACAGTCAAATCATCAGAGCTCCAGTTCAGTGAGAGACGCTGTCTCAAAGAATAAGGCAGAGATCAAACAAGGAAGACAGTTAGTGTTGATATATGGCCGCCACACACATGTGCACACATTCCCAAAAGAACAAATGTACACGTGCATGTACTCTCACACACAAACATACACACATGTACACACACACAGACGCAGACACACACACACACACACACACACACACACACACACACACACACACACGATGTGTGTCATGAGGAGGACCCCAGTGCTGGACTTTGGTAGTTCACCCCAAGCACCTGTACATCCGAGTACTCCTAAGAAGCTACGGAGATTAACCAGTTTTCCTCCATCATCAGGTGATTTGGCAATTATTTTTCTAGCTGAAGACATGACTTCCTGTTCACACGCAGAAAAATAACGTCAGGTGCTCCTGTCTCCAGAAGGTCCCCAGGCAGGAAACTAACCTTCTGAGTCTCTCTAGAAGTTTGTGCTCATCGACTACTTTACGATACTGTCTGAAGGAGGCCCTACAGAGCTATGGCAGAGCAGATACCAGGGCTTCTGGAATATTCACAGAAACAGGACTTAGGGGAGAATGACTCTGTCCACTCAATGAATTCATTCTCTCTCCCTCTTCTTCGCTCCCCCCCACCACAGACAGCCAGGAGGGGCTTTCTTTATTCTCTCTCTCTCTTATCCTCCCCCCACCACAGATAGCCAGAGGGTCTTTCTCTTATACTGTTATTTTGTATTCTTTAAAAAAAATAACTTTTCATTTTTTTCTTGCTTCCAAAAGAAACAGGCAGCCCAGAAAGCAGAGCACTCAAGGAAAAGAGAGATGGTGCCCCCTCTCCCCAGGCAGCTGCAGACTGAGCAGCTTCCCTCCCTACTGAGTGTCAGACCCCATTTTAGGAGCAACAATGAGAGATGCAGATATCGGTCGTGTCCTTTTGAGATCACGGGGAATAGACACAGAGTCTTTGCAAGACTGTGAGAGTCACTTGCCTTTTAGGTAGAAAATGAGCAAGCTGAAGGCGCACAACTGGGCTGAAGGCCTTGATGAGGACGTCTGAGAAAGCTTTGCTGAAGGCGTGAAGACGCTGGGAGCCCTGTTCCGTGAGTGGAGACAGAAGGAAAGCGTGTTTAAACAAGAGGAAATGGCCGGTGCAAAGGGCATGTAGCACAGGGGACAGATTAAGCTTTAGAACTTAAGCTGCGGAACTTCCAGAGTTAAGGCTGTGTAGACTGCCCAGCTTTTTGTATCTTAAGAACAAAGAAAGTTTTGAAGCTCTTTTCAATGGGATGAGTGCAATTGAATTTGGACTTGGCATCTATTCCTGATGTTTTGGTGTGTGTGTGTGTGTGTGTGTGTGTGTGTGTGTGTGGCCATCAATTACTTGTGTAACAGGACGAGTGAAGACTGTCTTTGGCTCTACGGTTGCATCTCCAGCAGCCCCTGGAACTCAGATCTTCCCCATCCTCTTGCCTTGGTGATTGCCGACTCTTTTCAGGCTCCACATGGCACTTCTGTAGCTCTGAGTATTTCAATTTCATACTCTACCCATGACATAGGAGTAAGACATGTCTGTCACAGCCAATATTGTAGCTCTGCTCTGCTTGGGCCAAATAATTGGGGGAATGCAATGCTATGATTGGTCAGGCCTGTGTCACATGTTCTAGACTGAGATGCAGAGGTGACTCTGAGAAGAGCCCTTGGTCTGATGGGTGGGTTGGAAGTCATTATAATCTAGAATAGAGTGGGAGGGTAGTCCACTGGGAGAGGGGCCCAGGGGTCTCCATGATCCCTGTATAAGGTGGGGCTGTCTAGAAGAAAACTGAGATAATAATGCATAGAATGTATATGCATTATACAGGGAATTGGCCAGAATGGCTTATAGCCAGTAGAGGCTGGCTAGTCCAACAATGACTATCTGCACACTGGAGAGGCTGAGAATCCAGTAGCTGGTCAGGTCATAAAGCTGGAAGTCCCAGCAGTCCCCATCCAGCAAGGAAAGGATGGAGACCCCTGTAAAGTCACTGGTATGGAGATCATATTAGAAAGTGGAAGGAGCCAGAATTCTGTGTTAGTTAAAGGCAACAGCCTTGACAGACTCACCTACTCAGAAAGTAGTAAAGAAAGAAATACAACTTTCTCCTTGGATGTCCTTACATTTGAGCTGTCCATTTGGATGGTGCAAATCACCTTGAGGGCAGGATGCTGTGCCCCAAGAAATGTCACAATCCTGTTACTAAGAGAGGAGTGAATGGGGAGGTGATGATCCCAAGAGACTCACAAAAGCACACTCACAGTTCTACCATCGTATGGATACTGCATGTGCCCTCTCAGATGATTTAATCACTTAGGAGTTCTGTGCTTCTCTGTGCTGGCCATATGGTTAGGTGCTTCCTGCAGCAGATTATTGAAGAACTATGTATTCATTAGGCAAATTAGCTGTGTCTCCTCCGTGCTTCCTCTGGGAGGTGAGAGCCTAGAAGCATGCTGGGGACCATCCCCTGGCAGCCATAGGTCACCTTGTACTTTTATGACTCATAACTTTTGTGGTCGAGGACCGATGCAGCATCCAGGATAATCTCTCCCCACATGCCGCAGAATGGCTAGGAAGGAGGCTCCAGCCCCAGATGTCAGGGGTTAGGTCCTTTGTAGTTGTAGATATACTGTATTGTTGACCAAGGTTTCTCTTCTGCCCAGTCCTACAGTCAGTCATTCAGTCCCAAAGAAATACACAAAGGTCTACATTAATCATAAACTAGTTGGCCTATTATCTCAGGCTTCTTATTAATTAGTTATTACATATTAACCCATAATTCTTATCTGTGTTAGCCACGTGGCTTGGTACCTTTCATCAGTGAGACATTCTCATCTGCATCCTCTATGTCTGGGTCATGATAGCAGACTGAATCTTTCCTCTTTCCAGAACTCTCCTGTTCTCATTGTCCTGCCTCTACTTCCTACCTGGTTGCCCTGCCTATACTTCCTGCCTGGTTCCTGGCCAATCAACATTTTATTAAACAAGTACAAGAAACAAATCTTTACAGGGTAAAACCATTGTCCCACAGCACTGTGTATTCTAAGGCAAATGATCCCCCTATCCCTGCTGTGCTCACTTCAACCTTATCACAGAGATAAGGATGTGCTTTGGGGTGTTTGGCTGCTAGCAGTGTTGGAGGAGGCCGCTTGTTGGTTCCTGGCTGCCTGGCTAGCTTAGACCAGAAATAATCACACAGAAACTGTATTAATTAAATCACCGCTTGGTCCATTAGCTCTAGCTTTTTATTGATTAACTCTTATATTAATTTAACCCATTTCTATTAATCTGTATATTGCCACGTGGCTATGGCTTATGGGGTAAAGTTTTTAGCATCTGTCTCCAGTGGCTCCATGGCTTCTCTCTGACTCTACCCTTCTTTCTCCCTGCATTCAGTTTAATTTTCCCTGCCTACTTAAGTTCTGCCCTATCAACAGGCCAAGGCAGTTTCTTTATTCATTAACCAAGACAGAACGACCTCCCACATCATTTCCCCTTTTCTGTTTAAACAAAAAGAAAGGCTTTAACTTTAACGTAGTAAAATTACATATAACAAAATAGGTATCAAACAAGAATTACAGTTAGAATATTTATATCTACTTTATCTTTTATCATAACTAAGGAAAACTATAACTATCACTATAAATTCTTCAACTCCATCAAAGACTCCAGAAGGATATAATATTACCTAAGTAAACAAAAAGTACATTGTAAGCAACTTTCAAAACTCTAGAAATCACAGAGACATCTTTCTGCCTGGGCAGTCACCCAAAGTTCTTCTGTACCATTGGGGCATCCATCTTCAGCCTACAGGCCTATAGTATCCAGCAGACTTTTCCATGAGGCAGGAAATTTCAAAGGCAGTTCTGCTTATATTGGCAGTTTGTCAGTAACTTTTTTTCTGTATCCTGAAGAATGTCTAGCAGACTCTTTCATGAAGCAGAAACCCTGAAGGACAGCCTCATATTTAGGCAAGTTCAGCAGTCATTTCTCTGTAGGTCCTGCATGTCCGGTTTATCAAGCAGGGCAGGTAAGAACAGTTTCTTGCCCAAATGGCTAACCAATGCCATAAGGAATCTCTTTAATGCCCATCTTCCTCTTAAAGTAATTGGTGCTACCAGGAGCAGATGTATCTCACTGTTATGAAAAGTCCTAATTTCTTAAAACATTTTAAATGCCATATTCTGTAGTCTTTGAAAGGTTTGAAGAATGCCTATCCATCTGAAATACATCTCTATAAATCTAGAAAATCTAACTAATAAGACTACAAGCTTGAATATTATAGATAATTATCTATTAACCTATATTTCTTAATTATATATTACATTTTAAATGAGGTGCACAAACATAATATCTTAATCAAGAACAGAAATATACATATAACAAAATTGATCTTAAATTTGTATCAATAAACCAAATCCATACCAATGCAAATCTCTATAGCATATCCCCCTTTAAATGTAAAGAAGCATTTACAAACAATATTTGGGAATATGGATGTAGTTTTGTCCAAATTTCTTCCTGCTATTTATTGGGTAAAGTAATTTTTGGTTGTGTTCATGGTGACATCTCAGGGGGTCGTGGTCTATCAAACCATATATCCTGAAATGAATCCACAGGTTCTCATCCTGTGTGGAAAAAAAAGAACCTCTTTTCCAAAGCAACATATTCTTAGACCCAAATTCTGAAGTCAAGATACCTTTATAATATACATGCTGGTTTAGTTAGCAGCCCATACAATGAAATGTCTCTCTGTACTTAGCTCCTTCACAGTAAAAAAAAAATCAAAGAAAACACAATAATATACATAATCTAGACTGTGTATAGTTCACCTTTATGTGGCTTATTTTTCTTTACCCCTTTTAATCTATGACTGTCTGTACTCTGCCTCGTTAAAGACTTTTTTAAAAAATGATTTACTTCTTTTCTAACTCTCTATACTCTTTTTCTTCTCTCTCCCAAGCCTATGTATCCAACAATGTGACCCACTTAGAGTGCTTTTATGTCTGAATTAGTCCTTATTGCATTATCTGTAATTTTTTTTACTATCTTGAAGAGCTTTTAAAATGGTAAGCAGCTTGGTTGCAGCTTCTGTGGATGCTGGCTCTATCTCTCTCCACTTTTAAAATGATGGAGGTACCATTACTACTGCCAGCTCTGGGGCTTCCAGGAAGGAGCTGAGCTCAGCACTTTAACTCTGAGAATGAGCATGTAGCACATAAACTCCTTTTATCTGAGTAATAGCTAAATCTGCCATCCAGAGCATTGTGCATCCTGGAAATATCTCTGTGTATGGTGGCAGGAATCCCCGCCATGCTCTCCTGCTTGTGCATGCCTATTAGACCTGATCCCACCACCTGCCCAGGTGGGAGTGCTGGGCCATGGGCGTGGTATCAGTTACTTTCCTCCCAACCCTGAGTGGGCACACAAACACCCAGGTCCACAAATGCCATTCAAATGCTCCATAGCCAGAGTTCACACTGGCAGCACAGCCCAGGAAGCTGCATTTTAAAACCACGCTACTGTTTTTTCTGCTATGGCTGAATCAGGAAAACCTCTCTTAAAGGAGCCATGCCTCTGTTTGCTTTTAGCAAACAGAGCCCACCCAAGAAAATGCCACTACCAAACCAAGCTTAACTCTGTTATTTTGTGTTTAGGATTACTTTTAAGTGTTTTCAGGTTTTTATGTGGATGTAGTTACCCATGTTGGTGTGCCAGTTTGCTGGAGGAGGGCCACTTGTTGGTTCCCAGCTGCTCAGCTAGCTTAGATCTGAAATAATCACACAGAAACTGTATTAATTCAATCACTGCTTGGCCCATTAGTTCTAGCTTCTTATTGGCTAACTCTTATATTAAGTTAACCCATCTCTATTAATCTGTATATGACCACGTGGCTGTGGCTTACCAGGTAAAGTTCCCAGCATCTGTCTCTGGTGGCTCCATGGCTTCTCTCTGGCTCTGTCCCTATTTATCCCAGCTTTCAGTTTAGTTTTCTCTGCCTACCTACATTCTGTCCTATCAACAGGCCAAGGCAGTTTCTTTATTCATTAACCAAGACAGAAGGACCTCCCACATCATAGCAGAGTTCCTGGCATACAGGAATTGTGCTACCTAGCACAAAGGGAGAGGGGTTGCCAAGCTTTGGGGGTGTTGGGGAGTTCTAGAGAAATGCTTAGCTGTGGATAGGGCATTCTCTTATCTGCTGGGTCTTGTGTGGACCTACCTCACCATTTTCAATATTAACACTTTCTGGCATCTTCTCTCAGCCTTCTTCACAGGGTTTTGGGGTCTCCTCTGGGAGCCTGTAGGAGGGCCCTAATGACTGCCCAGAGCTCATGGATACCTACCTGGGCATCTTCCCCTTGACTCTATAGTATCATGGCTGCCTAGACTGTCTTAGTAAGGATTTCCATTGCTCTGAAAAGACACCATGACTATGGCAACTCCTATAAAGGGAAAGATTTAACTGGGGCTGTCTTACAGTTTCAGAGTTTTAATCCAATGTCAGCATGGTGGGAAACATGACAGTGTGCAGGCAGACATGGTACTGGAGAAGGAGCTAAGAGCTCTGTATCTTGATCTGCAGATAGTAAAAGGAGACTGTGTGCCACAATGGGTGTAGCTTGAGCATATGAGACCTCAGAACCTGCCTTCAAAGAGGCCATGCCTCCTAATAGTGACATTCCCTATGGGCCACATGAGTGTATGGGGGTCATTCCTATTCAGGTCTCCACACAGCCAATGTTGGTGTCTTCTGCCTAAGGAAACCACATACCTGCTTGTGTGCTTGGGTGCACTTGTGCCCCTGACCCATCCATTTTCCCATTTCCAGCCAGAATCCTGAGCTATGTCTGGCTGCACTGGTCACCCCTAGCATCTGCTACATATTTGTGACTCCATTTCATCTTCCTCTCAGCTGGGAAATCACATGTTATTTAGCTCAGCTCTGAGGAGCTACCCTCCAGAGGGTCCTCAGGCTTCTCGCTGGAAAACCATGCCCAAGCTACACCTGGCAGGGTCAGGAGGACTAGAGCAAGGAATGAGTTCCCCCAGTGTATACTTCCTTCCCATCTCAGCCATGAAGATGTGGTTGAAGTCTATAAAGCCATTACTTCTAACTCTCATGTCATAAGCAGAAGACGGTGAGTCTTAAAGATGGAGTTGAGGAGAGGACTCTGTGTGCAGAGTATTTATGCAGGATGACCTGGGTTTGAACCCGCAGAACCCACACAAAACTGGTTGTGGTAGCTCACACTTGTTAACACAGCTCTCTTATAGCAAGATTCTCCTAAGACAAGAGAATTGCAGAAACTCAAGGGCTAGTGAGCCTGGCATGTACAGCAATGAACAAGAAACCCTGTCTCAATAAGGCAGAAAGTGAGGGCCAACATCTGAGCTGTCCTCTGAGTTCCATACGTGTGTCATGGCATAAGTGTGCCCATAATCACTCTCTCTCTCTCTCTCTCTCTCTCTCTCTCACACACACACACACACACACACACACACACACACACACACACACACAGAGACATAGACACAGACAGACAGACAGACAGACAGACAGAGAGAGCTTTGCCCTTCTTTTTTCCCTGTGGCAAGCCTTCCCTAAACAATCACAACTCCCAGTTCTCTCCAAATCCTTGGCCGTAGGCATGTCCCCTAAAAGCCCTCTTTGTAGTAAAAGGACACCAGCACTCTGAGAACAGAGCGGTGGAGAGCCGCTTAGCCAGCGAGCAGAAGAGCCAGAGCCTGAACTACGATGTGACCAACTCTAAAGCCAAATCAGCCCCACTCTTTTAAATCACATGTGTTTCCCTGTAACTCCTCGGGTCATGAGCTTGTCAGTTTCCTCCAGAGTGAGGCTTCCCTTGTGGCCCCAGTCAGCACTTTCTGAGGAAAGAATGGGAAGACAGAGGTGAGGCAGAGGCGGGAGAAACGCTGGGTCAGCACAGCTGGAAGAGCCGGTGGGGAACACATGCGACAGACAGCTCTGGAGCCTCAGTACCAGCAGCGCTCCCCTCTGCACTCAGGGCAAGAAGGAACCGAGTCTATCCCTCAGTTTCCCCATCTGTCAGATGGGGATGAGGACACAGCTGAGAATAAATCAGACAAACTCAAGGGTGGCTCGCTTTTCCTGAGTTGGAGCTCGTCCTGTGATAGAGGCCTTGGGAGGACCATGTTGTCCCACTGTGGGCGAAAGGAAGGCAGGGAGCTTCACAGGGGAGGTTCAGGTGGGCGGCCGGCTGCTGTGCATGGCTGTCGGCTGAGATCACTGCCTTCCCCTTCCAGCTGCCTGGGGATATTATAAGGTTGCGGAGACAGCAAGAGGAAGCGCTAGCTTGAGGGCCTCTTTGGGGGGTAGGGAGGGGAGCAGAAGAGTCAGACGCTAATGAAAAAAACATTTGGCGTTCAAGGTGACTGCAAGGGTTGGGGCTTGTTGGGTCAGGGTCTGACTTTAACTGGAAACAAGTCCCCAGATGCAGAGGGGCCAGTCTGGGGACAGTTGCTGAGGAGGTGTCTAATACAGACCTTGTTGACCTTGGCTTCTTGGGAGTGGCAGACCGCAAGACCTTGACTCTGAGAAGATGCCCTGTGGGGCAGCTATGGTCTTGAGGTCTTGGGGCCCAAGCATCCCCGTGTTTTCTGCCTCCAACCCGTGTACTTGTTGCAGTGGCTTCCCAGTTCATCCAGAGAGGGCATTTGCTGGGTAACTGGGACACAAGAACTCACCAAGGTGGTAGGGTTGGGATGGACTCGGGGCACAGTTTCTAATTTACCTCTTCATCTGCCGGACAAGAATCTTGACTAGTTCTCCTCCTGATTAAAAGAACTGAAGCTTGCCCTCCCTCCCAGCACCTCTGCCAAGGACACACCTCTAGCTCCCAGCTGGGGGATCAGGGCTCAGAAAGGTTAAGGTCTTAAGCTGCTCATCTGAAAAGGGATGGAGGTTGAGTCTCCACTTCTGATCACAAGGGAAGAAATCCTTTGCTGCAGGCCAGTCCTTCCTATTTCCTTCTAGATGCCCAGAAACACTTAAAAGTTGGCCATCGTGAGAGACGTAGAGAGTGGAGGAACTGAGCGGAGGGCTGTGGAGCAGGACATTGGTCTTCAGGTTGCTTCTGTGAAAAACGACAACCTGTTTGCTGGAGAAAGGGCCTTGGAGAAGCTATAGGAGCAAAGCGACTAAAAATGTTCTCATGGGAAGATGTTCATCAGCCACTGAACAAGACTCCATCGGCAGCCTTTATCCCTCGGGAGAGAGAGGGGTCCTGGCAGTGAGCTTTCATTCTCGTGGGACCCTTGGTTCTCCTAGGGATGAAGTCATCTGACCACACAAGTGCCTCTTGATATAAGCTCTCTCAGGGAAATCCAGTCTCTTGCTCCATCAACAATTTCTAGGTGCCTGGCTGTATTAGAGAGCTCTGAAGATGTTGCAAGCATAGGTTGCCTGGTGGCCTCATATGGGAAGCCAAGCCTCTGTATGTCCCCTTTTGGGTATCTTCGTCAGGCCATAGGCAGTCTTGGTCTTTCACAGGGCTGGAGAAGCACCCACTCTGAAAGGGTCGGTGGGGTCATCCCTTCCAACTTTCTTAGGAGAAGGTCAAGAAAATCTAGTCCCAGGAAGGAGAAAGTGTTACTAAGTGGGAATTAGAGAACTTTCCAGAAGTGTCTTGCAAGGACTTTCTGGAGAAGAACACTGGAAGGGGCAGAAAGTAGACATCCAGGAGTCTGCACTAAGGGGGTATGGACAGAATCAGGCCGTGGGATGATGGAGGAAGGTCATTGGTTAAATAAAAAGAAACTGCTTGGCCCTCATTGGTTAGAAGATAGGTGGGAGGAGTAAACAGAACAGAACGCTGGGAGGAAGAGGAAGTGAGCTCAGACTCCACAGCTCTCCTCTTGGGAGCAGACGCCTCAGAGAGACGCCATGCTCCCAGCTCTCAGGCAGACGCACGCAATGAAGCTCCGACCCAGGATAGACATAGGCTAGAATCTTCCCGGTAAGCGCACCTAGGGGCGCTACACAGATGATTAGAAATGGGCTAAATTAATATGTGAGAATTAGCCTAGAAGAGGCTAGATAGAAATGGGCCAAGCAGTGATTAAATGAATGCAGTTTGTGTGTTGTTATTTCGGGCATAAGCTAGCCAGGCAGCCGGGGTGCTGGGGATGCAGCCCCGCCGCCCTTATTACTACAGTGGGATACTTAGATATAGTTTCCTGCTTCAGATACCTCCCGAATCAGGAAGGCCATCTTCCTGTTAGACTGGTTCTGCTCTGCTTGGACTCAAGTAGAGGGTGAACCATCTAGATGAGAAGTCGGAGGACAGCTCCCCACCGCCCTGACAGTGACTGTTCTGTGAGGAAGCCTTCTGCTGAAGGACGCTCTCACTGAAGATTCCAAAAAAGCCAGCTGCTAAAGCTGCCTGAGATGAGAGTCGTCACCCCAAACCAGGTACCACTTCTACACCAAGCACAGAGGATTCTCCAGTCCTCCTGGAGCCTGAGAAGTGTTTCAGAAGCTCTCAGGTGGGCAGAGCCTGGGATGGAAGCTGATGTTGGGGAAGATTGCAAAGCCAGATCGGTCTTCCTGTTTGCACCTTCTGCTCCTCTGGAAAACAGCATACGACACACGCCTAAAAAGCCCCTTCGCGTTCAGAACCCATTTCTACCCCCTTTAGCACTCCTTCCTTTTCCTCTGTTTTACATGGAGGACGCAAATTCCCAGCACCACCCCCTCCCCAAATACAAAACAAAAAGCCCTCCCAGTCTAAAGAGATATGATAGGCCTGGACACCACTCCCCACATCTCCCAGAGCACAAGGCCTCCCGTATTCCTGCTCAGAAGCAGAACGGCTGTTCTTGCCGAAGACAATGTGGTTCTAATATATATCAACAGAGTCACAGAACAGCTCCCCCTCCCCTCTTTTTTTTTTTTTTAAGAAGTTAACTTCATTTCTAGGACTTGTGTGTTTCTCATTAGTAACGCTGTCTTTTGAAATGCAGGCGAGGGAGGCGACTCCAGATGAAATCAAAACTGATACGTGAGCGTTTGACTTAACCGCTGCTCTCTGCATGCCTGCCTGCTGCCTTGCTGGGGCTGATGTCCACAGAGATGGGACAGCGAGTCTGCAGTCCCCAGTTCTCTGTATAGCAAGGGAAAGCTCCAGGCTGGAGCAATTCACCTCTGTCCTTCATGTCAGTCTAAAGAGAGGGGTGACCTTGACAGAGGGGCTCTGCTGAGTGACCACGACGCTAAGCTCCCTGGGATGGCTCCAGTCATCACAAGAGTCACAACCTGAACGCTTTTTAGATGACAGAGCGGGGCACACACATTCCACGGGGGGGGGGGGGGGGTCATGTCGCTCCTCACTTTCTAGGTTCTTAGCTTTTCCAAGTGGAAAAGTCCACCCTGGAGTCTTCTGGGTCTGTTATGGCATCCTTACTCCATGTGACCAGGCCTTCTGGAGAATATTAAGAGGATGGAAAATTCTCTTCATGGCAGGCCAAGGGGTCTGCTCAACCTTTCTGCCAATGAGGGTCACTTTCTGGGTATCCAAATGTGTCTGTCACTTTCTAGGTGGAGAAACAATTTTGGGAAGCTAGACCAGGTCACTGATTGCCTTCCTAGCCGACATTTTACCCAGTGACCCCAAGTTAAATTTCTTTTTTTCCTCAGTAAAAATTTCTTGTTCTTGGGAAAGCTGATGCTGATTGCTTTCTGGTCCCAAGGGATTGGTTTCAAGGGTGGCAGAAGACTAGAGGCCCCTTACTCTGCCACCACGGGTCCTACCCTATCTAATCTGGTCTCCCCATTTTCATGACTCAATTACCTCCTTCCTTACATGGAAAACCCTTCTCTTTCCACTATCTCTGGAGGACAGTCATGACTTCATGACCCAGGGATGTGACCTTCATGAGGACAAATGTCTCTTCTGAGTCTGTCTTCCCAGCTACTAGCTACGCAGACTCAGTATGGGCTTGCAGACCAGAGAAGTGGTTAATAGAATAACAAAGTGTTTCCTGGGAGCAGCCAGATGGCACAATGGGTAAAAATGCCTGCCACCAAGCCTGAAGACCTGCATTCCATCCCTGGCAAGGAAGAGAAAGGAGTCCTGGAAGTTGTCTCTGACAGAGAGAGAGAGAGAGAGAGAGAGAGAGAGAGAGAGAGAGAGGAAAGAGAGGGAGAGAGGGGGAGAGGGGGAGAGAGAAAAAGGAAAGTGAGGGAGAGAGATAGGGAGAGAGAGAGAGAAAGAGGAAAAAGAGGGAGAGAGAGAAAGAAAAAAGAGAGGGAGAGAGGGGGACAGGAGAGAAAAAAGAGGAGAGATAGAGAGGAAAAAGAGGGAGAGAGGGAGAGAGAGAGAGAGAGAGAAAGAGAGAGAGAGAGAGAGAGAGAGAGAGGAGAGAAGAGAGGAAAGAGAAAAGATTAAAAATTCTGACTTTAGCTCTTTTCCTCAGGCTTCCGGGAAGATGGCGGACATTCAGACCGAATGTGCATACCAAAAGCAGCCCACGATCTTCCAAAACAAGAAGCGTGTTCTGCTTGGAGAAACCGGCAAGGAAAAACTCCCTCGGTACTACAAGAACATCGGTCTAGGCTTCAAGACGCCCAAGGAGGCCATCGAGGGCACCTACATTGACAAGAAATGCCCGTTCACTGGCAACATCTCCATCTGAGGTCGGATCCTGTCCGGTGTCGTGACCAAGATGAAGATGCAGAGGACCATTGTCATCCACCAGGACTATCTTCATTACATCCGAAAGTACAATCGCTTTGAGAAACGCCACAAGAACATGTTCGTGCACCTGTCCCCCTGTTTCAGGGATGTACAGATCGGCGACATTGTCACTGTGGGAGAGTGCAGGCCCCTGAGCAAGACCGTGCATTTCAACGTGCTCAAGGTCACCAAGGCCGCTGGCACCAAGAAGCAGTTCCAGAAGTTCTGACCTGGAACAAATAAAGTTATTTTCTGGCTATAAAAAACAAACAAACAAACAAAAAAAAACAAAAAATTCTGACTTTACCCTGAATTCTCACCTGTCCTTTCTGTGGTGACTCCTTTAACAGAATGGCATAATGGTATGCCCATCAGGTGACCTTTACAGATGACTTTTTCTCTAGGACCCTTCTGGTCGACATCATCACGACCATCATGTGCCAAGCATGGCACGTGCTTGACTTTGCTGAATGCCTTCCCCAGCACTGCCCGCTTAAGTAACCAATGGATCTGCTCATCAACCCGTTCCATCACCCAGTGAGAGAGAGAGGCTGGGGACCATCTTCCCTCTCTCTCACTGCAGGTTAGGTTTGGGCAAACAGGAGGGGGCATACTGTAGAAAATAAGAAGAAGCGAGAGCTGTCTGGAAAGAACATTCGTATCTCATAGCCACCCATGCCTCCTGTGGGGACTCGGGGAAATGGCCCCACGCATCTCATCCCCATTCCCTCACCTATGGCCCAGAGACCAGCATTCTTCCTTCCCTGTGAGGGTCTGCGCTATGAGGTGAGTCTGCAGGAGCGTGTGTGGAGCCTAACCAGGTCAGGCCCTATGCTGGGCCCTGGGTGTGCCAGTGAAGGCAGGAAACATTAGATATCCTAGAAACCTGTCTTGCTTCCACCCCAGCCCATTGGGGCCAGTTGTCTTCAGCGTGCTTGGCATCTCCTCTCCACAGTCCCTAGCCCATCTGTGCCAGTGTGTATTCTGTGTGGTTGCCATCACCCTCCTCCACTAGAAGCTTCCAGACAGACAAGGCCTCATCCATCCACTCCTCTCTTGCAACTCTCCCAGGTTACTCTTGGGCACTTAGAACACACTTTACTACATCTTCCTTGAGTCCCTGTTCTCAATACTTTCAGAGAACCCTGGGCTCAGACAAGCAATGGAGCCTGTAGGACAGATCCCCAGCCATGTGAGATCGAGTCTTCTTGCCCTGCATCCTGATGCAGGCCAAACTCCGCATGTACAAGCTGAGTAGTTCCTGCATCTACCCTTGTGGGGGTCTCTCCTCTGAGGAGCATGTGAGTAGAGCAGAGGGGCTGGAACTGAGGGGTTGCCCTCCTTGGCACCGTGTCCCTAGTCCTACAGGCTCACCCAAACCATGGAACCCCCAAGTAAACAGATGTCAGGGTTTCCAAGGAGGGTCAGAGAGGATAACTCACTAGCTCCAGGTCACACAGTTGCTGTGAAATCCCAGAGACAAGAGTTTGAAGCTGGGATGGTGAGTCCCCAGCTTGCCCCTGCAAGCTGGAGATCCAGGTTGGGCATACAAATACACTGAAGTCTCCAGATCAGAGCTACCATGAAGGGATGGTTTTATTTAATGGCCTGGGGGGCTGGGCTTGTCCCTGTCCCCACTCTGACACCACAGTGAACCTTGAACTGCTAACTGGAGTGGGTTGGGGGCAGGGCAGAGGTGAAGGGGGGCTGCATGGCCCACAGGGCTGGGGAAATGAGCTAATTGAGACCTTGCAGTGGGGTGGGCCACAGCTGGGCAGCTGTTGCTAGCTCTGGGTGGACAGAGGTCAGAGGGTCAGCCCTGTCCCAGAAACAGTACAGATCTGTCCCTGTCCGTGTATTCCTCCAGGCTAGGGACAAGGGACCTGACACCTGCATAGGGAACCACTCCTTCTAGCCATTCTCTTACGAGACAAGTGATCAGCTTAGGGCTGGGTGTTCCAGATATCATTGTCCAGGGATTCTTGGGCCCTCAAACTCCTTGACTTCATTTGGGTTTAATAAGTAGCTGTAGGACACAGGAATGAGCCTTCCCTATTTTCTCCTGGTCCCAGAACCCAGAACCGAGCACTTGGCACCCAGCATATGTCACATAGCCTGCATCATGTCAGGTGGGTGCTTACTAAGTGCTTTTGCATTGAATAGAAACAACTCGGCGATTAAATCACAAGGCTACACGCCAACAATTTCTGACTAGGGTGTGGATGCTCAGGTAGACCTTGACATGATTAGGTCTAGCAACGTATATGAGTTAGGACTTGTCCTGGATCATGGAGACCTCCCCCAGTCTCAATTATCTCTAGATATTGAGGTGTGTAATAGAATCAGTAAAGACTTCTCAGAGCAAAGGTCTTCATGGCACCTTCAGTGAGGGGAGGGGTGTGAGGGTCGCTAGGTGCCAGAGTGTAGCATCAAGTGCTCCCATGTGTCTGTCTTCAGCCAGCAGGTGTTTACTTCTGGCTCCTATATGGGGCACTGCTAGACAGATGAGCCCTCCAGACCTCTTCATCAGGGCTAATCTGCCAAGCAGTTAAGACCCTGAGTGTAGAGGACAGGGCAGGAGGTCAAGAGGCTAGAATAAGCCAGAGCTTGGAAAGCTTGGAATGTCTGGTCTGTCTCTCCTATAAGAGGGACATCTTCCCTGTCTATCTCTACCCATGTTCACTTTCCCAAGCCTATGGCCTGTTGTGTGGTGTGTGTGTGTTGCAAACTCTAACCTTCCTCTGTTCATGGCTGAACCAGAAGCCTCCCAGTGCCTCCAGAATGGTGCGTGCTGTCGGTTAGGGGTGAGGTGCCGGGCAGGACAGAGGGGCTCGCTGGTGTTCTTGCCTTTGCCCAGCACTGTGGCAAATTGCTATTCCAGGCATAGGCTGAGAGCTGGTTGCAAATGAGGGTGGCAGGCTCTGTCCCAGAGTTACCAGACCCAAGTCTGCATCTGGACATGAGCTGCGCAGTCAGGGTGGAGAAGGGCTGGTCCACAGAGCACCCTCAGTCAGCTCTTGGCTTTCTGCGGGGTTTCCTGGGCTGTCGAGTGGGGGGATGCTGATAAGAAAGTCATCAGCTTGTCATACAGTAAGGGGATCCAATCTCAATTCAAGGAAGCAGGCTCTGAGGCTGAGTGGGAAGGCAGAGGGCAGTTCACTGGTCTCTGGAAGCAGATGGACCAGAGAAAGGATGGGGGTGGGTGGGGCAGGGTCAGCCCCTCTGTCCTGTGGTGAGTTTAAAAATAGAGCCAAAGAGAATTGAGAGGCGCATGGAATGGCCAGATGCCCTCTCCTTACTCCAGGTCTGCGAGGGGAAGTCAGGAATCACACCCAGCCTGCGGTTTCCAGGACCTCTCCCTAATAAACCTGGGGCCAGGGGCCGTGCATTCCAGGGGCCATAATTAAAACCACCAAGGGTTATTAGGAATCACAGACCGTTCAGTCGGAAGCTCTTGCTATGCTAATTCAAACAAGGTGATTACAGACGATTAGCAGGCCTAATGCCTTCAGTTGAAATCCAGTCCGGTGGAGGGATGAACCCAAGGCCTACCTTACTTCCTGTGGGCTGCCAAGGGGTCAGACCTGGGACTGAAAGTTTGGAAGGTCAGTACCAAGGAGGTCAATGTGCTCTACAACTAGGTAATATGCTTAGGGAGTACAGGGCGAGGAAGACTGGCCCCAGAAATGAACCAAGCACTCTCATCTGCCCACAGAAGGGGCCCCTGCTTACCTCTTCAGCCTCCTCCCCCAGTGACTTCTTGGGTGTTGTGGTCCCAACAACATGGAAGGGAAGGTTTGTGGCTGCTCCTATAGACAATTTATATGTATCTCTCCCAGTGCTAAGTAATCATACATCCTCATTAGTCCATCAAAGCCAGTGTCATAGTCTGCTTGTGATGGATGTGGGCCTTAAGAGACAGTCTGTCATGCATGCTGGGGCTTTGACCTCAATCCACTTGACCCTGAAACCCTGATGTTGTCTCCTGAATGTTTGTGAGTCCACGAGATGGGTGGTTTACTATGAATTCTTTCCCAAAAGAGGGGAGACCGAGGTACTTGCTAAAGACTCTCAGCTAGAGAGGGGCAGAATATGGCCCAGGTTTGCTGACACTAAGTCCATGTTTCCAGTTTTTCTGCCATAGATGCTCCGGACAGAAATGAGACTGTCACCAAGCTTAACCCACTGGAGGCCCCAGCAAGATCCAGCTGGGAGTGAGGACCCAACATGGGAGCTTGGAGCTGTCAGGGGCCAGAGCCCCACACTGCCAGTTTCAAACCTGCTTAGGAAGGAATATCACCTCTACCAGCAACACGAGCTCCTGCTAAGTCCCAGGGCTTCATCAAAAAAAAAAAAAAGAAAAGAAAAGAAAAGAAAAAAAGGAATTCATTCATTCCTTCTTTCTTGCCTATACAGTCCTTTGTGTACCACGGGGAGCCTGCTATGAGCCATGAATGCTCATGTGAGCTGCTGTTGCATTTAAAAAAAAGTCCCTGTCTTCATGGAACCAACAGAGTTTATGAAAGGCTGGTAAACACACACACACATGCTGATTATATATATATGCTGTAATACACACACACATGCTGATTATATATATATGCTGTAATACACACACATGCTGATTATATATATATGCTGTAATACACACACACATGCTGATTATATATATATGCTGTAATACACACACACACATATATAATGATATACACATGTGTTGTGTATGTATAACAGTACACATACTTTAAGGAGTATAGTGGAGGGAGCCATATCAGACACCTTAGACAGACATGGCAACCAAAGAAGAGAAGCGTGTCTTTCCTGTCTCTCCATCACTCTGTAGACATCTTTCTTGTGAGCCCCAGTGGGTATTTCTTCAAACTTGTTGCTGGAATTGAGTCCTTGTCTATACCTGCCCTAGACAGAGGAACACTGCTGTCGCTGGTTTAGATCAGGAAGTCTGCCTATGCCTTTGAGCTGTGCTGAAGCCATTTTTCTGAGGAACAGGTAGCAGAGGCAGGAAGAGGAAACCCAGTGAAGCAGGTGATAGGCGAATGAGGGGGTGCCCACAGGGAACACCCATGCACACCAGGCAGGAACAGGAGGCCTGAATGCCTGAACTCTTGGTATGTCAGGTAGGGTCGGGGAGGGAAGGTGATGAGGACCACACCCTTTCTTCCCAGAGCTGTTTTGTGCTTCATCTTTGTCGTGTGCCCCAGGCCACTGCAACATTTGCCTTTCAGACTATCTCCAGCCTGAAAAAAGAAGCAGGTGAACTTAATGGATGAAAAACCCATCCTCTGGCAAAGTCCAACAGTTGGAGAAATAAACAAAATAGTTACATTGGTATTTTAAGACTTTATAATTGTTTAAAAGAAAAATATTCCCCCAGTGTAGTCAAACCTAGCGATCCCTTGCCCTGACTTAGGTTTCCTAATCTCTGGGTCCAGAAGTCCTTCCTTCACTGCCTGACTACTTCACTCTGCAGCGCCATGGCCAGGTGTGTGGGAAGGGAAAGCAGCCCTGGGAGGATGCCACTACACGTGTAGAGAGCTCTGAGCTCATCGAAGCCAGGAGGCAGTGAATGGCGAGTTCCACAGGGTGGGGCAAAAGCTGCCAAGGAGAGCAGGACATGCATGGTTCCAGAATCCAACCCTTGTTCAGCTGAGAGGACGAGCAGTGCCGCCACAGCTCATCCTGGCGAGTGACAGCAACTGACACAATCTGGAAGAAGCAGAAGGGAGATGTTACTGGCCCGTTTACTGCTCCTTTCTTGACTCTTCCTGCCTCTTTGATCTGTTCCCTGTATAGTGCTGTTTCTCCTCCTGGTGGGAAGGGGCCCACTGCAAGCAGAGGTTCAGTACCTGGTGGTGTCTGTGTAGAAGTCGCTCTGCCTCTGCCAGTGTAATTCAAGCCTGCAAAGGCGCTGATTTCTTTGTCTGGATTCCACGCTCAGTACTTGGCTGATTCACTCACTTTGAACTGGATGGCACAAGCCACCTGTATACGATACAGACACAGATTATGTGCCCTCCTCTGTCATTTGGGCACTGATCTTGTCCCCTAGGAACTGTGGGATCCTGAAGCTCAACCACAGATGTCCACCTCTGGGAACAACAGCCTTATGTCACCTTGGTGTCCAGAGGCCAAGTCTGATTGAGTCCAGGGCCACCCTGTCACCCAGAACTCTCCCCATCATGACTACAGTTGTGTCTGAGTGTCTGCGGCTGGTCCGAGTGCTCAAGGCCAGGGCTTCCATCTCAAGGGGCCAAGATAAATGTCCACCTCCTCTGCTTAGACCGAAGGCTGGACAGTTCCTAGAAGAAAAATAGGGATGCTGTTACCACAGACGGTGCCTGCCAAGGGGACGGCTTTCTCCTGGTGGGTTTAAAGAGGTATACTCCGCCAAGCCCCGTGTGGCATCAGGACAGGTGCATTTAGGTTCTTGCTGGACTCTGTGGAGACAGGCCATGGAAACAGTACAGGTTCTGGATGCTCACAGGCTCAGAATAGAAGCTAACTGCTTGTGTAACCTCAGACCTTTCTAACCTCCTTGTGACTCAGTTTCCTCATGTATAACGTGAAGACAGACTGCTACCGTGCTCTTAGCAATGATACCAGGCGAGAGGGGGGATTGGCCCCTGGGCTGGCCCACAGTAGGCCTCTCAGTACCCAGTCGCTCTTACCTTGTTAGGTCCTATTACTCAGCGTGAGGGCCTCACTGGGGAGAGTGAGCCCACCTGGGATATTCATCGGGCATGGAAGCTGCAGGTGTACTAGAGGTCCTGCACGCCCGCTGGCTGGTATGAGACGCTAGGGCATGCGTATGCTAACACGCTCATGGTCTGCCACAGGTGGGCAATGCCCCATGTGACCCTGTGACTTCCATTTTCTAGCTCATCTCTGTCTGGGTGGATGTTTTTAACATTGAGAAGTTAGTTCACACTTACTTAAAGACGCATTGAGAAGAAAATTTATTTGGAAATGGGGCAGTTGGTAGGACAGTGACCCTGTGGTAGCTCTGTCATTACAGACTGGCAACACACACTGCTCTGCGACTGGGGACAGCGCTGGCAGAGACAGTATAACCCATGGCCTCTGGGAACTGGAGGACTAGAGAAGAGTTCTGACTTTGCCACCAAAACACAAGACACCTTCTTCAGCGAAAGCATTGACCTCTGGGCACCCGATACTGGGATCCCACGGCCCACCTAATGGCATTGGGTGTCAGGATCTGTGACCAGAGGCTCTCCACACCACAGACCTATCTGCATTCTCATGGTAATGTTGGCCAAGGGTCCCCCATGTGTCCTGGCTCTAGCCTTGATTTGGGGGGACAGAACCAGGTTGTCCAACACACCCCTACAGAAAAGGCTCATGGGTAGAATCTTGGCCTGGACCTTGCCACCAGGTCCCCCAAATCAAGAGATATCTTGTACCTCCAGGCTCCCTGCCCCCTCAAGAGCCGCTTGGCTCCTCTGAGCTCAGACAATAGCAGCTTTGTTCTTCAGTAAAGAACCTTAATTGATTGAAAAGAAGAAGGAGGAGGAAAATCCGAGCTCTTCCTTATGAAGCTCTTAATTTAATAGGTGAAATGTCAGGAAAATCAATGCCAGGCTCGTTCCTCGAGGCCTCATTACGCTGTCCATTAAACAACTTTTATTCTTTGTTTATAGTTACCCCTTCCCCCCTCTTATTCCTCTCCTACCCCTCCTCTCCCTCAATAAAAGAACATTTTTAAATTTATGATGTTAAGGAAAGGGCCATGGGCTGAGAAACTAAGTTATGAGAAATCTACTAGCCATCCTTGGCAGGACGGAGAAAAGCTGGCCACCACAAAGTGTCCGCATGAGTAGTGGCTGCCACAGGCAGGCCTGGGAGGGTGATCACGGGAGCAGCAGGTTTCTGTAGTTTGCAATCTGAGGGACTTTCTGGCAGTGAAAAGTCCTCATTTGTTGGGTGATGGTCAGAGGAGTGCCTGGAACTTTCTTTTGCCAGTTGAGAAGCTGCAAGTCTTGTGTCTACTGGGTCCTGGTGGGTCAGGAAGGCTGCTGGCCAGATGTGATCTGGTTCACAAGTTCTGCCGGGAGGCTCTGGATACAGGTAGGGGAGTCTGGAGCACCATGGGCCTGACCAGCGACTGCCTGTCACTCTCAGTCTTGCTTTTGGTTTCACAAGACCACACGCAGGACACCCCAAACCAAAGAATGACCCAGGCCCAAGACAAAACTGGTTAGAGGACAGGTAAGGCAAATCTCACAGAGCTTCCAAAGGCCATGTCAGACCTTGTCCCTGAGATTCTCAGAGCCAGCTTGGAGATGCAAATCTGGGTCAGGTCCTTCCAAGCTTCCAGAGGTGTGTGCTGTTCAGAGGGACCCTAGCTCCATATGGACCCTGCAGGGGTGAATGCAGAGATGAGCTTTTCTGTGAGTAACATCTGCTTAGGAGGTAACTTGGGAAGCCATCCCGGAGTGGGGGACAGGATTGGTGACAAAGTGAGATTGCACCATGGGCAATGGGGGCTTAGCTTTTCTGGGAAACTAGAACACGCCTCGGGGAAGAACCCTCTGTGGTCACAGTTTCCTCCTGTACTCCTCCCCAAGCTCGGAGCTTCAAGGATGCAGTGAGGAAAGGCTGGTCCCCCAGGCCGTTCCGGGAAGGGGAGGGGGCTGTGGAGGACTCCGTGTGGTCCAAACTCCAGCTCAGTTCTGAATCTTAGGCTTCAATCTGTAAGGGAGAGGTGATTGTGCCTGTGGCGTCCCTGTGGTTCATAGAGCTAAAGGAGTCCTGACTAGAAGCTTAGTGACTGGTTATCTACTGACTGTGGTCTTGTCTCCTCTAGTTCAGGTGGTTGAAGCCTAACTTTCATGAGATGGAGATGAGCTCAAGGTTAGAGGGAGGCATGAGGGTGGTTTTTTTTTTTATATTTGTTTATTAATTATGTATACAATGTTCTGTCTGTGTGTATGCCTGCAGGCCAGAAGAGGGCACCAGACCCCATTACAGATGGTTATGAGCCACCATGTGGTTGCTGGGAATTGAACTCAGGACCTTTGGAAGAGCAGGCAATGCTCTCAACCTCTGAGCCATCTCTCCAGCCCCGAGGGTGGGGTTTTTAAGCCAATAGGGTGGGTGTCCTTATAAGACAAGAGAGTAGGTTGGGGGTGTAACTCAGCCAGCCCAGTGCTCGCCTAGCTCAGTCTCTAGTCACATCAGCCGAGCAAGGTGTAATTCCAGCACTTAGGAGGGGTTAATGGGAGGATCGGAAGTTCAAGGCCATCCTCAGTTACATAGAGAGTGACTCTATGAGAGGGCTATGTTTCTCCCCTACCTTTCTTTCACCCCCTCTACCTGCCAGCCTGACCCCTGAGAAGGCACAGTGATAGGGCTGTCCTCTAGGGCCGGGAAGAAGGGCGCTAATGAGCATCATTCTGCCTGTTGGCCTGACTTCGGCCTCTGTCTCCCGGAATAGTGAGAAAGTCAATGTCCACTGTTGAACACCACTACCCCAGCCCCGAAGTCTGGGTTGCATATCGTGGCAAGTAGATCAAGGTCCCCCTGTGCCCCAGACCCAGATTGTGCAAGCTTGGTGGCCGCTCTGTGGGCATCTTCGTTCCCAGTCTCTTCTCTGTGGTGTGGGAGGGTAGTACATGGCAGCAGCTATAGCCCTGGAAACAGCCTACAGCTCAGGTTAGGGGGCAGACAAAGTAAGCAGTTACTATCACTCATGGGTGGTTCTACCTCACCCCTGCATCTATAGAAGCTGCAGGATGAGTGGGATGCCCGTGGACAGGGGCTACATCCTGTCATGGTAAAGCTGGCAAGTCCACCACAAGCTGGTGTGAAGTAGACTCAGCTGGGGCTGTAGTCACAGATGTCTGGAGTTTACACACACACACACACACACACACACACACACACACACACACACACCAGCCTGATGCTCACCCACATCCTGGTCTCCTTGCCAGAGCAGGAATGTTTTAAGGGAGCAAGTAGAACATACAAAGCTGCTTAAGGCCTAGTCCTGGCCCAGATATGACACCTCCACCATGTCTATCGGCTGTGCAGAGTCTCACTCAACCCAGATTTGACATCTCCACATGTCTATTGGCTGTCCAGAGTCTCACTCAACCCAGATTTGAGAGGAGGTGAAGTGTGTTAAGATGCAGTTATATTACAACAGTGCAGATCCAGGAAGAATGGGAAGTGAGGCCATCAGGATGACCACAGGCTCACAGGTTGCTTGAGGAGGAGACATAATGCCTGTGAAGAGACAGCTGCAGGTCTTTGTTGCCTATGCATGGCCATGCCTGCCATGTAGGTTCTCAGTTCTCATGGCCTCTATTCCTCTCAGCAGGCTGGTGTGGTCCTGCTGCCCCTCTTGTTACTGTGGCTAAGACAGCTTTTCTCTGCCTCTCCAATAGTCTCTGGGTGAGAGGAGACATCAGGCTTGGATGAGATCTCAGGGGTCATGAATCTCAAGACTTCAAATCCAGAGCCTGTTTATTCCTTTGACAACAGCACAGGTGTGCTTCCCCCAGCCATGAAAGACCCACGCAGGGCCCCACAGGACAGACCAACGCAGGGCCCCACAGGATAGATCCACGCAGTCCTCTACCAGGACAGTCCCACACAGAGCCCCAACCGAGACAGATCCATGCAGGGCCCCAATCAGGACAGATCCACACAGGGCCCCAATCAGGACAGACCCACACCGTAGGGCCCCAACCAGGGCAGACCCATGTAGGGCCCCAACCAGAACAACTCATGTACACAGACCCTGATACAGACCCATTCTCTGACAGGCCCAGCATGCAACTCTATGAAGACAGACAACAGGTGGGTTCCCCCACCACTTGGCCCAGTGGACACTGGAAAGCCTCCTATCTGTGGTCACTGCTCTTGATTGTCAACTGAACTACACTGGAATCACCATGGAAACACAGCTGTGACTATGTCTGTGAGAGAGTTCCCGGGAAGGTTTAACTGAGGAGGAGGGCAGCACCTTCCCAGAGGCTGGAGTCCCATACTGAAGGCCAGGAGGAGGTGGCCTGGGTACCACCATTCACTGTTCTCTGCTTCCTGACTGTGGATGCCGTATGCCTCCTGCTCTAGCCGCGATGACTTCTGGATCTTCATGGCTGTACCCTTGAACTCTTCCTTAAGTTGCTTTGTTCAGAGATTTTGTCACAGCAATGAGAAGGTTAACAAGTACACACTCTAGAGAGCCACACAATGTGCCCCACATGTGACAGATGTTCCTCCATAGACACAGGGCACTGTCCACACACCCACGGTTGACATCCACAGGCAGCAGCCACATGTGCCCGTACCACACAAACAGGCATACACCATCTCCCACACTGGCTGCAGCTGGAATTGCAGACTGTGCTCCCTCAAGGAGGCATAGAAGTCCTGACGGCCTGAGCTTCTGGTCTCCACCTATGCCATGTCTCCTGTGCACCATTTACCGAGGAGGGGTGGGTTGGCTGGAATCAGGACTAATGTTTCTGTTTCACTCTAGTGCCAAATGGGCTTAATAAATAGCCGAAGTGTGTTATATAGACGGCAATAGGCATCCATGGGGACCACAACAGAAGATACAAGTAGGATGAGAAGTAGGCCCCTGTGTGAAGTCAGGACCTGGGACTTAATGCCCCCAAACCATCTCTCATGCCTTTTCTGTCCTCTAGTGCTGAGGAGCATGTGACTTCCACACAAAGCAAACATGGACTTGCTACTTGTGCTTGTTTTTATTTATTTATTTTTTATTTTATTTTATTTTTTTAGTTTGATCATATTCATTTGGTCATCTTTATTCTCTCATAAGTCCCTTTACCTTAACCAACTTCCCTATTACCTTTCATTCCTATTCATAGTTTTCCTTACTTTCCTGGAATGTATACATAATATTTTGTGCTTGTGAGTGAGACCTTTGACAGGACAATGATGGTCCCCATCATGTGACTATGCTGTAGCTTCAGACCCCCAGCTACTATAGCCGAGGGCATAAGTGGAGAAGCTGCAGACTCTGAGGCTCAGCTTCCATCCTCTGAGATGGGGTGGGCCCAGGAGGCAGTACAGGCTTGTCTAAAGATGATTACTGAGGATTTGTGAGGGAGGTTGCTGGTTTTTTTTTTTTCCCCTCTTTGACAAATTGTACTGGAATCCAGCCTGGGTTAGGGATGCACTGGGGATAGAGAGTATAGCATCTTAGGATCCTGGAAGGTCCTGCGTGGCTTGAAGACGGCCTGACTCTTTTGATGAGGAGTCCAGCATGGGTCCTGAGGGATGCCCATGTCATGTAGAATGTGGGGCGACTCCGGCTGTGTGTATGTGGGGAGTCTCTGTGTTTTTGTTGACGACCAAGGTAGAGATGATAAGGACGATGGTGTGTGATCAAGATCACACTGTGATCTCTTAAGGGGCCAGCAACTTGCAGCCCACCTACATAAAGTTTCCTACATAGTTTTATTAGAACATGGATAGGTACTCTTAGTGATATGTTATCCATGGCTTTGCAGAGACAGCTCAGCTGGTAAAGTGCTGTGCAAGCAACAACACCAGAGCTTGATTCCCAGAGCGCACATTAAAAATAAGCCACACATGGTGGTGTGAGCATGAGAGGTGAGATGGATAGCTTTCTGGGCCTCACTGGCCAGCCTGTCTTGCCAAACTGATGAATTCTAGGTCAGCAAGAGACCTTGTCATCAAAAACGAGAAGGAAAGGGTCCTGAAGTTGACCTCTGGAGTCCACATATATGTCCATACATGCATACCCATATACATATAAACACACACGTACACACGCACGCATATCAGCCAACAAACACAAAAGCCACAGATCCCCCTTATGCAAACCTGTCAATGGTCTTTGAGATAGGTATAGATGTGGGTATCAGGGAAGGCAGGGCCATGGTGCCGTGGGTGTGGCTTAAGGGGACCAACCATCTCTGGTTACTTGTGATTGAGAGGTTTCTCATGGGAAGTCCCCACAAACTGAGCTGAGTTGGTCCCCCTACCTATTGAGTCTCCTTAAAGTAGCTAGTCAGTGAGACAGCCTGGTGAACTCAGGCCCGACCCAGAGTCTGACTTCCTGGGAACCTGCTCCACAGTCACTGAGTAAGGCTTCGTGGTGTTTAAGTGGCCTCCCCCTTCTCGGGTCCCTAGGCACCTTTCTGCACCTGCTCCTCCACATCTGTCACTGGAGACTCCATCACTTTGGGATCTCGCACCTCCCAAGCCCCAGTCAGGGCAACTTTTGAGAAAGGACATTCTATTGGTTCTTAACCCCTTGGAACCCATTTTGGTAAGGAAACTCACAGGGCAGGGGTGTCTTTCTATCTGAACTTTCTTCTTTTAGAGAAAAGGGGTTACTGGAGGTGCAACCCAGGGCCTTGGGAAAGTTAGGCAAGCGCATTATGAGTGATACCTTTAGCTGAAGCTTCCTTTTCAAGAGCTGATGAAGTAGTTTGGAGAAAGGGATATTTCTCCAGGGTGGGGGGCCAACAGGAAAGAGGGCTGCACTCAGGACAGGCAGTGAGCTAGTCCAAAGAAGTCAGTCCAGGAAGCACGAAAAAATGAGGGGTGTGTCCTCTCATACCCAAGGGAACCCCAGGTCCCTGGGCCACCCTCTGTCTCCCAAGACTTCCCCTGAGAATGGTGAAATCTTAGCTTTTGAGCCAGGAATATTGTTTTGAATAAATGAAACGCCCCGAGATTCCCTATGGCCCCAAAGCTCATTTTGAAGGGATTACAGCAGCTGGCTTGTAAATCCTGTTTCCTATGGTAGGGGGCTTAGAGCAGGGCTCAGGAAAAGACCACGGTGGGAAGAGAGAGGAGGTCATTTCATTTCCTGGAGAGGAAAGCCAGGCTCCCACTGTGAAGCTTGTGGCTAGTCTTGCAGTGCCCTAGGGACAGGAGCGGGCCCTAGGCTGGCGTTTGGTGGGCAGGGATGAGGCCCCATCATCTGTCAGTTCCTGACTGCTCCTCCTCTGGGCTTCCTGCAACACAGAGAGTCGAAACTGAAGCAGAATTACCCTTCTTTCCTATCTTCCAAATAGGGGGAGACTCTTTGTGGCCCTCCCCACCTGTTGTGCAAGAGCCCAAGAGAGCTGGACAGAAAGAGATCAGAGCCCTGCCTAGGGGAGGTGTTGGATCCAGAGATATGGCTCAGCGGGTGAAGGCTCTAACCACCAAGCCTGACAACCTGAGTTCAATTTCCAGGACCCACATAGTATAAGGAAAGAATGGAGTCCAGCAAAATTTTCTCTGACCTCCACATGGTCACTGTGGCATGCATATAGAAGCATGCACAGATGTGCACACACACAAAATAACACACTACACACACAAAGAACCAACCTCAGCTTTAAAAAGGAAAGCTTATTTGAGGGAAGAGATCTGACACCTGCCAGATGTGGATTTTGGAGGGATCAGACAGGGGGAATCCTGTTTGTCAAGTTCACTGGGTTGAGAAGCCTCCAGAATCAGTAACATCCCACTGTCTGCGCCTGTGAAGGTGTTTCCAGGGAGGGGGAAGCTAGAGGCTGGATGTGGCCAGTGCCACCCTAATATCCCAAAGGCTCAGCTGGGACTGGATGCAGTAAAAGAGGGGAAGGAAGAAGCCAGCCAAGCAGAAGCATACAAACATATTCTCTATTTTCATATTCTTCCTCTCTCTCTTTCTTTCTCTCTCTTCCTTCTCCCCTCTCTCTCTTTTTGTCTCCACTAAGAAGTGACCAGCAGTCCCTCCCATGCCCTCCCAGCAGTGAGGACTCACACCTGTGAAGTTTTGGAGGATCGCTTTTTCCTTTAGTCCAGGCCAGCTCCATTGAGAAAGCTGATGTGGCTGTGGTTTTAAGGCGGTCTTTCTTAGTGGTGCAGAATGTAGCCACCTCCAGGAGCCAGTGAAGAAGTTTCAGCTATGATTGTTTGGCTGCCACAGCACCATGGAGCAGTGCTCATGCAGAGGCAGGGCCATGGGAAGAACCTGGAAGACCCGGTTCTGTCTGACTGGAGTCTCTAAAATGGCCAAGATGGTCCGGAGGATGCTGCCTGGAGGACGGGGGATGAATCGCCAGAGACTGGTTAGGCAACACTGAATGACACACGATGGACGGAGAAAACCAGTTTATGCCTGGATTTAAACAACTTGGGGAAAAACAGCTCCAGTCTCTGATTTTGTAGCTGTTGTTGCTTAGGACCAAGTCCAAAGAGATATTTCTGTTAATAGACTCAAGCTCGTCTTATCATTTGTAAAGTTTTGTTTTAGGCCACACATCCAAGCCACCACCAGCTGCTAGTCTTCTTTACGTTGGCTTGTTTGTTTGCAGGGGACGGGGTGGGCCACATGCTATGTGGTGTATGTGGACATCAGAGAGTAACTTCTGGGAATGCGTCCTTTCCTTTCGCTGTGCAGGTCCCCATGATCAAACTCAGGTCGTCAGGCTTGGCAACCAACATGCCTACTGTCCTGCGAGTGGATTTGAAAGCAATGTTAACTGATGTTTTACTTTTTGGGTCTTAACTGAGTAGATCAGCAGCAGCCACTTGGTGGACAGAACTAAGGCCTGGCTGTGAGCTCAATATTCCCTCACTCTAAGCATCCTGTCACCGTGGGAAGAGGAAGACGGGCAAAGGATGAGCGGCTGGGTGAGTTGCAAGCCAAGGCTCGCATGCAAGAGGCGGCATGAGTTTAATCCAGACCCAATAGCTTCGCTCCCCGCCCTCACTACCCCCTTCATACCCCATCCCTGTCTCATCTCTACTTTATCCACCGGGTGTAGACTCCGAAAGTAGTGCAGAATGATTCTAGGGAGGTATCTAGAATACCTCATCTTCTCCGTGTTCTAGACACAGCATCTTCTTGGCAAAGCCACTTCCACCTAAACCAGGAAGGTAAGAAATCCTCATGAGCAAAAAGATTATATTAGTAAAATGTGAAAACTCCTGACTCAGTAGCCTGCATGGACAGTCAGAACATTACACAGAGGGTCTGAGGAGTCTCAGCACACACTGGGAGGTTTGAGTTTTCTCAGTCTATTTTGTTTAAATCCAACTCTGGAATCTTTCTCTCTACAAAATATGAGTTAACAGTGCTTCTGAAGAAGTGATTTGGGGTTGGAAGCTGCCAACAGGCTCCCCCTGAAGATTTATACACTCGTTATTGATATTCCTTGAAGCACCTTGGGTTTGAGGTAGCCCATCTTGGGAAGGCGTCATTTTCTGGGAGGCTTCCAGGCAAAATCTGTCTCCCACTCTGTCCCGTTCCTCTCTGAGAGAAGTCAGCATTACCAGGATGGGGCTTTTTGAGACCCTGAACAATCTCTAAATATCGCCACTGACTGCCCAGGCCTTCTCACCCCTGCTAAGGGGATCACAGAAAAGAACAGCGACCAAAACACAAAGCCCCAGACAACAGAAGCCCAAACTGAACAATGCCTAAGCCACATCAAGAAGCCCTTTCCCTGCTGGCCCCGCCTGGGTAGTCGGGATGTCTGGGTACCACTCCCAGCTCCGCCCCATGGCCAAGGCCAAAGGACTCCCCGAGGACCTCGGTTTCCCCAGCTCTTGCCGCTCTCCTCACCAATCTCCTTGGGTGGTGTGAGTGAGTGGGAGGCCAGAGCAGGCTCAGTGGTGAAATCTCAGCCCTAAGGTGGTTGGAAGTTCTTTATATAAATGTTTTAAATGCTCACCAACCTGAATGCTGGCTCATGGATCACAATGAGTCCGTTAGCATCTGGTGGACCTTTGATGATTTACAAAGGCCCTGATGGTCACAGTCTGACAGAACCCAGGAAATGCGTGGTGCACTTCTATGACTTTGAGAAAACAGACACAGAGAGAAGCGGCTTCCCCAAGGTCACACGGCCAGTGTGTGGCAAAGGTCTGATTTGAACCTCAACTTCCAATTCCAACTGCCTATTACTATAATGTACAAGCTGTGGTCCCTGTATTTGAAGGGCTTTTGAGTCTCATTGAGAAAAAGGGGGTTATTTCACTCTGTCTTTACTGACATAAAGTGGAGGGACAGGGAGTATAAATCAGCTGTGTAAGAATATTATAGATACTGTTTCATTCGAGAATTCAGAGTTCAAGGAAAGGAAAAATTCCAATGGACTGGGTGGATGAGCAAGGCTTCTTAGACATAAGAGAGACTTCTGACACACATATACACTATGGTGTAAAATACATCTGTTAGCTCATCTCTAAAACAAGACAAAAACAAAGCTTTCTAATTAGTCCTGCCAGACAGCCTGTTGAGCCCCTTCTGGACTAGATGCTGGCTTCAGCATGTGCCTTGACAGGATTAGCCTAAGGAGGCAGTCAGGGGTGATGAAGCTATGGACATCTCCTAAATCTGCTTCTCTCTAAGTGCTGGGCTCACCCTTCTAGGGAAGCAGTATTGAGCTCAGAAACAGGGCTGGGACTCAGGCTGGGGACTCGGGTGGGAGAGAAGCAAGCAGGACTGCAGAGTCTCAGCAAGGCTGGGTTTAGAGCTCATCTGAGAGGCCAGAGCGCTACAGTGAGGGTTTCAGACAAAGGGAGGGATGGAGTGGTTGGCCCATGGGCAAGCCAGTTGTGTTTCTAATTACATTTCTGATCTCACAGCATTTAGAGAGTGACATGAAAGATGGAGAGAAGACAGGCAGCTGCTTTGAAAGTGGACCAGGGTTGCAGGGAAAGTGACGGATGACACCTTGTCAGGGGCTGTTGGTGAGTCCCTCTGCTTTCTATCAGGGAGGCTGCAAATAGGGCTGTGGGGCTGGAACTTCATCTTCAGGCTCCCTGTGGGGTCTTCTTGATGTTCCCTGCTGTCTGAACTACTCCAGCCTCTGGGCTTCTCACAGCATCTCTGAGACAAACTTCTCACTCCCGCATCCCTCTGCTAACTGACTTTGCTTGTGTGTCTCCTAAATCTCATAAGACCCCTCCTCGCTCTCCATACACCTCACACTCCAGTCTTTCTGTCCTTTCAGCATCCAGGCCTTACACACTTCTCTCTGAATGGCATCTTTCTTGCCCTTGCATGGCTGGTTCCTTCTATGAGAGATCAAGTTCAAAACCATCGCTCCCCCAGACCCACTTGGTGACCATCTCGAGCAGAGTGATACAGACACATCCATTACCCTGATTCCTTTTCTTCATGGTGTTTGTTTTGTTCAAAACAAGAATTTTTCCATGGAACCCAGGCCGGCCTTGAACTTCCCATCCTCCTGGATTACAGCCATGCACCACCATATCTGGATACTGAGTGGCATTTGACAGTGAGGAATGATCTAACTGTTGAAAATGTATTATCTACTCTATTTAAGAAACATATGTCCTGGCTCTAGAAATCAAATAATACAATAAAACTGCTATCAGAACTCAGCAGACCTGGTCCTAGGCAGTCAGGGCCTTTAGCTCTTCTATACTGTCCCGCTTTAAGTTTGTCTTCACATGAGGGTCTGTATTAGAAGATCTTGACCTTACTGCTTGTTTGTTACCCATGATCCTTCCACGGAGAATACTACTGTGTGTGTGGTGTGTGGGCATATGTGTGTGGTGCATGTGCCTATGTGTGTACATATGTGTGTAAAATATGTATGTGTGTGCCTATATGTCCACACATGCATCTGTGTGGTGTGTGTGCGTATATGTATGTGTGTATGCATATGTGTGCATACATGTGTGTCCAGAAGAGGGTATGTGGGCTCTCAGAATCAAAATTTGATCCTCTGGAAGGCTATCAGTGCCCTTAACTGCTGAGCTACCTCTTCAGTCCCAGATAATCTAATTTTTAGTGGGAAGTATTTTTGGCTTTCTAGACCTTGACTGGAAACACTGTTCAAAGGCAGTAGAGCACCTGGCTTTCTTGCGGAAGCTTCTGACTTCTGCGATGATCTTGGCAATCACTCAGTTATGCCTGTGTTCATTACTTTAGTTTTCTATGTGTTCATCGTCAACTTTTCCCTTAGCACGCCTGTTAGGATGGACTACCATCTACCATTTAAATTTTGTTAAGAGATGAGCACCTGAAGATCCACCATCTCATGATCCAGTTGGGTGTCTGTTAATTTTGTGGGCACAGCTGAAATTCTAGAATCTTTCAAATCCCATCTTTCTTGTTGGAACCTAGTCTTGTTTTCTTGGTTTATGCTGATTTTTCCATGATGCTTTTGCAAGGGGTCAGACAGAAAGTATTTGGGGGTCTGCTGGCATTGTGGGCTCTGGAAACAATCACCACAAAGTGGGCAAGCAGCTGTTTTCAAACTACGAACTAAAGGCACAGTTGTGTTCTAACAAAACTTCATTGATAAAAGAGTTGCGAGGCTGTTTGACCCACAGGCTATGATCTGCAGTATCCTGGGTTTTGCCCTCCTTTTGAAGAGCATATTCTTCAGTAGCTTTTTTAGAAAGGTTGTATGGCAGACAGAATAATTTGCATGTCAAAAAAGTCATTGACCCATTTTCATGCCCATTGCAGATTTGCAAGAATATTTAACACTGCATTGGAAATGTATTTTCCTAGAAGCTTTTGATCACTTCTCTGGTGTTTTATGGAGATTTGGGCTGCTCTTCAGAAGTCTGACTCAATTCTGGTTCTTTCCATGCTTATCTATTTCTAAATGATTTCAGAGATCCTTCATTCTGGGGGTTTTGAAATTTCCTGGTGATATCCCTCAGATACTGTATGCTGTTAAACTGAAGATCCCAGACCCCACAAGCAGCTACTCTACCTGATACTGTGGAGTTAATTCCACAGAGGAGCACCAGCAATGCTCATTAACCCAGGACCAGCGTCGGATGTAAGATACAGTCTTCATTTGCCTATATTAGAGGTGATCTCTTGTCCCTGGTGAGAGGTGGCCAGGAGGAAGTACTTGGGTGCAGCCCGTGTTCAAGGCATGGGATTTCAGTGATGAAAGTCACTGAGCTCTGCTTTAGGAGCATCTGCCAGAAGCAAGATGGTATACAGCAGCATGGGAGAGACACATCTGTATTCCACAGAGCTGGAACAGGAAGAACATGTGGCAGAAATGTGGGTCATCTCAGACTGTGATGTCATCTGAATCTGAAATGTTCCCCCCAAAGACTGGCAAGTTAAAGGTGAGTGCCTAGTTTGGTGCTATCAGGAGACCTTGGAAACTTGAAGAGGTGGGGCCTGAGAGTGGGGTCTTCTGTGGTAGAATAATCCTTTTGTACACTGTGAAGATTTGTCACTCAGATTGGCTTAATAAAATGCTGACAATGAATAGCTAGGCAGGGTTTTCAGGCACACAGGATGCTGGGAAGAAGTGGGGAGACACCAGTCAGACGAAGAGGAGGCAGTGTGGGCAGTGCAGAGTAAAGGTAATAAAGCTACTAAACAAAAAGTAGATTGATAAAAACGGGCTAATTTAAGTTGTAAGAGCTTGTTAGTAGTAAGCCTAAGCTATTGGCCAAGGTCTCATAATTAATAAGAAGTCTCCATGTGGTTATTTGGGAACTGGAAGGTGGGATAGAAAAATCCACCTACTCTTCTGTCATTGAGGTCATGCCTCTTAAAGGGATGATGCAATCACTGTCCCTTGCTCTCTTATATTTCCCTGCCATGACGTTAATGACTTTGCTCCATTTGGTGCTCCAACCATGGTGTGTCCTTCATCTCAAAGTAATGGGCACATTTTACTGAATCTCCAAAACCATGAGCCCAAACCAACCCTTTCTCACCTGAAATTGATTTCTCTCAGGTGTTTATTACAGTGATGGAAAGCTGACTAGCACAGGTTGCCTTAACAGCCTGAATAGGTGACTTGGGAAAAAGATAGTTAGTTTTTCTAGTTCTGGGAGAAGCTGGGAAGTTCAAGATGAAAATATTGGCTGCATAGGTTTCAGTGAAGTCTCTACTCTGGCTTGGAGCTACCAGTCTTCTCTCTGTGTCCTCACGTGGTAGAGAAGGAAGCAAGTCCCTTGGCCTCTCTTCATAAAGGTGCTCAACTTTCCATCCTCATGACCTCATCTAATTCTAATCAACCCCAAGTCCCCATCTCTCCTGGCACCAGAGTGGGGCTGGAGCTCTATATGGATTTGTGTGTCTGTAGCAGTGGTCCACTCAGGGTGAAGTCACCATCAGATTCCAGCTTGGAAGGTCAGTCAGGCTGCCCTGAGTCAATTAGTGTGACTGTAATGTAGGACAGAGAACAGTTATGGAGAGAAGAAACAGTGGGGGCATAGCAGTGCCAGGGCAACCTAGTGAGAGTGACCGGGCCAAGGAGAGGGAGCATCTGAAAAGGAGAAAGCCCCAGGACAGACAACGAGGTCTGGCTGCCCTTCAAGTTGCCACCTGGAAGATGGATGCCCATGCTTTGAGGCACCCTGGAAAGCCACTGCCAAGCATCCCCTTCACTTCCCGTTGAGGCAATGAAACCAGCACAGTGATTTTCACAGAGAACAGCTCTTCTGAGACTGACAGGTCAAAGGTCACATTTAGTACCAGCATCTTCCGGGTCCACAAAAACCACCATTTTGAATTTTACTTGTGAGAAGCTGAGGAAGATGGGTGGACACGTAGAGGAGGCAGCATATTCTTGGGGACCTTTCTGACCTGGAGCTAGAGGTCTCGGTAGAGGAGCCTTCCTACGAGGCTTGAGAGGACAAGAGGCTTTGGAGGTACAGCTCATTCTGCACCAGGGGCTCCTGGCCAGAGTCCCCATGCCCACCCTGGATGAAAGGCCTGTATTGCTGCAATCCTGGCCCATGAAGAGCTTTCCACAATGCAAACCGCTAATGAAGCAGTCCCAGTGCGGGCATCCCCTTTCTGGTCTCAGCTTTGAAATGCCGTCCAGCAGTGGGGGACTGTGACCCGGACTGGCTGGGAGACCCTTCCCCGCCATCTGGCCTATGAGCGGCTCAGGGTGGGAGCTCCCTACTGGGCCACCCCTCCCCAGCCTCTAGCTCTTGGCTTCTGCAGGCAAAGCTTGCTTTTTTGGCGGGGCTCAGCTGCTCCAAGCTCAGATCCACCACAGGAACCGTGCTGGCCTATGCTGACTTGCCAAGTTGCACAAGCATTTACCACACACAGCTGGCTGGAGGAGCAAGGATTCTGTCACTCCTGAAGGAACAGGAGGAAAGTTATACTCTCCTGAAGTGCTTGGCTCTGGTGGAGGGCAGGGGTGATACCTTTGAGACCACTTTCTGCACATGTGTGGCCCACCAGTTTTGGGGGGCTGCCAGGCTCCTGGGCCCAGATTGAGTTTGCAAAAATATTCTACCTTTGGGGTGCTAGGGACTACTAGTGGGGTGTCTCCTAGAGCACCTGAGCAGGACCTGTCTCTGAAACAGTACTCCATACTCCAACATGAAAGCCTCCTAGTACCTGGGGACCTAGAGCACGGGAGAGACAGAAGGAAAGTAGTGGGTGGTGAGAACTCCAGCAGAGATGGGGACCCCCTTTTGTTACTTTCATAGCTGACAATGAGCCAAGAAGGGGACTTGAGATGTGGCCCATGGCAGAGCCAACTGTGATCCCTCTGGGAATTCACATCTGATGCTACAGAAAAGGGTATGCCCTCTCTGTCCACCCACCACAAGGCAGGCCATCTTCAGGTCTTCCAATTTGTTTTCCTGGCCAAGATCTTCTGAAAGGTAATTCAGGAAGGAGAGTGTTCATTATATAAGAAACATATTTAATCCTTCAAGAATTTGGTGAAGTAGGTACCATGATGACCCCTATTTTGCAAATGAGGAAACCGAGGCAGGGAGGTGGTAAGGAAGACCCTCGTGGTCGTACCACTTAAGAAGGTGTGCCTGCAGACTGGAACTGTCACCATCGGGGTGCAGGGCTGGGCTCACCTGTCCCAGTTCTCCTCCAGCGTGGGGGCTCCCCGTGACCACAGGTTCCAAGGAATTTGTGTTCTTCCTCTCTGCCACATACCAGTCCACTTTGTGAAGAGACGGTTCCCCCATGAGAAAGAAGCAGAAGCCTCGCTTTCAGGCCTGCTAATTCTGAGAGTAATCACTACAGTAAGGTTGGGAAGCCAGAAAAGGTCTCCAGACACAGGGACAGCATACTCAGCCTGTGGCCTTTCATCTCCGTCTCTCAATCTGTATAATGGGGTGGAGGGTGTTGCCAGAGCTTCGGAGTGGCTATGATGGCTGCCTGAGAGGATGGGTCCCCTTTGTTCCTTTATCCCCTTGCCCCAGGCCCAGCCTAACTGCCACTCATTCTCCACACACTGTTGTTCTTTTAGAGAGGAGATGGGGTAGGCAAGCTCTGGCACCCTCCAGAGCTTTGGCTCAGTCCAACTCCAAACCAGGCACCCAACACCCACATACAAGGGTGGGACATTTGCTTTCCCTCCCCTGTTTCTGAAATCAGGGTTGAGGGCGTTGTTTTAGGAGATGTTGGTCCTTGCATTTTGGGTAGTTGTGAATCTGTTTGATTTTTTAAAGTGGTACCCGAAATGATCAAGGGGAGAGAATGAGCCAACTAAAGCACGAGGCAGATAAGAAATATTACATCCACGGGTGACCAAGGAGACAGAAGGGACTGCAGCCGAGGTCTACTGTGCCCAGGACTGTAGTCTGACAGTTGCATGTGGAGACACAATAGCCACCTTCACAACTGTCATCCACACCATCTCTAAAAACACCAATTTCATCTCTTATGTCTGGAAAATGCAGTCACTAAAGGTAGTCTGGTAAGTACTGAGCATAAGTCATTTGGTGATGGCACACAGTAGGTGTGATGGCACACAGTAGGTGCTCCCTACACAGACCTCTTCCTAGAAAGAAGCTTAGATGTCATATGTTCAGAGTCAAGTCAAAGCAGGTGCACCAAAATGTCAGCAAAACATTTTGTATCTGCTCTGGGAATGGGGTCTCATCTTGCTGCAGTGGCAGGCAGGTTAATTCATTAGCCCCTGCAGACAACACATCACAGGGTATCTGTGTTTCCTTAAAATAATGGGAGGATGATAGGTATTTAGGAATAATCTAGGAGCAGGATTTTGCAACCCTTGTTTCCAACTTTTTCCTTTAGGTCTTTCCAGAACATTTCCCGAAGCCATCAATAGAAACAGCAACGTCCATCATGTCCTAGTGGCGCAGAGTTTGTCAGTACTTAGTTGAAGCTCATAGCGAGCAGATGGATGGGAAGTCTGCCACTCAACCGTGGGACAGGAGTCCAGGGGAGGCCTAGGCACAGCAGCTCACTGTCAGTCTGCCCCTACGCACTGACTCTGTGTACAAACGTGTGTGTGTGTGTATGTGTGTGTGTGTATGTGTGTGTGTGTGTTACAAGGCTAGAGTTTGATGCCACAGTAGTCTCCTCTCTCTTCCTAGTAGTTTTTGAGGTTCTCTTACTTCCAGTTGGACTGACTGTCCTGTGCACCCAGGGATCTTCGCGTCTCTCCTACCCAGTGCCTGCTTTACCGCTAAGGGCTTTGATGGGGATGCTGGGATCTAAACTTCTGTCCTAATGCTTGTTCAACAAGCACTTTGCCTACTGAACTTTCCTTCAGCCCCTTGTCTATAGTTCTAGTTAGTGGCCTTATTTTTATAAATATGATTACACGAATGATAAGATGGCTTAGCAATGGTTCTCAACCTTCCTAATGCTGTGGCCTTTTAATACAGTTTCTTAAGTTGCAGTTACCTAACCATAAAATTATTTTCATTGCTACTTTATAACTATAATTTTGCCACTGTTATGAGTCATAATGTAAGTATTTGAGATACAGGATATCTGATATTCAAGCCCCACGAAAGGGTCATTCAAACCCCAGGTTGAGAACCACTGGCTTAGCAGGTAAAGATGCTTGCGGACAGGTATGTTGACCCAGGACTCACATGATGGCAGGAAAGAACTGCCTCCTGCAAGTTGTTCTCTGACATCCACATGTGTGCTATGGCACTAGCATACCCACAACATACAGAAATACATATGAATAACTAAATGTGATTATAACATTACAATGCATTGTCTTGGAACTTATTTATATCATGAGGACCATCCATGATGCTGTTATCCTTGTGGGCTACTTACTTAGATGTCTATATAATATTCCACTCTGTGCTCACCACATCAATCTGTCCTTGGATTGTCATTGGCCTGTTTAAGGTTTTGCACTCCTAACCTGTGCTATTGGGAAACGCCTGAACCTAGCTGTAGAGTTACTAAGTTTCTCTCTAGGACGTGGACATCCTGAGACTTGAGTTTTAATATCCAGCTCCAGGAGATCATGCTGGACCCCACCAAGGAGTGTACAAGCTCCAGGGGTCTAATCCAGTGAGTCTAACCCACCCTCTTCTTTGGGATTTGCAGGCTTCTTAATGATCACTAACAGGAGGGTCTAAGTGGCTTGGTTTTTCTTGTTTCCTTGAACACACACTATCTTTTTGGGGTCTAGGGTGAAAGTATCCAAGTATGAAATCCACCCTCTTCAAAAATCCCTATTCTGTCTCCTCCTGCTCCTGGGGTCCCAGGGAGGCCTCCCCCATTGCCCTTTCTCCTGCCCTGTCTGACTTCTCTCCTCTCCCTGGCATATGCCAGTTCTATATGCCCAGAGACTGTGTCACCATTGCCCATTCCTGCTCCCCAGACACTGCCCAGGTCCCAGGAGACGCTGAGCAGGTGTCGGGAAAGGGAAAGCACCAGGGGACCTGTCTGGACCCCTCAGGATGTTTCCCCAGGATGTTTCCTGCGGCTGATCTCCAACCCCCACCATCAGGAAAAGTAAAAGCTTCATCTGGCTTCCAAACCCCGGGCCTCCTGTTTTCACCAACAGTAATTTGCTACAAGCCTCGTCAGTGCGGGGCAGACCATTTGGGATGCATAATGCAAAATGGAATCATGTGCGCGATCTTTGGGGTGGGCTGTATGGCTGGTCTCAGGTCTGGGGAGCCATAGCGGGTGAGGCTGGCCTGGAGGAAGAGCTGGCTTGGTGACAGGAGAGGTGAGCTGGAAGGCCTGCTCCCTATTTCCAAAGGAGAAACAAGGGAGGAGGGGCCCTGCAGGTGGCCCAGGATTCCCTCCTTGCCAGTGGGAGCTTCTGAGGATGGGGTGGGGCCACCTCTTGGGCAGCTTAAAGAATGGGTGGGCTTGGCCACTGGCTTCTCATAAGTGTGTGTGTGGGGGTGATGGGGTTCTTGGAGAACACGAGCTCCATTGGGGCTGTTTGCTGACCTTTTATTTAAAAAAAAAAATTGTACTGTTTGTTTTCTCTGATTGTAAATCAAATACATGTGCATTGAAGAAAAGCTGGAAGCGCTAAAGAAAACAATATGATCATTAAGCCTCCTCCCATCCCCCAGAGTCCTCTGCTTCCAGGCTACCACTGCTTCCTGCCCATCTCCCTTCCTCCCAATGGCTCCGCTGGCAAATGTGTTTGTCACCAAGCCTGACAGCTTGAGTTCAGTCATACAAAGAATATGTATGCGCTTTGCAACTCTGTGGCTTTGAGTTCAAGTCCTGACTTGGCTCACATGCTGGGATGAACTCTATGAACGTGTCTAAGTTCCACTCGGTCCAGATGCACGATGACGAAGATGGAGTATGTATGAGTCGGGGAAGGTTTCAGGAAATCAAAAAACCAGGCTAGCAGGAGCCCATGGCGTATTCGGCCACTTCTAATAGTGGCCTTTGTGGCTGTATGGAATGAGGTGAGGTAGGGCCGGAGGGCCAGCTAGGTAAGAGTTCAGAGGGCTTGGCAGCTTTCTTGAAGGGTTTTTAAAGCAACTCCCATGCAAACTGAGCACGAATTGTGGACGCATGAGGTCTTACACATCCACCCTTTCTGCCTAGTTCTTCCTTTACTAAACACTGGAGGCTCTGTTAAGAGCTTGTGAGCATCATGGGGAAGATGACTCTACCACATGGGCAAATACAACTCAGCCACCCCTCCACTGTTGGAAGTTGGAGCAGTTTGCCCCTTTAATGTGGCAGTGAGTAGCTGTTCTTTGGACTGTTTAGTGGGTTATCCATAAAGACATGCCCTCCAACCCAGGGTCATCTCATCCTTGCCCAGGGCCCTCAGTAGGCTGGAGGAGCCAGGGTGTGGAGCTACCTCCCCACCCCCACAGGCCTGGCTCAACTGGGCTCTGATGTCATGGAAAGTTGGCTGGCAGCAGCTGGCTCTCACCGGAGCAAGCCGTGCCCGGCTGGCACCCGCCCCTTGACCACAGCTGAGAGGCCAAACCCCATGCTGGGACTTCAAGGCTGGGTTGGGGCCTTCTGGGGCCTCATTGCTTCATCTTCTGCCTGTTCACTTCAGTCCTTTGTTCTAACCCCGTTGCTCCCACCCTTCCCCCAGTCCTAGACCCCTTGGGATTGGGGAGTTGGGGAGAGGTCTCTGGGCTGTTCCTAATTGTGTTTAAGGCCTACTGTGACCAGGAAGGTCAGGGACAGAGCAGCAGCTCCCACTGCCCCAAAGCTTATATGTAGAAAGCAGAGGAGAGGCAGGCATGAGGGAGAATGAAAGGAGACCTGAGGAAAAGAATCCTTGAGGGTATGGGCCCTGGATTATTTGTGTTAAATTGCTTGTTTATTTTTTGAGATTGCATTTTAATTACATTTCTCTTTTCCCTTTCCTCCCACTAAACCCTTCCCCACCCCGTTTTCATCAATTGTTATTATATGCATAAATGTATTTATATATACATAGATTCCAAAATATAACTTGGTGAGTCCATATAACATTATTTGGATGTATTTTTCAGGGCTGAGCATCTCTCACTGGACGATCAATTGGTGTGTTCTTCCCTGAGGAAGGCCACCTCTTCTGTTTCCAGCTCTGCTCAATTGCCTGTAGTTCTTTGTGTAGGGTTGAGGCCTGATGGGCTATTCTCACGTGTTGTTTGGCATGTTCATTGGTATTGTCCTTGTTCAGCTCATGTTGATGAGGCTTTACAAGCGAAGATTCTGATATCATGAGGAGACACAATCTCATAGCAAAGTCTCTGCTGGGCTGCTTCTTACAATCTCCTCCCCCCCACACACACATAATGTTCCTTGAGTCTTAGGTATGTGAGTATTTTGTAGATATATGTATTGGGACACATGATTGGTTGTGTTTTTGGTTATGGTTTGGTTCCATCTGTGGCAAAGAGAAGTTTCTTGATGAGGGATGAAGACTACACCTATCTGTGGGTCTGAAGACAAATGCTTATAAATCCTTGTTAGGGATTATGCTGGCTTATTAAATCAATGGTTGTAGATTCTCCTCCAGTGACCATGGCTTCACTAGCACTGAGTAGTTAACTAGGTTTCCAGCACCAGTCATGATCTCCCTCTTGTTGAGCAAGCCGGTCTTAAGTCCAATGAGAGAGCAGTTGCCCAGATATGTATGCCCCTGTTGCACCCACAGGGTTATCTTGCCATGGTGGTCATTGATGTGTTTTTTAGGCATCAGCTGGGTGGAGCTGTTGGTTGCTTCCACCCTTTGAAAGCTTGCATGGTGCCTTTTGACACCATGAAGGCTAGTTCTCAGGGAAGGGGCATGCAGGCCATTTCTAACTCCAAGGTCTCTGGGCCCTAGTTCTAAAGCACATGATATCTTAGGCAATAGAGCTTGCGGTGGTTTGACTAAGAATGGTCCCCATAGGCTCATAGATTTGAATGCTTGGGCAACAGGGAATGGCACCATTTGAGAGGGATTAAGAGGTGTGGAGTAGATGTGGCCTTGTTGGAGGAAGTGTGTCACTGGGGGTGGGCTGTGGGGTTTCAAAAGTTCAAGGCAGTCCCAGTGACTCCCTCTTCCTGCTGTCTTCAGAACCAGATGTAGGACTCTCAGCTACTTCTTCAACACCATGTCTGCTTGCGTGCCCCCATGCTTCCCACTGTGACAATGGACTAAACCTCTGAAACTGTAAACAATTCCCAATTAAATGCTGTCTTTATAGGAGTCATCATGGCCTTGGTGTCCCTTCACAGCAATAGAACACTGGCTAAGACAGGGACTTATCTTCCATCGCTGGGGGGAGCCAAGGGCTATATCAATAGATCATATGTTTTGGGAATCCCTTAGTCCTTTGGTCCCTGAGTTATTGACAATGAATATCATGTGGATATGGGAAGTCCCTTTACCATACGTGATGCAGGGGTCCTCGCATCCATGTTCTTGCTCCTCCCTGAGGTCACCAGGGGCCTCTTACAAGGTAAAAGCTTCTACTTTAAGTAAGTAGTGTAGGGCGGGTCTTCTGTGCTCAGACTCAGCCATCCAGTTAGAGTCCACAGTGAATCCTGAGGTCTCCCGGGTGTCCACGATGAGCATCTCTGGAGCCCATCACCTCAGGAGGATTTCATAAACAGCCCCATTTCTCCTGTCACTAACCCCTACCTGCACACTCAAGGGTCTCCATGTGATGTGAGGGGAGTCAGAGCCCCTGGGCCTTGTCATGGATCTGGACTGTCTAATACTCTGATTCTGCGGCGTTCCGGGGATTTACATGAAACCCAGCCACTGGAAACAAAATTGTCTCCTCTCCCCATCCCAGGTTCTCTCTTTCTCTTCATTCATCTTTCCTTCTTTCTCTTTCTTCTCTTCCTTTCCTTCTTCCTCCAACTAGTACTCAGAGACGTGTGCACTCCTAGGTCTGAAATATTGTCAAACAGTCATGTTCTCTGGACCTCCATTTCCTCACCCATAAGACGGGTAGAAACATACCTTGTGCAAAGCAAATGTGATTTCCAAGCTCCCACCCAACTACACGAGCCAACTACATACCAGCTCTACCTGCCACTGCCCTACCACATGGGAGACACTTGAGCTTAGAGGATGGGTGTTTGCTCAAGATCTACACCTGGAGGAAGTGGAATGAGAAAAGTCCTCTCCTAACTTAAATGTGAGTCCCCAATGGCACCTTGCCTGCTCTACAGTGCTCAGCATCTGTTATGTCAGAGAAGCTCGCAGCTGCTTCCAAGAATTGTTGGAAATCTGAGTGGTGCTGGACCCCACATTTAGAGTACAAGGACTAGGGCTTGTGGCCGAATTCTTTCACCACATGACATTCCTTATGACCCAGAGGAGTCATTTGCCCCAGCGCCCCAGCCATTGGCAAAACCAACAGTACAGACACATAAATTGATAGCCGTTCGACTTGTAGGAATAGATATAGGGATCGTGGCCAAAGGTTTGCTGTAGCCAGGCAGGTTTCAAGTGACCTCCTATGTGAGCTGCAGCTCGGGGGAGTTCAGGAAATGAACTCTATGATAACAAGGGAGGCGAAGAGTAGTATCAAAATCTAGACTGGGTCTTCCAGGTCACAGACCAATTTAGCTCCTGCTTCGTGTGATTTCTGGTCTGGTCAGTTGAGAAAGGACTTGCTGCACAAATGCTGGGACCTGAATTCACTCTCCAACACTCACATAGAAAGCTGGGCGTGCAGTGTACACTTGTAGTCCCAGCAGTGTGAAGGCAAAGAAAAGTGGGTCCCTGGGACTCACTGGTTAGGTAGTCTAGCCTATCACTGGGCCTTGGGACCCACTGACAGACCCTGCCTCACAGAGTAAGATGGACATTCCTGAGGAATGACCCCCAAGGTTGACCTCTGGCCTCTGTACCCATGCACACATATGTGCGCACACACATCAACATCACCTCTACACATTCTCTCTCTCTCTCTCTCTCTCTCTCTCTCTCTCTCTCTCTCTCTCACACACACACACATACACACACACACACACACACACAAATTTTGAAATGATTTCTCAAGGGCTGAAGACCACTGGCTGCTCTTTCTAAGGACGTGGGGTCAAATCCCAGCATCCCGCATCCCAGCATCCACATGGTGGCTCACAACCATCTAAAACTCCACCTCTAGGGGACCCAATGCCCTCTTCTGACCTCTAAGAGGATCAGACACACATGTGGTACACAGATACAAATGTAGGAAAGACATTCATACACATAAAATAAAATAATAAGGATTTCAAGTTCAACTGCCAGCCTCATTGGGGCAGGAATGCATGTGGTTTAGCCTTTGCACCCCACACAGGGTCCAGCACAGAGTAGGCACTCAGCAAATGTTCCCTGAATGCTAAACTGGCTGAATAGTAGCAGCAACACAAACCCCGATGGCCCATTGTAGCAGCCCCAGATGCCAGTGGTACCCAGGAGCATTCATGCGGGCCAGACCGCCTCTCCAGCTCCTTTGACATGCCTGTTGGCCCTTGGCATGTGGAGGCATCCTCGGCACCACTTTCCCATGCACAAGGCCCCACAGAGGCCACCAGGGACTTCGGCATTGTCCTGCCCAGAAAGCTTCCACTTGGGTCATTAATAACAGCGCATTTTATTAAAGGAAAGCAGGCTTCAAAGAGCTGCGGGTTTATGGGAAGCAACTTGGACGGGAGTCATTTTTCTTGCTGCTCCATCTCGCCTCTCATGCTGTCTCCTCTGTCTTCCACAGAGCTCATGTTTGATCTCCTGCCTGGGCTTTCTTCTGTCGGCTCAGGGTCCGTGGGGAGCGAGCTATTGTGACCATGGTGGGGAGGATGGGGAAACCCTTTGAAATGGCCTCTGGTCTGAGGGCTGCTCTGGCATGGCAGGCAGGGTCAGGGAACTCTGTGAGGTGTCTTCAGGATTGAGGACTTAATGGGGTGCTCTCACCAGGTCAGGGGACAGAGACTGGTTTGCAAAAACCCTGTCTTGTGAAAAGTCTGGGAGCCCGTGTTTTACCACTGTGTGTGTGTGTGTGTGTGTGTGTGTGTGTGTGTGTGTGTGTGTGATACATACAACAGCATCATGCCTAGACATGGGTATAGCATCCGTTGCTTGGCGTTTACTACGGACCACCCTGTGCCTGATGGAGCAGGCGCCCACTTTTCATTCTCCCACTTCCCAGCAGATAGCCCAGTTAACATTGAGAACAGAGGCCCAAGACTCTGTCACACCTCTACATTCACACATGTGACTGCTCCATGCCTGTGTTGTAAGAAGCCACCTCTCTGAACTTCTGTTTCCTCCTCTGTAAAACAAGACATGGAACTAATTGCGTCTTATTCTCAGTCTTCTCTGATGGTGGTGGGCAAGACCAGCTCCCAGCAAGCTAGTTCTAGGGAACCGCAAGGAAATCCTTCAGGAAAGGCCTCTCCAAAGCAGGTGAACACACTTGACCTTGACGCTGTACTGTGAGGATGGGTCATAGACCCGCTCATGATCACTTGAATATGGCTCTTGGGGAAGATGGCCTGCAGAGGCCTCAGGTTGAACCTTCCAGAGGAGGAAACGGCCTTGCGTGAAAGCCTGTCACAGGAGAAAGAAGATAAAGGAGACGGGCTGTCTGAGAGAGCCTGAGGGAAACAGTAAAAGTTGCGCAGAAGGAGAACCCTAAGGGCAGGATGGCACACTGACGCAGGTATGAGGGTAGTTACCACCTGGTGCTGGAGGCAGGAAACTGCAGAAACCCTGTGAGGTGCAGTCGGAGGGAGAGGAAGCGTGGGGCAGTGAAGGACAGAGAAGAAACTGAAAGGCAGGAAATGGGGTCAAGACAAATGCAACCAGAAGAAGCCTAGAGAACAGGGCTTAGTCAATTTAGACTCAGAGAGTCAGAGTGAAGGAAGGGAGGAGAGACGGAGTTGAGCTTGGGTGGGAGAGAAAACATGAAGAGGATGGAGCAGAGGCTACTCTGGGACTGAGCAGTGACTTCTGTAAGGCAGCTTGGCTCCTCTGAGCAGTGGCTGGGAACAGCACTCAGTACACCCTGGAGGGATGTCTGGGGCGAGTTCTGGAAGGCAATCCCAGTCTGTGAAGCCTCTGAGGTGTCAGCTGAATGGGAGTGAGAAACCTGAGGTTCTTTTGGTCAAACCAAAATTACGAATGTCTAGCTCAATTGCAGTAGTGAGCGGAATCCCCTGGCGCAGGCCTCCTGCTTTCTGGGTTTTAAGGGAGCTGCTTCGTTGTGGGTGTTAAGCAAACACAGTCTCTCAAGTTCAATCACTTGGGGGCTGGATGGGAGCTCTTACGCAGAGAGGCTTTCATAGCTGGAAAATGAATCCTTAGCAGGCTGCCACCCAACCGAGGAGCTGGGCCCTTAATACAAGATGGCAGAGGGAGGCCTGGGCGGGCAGAGCCTTCATGGCTGCTGATCATCAGACCTTGCCTGATTCGTGACAACAAGCACTAGAACTAATCCTCTTTTCAGAGCATGGACTAGAGGCCAGCCCCAGTCAGTGCTCACAGATACCCCTTTACTTCTTAAAACGACGCAGTGAAGAGGGGAGCTAACAGTTAACCTACTTATTTACTGCCCTAGACCCTGCCGTTCAACAGAGATGGCCCTGTCTCATAGACAGCAACACTGAGTTCTCCCCTTGTGCCTAAGATCACAGCTAGTAAATGCTAAAGCCACGACTCGAACCCCGGGTCTTCTAATTGCCTGGCCAATGCTGTCCAGGTGACTGGATTAGGGAAGATTCTGGCTATAGTCAAAGTAGTTCATGTCATGGGCTGGGTGAAGGGTCAGGGCCCATTGGAGGGACGATTTTCTTCCTTGACCACCCTTCTTGGAGTAGAGCCTGTGCTATCTAGGCCACCTCGTCCATTGCAGGTACCCCATGTCCCCAGTAAGTGTCTTGGGGGAAGTGATGTGGGGCAGCCAAGAGTCCTCAGAGGCTCAGGACTATAGGGTGGATGGGAGTAATGCCACCATCTCTGCCTGTTTTTTCAGTGGTAGCTCTTCCCTTTCTTTCTTGGGTGGGAACATCTGTTCTTTCTACTACGTGTGATTTTAGCAAATATACCTGTTCTAGAATCTTCCCTTGCCCCTTATTATGGCTTTCAAATGCTGCTGTGTCTGTTTGGAAGGCAGACACAGGGGATCAGTTATAGAGCATACACTCAGATACGCAAGGTTTTGAGTTCCCTCCCCAGATGTGCAAGGCCTTGAATTCCATCCCCAGAGGTGCAAGGCCTTGAGTCCCCTCCCCAGCACCGGGAGATTGGGAGAATCATCCACATTTAGTAGTAGAGTTAGTAAGATCTCAAATGAACACAAGAACAAAGTCTAGAAGCAGAATCTATAAACTGAGTGTAACACTCAGAGTCCCATCAAAGACCCACCTTTCTCTCCTGCTGTGCTGATAATGCACTCAAATGTAAAGGAGACTCCATTCCCTGGATATCCTGACTCTCTTGGCAGTAGGAAACCTTTCTCTGAAGTCCCCAGTCCACTCCTGTCACAGCCCATTGGCAGGGGTGGAGTCATGTGGCTCCCCTCACTGTAAGGGAAGCTGGGAAAGCAAGCATCTGAATTTTCACCTTTAATATACGAAGTGGGTGGGAAAGGTGAGAGTGTGATGAAGGTGAGGATGATCACGGCTCTAACAGCAGTCCACAGAGCGAGCTCAGGCAGTGGTAGGTCTTCCACATCCTATACAGCAGTCCACAGAGCGAGCTCAGGCGGTGGTAGGTCTTCCACATCCTATACAGCAGTCCACAGAGCGAGCTCAGGTGGTGGTAGGTCTTCCACATCCTATACAGCCGTCCACAGAGCGAGCTCAGGTGGTGGTAGGTCTTCCACATCCTATACAGCAGTCCACAGAGCGAGCTCAGGTGGTGGTAGGTCTTCCACATCCTATACAGCAGTCTACAGAGCGAGCTCAGGCGGTGGTAGGTCTTCCACATCCTATACAGCTGTCCACAGAGCGAGCTCAGGCGGTGGTAGGTCTTCCACATCCTATACAGCCGTCCACAGAGCGAGCTCAGGCGGTGGTAGGTCTTCCACATCCTATACAGCCGTCCACAGAGCGAGCTCAGGCGGTGGTAGGTCTTCCACATCCTATACAGCAGTCCACAGAGCGAGCTCAGGCGGTGGTAGGTCTTCCACATCCTATACAGCCGTCCACAGAGCGAGCTCAGGCGGTGGTAGGTCTTCCACATCCTATACAGCAGTCCACAGAGCGAGCTCAGGCGGTGGTAGGTCTTCCACATCCTATACAGCCGTCCACAGAGCGAGCTCAGGCGGTGGTAGGTCTTCCACATCCTATACAGCCGTCCACAGAGCGAGCTCAGGTGGCGGTAGGTCTTCCACATCCTACTCTGGCCATAGAGAAGGCCTCACCTCATAGAGAAGGTCTCAGAAACCCAGGCCTCACACTGCCAGGCCTCACACACCTGGACATCACACGTGGTGGCTTGAGGAAGGGAGGAGAATTTCAGTGAAATTGGTCTAGCCACTGGAGAGAGAGACCATGTTTCTTTGCAAGGCTGCTGCTTGATCACTTTTCTCTCCTTGCTCAGTCCTCTCCTGTATCTGGAACACTGAAGCCCTCAGAGGCCTGGAGGAGACAGAAAAGCAAGGCACAATGACAACATGCACACCCCAGAAGAGAATAGTTCTCTACAGTTTACAGAGTACTTCTGTATCACCCTAGCCACCGGAAAGCCATACTTCCCTCCAGGGAAGAGGGAGGGTCTTTGTTCCCCTCTCTACACAGCTGGACTAGTGCTCCACAGATGAGGAATGTTCCAAGTGCACCGGTGTTAGAGGTTGCCCTCCTGCCCAAAGAGTCAAGAAACACCCCCAATGTAGGGCTTAACCAAGTCATGCCGAGCAGGTATATACTGCCAATCTCCGTAGCTACCTGAAAAAGGGCCATGTGCCCTGGAGTACAGCAAGAGCCTTTCTTTGGGTTAGATCAGCCTCAAAACACAAGAATCCAGGCACGTTTATGAACTGCTGCAGAGACATCAGCTCATAAACCTGCTCCATTTGCATCCTGGGAGGCCAAGCTAGTGTCTCACCACATCCATCCTCTCGTTCATCCCCCGGCCTCAGTACGTCATTTCCTCAGGTCCTCAGGCTTTTCTGTGACTTCCTGCTCTTCCTCAGTGTCCCTCCTTCTTACACACAAATATCCATTCACTTAGCTGTCTGTCCATCTTCCATCCATTCATCCACCCACACGCTATCCGCCCATTAATTTAACCATTAACCCATTTATCTATCATCATCCACCCGTTCATCTACCCACCCACTCATCCACCGTCCACCCATCCATCTAACCATTTATTCATACATCCACCCACCCATCCAATCATCCATCATCTATCCACCTAGCAATCTTCCTACCACCCACCATCCTCACTCTTCTGCCACCCATATACCCATGAATCTATTATCCATTCATCCATCACCATCATAATACATACATGCATACATAATACATACACACGTGCATACATAATACATACATACATATATAATACATACATACATACATACATCGGCAATTCATTCTCAGACCCACTCGTGTGTGCCAGGGTTTATGAGGCTGGGTGGGGTAGCACTGCCCTAACAGCCCTTGGGAATTGCTTTATGTCAAGATGCATGAAAAGAAGATAAAGCCTACGAGGTACACTGTGAGAAGAGGCTCAGGAAAGTCCACCTAGGGCACAGTCTTCCCAGGAGATGCTGGAATTAAAAGGGCAGAAGCTGGCTCTGATGAGCGTGGGAGACCTGTGCCTAATGACCTCTGCCTTGGACGTGGCACCTTGGACTTCTCTCCTGGGTCCACAGCCTTTTTTCCTGGGGAAGACTTGGATTTGAAGATGTCCCCTCAAACTTAGAAAAAGTGGGGGCTGGATTTTGGCCATGCCTTCTAGCCAACCTTCCTTCTGGGCAGCCTCCCTCCTCAAAACATCTCTCCAGAGCAGGCTTTCCGAAGCACAGATCCAACCGTAGCTCCTGTCTCAGTCCATCATTGCTCGGTGTGCAACGATGCTCTTGTTTCTTTGTTCCGCCTTTGTGCCCTTTCAGTCTCGTCTTCCACTGCACTCTTCCCAGAGGCCCGTGTCCAGTCTGTTCCCCCATCCCTTATGGACGCCACACCTCTTCTTGTTCTTCTGAGTATGGAAAAGTCTGGTAAAGGGGATCTCAGGAAAGTCAATATTAAAAAGGCCTCACCGATTTCTGTGGTGTAAATACTCTTTCCAACTCAATCCATTTCCCGCAACCATGGCAGAGTTGGGACGAGATGGAAACAGCTGGCCTTGGGTGTGTTTTCCCATATTCCCAGCTGAGCATGTCCAATCTGCCAGTCTAGAGGTTGGCTTTCCACCCCTCCCCCACCTCCCATACTTTGGGGGTGTGGGCAAGCTCTCCTGTCTTTACTATGGGTGGAGAATGTTCTTTCTTTCTAGGACAGTTCTGAAGATGTCAGAAGAGGCCACACTGCAAGGCTTGCTAGCACGCCTAGAGCACAGTTTAGCACCCAGTGAGCGGTAGCTGTCACCCTCCACACCAAACCTCCTCAGAAGCCAGTCATTTTATCACACTGTAAAGACATACTCAAGCTCTCCCCACCACCACACCCATTTTCCCTTGGATTGTGGTGAGTTGACGAAGACTCTGCTGCATCTGCAGTGCTTGGTATAGGGACTGGCACACAGTAGATGTGAAAAACCATTTCAGGGGAACGTGACAAGCTTGACCAGAGGACAGGTGAACAGAGAGATGAATGCACGTGCTGAGACATGCTGGGGTGCGCTGGGATACCTGGGTAGGTGCACCTACTTGGAGACCCGGTTGGATTTCTTCCTTCAGAGATGAGAAGGCCACAGCTGTTTAAGGATGAAGTAAAACCTCAACAGTGAATTCCCAAGGGTCAGCTTTTCTCTCTGGTAACACCAGCAGCACACTGGAGTTAGAAAGAAAGCTGGCCCTGGGCTGAGGCCCAGTGGAAAAGGAAATCACACCGTGCCGGGTGTACTTGGTCCAGGCTTGGGGTCTGTGGGCTTAGTCTGTGGGCCCTGGTTTCTCCTCTTCCTCCTCCTCCTCCTTCTTCCTCTTCTCTTCCTTTTTCCTCTCCTCCTCCTCCTTCCTTTCCTGTTTTTCTATTGGAGACAAAGTCTTACTCTGTAGATCAGGCTGGTGTTGAACTTTGATCCTTCTGGCACTGCCTCTTGAGTGTTGTGATTACAGACATGCACTACCACACTCCTCTTCCTCCTCTTCCTCTTCTTCCTCCTCTTCTTCCTCCTCCTCCTCTTCATCTTTTTCCTCTTCCTCCTCTTTCTCTACTTCTTTTTAAATTATGTTTTGCTTACTTCTAGCCCCGTGCACACCATACATATGAAGTACCGGTAGAGGCCAGAAGATGGCATCACATCTGCTGGAACCCAAGATAAAGACAGTTGTGAGCTGCCATGCTGGTGCTAGGAATTGAACCTGGGTTCTCTGGAAAAGTATTCAGTGTTCTTAACTGCTGAGCCATCCCTCCAGCCTGCTGGTTCATTCTTGGTCACAGCTCATACATCTTCCTCTGCAGTTCCTTCTCACCACCGCATTTCTGAGGATGTGAGGCAACACCTAGGGCCTTGGGTGTGCGTACCTGAAGAGGGGCAGGATGGAAGCCTAAGCGTGAAGCAGGCCAAGATAAGAGAAGCTGCAAGCATCGTACAGGGCCCAGGAAGGGCCCACAAGCCTGCCATCTCCAGACCCAGTGGCACCCAGGCTAGTTCTCTGGGCAAGATGAAAGGTTCTCAGGCTCTGGAGCCAGAGATCACAAACAAAGCCCAGCTTGGTTCTTCAACACTGAGCGAGTTGACAGTCAGTCTGGCTTCCCTGTATCTCAGTTTCCCTTTCAGGAACATGTCCACTTAGTAAGGCCGTTGTCCAAATGAAACAAGATTATGAATACAGAGTGGTGACTTCCTAGCCCTCGTGTCAAACTGGCACAGTTCGGGGGGGGGGGGGGGTCCAAGCTCTGCCACGTACTCAATCATGTGCCTTGCTGGATTTCTGCACTGGTATGTCTCAGGATACCATGGTATTGCTGCTGGGACAATGTATCAGAAAGAGCCGAGCCCCAGGCCCCGTACACTGGGACATGGCTTGTGCACTTGTCAATGCTTATTAGTCACCTGGAGCTTTTCTTAGGATGCTGGGTCCTGGACACAGTAGGTGCTGGGTGGGGTGTTAATTCTTTCCACCTTTGTCCTGGTCAACCATGGCTCCTCGGGGGACCTCCTGGCCCTCTATGGGACCTTTCTGTTTATGCAGCCGGCCTCAAACCCGCCTTCTGCCCGGGTTTCTGGTGCAAGGCCAGCCACCCTAGGTCAGGGCAGGGCCTGGAGCGAGAAAGGCCTTCAGCTTTCAATTTCAGCACCTCCTTTCCCTTCCTCACCCTCATCCACCCTGACCCGCTTCCTGGCTGCTGCAGCTCCTCTCAGCCCTTGTGAAATCCCAACCACTGTTCCAGGCTCCTCTGCACACTACACAAAGGCCTATTGGATTCCAGATGCAGCCTGGGGGCCGGCTCTCTAACTCAATTACGGTGAGGGGGCTTTCTCCTTTTTACCTCCCCCTCTTCCTCTCCCTTCCTCTTTCCCTTTCTTTTTTAGATCAAAAACGAGAAGACAGACATCATGGCCCTCAGAAGACGCTGAGACCGAGAGTTCCCTCCGTGGCCGCAGCCCTGGCTAATGAGACAAGAATTTTCTCCTCCAGAACACGTGTGTGGAGTATTTGATGTGCCTTTTTCATGCCTCCTGTCAGATGTTGGAAACTCATAGTAGTTTCCTTCCTCACACTCAGTGGCTTTCCCTGCTCTCTGTCCAGCCTGGCCTCGGTGGCCTCTGCTTGGTCACAGGGACAATGTGTGTCTTTAACGAGGCTTTGCTCTGTTTCTGAACTTGGCATTCATCCTCTGCTGGACACACCTGCTATATCTGGCTTCTCACACAGACACCAGAGTTCTGGGCTTGGGCGTTATGCTTGTGCAACAATCACTTGGTTGATTAAACCTGAAGGCAGTGCAGAGCATACATGGCTGCCTGGCCTCTCCCAGCCCCTCCCTGCAAGACTCAGAAGCTCATCTCTGGGTCTCTAGTTATGTAGACAAGCAGACCTCATCCCTGGGTCTACAGCCATGTGGATGGACATGAAGACCTCATCCCCAGGTCTATAGCCGTGTGGACATGCAAACCTTATTCCCGGGTCCACAGCCATGTGGATGGATATGTAGACCTCATCCCTGGGTCCACAGCGTGTGGACATGCAGACCTCATCCCCAGGTCTACATCCATGTGGACATGCATACCTCATCCCTGGGTCCACAGTGTGTGGACATGCAGACCTCATCCCCAGGTCTCCAGCCGTGTGGACATGTAGACCTCATTCCCGGGTCCACAGCGTGTGGACATGCAGACCTCATCCCTGGGTCTACAGCCATAGGGACATGCAGACCACGACTCCTCAGTCTTTTTCCTGTCTAGACTTCTTGCGGCCCCATACCTCCGGGATGCTGAGGAGAGGAGGAGGACAGTCAAAGGAATGTACTATGATGTGGGCAACCAGGAAGGCAGCCAGGGGTAGCAGAATGCCAGTGGCCTAGCCTGGGATCTCACCAGTATGGTGGACAGCAAGGAAGACAGATTTCTGTTCCTAGATTGGCGGGGGGAGGGGGAAGTTGGGAGGACATAGGGACCTCTGCTTTTTCCACTTCAGTGCTCTTCCCGAGCTTACCTTCCCTCCCATTTTCTCTCACAGCCCGGTCCACCCACGCCTTATCACCCTTCACAGATCTCTACTTCTGCCATGAAGCCTTCCTCCAGCTCCCAGCTGAGAGCTGCTCCCCTGCTCTTTCAAACACTGTTGCATTTTGCCTGGAATGCTCCAAAAGCACTCAAAGCCGTCTTACTTGGTACTCTGGGAACACTGGGTTAAAAGAGACTCAAACGTATGTCTTATAAGCTTGTGAACCCTTTATAGTGTTGAGCCCAAGGCTGTTCACAGGATGCATGAGGCAGAGGCATCCGGGTTCATGCAAGCAGTGAAGAAGGAGAGACGGGCCAGAGAGGCTGTGCATGCTTCCACACTGGGAAACTCCTTGGTTGCAGGGTTCTAACTGATGCTTGTTTTCCAACTGCCTTTCACGTATAGTAGAAGCAGGATTCTGAAAGCAATTGCTTGCTGCTGTTCCCACTGCTTGGAATCCCCCCGCCAAGTGCTGGGAATGGAACTCGGAGCCGCAGGCACACTAAGCAAGCACTCTGCCACTGAGTCACACTCCATTGCGAATGATTTCTAAATCTTATAGATTTAATAGGTAGTAGAAAAAAATCGATCAACAAGTAACCTTGTCATTTTATCAATACTATCACCTAACTCAAAACCCGCAGAGGGTGCCGTTTTTAAAAACTACTTTTGCTAATACTAATTAAATAATATTATGTACTGAGAGTTGTGAATGTGGTTTAGAGATGACGGGGATGTCTGCGCAGCACAGCTGGAATCCTGACCTCAGTCTGCTGCCTCTGGAGCTATTACTGTCTCTCTATTCCCACAGCGATGTGACAATGTGTCTCTGGGTCTGTGGGGAGCGAAGGGATGGCTTTTTCACCCGTAGCTGGGGAGGGGACACAGAAGGCCTTGTCATGCTGGGCTGGGGCTGTGCCCTTGCTATGCCTCCAGCCTTGTGGTTGTGCCTGTGCCCTGTGGGACCAGCTCAGGTGTGAGAAAGTGTCCCCTAAGCTGCACACCCAAGCAGGGAGCACCTCACACCTTCACGCCCATCCTCAGGAGTGGGTGTGATCATTTTATCCAGTTCCCAAATCAGAGAAATTGAGATTTTTAGAGGCGAGAGGATCTTTCCACACTGATCCGTCTTTGTTGCCTAGAGGCTTCTTGATGGCCAAGGCAGAACTGGAAACAGAGTTTTCCAGGCCTTCATCAGCTGAGGAAGGGTGAACTGATGGGGAGGGGGGAGTCAGAGCTGGTACCTTGAAGGGGGAGATCTGTGGATCAGCTTGAAAAACACCATGGCATGCAAAACCTTTTGTTTGTAACTTCAAGGTTATAAAAGGCCTGCAGGAATGCAGCAGAGAACCTCAGGCACCCCATGTTTAGATGATCCCGTTATCAGGGCCTCCTTTCCTCAGGGGCCTTGTCCTTGTGTGGCTATTTCTAAACCACACACTAGTAAGTTACAGACACTGTTCCTGCTTCACATTTGTGTGTGTGTGTGTGATATGGATGTATATGATGTGTGTGAGTACGTGTGCTTGTGTGTGAACACCGCCAAACATGTACCACAACACACGTGTGGAAGTCAGAAGATAGAAGGTGAGCTGGTCCTCACCTTCTTTCTTGTTCTTGGGTTTCCTTTATTTGTTCTTAACTAACTAATTAATTAATTGTGTTGTGGGTGAGAGAGAAACAGAGTGTGCACATGTATGCACCATGCCTATGCATTGTGTTGTGTGTGTGTGAGAGACAGAGACAGAGATAGAGACAGAGCAGACTGTGCACATGTATGCGCTGTGCCTATGTATTGTGTTGTGTGTGTGTGAGAGAGAGACAGAGCAAACTGTGCACATGTATGCGCTGTGCCTATGTATTGTGTGTGTGTGTGTGAGAGAGAGAGACAGAGCAAACTGTGCACATGTATGCGCTGTGCCTATGTATTGTGTGTGTGTGTGAGAGAGAGAGACAGAGCAAACTGTGCACATGTATGCGCTGTGCCTATGTATTGTGTTGTGTGTGTGTGTGAGAGAGAGAGAGAGACAGAGCAAACTGTGCACATGTATGCGCTGTGCCTATGTATTGTGTTGTGTGTGTGTGTGTGTGAGACAGAGAGAGACAGAGCAGACTGTGCCTATGTATTTTGTTGTGTGTGTGAGAGAGAGAGAGACAGAGCAAACTGTGCACATGTATGCGCTGTGCCTATATATTGTGTTGTCTGTGTGTGAGAGAGAGACAGAGCAAACTGTGCACATGTATGCGCTGTGCCTATGTATTGTGTTGTGTGTGAGAGAGAGAGAGAGACAGAGCAGACTGTGCACATGTATGTGCCGTGCCTATGTATTGTGTTGTGTGTGTGAGACAGAGAGAGACAGAGCAGACTGTGCACATGTATGTGCCATGGCCTATGCACAGAGAACAGAGGAGAACTTAGTGGAACCAGTTCCGAGGTCAAACATATCGACAGGCTAGGTTGTAGGGCTTAATGACAAGCTCCTTTACCTGCTGTGCCACCAATAGGCCCTGTCACTTTGTTTTGAGCCAGGGTCTCTTTGTTGTTCACTGTTGTGATTGACAGGCAGTTGGCCTGTGAGCTTCCAGGAATCCTCTTGTCTCTTCCTCCTGCTCTCTGTGGAAACATTGGCATTATATACATGCTACCATGACTGACCTTACATTTTTCCCGGATATCCAAACTTACCCAGTGAACCATGGCTCCATTCCCCACTCAAATGTCAATCAAGATTCTTATCTTAGAACTTCCATTACTGTGCTAAACACCATGGCCAAAAGCAGCCGGGGGAGGAAAAGGTTTATTTCATCGAACACTTTGGGTCATAGTCCACCACCGAGGGAAGTCGGGGCAGGAACTAAAGCAGGGCAGGAACTTGGAGGCAGGACCTGAAGCAGAGGCCACGAAGGTGTTGCTTACTGGCTGGCTCCTCATAATTTGCCCATTCTGCTTTTTTTTTAAAAAAAAAATATATTTTATTGAGCTATACACTTTTTTCTGCTCCCCTCCCTTCCTCTCCCCTCCCCTTCATCCCTCTCCCATGGTCCCCATGCTCCCAATTTACTCAGGAGATCTTGTCTTTTTCTACTTCCCATGTAGATTAGATCCATGTGTGTCTCTCTTAGGGTCCTCATTGTTCTCTGGATTCTCTGGGATTGTGATTTATAGGCTGGTTTTATTTGCTTTATGTTAAAAACCACTTATGAGTGAATACATATGATAATTGTCTTTCTGAGTCTGGGTTTCCTCACTCAATATGATGTTTTCTAGATCCATCCATTTGCCTGCAAATTTCAAGATACCATTATTTTTTTCTGCTGTGTAGCACTCCATTGTGTAAACGTACTACATTTCCTTATCCATTCTTCTGTCGAGGGGCATTGAGGTTGTTTCCAGGTTCTGGCTGTGACAAACAATGCTGCTATGAACATAGCTGAGCACATGTCCAGTCTGCTTTCTTAATTATCTAGGACCACCAGCCTGGGGCCACACCCGCAATGGTCTGATTCTGCCCGCATCAATCATCAATGAAGTAAAAGTCCACAGACTTGCCTACTGGCCAATCTGAAGGAGGCATTTTCTCAATCGAGGTTTCTCTTTCCAGATAATTCCAGCTTGTGTTAAGATGACAAAAACCCAACCAGAACAGATCGTAATTGTAATTGAGATGTCCTTCTGGCCTGCTTTAATCTACACCATTTTCTAAGCTTTTTGCTAATAATTTCCCAACGTAAACACTCATCAGTAGACTATCCCTAAATTAAAACTTTGGGTTTTAAGTTAAATTTCATCTTTTTTTGTTTGCATACATAGTGTGTGTGTGTGTGTGTGTGTGTGTGTGTGTGTGTGTGTGTTTGTGTGTGATGTATGTATGTAAGAGGTTGATGGTGGGTTCCTTCCTCAACTGCTCCTTCCCTTATTTTTTAAAACTTGTTATTTGTTATTATCAAGGGAAGGGGACTCTCCATGACACCCATGCAGAGGCCAGAGAACAATGCTATGGAGTTGGTTCTCTCTTCACCCTTACATAGGTTGCAAGGATGGAACCTTGGTTGGATTGTCAGGCTTGAATGGCAACGATTCGCTGACTAGGCAGACTTACCTAGCTGCTACCTTATTTATTTAATGACTTTTTCATTGTGTCTGACTTCTTTTGTACGCTCATGTCTATGCGTGTGGCCGTGTGCGCGCCATAGCCTGTGTGTGGAGGTCAGAGGACAGTTTATGGGAGTCCATTCTCTCTTTCTATTACGTAGATTCGATGAACTGAACTCAGGTCATCAGGTTTGGTGACAGACGTCTTTACATGCTGTCCTGGGTAAACCTGACTGCTGATTTGACACACTTGAGAAGAAGGTCACTTGTGCCTTAGCTTCAATATTACAGATAGTAATTTCCTTACTTTTGAAGAAGGGATAACTGACTTGTAACTCCAGTGTGAAGTCACCAGTTCTCACTTTTTGTGCCAGAACTCTGGAGAAATAGCTTGAGATTATGGAAATAGCCTTTGAATCACCACACACACTAGTTTTAGTATCAAAATTGGTTCGGTTAACCTTAAAAATGTTTTCCTTGGCTGGAGAGATGGTGCAGTAGTCAAAGCATTTCTTCTGTTACAGAGGATCCAAATCCAGATCCTGGGACCACGCTGTGACTCACACACCTGCAGCTCCAGCTCCAGCTCCAGGGGATCTGGTGCCCCCTTCTGGCTTCTGTGGGACCTGCACACACATGCCTGTATCCACACAGACCCACATACACACAATTTAAAAACTAGTATTTTTAAAAATAAATCTTTAAAATTGCAAGAACCTCTTCTTGTGCTGTTTCTTGTGTGTGTGTTGGGGGGGGGGGTTACCTCTGCTCAGGGACCGCCAGCTCAGCTCACTAGATTAACTGAGCATCCCAGGCTGCTTACTTGACTCCAGAATGGACAAGGCCTGGGAAGTTGCTCCAGTTTGGAGCTAACTGAAGTTTGCTGATCAACAGACAGTAGGCTGAAGGAGAAGGTGACCCTGGAGTTAGCCTGCATGGACATCTCTTCATGTTGCCGACTCAGAACTATAGGCTGGGTGCTTTCACTACAGATACATGTTCCCATACTTTTGGAGATTAAAGTTCAAAGTTAAGGTGTTAGCATGATTGGCTTCCCTTAAGGTCTCCTCTTTGGCTTGCTGATGGTGGCCTTCTCTTTGCAAATAGCCTTTTCTCTGCGTGGTGTCCTGTGTCTGTTTTTCTCGTAAGGGCGTCCATCCTGCCATATGAGGGCTGTAGGCGTAAGGTGTTGTTTACCCTTAATTACCTCTTTGGAAGACTCTATCTCTAAGTGTAGTCACATGGGATTAGGGTTTCAGGGCTTGAACTTAGAGAACACTGTTTAGTTTATACCAGGTGGGTAGAGGAAGACATTAGAAAAACTAATAAAAAATATGAAAAAATAAATAATAAAAATAATCAAAGATGGCAAGTTCCTACTTAGCTCCTGTCCCACACACCCAGTAGGATTGCTTCTACTCGCTATGAGTAAGTAATCCATTGCATCAAGACGGAGCAACCTATCCCATTCTTACAGGGCAGTGTGCCTGACTCTACTTCTCACCTGAAGCTTCTCCTGTGTCATTTCTTTTTTTTTATTTTTTTTAATTATTTATTTATTTATTATGTATACAGTGTTCTGTTTGTATGTATGCCTGCAGGCCAGAAGAGGGCACCAGATCTCATTACAGATGGTTGTGAGCCACCATGTGGTTGCTGGGAATTGAACTCAGGACCTCAGGAAGAGCAATCAGTGCTCTTAACCTCTGAGCCATCTCACCAACCCCTCCTGTGTCATTTCAAACTCAGAAGTGAGATGTCACCCAAGCAAACAACACTTCCTCTAGGATGTGTCTCATCTGGTCCCCACACCTGTTTGCACAGATGTCCCCAACAGGACCAACTCACAGCTGTAATCCTGAGCCAACCCTTCAGCTTACCGCTATGACAATCCTGGAGCTACAGGAGCCAACCCTTCAGCTCACAGCTATGACAACCCGGAGCTCTAGGACCAACCCTTTAGCTAACAGCTATGACAATCTCTGGAACTGTAGGAACCAACCCTTAAGGCTGGGTTTCTGAAGTCCTCCCCTTCAACTTCCTGTCATCAATGGGCCCACAGCCATGGAGAAAATTCCTTCAACACAGCCATGAATCTGTCTTCATCTGTTGGCTGGAAATATTTCCCTTCTCCAAACTCTATTGTCAGAAAGCTCATCCAGGAAACTTCCTGGGGAGGACCCTCCTTATAACCCTAGCTCCTTGAATTTGTATGATTCTTCTAGCCTCGGTTCTACTGGATCTGATATTCATTTTCCTCCCAGAACTACAGCCACCTCCAGCCATTTTCCCTGCTTCCACACTCTGAGGTTCTCCATAGTCTTCACTGAGTCTGTTTCATGAAGTCCCAAACCCACTCGGGAGCAATCCCAAGAGTTGTTCTCCCCCCCACCCCACCTCTGTCTCTTTTCCAGACCCTCCAGGATGGTGCCAAGTGGGAGGAGGTGGGGTGCAATTCTCCGCCTTCCTGCAACTCAGCAAATTGCAATTTATGAGTTTCAATCCACATGAAAGGGCCCCCAATTAAGTCTCCCTGGATTTATTTGGAATGCTGAATTAATTTGGAAAACAAGAGAAAAAAAACCAACAACTTGGTTTCAGCCCAGTGAGGGACCATGACATTTAACCAAGTCTGGTCACTCACTTGGGTGCCACCTCCAAACCAGCCACAGATACACTGTGATGGTGACAGAATCACATCTAACAATGAGGATTACACTGTAGGTGAAGGGCAGCATTCCCCCAGGAGAGAGGACAGGACCCAGTCCAGGAGACCTGGGTTCTAGTCCCGCTGTCTCCCTCCCCCTCCCTGACCTTTCATGTGTTCGTGGGCTCTGCATAATGTTTAAGGTCTTGTGCAGGGGTTCAGCTGCAGAAAGACAGCAGCAAAGGGTCACCCCCTCTCCCAAGGGTCTCCTCTGTGGAGACATTGTGTGTGAGAGTGTACACGCACTTGTACATGTATGTGGATACAGAGGCCGGAAGTCAATGAACATTTTTTCCAGTTGCTCTCTATGTTATTTTTGAAGCCAAGTCTCTTGCTGAACCCGGATTTCACAGAGTCAGCCAGACTGGCTTGTCAGTCAGCCCTAGCGATTCTCCAGTCTCGGCTTTTCCCAGCATTGAGATTACAGGCATGTACTATACTGTGTAGCTTTTTACATAGGTCCTCGTCCATGCATCAGGCATGTTACCAACTGAACCATCTCTCCAAACCCTTCTGTGGATCCTGTGACCCCAGATCCACACAACTGCAAAGATGACCATGTGGTGACATAGATTGGGTCATCCAATCTGCTGCGTTTGGTGACTCTGAGTCGCTCTGAGGGTGGAGCTTGAAATCCTCATGTCCTGGGCATCCCTGCACAGCCTGGCCTCTGCCCCTTCTCCAGCTGCTGCTTGGACTCTGTGACACCGGTTCTTCCCATTCCTGCATGCTCACTGGGCTGACCCCAGAAGCTCCACCTTTGCATATACTGTGCTGTTGGCATGGGCAGCACACAGGCCTTTTCTTCTGGGTCTAGTTAATATATACCTTCCTTTCATTTCTCAACTCAGTATTGGTTTCCTTGGGGAAACCTTCCAGGGCTAAGCCAAATGTTCCCTTTCGATGTTCCCTGGGTACCACGTGTCTCCTTCGAAGCAGCTGGCACACAAGCCATTTCCAGATTCCTGACTCTTCCACAACACTGCAAGACTCTAAAGGCATGAAGAGGTCTGTGCTATCATCGCTGACCCCTCACCCCCAGTGTCCAATACACTAGTGCAAACTAAGGAGGCATTTGGGGATAACTGAGCAGTGAATGCATGTTTCCAACCACCAGGGAATCAGCACGTATTTTTTTAAGCCACTGGTAGTGAATGATCCTACTGATTTCTTCATGAAAGACTGGATGGGTCCCACCAAAGAAGCAGGTATCCAAGGAGGTGACTATTGGCACCATTGGGCAGCAGTCTGGTCAGCATCTCTGGAGGACTAGGTGAGAGCCAGACCCTGCTGGTCTGGCAGATGGGGATAAGGAGAGTGTCCAAGCATGGAGTACTGGGGACAATAGGTAGGAAATGACCTGTGTGAGATATTGCACAGTGCACACCTGATCTCTCAGGTTCTTGCATTGGCTGCCTGAGTATTCCCCATCCTAATACCTAGAGTCCAAGACCACAGACCTGAATCTGAGCAGTCCTTTCCTTGGTATTCCTGAATACTCCACCGTTGAAGGGCTCTCACTTCTCCCTGCTGCCGTTCTGATCTTCCTGCTCAGGGCACTTGGATGAGCAGGTGGGATGTGGAAGTGAGCAGAGAGCCCTTCCCAGTGACGATGGCTCACTCGGAGAGTCCTACTCTTCTCGGATCTCTGCAGAGATCCCTTCCCAGTGGCGATGGCTTACTCAGAGAGTCCTGGTTTTCTCAGATCTTTGCAGAGAGCCATCTCATGATGCTGATTCCAGCATCAGGAGAGCAGAAGTCGACCTTTGGAGCAGGCAGATGTGGATTTGAATTCTCTGCAGGTATTACCTTTCAGGACAGCTGCAGACTAGGGACTAGAGTGCAGGACAGCAGACTCCCAGTCCAGATGGTGCCCTCTAAGGCACATCCCCATTCTTGGGCAGTCCAGGGGCTGCCAGGTTGAAAATTCAGTTCACCTTCTCTGTGCCCTCATCCTCAGCACCACTTCCCCCTGATTCAGCTCCTTTCCCTTCTCTGTGTCCCTTAAGGCCTCAGATCCACCCTCTCCCCATTTACCTGCTTGACCCCTTCTGGTCATCTTGGTGTGTACCCCACTTCCAGCAAGATCCCCTCAGATCCAGCCAGTTCTAGAGGTGCCCGCCTGGTCACCCTTCACCTTCAGTCATCACCACTGAAACCACCTTCCCTTGTTTCGTCAGTTCACTCCCTTGCCCACCTTCCTGCCTGGGCTGTCAGATCTCAATAAGACACAAGGCCCACAGTTGTTCTGTGCCTGTCAATCACAGGGGAGACAGCCCAGGCAACGAGACCCTCTGAGCCATGGATGAGAGAGGACACAGTCCAACAACTGTAAATAAAGAGATTCTTAAAACACAACGCTTCAGCTGCCAAGTTCCATCCCTCTCCCATCACAGCCTAAAGATGTTGGCACAGCTTACCTTCCGTGATTCCAAGCTGTGGCTCCACGGAGGCTGCTTGAATTCTAGCCACCCCTACCTAAGGAGAAAGAACTGTGAAGGACTGAGGACCCAGGCCCTTGTCCTGCCTCATCTCTCAGTGCTCAGCTGCCGGAACCTGCTGCTCTAAGGAAACATTGTGGGGAAATGACCTTAAGCACCAGGCCAGTGTCCAGCAGCCATTAGCAGTTAACAGGGTCTCCCCAGATCTCAAGAGATCTGGACTCCTACAAGGTGCCTCTTAGGAACAGCTCCCTGCCCATGGTGAGAACGAGATTAGATCCTCTGCTGCCCTAAACCACAAGCTGCTATCAGGTCTCTGGGTCTGAGTCTAAACTCGACAGTACCACTTATCCATCCACGTAAAGGAGGCTCTGGCTGTGGTGAATTCCATGCTCACCTGGGAGGGTGAGTTGTTAAAGCCCCTGGCCTGAGACACTGAGCGTCTGTTCCCTTGTCTGTCAAAGTGGGACAGCGAGAGGAAACAGGACACAGGTTGCAGAGAACTGAGAGTAAGTGCCCAGCCACAGAAACGGTTCCCAGTCCTCCCCACTCCGCCATTTCTGGCCTGTCTGCCCAGTATACAAGTCCTGGCAACTCCTTTGTGTCTGCGCCAACCACTAACTTTGCAGCCCACTTCTGGACAAACCCCCTCCAGGGCCTCTTCCTTGTTGACCGACCCAGGTTGGAGGGCTTTGCCCTCTATCACAGTCCTGGGATCCTGACTACTTGGGAAGAGTCTTCTTGGGGGCTGGTGGTCCCTCACAGCAGGGGTCCCAGGAGAAAATGGCAGAAGCCTGGAGCAGAGGAGGGGGTGAAGTTGGAGTGCCTGTTGAGTTTCTTCCTTGACCCTCTCTGAAGAGAGAGAAGGATGACTGGTGACCCCCATGAGCCCATTCCAGTGTGAAGCTGTCTTGGAAGCAGCCATGGGAGGTGGGAGGCTGGCCTTGGTTTGTGGGCAATGAATCCATGGAAAATGTTGGGGTGGTGTCTCGCCTCCTGAGCCCCTGGGAGACTGCAGACAGAATTCGGCTGTGGGAACATGAAGAGCTGACAGGATCAAACCGACTTTTTGACACATTTCTGTGGGAAGGCATCCCTGAGTGTAAAGTCAGCTCCCAGAGCAGGGTGGGACCTTTCATGTGGCTCAGGGTTGACTCTGGCCCCCATCACACGACGCCTGGGTGGAGAAGCTGAGTGTGGGATGGGATGAGGTCCTGCAAGAAAAAGACTGTGTCCTCTACTTCTTTCCGCTTCCATGGAGGAAGGCTCCTCTCTGCCCCCGGGATTCATCCTCACTTGACTGGGCGCTGGGTTAAAATCCTGGTTCCACTCACTACTTACCATCTCCATGACCAGAGTGAGTAGGTTAACATTCTGAGTTTCTATTGCTTCCTCTAAGAAACAAGAAGAGCCAATAGGTGAGAAACAGGTCCCAGAGTATTCCAGGCCCCTCAAGGAGATGTTGTCTCACTAAATCATAAAAGGTTGCATAGAATTGGATGAGGTGTACCATGCCTTCAATCCCAGCACTCTCTGTGAGTTTGAAGCCAGCCTGGTCTACTATTGAGTTCAAATATAGCCAGGGCTACATAGAGATGCCTGTATAGAAACAAACAAACAAACAAACAAAGAGACAAACAGATTATCTAAGTCATTACTTTACTGAGTCATAACAAGGCTCTAAAAGAGGAATTATTTTTTTTTTGATTTTTTGAGACAGGGTTTCTCTGTAGCTTTTGGTTCCTGTCCTGGAACTAGCTCTTGTAGACCAGGCTGGCCTCGAACTCCCAGAGATCCGCCTGCCTCTGCCTCCCGAGTGCTGGGATTAAAGGCGTGCGCCACCACCGCCCGGCTAAAAGAGGAATTATTAAGCCCATTTTGCAAATGAAGGAACTGAGGCTAGAGTTTAAGATACACGGAGAAAGCCAGGGCACTCTAAACACAAGCCAGGGCTGCTGGCCCCCAAGGCCTATGTTCTTTGGGCTGCAGGAAACCTGTGTACCTAGCAGTACTAATGAGAAGACAACTCACACTTGATTAATGCGGCTGATCAGGAATGCCAGGGGCATATGTCACAGATGGCTATAGGCGGAGACAGCTTGCTTGTTTCCGGGCCACTCAGACCTAAAAACATCACATAGAAACTACATTAATTATAATACTGTTTACGCAATGACTCAGGCATATTTCTAGCTGGCTCTTTCATCTTAAATTAACTCATTTCTATTAATCTGTGTATCACCACAGGGCTGTGGCTTACCAGTAAAGGTTTTGGGCATCTATCTCTTTCAGCAGCTACATGACATCTCTCTGACCCTGCCTACTTTCTCTCTATATTTTTATTTGGATTTCCCACCTGGCTTTACTCTGCTAAGTCATTGGTCAGAACAGCTTTATTCGTTGGCCAATAAAAGCAACACATATACAGGACTTCCCACATCGTCATTTTTTAATTATACAGAAAAGGGTAGTTTTTGTGGGATGTCTTTCTGAATATGTTTTGCTTTTAGTAGTTAATGAATAAACTATTTCAGCCACCAGGGATCCATTCATCAGAACAGGACTGGAGAAGCCAGGACCCAGGACTTTGCCAGAATACCAGCCTGTGGTTACAGCATGCGATGGTCAGCTGGGAAGATAGGTGGACTTGACCTTGGATTCTAGTTCTGCCATTCATCCACAGTGTACCTTTGGTGGGTTAGTTATCCTTTCTGGTTAAAAAAATAAGGACTTGGGCTGGAAAGACGGCTCAGTGGGTAAAGGTGCTTGCTTCCAAGCCTGACGACCTGAGTTTGATCCCCAGAGCCCCTATGATGGGAGGAGAGCACTGACTTCAGCAAGTTACCCTCAAGGAAAGGAAAACCCTGTGCCCTGCATGAGCCTTGGGGAGAGGGACCTAAACATGGCTGTGCTCTCAGAGATGAGGCTCAGTATGCGGAAGGCAGTCACACTTGGCCTTTGAGGTTCTACTTGATGCTGTTATCATTTCAAACTCTAGAACCTTCTGTTGGCTCAAATCCATACAACAGAGAGGCCAGGGCTTCTGTGGGAAATTAGTGAGGTGTGTGACCCCACATGGGGCTTGCTGATGGTTAGTGTCACCATGAGTTCTGACTGGGGACCTGAGGCCTTTGGTCTTTGTGGTGACCTCCAGTAGAGTCTTGACATGTTCGAACATGGCCAAAGCTAACTGCCCATTTTTACTACGTTTCTTTGGGGGTGGTCAAGGATTTCTATTAGCTGCAGCAGGGACAGCTGTGCTGGCCAATGGGATCAAAGCCTGCCAAAGCTGCAAAGCTGGGAGGCCTAGAGTCTTCAGAGCCAAAGTCTGTAAGTGGCACCTTGGGGTTTCAAAATTTCCAAACCTGTGGCCCTCTCCTGGGTCAGTCTACTAAGAGATGCTCAGAGGTCATGGTCATCCTTACTGGGGTATAGGCATGGCCTTCCCAGGATTGGAGTCTGTAGGGTTGGCTTCCAATGGACCGTGGCTCTGTGAGGCATCTCCCGAGGCCTCAATCCCCCTCTCCAGAAATGTGGGTAAATCTCCACAGAAAACCTTGCAGCCTAGGGTGGACCCCAGGGCTCCCCACACAGCCTGCCTTGTCGAGGGAGAGCGATCCCTACATGGAGGCCTCCTTAAACTTGGCCCAGCAGTCACAGGCTCCTGCTCCCCGGGAAAGGAGAGACCTTTAATTAGAGTTGTCAGGCCTAAGCAACATCACCAGTGTCAATTTCCTCCCTCTGGCTCTTGTTGTCAGAAGAAATTGGGCAGTCATTGACTAATGCTCAGTCCATTTCCCTAATAGTTTGTGGATGCTTGAGAAGTGGATTGGAAAGAGAGAAGAGGAGGCCCTTCTGAGCCAGGGAGAGAGAGACTCTTCGGAATGGCGGTGTGCCTGACCCCTGCTTGGTGTAATGTCTTCAGGAGGGGGTTCAGAGAGTAGTCTCCAGGGACAGCAAGGGTGGCTCTGTTTACTCAGGTTACTGTCCTTGCTCAGAGGAGGGAGCTAAAGCTTGTTGAGCCAGTGGGGGAAGCTAGCTGCTATCTCTAAGGAGCTTCCAGAGCCACAGAAACCGCCAGTCCTGGCTTCCAGACAGCCTCAGTTTCTCTATCTGAGGAATGGGAGTGAATGCATTTACCACACAGAATTATATATGTATCTAAAAACCTTTCTGGCTTCACTTGGTTGTATATAAGTGCCCTGCATGCCTTGTGCCCTTGGATCAGAAGAGGGTGTTGGGTCCTCTGGGACTGAAGTTGCTAATTAATGGTTTGGGTGGTTGGGAACCGCCGTGCAGGTATTGGGAGCCCGGATGGATTCTTCCACCAGAACAACAAGTGTTCTTAACCACTGAGCCATCTCTCTAGCCCCAGATTTTTTTAATTTGCTTGTAGGATTCAATAAGCCCTGGGAATATCAGAAATCGCCATTGATGATTTACTGAAACCTGAGCTGGATCTTAGAATGTGAAATTTGAAGTTCCCTTAGCCTGGGGAGCGTCCCATCCTGGATGGAGCCTGCCCCAGGAAGGGTGAACAGCACAGCTGAAAGTCAATGATGGGAAGGAAAAGCCTACTGGAATGGAAGGATTATAGATTTTTTTTTCCTTTTTAAACACTGGATTTTGAGCAGACAAGCTGTCACCTGGTCCCCAGAGTTGCGTGACACCATCCAGGGAGCCTCGTCTTGGTGTGGACATAGACACATCCCATGGTTGCATCTGGGAGGCCCACTTGGCTGTTCTCATTGAAGGTTCCAGTGTTCCCAGGCCTTCACAGTATTGCTTAATCCCCCCTGAATACAAGCGGCCTTTAATTTATGGGGACACAGTAGTGGCCCCAGGGTCTGAACTAGGAATCAAAGCAAGGAGGCATCATTTACCATAAGCAAGCTGCTCCCCAGTGGATTCTGGGACTTGAGCATGAGGAAGCCTGGAGATCCCTGGGCACTCACAATAGAAGCCACCGGCAGGCACATGGGCGGCCCTTCAAGGCTCTGACCTCAATGTCCCTCCCAGCAGCTCTGTCTTGGAGGAGCCTCTGGGGAGCTGAGAGGGTGGCTAGACAATGGCAGGAGGAGCTCCCCCAGGCTGCAAGAGGAACATTGGGTCACCGTCTATTCAGGAGGCTCCTCCTTCCCTATTCTAAAACAGGTCCTGAATGTCTGGGGTGGCCGTAAATCACAGCGAGGAGGAGCAACCTGGAACCCCTCTAAGAGGGTGGGCACTGTGAACCCCACACTGAGTGGGACAGTGGTGTGCTTGGAAATGTGTCAACCAGTTCCAGAAGGGGACAGGCCTGCTCCTCAGCATTGGCTGACCCCCGTGATGTAATTGCTGCCCCTGGAGCCAAATGGCAAGGTCTGGGGATGGCAACTCAGACCCAGGGGTTGGGAGACGTGGGCATGCTCGGAGTGAGGCTGTCATGTATAGCCTCGGTAGCAGAGAGAATGACCCAAAGGGAAAAAAAACACTCAAGGGGTGATGAGCTCTGACTGCCGTCTTCATTTTCAATATAATTTACTTAGTTGTATGTGCATATAACTTAAAATTTAACTGTGGCTGTGTTTAACAATGAGCTTTTGAAATTCTTAAAAATACAACAGCCAGGCATGAGGAAGAGGAACGAGCTGGCTGCCAGGGCTGAGGACAGGGCTTGGTCCAAACATCTCACCACCCTCCTTGGGTAGCATTGGGCTTGCAGGGAATGTCATCAGTTGGTAGTATCTGGAGTCAAGAGGCCTCCTGAGTTGTTTCTGAGTGACCTCTGGACCTAGGAGGTGGAGCATGGAAGCAAGAAGAGGCTCCATTGTGAAGTTCCTTTGACTAGACAACTGCTACCTGTATTTCTTCCAAATTTGACCTTCCCTACATCCAGGCTCTTCCCTGGGACCTGGCTCCTCCTCCTCCTCTGAGACCTGGTTTCTCCCCTTCTCTTCTACTCTTTTGTCCTCCACTTCCTTCCTCTCCCCCTTTCTCTTTTCTTCTCTCCTCCTCATCCCTGAGGACAGAACCCATGGCTTCACGCCTGCTAAGTAAATCCACGATCACTAAACTATACCCAGCCCTTCCCACCCGTGTCTTTTTCAGGAAAGGTTTCACTAAGTCACCCACAATGGCCCAGGTTGAACTCAAACTTGTGATTCTTCTGCCTCAGCTCCAGAGTAACTGGCTTGCATTATCATGCTGGACCGAGGACGCTCTTGAAGGTGATGATTTTAGTTTATAGTTCCAAAACAACTAATGCATTCCCCCCTTTAAGATTGCATATAGTTGTTCTTGCCCAGGTAGTGTCTCTAAACGAGGCAAAGAGAAGCGTTGGGACTAGGTGGATGGGGACCACATACACAAGAAACGGAAGCTGACATGTGTGGAAAAGAAAACAAAAGAAGGGTTTTGGCCTTCTTCCATTCTCAAGGTCCCTACCACCAGAAAAATGGGAATATTTTCTCAAAACTTCTCCATCCTAAATTTGTGTCCTACCACAACCCCTCTTCAAGTTGGGACTGGCCAGCTAACCTGCGTAACCCCAACTTCTCCCTCCATTAAAACGGGAGCATGTTAACTCCTGGGAATGTGGGGCTGGAAATTAGAGCCAAGAGCTCAGTGTAGTGCAAGTATTAGGATGCAGACGACCAGATCGTTCTTGTCCATTCTAGGAGCCCAGTAACATGGGTCCTGTCCCCGAGGTCCTAGCTGCACCCCCATCCGAGGCCCAGTCTCTGCTGTCGTTGTCTCTTGAGTACCACAATGAAGACTGCTTTCCTGGTCTTTTGTCAGCAAGATTCACTGACACAAACACCGGGGACTCGTCCTCCCCTCCCCCAGCAGCAGGATATAGGGATGGTAAGAGCTCAAGAGAAATACCCAGGCAAGCTTCACATTTTCCAGACTCTCCAGGGCTCCGGGGCTGTGTTTGATCACTTCACAAGGGCCTGACACAGACAATCCAGGTTTGGAGACCGACAGGGCAAAGAGCCCTGAAGATCAAGTATCACACAGGACATTCTTGGGGCCCGCAGTCTCTGGCAGGGACTTGTGTAAGCTGGGACCCTCTCACCAGACACAAAGCAGGCCTATAACGGGTGAGGGTATCCAGGAAGCCGTCCTGGCTAGGTTCCAGATAGGCCTGGGTGTCTCTTGGGACACACCAGGATCTCTGTCCTCCCCTGCAGCCTGCTGTCTGTGAGGCCACATTTTTGAGCCCAGGAGCCCGACCAGGGGTGGGGATGATGGGCAAAGACACCTCCCTTCACAGACTTAGCCGAAGAGTATTATGTCCTTGTGAGTAGACACTTTTTTCTTCCAGATGTCCTGTTCACTGGCAGTTTTGCAACGTGGAAGGTCAAGCTTGGGTTACCCTCCAACCTTGCGCAGGAGGTGAGTGGACAGCCCAGAAAAGCACACAGAGGTTCCAGGAGGCTCTCTCTATACCTTAGCACCGCATGCGCATTTGAATCAGGCCTTCTCATTGACAGCCCATTGTTCTTCCAACCACATCATGATGGCTCCCACGGAACTGATGGCTGTGTGGTGTGGGGCAGAAGGAAAATTCCTTTGTCCTTTTTCCAGAGGGTCTGCGGCCACCCCAAGTCTGGCAGCTTTACAAGAATGGGCTTGTAAACTCAGCAACACCCCATAAGCCTTTTATGGAGCCTGCTGTGGTAATGGACACTAATCCGTTCTCCCAGGCTAAACCTGGTGGGTGCTGGGGACAGGCAAACATGGAGCCAGGCACCCCTTTGACCCACCCCAGGTGAATGGTGAGTACCTGAGCAATGCCAAGGCTCTCAGCCAGGGGGCACTGTGTAGCATGGGAGAAGACAGGATACCTGGAAGCCTAGGATCAAAGGGTCAACCATGGACAGTGGCAAAGGCAACAGTTGGGGGGGAGGGTCATCCAAGAGCATGGCTGGTGCTGGTAAGAGGGGGAAATCTTGCCTAAAATTCAGAATTTCAAGCTCTGAAGGTTGTCCGTGGAATGGCCATCTATCTATGAAGAGCTCTTTGGTACATACCAGTATTTCACACCCACCACCTCGGGGAAAAGTGACAACCGCAGATGGGGGAAGGAGAGGCAGGTGGCATGCTCAGACCACCATCTACTCAACCTGTGTGAACCTGCACTGGAAAAGTCTGTTGGCACAACCCTCAGCTTTTACTGGGTAGGAGCAGCCTCTGTACTCATCTGAACAATGGCATTGGACTTTTCCCGGCTCCTCTGGTCACTGACTGTTCCTCAGTTCCGACCAGCCGGACACTTCAGGATTCAGTCTGTTAGGATAGCTAACAGGGAGTTCTCAGCTAGCCTCGGGGGCTGTGAGAAGAAAGGAGATCCTGAGGAGGACCACAGCCTGGGACTCAGTCACCATTCTTTGCCTGCCCGTTGGCCAAGGCAGGCTGTGCAAGCAGACTGAGAGGGCAAACAGTGGGAATCTGGAAACCCTGACCTCACCACAGCCTTGAGGAGCCCAGATGACAGCACAGCCTTGAGGATTGTAATTTGGGGACTTATTTTAAGTCAGATGTGGACATTTTGCAAATGTGTATGTATGGCATGAGTACACATTTTAAAAATTGAAACCTTTTTGAGATTTACTTATTTTATGTGTATAGTGTTTGTTCTCAAGGACATCACGTGCATGCAGCGGCCTTGGAAGCCAGAAACGGGCATTGGATCTCCAGGAACTGGTGTTTCAGATGATTGTCAGGCCATCTGGGTGCTGGGAATCAAACCTGGGGTGCGTGGAAGAACAGCTAATGCTCTTAGTCACCGAGCCATTTCTCTAGCCTATACACACGTTTGCATGTGTGTGAGTCCTTATGTGTGTGTTGGTTCACGCGGAGGCCTGAAGCTGATGCTGAATGTCTTCCTCGAACACTTTCCACAGTGTGCACTGAGACAGAGTCTCCACTAACCCGAGCCTGCTGTTTTGGCTAGTCTGTGTGGCTAGCTTTCTCCAAGGTTCTCTGTTCCCACCTCCCCAGTTCTGAGATTACAGGAAAGGGGCCACACCCTGTGACTTTTCCATGTAATTTGGGGATCAGCACTCTGGTCCTTTCCTGCAGAATCATCTCCTCGGCCAAGAATGGATTTTTCACAGTTCAGTAAATGATAAGTACAGTACAGTGGGCCCATGTGTCTACAAACTAGGGACCTTTCTCCAGTAGGGTGTGCGCAGGGAAAGAGTCCAGATGGATGCTCTTAAACTCTGTGTCCCACATCCCTGGATGTAAAGTAGGGGTGGTAGTAGGATTGGTCTCAGAGCCTTGTTGGAAGGATGAAGTGAAACATACTTGGACTTGGTTGGTTTTCCCTGCCCAGCACTGTGTGTGTGGGACTGCCAAGGCTCTTGTTATGCCCAGGATTATCTGCAATGTTATATATGGCACAAAGCTGCTCAGATCCACTTACTGTGTTTCTTTTCTATGTCAGGACCTGAAAGGGAACTGTCACATGATTGTAAGTAGAAAGGTAGATGTAGTCACATTGGATGTCACTAAAACCTAGGACAGGTTGTGATTGTTGTGATGGTGACAGACCCTGTGTCACACCAGAGCTGGCTTCCTGGCTTCGACACAATGCTCTGGTCTCAGAAGTAAACCTTACAGGATTGCTCACATACAGGAGTTTCGTTCCAGTTGCATTTGCAACTTCTGGTGAAGCTGTAATCGTTTTTAAGCAAAAAGTAAATCCAAAGATTGATTTCCCCGAGTCCAAGATCAGACTCCTCTGCTAAAATAAGAGTCCTGTAAGCGTGAGTGTCAGCCATCCTAACCCCATACCAAAAGAATGTTCTTTCTCTGGGAGTCAAAGACACAAAGTGCAGGGCAACCAGATGTCTGCGAGAGGTCTGTCTGTCTCTGGCATTACCTGGGGCAGCTCAGGGTCCCATATGCCAGGGAGATGCCTGCTTATCCCGGGGAGCCAGGTCTTCCCTTCCTGGGCTGCCCCTACTTGAGAACTCAGGGGAGCCACCAGGGACTGGAACGAGGCAGCTGAAGTAGGTTGCCTGGGTTCTGTCCTTTGTTCAGCCCCTGTTTGGTCTTGGCAAGCCCTTTCCAAATCAGACTTTCTCTTGTCAAAAGGAATCCTATGAGACTGGAACAAGGGTTTCTGAGCTAAGAACCTGAAAGACATCAATCCTCCCCCGAGCCCAAAGCCGTGGGAGCCATACTGGGGAGGTGGACTAGATTTGTCTCCAGCCCACAGCAACCTCTCCCTGATGCTTCCTGCGAATGGGGGAAGATGGGTTCCTAGGACACAGAACTGTCAGTCTGGGACAAGTCAGGCAAGCTGGTCACTCCAACCATGGCAGCCAGTAGCCTACAGGTGTCCAAAGAGCGCTTGAAATGGGTCTGCTCCAACTGAGCTGAAACCCTGAGACCTATAACAAAGAAAAACAATATAAAAGGACAAAATAAAAGATAGCCCATGAATAATCTCCGAGGTGTGTCTGAGTGCAAGCGCGTGTGTAGTCCAGGTGTCTTCCTCAATTGTTCTCATCTTACTTTTTGAAATTGCATCTCTACCTTGTTTTTCTTTTAAAATATTTATTTATTTATTATGTATACAATATTCTGTCTGTGTGTATGCCTGCAGGCCAGCAGAGGGCACCAGACCTCACAACAGATGGTTGTGAGCCACCATGTGGTTGCTGGGAATTGAACTCAGGACCTTTGGAAGAGCAGGCAATGCTCTTAACCTCTGAGCCATCTCTCCAGCCCCCTCTACCTTGTTTTTTGAGATAGAGTCTCTCTCCACCTTTTGTCTTAATAGGGGATTTCTCATGAATTTTGAAGTTTCTAGATTTGGTTTGGCTGGCTGGCCGCTGAGCTCCATGGAACTGCATGTGTCTGCCCCATTCCCCTAGCACCGTGGTAACAAATGTCAGGTGCTGTATTCTGCTTTTCATGTGCATTTTGGGGATCTGAAGTCCGGTCTTCGTGCTTGTGAAGCGGATATTAACTAAGCTGTCTCCTTGGCTCTAATCATTTCCATATCGATTGTGGATTGTAATGATAATACCCAGAACATCTTAGGTAAAGAAAATCTTAGTAAAATTAAAGAAATTATTTTAAAAACACATTTTAGCCGGGTGGTGGCTGTGGCAGTGGCAGTGGTAACGGCACACACCTTTAATCCCAGCACCCAGGAGGGAGAGGCAGGTGAATCCCTGAGTTCAAGGTTAACCAGGTCTACAGAGTGAGCTCCACAACATCCATGGTTACACAGAGAAACTTTGTCTTGAAAAACAAAAACAAAAGCAAAACAAAATAATTATGAAAATAAAAAATTCATTTTAAAAGATTTTTAATGAGGCTACATTTAAGTGACATTTTATCTGTGGCTCAGGAGTCTATCATGGGAATCCCCAGAAGCTTCAGACCTCAGATCTTCAAGTCCCTCCCAAGCTAATGCTAGTATCTGGATGCCTTCCAAGTAGGTGTCTAGGCATTTCTTCCTGAAAAGCGCTTTGTACCCACCTCCATGTGTGAATACTTCCAAATTGTCCCCCTCCGTCCTCTGTTTTAGAACAATTTATTTCATTTTATTGAGAAAGGGTCTCATATGGCCCAGACGGGCATCAAACTTGCTATGGAGTTGAGAATGCATTTGAACTTCTGGTTCCTCATGCTTTGACTTCCAGTGCCGGGAGCCCACACATGCACTGCTATGCTGGTTTATGTAGGGCTTGAGATCATTCCCCGGCCTTCACACAAGTTGGGCAAGCACTCCACCAACTGAACCATAGCCCCATCCCTTCCCCACCCCACCTCATTCACATCAGCCATCTTGCCCCATCCTCTTGTTGACTGCACTCCTCAAAGCCTAGGGCTTCCCTCACTGCTCTGTGTGATGTCTTCAGCTGTCGAATGAATGCTAATCTGATAAAGCAGGAACTGCCTAGACACTGAAGAGTGCAGGTCGTGGCCTGGTGCTAAGAAGGGCTTTTGTCTCCCACCCCCAGACTGTGGCCAGCTGGAAGCCAGGTCACCAGGGGGAGTGGGCAAGAGGAGCCAATAGCAAGGAGGAGGAGGCTTTTCTGAAATACCACAGCCTGAAAGAAGCGAGAAGTGAGAAAACTCTGTAAGCCACTGGACAGCACTGACCACTGTGGACATGCTCAGTGTTCTTGCTGTGCAAGTTACTAGGGCCCAGTTCAAGTGCCTGGCACCCACATAAAAGGTCAGGTGTAAAGAGCAGAGACAGGAGATCACTGGGGCTTATTGGCTGCCAACTTTGATAGACCTGTCCCTAGGGAGTAAGGCAGAGGGAGACAGAGCATAACACCTAGTGACCCTCTGGCATCTTTGTATGCCTTCAAACAAATGAGTGCACCCGCACTAAATCGCGCACACGTACGCATGCACACACGCATGCATGCAAACACGCGCGCACACACACACATGCACACACGCACCCAAACACACACACACATACATACACGCACGTGCACACACACTGACTCTAAGAGATAAATCAGAACAAAGTCCCTCTCCACTGCCCCTGAACCTTCTTATATTAGCTAGTAGCAGAAGGCAGGAAAGAGGCCATAATTGAGGCCAGGTTATAGCGCCCTTCCTGGTAAGGAGGGAAGGGGACAACATGCCTGACACCTGGGTTTCCCAGGATTTTGCAATCTACCCAAATCCACCTTGGCAAAAAGGACTTTTTTCTTCAGGAGCCACAGCCCCTTAGACAACCTAGGGTACTGTGACCCCAGTTTACCCCATCTCTTACCCAGCATGCTTAGGGGCCTGAGGTGAACTGGATAGGATCTGGTGTATAGGTGTGACTTCTTCGGTTTGCTCAGGCTCAGTAGTATATAACTCCTCTTTGATGGAGGCAATAATTCAGGAAAAGATGTTGCTAGTTAGAAAATGAGTGGAGTCAGGCACATTGAGCGGAGAGGAGCCCCGTGACTGCTCCTAAAGGAACCTGACAGAGACAAGGGGAGGAGGAGGTCTCCAGCTCTGCAGGAGGGTGTTCTCTCAGGGACAATCAAGATCTAGTCGCCAACTGCAGTGCCAACTGTCGTCCCGGCACTGAGGACACTCAGACAAGGAGGTTGTAAGTTCAAGACCAGCTTGGGCTACACAGCAGGACTCCATTTCAAAAAGTAAACAAACAAACAAATAAACAAAAGCTCGATAACAAATTGTGTTTGCTCTGTTTCTGTACTGAGCAGGACTCAGCCAAGGCTCTTACAGGTGAGATGTCAGAGCAGACATCTTGGAGCAGGTGGGCTTGGTCAGCCTCACAAAATGGAGGCGACACTGGTGATGTGAAGATAATAGTGCAAGAGCTCGGATTCTTCCACCAACGTTGTAAGGTCGAGCAGCCCAACCCATCTGGGCCTCACCTTCCTTGGCTGTGAATGAGTGATGCTCTAGGAGGTGAAGCCTCAAACAAAAATGGGGGGAGTTCTGAATAGTGAGAAGTGTTGGAGGATTCCAGAAAGGACTAGAGGAGCTACCAGTGGAGGGCTGTGGCCAGCCTTGTTGGGAATGACTCCCCCAAACCAGAAAAGTCACCCAGTTCTTTTGCCCATTCTGGTTCATTCTAGGGCAAGGAAGGCCCTTGGTTTCACTGGGGTCTCAAACAAGTGGCTGTATTGTGTGTTCCCTTTGTGGGGGTAGTGCAGGCCAGAGGCTGGAGTCCTGGGAACCACCCCTTGGAGGGCAGAGGCCGGATCTGGGCTCAGATGGTTCCTGGGGGAGCACCACTGTTTTTTGTCACTTCCTGGCTTTTCCCAGCATCTCCTCTAAGCAAGAAGACCCCCAGCTCTAGTTCAAGGAATATGAGAGGGGTGGGATGTGACTTGAAGATGCTCCCCACTGTTTGTCTTCATCCATATTGGTGCTTCAGCCAACCACCTTGTGGTTCCACACCAGGAAACCACAGGGGCTTTTATTTCTTGATTTGTTCTTTCAGCAGATCCATTTGTAAGTGGCCGTGAAGGTGCTCGTGAATCCCCACTAAGCGTGTAAACCTGAGGAAACTGTTCCAGTGTTAGATGAGACTCTGTAATGACCTCTTCCCTGGCTCCAGGCTAACTGCTTCTCAAACAAGTTCAAGAAGAGGTTTTCCTTATGTTTTTATTTTACATGTATGTGTGTATCTCTGTGTGAGTGTGCACACTTGTACACAGGTGCCTGTAGAGGCCAGAGGGGGCCTCACAACCCCTGGAGACAGAGTTATGGGCAGCTGGGGGCCTCCCAATGGGTGTGTGTGGAACTGAACTCCAGTCCTATACCAGAAGAGCAAGAATTCTTAGTAGTTGAGCCATCTCCCCAGTTCCATAAATAACTTCATGTATGTATGCATGTATGTATGTATGCATGTGTGTATGTGTGTATGTATGTATTGTCACTTCCATCCTACACTATGCAGATGCCATGCAAGGCCTTCTGCGTCATGGGTACCACGCTCTGCTGTTGACCACTGTATCTCTGACTGCTAGGGCAGGAAGACTCTTAACAAGTGGGGAATCTGCATTGCTTCCAACAGGTTCAAATCTACATGGGCTGTAGATTGGGAACAAGTAGAGCACTGTCAGAACTGGTATCTGCCCATAGGAAACAGGACACACACACACACACACACACACACAGGAGAGGGTTAACAGTGAACAGAGGAGGGTTTCATGAATAGCTGTCTATATATGGTCAGTATCAAAGAGTAAGGCAAAGGGCCAGAGAAGCCCAGGGGTGGGCAGGGGCATTAACTGCCTGGGCCTACCGGGACCTAAACATGCAGTGGGGGCTATGGCTTGACTTGTGGCCCCTGGCTGAGGAGCTCAGCTGAGCTGCAGTGCCTGTCCCACTCTCCCTATCCCTTGACCCTACTCTCCTCACAGTGTGTGCCCTACTGGCTTCTCGTGGAAACATCAGCACCTCACGTCACAGCTGGAGCAGGGACCATGAGACAGCCACACTGCTGTGAAGTTCCCACCATGCAGAACACCTCCCCGGCAACAGCAATTGCCTCTGTATCTTTCAGTTCCCAACGGTCAGAAATCCAGGAAGGGCTCCGCAGGGCTAGCATAGGACCTCCATGTAGTGAGCTGGTGTCTGACTTGGCAGTGCTGATGCTGTGTGGGTGTTGCAGAGATCGCTGCTTCTTCTTGAGCTTACCTAGCATCTTCACAAGGTCTCTCCATATGAACTAAATCAGGATTCCTCACGCATGGTGGCCTTGCTGTGGCAGAACACCATATAGAGCCTGGGGCTTGAGTACAGATGCTAGGCGGACCTGCAAGGACAGCTTTACCCCTCTGTCCCCAGACGTCATAAAGTGTTGCTTCTTCTACAGTCTAACATTCAGCCAGTCATCAAGGTTGCCCAGATTTAAGAGACAGGGTCATAGCTCTGAAGACACATATTCAAGGGTTGGAGGATTCCTTATCATCGGGTGACATGGTCACACATGTCTGAGACAGTGTTTTGGAGGAGATGGGACCACAGTGGACGCTCCCACCACTGTGGGAAGAAGGCTCCACTGTCCCCCTCGCAACAGCAGGACAACAGAGGACCAGAGAGGGAAAGTGCCTGGCTTCCCACGCAGCCAAGGCTGTCATGCAGAGCCATCTCCAAAGACTCCGTGTCCAGTGGGGAAGGAAGCAGGACGGTGGGGCCAGAGTTCCACTCTCCCACGCAGGAGCCAAGCGCTCACAGATGGCTTTCCTCCCACGTTTGCCTTCCAATTTCGTCCCTGGAAGGAAGAGAGGAGGAAGCATAATTTAGAGAGCAACTGCACGCCCAGCTTTCACTTCCAGGGAACTGACCAGAGAGATTGCTTCCAGGTGGCCTCTTCCAGGTGCCGCCCAGGCTGGGGCAAGGGCTAGGGCTTCAGGCTGGGCAGCAGGGCAGACACTGGACAGACTGACCTCTCTAGAGTTTAGGGCTATCTATTTCTCTCTACTATTCCAATTCTAGGGTACTCCGGTCTCAGAGGCCACCTCAGAGCTCTTCCCCTGGGGTTACTTAGAGGCCTCCTATAGGCCCTAAGTAACCCCAGGCTCTCTTAGGCCCGAACCAAAGTTCCTGTCTTGTCTCCTCTTCCTGCACAGGAAACTGGACCAAGGTGAAATGCATGCTAGAGGAGACAACCTATGTCCATCAACCAAGGACTCCAGAATTTCCTCCCAAGCTCTCTGAGCCCAACTTGGGAAACCCGAGGGCCAAGGGTTGTATAAGAGCTATTGGGTGAGGATGGGGGGGGGCACAGTGGGGCCGATCAACAGAGCTTAGGTAAGCTCCTAGTGGAGCTGATGGAGTCAGGGTGGGAGAGTGAGGGCACAAACAGCGACTATCCCTTGTACTTTGCTGTTCCTGACTCTTGGGTCATCCCCTTGCACTGCTTCCTCCCTCATCTTCTCACAAATCAAGCCTGCCACTTCTAATCACATCTCTTCCTTTCTCCATTGTCTGGGAGGGATGCTCACTGAGGGTGTGCTGGGACCTTGGGAGATGGGGAAGCAGGGTATGTTCAGGGCGAGCAGCTATATTTATTACATTTCCCATTATTGTTCTCAAATGTTAGAGAAAAAGGAACTTGAGAAGGAAGGGCTAGCTTTGACTCACTATTTAAAGGGATAAAGTCCATCATGATGAGGAAGGTATGATGGCAGGAGCATGAGGTGGCTGGTTACACTATGTCTGCCATCAGGAAGAGAGAGAATAACAAGGAAATAGGCTCTGGCCATCAAATTTCAAGACCTGCCCCCAGTAACCTACTTCCTTCCATGAGGTTCAGCCTCCTAAAATTCCCACAGCCTCCCAGACAGTACCACAGCTGGAACCAAGTGTTCAATCCCATGAGCCATGAGGGACATTTCATACTCAAACCCCACCAAAAGCAGATCATAGATGGAAGTTTCCATCCCACCATGTCACATAGCTAATCAGTCCCAAAGAAATATACAGAGGCTTATATTAATTATAAACGGTTTGGCCTATTAGCTCAGGCTTATTATTAACTAGCTCTTGCAACTTAAATTAGCCCATAATTTTTGTCTATGTTTAGCCATGTGGCTTGGTATCTTTGCACAGTGAGGCATTCTCATCTTGCTTCTTCTGCATCTGACTAGTGACTAACTCTAGTGGTTGTCCTGTCTATACTTCCGCCTGGCTACTGGCCAAACAGCATTTTATTGAGTGACAAATCTTTATAGTGTACAAGAGCATTTATTCTGCAGTGTTCTGTCTCATTCTGAAGATTCCTGAAGGCAAGATTGTCAATTTTTTACTCAGGTAGAGGTAAGAGCCAGTGACTAGCTGCTTTGATTTTCTGGTCTTCAGCTTGAATCCCAATATCTGTTTCTGGGTTTTTATTAATTGTGCTACAGCAGATCCTGCAATTGTGATTCTTCTGTTTGGGGACACTGGCTGACTGTTCTGCTTCAACCCCCAAGGTGATGGGCAGTTCCCAAATGGAGCTAGTTTGCAGACTCAAGTGGAAACCATGTTAGGAATTCAGAGGCCAAAGCCCAGGCCCCCTTGCCCGATGTCTTAGTTAGGGTTCTAGTACTGTGAAGAGACACCATGACCATAGCAACTCTTCCCCATCCCTGTCCCCCAGACTGAGTTTCTCTGTGTAGCTTTGGAGCCTGGCTTGGAACTCACTCTGTAGACCAGACTGGATTCAAACTCTCAGAGATCCACCTGCCTCTGCCTCCTGAGTGCTGGGATTAAAAGCGTGCTCCACTACTGCCCAGTGACCATGGCAACTCTTATAAAGGAACATCTAATTGGGAATGACTTACAGTTTTGGAGGTTTAGTCTATTATCGTCATGACGGGACATGGTGGCCTACAGGCAGATGCAGTGCCTGAGTAGTTGCTGAGAGTCCTACATCTTGCAGGCAACCAGAGATTGACTGGGACACTGGGTGGTATCCTGAGCATAGAAAATCTCAAAGCCTGTCCCCACAGTGACATACTTCCCCCAACAAGGCTATACCTCCTAATAGTGCCAGTCCCTATGAGATTATGGGAGCAATTTCATTCAAACTGCCACACATGGGCACCCATGTTTGCAGTGGCCCCGAGGTCCCAGCATTCCCAGCATTCCCATCATGTACCAGGACAAGTCTGAGATGCTCAGGTCAGAGAAGAAGGGTTGTCATGGCAACCTGGGTTCCACAGCCACTGTTGTCAGATTTCACCCTTGAGCCTATCCCAAATGTCTTCACTATAACACCCTTATCTGCAGTTTTCTGTCCCCCACCTACCAGTGAGCTGTGAGTCTTTGTCCAGCCTGTGGCTCAGAGCAGCCTGAAGCTTTCAGGGGGGCAGTGAAGAAATATGCTGAGGTGTGGCTCTTCTCCCCTGCCATCTGTGCACCCTATTATTCCTATCCCCTTTGCTATGCATGCTGCACCCATGCTCAGGGGACAGAGGAGAAGGCCATCATCTCCTCTTAGGTTGAAACACTTGAGCTAGTCCTGCATGTGGACAAGAAACGGGGTTGGCTGGGGGTTCAAGGGACTTGGGCTCTAGCCTTAGCTCTGCAAGAATGGGTCATTCAGGTTTCTTCAGAGTGAGGCGGCTGACAGAGGGTGTCAGCCCTCTCCAGAGGTGAGAGAGCAAAACTGAGAGGGCAGCTGTGCTCAGGAGCTCGTGAAAGTACCGAGGTGTGTGTGTGTGTGTGTGTGTGTGTGTGTGTGTGTGTGTGTGTGTGGTGGCTTACACACCCACTGGTGGATAAGGAAGTAGAGACACAAGACCCCACAGAGCTAACAGGTGGCCAAGCCTAGGTGCTTAGCTCAGCAAAGCCAGGGAGGAGTCAAGCCCCTTGAAGAGCCAGCCAGTGAGCTGGAGATTCATTCTGTCCACCCCATCACCAACATGGAGTCTGGGCTTCTCAGAGCCCACTGTGTCACTGTGACTACATCTTGCTGTGCCCAGAGCTACGATGTGTCTTCTGACTCTGCCTCTCCTCTGCTAGTGCTCTACCTGGCTCAGCACAAATAAATGCACACCCACAGTCTTTTCCTTAGGTAGGTTAGCCACAAAAACAGGCTCTCCAGGACTGGGGCCAGCCAGGGGCTCACCAAGATCACCAGTGTTTCCAGGAGGCTGTGCCACTAATTCAGGCCTGGCTTTCTGGTAGCTTGCTGTTGCTGCTGCTGCTGCTGCTTGGTATAACATGCTTAAGGTTCCTACATATGTGTGAGGAATTTCAGCGTTTCTTACCTCTTCAAGGCTGAACAATACTCCATCCCCAGAAATGTTCTCAGAATGCATCTCCCTGGTGACTCTGAGTCTACTCAAGCAGACAGTGAAGATGGACAGTCTTACCTACAGATGCTCTTTTGGCTTGCTTCTGCCTTTCGGCTAATGTAAGAAACACTGCAAGACAACAGCCAGCCCGAGTTCTGTCCATTTATAATGGTGGAAATAGCGGCTCCAAAAGGTTCAGTCACAAGCCAGGCCCACATCCAGTGAGAGGCAGGGTCTGGCTTTGAATTCGTACCTGTGCTAAGCCCCCTTCTCTGATTCTTTGCCTTCCACGTTCTTCTGGAAAGCTGTATAGGTTTCTCGTGCTTGCCTCTAAGACAAGGGTCAGAGCTGGTGTGGGGTAGGACTGCCCAGTGCTTAAGACCGAGGACTCTGACTCCAGACTGCCCACGGCCAAAAGTTGGTACCACTCATTTACCAGCTTTGACCTTTGCCAAGTGACTTAGCCTCTTGGTGCTGTGATTGATTAGTGATGTCTGCTATGGGCTTAGATCAGGGCACACTCTGATGCTTGAAGCTATGCCTTACTTCCAGGCTCCTTCCAGATTATTGGTCTTAGAAGCAATGATGTTTCTTCCAGAGCTTCAGGAGAGGCCCCATTGAGGATGGTCTGTAGCATGACCCACCAGGGCTGTGGTTTCTATCAAGTGGGAGTGAGTGCTGATCCTGGCTTACAGCCTGTTTTCCTAGTGTGGGCCCCGATGGAGATTGGAGTAGCTGGACCCCAGCCCACAGTGAGCTCTGTATGCCCTGCAAACTCACTAACCCTTGAGTGTTGCTTCGTGTCCAGGGCCTGCCCACATTTCTAGTGGCTTTCCAGGGTCCCCCAGAGGCTCTTTCCTCAGGATTTTCTTTGGCTATAGGTTCTCTCTGATTATCCTCCTGCCCTCTGGATGGGTTTGTTAAAACGAATCTTTATCTGAGATGCAGGAAGAGGCACCCCTAGATTCTGTCTAGATCCTGCACGTGCTGGCCATGGCGTGGCGTATGACACGGAGCACATCAGTGTGCTCGGGGCTGACAGAGGAGCAGGTCAGAGATGACGAGCAGGGACCCGTGAGTGGCGATGGCACAGACAAAACTGGAATGGCGTGAGGTGGGCAGGGCAGTGGGCAAGCTTGTAGAGATCACCTTGAGTAACTGGTGGAGGGGGCTCGGGGAATCCGGATGGGTGAGAGTGCAGGGTGTTACATGGCAGCAACTGAAGCCGGATACTGGAGATGACCGGATACTGGAGAACAGCGAGAAGAGGCTTGGGACTGACCAGATCTATGGGGCATGCTGGGCCTGCCTCTAGGGGACACTGCACTTGCCAGAGCCAGGCCCAGGGCGAGTGGGTTTTCTCCACCAGTGGAGGGTGATTTGGAGCGAAGGCCTGTCCCCCTGCCAGCGCGCCCGGCTCCTCTGTGTCCCAGGGTGATCTTTCACAGATGCCGAAAAGCTAGGAAGTGTAATTACGGGGAAATTGCACTCCGGCAAAGGAGTACAAGCCCAGGGCTGCCAGGCCCCATTCCTCACCTGAACCCTGATTGCGGCCGACAGCCCCACATCTGTATGTGCTTTGCAGAGGGGTGGAGGGGGTGCGGGGACCCCAGTCATTCTGCCCGAGGCTCCCCTCAGTCAGGAGAGGCTGAGGCCTGGGGCCAAGAGAGGAAAGGGAGTGGACTCTGGGAAGAGATGAGGGCTGAGGTTGCTCAGCCCTCACTTCCCTCCTTAGTGGCAAAGAAACTGAGGCTGGTGACAGTCCAGGGCCACCTGTGAGTTCGCACTCAGGCAAGGTTAGCCCTTCAGCACTCAGTACAGCACCCCTGGGCATGAGCAACAGGGGGCAAATGACTGCCACTCAGTTCCACGTTCCTCAGTTCTCTCTCCCATTGTCACCTGCCTGCCTTGACACCTCTCTGCTGGAGGAACTCAGAAGCTCCCAGGTGAGGGGCCTCCTGCTCTGGGCTTTGGTCCTGGGTAGTCGCAGAGTGAAAACAGCCCCTTCTTATCTAAACCCTCAGGGACTTACTTCACTGCCTGCTGTAACCTCCCCAGACACATTTCCCCCTAGTGGGCACAGGTCTGATCGCTAAGTCTTCTGACCAGGAACCACCTGGTTCCAGTGCCTCTGCTGGTGTCCAGAGAAGATGCACACCTCCCCCCTTTCTTAGCAATCAGCGTCCTTCCCTGATAAAAGACCCTGGAAGCAGGAAGCTGGCCTTCATTCCCTCTCAGGTGACAGAAAAGGAAGCTGCAAGCCTGGGGATGCTAGAGGAGCCTCAGGTGGGAGGGGAAGGTGGGATGTAAAGAGGCTCCGGTGGCAGCTAGAAATCCGTTACTATTGGCATTTTGGAATTTTGGATTCACCCTGTCTCTAGTCCCAAATCTCTACTGTGTTACCTAGTGGCCCTATTCTATTCCAGCCCATTCTGTTCCATTCACTCTCCCAGCTGCAGCTAGAGTCCTTTCCTGAGATCAGGAGAGCTGGTAAACGGTGCTGCCCATTCCAAGGACAGGTGGAGAAAGTTGGCAGCAGCACTGAGGTAAGACAGGACTGGTTCAGGTACCACCCTCCTGCCAGGGACCATGTGGCATGGCAAAGTTTGCTAAGAATAAACAGACATCAAACAGGTAAACAGAGAAAAGCCAATAGGGAAGCAATGCTGCAGCTGCAGCCAGAGGGAAGGTGTGTCCACAAAGAGAAGCAGCGCCATCCCACGGGCAGTCTGAGGATGGATGGGTCTGGTGTTTCTGGAGAATTCTCAGCTTAGGATTGAGGGCCTGGAGAAGTGGGCAAGAGGAAGTAGCTGAAGCAATGCCTCTCCATGCCAGGCATTAGTGGCAAGCAGCCATGTGCAGCCCGGTGAGTCTGAAGGAGCGTGGCAGAGGGTGCACCTTTTCCTCAGTGCAAGCCTGGCTTTTCAGACGAGCTCTCTTTTGACTGCTGGTTGGGAGTGGAAGGTTTCATTGCTCACGCTGAATACCAAGGAGGGATGGGGTGTGGATGGTCTCAGCCGGCCCTCAGTGGTTCCCAAAACTCAAGCACACAGCTGAGGAGAAGGGAGTGGATTCCCAGGGTGTGCAGGGTGTAAGAACACAGTGACCTGTCAGCTTTCGTGACACCTGTGATCTAGTTTTCTCTGACAGCCGCCACCCAGGGGACATACTGTTATTCCCACTGCTCAGATGGGAACACTGAGGCCAATGCTGTTCCTCAAGAGTTCAGTGTCTAAGGGACTTTGTCCCTTCGCCACATCCCCTGTTGGTTCTGTGTCCATCCTGTGCCAGTTTTCCAGGTCAGGTAGTCATGGGGTGGAGGTGTGTCCTGCACAGACCTCTTTGGAGGGTTCTTGGTGACTCCCTTTCTTATACAGAAAGGCAAGAGTGTGTCTGGCAGAGCTGGCCCCTCCTTCCACTCTCTTCTACACAAACCCCACGGCTCCCCAAGGCTTACAGCAGGCCCCATCTCCATCATCGAGCCCCTCTTTAGCCCTTAACTTATGGGTTGATTTTATTGTTGGCTCTCAGAAGCTCCTGAAGTCTGGCTTCTATACCAGCACACAGGACAGGCATCATCCCCAAGGATTTGCCCCTCTGCTTCCAGGCGTGCTCCCAGTGTGCCACCAGGACTAGGCTGACAGTCTGTATTCCCCATACAGCTCAGTGCCCCTGGGTACCTCTGTGCTCTCTCTGGGAGCACAGACAGAAGAAGGGTGGGGCACTCTGGAACACTAGCTGTTCTCCGAATTTATCTAAGATGGCTGTCCATAGCCTTACATTGCTCTGTGGGAGGCTTTCCTGGGACAGGGCAAAGGTCAAGACTCCTCAGAGCTCCTCTGCACAGGGTCCTAGGACCATCCATGTTCCCCTCAAGCTCATCACTGCTAAAACCCTTCTGCCAACAAGCAGGCCCACCTCAGGTGGGGCACCTCTCCTCAACAGTCATAGTGGAGGTTGACCAATCCTTCCCAGGACCTCCCAGGAAACCTTCTCTCTGCAGAGGCTCTCCAGGTGGAACCAGAGACTGTATCAAAGAAACTCCTGTCTAGAGAATACTTTGTTGTGACTTGGCAGCCATCAGCCAGGCTGGGGATGATATTATTTATCATGGTTATTTACCATATTGTCACAAAGGATTCTTTTCATACAGTCTGCATTTCTCCCCGTCAATCTCTGAGAGCCTATTAAAACCCATTTACGTTTTGATTTTATGAGGCAGGGTCTTACTATGTAGATACTATGTAGATACAGTTGATCTGATGCTCACTATGTAGCCCAGGCTAGCTTCACATATGTAGCGATTTTCCTACCTCAGAGTCAGGAGTACTGGGATCATAGACATGAGCCAACATATTTGGTTACAACCCATTTTCTAGCCACGGACACCAAGAGGCATGGGGACGATGTGACACTCACTGTCCCTCCAGCAACTGGCCAAGACAGACCTTGCAGCAAAAACCTTGGGCTCGTCCTGCTTGTCCACCTCCCAGGGAAACCCAAGTGGCTGAAGTAGGCCCTTCTGGCTCCTTGTACCCTCTGTGACTGCTCTGCACCCGCCGGATTCCCGAGGTGTCAGGCCTCATTAGAGCAAGCGAGGCAGGCTAGTGTGGAGAGGCAGATGACAGGTATACAGTCTGACCGCGGCTCCCTTCAAATCATCAGCCCGTCTGGGGCGGGAACACGCCTGGAACCGGGCAGCGGCCCCTGGCTTGGCTGCACAGTCTCATGCATATTAAAAACATCTTTGGCACTCCTTTCCCCTTACTGTTCCCGCTCCCTAAAGTTTTCTCCTCTGCCTTACAAAAGCAGACAGAGTTAGTTGGCTGTGTGAGCGCCCCTGCTCCACAAAGGCCCCCAAGCAATGACTACCCAGAAATTATGTTTGACTGTCATCTATGGAGACTATTGTGGCAGAGGACTGTGTCCTGGTGAGTCTGACCAGGACCAGAAGCTTGACTTCAGGCTGCAGCTGCTAGGGAAGGAGGTGTGTGTGTGTGTGTGTGTGTGTGTGTGTAGCCTCAGCCTGGTGCAATAAGAACCACTGGCGTGGTGTGCATGCTGACCTCCCTCCATGTTTGAGGAAGTTCCCACAGTGTGCGTTAGCCTGGAGAGGAGAAAGAGCCAGCCACTGAGAAGCTAAGGGAGACAGACCCTTTTTTCCTCCCAGAAGTCCTTGCAACCAGAAAGTGGGCATGTGAACAGTGTCAGCCAATCTGATACCTGCCCAGGCTCCCATTTGGTGGAGGGTTTAGCCCCATGACTGAAGTGACCATTGCAGGTATTGGGCACATGGCACTGGAGGTGAGAGCCTCTCCAGGCATGTCTTAGAGGGTGACTTCAGCTTCTCTGGCCTTTCCAGTTCTGAGAATTTCTCACACTGTATCTCTAGCCTTCCAGATGGCTCTGAGTTGTTACTGCATGTGTGTGTGTGTGTGTGTGTGTGTGTGTGTGTGTGCACGCATCTGCATGCATTCATGTATGTGTGTATGAACATATGCGTGTGTGTGCCTGCACCTGCATGCATGTGTGTGAGCATATTGGGTGTGCACACGCACCTGCATGCATGCATGTGTGAGCATATGTGTGTGCACACACACCTGCATGCACATCTGTATATGTGTGTGTGCGTACCTGCATGCATGCATATGTGTGTAAGCATGTGTGTGTGCGCGCACATGTGTGTAATTTTACGTGTGTGTGAATGTGTCTGTGTGTGTATGACACCATATGTGTGTATGTGTGTGGTGTATGTGTGTTAGCCTATGAATTTCAGTTTGAAAGCCTGTGATCACTTTAATTCCAAACAACCCTTGATGTAACTTCACTTATTAGACACAGTTTGAAAATGAGGAAATGGAGGTACAGAGTGATTAAGTAGCAAGAGGTACAAGAAATGACAGGGCAAGGACTCGAATCCAGGTCTGTGGAGTTCAAGCCTGTGCTCCCAACCAGTTTGATAAAGAGTTTCTAGAAGCATGACTGACAGCCCCAAAGGTGCCCACATGCCTGAATACATGAACATGTTCCTTCCTGGAACAAAGGGGACTTTGCCGACAGAATCAGTTGAAAGGTCTTGAGACGAGGAGGAGGCTTTGGTGGTACAGGGGGCCTGCTGTAATCAGTGTCCATGTAAGAGAAAAACAAAACTCCAACAACAAAACAGTATGAGGAGGGGTCAGGGTGGTTAGAAGGTGTGTCCAGCTGGCTTTGCGGGTACAGGAGGGGGCCAGGAGCTGAGGAGTGCAGGCTGCCTCTAGAAGCTGGCAAAGGCAAGAGTGCAACTACCCCCGGAGCCTCCAGAGGAAGCCATCTGGACTTTAGCCCAGTGCCTGATACCCAGAGCTGTAGGGTGAGAAATCCTGTTGCTTTGGGCCTTTTATTTTGAGTAATTGTTATCTGGCTCCATACCATGCATCCTGTTCTATAAAAACTGCATCTTTTTAAGGCGTGTTGGAGGGAACACATGTTCCTATGTGTTCTGTCATGGCTGAAATGCTAAAGCCTTGAACAAACTCCTATTCATCCTTCAAAATGGAGCTGGCGAAAAGCTGCGTGGCACCCCGGGTTGGAGGAAATGAGAAGGTCATGAATTAACAGCATCAAGCCATGTTGACTTCTGAGAGACAGACAGTGCAATGTGACAGGAGAGTCTGGTGCTGGAGGGAGCTGGGAGGAGCCTGCACAAACTCCCAGCCCCTTCTCTGTGACTTTTCTACAGAACTAAAGTCAATCTACCTGGGTGTGTCGCACACTCACACAATCCCAACACGCCGGAAGCTGAGGTGGGAGGATGGGGATCCCAAGGAACAGGATATTAATTTTTATTTATTTAAAGCCACACTGTCTGAGGCAAGTGTCCCTGCTCTGTACCTGTGTAGTGCCTAGTTCTTTCCCTTGGGTGGTTTTCTTGTCAAAAGCGATGACGATCCTGCCCAATAGACTGGAAGCTCCTGGGACACCTGTGTGTCTAGCCTGTCGTGCACACACCATTCTCCATGGCTGCCCCATGCCGTCCTCCCTACAGCCCAGGAGGCAAGTCAGGTCCTGCAATGATAACCTGAGTCCCAGAAAGCCCAAAAGTCAGTAGTGTGGGTGGGACCGGGATTTGAATAGCTCTGGCAAAGTGGACCCACATTTTCTGTTTGAACTCTGCCCCAGAAGTCATGTGAGTTGACTTCTGGTATCAATCCTGTTATCATCCCAGCCTCTCTGAGCTCACTTGTGTTCTGTGAACAGTGTCTGTAGCAAAATGACCAAAGCCAATGGTAGTCATGGCAATGAGAAGACTAAAGGTGGCAAATGGCAGCCACAGTGAAGACAGAAGCAGCAAGGTGACACAAGGCTTGAGGACTGATAGAACAGTGCACGAGGAAAGGGACCTAAAGTTTCTGGAAGATTCTACAAAAAGAAAACCAGATGATGGGGACAGAAAAACTGGCATAGCTGGTGAGAGACCAGCAGACCTGAAGGCAGAGCAGAGAGAAAGAAAGGGGTAGAAAGCCATCCCTACCCTGGCATGTATATTCAGGGGTCTGTGGGGAAGGCATCCTTGGGCTTCTGGAGCCTGCTCCTGAATCAAAAGCATGCTCTGGTCCCCACCCCAGCAGGAAGCTTTTGTTTAGCAGGGGGAGGGAGAGCCAGAGAGGAGCGCCCAGTGCCACAGGCTCCTGTCCTCCCCCGCAGCATGCCTGCCATAACCCAGGTGGGTGGGGGGCTGTGGAAGCCCTCACCACCCACCAAGCTAGGCTCCAGAGGCCTGGCACAAGGGCCTGGCACCACCGGGAGAGGTGGCGGCTGTCAACACCAGGAGAACAACATTCCAAGACTCAAGAATAGCCCAACCACAAGACAAGGAGTCCCTCCCTGTCGGGAGCGTCTTCCTCCCCCTGGAGCGTCAGAGACACATGTTGGGCGGCCTGCGGTTTCCCGAAACTGCTAGGAGCAGGGCCAGTTTCCAGGTAGACCGCAATTTCCTGTGACTATCAGTGTCCAAGCCCTTGCTAGGCCTGATTGAGTGCAAAGAGATGATTCATGTTGTTGGGGACAACCGAGTGATGTCAATAACAAGAAAGGACTATCCATGCCACTGCCCATCAGAAGAGATTTTATTGTTTGTTTGAGACCCTGGGTTGTATAAAAGTGTTGACTGAGCCTGAATCCCATTGTAAATGCCAGGACACACACAGAGACTTCAGATCTACCCTGGTCATGCGTTGTTGGTCAGAGTGCTCTGTGTCGGGTCCTGCTGTCCTGGGACTGGGTGTGGCATGGCAGACAAAGTAAGGCCCTTGTTCTTCTCACCTCTTTAAATGACGACAAGAAATGGGAAGAACAAAGTGGACAACAGAGAGGACGGTGGGTGATAGAAAAAACTGAGTCACAGCCACCAGGGAGGGAGATGGGCACCAGGTGGAATGGGTGGGTGGTAGTGGTGGTCACGAGACAGAGTCTTTGAAGTCTCGAAGGCATTCTGCAGTGTGTTTAAGCGAACACAGGCCATCTAAGCATGGTAAGTAGGGCGGAGTATGATCTGGTCTCCTTCCAGCTGTGCTGATGTGGGATGCAAAATGAGGCCGTGCCAGGCTCTGCCAGAGAAGATGCTGGCTCCCAGGAGGGCTGGAGAAGAGTGGGCAGGATTCTGGGCGGTGAGGTCACAAGCGCTCTAAGGGAGATCCATGCAGAGGAGAGTGAAGAGCTGGGTGTAGGGAAGAATGACGAACACGGACCTGCCACACATATGGCTGTCCTAAGAGTGGACACAGTGGTCCCAGAGCCTGAGAATGGCCTTGGAGGAAGGAGAGGGGAAGAAGGGACAGACAGAATGGAAGGACAGGTTCTGATGCCTCAGCACGGCTAGGTACAGCCCAGGGCATGAAGAACTAGAAGAGGTGTGGACTAAGACAGCAGAACAAGGAGCTGAGAGTGCTGAAGGAGGCTGAAACACAGGCGTCCCTGTATCATCTCTATGACATCGCTGGACCACCACCCATAAACATGCACAGCTTGGAACACACCAGTAAAGTGGCAAAGGAGACATGCAGACAGCTCAGCAGGGAAGAGCACCTGTGCCAGGACCTGGTGCTGGATCCCAGGACACAGGTGATGGAAAGGGAAAACCAACTCCCATAAGTGTTCTGGTTTTGTTTGTTTGTTTTTGTTTTTCTGGTCTCCACATGTACTCTGTGACAGACATGAAATAAATATAATTGAAAAAGTAAATGGGCAACAATGGGCTGTGCAGGTGGCTCAGTGAGTAAAAACACTATGTGTGTGTGAAGGCTGAGTTCATGCTCCACAGCCCACATGAAAAGTCAGATGTAGCAGGGCACATCTGTAATCCTCGCCCTTCTCTGGTGAGGTGAGAGGCAGAGACAGGAGAGTCACCTGGAAAACACAGCATGGCAGAAACAAGTCCGGCCTCAACAAGGGGTGAAGAGAGAATCACCCCCAAAAGTTGCCCTCTGACCTTTGTACATGTGGTATGACTTGTATGTCACACACACACACACACACACACACACACACACACGCACACACACACGTAAAACAGCTAACAACAACAACAAAACTCAAATATAAGAACATGAACTGAGTGTTCTATTTTAGGTCTAAAATTTTCATCTTTCCCACCCTTGTTGCTTCCTTCTGTCCTTCCTCCCTCCCTCCTCTTTTTTTGGTACTGGGATTGAAGCCCTGGGCCTCCTGCATCTTAGGCAAGCACTCTGCCATGGCTCTCCATGGCCAATCCTCTTTTGACTTTTGACTTTGAGATAGGCTCTCACTACACTGCCCAGGGTGGCCATAAGTGCTGTTTGTAGGCCAGGCAGACCTAGAACTAGCATCACTAGTGTCTGGGTTTATAGGCCTGGCTAGATCTGCTTATTCCTTGATAATGATTTTTCAGCAGTTGAGTAACATTGAAAAAGCGTGAGCACCAGCTTTTCCAATACACAATCTCTGCCCTTCAGGGTGGCTTTCCAGTTCATACCTGTCATGGTCAGTCTCTCCTGTCAACCTGATGAGACATGGGATTACCTGGATTACAGGCCTCTGAGCAGCCTGTAAGGGGCCATCTTGACTGGGGTCACTGAAGTGGGAAGACCTGCCCACTGTGGGGGGAGCATTCCCTATGCTGAGATTGGGAGGTGAGCTGAACAGCAGCACTCCTCCCTCCCTCCATCCTTCTCCCACCTCCCCCTCCCTCCCTCTGCTTCCTGATGCATATGCAATGTGGCCAACTGCCCCAAGGTCCTGCTGCCTCAACTTCCCTGCAATACCCATTTCTAATGTCAAATGTCCAGCCAAACTAAGCAGTAAGCTGCTTCTGCCAGGGCATTTTACCACAAAAACAGAGAAGTAGTTCAAGCAATGCCCACACCAAATGATGGGTTTGCGGGTTCCGCTTGTACACTGTGTGCGGCTTCTTGTCGCATGGAGAGTGTTCTCGGCCTTGATGCCATATTTGAGTTGCTTGCAAGGGAGGACACAATAGGAGAGTACTAGATGCGTTCTTGCTTTTCTGATCATGGCTTGGGAGGCCTTGCTTTTCTACGGTCACACGGGAAGCCGTACATTCTTAACTTCCTACGGAGGAAGTCCAGGATGAGACATGAATGTCCTGGAACTCACCACGGCCTTTCCAAAAGTTTCCCAACCTGGTCCCCAGCATGAAGGAGGCCCTGCGGACATGACCTTGGGCCCTCCACCCTCATTTCCTCAAAGTTCTTCTTCTTTTGTCTGTCTTGGGTTTAAGATTCTGGGTTAGGTTGCCTTGTAATGATAGATCCTGTCACTCAAAAACAGTTTTAGACTCCCAGTGGCGCCATGGGCTCGGCCATTGTCTTTGAAGATGCTCTGCGGGAGCTGTGGCACTCAGTTGCCCGAGGTTCTTTCAGGGCTGCTTAGTCCCTGACCCCGCCCACAGCCCTACCTCCTTCAACTTAACGTGCAGTTTTCATGAACTCCAGGAGCAGACAAGAAACTCCAGACATGAGCGTTTCAGTCCCATGTGCCGGGTGTCTAGAGTAAATGTGGAGTAGAACGCTGATAAATTTGACGTGGATCTGAAGAGCCACCCGGCGGGTATAGCTCAGGGCTTACTGATGTGGTTTGTGGTAATGTCACCAGGTTGATGTTCATTGTTTCTTTCATAAACTCCAGAAAGTGAAATTACATTAAAGTCCAAATGGTTGACAGGAAGTGAATGGAGTCTGAGCAGGCAGGGTTGGTCTGATGGGTGGGATGGGGGTAGAGGTCAAGGGATCCCCCTTCATCAGTAATATGGACCCGGTTTTGTGTCAGGTATGGGGAACTGCACGTGGGTGACAGTGTGGGAGTTAGAACCCACAGCAACGTAACAGCACTTGTTCCACCTGCGCCTTGAATGTCCCCAAAGGCCATGTGTTGAAGGCTTATCAGCAGTCTGGACTGCACAGTGAATGGCATGCCTTCAAGCACCACACTGTGAGACCCTGTCTAATAATAATAATAATGATAGTAATAATAATAACAATAATAATGATAAAACAGAAAGTATCCTGTGGATCCATTTGGAGCTGCATCTTCCAAGTCTTTAAATATTAACCTAAGGTAAAAAACTGTGTGCTTATGTGTCATCTGTTTGTATGTCTGTGTCTGTGTGTGCCACAGCATCCTGTGCAGGTCACAGTACAGCTCATGAGAGTCAGTTCTCTTGTTCCACCGTGTAGGGCTCAGGACCAAACTCACATGGGCAGACTTGGCTGCAAGCTCCTTCACTCAATGAAACCATGTCACCAGCCCCTGCTCCTCCATACCCCCGGGATTTGTGCCCACCCACCAGGAGATGGCATTAGACACAGGGTCCTGAGGGACCCGATCACAAAGTCTGAGACTTTGGGAATGGGAATAGCATCCTATTCCCTCAGAGCATCCTATTCCCTCCGACCTATGGCTGGCTGCTCGCTGTTTGGAGACAGTGCCCTGGTTTCTGCAAAATGCTTCTTCCTTCAGGAGTCACCTAGTATTCCCCTCAAAACTAGCATTTCCTGTCAACTCGAAGCTAGCCTTAAAGACTTGATTTGACATTGACATGTTTTGGTGAGAACCATTCATAGATGTTCTGGGTTCTTCCTATTTATCATATCAGGATGGATTTTTTTTAAATCAAGGTAATAGATTGAATAAAAGAAGAAAACCTAGCCCCGTTCATGGAGGAAGAGTCTGGACAGATTCCAGCTGGCCTGGAAAGTATTATCTCCTTGTTGAGTTTCCAGGAATCCCACAGTCAGGGACCCACTTGAGTAAATAAGTCCTCGCTTATAAAAGGCCAGCATTTCTTAGGTTATCAGGCCTCCAGCAACTAGTTACACCTCAGAGTGAATAGCTATCAAAATGAAACGAGTAGATCTAAGGAAGGGGCCTTTAGCAAGCTAGCAGGGAATGAAGACTTTGTGGCCAGGGCTTGGGTGTCAGTAGGATAGACCAGACCATGTGGTGGGTGCCAGGAAGCAAGTATGAGGACTCACGTGAGTCAGCGGAGATGGCAAGAGCCTGGCAGCCGAGAATGGAAGCTTGACCATAGAGATGGACTGTTAGGTACAGAACTCTGCCCTGGAACCAGACCAGGATGGCCTTGAGCCAACCCATTGCCCTCTCACCAAGTGACCACACATCCCTGTGATCCTCACATCACCCTTTCTACCTCCTGCCTGGAGACTTGACATCCTTACAAGTGATGTTTTCTGAAGTGCCGTCTCTGATGATCCAGGCGCTGGGGGGCCCTCTTCTTCATTAACCCCTTCCTTTACTTGAACTGGCCAATGAGCTGTGACAACAAATGCCAAGAAGTCAGCTTATAGAGGAGGGTGTGGAATCTCAAGACCTATAATGCTACATTTGGGATGTTGAGGAAGCAAGGCTGATGTAAGTTCAAGGCCAGCCTGAGCTACACAGTGAAATAAGCATCTAGCCAGGGCTGCAGAGTATGTTTGAGGCCACCTTTGACTACACAGGGAATTTAAGGCCAGCCTGGGCTACACAGTAAGACTTTGTCTTACAAGGAAGAAAGGAAGGAATGAAGGAACAAAGGAAGGTAGGTAGGTAGATTGGCTATAGTGGTGTACCCAAGGCAAACTGGTTATTTTGAATAACTGGAAAATCCAGATGTGCAGTAGGTCACTGACCTTTTGTCTCTCAACTTTCCACCCCCTGCAGGCTGGCTCAGGTCACCCTGCCTTGCTATGGATGGAGTGCCTCTGCAGGGGAATACAGTCAGAAAAGGGGACACTGCTAGCTGCAGCCATGTGCCAACCCTTATTCTGTGGTCCTCACAAGTACCCACAACCATCCCAGACCAGCCACTGGCACCAGAAAGAGTGAGACTTAATGACCAGACACGACACTTTAACCCGTGGCACGTGGCCAGTGATGTCACTGGGGGAAAGAAGGCAGGAACGGAGGTATGCCTCAGTCAGATCTCCTGCTCATGCTTCTCTTGCTGGAGTCTATATGCAGCTCACACACCACACATGAATTGACAGGGACAGGGAATGGGAGTCCTTAAGATCTGCTGCTGCAAATGGAGTGAGAGATCTGACCTACGCTCCTCAAAAAATGTCTCTAGAACTGTCTTCTCCAGCAATGGCCTCCTAAATTACTCACGGTGAGGGAGGGGAAATAGAGTAGAGGAACTGTGTGCTTCATGTGGGTCTCTAGGAGCAACTAGGCCTTCCCCAGGGCTCTCTAGGGCAGTAACTCAACAGTACTCTGTCCTGTGCATCCCACTTTAACCTGCTTTACAAAGGTTGAGGTTTCTTACAGAAAATGCTTCAAATGCTTCACAGAAATAGCTTTGTGGCTCTTGAAAAGTTTGAATACACCTTGCCAAGATAAGGCATGCTCAAGGCTCCCTGTATCCTTAGAGCAGCCCCCTTCAAGAGTTCTGTGGTTGGATGAGCTAAGGATACTTGGAACTCTCCAGCATTTTACTGCTGACAAAGGATATATGCTATTTAGCCAGGTTTAGTGGCCACACTAAGTCCTAAAACATAGGAGATTGAGGCAGAAGGGTGTGAATTTTACCAGCCTTGACCTCAGAGTGAGACCCTCTCTCAAGTGTATACACACACATACACACAAAACACACATATGATGTGCGATTCCCCTCTGTAGTAATAGGGGCGGCGGCGGGGCTGCGTCCCCAACACCCCAGCCGCCTGCTAGCTTATGGCCGAAATAATTACACAGACACTGTATTCTTTTAGACACCGCTTGGCCCTTTAGCCCTAGCCCTTACTGGCTAATTCTGTTATTCCGATCAACCCATCTCTAATAATCTGTGAGAACCGGTCTTACCGGGAAGATTCTAGCCTAGTCCATCCTGGGTCGGAGCTTCATCCCGGGAGCGGGGCATGGCGTCTCTCTCTGAGGCGTCTGCTCCTGAGAGAGCTGTGGAGTCTCTGACCTCACTTCCTCTTCCTCCCAGCATTTTGTTCTGTTGACTCCACCCACAGGGCCAAGCAGTTTCTTTATTGGCCAATGACCTTCCTCCATCATTTCCCTGTGTGCTAGTTTCATCTCAGTTGGCAGTTGAGCGAAGCAATTTTTTGAAGGCGTGCACAGGAACCATTCAGGAGGACGTGGTCCATCATACCAAATCGGAATAGAAGAAGTGAACAGCGTCTCATCCTCTGTGAAAACAAAATAAGAAACTCCTTTCCAAAGCACCCCTCTGTGTGTTATGAAAATGCTTTATTACCATTGATTATTAAAGAAGCTGTTTTGGCCAATGGCTTAGTAAAGTCAGGTAGGAAATCCGAACAGAGATATAAAGAAAGAGTAGGCAGAGTCAAGGAGACACCATGTAGTTGCCAAAGGAGAAAGACACCAATTGCCAGCCAGAAACTTACCAGCAGGCCGCAGCCTTGTGGCAATATACAGATTAATAGAAATGGGTTAATTTAAGATGTAGGAGTTAGCTAAAAATATGCATAACTGGGCAGATTCAGAAGTCAAAACAGCCTTAGTCCTAGACATGTGGCATAGCATTTTCAGAAGTGCTCCTAGGCAGAAAAGGATTACAGATATACGATAGGACAGATTCAGACATAAAAGACCCCTAAACGAGACACAGTATGTTCAAAAAATGTGCATAGGCTTGGGAGATAGAAGAAAAGAATATAGACAGTTATGAAAGTAAATGGTTTTAAAAAAAATAAAACAAAGTCTTTAAAGAGACAGAGCACATTCATATATTAAAGGAGTAGAGAAAAATAAGTCACATGAAGATGGAATATACACAGAGTTTGGATTACGTATATTACTGTTTCCTTTGAAATTTTTGACTGTTAATAAGCTAAGTACAGAGAGACATTTCATTGTATGACTGCTAAGCTAAACCAACATATATACTCTAAAGGTATCTTAACTTCAAAATTTGGGTCTAAGGATATGTTGCCTTGGAAAAGGAGTTCTGCTTTTGTTTCCACAGAAGATGAGAACCTGTGGATTTCTTCTAAGTTAGTGTGGTTTTATGGACCAAGTCTCCCCTGAAAGGTCTCTGTGAACTCCCCAAAAAACACTTCACCCAGCAAAAAGCAGGAAGCAGTTTGGAGAGAACTAAGCCCAAATTCCCAAATATTGTTTACAAATGTTTGTTTACATTTAAAGGGGGATATGCTATAGAGATGAATACTTTGCATTGGTATTGATATTGATTTATTGCTACAAATTTAAGGTCAATTTTGTTATATGTATATTTCTGTTCTTGTTTAAGGTATTGTGTTTGTGCAATTCATTTAAAAATGTAATGTATAATTGAAGAATATAGGTTAATAGATAGTCATTTATAATAGCCAAATTTGTAGTCAAGTTAGTTAGGTTTTCTAGATGTACAGAGATATATTTCAATTAGATAGTTATTCTTCAAACCTTTCAAAGACTAACAGAGTATAGCATTTAAAATTTTTTAAGAACTTAGGACTTTTCATGATAATGGGACACATCTGCTCCTGGCAGCACCAATCTACTTCAAAAGAATGATGGGCATCACAGAGGCTCCTTATGGAGTTTGCTAACCATTTGAGCAAGAAATCTGCTCTTGGCTGGACTGCTTGATGTTATGCTGTTTGAACTGGACCTATGAGTCCCATTAAAAAAATGGCTGCTGAACTTACCTAAAGGTGAGATAATCCTTCGGGGTTCCTGTTTCATGAACGAGTCTGCCAAACACTCTGCAGGACACAGAAGAAAGTGACTGACAAACTGCCAACATATGTGAAACTGGCTTTGAAGTTTCCTGCTTCATTGAAAAGTCTGCCAGAAACTATGGCCCTGTAGGCTGAAGATGAGCGCCACAACAGTACAGAAGAACTTTGTGTGACTATCCAGGCAGAAAGATGTCTCTGTCAATTCTAGAGTTTTGGAAGTTGCTTACAATGTACTTCCTGTTTACTTAGGTAATATTATATCCTTCTGGAGTCTTTGATGGAGTTGAAGAATAGATAGTTATAGTTTACTTAGTTATGATAAAAGATAAAGTAGATATAAATATTGTAACTATAATTCTTGCTTGACAACTGTTTTGTTGTATGCCATCTTGCTATGTTAAAACCTTCCTTTTTAATTAGACAGAAAAGGGGAAGTGATGTAGATTCCCCTCTATATACTGTGAATACCATTGGTTAATAAAGAATCTTCTTTGGGCTTATTGCCACACAGAATAGGGCAAGGCAGGAATCCCAATCCAATAGAGGAGGAGAGAGTAGGCGGAGTCAAGGAGATATATCCACCACAGGAGACAGACTCCGGACGCTGGATGGAACCTTACCAGTGGGATACAACCACATAGTGATCCACAGATTTACAGAAATGGGTTAATTTAAGATGTAAAAGCTAGCTAGAAATACACTTAAATGATTGACCAAGTAGTATTTTCATTAATATAGTTTCTGTGTAATTATTTTGGGTCTGAGCAGCCAGGAAACGAATGAGAAGCCTCTGCCTATAAGAACTGAAGCTTTGGAGGCTAGAGAAGGGGCCAAGATTGTGGTCTTCAGGTATGCAGAAGGCTGTCATCACAAGAGGCAGTTGCTTTGTGCAATGGGCCCCAAGGTGAAGGGTGCTGTCAACACCCGAGCTCTCAGTGTGGGTGGACTCAGTAGGCTTCCTATATATCACTGCAGCTACATGAATCTACAATACTTCAAGGGTCCTTGCCTGTGCCTTCTTTGCCATGGAATTCTAATCTCTAAAACTTCATCTAAAGGCATAAGGGCACTGAGGTATGGAGCAAATGACAAAGACATGGGGCAAATTTAGCTTAGAACTCTGAACATTCAAAGTCATCTTCCTAGGCTTCATTTTATGATCCCACCCCATGCTGAGCAGCCACAGAATAGAACCAGGCTGAACGGCCACGCTGTAACTTCCAATCTCTTCAAGCTGGTATTTTGCAACACTTAATAAACCTGTAGTGATAGGCGATACTGGCAAGACGACCTAGTTGGTGACGTTGCTTGCCATCAGACCTGACAACTAGAGTTCCATCCTAGGACCCACATGATGGAAGGAGAGAATGACTTCTGAAAGTCCTATGATCTCCATGAATGCACCATAGTATCCCCCAGCACACAGTAATAAATAGTACTAATAATGTCAAATTGGGGCATTAATTTCTCGGTGCCTCCTCTCATTGTCCCCACTTCTCTCCTCGTGCTGGGAAAGGAATCCACAGACCTCAGCTTGTATTGCCCTGGTTTATATCTTAGACGTATTTTTGTGTCTGGGATGAAAGCAGAGTAATGTTTCTCTCTAGGGTTTGAGAAAGGTGGTAACTATTTTCTATTTTACCTGTATCTCAACTTTGTTACTCTGTATATCTTTTCTGGTGTCATGGGGGAGTGATGAGGGTCATGGGATGGGATTGTAGCATTTCTCCTAAGGAGCTAGTTCAGCTTGTCTGCTGGTGGGTGAGAAGCCAGAGCAGATAGCCAAGACACCGTCCAATTTCCTGACCAACCTTTTGGTCATCTTTGTCAGGTCAGACATAGATCAGCTCCTTCCCCCAGGAAGAGTCAGAATAGATGGAGGTGTCAGAGCTTTCCTACGTCTGGAACACTATTCTCTGTTCCAGCCTGCATTCCCTAATTCCCTATCACCTCTGGGTACTCAACTGTCCACTATCCTTCCTTAGGCCAGGACAGCGTTGAACCTAGACAAGCATGTCACCTGGAAAGCACAGCCCACCAGGGTAGAGCCACGCCACCAGCCACGCCACCAGACTTTTTTCAGCATATCCTTTCCTAAACTGAGGCCCCAGAGGAACATCCTACAACTCAGCCTCGCCAAGGCCTGGGGCACTGTCTGCTGGCTCCAGGCTGGACTCCAGAGAATATTCCCAGGGCCCTCCACCCTACATGACTGCCAGCTGGAGAAGATGGTGAGAATGGAGGGGGTGCTTGTGGTTGGTATGGGGGAGGGCCAGAACTTCCTCGCCTTTCCTGAGACAGCTCCCCCTGCCCCACTATCCCCAGAGGAGGGGCTCAGCTTTGGCCTTGTTTCCTAAGGAGAAGAAAGGGCAGCAGGGATGAGTTTCCAACCACCAAGGATGTGGAAGAATGCACACTCCCACTGGGATGGCAATGCCTCTGTGTCTGTGGTCCTAATGTGCCTGCATGCCTTGGTTCAGGAGCCCTTGACACAAAAAACCGCTGCTAACTCTGGCCCCAAGAGGGAGGTAACTGGGTCTCTCTGAGTCTCCCCAGGGGTCTGTCAGATCAAAAGCTGGAATGTAGACTGGCCCGGTTTTGCACCAGGCCAGTGAACTGGTGTGCTAGTCCTGATTAACAAACGGGGTAAGTTAGACTCAGAGTAACAAGGGACCGGAATGCCCATCCCTGAGCTGGGAGTGGTAGAGCAGGAGTCCAGTCAGGCAGACTGACAAAGTCACATATCCTCAGGCGTAAAATGGAGGAAGCAGATTCTGATCTGCAAACATCTCTGGGAGAGCCTCTCCCCCTCCAGGACCCTGACATCCGGCATGTGCTCTGGGCTTCCTCCTGCCGAGAAGGCAACGGAAGCCAGATGTTCTCAAGCTACTCATTGCGATTATTTAGGACTCTTTCATCCCAGAATGCTTAGCGTCTTCTAAGGGGATTCAGGGAAAGCAAAAATATTCAAAAGTGTGTTGACAAGATGGTTCAAAAGGTAGAGGCAGCTGCTACCAAGTCTGACAACCTGAGTTTGATCCCCCAGAACCCACAGAATAGAAGGAGAGATCCAGCTACTACAGGCTGTCCTTTGACCTCTTCACAAGCACTGTGGCAAGGGTGTGTCCCCCAGATACACACACAGATAAATAAATATAAATGAGAACAACCTTCCAAGCCCCAAAGAGTAAATGACTAGTGCAATTCCCTGCAAACACTTCAAGCTGTCCTCTGACCCGTGTCGTGACAGTGCTGTTGGCTGAGTGCCTTGAGCTGGTCTCCCACTGAGTTATCGTTTCCCATTGGCTGTATGACCGTGGACGGTCACTTGCTCCTCTCCAAACCTCAGGAACCAAGGAAGCGAACTAGAAAGAACTGGGGGTGGCCAATCATGTCATCAGTGATAGCAAATGAAAACTGCCTCTCTGAAGGGGACCAGTAAGTCTGAATCGGCTCTGGGTGACTCTGGCGGGTGCCGGGATATGAGAAGCCCCTGCATATAGAACATCTCCTAGTGTGACAGTGTTATTTATTTCTGTTTCCCACCACTCTCTGTCCAAGTTGACTGTGCCAAAGAAAAGCAGTATTGGAGGGCCTGGCCTGGATGGAGTGAGAGCCAGAGCAAAGGAAGTATGGGGCTTCAGAGGTGGGCGAACCAGCAGAGCTGACATTTTGGGCTGGTACTTTAGTTCCAGGCTGGCCAGACCCCAAATCACTGTAGATTGGAGCCTGCATGGTGTCCACTTTTTTCTAGACCCCTGTACCCAGCCACGGCTCTGGCCAAGGATCTCAACCCCAGGCTCAGGAACATTTTTTCCCAGGTACACAGCCTGGTAATCAGACTGTTTGTCAGAGGTGCTTCTGAGTGATGTCAGAAGTATGTGAGTGATGTCAGAAGTATGTGAGTGATGTCAGAAGTATGTGAGTGATGTCAGAGGTACCTGAGCGATGTCAGAGGTGTGTGAGTGATATGAGAGGTACTTGAGCTATGTCAGAGGTACTTGAGTGATGTCAGAGGTGCTTCTGAGTGATGTCAGAGGTGCTTCTGAATGATGTCAGAGGTACTTGAGCGATGTCAGAGGTATGTGAGTGATATGAGAGGTACTTGAGCTATGTCAGAGGTACTTGAGTGATGTCATATGTATTTAAGTGATGTCAGAGGTATGTGAGTGATATCAGAGGTACTTGAGTGATGTCAGAGGCCCAGGACAAGACAAAGGAGAGGGGCTTAGGCTGAAACAGTCATCTATCCCAGGAGAGAAAGAAGTGAAGACCTAAACTTGTGACCAGGTTACTGGAGTCAATGAGATCTAGGTCATATTCTTGGAAGGATATCAGTATTGATAACCAAGTGGGAAAAAGATAGTCTGTGGTTATTCTGTATCTCAGTTGCTTTTCTATTGCTGTGAAGAGCCATCATGACTGAGGCAACTTAAAAAAGGAAGTATTTAATTGGGGGCTTGATGACAGTTTCAGAAAGTGAGTTCATGACAATCACGATGGGAGCATGGCAGTGGCGGCGGCACTGGAGCAGCAGCTGGGAGCTTCTACCTGATCTACAAGCTGGAGGCAGAGAGAGAGAGAGAGAGAGAGAGAGAGAGAGAGAGAGAGAGACAGAGAGAGAGAGAGACAGAGAGAGAGAGAGAGAGAGAGAGACAGAGACACAGAGACAGACAGAGAGAGAGAGAGAGAGAGAGAGAGAGAGAGAGAGAGAGAGAGTGAGTCTGGGCCTTGGTCTGGTCTGGTGTGGGCTTTTAAGCTTCAAAACTCACACACAATAACAAACCTCCTCCAAACTTGGCCATGTGTCTTAATCCTTTTAAAACAGTTCTATCACCTGGGGACTAGGCATTCAGATACACGAACCCATGAGGTCCAGTCTTATTCAAAGATTACTTTTCACATCACTAAGGATTTAATTCAGGGTCTAAGCAAGTGCTCTACCACTGAACTATACCCCAATCCTCTTTTTTTTTTTCCATTCTGAGACATGGTCTCTCTCAGTTGCCAAGCCAGGCCTTAACTCACTCTCTAGCCCAGGCAGCCCTCTGACATCCCAGACAGATTTGGGAAGGGACCAGCCCGCTATAGGAACTAGGAAGATAACTTCTGGCAGAAATACTTGCTATGCAAACATGAGGGCCAGAGTTCAGATCCTTAGAACCCATGTAAAAGCTGGATGTGTCCAGTGCTGTAGCCTCAGCACTGCATGTGTGGGGTCAGAGACAGACAGCTCCCTGGGGCTCGCTATCCAACTAGTACCAGTGAAATGGTGAGAAACCTGTATCAGCAGACAAGGTGGAGTAGGATAATGAATGAAACCCAACACTGATGCCTCCGCATGTGCCCCTCCAAATAAAAATAATTTTAAAAAATTAAAAAGTTGGGCTTGTAGTTCAGTCCTGCCATCATAAATCCACACATATAATGCTTCTCCCACATGTGCTGAGTTGAACCAAATTTTACAGGTCAAGGGTATAATCCGCACCCAAGACTGCCCTCACTCCAGATACCAGATACAAGCATGGGGCACCCAACCCCACACTCACTTACAGAAGTTGGCTGCAAAATTCAGCTCTCTGTGGATCGTCATTTAATTCAGTAATGACTGGGAAGACTCACGAGTGCTATAAGACCAGTTGTATTACAGTCGAAGGTGTTGGAATGTTGTCTGGCGAAGCTTCCTTCCTTCTTAAGAATGGTCACCGTTTGACACAAGCTTGTGACAGCATTCAGCAGAGATTCTAAGTCCAGAGTTTCACTGCAGGTTCATGACTCAGGTCTGATGAAAGAGACATGGCCGTAAGGCTAAACTTAACCTCTAGATCCTTCCAGTCCCCAGAACTGGGCTGGCCTTGGGTAGCTTCCTAGTATAGACAAGTCCCACCTTGAACCACCTAGTCAGCATACTCCATCCGGGGACCACCGAGTCATCTGTTAATATAGTCCACAGAGCATGATCTGAGAGCTGAATAACAGGGATGCACCTACCTCGAGGGGAACTCCAGGAGCTGGGGGTTACATCTCAGGAGCTAGAAGCGAAGGCCAGGACTTTATACTGACCCACGCCACAGGACAAACACTGCTGTCATCTGTAAACAGAAAGACCTCCCTTTCAAGTGAAAGCTGGTGAGTGCAGAGATTCATGTGCACAAGGTCCTGAGAGGAAGTGACAACTAAGCCATCAGCCTACAAACAAGACACCTCCCATCCCCTCTCAGCTCGGGGAACACCGCAGAAGAGGGGTTGAAAGGTAAGACCTGAAAGAGACAGAGAAAGGCTGCAAAATGCAATCTTCCTCTTACCTTCCAAATGGCACCTGAGGGCTCCTCCCTTGCCCTCCATCTTAATCTCCATTTATAGCCAGGGAAATTTACTCACTCCTTCTTTCATTTGCTGGTTACCGGGAGTATAAACTCCAGGGCAAAACTTAATGTTGTTGTTTGTTTTGAGACAAAGCAACTCTGTGTAGCTCAGGCTGGCCAGAAACCCTTATGCCTCCTGTGTGAAGTGGTGTACTCCATACTTACCATCAAGGTGAGCCTGGGCCTCTCTTGCTTCTCAATGATCTCCAGCACATATAAGGGACCAACAAAATTATGGTCACAATAAACCAACTTGGAAACATCCACAACATCACAGAGAAACTTGGGCGACTGTCCAGGCAATCAGCTATTTTTTGCCATTTCTTGCATTTTTTGGAAGTTGCTTCCTTGCACTTAATGCTTACTCAGGGAATATTATTTCCTCCTCAGGTCTTTGCTGGGGTTGGAGACTAGATAGTTACAGTTATAATCCTCACGAATCTTAGCTAAGGACACATTAGGTACGAACTTAGACTCTTCAGGAAAGGACAGCTATCGGAGTAATCTCTATAAAACAGCCTATTGCCTATGGCCTGGACATCTAAGATATAGTTCTTACTCAATAACTGTTCTTATTTTCTATAGTTTTTATTATGTTAGGACTAGAACCTTCCCTTTTATTTTAGACTAAAAGGTCGGAACACTGTGGGCATTTGGTCTGATAGCCAATTGTATGGGACAGCTTGGTCCAATAGGCGTGGTCTTCTCTGGAGATACGTGACCCAATAAGACCTGGGGGGAAAGGTGGCAAGCTCTCTTTGGACTGTGAAGGGCCTGCTGAAGCCACAGCTTGGTGACCTTTCTGGTCCCTCCTCATCTCCTTTGGGAGCAAAGAGACAGCAACAGGTGGATGGGCAGCAGCATCGCTGATTCATTTCTGTATGGTGAGTGCACTGTATTGAATAAACCTGGCTTTATCACAGACCTGCTTTCCCACATTAAACCACAGAAGATGAAGTGCATTGAGAAGGACTAAAGAGACATCTTCAGTACTTAGGAGCATTTTTACCTTGTCTTTAATTTAGCGCCTCAGAGAGATGAAGCTACTTTCTGAGAGTCACCCAGCAAGGAGGCACAGCGAGATAAAACTGCATGCTGTTGACTACAGTAGACAACCCAGCCTGGGGCTAGCACACAGGACTGTGCCTACTATGCACTAGGTGCATCATACTCCAACTGCTTGCATTTTCTTTTGAGATAGAATATCAAGCACCCCAGACTGACCTCCAATTTACTATGTAACAAAGGATGGCCTCTAACCCTGATCCTCCTTCATCGATGACCCAAGTGCTAGGATTAGAGACATTCACAATTACTCCCTGTTTATGGAGTACTGGGAATCAAAACCAGGGCTGTGTGCATGGCAGGCCAACCCCATACCAACTGAGCCCACCCCAGATCTCCCCTGCATTTCAGTAGGAACAGTCTGTCTGGGCTTTGGTTGATCTTTTGTGTTACTGTTTTAAATATAAATTTTCAATGTAATTATTTTTTAAAAAGAAAAAAATCGTATCAAGCACCCCAGTAATAGTAACAGCAACTTGTCAAGAATTTATAGTGTAGTACACACAGTACTGAGAACAGGGTCACAGTCATCTCTCAGATAGGAGGTGTGACCCCTCAGCTTTCACATGAGCAGGTAAGGTGGCCAGCTTCCTGCCACCTTGCTGTAATAGATGGTTGCCCTCCTCAGCTGTTAAATAGAACAGGACATGTTCATGGGTCACTGGGGATTGTTGACCATGGCCTCAGGAGCCCCTCTCTCTCCTCTTTCATCTCCTCAGCTCAGGTGTCTGACCTCCTTCCTGAGGACCAAAGCAGGCCTGGGGTGGGTAGGGACTCATGTTGAGGGGAAGTTCCAAAGCAGCAGCCAGGAAGTTGTACTCTAAAGGGGGTGAGGGGCTCCTCACCGAGTTTGTAAACCCTGGCCACAGGGACCCGGCTCCTTGGCGGTGTAGCTCCAAGATGGATGGCCATGGCCTTCGGGGCTGGACAGGCCCTTCGCAGGCCTTTGATGCTGTTAGCAGAACAAATGGAACTGGCCGCCTGACCGCAGCTGCCTTCCATTAGGGCCTGCTTCCTCCGCCCAGGACAAGGTGGGCCTGCGAGGGAAGCCGGGGCAAACACCATATGTGTCAGCCACAGCTGGCTGCAAAACCTTGCTCTTGACTTCTCCCCTTGAGCCCGACCCCCACTCAACATCCCCTTATTTCTTAAAACTGGATCTACAATGAGTGTGTCTCTCTCTACTCCCCCCCCCCCCCCCCGTATCCAATCCATCAGCAAGTCCCCATGGCTCTGCTTTCAAGACACGTCTTTAGTTCTGTCTATTCTCTGCACACTCACTGAGGACACCACCTGAATTCAAGCCACTTTCTGTCTCCTCAGACTATAGAGGAGCTTTCTGTTAAGGGTTGAACTGTCTGTCTCCCCTGAGTTCCTACACTGATGTCCTAACTCCAAGAAGCACAGGAGGGCATCTTGCTTGGGATCAGGATCCTTGCAGACACACTTAACTTTCTCCTCATCCCAAGATAGGTCTTATGCAGCCCAGGCAGGACTTGAACTCACTCTTCAGCTGAGGATGACCATGGATCTCTAATCTTCCTGCTTCCACCTCCCGAGTACTGGGAAAGCAGACATGCCCCACTATGGCCGGTTTACTCTGTGCTTCTTACACAGCAGGAAGCATTCACCCAGCTGAACCTCATTCCTAGTGCAGATATGCTTAGTAAAGATGAGGTCACGGTGAAGTAGGGAGGACTCCAAAGTCAGCATGACTGGTGTTCCTGTAAAAATGTGGCATTTGTACATAGCTGTGCCCACAAGGAGAAAGGCATGCAAAGATGAAGGCTGAGGTTTACCTACAAGGTGACGTTTCTTGGAGCTTTAGTGACACCAAAGATCATCAGCAAACTACTAGAGGTTGGGGGAGGGGCATGAATGGAAGCCATCGAAGGCCTGTGGTGGGCTTGTCCAGCCCCACAGGCCATGGCCATCTACCCTCAGCAGAGACCAACACCGCCACATCATATATGAGCTGGGATTCTGACCGCCAGAGCTGAGAGACAATGAGGTCTAAAGCCATCCCTCTAGTAGGACTTTATCCTACCTGCCGGCTGGGTTCTCGTCAGTCATGTGGGCCTCCCCAGCCACAGCAATACACGGAAATACCATATTCAAGGATCTTAGAGATGGCTAAGCACATTCTAAGATTTCAGCTCAGACCGTGTCCTAGGATTTTGCAAAAGTCCACTTGCTTTGGTTTCCTTTCTTGTCACCATGACACTAATATGCTGACCAAAGCAAACTCAGGGAGAAAGGGCTTTTTCTACCTCTCAGTTCATCATGGTGCAGAGGTCGTCCAGGGGATCACACTGGGGCCATACTCAAGAAGCAGCCAATGCTGGGTACTCGTTAGTGCTCTACTTGCTTTCCGTGTTATGCAGTCCTGAATGCCCTGCCAAGGGAACAGTCCCAACCACTGTCAAGACGGGCCTTCCCATACCAGTTAAAGCAATCAAGATAGCCGTCATCAGCTTGCCTCGAAGCCCCTCTCCCAGTGACAGATTCTGACAAGTTAATAGCTCACACTAACTACCATGCCACTGTAGCCTCCTGGAAGACACAGCCCTTCTGACCATCTTCCCCCCGCACACCCCCCCCCCACTGCCCTCTGCTTGTCCCAGCCTCTCTGATTGTCACGAGTGTGCCAAGGGCCCTTGCACATGTGGCAGGCCCTTTCAAGTCTTTGCTCAATTGCTTTGCTGTGTGAGATAGGAAGACACGGACAGCACATGAACCCACTCTGACAGGACAGACAAGGGCAGGAGAGTGGAGCAGGAAAGACCATTGCAGCAAGGCTGTGGGGTCTGGTCTGGCTTGCAGCCTGCAGATTTGAAGTTTTGGGGAGAAACATCCACATTGACCTCTGTCTTCCTCTAAGGCCTCATGTGACTCGGGTGAGTGAGTCTGGTACAATGACCTGCATCTCAGATTGCACATCTATGATGTGTGTCAGTGTGTTTGAGTGTGGAAAGGCCCACACTCTTGTACATCTGCTTGTACACTTGGTTCCCAGCTACTGATGCTGTTTTGGAAGATGTGGGAACTTAAAAAAAAAATGGAGTCTTGACAGAAGAAGTAAGTTGCTGGGGGTAACCTTGAGGTTTCATAGGCTGGCCTCGCTTCCTGTCTGTGAAAGTTATCTGGCCAGCCGCCTCATTTTCCTGCTGCCGTGCCGTCGCTACCACGAGGTAACGTATCCACTCAAACCGTGAGCCACAGTAAACCCTTCCTCCTCTAAGCTGCTTCTTGTCAGGTGTTTGATCACAGAAGTGAGAAAGGTAGATAATACAATGGCCACCGGGCCATGCAGAGATCCGCTACTGTCTCCCTTGTCAGCAGAGGACATGGACAGGATAGACAGGCCAAGCACTCCTGCCTTCCACCACAGGAAAGGGCAGAGCTGAGAGGGGCCCTGGGCCCTCTGCAACAAGACCCACAATTGTGGCCACTAAACTGCAGTGGAGTCAAGGTGAGCCCAATGACGGTCCATGTCTGGAAAATAAAAACACAAGGTCTCTTGGGCCATGGAGCCTCCCTAAAGGAAACATATATCATGGTGTCCTGCAGGAGGACACTGCCACATGAGCTCACACAAGATGCATAATGCATGTCCTGGACATGTCATACTCTGTGATTGCTCCTGAAGATGTGGTCACTGCTCTTGGGGAAGAGAGCTGCAGCTGGGGATACGCCCAAAGACTCTGCAGTCAGCATAGAAATGATCCCGTTGGAACATGGCCTCAGTTTTCAAGTTTAGATCAACTGTGAGGTTAAAACAAAATTAAATATAAACTATCAATAATTCACATTTAAACTTTGCTTATGCATGCTGCATATGATTAATGAGAAATCGCAAAGATGACTTCGCTGTCACCTCAGAATAGATACTTACTTTAGCCAGGCTCTGGGGCTGACCCTCCAGCATCTGCTTCTCTTTAGCACAAAGTCAACCCCTGCAGGAAGGTGGAGAGGGGAACCCTCCCTTCTCTAACATACAAAAGAGAAAGCTGAGTGGGGAACAGTTACAAACGGAGCAAGAGGTGGCTGAGACAGAGGACTGGCCCAGCATAGAAGGAACCATGTCAATCACTGGGGGTTGGCACAGGCTAGAAGTTATGTTGTCTGTCTCTTTAGTCCTTTGACACCCCACCCATGACCTGAGAGAAGACAGGGGATATGGCTCTAGTTGTAATCACAATTCTCTATTGTTCCGAGAGTGAGTGTCCCTGTAGATCAAAAAGAGACACAAGAATCCTATTTCCATCACTGTCACCTCCTAGTCTTTCACTGTCACCTCTCCTAGTCCTTCACTGTCACCTCCTAGTCCTTTACTGTCACCTCGCATAGTCCTTCACTGTCACCCCCTAGTCCTTCACTGTCACCTCTCCTAGTCCTTCACTGTCACCTCCTAGTCCTTCACTGTCACCTCCTAGTCCTTCACTGTCACCTCCTAGTCCTTCACTGTCACCTCTCCTAGTCCTTCCCTGTCACCTCTCCTAGTCCTTCACTGTCACCTCCCCTAGTCCTTCACTGTCACCTCCTAGTCCTTCACTGCCACCTCCTAGTCCTTCACTGTCACCTCCTAGTCCTTCACTGTCACCTCCTAGTCCTTCACTGTCACCTCCTAGTCCTTCACTGTCACCTCCTAGTCCTTCAGAGCCATTCCCTCCTGATTAGGTAAAGACCTCAGCAGCAGGTTGAAAACAAACTCTTTCCTGAACTGTAAATGCCAAGTTTGGAGTAAGTAGCAAGGATCTTTGTGCCAGCTTGGAGACCCTGTTTGGTGCCTTGTCCTGTGTAGAGAGAGTGGGAATGGCAGGAGACTTCTTGGCAGTGGGAGATTGGCAGTACACGAGGGGTGTGTTTCATCCCAGGGTGGTCCGTCTTGGAGAATAGACCTGGCCCAGCAGTCTTCCCAAAGGGCGGGGAGACTCTCTGGGAGGACAGAGATTCACATTATCTGGTTTAGTCTTTCTAGAGACTCAGCAGTATTCATAGCTTTTGCCCCTCCAGAATCTGTTTTGGACGTCTGTCTTCAAAATTCTGTTGTTACTAATGCAGGGTCTGTTACAACAGCCTTCCCATGCCCAGTGCATGGTGTCTCCTCTTTTTCTTCTCCCACCATGTCACCTTAGCACTTGGCTCCCATAGGCAACTGCTCTCCTTTCCTTCACCCCCATCCTCACATGAGAGGTGCCGTAGATACCTTGGGATTATTCCAGTTCCTAAGGTCCTATAAGAGCAAGCAGTCTGAGAAGGAGGCAAGGCCTTACTGGGTCAGGTGCTTCAACCACATGGCTAAGGGTGATGCAGGAGCCTTCTCCCAGGGCGCACAGCTTCCTTGGCTCTGTGAAGATGCAGCTGCCACAGAGGGTGCTATGGAGAGAGGACATGAGCTGAACTGTTGCTAAGAATCCTGGACTCACTCCAGGGCTGCCTTTGACAACAATGATAACTGTGGATGAAGTCTTTTTCTTTCCTGGCCTCAGTGGTTTTTGAAAACATAGGCATCCTGCACTGACTTTACTAGGCAAACTCTGGTCAGTACCATGGCCAGGAACCTACACTTCAGCTGATCTCTCTCAGTCCTGGGGGCTTCAGAATAGACAAAGCCAGGCTCTCTGCTCTTGTAAAATACTCAATCCCAGCAAGAGAAGACATAAATCCAAAACCAATCCTTGAAACTGAAGCAGAATCCTGATATATGATCTAGTCTGGGCCAGCACAGAAGGGAGACAGGGTTGATGCGTTGGGTAGCACTGTGTTAGAAAGGTGGGCCCTTCTCTGAAGTGTGCATTTAAGTTGACCCAAACAGAAAGAGTGTTCCAGACAGAAGGAACAGCAGTTGTGATAATGAGCTAAAAGGTACTCTCTTATTGTTTCTGCAATCAATAGTGACAGACAAGTCTGACGTCTATACTGAAACTGAATTTGAAATATGGCTGGGCTCCCTGAATTCTGGAGAGAATTACAGAAGTGAAGAATTTCTAGATCATTCTTTCTATGTACCTCTGTCACCATCTCACCCTATCTCGTCTCCACCTCCACCTCCACCTCCACCTACATCTCCACCTCCATCTCCACCTCCATCTCCACCTCCATCTCCATCTCCATCTCCACCTCCACCTCCACCTCCATCTCCACCTCCACCTCCACCTCCACCTCCATCTCCACCTCCACCTCCACCTCCATCTCCACCTCCATCTCCATCTTTATCTCCATCTCCACCTCCACCTCCACCTCCATCTCCACCTCCACCTCCACCTCCATCTCCACCTCCATCTCCATCTTTATCTCCATCTCCACCTCCACCCCCACCTCCATCTCCATCTCCATCTCCACCTCCATCTCCACCTCCACCTCCATCTCCACCTCCACCTCCATCTTTATCTCCATCTCCATCTCCACCCCCACCTCCATCTCCATCTCCATCTCCACCTCCATCTCCACCTCCACCTCCATCTCCACCTCCACCCCCACCTCCATCTCCACCTCCACCTCCATCTTCATCTCCACCTCCATCTCCACCTCCACCTCCACCTCCACCTCCATCTTCATCTCCACCTCCACCTCCACCTCCATCTCCACCTCCACCTCCATCTCCACCTCCACCCCCACCTCCATCTCCACCTCCACCTCCACCTCCATCTTCATCTCCACCTCCATCTCCACCTCCACCTCCACCTCCACCTCCATCTTCATCTCCACCTCCACCTCCACCTCCATCTCCACCTCCATCTCCATCTCCACCTCCACCTCCACCTCCACCTCCATCTTCATCTCCACCTCCACCTCCACCTCCATCTCCACCTCCACCCCCACCTCCACCCTCACCTCCACCTCCATCTCCACCTCCATCTTCATCTCCATCTCCTCCTCCATCTTCATCTCCACCTCCACCTCCATCTCCACCTCCACCCCCACCTCCACCTCCATCTCCACCTCCACCTCCATCTCCACCTCCACCCCCACCTCCATCTCCATCTCCATCTCCACCTCCATCTTTCTCTCCATCTCCACCTCCACCTCCATCTCCACCTCCATCTCCACCACCACTTCCATCTTCATCTCCACCTTCATCTTCATCTCCATCTCCTCCTCCATCTCCATCTCCACCACCACCTCCATCTCCACCTCCATCTTCATCTCCACCTTCATCTTCATCTCCATCTCCTCCTTCATCTCCACCTCCACCTCCATCTCATCTCCACCTCCATCTCATCTCCACCTCCATCTCATCTCTTCTCCACGCCCATCTCTATTTCATCCCCATCTTCTCTCCATTTCATGTCCATCTCCATTTCTCTTGATCTCTCTCTATCTTGCTTTCTCATCAAGTTCTCTCAGCCTTTTCCTAGCACAGGACCTTTGAAGGTGTCAGTCTCACCCCCTCCATGTTATCTGACTTCTTCTTTAGAGGATTCCCTGGCTTGCCATATCTACCTTCTATGAGGTTACTTTTCTCCACGCCACTATGTGGCTCACATACAGCATTTGTCATGATTGCCATTGATGAGTTGTTTAATGACATCTGCTATCATCACACCAGTTCCCCAGAGCAGGGTGTACTGAGTTCAGTGGTAGTTCTTGGTCACTGGGGCATGAGTATCTCATGAACACAAATCTTACCCAAAGATTATTATAGCAACATAAGCCTCAACTCTGCTAGCTTTGTACCAAGGAGGAAACTGAGGTAGGCCCAGAGAGTGAAAGCAACATGTTCAAAGCTGCACAGTGTAGTAGGCACACAGCTGATTTTACAGCTAGGGCTGCCCTGAGCCACAGCCTTTCCCACCCTCCACATATGAGATATTCATAACACATATTCTAAAACTTGGTCTTCTAATAATTCCTAAAAGGACATCTTGTCTGGGGCCACTTATGGCCTCCTGATCTCCATCTGCTTCTAAATGACTTACTGCAATCACTCAGCTTTTTTGAAACTGTACAAGACCCCTCCTTTACTCCCTCCTAGTCTACAATCCCTTGGCCCTGCCCTTCCTTCCTTTATGGAATCCCATACTCTGAAAAGCTTCATCTTATTTCCAAAGCTCCAATAAGGCTCTGCCCCTTGGATGTGAGTATGCACCCTAGTAATTCACACTGCTTCTTGCCCCCCATATATGTGAGCTCCCTTGACAAGAAGCACTGGCTGTTGTGGGGCTGAGGGTGCTGAGGATAGTAAGAGGGGAGTGGTTTAGATGGGAAGCCAGGGTGGGCAGTGGACAAATTCTGACATGGCTTAGCCCCGCCATAGTGGAATTCCACCATGTAGGAAACCTGTGTATTGTGGCACAGTCTAAACATGTAACCTCCAAGGTCCCTGGACAGGATGAGAAAGACGATAGAAGCTCAGCAACCACAACCATTTCTGCCTGGAAGAGACACCAAGTTCCCAGTCACAATCCACTGACAGAAAAATCACAGAGCTGGGAGGGAGCCCTTAATATAGGTGGCTTCCAACTATCTCTGACAGTCTAACACAGGTGATGGTTTATATTGACAACTTGACAGAACCTAGAAGATCCCAAGAAAGAGCCTCTGAGAATGCCTGTGAGGGACCATCTAGATCAGGTCAGCCTCTGAGCATGCCCATGAGGGACCATCTAGATCAGGTCAGCCTCTGGCCATGCCGTGAGGAATTAATCCAGACTGGCTTAATTGAGATAGGGAGGCCCTCCCTAGAAGGGGGTGGCACCATCACATGGACCTGTGTCCTTGGAGTGCTTTAAAATAAAATGGCCCCAAAGGGAGGATCTCCACTCTTGTAAAAACACCCCATCCCAGTAAGAAGGGGCTTATGAATCAGAAACACACACATGAAATCAAAGCAGAACCATGATCTGTGGTCTGTTCTGTACCAGCATGATCATAGTTTACTGACCCTCTGAACTGTAAGCGAGCCACCCTCAAATGTTTCCTTTATAGGGGTCGCTGTGGTCACAGTGTCTCTTCACAGCAAGGTAAACCCTCTCTAAGAGTCCTGGACTGAATGGAAAGGAAGGCGTCAACTGAACCAGCATGCATTGCTCTCTGTGTATTTAGTTTTCTCGGGCTCCTGGCATCTTGAATGATAGGGACCTGTGAGCCAAAATAATCCCTCTGAGGGCAGGCTCCAGCTGGCCTCTGCCTAAGACAGCCTCCCTGCTCACAGTTCTCCATGCACCGCCCTTCCACTAAGTATCCAGCTCTCTAGAAACATCTGGAACTTCCACACTGACCACAGATGGTGTCTTGACAATGCTGGGGAAACCTCATGACTGAAGGGACATCTGCTCTCCTCCTGTCTTGAAGATGGCCGAGCGAATAAAATGGGTGATGACACTTTCAACCCAAGAGAAAACACTGGAAACAACTAACTTGTCATGTCTGTCACTCATGCTCCTGTGATGGCCAGTCCCTTCCCATGTAAGTATTCAACAGGTATCTCACTGCAGACACAGATGAGACTTTGGGGTGGACGCTCTCTAAACTATGAAGAGAATTTTGGGGGACACAAGAAGTATGGCTTAAGGGCCTTGTCCTTTGGGCAGCTCTAACTCAATGCTGAAACTATTAAGAAAGTCACTACAGCATCACTGAGGTTGTTAAGGACCACAGTGACCGCTGCCACTATGCTGGTGTGGTCATGTTCCAGGCACTGGGATGTGGGCCAGGGGCCTTGTCCATGAGATCAATCCTTGAGCCTTAAGGCAGTCTCACTGAAGCAAGCAGTACGGCCACCGGTGTTGGCAGTCACTCTGTCCTAGCCAGCTGGGGTTGTCAACTGCAGCCTGCGGCCTATGCCTAGTGGGGTCTGCCTGGGCTGGTGATGGCACATCCTCTGAGAAGCTCTGCAGACTGAGCACAGATGCTGTTCTTCCAGCACAAACTCCAAGGCTCCTGCTCTGGCTTTTGCCTGCTAACAGCAGCTTTCTGTGGCAAGAAGCTCCTGCCCACTGCAGTTAACAGCATAAAAAAAGAAAAGGAGGGATGGAGGGAGACAGAGAGAGGGAGAGAGAGAATGGACAGAAGGAAGGAAAGAAAGAAAAAAAGAAAAAAGCTAGAAAATGTGAAAGACATCCATGGTCTCTTAAAGGTGGCCTCTTTTCTGCCCTCTCTGCCTCTACATGGGTTCAAACTCATGTCAACGGCTGGGTTTTATGGAAGCCCCAGCATGGGGTCTCCCTGTGCCCACGATTGCACCTATAACCATTGTCTACACTGCTGCTGGACAGCACTTTCTACACAGAGATCTAACAGCAAAGGTACTCTCCTGATCCAGGCCTGCCAGGCCCTTATGACCTGCCTCCTGTCCCCATCCAGCCTGCAGTCATGGCTGCCATCGTGCTTCTGGGCCACCTCTGTGTACTTTCCCACGATGCCTCCAACCCTCTGGTCTCTGAACCTTTACTCACAAGGTTCTGCCTCATGTCACTTACTGACTGCTGGGCCCTGGGTTCCCTACCTATATCCCCAGGGTCAGTACAATGTCCCCCACTAACAGAATCATAGTGAAGGCTGTTGAAGGCACCAAGTTGAGATGAAATGGGACCCTTTGTGCAGTCATCTCGTTTCAGGTCTCAAGTTCATGGGCTGGGTTTAGCCAGCTTATAAATGCTTTTATTTGATCTAGCTGCCAGTATATTCCAAAGAGGAGAACCTACATAGAAATCTAATTTAGCAGAGCACTGCTGACCCCCAACCCCCACCCTGTTTTCAGATCCACCTTATTTTGTTTGCAGATAGGGTCTCCTGTAGCCCAGGGTGGTCTCCCGTAGCCCAGGATAGTGTCTAACTAACTAATACCTGGGGATGATCTTGAACTTCTGTCTCCACCTCCACAGTGCTGGGGTGACTGTGATGTGCCATGACTCCATGTTTGTGTGTTTGGAGGAATGAAACCCAGGGCTTGTGCATGCTAAGCCAACACTCTACCCACCGAGTTCCACCTCCCCCGCCCCCATACACATGCCCAGGCCCGAGTCACATGCCCCTCCCCACATGGCCAGGGCCTGAGTCACAACCCCACACACCCACCCACCCCGCCCTACCCCCACATGGCCAGGCCTGGATTCTGCTCTGATGATAGTCATTCAACAGATTGAAGCTTGCTAGTGGCAAAGATAATGGTCTCTTCCCCGCCCCCCATTTTCTCTTTTATTTTAAACAAAATCACCTCAAAATTCCAGGCCCTGTCTAATTCACGCCTTATTTTACAAGGAAACATTGAGTGGCCGTGTTGGGGCTCAGGACCCCCCTAACGTCACATCTGCCTCTGCTCCCCTGTGCTCTTCCTTTGCCTCTGGAAGCTAAGTGACCCTCACGTCCTCTCCCCATGCTTGGAATGCCACTGTGGATTCGGATTCGGCTTCTTTGCTCCAAGGCCAGGATGTTAAGAGACTCCTAAATCTCCACCCACTCTTCCCATCAGCACCTCAGGATCACCGCAGTGCCCCTGGCTCAGCATCCGGGGGCACATCCCTCATAGACACGGGGCTGTCAGCATCCAGAGGCTGCATCCAGAACAGATCTACCCCAGGGGGCACCCTTGTAATGCTTTTATGTCTTCAATTCATTAGGTTCTCTGTCAGCAGCATAAATCAGTGCCCAGCCTCTGCTCACACTCTCGGGAGTGGGGAGAACATGCAAGGAACAGATAGAAAACTTGGGGCGGGAGTGGAGACGCAGGCGGGCTTTAAACCCCCACTATGATGGTCCCATTTGGTGACTTGTTTCAACTAAGGAGATTGGAGAGGGATGTGTGGGGACAAGAAGAAGAATGGAGAGGATTCGGAGAGATGGATGGAAGAGTTATTGGTTTTCTCATAATCCTGGAGATTGCCCCATTTGCCCCCAGTTCTGCAGGGGGAAAGCCCCTCCCTTTCATGCACCACTGTACATTGGGGGACTTCTTGAAAAGACTGAAGTAAAAAGGTGATGCTGTTTAGCACTTTCGCTGGCTCCCTATTGCAGTAAGAGTCAAACCCAGACTCCCTTTCAGGGTCTCCTGGATCCAGGCTAAGAGATAGTCATGCAGGTCCCATGGGCCTTGCAAGAGACTCGGATATTTTCTCAGTATACTGAGGAACCTGAAGGTCTCCCAGGATATCGTCAAGTTCCTCACTAAACTCAGAATACAGCACAGCCATGATTGCGGTCCTCACAAAAGTAGAACCTCACTTAGAACATGTTAAATGACTGTTAGTGATGTCTTCTCATTTTCGTAATTTGCAAAATTCTCAAACATGGATTTGCCACCTGGCAAGGTGTGTGGCTATGCCAAAAAAAAAAAAAAAGACTGGCATACTTGAGACTTATACCATAGAAGTTCCAAGGAGATGTTGGGGACAATCTTGGGACCCAGAGTGGGACAAGAAGAGCCTGGAAGGCCAACACAATGGCCCAGTAGGTTGGAGTGCTTATCGCAAGGGCTGTACTTTCATAAATCAGCACAAGCTCTATCCAGCCACCCTCTGTGCAGAGTATCTCCCACTGTGCCCTGTCGCTGCCTTCAGACATCTGAAAGCGGCCCCAGGTTCATGTTAGCATAAACCTAAACTAGAAGGCAAAGCAACGCGATCTAACCTTCCATCTCCAGCACATTCCAAGGCCCTCGGAAGCAGCGGGGGCTCCCATTGGCGTCCTGTGTGCAGATCTCCTTACCCCGCCAGTCTGCTGAAGAGTAGACCTGCAGGTGTGACTCCCCAATGGCTCTGCCGCAGCCTGTATTGCTCATTTGTGCAAAGGACTTCTAGGGGATGCTAAGGAAAAACGAGGCTGTAGGGCAAAGTCAGAAGCCTGTCGTGTCCTCCCACTTGAAACCTGGAGAGCTCCCCATCTCGAAAGTCATGTGAGGTCAGTGAGAAGATGGCCTTCTGCAAGCAAGCCAGGAAATGCACCACTTTGATCGTGGCCTTCCAGCTCTCAGGCCTAGGAAACAGACATGTGTTAGAAAAGGTACCAGATCTGTGGTGTCTCCAACCTGAGTCCAGCTGACCATGTCAAAGGCTCCCCACCTCCCACCAGCAGCGGAAGGAAAGTGACTGCACTACATGCTTGGCCTATCTGAGCTCTTCCACACCCAGCTTCTGTCTAGCGTTCGCAGGCGGTGCCGGAACCGTACCCTCGCCTTGCTTGCATGATGGAAAACAACAACAACAACAACAAAACAAACAAACAAACAAAAGCCAGAAGTTCATTTTTCTGCTCTTGTACCCTCTGGGCTCTCTTGGGCACACCACTTGTGGGCCGTTATTTTAGAACTGAGCCTTTATTCTTTAGGAAAGTCCTTTTTGGGCTGTGTCCACAACACGCCCATCCACTGAGCCAGCCACTCACTCACTGGTGTTCGCGGTTGACCTACTGAAGGCTCCGCCTATGCCGGCGTGTCTTACAAATCAAACCTAGTCCAGCTGGACATTCCTACCCTGAAACTTCTCTGGGATAGGTTGTGGTCATCAAGTGACCTCTTTGTGAGACAGCTGCCTGTGCCACCAGGTCTGTAAGGGTGGAGGCGGAGACTCACTGGGCTCCACACTCTCGCCTCTCAGGTGATGGGGCACAGGCGTCTGATAGAGATGAATGAATGAATGAATGAGCACAAAGCGAATGGCCGACTCCTCTCTCCGGCCCTGGCTCCTGTCCCTCTAGTCAGTGACCCTATGAAGAATCATTGAAGTAGCCTGGGACTGCCCAGGACTGCGGTGCCCAGAGACTCAGGAGCAGGAGCCAGGTTAGCAGTGGTTTTATTAGAGGCCATTAAACATATGGTCATGATTATAATAAGCACATGAATTATGGCCAGTGACATGTGGGGGAGGGGGAGGAGAAGGAAGAAAGAAATGCAGGGAGCCCCCAGAAGCTGCTCTGAGCTAGGGCTCGGCTGCTGGTGCTTTTTAACCCCTTCATGTCCTGGGTGTGGCAGCTGGGGAGAGGAGCTCGCCAAGAGGGATCAGAGGGATCAGAGGGATCAGCTAAGCCCGTGGGTTTCCACTCTGGTCTCCGTCACACGTATCCTCTGCTATCGGGAGTGAGTGACTTTCCTTCTTTACAGACCACTTGTGAAGGGCTGTTCACCCAGATCTCAGCTGTGGGTGGGAAGGGGTACAGACAAGCCTGTCTTCTGCCTAGCAAGGGACATGGCACAAGGGAGGATCCTTGGCCAGGAAGATCCTAGAATTCTTTGCTTGTCCTCCCTCACCCAATACTGAAAGTTGTGTTTATTGCTCTTGGTCACCAGACTAGGGAGGGTCGGCAAGCCCGGATGCTACCTCGAAAAGGAACAGACGAGCCTAGAGACCAGTTCTTAACCTAACCCTGGTGGTTCTATACCTGGTGACTGGGTGCCGTCTTTGATAACACCCAGCAGGTCCAGGCAACAGGGAGCCGAGTCAGGCAAGGACCCAGGTGGGCCCAGCTCTCCAAGTAGTGCTCACTGCCCTTCAAACTCCTATGATTACTACCTCTGATGGACCTGCAGAGTTGGTAAGTCCTGCCCTGGAGAATGAGGGGGAGGGGCTGGAGAGAGGCCCTTGAATCTTGGGTGGAGAGGATAGGGTATATTCAAATTAGAATTTAATTTTTTTATTAGCTAGTTAGTTCTGTCCCCAGTACGGTGGCTCCTATGATCCTGTGTATCTGGAGGCACTAAGTTTTGTTTCCAGGCTGCAGGGCCACAGCACCAGATGAAGCCTGGCCAGAGATTCTGTTGACTAAGACAGATCCACCAGGGCTGCAGGTTTTGGCTGGATCCCACCAGGTGGGGGTGGAAAGGAAGGTGGAGGAGGTTTGCATTCTGGAGGGCTGGGCTGAGAATCAGGCCGCCCTGCAGAGTGATGGCCACAAAGGGACCCACCAAAAGATAAATAAGACCAGTCCGCGTGAGCCAGGCTCATCTTAACACTAAGCAGAGAGGCCTCAGCTGGACTTGAAAGTCTCCGGCCAAGATGGATGGGCTGCTGCCCAGGAGGGGGCTGCAGGGTGCAGGAGATGAGTGATGGGGTGTCAGGGCGCCATCCCCACCAGTCAGCCAGCCTGAGATGCAGTCCTCTGTCCAGGCACTGGGACATGTGCAGGGCCTGGGATTTATGGCTTCGTTAAAAGCCTGGGGAGCCTAGGTTGCAAGAGAGGGTCTCGTGGCAACCGGGCTGCCTCCTGCCCTGAGTTCCTTCAGAGTGATGTCCACAGAGGGACAGACCCTTTGGGAGGCGAATCAGTTAAGGTACTGGGGCAGTGGGGACTAGGGTCACCCGCTGAGGAGCACAGCCGGGCTCTCCCACCTCAGATCTGGGCTTGTAGGAGGTCTGTGTAGAAGATGCGGGTGTCTGCTGGCTCGGCTTTGTCAGAGCCTTGTCTGAGCCCACAAGGACCCCGAGTCTGCAGTACAGGGCACCGGAGCGAAGTCTCACCCATCATGTGGCCGGGGCACTGCTGAGGCTTCCTTTGCAGAGTAAGGGCCCTCTTCTTCCTTCTTGTCCTTGCCAACCTCTTTCCAAGTGACCACAGAGATCCTCTGAGGAAGGGGGGCACTTTTCTTCTTGACACCCAGACTTTGGGATGTTAATAGGGTAATTCATTGGTCTCATTCTCGAGTCTGCGTTGGTGGCTTGGCATCTTACTTTTTATACAGCAGCGTTGTTAGCCAGGATTTGAACATTATGTGTCTGAACCCAAAACACAAAAGGGAATGAGTATTTTGCTAATCCCAAGTCTGGGGGAGAAAATCAGGAAACCTGGGAGATTTCTTCTGCTCTGCTGATGTTTTTCTGCTGTCCATCCACCCACTGCCCATCCTTTGCGGGGACTGCATTGTGGCTCTTGAAGGTCTTCCTTCACGGTCCCCATAGCCGTGCTGAAAGGCTCCACAGAAGTCCATCACCCTACTTTATAGACAGAAGACTCCAGGGTATGCACTGCCAGGCCACAAGGTGCAGGTGACTGTGCTCTCGAGAGATCTGTCCTCTTCCCTGGGCTCTTTAGTTGTACCCTTCCCTTCTTCTTTTTGGGGTAGGCTCGGCTGCAGATGTGCGTGGTTGCTATAACATGGATTGCAGTTGGGTGCCTGGTCCTTTCCATTAGAACTGGAGGGACCCTCAGGCAGAACCTCAAAGATGTTCCACCTCAACCACTCATCCAGTCACTCCTTCAGCTGGTGTGTGGGGCTGCTTGTCCAGCATCTATGCAGACATTGTTCTAAACATGGCAATAGTTTCCTTATGATGGACAGTGGCCCAGGAGGAAGGGCTGGGATTTCAGTTCAGCTGCTAGTATGCTTGCTTGCCTAGCATAGACAAGGTCCTGGGTTCAACCCCCATCTGGGGGTTATAAGTAGCTCACACCTGTAGTGGGGAGGTAGAGGCAGGAGAAGCAGAAGTTCAAGATCATCCCTGGCTATCTCGGGGGTTTGAGGCCAGCCTTGGAAACACAAGACCTTGTCTCCAAAACTAAACAAAACAATAAAAACATCAAAGACAGCAAGATGGCTTAGAGGCTAAAGTGCTTAGGGCTTGCTGCGCAAGTCTTAAGATCTACATTAGATTCCAGAAACATCAGAGAGAGAGAGAAGAGAGAGAGAGAGAGAGCTGATTCCTCGATGTTGTCCTCTCAACTCCACACATGGCTGCTTTCTCCTTTACCCTCCCCTTAACTGATGATGATGGTGGTGATGGTGATGATTATGATGCTGATGACAGTGATGATGATGGTGATAGTGATGGTGGTAGTGGTGACAGTGATAATGATGATGATGATGATGATGATGATGATGATGGTGATGATGATGGTGGTAGGGGTGACAGTGATAATGATGATGATGGTGATGATGATGATGGTGATGATGATGATGATGGTGATGGTGATGATGGTGGTGGTAGGGGTGACAGTGATAATGATGATGATGGTGATGATGATGATGATGATGGTGATGATGATGGTGGTAGTGGTGACAGTGATAATGATGATGATGGTGATGATGGTGATGGTGATGATGATGGTGGTAGGGGTGACAGTGATAATGATGATGATGGTGATGATGATGATGATGGTGATGATGGTGGTGGTAGGGGTGACAGTGATAATGATGATGATGATGATGGTGATGATGATGATGGTGATGGTGATGATGATGGTGGTAGGGGTGACAGTGATAATGATGATGATGGTGATGATGATGATGGTGATGATGATGATGATGATGGTGGTAGGGGTGACAGTGATAATGATGATGATGGTGATGATGATGATGATGATGATGATGATGGTGATGATGGTGGTGGTGATGGAGATGATAGTATCCCAGTGGGAGAGACAGACAATACCCTCATACTGTGCTAAGTTCCTCTGCTCAGATGTTACCCCCTCCAAGTTACTCCCCAAGAACTTTAAACTATTACCTGTCTTCATTGTCTTTCCTTCCCCCCCCCCAAAAACCAGTGTTGTTGGTACCCAACTGTGTATTCCTGTGTATTTTCTTCTATCTTGGTTAGGGTTTTAATTTGAAATGTCTGCCATGGCCTCATGCTTTGGTCGCTTTATGCAGCTGCTGGCACCAGTTTCAGAAGTTACAGCCCTTTTGGGAGGAGGAGATGGTTAACTAGGGCAGACCTGCTCCTGGATCCTGGCTCCGTCTCTGCTTCAAGCCCACTGGAAGTGAACAGCCTCAGCCTCACAGCTATGGCTACCTCTGACAAAGCCATTCCCAGTGATGAGCTGAGCTTCAGATACCATGATGTGGTCTTATATTCTATCAGGTATTCTGGTGACAGCAGCAGGAAAGCTGCTAATATGCTAGAGGCTGGAGCTGGGGTGGGAAAGCAGCTAATACGCTAGAGGCTGGAGCTGGGGCCATGTCCTCACTCTCCAGGCCCTAGCATGCTCTTGAGTACTCCCAGCACATTGGCTGAGGGAGGAATGAGGGAGGCTACCCTGGGGGAATGCAGTACTGCTGGGGACAGAGAGAAACCCAGCCTAGCCAGGACTCAGGGAGGGGCTCCCAAAGAAGGAACCGAGTTCAGACTGGGCCCCAAAGGTGGCAATGGAAGAACCCGAAAAGGAGCGCAGAAGAGCTCAGGACGGCATCGGATCTGCTAGGTCCCTGTTAACATTCTCACATGGCTGGCCATGGTAAGCCGCCCTGGGGATACCTGCACAAGGGTCGCTTTCCCCAGACTCCTAGATCTGCCTGACACAGAGCCTTTTAAACACTACCTGACCCTCACACTGCTCATCTTTGAAGTGTGTGAGCACAGTGCTTGTCTCCTGGGATTCCTGAGGCTTTAATAAATTCGGCGACTGGGCTGAGGACGGTTTGAGCTCCTTCAAGCAGCCAGGCTAAGACTTGGAGGTGTTGACCCACTTCTGGCTGTCTGCCATGGAGGACGGTGGGTAAATGGTGGGTATGAAATCGAAAGGTCCTTGCTCAAACGAACCATGCCCCTCCTCAGGCTGGGTGTCCCCACAAGCTTAGGAAGGCACGAGCAGGTCTTCTTCCCTTCACCCATTTCCAGGCTGGCTCCCATATCCCTGAGCCCCCGGCCCCTCAGGCTCTCAGCAGCCTCTGAGCTGAGCAATCCATGCCCTCTCGGCCAGCGTGGGTATTTTGTCTGGAGTCTTGCCTCCCTGCTTTCTCTGGGCCTGATTTTCTATCCCTGCCTGGGTGGCACCTCTCAAGAAAGCCACTGATTCTGTTCCAGGGCCCCAGAGACTGCTCTACGCTGGAAGGTCTCCTGCACTTCAAGAACTTCCAAATTCCCATATACCTATGCCCTCTGAAGCAGCAGGATACACCCACAGGATGGTGATGAATTTTAGGGATGACTTTCAGTGAGGGTTAGGGCCACTATTGGTCCTTAACCTTATTCCACCCAGGGGACCTACTTCAGATGATTGCAGACACATGTAAGACACCACACCCAGCCCAGGAGGGCTGAGCAAACCTCCCCAGAGGCACAGCAGTTTCAGGAACTAGGTCCAGGGAAGGGGTCGCTGAGGCGCAGGCTCTGGCAGTAGGCCCAGCTCTGCGGTTTCTAAAGCTGCCTCTGCCCTGAACTGGAGGAAGCTGAAGGACAGGGGCGTGCAGAGTCAGCAGCTGAGCTGTGATGGGGAAGATTCTTCAGGGCAGAGGCGGCCCCAGAATCCACTCCAGGACGAAGTGACCTCGTGTCCCCTGGTCCAGTGGCCCTGGGACATCCTGTCCCTGTCTAGGCAGATTGCTTCTTCTGAGAAATGTCAGTTGCAGACAGTAGGTGGCGGCAGGAGAGACATCAAGGTTGATGTCCTGGAAGGTGGCTTGCCTCTCTTGCGCAGGACCTGGGTTCACCTCACAGCACCCCATCAGATGGCTCACAACCACTTGTAACTCCAATGCCTTTGGGGCTCTGGGCACACATGATGCACATAGTAGGCAAACACTTACACACATAAAATAAAAATACATAAATCTTAACAACAAAAGATCACCTTGAAATAAGCCAGTTCTCAGAGAAAGACTAAACCCTTCCCTCCAGGCTACAAGCAGTCAAAAGGACACTTGAGAAAACCCCATGATAACCTAGTGAGAGCAAAAAGGACCTACGAAAGTAACCCTTAAAGGGTCCAGGGCTCAGACCCAGCTGACTCTAGTCCACTTCCATTCTCAGGAGTGGCTTTCCTTTCCGCCTTATCTATGTGTCTCAAATTATCCCTGTGTCCCTCGTCCCATTTGCTGTTCCAGGATTCTAGAACCTGGACATGACAAAAGTTACCCTCTGTAACTTTAAGAGAAGTAGGAGAAAAAGGACAGGCAGAGATGACAAACATATCCAACTGAGTTACTAGGGGCCTTGTGGCCTGGGGGATTGCCCCTTGTCAAAATTTCTTTTTTTCACACAACAGGGACTCTAAGCACAAAGAAAGCTACTCACAGGTGCACTCGCAGGTATGCTTCCACCTGGTTTCCCACAGGTGTGCTCATAGAGATCCTCAACAGGTGTGCTCACAGAGGTCCTCACACAGGTGTGCTCACAGAGGTCCTCACACAGGTGTGCTCACAGAGGTACTCACACAGGTGTGCTCACAGAGGTCCTCACACAGGTGTGCTCACAGAGGTCCTCAACAGGTGTGCTCACACAGGTGTGCTCTCAGAGGTCCTCACACAGGTGTGCTCACAGAGGTCCTCACACAGGTGTGCTCACAGAGGTCCTCAACAGGTGTGCTCACACAGGTGTGCTCTCAGAGGTCCTCACACAGGTGTGCTCACGGAGGTCCTCACACAGATGTGCTCATGGCACTCACTACCATCAGTGCATCTCTGGGTACATGTCACAATTAATTGCATTAGAACCCGAAGCAGTAGGTTCAGCAAAGGAGCTGACAGGAAATTAACCTTCAGGAAGAAGAAGGTTCATACCTGTGGGGTTCATAATCAGGCCTTGCGATAGAAGAACAGTTAGGAGAGATGGTACAGCAGGCCAGAGGCAGCATGTCCAGGCCCTAAAAGAAGGAAATCTTTCCCTTTCAAATCCAGAGAGGCACAGAGAGATAGTGAAGTGAGAAAGCCAGGGAAAATGTGGGGGAGGCAGGAGAAGAGGCACTTAGGGGTATCTGATCTGCTGGTCAGTCAGAGTTCACACCAGAGGTCTCCACAAACAGGGTTCGCTGCAGGAAACTCACTCATCTAGAGTAGCTGAGGGGTCTGTTAGGGATGGGGTGGCACTCAGGGACCAACTGCCACAGGGACTTGTGACATCCTGGCACTGGAGGGACAAGACACTGAAGTCACCATCAGGCAGAGGCTTCCTTTCTGAGCTGAACCATGGAGGTGACCCTCCACGCCTCAGGGAGAGGTGAAAAGAAGACCCTGGGACCCCTTTTCTTACAGACTGTTAATCTCCAACCAGTTCTTCCCATTGGCCAAGGCTGACAGGAAGCTGATGGACAGGGAGCCTGGGAAGTGTAGTTTAATAGGAGTGGCCCTGAGCTACCTAGCAAGGACAGAGAAGAGCTGAACTTGGTGAGGGCTGGTCCTGGGCTCACCTAGGCACTGACTTGAGAAGGGCAGCAGGTATTTATAGAGGAAGGACATTGGCTGTGTGATTCTTGCAAAGATTAGTTCATTTCACAGACATATTTGTAGGACAGATGGGAACACAATAAAAGCTGCTTGCCCTTGCAGGGGTGGTGCTGCGGGGCTTAGCCTTCCAAGGGGCTCTGAGCAGCTGAGACCAGCAGAAGAGTCCTGAATCTTCTGCTTCTGATTCCAGGAGCCCCACCCCACCCTCCTTCCCCCAGCAGGGTGACTTAAGACCCAGGGCCCCTCCTCCCACACCGAGAGCTGGAGACCAAGAAGGCAGGGGATGCAGCCACAGCCCAGCCCCTGCAGAGCCCCTCCATCTCTGCCCCGGGGCTCCTTTCCCGCCTGTCAGTCAAACCTAGCAGCTTAGAAGTTCAAGCGTGGCCAAAAGGAAACAGATTTCAAAACACACCTCTTCAGTACCCGCTACCCCCACCCTAACCGTTCCTCTGGCTGACCCAGGCTCCCTGGGGGCTTCCTTGCCCCCCGGGCTGTCCCTGCTGAGCTGGTACCAGGAGAATAGGAGCCAGAGGCCAGGGCTGAGGGGGCAAGGAAGGGAGATGGGAGAGGCCCACAAAGGTCCCAGTACTGTCTGGGCTGCTCCTTGTGGGTGAAAATGATTTTGAGGTTGAACTGGCCTTGCTCCAGTGACGCAAAACCCTCAGGTAACAAAGAAAGTGGTGGACCCCCCCCCCCAAAAAAAAATATATCAGTGAGGCTGGGACCTGGTTCCTACTTTCCCAAGCATGCCATCTATGTTACCCTACCAATTTACTAGCACAAGTCTTGGAGAATCTTCTAAATTACATTTAGTGTGTATGTATGTGGTGTGTGTGTGTGTGTGTGTGTGTGTGTGTGTGTAATATGGTGTATTTACAGAGGAGACAGCTTGCAAGAATCAGTTCCCTTCTTCCACCATGGAGATCCCAAGGATGGAACTCGGGACATCGGGTTTGGTAGTAAGAGTTTTTACCCCTTGAGGCCATTCTCTACAAGTATCTGCTGAAAACAGAAAGGGCTGAGGGAGGGAGTAAATCTTTGAAACTACAGGTGATGGGGAAGGGCTAGAGTTGGGAGATCCCCAGCCCCCCCCCTCACCAAGTCCTGTTCTCATCTATACAAATAGATGGTTTCTACTTCCTGTTTCTTTGCTAAGAGGTTTGGACCTCACCCTAACTGTCACCTAGTCACCTCCCCAGACCTTAACTTTCACTTATAAATGTAGGGTCCTTCCTCCTCCAAGAGATGTTGTGAGACTTGAACTAGGTGGGGGTCTCTGGGTCTGACCTGAAAGCCCAGCGGGGCTCTGGCAGATAAAGTCTTCCCCTGACCTCTAGTCCTTGGAGAATGGCAAGGACTGTCTTTCCGGGGGGGGGGGGGTTGGCATCAGGGTGGCGAGAGTCTCTAGCATGTTCCTTCACTGGAGAGAAAGTGCAGCCCAGCAGTTGAAACTGACCTTGGAATCTGCCTGTGGGCATTCAGCCTGCCCACTGCTCTGAGAGTTTTTCACTGTCTCTCCCCTTTCCCAATGCTTGGCTTTAACAGCAGTGACAGCCATAGATAAATCTCTTCCCAGAATGCACTTAAAACCCCGAAGAGGTGATTTAATATGCCGATGAAGGCTTTATTGTGGGGGCACTTCCTGAATCCGAAAGAAAAGTCTCAGATGCCCTGGTGGAGTGGCAGGGGCTGGGGCGGATTCTTTCCCAGATGAACATCCAGGAGGAGTTCTTGGGCTCCCCTGTTGGGAAGACAGAGGCCCCAGGCAGAGGCCACCACTCCCTCCAGATGTCCTCAAAACTGCAGCCAGCTGTAGCAGGCATGGCTGGGCAGCACCCTTTCCTCAGTATGTCCTGGCCATGTCTTATACATGATTATGCCTACATAGGTTCTGCCTCCAAACCCATCTCTCTTTGTCACCTGGAAGATCTACCAGACACCTAGCACCTATGCATCAGGCCTCTGCACCCCAATTCCTGGGGCTTCTTGGTCACTCAGTGTGAAGGATTTCTCACAGGCATCCCTTCTGCACTGTGCTGAGTATAAGGGGGAATTCCACAGGGATGGGGAGAATTGGCTGGGTTGGAGGCAGTTCAGACAGTAAGACTGGGGTTGGGAGGGGACATTCTAAGACTGCACGTTAGTCAGGGCAAGGTGACTTAGAGTTCACAGCTGCTTTCTCCCTCCATCCATGAAGTCGGAGACAGCCAGAGACAGGGCTTGAAGTCTGTGAGCCCATCCACCTGCCAGCTGCTTCTACAAACTGTTACCCCTCTCTGGCTATAGAAGAACAGACGAAAAGATTTCTTTCCCTGTGTCCCGTTGGGACCCTAATGTCGCTCCAGCTCATCTTTCCCTAAGACAGAGCAGCATCCAGTGCCCTCTCCTGGGCTCTGCAGAGATTCCTGCTGACCTAAGAGAACCATCATATCCCTGTGCTCAGAGATTGGCCTAGCTTTGCAAAAGCTGAGAATCAAAAGGTTCTGGGCACCCCTACCGCTGAACTATCATGATACCCACCTTGGTTTTACTGTACCTAGCTTTGTTCAAGATGTAACTGACTGACCACAGCCATCCCTTGGGTTCAGGTGGCTTATGATATGACATACGCAACCAGCCCATGGTTCCAGGCTTGGTCACCATATTGCTCTTGGCCACATTTTGCCTTTTTAATATTTACTGTATTTTATGTGTGAGTGTTTCGTCTGCATTTCTATCTGTGTACCACATATATGCCTAGCGCCTACAGAGCCCAGAACAGGGCATCAGGTCCCCTGGAACTGGAGTTGCAAACCAGACAAAACTCAGTGTAGGTGCTAGGAATTGAACCCACGCCCTCTGAAAGAGTGACAAGTGCTCTTAGCCAGTGAGTCTTCTCTCCAGCTGCTGTTGTCCACACATCTCTGCCTTGATATTGCTTCTAAACAAGGACAGCGTCCTTCTCCATGATGGACACCTCCCCTGTCATCCCAGAAGTCACAGAGAAGGTGCTAATGACTACTCCCTGGGGAAAGCACCCAGCTGTCCCAGGGTTCTGAGACCCTGAGGAGGGTAGATGAAGTGGGAAGGACCTCAAAGCAGTTTCTTCACACACTCAGCACTGCATGTCGGCAGCCTCGCTGGCACCGACACCCACGCGTGTCCAGCAGCCCCTTCCACCCCTTCCCTGCTGCTTTCTGCCACCTCCAGATTCTTAAGGAAGATTGGCACATTTAACAGTTGGCTGTTCTATGGCTAGACTAAACCCTGCCACAGCAAGTCCTGAGAAAGAGTGAGCTATGCTTTCAGAACTTCATCTCCGAAGTGTACAGGAAGGGAGGCATGACATCCTTGTCCTCAGGTGTCCCCAGACAAAAGCTGCACCTGACAAATCAGAGACCACAGTAGACTGAATCAAGGAGTTGACACTGACTTCCTTTGACTTTATAGAATACAACCCATTCTACAAAAGGGAAAATTGAGTCCCAGGTTCAGTCCAGAGTCTTCTAGTGAAAACTCGACCCCAAGTCACTCAGACCATGTGAATTAATTTCCAGTTCTCAAGTCAGCAAGCAGAGGTACTCCAGGCCACTGTGGGATGTGAGACTTACATACCAGTTCTGTCCCCCAAAAGGGTGTGGTCATGGCAGCGAGGTCAGTCCTGGGAGTCTGAGTTCACGACCATGATCCTACCTCTTCCGTCCAACCCAAAGGAGGACAGCAGATCTTTTTATTAGACATCCGCAAAAGCCAGGCATGGTGACACATGCCTTTAGTCTCCAGCACCCAGGAGGCAGAGGCAGGAGGATCTCTGTGAGCTCTAGGCCAGCCTGGACTACAGAGTGAGTTCCAGAACAGCCAGGACTACACACAAAGAAAACTTATCTTAAAAAAAAAAAAAAAAAAAAAAAAAAACAAAAAAAAACAAGCAAAGACACCCGTAGAAATGATTTTCAAGAAATGTGTGAACAGATGCCCAGGGGCCTTGCCCTTGCCCTTGGGCAGGGACATCTAGAAGCACCTATCCTAAAACACTGGCCATCAGCACCTTCCCAGCCCTCGCTGGACCAGATGGTACATCGAGCCCCAGGTGCACCCTGGTTTGCAGAGGGGCAAAGAGGGTGAAGACACTGAGGATGGTGATGGCAATGGTTGGGAGTGGTTCAGAGCCAGGGTGGCCGCGGCAGAGTTCTGGGTCTTAGCCCGGGCCTTCGGACAAAGAAATCTACGTCTTTGGCTCTGGTCCCCTTCTCATGACCCAGTAGGCCCCATAGGACCCATGGTTCTCTCCAGACCCCACTTCAATATCAGCCTCCTCAGTCACTGCTCTTACTGGGCCAGTAGCTGACCTAACAGGCTGGCCCTCTGTGACCTTCTGTGTGCCTTGTCTCAGGGTGCTGCTAGGCAGGGTTTGGGTACAAACCTTGTGTTGTCTCTTCATGTCAGAGTCATCCAAAGCCAACTGTCCTCAGTCCCACCACGTCAAACACGGCCAGCACCTGGGCAGCCCCTCCCGTGTCCAACAAAGATGGAGCAGAGAACAAGAGGGAAAGCAGAGAAGCCACGTGGACTGCAGGACCTGGAACAGGTCCCTCGCCATCCTCTGGCCTCAGCTTCCTCATCTGAGGGATGGGGGTGTGCACTCCAGAAACCACACAGCCTGATCATGTCCCTCCTGTCTTCACACCTGTACCATCTACACACACTATGGTCTAAAGGTGAGGGCCTGGGAATCTCTATTTTCTGTCTGATGAGTCATCAGGTCTGGGAGCCATCTCTGATTAGCTGGGTTAATGGATTTCAAGGAGAGAAAAGTGACCTTCCTTTTTCCCTTCCTTCCTTCGTCCTCTGCTTCCTCCCTCTCCTTCCTTCCTACCCCTTTCTATCCTCCCTTCCTCTTCCTCCCTTCTCTCCCTCCCTTTCTCTCCCCTCCCCTTCCATTCTTCCTTTCATTGTTCCTATTCCTTCACTCATCCCTTCCTTCTTTCCCTCTTCCATCCATCCAGTCAATTAGTAGGCGTGGTTGGGGACTGGGACCATGCCAGGTTCAAGACCAACCAAAGGAATCAATAACAGTCATGCACTGGCAAATCTGTTTGTGGCTGATTCGCATGGTGCAAGGAGAAAACTGTGTCCTCTGACTGCTGCACATGTGGGTGCACACACACCTGTGCACACACACACACACACACACCTGTGCACACACACACCTGTGCACACGCATACATAAATGATATAAAATACACTTATTAAATAAATGACATTGGAGAAGACACCCTAATGTGTGGCCTTCTTTGAAGAGGGAAGGAAGTACAGGCAGTGCAAGGGCCCTGGGTCAGGCACCAACCTGGAGCACGTGAGCCATAGAGAGAAGCCCAGTGCTGTGTGGTTCTGTAAGGGAAGAGGGAAGGTTGACAATGGGATGGCTGGCGCGATGCCAGCCCAGATTCTATAGGTAGGCCAGGACAGTGTCTCCACCCCAGAAAATGGCTTAGACACTGGCTAGGAAGGAGCCAGAAGGTTCACCAGAGGCTGGGAGGAAGTGTCTTATGCCCTGGAGAAGTGGGCAGGTATCAGGGTTGGAGCTGTGCAGAGGATTGGGTGGGTGTGGTAAGCACCTGCACTCTTGCAGATGGTTACCAGAGAGTCTGGGTGGCTCAATGGTGGGGCTAGATCTTAATTTTACTGAGATCAGGCCTGACGGTGCAAATGGAACAAAAACAAACAACAAAAAAACAACGAACCGACCAAAGCGGAATGGTGCAGTTCCGAATGTGATCACCAGGTGGCAGCATTTCAGCTGCTGTTCTAGCAGCAGCCAGCCTTGGCTGGACCAGGGCTGAGTTCCTTGAGTGACAATCTACAGGAGTGGCAGCTCCTGGTCAGCCTGGTAGCACCGACCAGGAAGTGGGGGAGTGATCTGTGCTTAGGATGAATCCCCAGAGTGTTTGCTCTCCTTGGACTTCTTGATTTTATTATCTGCTTATCAGCTGTTGGTCAGTCAGGATCTGGACTGTAGAGCGGTCTAGCCTCAGCTCTGCCTCAGTCTCCCCAGTGTGGGTTCCAGGTGTGCATCACTACACCCAATGCCTTCGGTGTCCCAGGCAGGGCCTCACACTGTGGCCTAGGATGATCTGGTATGCCTTATGTAGTACAGGCTGGCCTCAAACTCATGGCAATCCTCCTGCCTCTTGCCTCCTGCCTCCCACATTCGGGGATTACAATCTTTTGCCTTAGCTCCCCCAAATCTCAGAATTTGAAGCCAATTTACCTGGACTGAAACCTTGGCTGTACCACTGATTTATAGCATAACCTTAAACCTACTTAAGTCTCCTTATGCCTCAGTTTCCCCACCCACATGCAACCTTAAAGGGTTAGAGGACAGATTTTTTTTTTTTAAAGCTGACACCCAGAACGTTTAGAGCAGGGCCACAGGGTCTCATTGCCAGTCAACAAGGAAGATACTTTAATACAGAAGAACACAGGCAGAGGAAAAGAGGGAGGTACAGCTAGAACATGGGAGGTGGAAGACACAGGGGCACAGATGGGAGTGATCCTGAGCCTGCTTCCACCATATGGGGAACCGAACCAGGAGAAGCTATCAATGGGGAACAGAACCAGAAGAAGCTATCAATGGGACCAGGAGAAGCTATCAGATATGGGACCAGGAAAAGCTATCAATGGGACCTGAACCAGGAGAAGCTATCAATGGGACCAGGAGACGCTATCAATGGGACCAGGAGAAGCTATCGATGGGACACTGGACCAGGAGAAACTATCACACATTTGGCAAATGCTGGAGCCCCCGAAAGGCCCTGATGATCATTCACCTCCTGAAACTGAGGAGGGAGGGGAAAACATAGGTGGGGGCAATGATGTCACACTAAAAAAAAGCTGGATGTTTCCCAGAATAGCAAAGGGTACAGACCTGGGGAGCTGGAATCAGGTTGAGGAACCTTGGATCCCACAAAAGAAATATCCATTTCTTTATTTGGAAACACTTGAAAGAATGAGAGAGAATCTGCCAATGGCACACAGTACACTAGGTGCTGGCATGTGCTACCTCACCAAACCCTGGAGGTCCCCTTAGGGAAAAGGGAGTTTGGGAGTCAGAGAGGACGTGGAAGTGACTTTCTCCAGGCCACATAACGGGAAGCTGATGGCTACAGATTCAGAACCACTGGAGTTTCCAGGTCCTTCTTCAAGGGATGAAGAGCTAGGAAAAGGGTGTTTTATGGACAGTCATGAACAGAGCAGGCAGCCATAACCTCAGGAAGTTGGCTTCACCCTCTTCTGGGATCAGTGGATGGTGGGCAAGGCCCCAGCTTGTCCTGGCTTAGAGTTAATTACAAGTGGGAGGATAGTGAGAGGGTGGTTGGTGATCTTGGGCTGGTATCCCACTGGCCAAGATACCAGCTTGGCTTCCTCAGACACCCAGTCCGTTCTCGGGGAACTGGGGAGTGGCGTTGGGCGAGCTTGGAGGTGAGGTGCAGACAGGAAGAACCTGGGCCCAGCCCATTGGCTACTGTCAAACATATTTACAGTGGGGGCAGACAGAGTCTGTGGGCCCTCACGGGACCCTTTCCAAGGTAAGAGGGATGGGACATTGTGTGTGTGGGGGTGGGGTGGGGTGGGGGGGGTGAGCCTGGGATATGTAGTACAGTAGGGATTTGGGGTGGAGAACCAAGGCTTGCATTTGATCAGACCCGCACCAGCCCGGGCACCAGCTGTTGGAGATGCTGTGCATCACAGCAGGGAGGATCTCTCTGAGAGTGGGGTCTTCGTTCCTCACCCAGGAATTTCTACACAGGATGTGGGTGGGAGTAGAGGGTCACCTTGGAGAGACCTGACCTGCCCTTTCCTGTTCCACAAAGAAATCCTAGAAAGAGCAGGAGACTTACATGGGTCACACAACTGAGGAGGCTCAGGGAGCAGAGCGCCCGCGAGAAGTCGGTGTGCTCAGCGCTCTACAGCTCTGCAGCAAACTTCAGGAGCAGAATTATCCTGGCAACAACCTCACCACTTTGGCAGCCTAGACCACTGTGCGCACAAGCGTCTTAAATGGGCTTGGGCGCCATCTGTTGGCCATTTACAGTATGACATGTTGCTGTTTGTCGCCCTGCCTATGCTGATTTCTCCCTCTTTTCCTTCCTTCTTCCTTCCTTTTCTCCCTCTCCCTCCCTACTTCCCTCAGTTCCAAAGGGATACTTAGATTATGAAAAGCAAAGGCTCAAGTACTGAAGAGAATTGGTGCAGGGACACAATGTAGTGTTTGTTTGTTTGTTTGTGTCAAGGCAGGGCTTCTCTTTGAATCCTGTCCTGGAACTAGCTCTTGTAGACCAGGCTGGCCTTGAACTCACAGAGATTTGCCTGCCTCTGCCTCCCAAGTGCTAGAATTAAAGGTGTGAACCACCACCGCCCGGCCCACAGTGGAGTTTATATTTGGTCTTGAAGAACAAGATTATGACATTTTCAGAGAATTCAGCAGGACTGAAGAGCATCATGTTGTGCAAAATAAGTCAGATTCTGAAAGACAACAACCACTGATTTCCTCTCACATGTGAACTCTAACATTTAAAAACATGAAGACAGGCTGAGAGTGATGTTGAGGAATATTTGTTTACACCGTAAAGATGTGTCTCTGCATAAGCCTCCTTCTGATTGGTTTAATAACTAAATGACCAATAGCTAGGCAGGAGAGCTAGGTGGGAGTTCTGGGCAGAGAAGGATACAGGGGCACAGGAGATGCCACCAATATATGGAACGAGTCAGACACACAGGAGGGAAGCGAGATAACAGTCACGTGGTAGAACACTGAATAAAAATATGGGTTAATTTAAGTCATAAGAGCTAGTGTGACGAGCCTAAGCTAATGGCCAAGCTTTTATAGTTAATAAGTCTCTGTGTCATTATTTGTGAGCTAGTGGCCCAAAGTAAAGTCCAACTACAGCACTCGGGAGGCAGAGGCAGGCTGTTCTCTGTGAGTGAATTTGATGCCAGCCTGTTCTACAGAGCGAGTTCCAGGTCAGCCAGGGCTACCTAGCGAGACCCCACCTTAACTGAAACCGAGGGAGGTGCACATGAAGGAGGTAGCTGCATTGGGAAGAAGGACGACCGGAGGCATGGGGTGATGGCAACAGGTGACCAACTACTTCAATTGCACCTGGTGGTTATACTTCAACTTGACAGGGCTTAGACTCATTTTGGAAACATAACTCTGAAAGGGTCTGTGACGATGCTTCCAGAAAGACTTAACTGAGGAAGAGCGCCTCCCTGATGGTGGCGATGCCAATTCCACGGGTGTGGCCCCTGGCTGATTTAGTACAGAACAGCCCTGACCAGCGCAGTGCAAGTCTTCTCACTCTGCTTCTGCACCACAGACATTTCGTGGCCTGCGGCATCCCCATCTCACCGCCACAGCTGCAGTCGCTCCCGCCAGCGGTAGTGGACTGTGTCATAGGGGAGCCAAAGCGAAGGCTGCCTCAGGATGCTCGTGTTAGAGATGTGTCACCGCGGTGAGGGAAGAGAAAACGTGGTTGTAAGAGCGTATGATAAGCAGATAGTATGTGCCAACTAAAAAGGTAAACATTCCCCAGTGTTCCTTGGTCACTGGAAGTGACTCCCTGTAAGAGCGCAATCTGCAGTCCTGCACATCATGCATCCTACACGGAGAGTTTATCCAGTTCTCCCAACGGCCCTTAGGAGGCAGGCACCAGTTCTGGTGCAGATGAGGATAATGGTCAGAAAAGTCAGTGACCAGGCAAGATGGCAGGTGCTGTGGCTAACTGAGGACGTAAGAGGGACTGATGGGCAGAGCAGCAGAGGAGGAAACGGGGTGAATGAATGGGTACTGTGTACCCAGGATCTGCTGACCAGAACAAGGCTGGAAGGAAAATCAAATGTCATCTGATAAGCAGAGGGAACAAGAGACTAGGAGAGCTAAAAAAAAGAACTCTAGTTGATGCTACCAGAAACCACACCATTCCTACATCTTCTAAATGTACCCCTGCCACCATGATCATTGCCCCTTCACCATCATATCCATCACCACCATCATATCCATCACCACCATCATATCCATCACCACCATCATAACCACCACCACCATCATATCCATCACCACCATCATAACCACCACCACCATCATATCCATCACCACCATCATATCCATCACCACCATCATATCCATCACCACCATCATATTCATCACCACCTATTGTAAGGGGCAGCGTGTTTATTTCCCAGATTCCCAGACTCCCAAAATAATTGCACAGAAACCACATTATTTGCAATACTATTTGTCTAATAGCTTAAGTGTATTTCTGGATAACTCTTATATCCTAAATTAACCCATCTCCATTAATCTGTATATCACCATGAGGCTGTGGCTTACCTGATAAAGTTCCAGTGTCTATCTCCAGCAGGGTTACATGGCTTCTCTCTGACTCCACCTTCTTTCTTCCAGCATTCAGTTTATTTTTCCCACCTACCTCTCTCATTCTGCCCTATGCAAGCCTAAGACAGCTTCGTTATTAACCAATGGTATTCATAGCATACAGAGGGAAAACCCACATCACTTTCCCTTTTCTGTTTAAATAAAAAGGATGGTTTTTAACTTTAACATAGTAAATTTGCATAACAAAACAGGTATCAAGCAAGAATTACAGTTACACTATTTGTACCTACTTTATCTTTTATCATAACTAAGGAAAACTATAACGTTTACTCTTCAAATCTATCAGATACTCCAGAAGTATATTAAATAATATTATTTAAATAAACAGGAAGTGCATTATAAGCAACTTCCAAAACTCTAGAAGTGACAGAGACATCTCGCTGCCTGGACAGTCACCCAAAATTCTTCTGTAATATTAGGGCTTCCATCTTTAGCCTACAGGCCCATTGTGTCCTGCAGACTTTTACATGAAGCAGGAAATTTCAGAGGCAGTTCTGCCTATATTGGCAATTTGTCAGTCACTTTCTTCTGCATCTTGCAGAATGTCTAGAAGATTCTTTCATGAAGTAGGAACCCCAAGTACCATCTCACCTTTAGGCAAGTTCAGCAGTCATATCTCTGCAGGGCCTACATGTTCAGTTCATACAGCATAACATCAAGCAGTCCAGGCAAGAGGGGTTTCTTGCCCAAATGGCTAACAAACTCCATAAGAAGCCTCTTCGATGCCCATTTTCTTCTTGAATTAATTGGTGCCGTCAGGAGCAGATGTGTCCCATTGTACAAAAGTTCTAAGTTATTAAAACATTCAAATGCCATATTCTGTAGTCCTTGAAAGATCTGAAGAATATCTATCCATCTGAAATACATTTCTGTACATCTAGAAAACCTAAATAACATGGCTATGCGCTTGAATATTATAGTTGATTATCTATTAATCTATATTTCTTAATTATACATTATATTTTAAAATCAGCTGTACAAACACAGTTCCTTAATCAAGAGCAGAAATATACATATAACAAAATTGACCTAAAATTTGTATCAATAAATCAAGATCCATACCAATGCAAATTATTCACCTCTATAGCAACCACCATCATATCCATCACCACCATCTTCCCCACCATCATCACCCCACCATTATCATCTTCAGTGCTGTGGGACAATGGTCTTTTATCCTGTTGCTTACATTATTCTAATAAAATGCTGATTGGTCACTAGTCAGGCAGGAAGTAGAGGCGGGGTGACTAGGCAGGAAGTAGAGGAGGGACAACCAGAACAGGAGAATTCTGGGAATAGGAAGGAGTCAGTCTACAGTTGTCACCCAGACACAGAGGAAGCAAGATGAGAATGCCCTGCTGATGAAAGGTACCAAGCCACATGGCTAACACAGACAAGAATTATGGGCTAATATAAGTTATAAGAGTTATGAGAAGCCTGAAATAATAGGCCATCCAGTTTATGATTAATGTGACCTCTATGTGTTTCTGTGGGACTGAATGGCTGTGGGACCTGGCAGGACAGAAACCTCAGCCAACAATTTTCCATCTCTAACAGCATATGCTTCACTTTAATCCCCAATTATCATATCGTCCCCATCATCACCACCATCTCTGTCATCCTGGCCATCCCCACCTCAACCATATTGCTCTCACCAGCATATCTTTATCACTTCCTCCATCACATTACAGCCATCATCTCTGTCATCACTACTGCCATCTCCACTACCATCTCTATCACTGCCCCATGTCCATTATCTCCACCCCTGTCCTATTAACATCCTCACCACCATTGTCGATGTTAGCACTATCATCTCCATCCCTGTTATTTCCATCAATGCTATAAATCATCATCACACTCTTTACTGGGAAGGACCTTAGTAGCTCATAATCATACCAGCATTTAACCACCCCTGCCATATCACCATCAACACAGTGGTCACCACAACCACCAACACAGTGGTCTTCACTATCAACACAGTGGTTGTCACTATCAACACAGTGGTCACCATCATCAACACAGTGGTCGTCACTGTCAACACAGTGGTCACCACCATCAACACAGTGGTCACCACCATCAACACAGTGGTCACCACCAACACCAATACAGTGGTCTTCACTATCAACACAGTGGTCATCACCATCAACACAGTGGTCACCATCACCACCAACACAGTGGTCTTCACTATCAACACAGTGGTTGTCACTATCAACACAGTGGTCACCACCATCAACACAGTGGTCACCACCATCAACACAGTGGTCTTCACTATCAACACAGTGGTCACCACCATCAACACAGTGGTCACCACCATCAACACAGTGGTCTTCACTATCAACACAGTGGTTGTCACTATCAACACAGTGGTTACCACCATCAACACAGTGGTCACCACCATCAACACAGTGGTCACCACAACCACCAACACAGTGGTCGTTACTGTCAACACAATGGTCGTCACTATCAACACAGTGGTCACCACCATCAACACAGTGGTCATCACCATCAACACAGTGGTCACCATCATCAACACAGTGGTCACCACCAACACCAACACAGTGGTCGTCACTATCAACACAGTGGTCGTCACTTTCAACACAGTGGTCACCACTGTCAACACAGTGGTCACCACAACCACCAACACAGTGGTCGTCACTGTCAACACAATGGTCGTCACTATCAACACAGTGGTCACCACCATCAACACAGTGGTCACCACCATCAACACAGTGGTCATCACCGTCAACACAGTGGTCACCAACAACAACACAGTGGTCACCACCAACAACACAGTGGTCACCACCATCAACACAGTGGTCACCACCATCAGCACAATGGTCACCACCACGATCAACACAGTGGTCATCACCACCATCAACACAGTGGTCACAACCATCAACACAGTGGTCACTACCATCAGCACAATGGTCACCACCATCAACACAGTGGTCACCACCAAAAACACAGTGGTCACCACTATCAACACAGTGGTCACCACCATCAGCACAATGGTCACCACCACGATCAACACAATGGTCACCACCACGATCAACACAGTGGTCATCAACACCATCAACACAGTGGTCACAACCATCAACACAGTGGTCACCACCACCATCAACACAGTGGTCACAACCATCAACACAGTGGTCACCACCATCAGCACAATGGTCACCACCATCAACACAGTGGTCACCACTATCAATACAGTGGTCACCATCATCAACACAGTGGGCACCACCATCACCACCGTGCACTATCATCATCACCATTGCCATCACCTCTACCACTGTGGGCATCACTAGCCACCATCATTGTCCTCTCCCACGGGCAGCATAATCCCCACCATCACCCGCAGAAATGCCCATGTCCATCATTGCCATTATTGTAGCCCCCACCACCCTTGTCATCACTCTCATTAGGTCTCTCCTTTTGAACTTCATCCTGCTTCTAAAGCCCGAAGCCTTGGCTGTGCCTCACTCACCTGCCTATTCCTCTGTGATGCTGAGTTTGTTCTCCCTGCTTCACAAGAAGACTGGGGCTCCAAGAGGGAGGACCTAGGACAGACATAGATCAATGTACAAAACAAAGGTTTTGATTTGGCTTTTTTGAGGGCTGGAGTCAGGCCTCCTATGTTAGTCAGCTCTCTCTCTTCTCTCTCTCTTTCTCTCTCTCTCTCTCTCTCTCTCTCTCTCTCTCTCTCTCTCTCTCTCTTTCTCTAACAAAATACCTGAGATGAATTTCTCCCTAAAGAGAAAATGATTTATTTTACCAACAGCTTGGGGAGTCTGTGGCTAACTGGTTCTGCATACATCTCTTCTCTGGGGACTCAGGAGCTGTCAGACACCAGTCACAGTGGGCAGTGAGCAATTGACCAGGCATAGCAGACAGGCCCTGGAGTCAAGGTGCCTGGACTTGAATGCCACCTCCATCAGAGCCAAGCTGCTTGACCTTGTCAAGACTGGATTATTTCCTCTAACTTCTGTTTTCTCCTCCGTAAAGCAAAGTACTTAATTATGTACGGATAGAAACGGCCGTGGAAACAAGCTTGTCATCCTTTCACTGCATGTGGAAGACAGTGGCAGGAGAACAACCATGAGTTCCAGGCTACCCGGATGCCTGTCTGGACGCAGAAGCCTCGCTGCCCCCTGCAGACTCTGCTCCAGGTTTGGATCTAGAAATGAATGCTGGGAATCAAGTGCCTCTCCAAGGTCTTCCCAGACCCTTTGGCTGGGCCAGGCAATCACCACAGCAGTTCCCCACATTTACAAACTTTCCTCTTGAGGCTGCAGCCAGAGAGGGGGACAGCGACAGGGTCACATCAGGCCAGCACTGTTGTGTGGGTAGGGATATTCCCCTGCATCCTGAGCTTGATGTACCTCTCTGACCCAGCTCCTCGCCCCCAGAAGCTTGTGTGATTGCAGAGCCGTGAATTAGTCTGTAACTGCATTTCATTGGCCAGCACTGCTCCGCGAAGAGTCTGCACCAGGCACCAGGTCCCCAGCACCAGCCACACTGGCTTGTGAATACAAGCCCCTAGGCCTGACACAGGAAGAAGGCCTGATGTTGGGTCCTTGTGTGGGATCTGAATTCCTTCTCCTGATCCGCTGGTCATAGGGACTAACCTGAGACCCTGACTGGTTCAGGGAGGTGTCAACACACACAGAAACACAAACTCTTATCTTTTCACTTCTCTCCTCCCCCACTCCCGAACCACCTTTCATCTTTGATTTTTCTCCAGGGCATTTGACTGGCTGCACTGACAACTATGGACACCAGGGGGCAATATATAACTTCATTTTTATAGAAGGAAAAAGGGTTCGTGTAAAATGCTACAGCTCACAGGTGGAGAAACTAGCACAGAGGGAGCCTCAGGGGGCCAATGCTCAAGATCACATGATAAGAAAACAGTATGGGCTAGAGCCATCTCACACCAGAAGGCTGAATAAAGCAATAGGAAGGCCAACCAGTACTCATGGATTTCCATAGGAACTCATATCCCCAAAGGAGCCTGGCAGGGGACAGAAAGAAGACAAGTAAATGGGGTACATCAGGGGCCTGGTGTGTGGCCACCTGCAGGATGCACGTTGCAACTAGAGTGAGGAACTACAACCCAGGTCTGTCCATCTGCAGCCCAGGTCTGTCCATCTGCAGCCCAGATCTGTCTAGCTGCAGCCCAGGTCTACCAACTGCAGCCCAGGTCTGTCCAGCAGCTGCTCAGTTCCAACTCACATCAAGATACTTGGCTCTTTTTTCCCATCACCAAAAGATACATAGTTAAATGTTAATGTGAAATTTTCAAGTTTGGGGTTTTTTGTTTGTTGGTTGGTTGGTTGGTTAGTTTTTGGTTTTTCAAGATAGGGTTTCTCTATGTACCTTTGGGCCTGTCCTGGAACTCACTCTGTAGACCAGGCTGGCCTTGAACTTACAGAGATCCACCCACTTCTGCCTCATAACTACTGGGATTAAAGGCATGCACCACCTCCTTCTGGCAATTTCCAAGTTTTAATGCTGACAACAGAAGTCTATGTCCCCACAACAGGCTTTCCGGGGCGGGGGAGGTCTACTAGAGATTTTTATTTTGTTGACGGCCTGAAACTCCCTATGTAGACCAGGATGCCCTGTCTCCTCCAGAGTGCTGGGATTGTGTACCCGTGATCAACCCTGACTGGAGAGTGCTTTGTTTGACCTGCTATTGTGTACTCCACCCCCGTTAGTGTGAGGGCTGTTCTTCCTGTTTCTCCTTCCCCAGTACTTTCCCACCCACCTCTGGTGGATGGTGATCTGAACATGAAATCATTGAGGGGAGTTTGTATAGCTGTTTACTCTGAACTGAAATATTCCCTCTCAAAGGGAAGAAGGAGGCTCAGAAGACTCAGAAAGCTAAGGAAGTGTCCAAGGCTTGTGGGCCTCACAATGACCAGAATTCTCAAGGCCCCTCCCCACAGTAACCTTGTTAGGGAGAGGAGAGACTCTTTGGTGGATCAGTCAGCCTGTTGGGAGTCCAGGGATACAGCCTTCATGAGATGTCACTCCTGCTTTGAAGGACTTTTGGGTGATGCTGTAGCTGCCTGAGGTCACTTGTGCTCCCTGGAGTAACTTCAAGAGACCCATTGGTTCACCCAGATATGGTGTAGGAGGTCCTTCTGTTTGTGTGTTGCTTTCATTGGTTAATGAATAAAGAAACTGCCTTGGCCTACTTGATAGGGCAGAACTTAGGTAGGTGGGGAAGACAGAGCTGAATGCTGGGAGGAAGAGAGGTGGAGTAAGAGGAAGATGCCATGGAGCCGCCAGAGACAGACACGCCGAATCTTTTCCGGTAAGCCACTGCCACATGATGATATACAGATTAATAGAAATGGGTTAAATCAAGATGTGAGAGTTAGCCAATAAGAGGTTAGAGATAATGGGTCAAACAGTGATTTAATTAATATAATTTCCTTGTGGTTATTTCAGGGCTTAGCTAGCCGGGTGGCCAGGAAGAACAAGCAGGCCCTCTCCCTACAACATAGACTGCTGGATCTGCTCCTTTGGTCTGGCATTGTGGATGCCTGAACTGAGGTGACATTCGTTTTGTCTCTCCACCAAAAGGCACACAGCACGGGCCTCCTCTATATTGGCTTTGCTATGCAGCGGCTCTCACACAGGAGCATGAGGGCTGTGGATAATGGTCTCCACCATCTACTGCAAAAATGGCAGGCTGCTTTGCAGTAACTACATGAAGGCTGGATATTTGAAATCTCTGTCTTAGAGATATTCGTAAATTCACTTTGGTGTATGGTTCATAACAGACAAAATGCCTAGTAAAAGACCACAGGAATATCTGTTACAAATAAACTCCCAGTGGCTGCAGAGATGACTCATGAGTTAAAAGCTTGTACTTGCTCTTGCAGATGACCTGGGTTCAGTTCCCACAATCTAAGGGTTCACAACTGTCTAAAACTGCATCTGAAGAGATCAGACCCTCTCTTCTAGCCTCCTTGGGTGCCCACACACTTATGGGCATGGATACAGATGTGAGAACTCTAAGCAAATTCTCCAACATCATGTCTGCCTGTGTGCCTTCATATTATGGGCCGTGCTGATAATGGACTAACTCTCTGAAACTGTAAGCCAGCCTCAATTAAATTCACCCATACTGGGGTAGGCTGTGGTAACACAGCTGTCTATGAGTCATTTCTACTCCTGTAAGTAACCCCCTCACCCATATTCCAGTAAGTAATCCCAATAAAACTCATTGCTTCACCAAGTTGGACTTTGGTGGCATTTACACTTTGGTTTGTTGTGAGCTCCCTGCTTGCGGTGAGTTGATGTGTGTGTTGGTCACCCCAGTAAAAGTTTTGTCACACAGCAGCAGTCTGTGAATCACCATCACAAACATCCTATCATGGAGATCAAGGCAGAACCCCAAGCAGGATGGGAGGGAATGGTGTTTTATGGTCATTTGGCAAAGGTTGGACAGGGTCAAGATTTAGCACCCAGCCCAGGACACAGTAACATACCTAGTCTCTCATTGTGTCTCTGCACTGGTAGCATCCACAGTGTCTGGGAACTTGATAAGATCTTGGCATCTTATAGAATAAATGGCTGTTGTCTCGGGAAAGGTCCCTGAGATTATTTTTATTTATTTGTGTGTTTGTTTATTTATTAATTTACATGGTGTGTGTGTGTGTGTGTGTGTGTGTGTACATGCTGCACATGCAAAGGTGGCCTCAGAAGCAGAAAGAAGATTTTAGGTGGGTAGGAGTTGGAGTTACATGCTGCTGTGGTCTTCCCAATTGAAGTGCTGAAACCAGACTCTGGTTCTCTGGAAGAGCATCAAGCACTCATAACCCTTGAGTCATCTCTCCAGCCTGTTTCCTAAACTCAGGTATATAAATTCTTTAATTAATTCATTACCCATTTTGGAGACAGCCTAGATGACTCTGAACTCATAATGCTCCTGCCTTTGCCTCCTAAGTGCTGGGACTTCAGCTTATACCACCAGACCTGGCTAGTCCACACACCAGGTTGAACTCTTGGTGTTGGCATGAGATTTCTTTCCCACTTGGTCCTGCTACTGTTCAGCCCCAAAGAAGCACACAGAGGTCTACATTAATCATAAACTGGATGGCCTATTACCTCAGGCTTCTTATAACTCTTATAACTTATATTAGCCCATAATTCTTGTCTGTGTTAGCCATGTGGCTTGGTACCTTTCTTCAGCAAGGCATTCTCATCTTGCTTCCTCTGCATCTGGGTGATGGCTGTAGACTGACTTTCCTCTTCCCAGAATTCTCCTATTCTCATTGCCCCTCCTCTACTTCCTGCCTGGTTGCCCTACCTATACTTCCTGCCTGACTAGTGGCCAATCATCATTTTATTAAACAAGTACAAAAACCAAATCTTTACAGGGTAAAACCATTGTCTGACAGCACTTCCCCCTCCCTTTTTTTCAAAACAAGAACTCTGAATCAAATCTTCCTTGTTTAACTTTCTTCCTCACCATTATCCACATGACTTGTAGCCAACACTCTAAACAACAACAACAACAAAAAACACCCATAATGCATTTTTGGGGGATGTGGGCATAGTGTTCCAGGCTGCTTCCTGCTGATTTGGGGCACTGATAATCTTATAGGGACCTAAAGAAAATTTTTAATTACAGTCAAGTCCTGACTAGAAAGTCCTGTGAGGCTTGATCATCTCAGCTAGCAGTCTTGACTGTTCTGGATGTAGAACTCAGAGGAAACTCCAACAGAGGTCCTCTGAAACGTTGGATCATCTGGCCATCTTCTACCAGAGATTTTGGGGTTTCCTTGATCAAACTTGATTTTTCTTAGCCCAGAATGAATCCACAGCCTCTCATTTCCGGTGGAAACAAAAACAAAACCTCTTCCCCAAAGTAGTATATCTTTTGACTCCAATTTTTAAGTCAAGGCATTTTCAAAATACCTATCTTAGATTAATCCAGCAGCATTTATAATCAAATATCTTTTAGCAGCTGTTGCTTCTTCTTCAGCATTCAAACAATTCAGATACAACACAATAACATACAGTATCCAGACTGTGTATTTTCCATCTTTATGTGGCTTTATTTTAAACTCTCTTCTTTTTCTTTTTCTTTTTAATGTTTGGTTTTTTGAGACAGGGTTTATCTGTGTATCTTTGGCTTCCTGGAACTCACTCTGTAGACCAGGCTGTCATTTAACTCACCTCCCAAGTGCTGGAATTAAAGGTGTGTGCTACCACACCTTGAACTCACAGAGATCCTCCTGCCTCTGCCTCCCAAGTGTTAGGATTAAAAGTGTGTGCCACCACACCGACTACTCTTTCTTTCTTTTTTATTTTAAGGACTTTGTGTTTTTTTCTTTTCTCTCCCAAGCCTACATATATTTTAAAACACACTGTAAACCATTTAGAGGCTTTCTTCATCTTTGAATCTCTCTTTACTGTATATCTCTCTTTTTCTGACCACATGAGTTTTTAATTTGCTAGGCAATATGGCTAGGATTAAAGCTGTGGCTTTGATGACTGGATACACCCTATTCCTTAGCTTTCTGAGAGTCTGCTCTCATGGCAGAGGTACTGGCTGAGACCATGTTTATTGTCACAACTTTATGAAGTTTCAAGGTCCCTGCCACCACCAAAAAGCATGCGGTTGGCTATTCATCAACACCAATTAAGTGTTTCATGGTGGGACCTCTTAAAAGAGCTGCAAGATTTTTGCAGCTAAAGCGGAATCAGGAAATCTCTCTTAAATGAGATGTGCTTGCCTCTAGCAAACAGAGCACACCCAAGAAAATGCTGCCATGAGGCCATGCTTAACTCTGTTCTTTTTGTGTCTAGAATTCCTTCCCAAACCCTCTCAGGTTTTATGTGGATGCAGTTGCCTCACGTTGGGTGACATTTGTTGACAGAGGTTTCTGACAATGGTTTTACCCTGAAAAGATTTGTCTCTTGTACTTGTTTAATAAAATGCTGATTGGCCAGTAGTCAGGAAGAAAGTAGAGGCAGGACAATGAGAACAGGATAATTCTAGGAAGAGGGAAGAGTCAGTCTGCAGTCGTCACCCAGATGCAGAGGAAGAAAGATGAGAATGCCTTGCTGTACCAAGCCACATGGCTAACACAGACAAGAATTATGGGCTAATATAAGTTATAAGAGTTATAAGAAGGCCAACCAGTTTATGATTAATGTAGACCTCTGTGTGTTTCTTTGGGACTAAACAGTTGAGGGACTGGACCAGACAGAAACCTCAGTCAACATCTCAGTGAACGCCATCTCTCCTTATCCCCAAGTCAGGAGCAGCATCTCATATCCTTAAGCACAGCACTCGGGAAGCTGGAGGAAAAGCAAAATTTGAGGACAGCCTGGGCTGCACAAGACCCTGTCTCAAAAAACCAAGTCAAAAGAAAATAAATTTTTATTTTCAAAGGGTTACCCTCAGAATTAACATTAATAATTTTGTTACTTATCTTTTGTTTCTTTTTTGTTTCTAGACAAGATTTCATGCAGCCCATGTAGTACCTCAAACTTGCTGTGTGGGTAAGGCTGGCCCCAAACTCCTGATCCTCTTGACTCTACCCCCTGAATACTGGGATAGGTGTGAGCCATCATACCTGGCTGTTAGTCCGGACTCTGCCTCCCAAGTGCTGGGATTAAACGTGTGCACCACCACCATCTGGCACGTTAGTCTCTAGTTCTTACAGGCAAATTCTAAGTACTTTATTTTGCCCTGGGTTGCACAGCTGCCAGGTCTACCTCGGTCCTGTGAGTCTTAGATCCTAAGTGTTTATCTATTCCAAGTAGTGGCTCTCAAACTCAAAGCTAACTCAGAATCATCTGGAAACCTTGTAAAAACAAACCACTGTAGTTTCTCACTCTGTTCTGGGATGTCTCAAACTCCAAACACGCTCCTAACAAGTTCCCAGGCAGTGGTGGCGCTTCTGGGGGTGAGGACAGAGCTTTTGCCAACCCCTGGGCATACAGCGTTCCCTATGCGTTGGGTTCCTGCGAAGCAGGCTCCTTCATACCCTCCACAGCGGCTGCTCTGAGACGCAAATGCCTGCTGCTGCAAGCTTTGCCAGCGCACAGGTTAAGGGGTCTGGACAACATGCCTAAGGCTCGTCCACAGTCTGGACATGCAAGATAGGGTGTGCAGACTTCTGGAGATCTTTGCAGCCCACTTTCTAAAGGGAGAAGACAGCCATGGTGGACTCAGGCCTTCAACCCTCTCCTGCTAAGTAGGCCCTCATCAACCTGCTGTACTATGGCTGGCTGGCCTGGGCCACTTCTTCAAGGGCCTAAATCCAAGAAAGCTAGGGTGACTATGCTGTTAGACTCTAGCCCATGACTTACTTCATCTTTCTAAATCTTGGGTTGTTCATCTGTAAAATGGGCTCAAGGAAAATAGTCCATTAGTAGAACTCAAAGATCATGGCTTTCACAGCTCTTGGCTAATCAACAAGGGTTCAACCATTGGTAGCTATTAATATTTTCAAAAAGTGTTTGGGTCCTGGCAGTCTCCACATGAAGTCCTAGTCTTGGAACGTGAACGCTCCCACGCCATTCCCGGTTGTGTCAGGATAAGCCAGGTCATAGAATGCCAGCGTGGGGGCCCGAGGCTTGCAGCCCTGAGCAGGGGTTGCCAGGGGGAACAAGATCAGGGCGAAGCAGAGACTCTTTGGGGAGGAGCAGAGATGGGGCGTGGCCTCCCAGTTGGAGGCCCGGGGGTAAACCGCTGGAGAAAGGGATTGAGCAAAGGGTTTAGGAGGACCGCCAGCGGCTTAGGAGGGACCTGGTAAGGATGAGGAAGACTGCAGGGGAAAGGACTATTAGGCAGGGCTGTTAGAGGCTGGAAGGGCACAGAAAACAATGCAGAGACTTGGGTTCCAGGGCAGGCTTCATCCTCTGGAGGCCCAAAGCAGGCGGAGCAAACCGTGCGCATAGCCTCACCTCCAGGCTATTAGTGGACAGGAAAGAGCGCTGCTTGCAGACTGCAGGGCTGGAGGCGTAGCTGAGGGTTGGCAAAGGACAGCCCAGGGCGTGACCGTTTGATTGGACCAGGAGGCCGTGGTAGGCGGAGCTTGGTGCTACCTCCCTCAGGCCCCAAAGGAGCAGTATGGGGGCGTGTCGAGGGCGTGGTGTCGGGGGCGTGGCGTGGCCTGACAAGGCCGTGGAGTTTGTGGACCGACTCCGGGAGGGGGTGGCGGGGAAGAGTGGAAGGATTGAACCAAGCTGCGCAGTCAGACGCGGACTGAGGCGCCAGTTCAAGAAGCCGGGCTTAAAGCGTATAGCCAGAACAGAGACAGCAGGTAAGAGGGGCCTGGAGTGGGGCGGGACAACTGGAAGCAAACTTCTGCAGCCTTCTCGGCTGGCTTGGCAACAGGTAACAGACCGGAGCAGTTAGGGGCTGAGAAAGATCATTCGTCTCCGAGTCCCGAACTCCCTAGTTCTAGCTGCGCCACACACCAGCCCTGTGGCCCTAGGCCGGTCCCTGCCCCCAACCCTGAGCTACTCGGGTTCCAGAAGGAGGAAGTTGATTGAAGTGAGCCTGGTGCTCTCGGAGTGCCCTTTCTCACCAAAGCCCCGGAAGGTAAGGGCTAGCAGGTGACAGGCACTGCGATGCGGGAGGCCACCCGCATTCAGATTGCGTAGCTAGACCTCAGCTGCAAAATGCCACTGAGAAAAATGACTTGATATGTCACCTTGAGTTACTGAGTCCCACGACAGGACTCCAAAGTAGAGCAATTAACATTCTTTCCTTCCTTCTAACTTCTGAGCGCTCCACTGAGCCGGACTCGCAGTGGAAACGGCCAGGCTTTTCCAGGTGAGCTGGTGGAGGAAGAGCACTTTTGGGGTGAATGGAAAGTAAAAGGAGAAACCCTACAAAACCTGCTTAGAATCTAGCCAGGCCCTGGAGCTCCCTGCTGTGCCCAGGATTAGGTACCTGTGCTGAAGCGGCTCCACTCCTGATAGTGGTGGGGGTCCCTGGGTCCTGGCTGTGTCAAGGATTTGGGACTCAGCCAATTTAAATTCCACTCCCCCTTCAAACTGTAGTTTCCTCATCTGTGACTTTGGGGAAAACGACCTAACAGTAGTAGCAAAGAATTAAATGAAACTGTGTGCGCAATGCCTGACAAGACACTGGTGGCCCAGAAACCTCACTGAGAGGCTCCTGTGATGTCAGTGGGCAGGTGATAGGTTGCCTTTCTTCTGGGAAATAAACCTACTTATTTTGGGGGTTCATCTTGGTTTGAAGGCCATTGTCTCCTCCTTGACCTCACCAGAGCCAGAAACAGCCACCAGCCACCATCACCTTGTTCTGTTGTACATGAACTAAAGAGTGCCTGAGTTCATTTCATTGCATGGGGTTGATGAGTGTTGAATTTAAAGACCCCCAAAAGAGTCCATACTGCATACCCAACAGAGCTGAGGATGTAGATATGCGTTCTCGAAGGGACCTGGCTGGCATTGCCCTCATCCTGAGCTGCTCTGAGACTCTCACCCATTCCCTGCCTGGAGAGCCTCTCTTACAGCCAGTATCAGTCCAGGGCAAGTCCCGGGGCACTGTGAAGCTCTAGTGGCTGGAGGCTCAGTTTGGGGTAGGATGAGCAAATGGTCTGTGGGAGCAGAATGGGCACAGGAGGCATGGAAGGTGCTGTGTGTGTGTGTGTGTGTGTGTGTGTGTGTTATAATCTGTGAGGAGACTCTGGAGAGCCAGAGCCAGTGTTAGGGATGGGAATGAGACATGGGCAGGACTTTCTGCCTGAACTCCTCTGTCCTGATTAAGCTTGGACAGACACTCCCTGCTCCTTGAGAGTCAGCATTTCGGTGGCACTAGATGAGCATTTTCTGCCATGAGGAGGGAGCCACACTGGTGGAAAGAGACCCCTCCCACCACCACTCCCATTCTGTGCCTTGAATGCCAAGCAATAGCACGACACCAGGCCCTCACCTTGGGTTTCTCAGCATTTGGAAAGGAACTTGGATCAGGGAATGAGACACAAGATAGTCAAAGAAAGGATGAGAAGGGCCTTTGGGGCCTTCAGGACTGGAAAGTTCGGGCAGAGTGTTCTGGCAGAGGAAGATGCTCAAAAGCAAGGCCAGCCTGTTGAGCGAGCTCTGGGGAAATGGCTGGGTTGCTGGTCCAGCTCAGTGATTCTCACCTTTCTTAACACTGCGACCCTTTAATACAGCTCCTAATGTTGTGGTGAGCCCCAACCATGACATGGCTTTCATTGCCACTTCATATCTGTAATTTTGCTACTGTTATGAGTTGTAGTGTAAATATCTTGTGTTTTCCGATGGCCTTAGGTGACTCCTGTGAAAGGGTCATTTGACCCCCCAAATGAAACACTGTGCAAGAAACACTGGTCTAGCTGCAGCTGGGCTTTTAGGGTGGGCAATGCAGAGATAGTGGGGGGATGAACCCCAAAAGGCTCTGAATGCCAATAAGGAAAGCTTGGGCTTGTATCACAGAGTGAGTAGAGCTACCGAAGGTTAGAGAGAGCAGGGGAGGGATGTAAAGCTTGACACCGCGTGCACCAGACATACAGGGGCAGATGACCTAACAAGGCTAGGGACTTTCGGTGGAAGGAGGCTACAGGCTAGAAAAGACAGCGAGTCAAGGGTGATGCAGCAGGGCGAGGGGGTACAGCCCTGCCCTGCCCTGCTGTGGGGCCCAACTGGGGCTCATGAAGGTGGTTACACTGAGTGAGTGTCAGTCACAGGAAGATGAAGGCTATTGAGTGAAGAAGTGAGGTCTGGGCTGAGTTGGGGAGCCTGTGTCAACCAGCAGTGGGCATCTGATCAGAGTGGATAGGAAGAGTACCCAGGATTCCCTGTTCAGCCCCGAGAAGGTAGGGTGAGAGGTCAGCCATTTGGGCACAAGTTTCCCACAAGGAACGGCTTTTGGTTCCCTGGGGTTAAAGTCTGACTTGCAGGGGCATCCCCTTAGTTTAGAAGAGGAAGTTCCCACTGACTGTCAACTCCCTCCACCTTGGGGACCCAATTCTTTCATCTGAGGGCCAAGTAGGGTCTGATCTTCATTCACTGGGGAAGGGGGTGTCCCAAGACACTGCCGCCTTACCCAGTAGCCTAGGTCCTGATTTAAAATGTCTGGAGCCTGAAGGCTCTCCTGCATCGAGACCTTAGCCTTAGCCTCTTCTCTAAACCATTATGCCCACTTCCTTTGCCCTGTGGGAAGCTGGGTTGTAGCCATGATATAATCACTAGCAACAAACAGCCGAGATTTGGCTCTGCAAGAGGCAGCTGGCGGAAGGGGTGTAGATGTGGAGAACCCAGGCTGCTTGCCTGGACCCCTCTGTAGAACAGGATGGGGTTGGGGAGATGGCCTGTTTAATCACAGGAAAGGGCCAGCATGAGTCTGAGAAGCCTGAAAGGGAAGCCCAGAGGTAAACAGGGCCCAGTGGTCTAGATATGTCCTTCCCCTCCCCTCAGCTGCTGATGCTGTCCTGCTGAGAGGAGCCTCCCTGAAGCCAGTGCCCTCAGGGTCCAGCTGGGGTCTGTCCAGTTGACTTACTCCTGACTCACTCCTGGGACTCCCCCAGCACCACAGTGAGCTTCCTGTTAGCAGCTGACACACATAGGCTGATGCACAGAAGCAGCTGAGAAGAGCGGAGACAAATGGGGGCTAGCTCTCGTGCTTGTCCACTTGGGAACGGAGAGAAGTCCTCTCTGGGCACCTCTTCCGGGCCCTGCTGTCAGCCAGCCATTACTTTGTTTTCAGGCAGCACACACATACAAGGCCCAAGCTCAGTCCAGTGGGCTAAGCAGTGCCCTCTGCCAGGCTTGTCCCGCCTCCTGGTCTGTACCCCCCATTCTGCCTGATCGAGCCGAGCACATATCATGTCATGTGGCTCAGCACTGCACCCTCGGGCTCCACGTCCCAGCTCTGAAACTGTTTCTGAGCCTCAATTTCTGAACCAGGAAAGTGATGATAGTGGTGGTTATGGCTTCTTGGGGTGGTGTGAGGACCCCACAAACACTTGTATGGGAAAAAGCGCAGGGCAGATGCTGAATGGCTGAGTGTAGTTAGGGTCTGCATCTGGTTAGCTCATTCCAGCTCCACCAGGGACATTTCTCAGTATGCCTTCCTCCTCTGCCTTCTATGCCTCTCCAATATGCACTCATCATAGGGTGTCCCAAGACACTAGTCATTTCTAAGTGTTGGGTGCTCCTAGGTTCTTCCGACTGGTTTGAGGCGTACAGACAGGGACTCATATAGACAGCCTCCTGGGCAGGGACTACCCCGCCCATTTATGTACCTTGGCCCACAGTGAACACTCAGGAAATGGCTGATAAGAGGGTTGTCTTTGGAAAACTTCAGTAGGGCTTAGCTCAGTGTGAGATCCTTGGTGACTTCTTTGGGGTCACACTTTCAGGAAGCAGGACCTTGAAACTGCACCAGGAAGGGGGGGTGGGCTGCCAACAGGGCTTCCGCTTCCCTGTAAAGCCTGGGCCTTTACAGAGGGGAAAAAGCCAGCTTCCTCAGTTTTAGCCTAGTGAGGGACCTCTGCAGTCCTTAGTGAACCCTTACTCGGCCAAAGGCACTTCCCCGGCAGCAGCTGACAGTGGACAGAGCTACTGCATGTGGACTTGGGCTGAGGAAGCTCCAGGATGCCCAGGCCAGGCATCATCCACAGACCACCTGGGCAGTTTGGGAAGTGCTTGGCTTTCGTGACCTGTGCTGCAGTGTCTGTGCCTTTTGGGCCACAACCCAGCTCTCCTTGATAAGGTAGGAGTCCCGTGTGTGCTAGCTCAGTGTCTGGGCCTGTGCTTAGGGCAGACACAACACTGAACAGAGTGCTGGGGGCTGGAGACATCCCCAGGACGTCTGCTGTTGTTTACTAGTTGGGTGTAACCTTGGGCATGCATCTGCACCCCTAGTACCAGTCAGTGTCAGTACATGTGCAGGTGATGGCCACAGGTTGCCCATTGTGCTGTCATTGTTTTCTTGTTGCTATGACAGAATTCTGGATAAACAGCAACTTAAAGCGGGGTGGGGTGGGGTGTATTTTGGCTCATAGTTTGAAGGGATACAATCTGCTATGGTAGGGATACTATGGGAGCAGCGGCTTATGCGACTGGTCACATTATATCTGCCGTCAGAAAGTAGCTAGCTTCCTCCTTTTCCTGCAGTCTGAAACGCCAGGCTGTGGGTTGGTGCTGCCTACTCAGGGTGTTTCTTCCCACCTCAATTAACCCAATTTAGATAATCCCTCACAGGCAAGCCCAGAGTCCGGTCTCCTAGATGATCTTGTTACTTTGGCAGCTAGAATTAACCATCCCTAAGGTAGGGCTTTCACTTCTGCCTAGCTGTAGACCTGGTGTGTTTGGGGGAAACTGTCTTGTGGGCAGGTTTTGTGGAGTTGTCATTAGTTCCTAGTGATGCGGGGTGACAGTAGTGATAGCTCAAGGCGCACTGGAGAGGCTCCGGCTATCCACATTGCACTACTGTTCACAAGGGACTCTGGCCATGCCCAGATTTGGTGTCCTTTGCAGGCACCAAGGGACAGCGATGCTCACTTCGCTGTGTGTTTGACAAAGACGTAAGAGCTAATGCTTGTGAAAGAATTCTAACAGTGCTGGCTCCTGCTAGGTGCTGTCTCCATACCTGCTGCTATGGCCATTGCTCCAGTCTCTGGCAGACCAGAGCCTTAAGGCAGCCTTGAATCTAAAGACCAGGCAGTTGGCTTCATACTCCAGCTTGTCCTTAAGACCTGTTGTGAAACCTCAGACAAGCTGCAGCCATTCCCAGACTGTTAGCTGTCATCCTGCAGCTGCTTTGTGGGGCTGTTGTCATCCAGGCACATGTGAGGCCACTGTAGGCAGAGCAGAGCTTTTCCCAGGGAGAGGGCATCTGGATGCTGGCCTGACGCCTGCATTGAGCCAGCCCAGGAGGAAGGTGGAGATTGTCAGAGCTCAGTCGCTGCCAGGAGGCTCTGTAGGCACATAGTGGTAGGGGCTGCTCCCTCATGATTCCTCACCAAGGCCCCAGTGCAGATAAACACCTGTTTAAATGTGCACAGCAGGATGGAGAGGTAGCTCAGCCTGCAAGCTTGCTCCCAAGTTTGATGAGCTGAGTTCAAGCCACATATGGTGGAAGGAGAAAACTGACTCCCAAAAGTTGTCCTTTGACCTCCACTTTTGCGCCTACACACACATACACATGCACACACACATACACACACAGACACTGAATGAATGAATGAACAAATAAATAAATGTAACAACAACAAAAGAAAAACCACCAAATAGGGCTGGAGAGCTGCCTCAGGAGGTAAGAGCACTTTACTGCTCTTGCAAAGGACCTGGGTTCAGTTCCTAACACCCACATGGTGGCTCTCACCTGTCTGCAGCTCCAGTTCCAAGGAGATCTGACTTTCTCTTGTGGCCTCCGTGGATGCCTCATAAACACACAGTGTATTTATGTACATATAGGCAAAACACTCATACATATAATAAATAACTAAACACCCCAAGTAAATATATATGCCCATTACTATATCCAAATATGCATATTGGAAACATTTATTGCTTTTTAAAATTTTCTTATTTTCTAAACCTTATGTCAGAAGCTCAACTTATTTTGATATTCAATTTTAAAAAATGAACTCACACACAACAAAATTAAGAAAATGGATTGTGTAAACTTGAAGTCACATTGAGTTTTTGGTTGTTAATCCTGGTTTTTAGAGGAGGGGTGGAGTGTGGGTTTGAAGAACATATCAGCTTGTTAAGACTCAGGCGACTCCCAGGGAGTGCCTGGGCCACAGCCTGATTGGGTAACCAACACCAGATATGGGTGAGAATATCACAGGTAGCAGAGGTGTGACCCAACCGAAAGCTAGGTGCTTTTCACAGAGCCTGACACCAGCAGTCGACAAGGATAGCTTGCTTAATTGCCTCTCTGAGCCAGGGCGTCGAATGAGGGCTAAGTGAGTTTAACATATGTGAAAGTCTATGGTAGGAAATGGCTTTAGATCTGGACCTGGGGCTTGCACACTGTCTATTCTGGAACCAGGAGAGTCACTTGTTTGGATGCAGATGGCGTTTGTCGGGAGCCTGCCCCGCTGCAGGACCAGGTGGCAAGAGCAGATAACACCAGGATGGCGGCTTTCTGCAGACAACCTGGCTCTGCACCAGGGGAGCCTGGCCTAGCAAGCCTAGTGTGTCTCCCAGAGAGTCCATCAGATAAGCTACCCTTGGATCTGGGGCAGGGACTGAAGAAGGGCAGGGCTGGGCACAAGGCTGGAAGTGTATACTCGATAGAGGCTCCTCCATGGTGGAACAGCAGAGAGAGGAATGTGTGTTCCCACACACATACATTCACTTCAATGTGGCCAGCACTCGGTACAGGTTCACCACTTGTTACTAATAACAGCAGTTAGTAGTTAGTTGCACATCTATAGGGAGAAAACAATCTCCGACTCTGTCTCAGGAGCTGGATTATTAGTGTGCTGCTGCAGGGGGCTGGACACGGCATCACCATTTATAGAGGACATAGAAGCTCGGTGGACTCACTGGAGAGGATTGATGTCTTTGAAGTTATATAACGAGCGTGTGGGTGTCTAGGCCTCAGTTCATGTTCTGTCATGTAGAACATCTGCCTCTCTGACCTCTGGCCTGTGTGTGTGCGTGTGTGTGTGTGTGTGTGTGTAGGCCTCAGTTCATGTTCTGTCATGTAGGACATCTGCCTCTCTGACCTCTGGCCTGTGGAGGGGGCTAGGGCAAGAGGATGTGTATTCTACTCTAGTCTGTCCAAAAGATCCCCTGGCCTAGTTTAACTGTTACCCCATCATCTGTAGGGTAGAGCAGCAGGCCTGTCCTTTGCCAGGAGACAGTATAGCGTGGTGCTGTGTTTTCAAGGCACACATATACATTGTAAGCAGAGAGCTGCTGGGAGGGCCATACACCTTCATTGCATTCTTCAGACACTGGCACTCCAGGGTTACCCAGATTGATTGGTTGGTTGGTTGGTTGGTTGGTTGGTTGGTTGAGACAGGGTCTCTTTACATAGCTCCGGCTGTCATGGAACTATGTAAATCAGATTGGCCTCAAATCAACAGAGACCTGCCTGCCTCTGCCTCTCAAGTTCTGGGGTTAAAGGCGTGCACCGTCACACCTAGACTGCCTGTAGCACTTCCTTACCTTTCTTTGCAGGTAGGTTAAACGAAATGCCTACTGGCAGGAAGATCAAGTGTGATGGCAATGGCAAACGAGAGCTGAGCCAGGCAGCCCTGCACTGGGGTTAGGGAGCTTGCTATGGCTACTTGGAGTGCCAAGGATCAGTTAGGGACTTGGACCTCTATGTTTTTGCTAGTGTTCAGATTGAAGAAGCCCAGCCTAGACTTGGGTGTTGCTGCTTTAGAGTTGAGTGGACCCAAACAATGGTTCTAACATTAAAAAGGAGTGGTGGTTTTACATAGACTTAGAAATCAAAGCAAAGCAACCTCATGGGCTAAGGCGGTGGCTCAATGGGTAAACGTGGTCCCTGTACGTGTGAGGACTCTAAGAACCCGTATAAAATCGCAGCAGATGCGGCAGCTGCCTCTCCCCTCAGCCCTAGAAACAGAGACAGGGAATTTCTGGGGTAAGCTGTCTGGGTAGACTAGCTGGAACTGGGAAGCTCCAGGTTCAGTGAGAAACCATCTCAGTAAATAAAGTGGAGAGGAATCCCAGGAAGACAATAGACTTTAACTTCAGCCTTCCATGTGTGTGCCTATATACATGTGAACACACATACACACAGGCACAACATGCACACATATATGTCCCAAAGCAACAGTGACCAAAGAATCTTTCTTTCCATATGAACCAAATGGAAAACAAAAATGAAAAACTTTCTAATCATTGAAGAGAGATTTTGTGGAAAAACTTACAGTGCACAGAACCATATGCTTAAAGGAAACAATTACTCAGAGATAACCACTGTGAACAATTTGATGTTTGGGCTTTAAAAAAAAAAACTGTAAAAGCAGTGTTCACACCCCCAGACTGGGGTTGTGCCATCAGAGTGGCTTCCTGTGAGCCTGAGCCTGGGTTTACTGTGGCATAGGGAGGAGTTTGCCACATGACTCTCCACAACCCCGCTCCTAGCTCCGGGAAGAGGAGGTGCATCCCCTGTGCTGAGCATCTGCCTGCCCCATTTGAATATTTCATAACGACCCATGTGGCTGAAGTGGTCACCTTGCCCCTGCTGTATTTTGTGCTCAGGCCTTCTGGCCCCCAGAGCGAGTAGTAAATTCCTCAAGGCAGCTTTTGGGCCAGGTGGTCACGGGAAAGGCAGTGTGGGCACAGGAGCTTGCTGTGTTTGGGAGGCAGGAAACCAAGGGGCAGGTGGGTCTCTCTTCCATGTGACTCTGGACCCTCCTCCCTTGGAGCCTGCGGTATCATTAACTAGTCATGGATCGCTTTACTATTTAATGGCCTGTCCCTGCCGTGACTTGTTCTTCCTAGTAGCCTTCTGGAACCAGAGCTCTGGGAGATGAGCCACTGGTGGGGCATTTCAGGAGTGGGAGGTGGGTGTGACAGGTGCTGTGCTTCTCACACTCTGGTGTGCACGCCAGTCTGTAGGAAGCTTAAGAAAGCTTTGTCCCACTGGGGTGGACATGGCCTGGGAGTGTGCATCATCTGTTTTAGTATGTGGATGAGGGCTAGGGGAGGAAGCAGGCATGGAGGCCAGAGGATGCATTGTGGGAATTCGTCCTCCCATCCCACCACATGGAACCTGGGAGTTCCTGGGAACTGAACTCATGTCGTCAGGCCTGGCCGCAAAGGCCTTCACCCGCTGAAGCTTCTCGCTGGGCCAAGTATGTGCATTTCTCTCTTTTCTTTCTTCCTTTCCACACTGAAGATTGAACCCAGGGGCTTGCACATGCTAGGCAATTGCTCTACCATCTGACCAACACGTTTCTAACACACCCTCCATCCCAGGACTAAGGGCAACCCTTAGTGAATCCAGCTTGTGGGGCTTGTGTCCTGTTCCATAAAGGTTCACCCAGTGAGGCACCCAGTGAGGCTGATGACCGCCCTCCATCCCTTCTCCCATGGGGATGCTGTATGAATGGGGAATTCCACACATAGCAGAGCTCCCATTTACTGCAGGAGAACCGGGGCCCTGGCACATGCCCTCTCCCCTCAGCCCCAGAGAACCCAAGGCTCTGCCTTGAGCTCCTGAGGCCTGGGTGTGAGGGCGCAAGACTCAGGCAAGCTGGCTTAACTAACGTTTGACCCTTCACCTGCCTGGGCTTCTTCCTGTGGGTAGGGAAGCTGCCAGGCCTTCTATGCCTTCTCTAGCACTGCGCCTACCAAGGGAGATCCACAGGGAACTGAGGGCCTCCTAAGACAGAGCCTTGTTCTGCTTTCCCCATTCCTCAGGAACAGGCGATCTAAGTTCCCCAGCCAGTATGTGCTCCAGGAAGCCAGAAACTTTCCCTCAGCCTGGGCTCTGCAACAGAGGGAGGGTGCTTTGTGGCTCCTGTGAATCTGGTGTGAGCCAGGCCCGCCTGGGGCTGTTTGCAGAGAACTCTTTACCAGGTCAGCCTCCCCGGTGGAGGTCACCAGTGCCCACGTCTGAGGAAACTGAGGGCTGAGAGCGGAAGTGCCTGTTCACATTGCCATCTGAAAGGCATGGGGCTGGCGTTCAGATCCCACACTCCCTCCTGGGGCGCCCGCTCCTCTTTTCTCATAATGATGCCTTGGGCTTTACAGCTGTTGGCCATGGAGAGTTTCTCACACTCTCTCTCCAGCCCTCCAGTGCCCTTGGAGTCAGCCAGGGAGGGGATGTTTCTTCTTAGTCTGTTCTTACAGTGGCAGGGTGCTGCTGCCCAGATCCCACAGCTCAGGAGAACTTTGCTGTCAACCCTGTTAGGTACCTGACTTTCCCCCCACCACACTGCCTCCTGAAAAAGAGAGGGTTCTGGGCCCCTCTCTCCTCAGCCCCAGGGAGCCCAGTGCTCTGCACTGAGCTGGTGGGCCCTGGTGTGAGGACCCAAGACCCCATGAAGGACCAGGTCTGGAGCCCATGTGGAGGAAAGGTTATGGTCCAGGCAGCCTGCAGTCCTGGCGTGTAAGAGCCCAGGTGGGTGTGGAGATGGGGCTGAGATCCTAGACACACTCTGCCCCTTCCTTTTCCTAGAGCACATATGTCTTCGGAACAGTATTTTGCAGACTTGCACACATCAGGGTTTGGGGCCTACTACTCTGCCTGAATGTCTGCCATCTCTTGTCCTCCTTCTTTTATGCCACCATCCTCTCTGGAGGAAAACTTGGTCCTTGCACCAAGCAACTGGTCCAACTGGTTCCTGTTCCTCCTCCCTAGGGCTCTGAAGACTGAGCAGAGGAAAGTCTGCAGGCTTGGGACCTGGTGTTGCTGTGATTTCCCTGCTATGGGCTGACACTGAGTTTCTTTTCCCAGTTAGGCATGGGGGCATAAATGTCCAACCTCAAGCTTTATGTGGCTGGTGACATGAATTGCCTGGCCAGCTTGATTCACTGAGTGGCCTCCCCTAGCTAGGCCTGAGCACAGGGTTAGAGCAGATGTGGGACTGGGCCCTGGCAGATGCCTGGGGCTCAGAATATCTGGGTCTGTGTGCTCCGGGACTGCTGGCTTCAGGCCTGTGGCTCTCAGGTCTGTGTGCTCCAGGGACTGCCAGCTTCAGTTCTGTGACTCTCAGGTCTTGACCTTGAGTCATTGCTGATCATTTAAGGAAAGGGTGTTTTTCCCACGAGGGACTTGGAGGCATTCTGGGAAAGTACTAATCCCCCCTTGGGTTGTCCAGGCTCTCTTCAAATGCCAGTGATTCCACAGCCCGCATCTACTCTAGGGCAGGATGTTCTTCCCTGGTACCAGGGCGAGGGCAGGTCCAGGGCAACGTGAGTGCTGGCACTGCAGCTGGATGTGGGTACTGCCAATTCCAGCCCCAGAGTTGGCTAGGCTCAGTCCTGACCACCTCCTCCCCCCCCCCCCCCCACACACACCAGGCCTCAGTTTTTAGACAGGGAGCCGGAGTTCTCAGGAAGCCTTGTTGTTTGTCCTAGTCATCAGCATACTGGTCCCTGATCCCTTCACCACCTAGACTTCCTACCTCCTGCAGCAGGAAGGAACACAGCCACCCTTGAAGGGGCCGCAGCAGGACCTACCATCCCAGAGGCCTGGTCTACCACCTGCCAAGAGAAGGAAAGGAAGCGGCAGTCCTGCAAGGAGAGAGGAGTGTCAAGACATAAGAGAGGAGATAAGGGCCAGGATTCCCATCAACTTTAGGGACTGTGGTAGGGGTGTCACATATTGGTATAGCGAGGCTTGCGACCATAAGGAATGAAGGGAAGAGCTGGTCCAGCTGGTTTCTGTCCTTCTCTCTGGAGTCTAAGGGAAGAGTCTATGGGTTCTCTGTTGCTGTGGCTTCCCTGCTGCTGGCTGACACTGAGTTCCTTCTGAGGGACAGGCACAGTGGCTGAGGCTTCTAATTGCAGCACCTGGAAGGCGGAGGCATGAGGACCGCCCTAAGTCTGAGGCCAGCCTAGCTGTGTGAAAAGACTGTCTTAACTTTCCCTACCCCCAAAATGTTCCTGCTCCCCATTTTTTCTCCTTATTTTGGATGTAGCAGAGGCTAGGTTCCAAGCTCCCTTGTCTCCGTCTGGCGATAAAGACTAGCCCGGAGGACTACTCACGAGTCTGGAGGGAATATGGCCTGGATTGAGGGAAACAGACTGGGGAGGCAGGTAGCTGCTGGTAGCTCCTGGGGGAGAGCAGAGGAGTTGATACAAGGCCCGTAGACACCCCACTGGAGTCCAGGGCCCTGGCTGCAAGACATGGTGAGCGGAAACTCAGCATCTGGAGTTGCTAGGGACCTGGGGGTCAGACTTCTGGTGGGCCAGTAGGACCTGAGGTTTGCATACTTACCCTCTGAGAGCCTCCCCCAAGCATACCTGTAGGGACCAGCATACCTGAGGTCCTGTCACCTGGATATCTGTCTGTCTTCTTTCCTCTTATTCTCCCTCCCCCTCCTCTCCCTTCCTCACACGCCTTTGCCTCTTTTTACCCCTCACCTTTCTCATTTCCTATCATGGCTCCCCCTAAGATCCTCTATTATTCTCTGAGCAAAGCATCAATGTCCTAGCTATCCTGGCTAATCATACAGCCACCCTAGACACGGCTCCTGGTCATGGCTCCTGAGCAGCCCCACAAAACCCAAGAGCCCCATGGGGTCCCAGTGGGAAGCTCAGAATGCAGTGGCTTCCTCAGTGCTTGCTCTCCTGCCTATGCTGTGGTTAGGCCCTGCCTGCTGTTGAGTCAGGGGCAGCTCAGCCTTCATCCTGGCCTCCTGAGAGTGCAACCCGCTGCTCCTTGTGGAACTAGATGTCTTGAGCCACCCCCTCCTTAGAGCCTGGTGCCTACCCTACAGAGGGTGATGAGGCCAGCGTCTGAGCTATATTCCTAGGGAAGTGGCTGTTGACCCTGTGTGTCACAGGCCCTGCAGTTGTTAGAGAGGTGGCCCAGAGGTGAGAGGGCAGAGTGGCCCAGAGGACTCTGGGAGAGGCACAGGAGCCACAGAGGGGGAGACAGGTGAGAGGGCCCTATCCTCTCCTCTCTCCCAGCCTGGGCCACTGCTTGGAGCAGGAGATCAGCAAGACCCTGTCCTAGGAGTACATCTGCCTCCACCCCAGCTTTCTGTGTTCACCTGGGAGGAGTGTGTGTTCCTCGGTGTGTGACGCAGTCTCACCCTGTGTCCCCACCAAAGAGGCCAAATACCTCTCAAACCTGCAGCCACGGGCAGCAGGAACTTGGTCATTTTCAGGGACGAAAGCAGAGGTCCAGGAAAGTAAGTCACAGGGGCTTGGGATGTGGCCCAGTTGGTGGCATCTGCTTAGTGTGCATGGAGCTTTGGTCCGGTTCCAAGCATCACATACATCAGGTGTGGTAGCACATGCCTGAAATCCCAGCACTCAGGAAACGAAGGCTGGAGGATCAGAAGTTCAAGGTAATCCCTGGCTGCTGAGTGAGTTTGAAGACAGTAGGGCTCAGATCATAACCTATCTACAAAGGGAGGGAGGGAGGGAAGGAGGAAGTGCCTGGCAGGGGGCAGAAGGAGCAGATTGTGAACCTGTCTGGACACTGTGGAGATGCCAGGGCTGTGGGGTGGGCTCTGGAAGGGCTGCCTACAGAAAACAGCCTTGAAGCCATACCTCTCCTCTGTCCTGAGCTCAGCCTGGGGAGGGTACAATGGAGCTGGCAGAACCTGCTGCCTGCTGCCATGTGGGAGTCCTGATTACAGTTCCCTCCTTGTCCCTAATCACCCACTCGGGGCCCACACCCAGGCTCTGTTTTAGGAACCCTGGCCCTGGCTTAGAGCGTGCCCATCGTATGAGTGAGTGAGCAAGTCTCTTCCCCAGATCTCACAATGTCCATCCAGTGTAGGTGTCTGCCCCAGGTTAGGTCTGGTGCTTGGACTATAAACCCCCTAATTAAGAAGCGATAAGCTTGCTTAGGTTCTCTCAGTTCCTCATCATGGGAAACTGTTTCTGCTGGTTGTGAGCATGGCGGTTAGCCCAGGGCGTCTGGACCGGCTCCTGAAGTAACAGTCTGCCTACTGCGTCACGAGCGTGGGGGTGGGAGAAACAGGTTTCTCCGTCAAGGATAACTGCAGGCACTTAGAACTGTGACCGACTGTTCCCACGACCCAGCTGTCCCTCGGAGGGAGCAGGACAGCTGTGCCTTTGCCATAGTGTGTGATTTGATGCCTCATTGTCTTGTGCTCTCCTGAGGGAGGAAGGGGTCCCACACATCTATGTTCTGTGTCCTGATTGGGGCTAGCCCATGGTGGGATCTTGGTGAGCTGCAGTAGCTCACGAAGGAAGTCACTTGGGGTTCCCTTCAGTGGCCTTTGGACCCCTGAGCCCTAAACCTCTGAGCCTTATACTGGGGTTTCATCAAGCTAGGTGTGTCAGCTCTGGCCAGCTGGCTGGGGCAGGGCAGGCAGAACTGTGAAGTGCCACGCCCTTGACCTTGAAGATGCTGGACACCACTTCTGTCTGCTTAGACTCTAGGGTCTCCTGAGCTAGTTACTCACGTTGTTCCTGACTTTAGGGACAGTGTCTTCTCATCAAAAATATGCAGGGCCTTGTGTTGCAGAGTTAAAATCCTGAGGGCCTACCTGAGCTAGACTACTAACCCTGTGTGATCAGGGCAAGTGCTGCCCGCTCCCTCCTGAGCATCAGTGGGCTTGCTTAGGTTTGGGGGTTGGATATGGTGGATTGGGCAGTGAGCATATTCCCTTTGTCCCCAACACTGCCTTCTGCCTTACTCCATTCCAAGGACTTAGTGGCCTTGACCTTTCTGGGCCTGTCTGCAGGAACCCCAGGCCTGTCCCACATCCCAAGGGACATCTTCATAAATACCCTCTTCATATGAGGAGAAGATATTTCGCTACTTGGTCAAAGACATCCTAGAGTGTCAGCAAGTCAGGACTGGCTTCTTTCTGGACATTTTGATAGTCCTCTTTACAGACAGTGTTAAGTCCAGGGTGGGCAAGGTCCTTGTCAAAGGTCACACAGCTCTGAGTAATGAGATTATAGTTAGTCTCTCGCAATTCAAAATCCACACTATGACCTGGTTTATTGGGGAGAGGAGATTTTTCCCCCAATTTCCTGCTTTTTTAAAAAAAATAATTTTTACTGAGCTCTACATTTTTCTTTGCTCCCCTCCCTACCTCAGAGAGGTGAGATTATTAAAAGATAACTGCTTTCTGAGAAGTCTGTGAGAACCTAACGACCCTAGAATCTGAGATCCGAGACTTCTGTCCCAGAGTCTGAGTGTTCCTGGGACTTAGAGCTTTCTCTCTGGCCTTCCAAATTAGCGCCAGTTAGATTGACACGCCATTTGTTTTTGCCTCCAAGGGCAGAGTCCTGGGCTGGATGCTTCAGGCCAAGCCCAGCTCGATTTGTACATCCCAATGTGATGAATGTGGACACATCTTCCCATACATCAAAATATCAAGCTTCCCAGGGCACTGGCCACTTTAACCAGCCCCTCAGCTCTGACACACACCACAGCATGCATTTCCCCAGAAGTGCTGTCTCTGGGCCTCAGTTTCTTCACTGGGAAGTGAAGACTGGACTGGGGTATCTGGAGTCATTCCTAGCATAGAGCATCTGAGTGTGGGAGCCACAGAGTCCAGCACACTGGGGCAGTTGGGGCCGTGGTTCAGTGCACGCCTGTGGTGCACGGGGCTGGGTGGGTAGGCTGGCTCAAGGGTCTTGCTTTCCCGTTCTGGAACGTCCTTCTAAGGTAGCCTCTCCTTCAATCAAGGCCTCTTCAGTCACATTGCTCAGGTTTTAGAGCAAAATGCAAGAAGGGCCACCTCTATAGGCCTCAGTGGTCAAATTAAAGGGACATCCTGACCAAGAATAGAAGATCTGGTCTCCTTCCATGACTGGAAGCCAACAGTCACCGTTTGGGAGCTGGGTCAGAATGAAAGGGGTCTGGGGGTAGACAGGGGTGAGGAAGGGTTGGGTGGGGCCTCCACCAACTTGTAACATAGCATCAGGTAAGAAAGGAATGCTGCCTTGTCACTGGGTGGCCTTAGGCAAGTCACTGCACCTCTGAGCCTCAGTTTCGGGGAAGTGCTTTAACTATAAGCTTGTTATGGAGCTTCAATGAGAAGTTGTGGTGGCAGATGACAGGCTAAAGCTTGTCATCTCGGAGCCACAGTGTTTCGGTGTCGGAGAGTGGGAACCTGTTGGTCTGGCTAATGGAGTCAGGTGACGGACTGGACTTTGGAATCCTGTGAGTAAACATGTGGGGTGCTAGGGGAGACAGCACTTATGTCTGCTGCTTCTTCTTATCCCCCAGCATTCAGTGGGACAGGCTCCCGCAAGCGCTGCTCTGCTGGAGGGGAGACCCATCAGGGCCCTGTGAGGTCTGGGAACTCTCCTCTCCAGGTCACACCGCAGCTAGGAAGCAGAGCAGGTTCCCAAGAGGTCTTCCAGGGAACCTGAACTCCCAGACTGCCTTATGGCCCCATGCTTCTCCTGTTGCCAGAGCAACAAGTGTTTGTTTGTTTTTCCTTTTTTTATTTTAACACAGCAACAACAACCGAAAGTACAACCAGAGATTGAAAACTAAGATAACGAAAGGTCAAAAGCCAGTAATCCAAAGTCGGCTGCACAGATAATTAGAACACACTGGTGCCTACAGACACAACCACCATCTCCAGTCTCCACCCACGAACGATCAGGACAAAGTCCAGAGGCTGGGGACCTGTGCCAGACACCAGCCTGTGGGACCAGGCTGGACCAGGTGGTCTCCAGGGCCCTGAAGCGAGGCAGTTTTTCTCCCTCCATGTTATACCATGTGTAAGCAGGCCGCTCTCATTGGGCATGATTGCCAGATTTCCCAGCCTGCAGGGGCCTCAGCCAGACCTGCTCTCCCATGGGGATAATAGAGGTCTCCCTTCTTGGGGGATCCACCCCCACCTTGCTTCCAAGCAGGCCAGGGCCACTGGGTAGATGTTTACAGGGTGGGTGCCCATCAGAGGCTGCGGCAGGCTTCCAGTGGTTTCTGACTGTTGTCCAACTTCAATTATCATTGCCATTGACTCTGACAGTGAGTGCTGGTCGCCTCCCCAGTTCCTGCAGGCTTCGAGGGGCTCACTATTCAGCTCATGTCAGTGGTGGGAATGCCACAGCATAGGCAAGGAGGTGGTTCCCGCTACACAGGGGGCAGGAAGTGGCCCGTGTGGCTTCTTCAGGCATAAACTTGTGTATTGATGGGACTCTGTTGTGCACTGGCCTGGCTGTGTGGCCTGTGCCTCTCACTATGTCTGGGCTCTCCAGAGAAGAGACAGTGATGTCCAGGATGGCCCTCATGACATTGCTCTGGGCTAAGAGACTGGAGGGAAATGAACTGCTGGAAGGGTGAGGAAAAGCAGAGGGGAGGGAGAATGAATGGCATGACACTGGCCACTTGTTCCTGCCCAGCTACCGTGGCACCAGGAAACTCAGGCCTGACCCACATAGGAGCAAGATGCCCTGCCTGGACCCTTGAGTGCTCCTCAACTTGTTCCATCCCGAGAGCTTAAAAACCTGACCCTGACTGCACAGTTCATCAGAATCTCTGGCCTTGGGGATCAAGTGCCACAAGCTTTAGTGCTTCAGGACAGTTCCAGTGTGCAGCCAAGATGGAGCACACACAGCTCTGGAGGGCTTGGGTGATGCGGAAGACAGACACTCAGGTCCCACATGGGCTTTCCAGGACTGGCAATCCTTGGAAACTGGGTGGAAGCATGCTATTGAGCACTTTAGAAATCTATTATTGATTTATTTATCTTAAAGTTTGTCTTTACGACTCTTCTACAAAGAGCACTGTTAGAAGAGAGTTGGAGTCCTAGTTTCCTAACTCAGTCCACAGAGAACTGTTCTGGACTTCCAGCTTGGCTCCTCAACAGTGGCCTCAGCTTTACCTACACACACAATATAATAGTTAAACATTTGAGTGAAGAAAAGTGATACAACATGGAGCAAGCAAACCTACAGCCAAGGCTTTCTCTGAGTCCTAGAAAGCGAGCACAGCAGAGCTCTTGTTAGGACAAACTGGGGCAGCAACAATGGAACAAGATTGTGGCTGTGACCCTCCTGCATAAGCGAGTCTGCTGTTCTGCAGCACAGCGCCATGGCATGGGGTGTAGCTCACGCTTATCATGTGAGAGGCTCGAGGTGCAATTTCTTGCACCAACAAAACAAATTTATGAAAATGAAGCTTTTTGGTTCATCTGTTTTTCCAAGTTAGAAATATAGTAAGATTGAGCATCACGTTTGTATTTGGGCTTTTGATTGTGAATACTGTCTGAGAGTGAATAAGGGTTTGTGGTGTTAGAGCAGGACCATTGTGGCAGGCTGGTCTGCAAGGCACTCCAGCAGACAAGACATCCTCTGCCTCCTGCACAGGGCCTTCTAAAAGGTGCCTGCTTTGTTACTTCTGATCTGCTGTTTTTCCTCTGAAATTTACAAAAGAATGAAGTTGAGAATTGAATGCTTTGAGTTTATTTTGAAGCAATGTTATCTTCATGTTAAAATATCAGCATTGAGAATTAAAGCAAAATATTGTGAAACTTAGTTACTGCAACTTCCATTTTCAATAAAGATAGTCTAAAATAACTCATTAATGTTTTGTTGTTTTGATAAGAATTGAAATATACTTAATTATGTATTTCTGGGCTTTGTGTATATGTTTTATTTTAAAATGCCCAGTATATTTAGGATATAAGTGTATGGCCAATTTCTACCATTTTAGCTTTAAATGAAAATTAAAGTCTTTTAAGACTGGCAGATGCTAATGTAAAAACAGTGTGTGTGAATTAAATTTGCTGCTGCTGCTAGTCTAGTGGGAATGCCACGAGCTTTCTGTAGTCTGCATTGGAAACGTGTATGTCAAAATTCTGGAATGTATCTTCAACCAAGAGTTTTGTCCACTTACATATGTTTACAGCCTATAAAAAGTGAAACCAAGAATGTAACTATTATGAGCAAGGTAGCTTTGCTCATGTTATCTGATGTTTGCCAAAAGAATAAATGATAAAAGAGTTGAATTAATAAAAAAAAGTTTGTCTTTGCAATTGTTTATTTGTATTACGTGTGCATGCACCCCTGCATGCACGTGAAGCTCAGAGGACAGCTCTAAGAGTTTGCTTTTTCCTTCTAGCATGTGGGTCCTGGAGTTTAACTCAGGCTACCACACTTGACAGCAAGTGTCTGTACCCTGCTGAGTCGTCTCATCAATATTATTTACTTACTTGTGAAGATTTATATTTCATTATATGTCTGCATGTGGGTATGTGCATGTGAGTGCCAGGGTCCGAAGAGAACAGAAGAAGATGCCAGACCCCTGGAGCTGGAGTTCCGGGCTGGGCTGTTTGTGAGCCACGCCTCGTAAGTGCTAGGGATCAAACTGGCCCTCTGCAGCAGCAGTGCACACCTTTAACCACTAAGTGTAGACCCTATGCACTTCCTTTAGAGACAGGATTTCACTATGTACTCCTGGCTGGTCTAGAATTTACTGTTTAGGGCAGGCTTGCCTCAGTCTTGTAGATCTTCCTGCCTCTGCCTCCTTCATTCATCTTCCTAGGAAGAGAATCTGTGCTTTCCCCAGCTTTCAGGCTCAAAGGAGATTCAAAACCAATCCTGGTAGGAGTCAACTAACTCCCATTGCAATAACCCAGCATTTCCTCCTCTTCCTTCTCTCTTCTTCTTTTGGACAGCATTTCATTTAGTCTGCACTAACCTCAAATTTGCTATGTAACTTAAGGCTAGCCTTGAATTTCTGATCCTTTTGGGGTTTCAAGCTTGTGCCCCATCCTGGGGTCAGTGATGTCATTTTCGGTGCTCAGTGGCTTCTGCAGGATCAACGTTGGTCTGTGTTTCTAAGGGACCGTCCGGAGCTCTCCAGATCCCCAACTCTTACCTTGTTCTCACGCCCATGTGCACGGAGCTCACTGCATCCTGGGCATTTGTAGAGTCATGGGCAGGAGATAAGTGCAGGACACCCCTGAAAGACCCTGAATTCTAGGGAGATCTGGCGAGAAAGGAAGCCTCAGTGAGGAAAGCATGGGATAGAGTCACCTGGGGACACAATCTCATCTCTAGAGCCTCTGATGTAGGAGCTGGGCAGTGTGCGACTGGGCATTGGTAAAGGCTGGCTATGCTGTGCACTGGAAGTGAGACTTGTGGCGGGAGCATCTCGGAAGTTTGCATTAGGAATTGTAAAATAGGGCCTAATGTAGACAGGGCTGTGAGTACTGTGGCAACAAGCATGCATAGGAGAGCGAGGGTGGCAAGGATAAGGAAGGGAAAACCAGACGGGGCCCAGAGGGCCGTGCCCAGCATCTGGATCTTGCAGTGGTATGCCTGCAGTGTGGAGGAGCAGCTGGTGAGCAGGGGTGGAACTGATCCCAGCTCAGCTTTGGGCTGGCCGAGGCTGGAGTGGTAAACTGCAGGGTGGAAGGAGACCTGTGTAGCTTTTAGGTGTTCTGATGATGGACCATTTCCTCCTCTCTCAATCCCACAGCACATAGAGCCTGGAATGGGATCCCAAAGGGACCTTGGAAAGCTGGGATTCCCATTGGATGCATGCTGAGGAGCGGCACACACAGTGTTTAGAGCCATTAGATGAGGGGGTGTTTGCCACTGGGTATGCTAGGAATTAGAATGGGTAACACTTGGCGACTCCTGATCTCCGGCCTGGTAACAGCAGAGGTGTTTGCTCTTCACAGTGTGTCCATTGTCCGGAACTCATCTGGGAAACCACCACAGAAATTACTGCTCTGCTCCAAGCGGATCCCTGAACAGGTGAGGAGGAAGCGGGGGCGGGCAGCCACCTCTGCAGGTCATGCATGGCCTCTCCAGTGGAACCCTGGAACCCGCATATCCCAACACAGGACCAGAAAGCACTGTGGCCCCTACACCTCGGAACGGCTAGGAACACAGGGGCAGACCCTCAGGTCAGGCTGGAGCAGCATTCCTGTGTCCCAGAGTGTGACAACTCCCCCACTCCCATACATAGTACAAAGAGACACCAGCCTCCCTGGGCCTCACTAATACACGCGGGGGCTCCTGGGAAGGTGGGAGGGTCTGTCAACATGGCACATTCTCAAAACTGGCTGACATTGCTCAGGCATGGCTTCACTGTACCCCATGAGCGGCACATAGGGTAACTCTGGTATGGTAGATCTCAGACACTTTTCAGGTGGCTGAGCACAGAGCCATGTGCGCTTTGGGGCAGACCCTCCTCCTCCACAGTCCACCATCCACCATCCACCCATACAGCCACTCCACCGGTCATCTCCACATCCAGCCTCACCTCACCTCTGTGGGGTATCTTACAAAGAACACTGGGTCTTCCTCTCAAGACCTCCCAGTTCACAGACAGTAACTTATAGCAACTGCCCACCACATGCCAAACATTTAACCTACATCAGCACCTGGGAAACTGATTAAAGACAAACAAACAAACAAAAATAGGTTTGAAGCTTACTCGTTGCACAGGACTAGAATGCAGTCCAGAGAGGTTAAATTATTGTCCAGGGTCACACAGCTAGGAGGTAATAAAACTGAATTCAAACCTGGATGGTTGGATATTGCACCCCTCTTCTGGAAGATTCTCTAGTATTCAGTGCTCAGGAATGAAGCCCCCAACTAATATGTGTCTTCGGGCCAAGGGGTGATGGTGGACTGAGGGGGCTGTTTATGGGAGTGTCGCAAAGGAGGTCAGGCCTAAAGTGGATACCACAGACAACAGAAGGGAACACTGTTGTGTTCATTTTCCTGTATAAACTGATTTGGCGCAAAACTGTGCACTCCACCAGTTTAAATTATTCTTGCTTAGAAATGGATGACTGGCCTGCCACAGGGTGGCTGCCATGGCTCCCCACAACCACTCCAGAGCTTCCCATAAGATGTGCTTGCCATGGGGCTGGAGAGATGGCTCAATGATTAAGAACACTGGTTGCTCTTCCAGAGGACCCAGGTTCAAGTCCCAGCACCCACATGGCCGCTCACATCTATAACTTCAGTTCCCTAGGATCTGACACCTTTACACCAATGCACATAAAATAAAGTTAAAATATTTTTTTTAAAAAAAGATGTGCTTGCCATTGTGTTTACCCTGGCAGGAAGGCATCTATAAAAAGTGTTCAGAGCACCTAGCTCAGGGCGGGCTCTGTTAGCTCAGCACCATTTGCAAAGGAACATTCATCCCTGACTTCTGCAAGTGTTGTGTCCCTTGGTGCCACAAGGTGCAGCCCTGATGTTCTGAGCACCAACCCCAGGACTGCCAGGCCCCAACTTCCTCTTTTTCTGATAGTCAGAACCATGGGGAGCCCCTGAACTGAGGGGACCCCAATGGATACAGGGGAGCCCACTGCACAGAATGGAGCCCTATGCATAGAGGGGAGCCCACTGCACAGAGAGGAGCCCACTGCATAGTGGAGACCCCACTGGATAGACGGAGCCCACTGCACAGAGGACAGCCTGCTACACAGAGGGGAGCCCACTGCACAGAGGACAGCCTGCTACACAGAGGGGAGCCCACTGCACAGAGGACAGCCTGCTACACAGAGGGGAGTCTCGCCCCAGGACATTCTTCCTGATGACTTTGCTAGCAGAGCCAGGATCTGAACTTTTGACCTGGGACTTTGCTTCTATCCCAGAAGCAGTCAGCCCCTGGCCTCATCTGTTGTTCTCTTTAAGACCTCAGCTGAGGCCAGTCATGACCCTTGCTGCCTCCTACAGGCCCGTGTGTGGGCACAGACCCTTGTGTGAATATCGTTTGATCTCCTGGCAAGACTGGGCCAGGGATTAAATGTCATGGGCTGGTGGGTATGGCTGCTTGCCGAAACAGCTTTAATTATGGACACAGGAATTTGAATTTCATGTCCTTTCTGTGCACTGCAAAATGTATGTTTTGTTTTTTTGTGTTTGTTTGTTTTGGTTTTCTTTTTGATTGTTGAGACCTGGTCTCCTATAGCCCTAGATGCTCTCAGACTTGTTAGGTTGCTGGAGTTTGAGCAAGCACTCTACCAGCTGAGCTCAATCCCCAGTTTTTGTTTGTTTAACTATTTTAAAATATTCAGTCTGTTCTTATAGCCTAGCTGGTAGGGGCCTAGGCAGGGGTTGGCCAGACCCTGCCCTTCACCAGAGCTTATTTCTGCCTACTGGGCAAGAATTACAGCATGTCCCTTCAGATGGCATGGTGAGCCCTGTGCCCCCATAATAAGATTTTGGGATCTCCTTCATGTATGATAGTGATTGTGGGCTCTCTGAAGCTGGTATCACTTCCCATCACAGGGCAGCCTGAGCATGTCCCCAGCCAGAACTGAACTACCTGTCTGTTCTAGGGAGACTCTTGTCTGTTTTGTGCCCAGTGTGGAGAATGATCTTGCTCTACTGCCTGCTGGTTGCCGATAACACAAAGACCTGTGTGTTGTAATAAGGAGCGGCGGGGCTGCGTCCCCAGCACCCCGGCCGCCTGCTAGGTTATGCCTCGAAATAATTACACGGACACTGTATTCTTTTAAACACTGCTTGGCCCATTAGCTCTAGCCCTTACTGGCTAATTCTGATATCCCAATCAACCCATCTCTAATAAACTGTGTAGCACCGGTCTTACCGGTAAGATTCTAGCCTATGTCCATCCTGGGTTGGAGCTTCATTGTGTGTGCCTCAGAGAGCAGAGCTATCGTGTCTGCCCGGTAGAGGGGAGCATGGCGTCTCTGCTCCAGAGAGCAGAGCTGTCTAGTCTAAGCTCACTTCTTCTTCCTCCCAGCATTCTGTTCTGTTTACTCCACCCACCTATGTTCTAACCTATGAGGGCCAGCCAAGCAGTTTCTTTATTTTTTTAACCAATGACCTTCCTCCATCACCTGTGGCCTGGACCTGTAACAGTTATGTGGGGCCACCCAACGCCCTCTCCCCCAAAGCTGCTTCTCGGCTTTTACACTGACAGGGGTGGCTCCCAAGTCCCAGTTAGTTGAGCTGCCTGCTAGGCACTGCCTAGCTCTTGTTTCAGGACAGGAACTCACTGCCTCCAAAGTGGCTCTGTCCCTGCCTGTCCACTATTAGAGACCTTGACCATGGTCCTTTACTCCTTCGGGTCTCAGTTTATTTTCAGGGAGCTGATGCACTTAGACCAATGTGTGATCGGATCTGACGAGTAACCAAGAAGCCAGGCAAATATCCAGGGCCTGGGATACTAGGGGAATACCAGACAGGCTCCGGCCTGGGGTGTGGCCAATGTGTCCAAGGCTGAGTGAGGCTTCCTCCTGGCCTCCCAGCCAGGACTCCTTTGAGTAGCAACCCTGTGTCCTCACCACCTGTTGCCAGTTGGGTGGTCATTTATCTCCGGTAGGGTACCAGTCAGACCTGGACCAGTTCTGAAGAGCCAGGCTCTGTCATTGGAACAGAGGCCCTGCGAATATGCCCCAGGTGGTGGGCGGCAGCTGGGGCGCCTGAGGGTAGGGGCCAGCCACCTCATCTGGGTGTATTGGGGAGGGTTGAGTGTTTAGAGAGGGAGGAGGCTCTCAGTGCCTCACAGCTTCCTAGTCTGCATGGAGCTCAAAAATCCCAGTGTTTTTGACCCAGCTCTGCCTGGACCCTGCAGATCTTACTATGCTGAAAGGTTCGGTGAGGACTAAGGGTGCAGTTCTCAGCCAGGCTAACCCCTGACATGGCAGTCACTGCTCTGCCTGCATCTTGCCCTGTCTGCCCACAAGTTCCAGTCTTGGCTTAACGTCTGTTACAGATAGAACTGTGACTTTTTTGTTCTGTAGTGTTCTTGTTTTTATTTTGCTTGTTTTGGGAAAGAACATAGTCCTGGTTAGCTTGGAAATTGCTATATGGAGTCATACTTTTAATGCCCGGAAGTAGAAGCAGGTGAATCGCTGTGAGTCCAAGAACTAATTCTTTAGTGGTTTGGGAGCACTTCCCAGTGGGAGGAGCTTGACCGTCCACTCAGTACTGGGCATTGATTAGGCCAGTCACAGCCTGCCAGACCCAGGTCCCCTGGGGCTTGTTGGGAGGATTGAAGGGAATAAGAAACAAGGATGGCTGTCCAGAGCAAGGTGTTGTTTATGAGGCCACTCCTTGTGCCCTAGCAGGCCCAACTGTTTGGATCTCACTCTTACTCCCTGGATGCCTGTTCTGGAGACCCCAACTACCTGCAGAATGTGGGAACCAAGCAATACAGGACATAATCTAGACTCTGAAATCGCACGCACTACAGGCCTGCATCAGGGGTTCCTGCCCGGAGAGTTGCAACCCCTTCCTAAGCAGGCGAGTGGGCACCAGCTCCCAATACTCACTCAGCCTTCCTGACACTATTAGATTAAGTTCTCATGCGGAGGGAGGAGTGTCTCTGGCTTGCCCGGGGCCAGCTGCTCCCACGACTGTGCTGGAAGGAAACAGACAGGCCCGAGCAGAGCTGTCACCTGATAGGTGGGGACAGGTCCTCCCTCCGGGAGGTAGCTTTCCTCTGGAACTGCTTATCCCAGAGTTTCGGGCATGTCTGTGGGGGTCCAAGCTGTTCTGGGAGGCCGGGGCAGGGAGGAGAAACAATAACTGCCCTTCCCCAGCCGGGCCTGGGCGGAGGCATCTTCCACTCCAACTCTCTGCTTGATGCAAGGTTTGTTTTCCCTCTTCGGGAGACTGTGTGGGAGCTTCTCAGAAGCTCCTCAAAATAGAAAGTCCCTGCCCCTCTGCAGTTCTCACACCTAGGCCTGGCATCTTGGTAGAGTGAACCCCCATTTCCTCTCATCTCCCCATGTAGTCCTTGAGCCCCTGTGAGCAGGAATTTCTGCTATTTGCATGCCACCTGGGATGGGGACATCACCTCTCTTGGCTGGTTTTCCCATTCCCTGGATGGTGTTGCCTCAAGCCACACCTAAAGCTGCCCTTTTAAAGGAGCATTTAACCCTTCCCATGACAGAGCTGTCACAGGCTGACGGGGTCCTCAGGGGAGGCTGCATGCTCTCCCTTAGCCCAGCCCCATCTCCAGTCTGGAAGTGTGCAGGGTAGAAGTGGGGCTCTACTCAGCATGGAGGGTAGGGTGTGAACGTGATCAGAAAAGAGTGGGGGAACCCATGTGTGGGTAGACTCAGAGAAGGACGACATGAACAGTCTCCACTCGCTTCTGCCCTGGGTTCCCCTTCCCAGGACTGTAGGACACAGGCAGGCTGCCCCTGCAGCTGTCCTTGCCCAGCTGCCTGGTGATGGTCCCTGCATCCCATGGGACCTGCCGGGCCTTGGGGAGGAGAGGGAGGCCAACTTCCTGCCTTTCTGAATTCTCTAGCTCCCAGGGAGTTGGGGGTTTTGCCGTGGGGGGACATGGTTCCTCACACTGGAAGTGTGGCTTGTGTTATTCAAGGGGACCATCATGAACACTAGGAAACAACCTGGGCATCCCAGGGTAGACTACCAGCCATGTGCTTCATGGACTAGGGGTTTCAATGCAGCATCATGGGGATTTTTTAATGATTTTCCTGGAGCTGGGCCTATAACCCTTCCCCCTTCCCCCAGAGTCTGAAATGCTACTTACACATGAATTTTCAGAAGGAACATATAACCCCAAATATGAATAGGCACTGACCAATAGTATAGATTCCTATGAGACATGCAAGATTGTGTGATTTTGTGTTTTGGGGAAATGCCGTTTTGCAGAGATTATGCAAACCCTCATCCCAGCATGAACAGTTTTGCTACAAAGCACACACAAGAAGCAGCTGTTTAAGATGTGGCAGTTGCTATGGGGCTATGGGAGTGAGAGTCCATGGCTGACATTTGTGTTTCTCTGCGTTTGTTGGATGTTTTGTGATATATTCCAGCCTCAGCATCCGAGAATCCCCAGCCTTGGTCCTGGAAAGGCTCACCAAGCTGGGGAGCTAGCCCTAGGTCTCACTCGGGTCTGGCAGTCACTTACTAATTTCTTGGCCTTGTCACTTCTGCTAGTGTCTCCCCAGGTGAGTTCTAGAGCCTGGACCAAAGACTTCCCAGCTGTGTGACTTGGGCTAGGCATCTGACCTCTCTGTCTCTCAGCACCATGTAAAGCAGGCACACTTCTAGCTGCAACCTTGTGCTTGAACTGAGGTGACTGGGTCTAGGGATGATGACAGTGGCTCTCCTCCCTGCTGCCCCCCCCCCCCCCCGTCCTTAGACTGCCTCCATCACCTGTTCCCTTTCCCTCTCTCTCCAGGGAGTTCCACAGTCTGCAGGATGGGGACAGCCTGCATCAAAGTCACCAAGTACTTCCTCTTCCTCTTCAACTTGCTGTTCTTTGTAAGTATGTGTCTGCCAGGATACCCAACCCTCTCAAGGCCCCGGACTCTGGCCAGGTATTAGGTGGGATTAGCTTATGGGTCCCAGGACACTGTCCCTAAGAGAATTGGTGATGGTGGGATAGAGTCTCTGACCAAGCAAAGATTCCCGTCCAGAGCCCTCTGCCCAGCTGGGGGTGGACATATCCGCTCCTCTAAGGCAGGGTGGCAGAAGAAAGCCCCTCGGGATCTCTGGGCTGTTCTTCCCTTGACCCACCCCTCGCCGGTTGCCTGTTACAGCTCCAGCTGAACAGGCTTCCAACAGCTACCTTGAACTCTCAGAGGCCACAGGGACATCCTTTCCACACACCCCTCTATTAACCTATGAAATCCCCACGACAGGCCCTCCCAGATGTGAGCTCTGTGGGACATCTGCAGCTGGGTTTCTTTTCCCCTCTGTCCTGGCACCACCAGTCCTGCCTTGGTGTTGCCAGACCCGTGGTGTGCACGTGTGTGTGAGTGGGTGCACATGGGTGTTGGCGTGTGTGTGTGTGTGTGTGTGTGTGTGTGTGTGTGTGTGGTGGGAGTGTGAGCATCCTGAAGGGGCTTCCACAGATCTGGAGTGTCACTGCAGTTGTGGCTTTTCCACACTGGTTCACCCTACATAGTTGTGAGACACAGATTACATAAAGCAGGTACTTGCCACAACTGGGTCTTATGTTCTATAGTGTCTAGAACCCCACTTGTGTTGGAGTTTCTCTGAAGTATGAATGAGTTACTTATAGGGGAAATTTCATATTATAAGCACAAGGATTATGGGAACTTGGGAATATTCACAAAGAATCATTCTTCAAAACTTTATCCCAGTACATGGTACTTACAGCAGTGCCCCTGGTACACATTCATGCATGTATGCACACATGTATGCACACACAGGTGGGACGTTCTGGCATGCTCCACCATAGGTTCCACTAGGTCAGGATGAACAGGCCAGCTGGTCCTACTAGGCCTCAGGGCATCAGTCACAGAAACCACCTATGCTGGGCACACAGAACATGGGAACTGCCCTTCCCAGCCTGGCAGGGGATCTAGGGGACAACTGCACGGGCAGACAGAGCAGGTGGTATTACAGACACTGGCCAAGACCCGGGTGAGAGGGACTACAGGGTAAGGCCAGCATGATAGTGCTGTATCTCAGGCCTTGGAAACTGGAGAAAGGAGTCAGGGTCGTGTTTGGTGAAGCGCAGGACCTGGGATGAAGGACACACATTTTTTTTCTCCTTTTGTCTTCTATGCAGTTTGGGAGATACAATGGGAAAGGTTGATGAGCTAGTAGAGAAGGAAAGAAGGTTGGATGGCTTGGCTGGGTCTCTCCTCTGAGCTGCTCTAGGCTGACACATGGGACCAGAGGCCAGAGAGCTGACTTGGTAGGTGCTAACTGGCTGTGTATGGGCCTAGGTGCTCATCTATCCGGACAAGGGAGGGAGGTGGGGACAGCGCCTATCCATTCCTTCCCCTTCACTCCTCCAGCTCAGGGCCACAGATTATGAATTTGTGACTTCTACCCAGGACAGTTCAAAAATATCTCCAAAATGCTATATCCTTACTGAGCATGTGCAGACCACTCCTGCTCACTGGTCCCGGACATTGCAATATTGCCACTGTGTGTATAGCATTTCCCACAAGTGTCAAGTGTCATAGGTCATATAGAGCTGATTTAAAGTATGGGGGTGAAGTTGGGGTTGCTGCTTGGTTGGTAGAGTACTAGGTACTAACCACAAGGACCAGGCCCAAAGGCAAAGAAGGCGAGCCATGCTGTGGTCACATGCGGCTGGGGACAGAGGGTCCCTAACTGAATCAAAAGCTTAGTTTCTGGCTGCCTTGCTAGCACGATCTGTTGAAGGGAGCTGTGGGCTGCATTCCTGCCACCCAGATCCCAGCCGCCTGGCTATCTTCTACCCCGAAATAACAACACACAAACTATATTCTTTTAAACACTGCGTGGCCCATTAGCTCTAGCCCTTACAGGCTAATTCTCATATCCCAATCAACCCATCTCTAATAATCTGTGTAGCACCAGTCTTACCGGGAAAGATTCAGCATGTCTGACCTGGCGGCTTGCTTCATCGCGTCTGCTCCAGAGAGGAGAGGAAATGGCGTCTGAGCTCACTTTCCTTCTTCCCAGCATTCTGTTCTGTATATTCCGCCTATCTAATTTTCTGTCCTATTAGGGCCAAGGCAGTTTCTTTATTTAACCAATGACATTCCTCCATCATTTCCCCTTTTTCTATTTAAACAAAAAGGAAGGATTTAACTTTAACATAGCAAAATTACATATAACAAAACAGTTATAAAGTAAGAATTACAGTTACAATATTTACATCTACTTTATCTTTTATCATAACAAAGGAAAACAACTATAACTATCTATCTATTCTTCAACTCCATCAAAGACTCCAGAAGGATATAATATCACCTAAGTAAATGAGAAGTAAGCAACTTACAAAACTCTAGAAATCACAGAGACATCTTGCTGCCTGGACAGTCACCCAAAGTTCCTCTGTACCATTGGGGCATCCATTTTTGCCCTACAGGCCCATGGTTTCCAGCAGACATTTCAATGAAGCAGGAAATTTCAAAGGCAGTTCAGTCACTATCTGCTGTGTCCTGCAGAATGTCTCGCAGACTCTTTCATGAATCAGGAACCCCAAAAGACCATCTCACCTTTAGACAAGTTCAGCAGTCCACTCTCTGCGGGTTCTCTGTGTCCAGTTCATGCACTACCACTGCCTCCTCGTGGGTTGCAGCATGCATGCACAACATGTTCAGCATGCACAGATACTTATGTGGGTGCTTATGGGGATTTGAACTCAGGTCCTCGCAGGTCCTCTCAGGTCCTTGCAGAGCAAGCTCACTGAATTATCTTCCCAACCCCTCAGGAGGCTTTTCTAGTAAGAGATCAAAGGAAGTCATAAACTAAAGCTCATTAAAAATATTCAAGAATTTTTATTTCTTTTATTTAATGATACAAAAACCAAAGTCTGGCTTGATATATGTTCATAGTTTTCTAGAATGTTTACAACCCTACGGATTGGCGATCTAGACTAGCAGCTGTGGTCACTGTGTGGAGCATACTATATTAGGATGGGGTGCTTGTTTGCTTTATGATAAACAGTAGGAGCAAAAGCATTGTCGATGGAGAGGGTTATTCCACCTTACACTTCTAGGCCACAGACCATCATTGAGGTAATTCAGGGCACACACTCAAGACAAGAATCTGAAACAGGCCAGACAGTGGTGGCGCACACCTTTAATCCCAGCACTTGGGAGGCAGAGGCAAGCGGATCTCTGAGTGCAAGACCAGCCTGGTCTACAGAGGGAGTTCCAAGATAGCAATACTACAAGGAGAAACACTGTCTTGAACCCCCCGCCCCCCTAAAAAACCCTAAAATAGAAACTGTAGAAGAGTGCTGCTTGCTGCCTGCTCGCTCACTCACAAGATCATCAGCGAGCTTTTCTCGTACACTGGCTGGAGGATGGTGCTGCCCACAGTGGGCAGAGCTCTCCGCATCAGTTAATGACCGAGCTCCACACACACCCACAGGCCCGTTGACCTAGCAAGTCCTCCAATGGAGCTTTCCTTTCAGTTGACTCTGGGCTGTCAAGTTGCTGACTACGGCAGATGGCCAAGCTTCGTTCCAGCCTGTTTCTTCCTTTACCCTCTGAAACAGCTTCTTTAAGTTGTCTGGGGCAGACTCACTGGAAGGCCATGGTGCCCCAGCTCAGCCTGCCTTTCATCCAGTCAGGTTTGGTATCAGGGCTCCTATAATAGAACGTCGAGGGTGCTGATTGGTAGCCTGGGGAGTAGGCAGGGCCAACTGACCGGAAGTGAGCTCCAAGAACTTTTCAAAGACATTGGTAGAGACAGCTGGTAGGTGGGTGACAGCAAACCAGGGTGGGAGGATCTCTGTTGTGGCTTCTGATGCTACCTGATGCCATTCTTAGTGCTCGGGTTGGTAGAAGTTTACGTGTTCCGAAGAGATTCCCGTAAAAGTCACAAGGATGTTAGATCACACACAAGGCATGCCATACATGGCTGTTCAGAGGACCAAAGACAGCCTGTCACATTCCAGCAGTCACAGCTGCAGTTCTTCTCCCTTGGAGGCACTTTCACTGCATGTGGCATTTTCTTCTGGAAACTTCAGTTCCTGGGAAGAAGGGCATCAGTGGGGGCAGTGTGTGTGTGTGCGTGTGTGTGTGTATGGCAGAAGGGATACCCTGGACATTCTCAGGATGGAGGAAACACCTGTGCATCCTCCTACCCTTCCCTCCCTTGCTGGGGCCTCAGGGGCAGATTTCTGACCTACCTTTCCGGGCTTCCGTTGACTGCCCCTCTCCTTGCAGCTCCTGGGTGCCGTGATCCTGGGCTTTGGGGTGTGGATCCTCGCAGACAAGAACAGCTTCATTTCTGTCCTGCGTAAGACACCCCCTGCTGCACAGACAGCCTGCCCTTGAAGGGAGGGACATACATGCACAGCTGCCCTTAGGGACATGGCCAGCTCCTGTTACTGACTACTGCATGGGACCCTTGCCAGGGTTCCAGGACAAATTCCCGCTCACAGACAGAGCCCCATTGTCTGCAGATGCCTGGGTGACTGGGCTGGGGGTGGAGGGACTCATTCTCGTCACCCTCAGGAAAGCCTCCCACATCCTCTGTCCCTGTGTTTGACTGCACAGTGAAATGTGGGCTGCAGTTGGTCCCCTCCTCAGAGGACCACAGGGAGAGCCAGGAGTGGCAGGCAGCCGGGTGCACACAGGGTCCTAATCCCAATAGTCCTGTTCTGTTCCCACCGAATGAATGAAGGAAAAGAGCCGTTAGGACACTGAAGTTCACACAACTCCTGGTGGTGATTTGTAAGACCCAACCCCGAGTTCTGATCCTGAATGCAGCCCAGGGTGGGGTGAGCCTCCATGCCAGGTCCCTCCTGTTCTTCAGAGGCTATAATGCCTGACCTTCTTGCCTCCTCCCTTAGGAGGCCCTCATGACTGGCTGTGTTGGCCTGTCTCAGTTCCGGGTGGGGAGGGGTGGAGTCTGCCAGGAGCTCTCTGTGCCAGCCATTTCCCAGTGAGTGGCAGGCCCTGGCTCTCTTCACTTCGAGCAGCTGTCCCAAGCAGCTGGATTGAACTTTGGCCAATCTGACAGCTGTTTGATTTAAACAAGACAGAACCTGGCTGGGACATAGACAGGAGGGTCTACACCTTTTTCCAGGTTCCCAGGGCCAGGCCTTCCTCCAGGAGGTGGAAAGCAGGAGTGATCCTGTCGTGAGCTGTCAGTGTCCGGGTTAGGGTTGGGTGGGGTTTCTGTGCCCACCCTCACCCCCAATGCCCACCCACAGGGATAAGCTCTCCTTAGAATCAGTCTGCCTTAATGGGTCCAGCCCACACCCGGTAGGCATTGTGCCAGGGTGCAAAGTCTGCAGGCCATCTCATTTCTGCCTGCTTTCTGCCATTTGTGATCAAGCTTCTGACTCTCCATAGCTCTGTAAATTCCAGGCCCAGGTTGTACCCATCACACACCCACCTACTGCTGTTCTGTGTTGCAATCTCTAGGGGCTCAAAGGCAGCCAGGCTCAGACACGCTGATCTGTGAGGCTGGGGCAGGCGACTGTTGTGCTCTCTAGATCAGTGTGGGCTATAGGGGAAAGCCTTATTTCAAAAAAACAAAACAAAAATCAAGGTCAAAATACAAAGAAAAGAAACCCTGATCTAGGAGCCCAGGCACTTGGGCAAACAGAGGCTCATAAAGGCCCTGCTTACGAGGGAGAATCAAAAAGGGAATGTTGGGCTCCTGACTTGCTGTATGACATAGCTGTCCTTTACCTACCCCCCCCCTGCTGTGAGTCCCTACTGCTGGGCTCCATTCCCCCCACACACACACCATCCCCTTTTACAGAGAAAAAAAATCCTAAGAACAGGAGGAGGGGTAACTGCCTGAGGGCACACAGATAGGGGTAAGGGATGGCACCCATGCCCCAGCCCTTGCACCATGTGATTACCATGTCCCTCAAGGTGGCATCTTCAGGAGAGAAAGCAGGTGGCCATGGTTAATAGGAAACCCTGGATCTGGGCCAGTGGGTGGGGTTCAGTCGTCACAGGTCTGCTGTGTGGTCCTTGGCAGGTTACTTTGCCTCTCTGCACTGCTTCACCTACAAAACAGGAATGGCAGCAATGGACCTCGTGAGGTCATAGACCTTAGAATCTCATTTCTAAAGTGGGGTGTGGAGATAACATACCTGTTATCTCAACACCTGGGGGTTGGAGGCAGGAAGAGCAGATGCTGAAGACTATCCTCTGCTACAGGGAAAGTTCAAGGCCAGCCTGAGCTATGTAAGACCCTGTCTCAAACAAGCATAGCAGAAAGGCTCCCTCCTTTCCATGTGAAGCCTTTAGGATGGCTTTGAGTGGTTGTGTAAACAGTTTAATCCCTATGACCACAAGACACTGCCCAAAGTCCCATTTCCCAGAGGAGGAAGGAGGAAGTGGTTTGCCACCAATTGTGGCATGCTGGCAGAGTCTGGTCACCTGAATGGCTGCCCAGCCCTTTCAGTTTGTATGGCCTGCTCTCTGTCTCCCTAGTCCCTGATGGCTGAGTCAGACACATTCTTTCACTGTACACAGGGCAAGGGCATTTGTCAGTTGCCAACTCAGGCTGCTCAGATTCAGTCAGACAGACTGAGTGGAGACAACAGGTCTTAGGGTGTCACAGGGCTGGTTCCCTGTACCTCAGCTTCCCTGAGTCTCAGGGAAGCTCTTAGGGAGACCGGGGTGTGACTTCTACCTCCCCAGACAGTGCTGGCGTGTGCACAGGGCTTTAGTCCAAGGGCCTTGCTCTGCATGGTCTGGTGCCTGGCACCCTTTTTGTCCCAGCCAATCTGTCTTCTGGAAGCCAGACTGGGGAGCTGATGGCCTCTCCCCATCTCTGTGACCCAAGAATGTGAGGGCAATGTGAGGAGCTCCACTCCAGGAGTTGCCACGCATCCCAGGAGACGTCCCCAAGCTTCTTGGAAGCTCTGAGTGGAACTGCAAAGAAGCCGGCCCCAGAACCATGGCAGCAAGGAGGGCGGGCCTGGGCTTTCCTGTGTCCTGGAACATTACCTAGGTTCATGGGGCCTTCTGCTACCCACCCCAAGCTGCGTCTGTTTCTGAGGACAGTGCCCACTCCATCCCACTCTGCAGGCAGCACCTTGATGAGCAAATAGTAAGAATGACAAAGTAGGTCTATGTTCCTTGCTGGAGCGCCTGAACTGGCCCTGACTGTGCCTCACCCCTAGGGCACCATGTGAAGGATTCCTTCTCTCCAGCAAGTCTCCGCCCCGAGGCCCTGTATGAATCTGGGTCTCAGAGGCATGCCAGTGCTCAGAGGCACAATAATCAAGGGTTTAAGCCTAGGCCGTAGCAAGACCTTGTTTCAAACAGAAAAACAAAACAAAAAAGAATTCCCCTGTTGTGCTAGTCATGGTGGCACCCCTTTAATCTCAGCAGAGGCAGGCTGATCTTTGTGAGTTGGAGGCCAGCCTGATCTACATTGTGAGTTCCAGGACAGACAGGGCTGCAGAGATTCTATCTCAAAAACAAAACAAAAAATCCAAACAATAACAATAAACAAACAAAATGCAGAGTTCCCCTCTATCCTCTGAGCACAGGCCCCACTTTCCCTCATGAGATCTGCCCAGCTCCCCAGTGCCATTCCCTGGTGGGTCCCCATTTCCTATACATGCCGAACTCCCTGCCCTTACCTCTGCACCTCCTTTGGCTTTCTACCTACAAAGCATACTGGACCCCGTAGTAGCTGACATCTTCCAACCCTCCAGCCTCTCCCTGCACCATGGTCTGGACAGTTAGGGACACCTTCAACAGGACCCTGTGCTGTCTGCCCCCTGACTCATATGCTCCTCCAAATGTCAGCTTGCCATGCGAGGCCTCCCAGGAAATGCAACCCAAACTCTCCCTTTCTGCTTTCTGAGTCTCCGGGTTCAGGGAAAATCAGGCGTGAGGTGTAGACAGCAATAGGAGGAAAAGTAACCTTGGGCTGGATGAGAGCGGAACGAACAGGACCAAGAGAGGGTGGGAACATGGCTGCCCCCACCCCAGCTCCTGAGAATCAGGCAGTAGCCCTGGGCTCAGGCTGCCTTTGCCCTGCGGCTCATGGCTCACTGGGCGGATGCCCTTCTCCTTCAGAAACTTCTTCCAGCTCGCTGCAGGTCGGGGCCTATGTCTCCATCGGTGTGGGCGCCGTTACCATGCTCATGGGGCTCCTGGGCTGTATTGGTGCTGTCAACGAGGTCCGCTGCCTGCTGGGGCTGGTGAGTAGGCCCCGGAGCCTGTGGGGCCCAGATCCCCAGGTCGGGAGTTCTTCCTTGGATGGGACGACACCCTTGGGTCCATAGTTAACTCTGTACCTCTTTGTCCCCAGTACTTCGTGTTCCTTCTGCTGATACTCATCGCACAGGTGACTGTAGGGGTCCTCTTCTACTTCAATTCTGACAAGGTGAGCAGCCATTCCACTGCCAGTGGGTGAGGTCCACTGAGGCAGGGACCTTGGGTATGGGTGGATAGGAAGCCACTCATTGTCACAGCCCAAGAGGTCAAAGGCAGCCCTCTGCACAAGGACACTGTCCCCCTCTAGGGGACCAAGGCTGTGAGAGCAGCCAGGCAGAACGCTAGGGTTGGCCTTGGCAGGCCTCTGCCCCTAGGAGACCTCTTGGTGGCACTTGTAATTGAATGTGGGACAGTGTGTGTGTGGGGGGGGGGGAATCAGAGCCTGGGATGGAATCTCAGATTGCTGTGTTGCCTTAGACTAACCACTTCCCTCTCTGTGCCTGCCTTACCCTCAGTCAGCAAGGACTGGTGATGTGCCAATCCCGGGAACCCACCAGAGTGGGCGGGGCTGGGGGAGCTGCTGGCACATGCAAGCTTTTTGACACTAAAGCACTTTCGTCTGTCTGCTGCAGATGAGGCCAGGGAGGAGTCTGTTAATATTAGTGCTTCGTAAGAAGAGAAATGTTTGGCTCTCAGGATGGAAAATCAGACTTACTATAGCTTAAGCCCAAAGGACATTTGCTACTGATGTCTCCAGAACTCTCATTTAGAAGCTCAGAGACTGACTGGTTGGGATGGATGTTCTCAAGCATGAAACCTCCTGGTCACAGCATTTTCCCTGCTGTGACAGGAAAAAGAGAGGGCAATGCCAGCCAAGGCCATGGCTTTTCTCAGATAGCCTCCCTGCACTGGATCACAAAGGCACCTGGGAAACTTAACATGAAGCTTTCAGCCTGGCTGTTGGGAATCATGACTGCCCAGTGCTCAGGTCTGGGCACCTGCTGGAACAATCCAGAAGCTTCCATGTTGACAGGTGGAGAAACGAATGTTTTTTATTGAGACAGGGCCTTACTGTGCAAACCAGCCTGACCCAGAACTCAGAGATTCATCTGCCTCTGCCTCCCGAATGCTGGTATTAAACACATGCACCACTGTGTCTAGAGAAGTGGATGCAGAGGAAAACCAGGACCCCAGCACCTCTGTGGCTGGGTCCACACAGGCCACAACCCAAGCTCAGTGCTGACCTTCTTACACACCCATGCTGTCACCAGTCACCAGCCAGGTCATGTGAGATGCAGGGTCCTACCAGTGGGGAAATCAGGGAGGCCCAGGCTCTCTGACTCCCTCCGGAGGCCCCACTGGGGCCCAGCTGAGCCCCAAGACCTCCCTCTCACCCTGCCGTGCAGTCCGAGCAAGGGTTTCCTGTGTGGCTGTAGGTCCTTCTTGGAAGCTGAGAACATTGGTCCAGCGTTCAGCTTTGCAGAACTGAGAAGGAGCCTGGTGCTGTAAACACACACACACACACACACACACACACACACACACACACACACGAGTTTGTCATTTGGTCATTTCTTAAAAGTGTGCAGAAGATCAGAGAGGGCATCTTTTCAGATACAGGAGCTGAAGCACAGAGAGGTTTAGCAACTTACCCATGTTCACACAACTAGTGAGCAGCAGAGGCAGGGTGGAAATCCAGGCATTCTGGGTTCAGTGATCATGCTGATACAATAGTCACCACAGTGGTTCCTTATCTCAGTTAGCTTTGGTTTATAATCCGTCCCCAGCCTGTTCACCAGGTGAGCTGTACAGAGGGTTCCCAGCATGGACAATTAAAATGAGAGAGAAACCGGGCAGTGGTGGCACATACCTTTAATCCCAGCACACAGGAGGCAGAAGCAGGTGGATCTCTGTGAGTTCGAGGCCAGCCTGGTCTACAAGAGCTAGTTCCAGGACAGCTAGGGCTGTTACACAGAGAAACCCTGTCTCAAAAAAACAAAACAACAAAATGAGAGAGAAGAGAGCATGTGCCAAGAACAGAGCTGCTGTTTCTGAATCTGGACAGCGGAGGGCTAACCTGAGCCCTGGGCCTCCAGGTGGCCAAGGCAAAAGAGGAAATGGTAGGGTTACTAGATGAAAGGTAGCTCGCTTGGATGTCAGACAGGAAGCCCGTGGTTAGAGATGAGAAACTCTGTGTAGGGTCAGGTACTCATTCCTGCCTTGTGTGGCTTTTTGGGGGCCCAGCCAGGGTACATTGCAATGCAATTAAGTAGGAAGCTGGTGGCCTCTGCAGGGAGCCTGAGCCTCCTCCACCCTCACCCCTAGGGGAGCCACCATCTCATGGTGATGCCAGCAGCACCCTCTGAGGGGACATCAACCCTATGTCAGGGGCCAAGCTTCAGATTTACAGACATTTCCCATCCAAGAAACAGGTTCACAGGAGCCAAGGTGAATATGGCCATAGTCACCCACTTAGCGGCCTCATAGTGACTTCCCTAGGGTCCTTCTGCCTGCTGACCCACTTCTGTGGTAGAAGTCCAGGAACCCACCTCCAGGTGCCTCCAGTCCTGGCCCAGGGCTGGCTGAAGAGTTGGGCCTTGGCTCTTTCCAATGCTGTGTGCCCCACAACTCTTCCTATGCCACCTCAGGCTCCACACCCCACTCCTTCATGCACACAGTGGGGATCCCCTGAGCTGGATGAGGTTCTGCCCCTGCACCCCTGAGTTGGAAGGAATATAATTTCCACTCTCGGCACATTGTAAATCTCAGAAGGAGACTAAACATCCCTTGGTGGTGTTTATTCCTGAAGATGGCACGGCTGGGGAGGTGAGGCAGCGATTCTCAGCGCAGAGGAAGAAGCCTTCTAGAAGATGGACTGGCCTCTCCTCAAGGGTGTATCAGAACCTGGTTCCGAGACTTGGGTGGGAAGTCCCCCAGCCTCGTTCTTCCTCTTCTGTGGAGCGATGCTTCAGACCACTCTCCCTTGGGTGTGTCTCTGTCAGGAATGTCCTCTGAGACAGCAGCTGCAGACACTCAGTGGCAGTGTGGTTCATGAGCAGGACACCAGGCCCCTGTGCACTATTTCTGGTGTCCCTGGGGAAGTAAGTGGGTCCAATTGTGCTAACGTCCCAGATCCTTCTGAGCTGTGACATGTCATTGTTCTGAGACTGGGTTTCATATCCTCCAGGCTAGCTTCGGAGCTACTTTGTCCCCAAGGATAACGTTGAACTTGCGATACTTCTCTCTGCCCTTCCAAGTGCTAGTACAGTCACATGCTCCTCCCCACTCCCTCCCACCTCTCACCTCCCCCCAGTGTTAATCAGTGTGGGGATGAGACCCAGGGCTTTGTGCATGCTCACAAAGCACTTAGCCACCAAGTCACACCTCCAGCCTCCCCAGCACCTTTGTAAGATTTGGATGCTTCAAGATCTCCCAGTGCTGTGTGGACAGTGGCAAGGTAGAAGGTGTGCCGCCTAGGGCTCTTGGCTGGCCAAATGTCATGGCATCACTGACCTGGAGACTGCTGGGCCTGGTAAGGGCTCAAGATAGCAGCTACACCCACTGTGGGCAACGTTAGGATAGGCCAGGCTGGCTGAGAAAGACTTAGGGTGCAGTCACAGGAACTTAGGGTGTGGTCATCATCCATCAGCTGTTGGCTGCTATGTAATCACCCAGCTGGTGTGTTACAAGAAAGGGCCCAGGGCTGGCATTCAGGGGGCTTGCTTCTTGGAAAGTTCTGATGCTGGTTGCTGTGTGCCTTGGGAGATGTCTAAGCCTGGGATTCTGCTGATCCTCCCTAGGGCAGTAGAGAGTGAGAAGGCCAGGAAAGAAAGGAAGTCTTCCTGTTTCCCTGCTACAGGCTGGTTTGGCTGCAGAATGACAGACACACCATAGCTCCCATTAACATATACAGAGGTGTCAAGAATCCAGGCTGGGTTGGAGTGCAGAACCTGGAGCTAGAACTGTAGGAGAAAAGGTTCATGTGGGGGTAGAGTGAGGCCAGAATGTTCCAGAGAGGGTGTTAGGTGAGCTGAACTCCTCCCAGCTCCAAGAAGCCTAAAGTCACGAGTGTACTCACACCTGTGTGGCAGAGGTGTTAGGCCAGGTCTACAGAGACAAAACCTTCTCTGTGTTCAGTCACAGGACAGGTGACCTTTTATTCCCAGCTGTGAAGAAAGAAGGCAGCTGGCTGCTGGTTGCCCAGGGTCACAGAGACATGGGTGGAGTCTCTCAAGTGAGCCCTGATCCCTGGAGTCTCACTCTGCACAGGAACTCAGGTTCTCTGTCAGCTATGGTGATGGGGGGGGGGGGCATAACACGCTCCTAGAGACTGCGGATTGCACTTGAGTGGTCATTAGAGGTGACATATCCTGTCTCATGGCCCCAGCGAAGGGCCTTATTTCTAGAGGGACACCAGGCAACTTCTTCAGTAAGACCCTGGGAAGCTGGGCTGCTTCGACACATTAGAAGACTATACAGTGTCCCACAGAACCTGGAGAGAAGGACAGAGGGCACCAGTGATGGTTGGCCCAGGAAAGGACTTACTTGATCCTGTGTAGTTAAAACTAGGACTTGAGGGGACCGATGCCAGTGAGACAGTAAGAGACTGATAAAGTATGGTGAGCTGCTTGCTGAGAGAATCCCAACCTGTGGCATGCTTTTGTAGGGCACTGCATTCTCCGTGACAGAAAACATTTAAGCAGAGGACAGGAAGGCACGGAAAGGAATCTTAAGTGGGGTGGTGTGCTGTGCTTCAAGGTCCTCCGCCATCCAGATGGTGACAGCACTCTACCTGGAAAGATAACAGCACAGCCTTGGTGTGTGGGGAGAGGGGGGGGGGTGAGATGGGTGGGGTGTTCAGGTGGAAGCCTCTATGATCATGGGAGCTGCCTAGATCTGGGGGACAGAGTCTGCTGCAGGCTGGCTGTGTGACCCAGGAGTCTTGGGATCTCATTAGGAAGAACAACTTGAAGTGGGAGAGGATGATGACACCTGGGGGGTTGACAGCATCCCAGGGACTGACCAAGAGGACATGAATCTCGGCTCCAGAGCTGTGACAGCACTCAGTCCCTCACTATTGCTGGCTCGCTCCTCTGTTGGTCCTCCCTCGGAGGTGGCTTGTCCCTGAGGAAGCCTCTCAATCCACTCCACTGGCACAAGAGATGCACACACATGTCTGTACAGCCCCAGGTGACACCCTAGGTCTCCAGACCCAGCCGTGTCAGCCACATCCTGGGCTACAGGATGCTGGGCGACTTCCACGGAAATCACCGACGTGGTGGGAGTCCCCCAGGGCCTCTCTCACCTTCGGCTATCTGTAACAGTGGTGGAGGAGATAGGGAAGTCCAGCCGTCACACAACCATTCTGGGAAAGTACAGAGCCCTGTGGCCATAAAAGGGAGACCTACTGCAAGCGGAGGATGCGGACGTGGTTGGGAGGCGGGCTTTCAAGGCCTGGGGATTATCTCCTAACCAGAGGCTAGAAGTGAGGTCCAGGTGGTCAGGCCAGTCAGACTCAAGACCTTCAGGCAGACAGCCCAGCTGTGGGGCACCCAAACCACAGGCGAGTCTCTGGATGCGGCTAAAGTTTTTCGGACCAACATGTGGTTGAATGCTGAGGAAGCTTTGTGGGTGGCTAGAAATCTGGGTCCAGGGTGAGAACAAGCCCACGTCCAAACTTCAGTTCTTGCCTGTGATCATGTGACTTGGCTAAGTTCACATACCTCTCTGGGCCTGTGGTGAGGGAACAGGGATGGTTCCTGGGCCATGGGCCTGGTGGAAGGGTCAGGGAATAGCTCAGTAATTGTGTTCTGTAAGTCACAGTTCTGATGAACTGTGAGTTGAAAAGATTTGCAAACTGTAGAATTCTATGATGCTGTTTCTCTGCTTTCTCTTTCTCTTTCTGTGGTTTGTTTGCTTGTTTGTCTTTTGAGTCAGGGTCTCATGTGGTCTAGGCTGATCTCAGAGTGGCCTAGCCATGATGACCTTGACCTTGACCTGCCTGCTGAAGTCTGGAGAGCTGGGGTTACGGATGTGTGCCAGCATGTCCAGTTTATGCAATGGTGAAGACTGACCCCAGGTTGACCTAGGCAAGTTCTGTACCAGCTGAGCCTCATCCCCAGTCCGTGAGGCTCTTTGAAGCTTATGCTAGGAGCTTGCTACGAGGGAGGGATGCAAGACCACTGCACTGGTCCCCTGGGTTGAGGAGGGAAGTAGTGAGCAGCCCAGATTGCTGGCACAGCTGAAGGAGGTGGGCATCCTGGGTACAGCATCAAAGGCTCCCCTTGGGGAAGAATATGTTAAATGCTGACATCAGGAAGAGGGGCATGTGTGACCTTCCTCACTTCCAAGTGTGATTTTTCTTGGCCCTGCATAGGTAAGTAAGTAATGGTGGCCAGCTTGTTCATGCTGTGTAAGGGAAGCCAACAGGAACTGCTCAAGTGCTTCTTGAGGCCATGTCTCCACCTTTGTGGATCTCACCTCACTCTGGGGCAGAACTTTTGCACTGCAGCTAGCCCCAGAGCGAAGTGAGACCCAAAAGGTCGCCCATGCACTGCTGGCTGTTGGTGAGGAGCTAGGAGTCCATGGCCAGCGTCTCCTGAAGTCCTCTTCTGCCTCACACCCCTGGGCTTCCCCACACCAGAGACCAGGGCATTCCTCGGCTGGGCGAGGGCTAGTCAGAATATGGGCTGTGAAGTGCTAGGGAAGGGAGGGCCACCACGAAGGGCCAGGCAGCTCTGCAGACCCCCCCCCCCCTTCTCACCGATGTGAGGCCCTCAGCCTCATGTGGTGCTGCTGACTCTAGAGGTGGTTGAGTGGCTGAGGCTGAAGCCGGCTTCTGGTTGGGCTCCCTCAGCTGCCTTCCCGGCACTCCCAGTACTTTCTGGAGAAACTGCAGCCCACTCCACAAAAGCAAGAAATAGGACATGCTCAGCCTCTTATTTTGCTTTCTCTAGGAATTAGGCCTCATGCTCAGTCTCTGTGAAGTCATCTAACTTCGCTCCAGCTGTTGGGGGCTCTAGCCAGCACCCAGAGCCAGCCCACGCCCCCACAGTTGAGGAAAGAATAGACGAACCTGTGGTGCCAACACATAACCCTACAGGACAAGGAGGGCAGGGAAGGGTAACAAAGGGCAGAGGAAACACTGCATTCCGGAGAGCAGGCACAAGACCTTCTGAGGAGATGAAGTTTGACAGGGAAGCTAACCATGTTCATATACAAGGGAGCAGCATTCTTGGCAGAGGGAACAGCACACACAAAGAGCAAGAGGCCTTGTATAATGGAGCACAGCAGGAAAGAGAGGAAACCAGGACTGGGAAGACCTGGACAAATGTTGTGGGACCCTGCAAGTCACTAAGAGGACATTGACATGTGTCCTGAAAGGTGTGCGATGCCACAGGAGGCTTTTCAGTGTGGACAGGAAAGATGAACGGTTAAGGGATAGACCACATGTAGATAAGGTCAACACTGACCAAACAGGCACCAGGAATTAGCAGGAAGGTGGTCGACATGATCTGGAGCCTTGAGTGTGACCTGGGATTGCTATGGGGAAGGAGGTGGTGTGTGTTAGCAGCTGCGAGGCTCAGGTTCAAGGCCATTCCTGACCCTTACATCCCTCTGCAGCTGAAACAGGAGGTGGGCAACATGGTGATGGACATTATTCGGAACTACAAGGTCAATGCCAGCAGCAGCCGCGAGGAGAGCCTGCAGGAGGCTTGGGACTATGTGCAGGCGCAGGTAAAGAGGGCTGGTGGTGACACGTGGGTGGTGCACACCTGCAGTGTGATGTCTGCACAGCAAGGATGTGTGGGGACGGAACACAAGTGCCTCTGGCCCCCAAGCACAGCCTCGGAGACAGCTCCTGGGCTCACGGGCTGACTCTTGTTTGTTGGCCCTGGAAAGGTGGTCCCTTCCAGGTGTCACAGAATAAGCGAGGCCTCCCTTTGTCTGCTCAATGGGAAAGAGCCTGTGAGGCCCACCCCTGAGGCTCCAGCCTTTCTGTCAGAATTGACAGCTGGGGAGACAACCTAGAATTCAGCTCCTCTGTGCATGCTTGGAGCGCCCCCTTCTGGCTACCACAGATCTGAGCTTGGGTGCACGAGATGGCCCAAAGGATGTCAGAATAGATACTAGTCCCTCCCATTTGATCCCCAAAGGGACCCGCAGATAGCAGCTTGAGCTTACATCCCAGAAAGGCTTTCTGCCCTCTGAACGAGAGCATTTTGTGACAGGACAGAAGAATAGGTCCTGTCTCCTTCTCTGACAGTCAGGGAGGGAGTCAGCTCCAGATCTCAGCTGCTGGTGCTGAGTGAGCACTGAGAAGCAGCCCTGGCCCTGACTGTCTCTGGGCCCATCTGTGTATAACCTGCCTCACCCCATACAGACCTTAGTTCCTGTTCTTCCTTTGTGGAAACCTCGGCTCCGCTTGAAGTGAAGGAACTGGGGTTTGAACCCAGCACCTGACCCCAGACTCCATGCTCAACTTTGCCACCTGCCAGGCCTACACCCCATAAGCTTGTGCAGACTGGTCTTGCCCTTGAACTCACCCCCTCCACCCCATATGCATTTACTGACTGCTCCCTGTTGGCCTCGCTGCTGTATTTGTAGTTTGTGCTACTTCTCAAAAGCCTCCTGAAGTCCCCCCTGATGCATAGCACCTAAGTTCAGCCCACAGGCTGCACTTCCCCAGGGATCAGGGGATGTAGAGGTGGCCAGTCTGTGTTTCCCCGGAGGGGGGCTGCTTGAGATGGGCTGAGTGGTGGATCGAGCAGCCTGTCCCCAATCTGCACAGGTGGAGTGCTGTGGCTGGGCCAGCTTCTACAACTGGACAGAAAACTGGGAAATCCAGAACTCGACAGAGCTTCTGTACCCCTGCTCCTGTGAGAAAGTGCAGGAAGAAGACAACAAGCACATTGTGAAAAAGGGGTTCTGCAGCAACAGCACCCTGGACAGAAACAACCTGGATGTCTGGCCTGTGCACAAGGAGGTGCGTTGGTGTGGGGCTGGTGGTCAACCGGAGAGGGTGGGTGCTCCAGGCGTCAGCCGTGCCCAGGCCGGCACTCGGGCTTCTTTCCCTCCGCAGTTGCCTCCCTCTTTGCTCACACCATCATCTACGTGCATATGAGGGGTCTGCTCATAAGTCAGGGAGCCCTGGGAAGGCCTCCTGCTGCGGGGCATGTAGTCTGACATGCAATCTTCCCACAGGGGTGCATGGAGAAGGTGCAGACATGGCTGCAGGAGAACCTCGCCATCCTCCTGGGCGTGTGTGTCGGTGTTGCTGTCATTGAGGTCTGTCCCTCCCCAAGCCTTCCCCTGGGCTTTGTTTTACATTCTCTGCCCCACCCCCGCTTGCACTGATATCCTGTGGGGGTGAGTGGTGCCTGGACTTCTAGAGGTGCGGTGACCTCAGCCCATCTCGCTGAGTGACACCAGACAGGGCACTGCCCATCTCTGGGCCCCCTTCAGCAGCCTGCCTGTCTCAGGTGCTTGTTACTGGAGTGTTGAGCTGGGGGCTAGGGTCCTGGGACCTGGGCTGGCCATGCTGACTTCCATTTGTCCTTTCCAGCTTCTGGGGCTGCTGTTGTCCATCTGTTTGTGCCGGCACATTCATTCTGAAGACTACAGCAAGGTCCCCAAGTACTGAGGCTGTTGGAGTTCTCTCTGTCCTGTGTCTCTCCACCCTCAGCCTCCCATGGGGCCTCACTGGCTCTTTCCCCCATGGCCTATGCTCCATCCAGCACTAAGGCCTCTGGCCCCTCCTGAGCAAGGGCCGTGTCAAGGACTTTCTGGGCCTGGACCGTACTCCCTGCCTCTCTGCTTCCAGCATGGGGTCCCGGATCTTCTGTGGCTCTTCCTCTTACTGTCTGGGGTCTCTTAACAGCTTGAAATGATTCCCAGTGTTACTGTACAGGATGGCTGGGTCCCCACCCTTAAGTCATATTAGATTAAATACCAGGGAGGGTGGTTGTAGCCCCCATGGATGTCCAAGGGTCAGGCCACAGGAAAGGTTAGTGACTCCCCCCACTACCTTGATAATTTCTTTATGGGTTTTTCATGTTTCTGTGGGAGACAGAGAGTAGGCAATTCTTCCCCCACAACTTGCAGTCCCATCCCCAGCAGCTCAGCTCAGCAGGGGTTGGGGGACTACCCCAGGCAGCCTCTAGTGAGCTCTTCATTGATAAGGGACCCAACTGCTTAGGGACATGGGTACCTCAGGTCTGGCTCAGGACCTGAGTTGTCTGTGGACCAGAAAAAGAGGAGCTGGACTGGTGTTTCTCCGGCAGCTGTTCCCTGTCCCCTGGGCTGAGGGTGGTTGAGGCTGTGCCTTGCAGGGTTGGGAAGGGGCCTCCGTGTGTTCAGCTCTTAAATCAACTATTAAATGAGGATTTGTAACAATACAGCCTGAAGTGGTGGCGTCCGAAATTAGGGGATGGAGAGGACATGGTGGTGGCTGGAGGGAGATATGGAGATGACCCCAAAAGCATGATATGGGGTTCCTGTGTTCACTTTCACTGGTCTTCCTCCTCAGAGACCTGGGTCCACGTGCTTGGCAGTGGGTTTGTATAGAGCCAGGAAGCCACAGTACAGCTGACCTCTTTCTGGAGCACCAGGTTTCTATTAAGACTCACAGATAAAAACTTTTCATAACAATAAAGCAAGTAGGATGTGCGACCCAGGGCCTTTTGAATGAACTGTCCCTCACAGCCTTGGCATATTCAGCCTGGAAAAACTCTGAGCCAGATGGTGTGACGAGGAAGCACACACACAGAAGCAGATGGGAGGTAGGAAGGATGGCCAGTGGGCACTTCTTCCACTCAGCTGTGGGCCTGGGAGGACCCGGAAGGGCAGGCTCCAGGGGAAGCACCCAGTCCTCCTAGAGAGGGGCTTTGCAGGGTGATGCTACAGCAGGACCCACCAGGGGGCGCTGCTGTCCCATTTTAAGAGCCCAGGGACCCAAAGACTCTTGTTAACTGCTGGCACCTGGCCTGCCCCAAATCTGCTATTCTCTCAGCCAGTGGGAACACTTAGGACAATGCAGACTCCAGGGCTCAAGATCCTGTGAGCTGCAGAGCTGGAGGGGACAAGGAATCTGCATGCTTGCAATCCAGGAAGTGACTCCTGAGTTGAGTTGACTTGGTTTAGATTAACTGGGACTGGGAGACTGAGCCACTGGTGAGCCAAAGAGGAAGGAGTGGGCAGGGCTCGGCTGGAAAGCCTGGTCAGAGACTTTCTGTGCTCAGAGTCTGTGTAACCTCATGGTCAGACCCACAGTTCCCCTCTATACCAGGCTAGGGTCTCAGGATGCTGAGTTCCCTGGGGACTTCAACCTCTAGGACTCGTTGTTGTTGTTTGTTGTAAGAAAGAGCGGCCAGGCTGCGTTCCTGGTGCCCGTCCGCCCACATGGCTAGCTTATGCCCCGAAATAATTACACAGAAACTGTATTCTTTTAAACACTGCCTGGCCCATTAGTTCCAGACTCTTATTGGCTAGCTCTTACATATTGATCTAACCCATTTATAATGATCTATGTAGCCCACAAGGTGGCTTACCAGAGAAGATCTTAACCTGTGTCTGTCTGGAGTGGGAGAATCATGGCGACTCACTGACTCAGCTTCTTTCTCCCAGCATTCTGTTCTGTTTACTCCGCCTATCTAAATTCTACCCTATCAGAGAGCCAAGCAGTTTTCTTTATTACTTAACCAATAAAAGCAACAGATAAGATACAACACCCACCTCCATCATTTCCCCTTTTTCTGTTTAAACAAAAAAGAAGGCTTTCATTTTAACATAGTAAAATTACATATAGCAAAACAGTTATCAAGCAAGAATTACAGTTACAATATTTATATCTATTTTATCTTTTATCATAACAAAGGAAAACTATAATTATCTATCCATTCTTCAACTCCATCAAAGACTCCAGAAGGATATAATATTACCTCAGCAAATAAGAAATCCAAACTCTAGAAACGAAAGAGACATCTCACTGCCTGTACAGTTACCCAAAGTTCCTCTGTATCATTGGGGCATCCATCTTCAGCCTACAGGCCCATAGTATCCAGCAGACATTTTCATGAAGCAGGAAATTTCATAGTCAGTTCAGTCACTTTCTGCTGTGTCCTGCAGAATGTCTTGCAGACTCTTTCATGAATCAGGAGCCCCAAAAGACCATCTCACCTTTAGGCAAGTTCAGCAGTCCTCTCTCTGCAGGTTCTCTGAGTCCAGTTCATGCATCAGTCCAGGCAAGAGCAGTTTCTTGCCCAAATGGCTATCAAACTCAATAACGAGCCTCTTCGATGCCCATCTTCCTCTTGAAGTAGATTGGTGCTGCCAGGAGCAGACGTGTCTCATTGTCATGAAAAGCCCTAAGTTATTAAAACATTTAAAATGCCATATTCTGCAGTCTTTGAAAGATATGAAGAATGCCTATTTAACTGAAATATATCTCTATATATCTAGAAAATCTAACTAACATGACTACAAGCTTTACTATCATCGATGATTATCCATTAGCAACCTATATTTCCTAATTATACATTACATTTTAAATGAACTACACAATCACAATACCTTAATCAATATCAGAAATACATATACATATAACAAAATTGACCTTAAAATCCATACCAATGTAAATTATTCATATATATATCATATCCCCTTTTAAATGTAAAAGAACATTTATAAGCAATATTTGGGAACATGGGCGCAGTTATGTTATTTCTCTCCAAACTGCTTCCTGCTGAATGGGGGCGCTGTTAATCAGATCATTTAGGGTGTAACCTTTGTGCCAGGTTTATCTCAGTTGGCAGTTAAATGAAGTAATTTTTTTGAGGGTGTTCACAGCAACTTTTCGGGAGGTCGTGGTCTATCATACCATATCGGGATAGAGTGAATCCACAGGGTCTGGTCCTCTGTGAAAACAAAAGAAGACCTGCTCCAAAGCATCATATCCTTAGACCCAAATTTTGAAATCGTAATACCCTATATCCATTCTCGTTTAGCTTGGCAGCCCATGTAATGAAATTTCTCTCTGTACTTAGCTCCTTCACAGTCAAAAATTTTAAAGAAAACACAATGTACATAATCCAGACTCTCTGCGAATTTTCCATTTTTACGTGACTTTTTTTTCTTTATTTCTTTTAATCTCTTAACTATCTGTACTCTATCTCTTTAAAGACTTTACTCTTTTTTAAGACATTAACTTTATTTTTTATATTCTTTTTCTTCTCTCTCCCAAGCCTACATACATTCATCCAACAGTGTCTGAATCTATTCTATTGTGAATCTGTAATTTTTTTACTATCCAGGATCATTTCTTAAAATGTTAAGCAGTTCTTAAAAACTTAAGTTGCACCATGTACAAGTAATACAGTACCGCCTGTGTCTTGCCCAGTCCAAACCTTAACTGCGCTGTTATTACAGTAATTACGGTAGTTCCTGCCTGAGGTCAGCACTGTTCAGCATGGAGCAGCCGCTCCTGCCTCAGATCCATTTGGTGCCCCTGAGCTGAGCACAGTTCCAGGCACACAGCAAGTCCACAGTTGTTGTTGTTGTTTTTGAAGGCAGGATTTAGCAGGGCAGTTTGGGGCCTTCTCTGAGACCTGGGTGAACACTTACCATGTTCCAGGGCTAGGGTTTCTGAATAATGCTGGCTCAGCTTTTCCCATTGATACCTTTCATGCACCACAAAGTGACAAAACATAAAGCTGAGCACAGTGGCACTAAGGAGGCAGAGGCAGGAGAATCTCTAGTTCCAAGACAGGGTAAGGAGACCCTGTCTCAAAAGCAAACAAATAAACACAACAAAACAACAATAATAGGCCATAAAAAGTTACAAGTAAAATACATGTTTTTTTTTTGTTTGTTCGTTTTTTTTAAATCTAGGACGTGTGGACTGGGGAGAAATAAAATCCTAGTGGCCCATAGGTAGCAAATGCATACAACATACCTAAACCACGCTACATCCTAGGCAGACATCACCAATCAATCAGATCCATTTCCTCAGCCTAGGTGCTCTCTGGACATACTTAATGGACTACACCACTCACTGGGGCCTTAGATTCCTCAGCTCAGCACGATCAGTCAATCTGTTGAGCTCTCGGGGTTATGACAAATCATGGATTGTTCTACTTCTGAGCTTCCTGGTGGAAAGCAAAAAGGGGAAGCTCTGACAGCACCACAGCTGCCTGGCCCTGTTCTTAGCACTGGGGACAGTGTGACTGCCTGCACTCTAGAACTCAAGGCTGCTCCGTGCCTTTCCTAAACCCTTGACAGCTTTCCTGTCATTGGGCCAAAAAACTAAAAGGAGCCTGCTGTGTGCTCCCCACAAGCAACAGGCACAGAAGCTGAGCTTGTTGCCGACAGTGTCCTGGAAAGGCCAGTGGCTGATGCAATGGGGTCCCCGAGTTTACCCGGCAGTTAGTGTTGAAATGGCAGGTGCCTGAACCTTGTTTCTCAGAGACTAAAGAGCCTGAGGTAAAGACGGTCAGTGTCCTGCCCTAGCTGGGGGAGGGGCGGCTTTTGATGACTTTGCTGCATGGTGGAGCTATGCCAAGGACACCTAGCCTTTTTCCTTACAACAGGTGAGGGAAGGCTAGTCACAAGGTCGCTGGGGTCTGCTCCTGCTCACAGCCTGTTCTATGAGAGCTTGCTGGGCAAGATGACAGTTGCAGCTAAAACTGGTTTAGTTCTGAGCTAATCAGGGACCTGTATCAGATATGGGTCTCAGTCCATATGGGGACCATCATTAGACCGCAGGGAGATTGGGGTAGCCCACCTTCCCTGTGAGGAAGAGCCACTGTTGCTATGACGAGAGTGGCTAACTGAACTCGGGGGAGGCTACAGGACCCTGGGCAGGGTTCTCAGCCTTTTCTTTTTGACTCCTGAAGTGTTGGATTTAGCAGAGTGGTGTGAGACCCTCAGCAAGGTGCCTGGCACCCGGCAACCCCAGTATCCAGGCTGAGCAGACCTGTCCAGTCTGAAGGTGGAATGCAGGAATGCTAAAGTTGTGGGAGTGGCTGGAGGGTGGCTGCCAGGTGGACAGAGTCCCTGCTTTGTGGTCTGCCTGTGGGGAGCAGAGAGTTCCAGGCAAGGTCTTTGCCAGGGATCCTTTAGTCCCCTGGGTTTGGAGACAGTACAAAGGGTGGGTCTCTTGTTTCCAGCCTCTCGGCCTTGAGACTAGAGGAAGCTAAGTGAGGTACTGAGACTGTCTAAGGAGCTGAAACCCCCTCCCCAAACACACACAGGAGTAGCAGCTGTCAGTGTATTGAGAGCAGGCGTAGATTATGGTTTTCCACATAGAAAGCACTCAGGAACATGACACGGTCACAGTGTGGGGTACATCTGAGTTTAACAGCTCTGATCCGTCCACTCTGCCTAAAGCCTCATGCTTAGGGGCTTCAAAGTCAGAACTGGAAGCCACACTTTTTTAAAGGCCACCTGGGTCTCTGCCCCTGTCCAGGGAAGGAGGAGGAGGTCGAGGAGATGACCTGGTGACCCGATGCCCCAGGATGATATGTCGTCCATACATTCTGCTGTCTAAACTCCGGGGAATGACTCCATAGGGGAGCCTGGAACCAGGAAGAGGCTGCAAATCAATGATTGAGCAGTCCCCAGGCAGATACCAGGTTTGCCCATCCTCCCCAGCCCCACAGCTCTGCCTACTGGGAGGAAATCTGGGTTTCCTCTGAGTCTGGGAAAACCCCAGGCTGTGCCATGTTGTCAGGCTCACAAGCTCTCCTGTGTGCCTTCTGGTCACTGTGGCCTCTCACTGCAGCCCTACCCGCCCCAGTTCTTCCTTCTCCTTCTTCCAGGCCTACTAAGCTCTGTCAGGGGGGACCTGGTCTTGGCCCCCTAAACCCTGATGTGCCCTATCTCAGATCCTAGGGTCCTGGCCCTCAAAACCCTCTCCCTGGGCTGCTGAGCTCCTGAAATCCTTTAAGGCCTCCCATGGACAATGGCACCACCTCCAGGCTGCCGTCTCTCCTGCCATGGTCCAGGCTAGGGACATGGTGGGCAGAAGACTGGCACATGGGCATGCTGGACAGGAGGAAGGGTCCCTTGATAGTGCCCAACAGCACCTGGATCAGGCACGACTGTGCCTTCCAGCCCCTGGGGAAGGCAGTGGCAGAGTACTAGGGCGATGGCAGGAGGAGATGCTGGCTAGTGGGCAGGGGAGTCCTAGTCTAGGTCTGGCTCTTGTGTATGGGTTGGAAGGAGATGCAGAGGCTGAGGGAAGCAGGAGGGCTGGGGCATTTCAATGACCAGTGTAGAGCTATTTTAGTTCATCTGCCATGACCGCTGGGGAGGAGTTGTTCTAAATGTGCACAGGGTGTGTGCATGCACACATGCCCCGCCTGTGTGCCAGACCCTCGAGACTCTTAAGGGCTCAGTCTCTTCCCAGCTAGGGGGACTCCCAGCCCCCTCTCCTGTAGACCAAGCTGTGGGCTGCCAAAACGGAGCACCCCAGATCCCCATCAGTGCCCAGACTGACCCCAGTTTGGAGGCCCTTCAGTCACTTCCACAGCGTGATGACAGAAGGTGTGGGGGGGACAGACCCTGCGTAGGAGGAGCATCTGCCTCTTCTTTGGTGTTTTCCAAACCTGCGGACTCAGGTAAATCCATTCATTCCATGAGTGCTTGCTGGACACTAATGGCATTTACAGTCTCTCAAGAACATAGCCGCACAGCTAGCAAGATGGCTCAGCATGTAAATGCTATCGCTAAACAAAGATGCAATCTATTGTTTGACCCCTGGGAACTCACACAAAAGTAGAAAGAATCAGGTCCATATAGCTGTACTCTGTCCTCATTTACGCCGCCTTGTATGTAGGCCTGGCCCCACGCACTAATAATAAACTTAATGTTGAAAAATTAAACAAAAGACTGAAGTAACTGGAGAGATAGTTCAATGGTTAAGAACACTGGGTGCTCACTTGGACATCCATGATATGTGCTGCCGGCAGAAACCATGTTGATATTTATGTCCTGTGACCATGATGGTGTCTGTGGTCCGTACTGCGGTCCGTGGTCCTACTACAACTGGGGATGTGTTAATATCTGTGACCTGTGTCACCACCAAAGGCCATGCTGATGTCCTCGGCCTGTGCTGCCACCGGGGGGGGGGGGGCTATGATGGTGTCCATGGCCTGCACTGCGGCAGAGGGCTAGGCTGATGTCCATGGTCTGTACTGCCGCAGGAGACCATGCTGAGGTTCATGGCATGTGATGACTGCAGGGACCATGTGGACATCTGTAACCCATGCTCCTGATGACTATAAAAGGCAAGGAAGCAGTGACATTGATGACTGCAGACTCACAGTTGAGGAAGAGGGACATAGAAGGCTTCTGTGACAACCCCTACCCCACCCCCAGAAAGCAACAGTCTAGACAGAAAGCCATTGAAGAGAGCTCTTAAAAATTGTGATGAGGATACTGAAATGGAGCTCTCCACAGCTGATGGCTTCTGGTGGAGGAGGGGCCGGGGGGCGAGGAACTCAGTTTTCTTTAAGGGAGTCTGACCATGCTCCAGTGAATATATGGGTAGCACAAATTGGACTTGTGTTTTGTTTGTTTGTTTGTTTTTGTTTTTCTTCCTTTTTGGTCACAGGGTTGGGGTGAAGACCTGGGAGGACTGAGGAGTGAGTGCGATCGGGGTGCATGATGCGAAATTCCTTAATAATCGATAAAGAAATTATGTTAAAAAAGCACTGCTGCTCTTCTAGAGGGCCCATGTTTTGTCTCCAGCACCCACATGATACCACACAACTGTCTGTAATTCTAGTCTCCAGGGATCCAGTGTCTTCTTGGAACCTCTGTGGCATTGCACAGATATGATGCAGAGACATACATGCAGGCGAGACACTTGAACACACAGAAGATTAAAATATTAAAGCAACAGCTCTGTAAATGAGGTTGAGACTGTAAAGTGGCAGAACTGTCTAGCAAGTGTGGGGCACTGGGCTCCCCCCAACAGTCCACAAAAGCAAGAACACAGACGCTCAGAGCCCCGTCCCCAGCCCGCATGGCTCTGAACTGACCCACATAAAGATCCTTACATGCATACCTGGACATGAGCATATGCACATGTACAAGCCTGTGACAGTCACACCCACACACAGGAACAAAAGATACACCTCAGCATGCAACTGCTAACTACTGTGAGCACAGGCCAAGCTAAGTGCACCATGGGACCCTCCAGGCCATCCTAGGGAAGGAAACAGAAGAATGAAGGGAAGAGGGGAGCACTCGTCACACTATCCTCCCAAACCCCTGCCGAAAGCAAGCTAATTGGGTCAAAAGAGTCCCATTCCCAGGGCTGGCAGGATAAGCAGCTTCATTTTGCTTTGGTCTTATAAAAAAACAGTGTAACCGAGCATGCCTGGGGACATAGGAGGTCTCACACATGCTTCCCAGGCCGCCCTAGTGCAGCTCCCCAAGAACCCCAGTCAGCACACACCATCTCCTGTGAGTGGTCTCCCCGTGACTGGTGACTGAACAAGGTCTGTGAGGAAAAGACGAGGCCAAGAACCTTCAGGAGAGTAACCACTGGTCCAAGAGGCGGGGGAGCCTGATGGAACAGAGCCGCCCTCCCCATGCTACTTCAGATGCCTTTACAGCCTCTGTCTGGGAGCAGGGTAGACCTTTCTGCAAGACACTGGGAGAAGCAAGATCAGCTAAAGTCTGAGACCCGTGGGCAAGGTGGACGGAAGGTGGGGGCTGGAGGAGCCATAATTCAGTATTCGATAGCAGTGTGCCCACTGCCACAGCTAAACTCACTTCTGGGGCCTGTGACTCAGGGCCAATGTCCTTTTCATTAGGCCTCAAGGTCAGCAGGAATTGAAAGTCTCATTTAGAAAAGGCATTTTCTGAGGAGGCACCCTCAAGGAGTCTGCTCTCCATCCGTGGACAGGCAGTAACTGTTGCCGGGTGCCTACTTGTGTCCAGCCTGGAAGGAACCAGGGCTCACCCGGAAGAGCAGGGTCCATGCAGCTGTGGAACTGACAGTCCCATGGGACCAGGGACACCAAGAATGAATGCAAACACAAACTAGGAAATGCCCCGTGTCAGGGACAGAGAAGGCAGCATTGGGAATTAAACCTCCGTCTTTCCATCACAGTTAGTGCACAGGACACATGGAAGACTAGCTGCTGCTACCTGGCAGCCAATGACCTGGGACATCTCAGGCTATCACTCTATCAAGATGGGAAACAGGTCAGGTGGGCACAGGAACCAATCAAAATGTGGATGCAAATGAGACACTTCCCCCTCCTTCCCCCAGAGCACTGCTTCCATTTCCCAGCTGGCTCCTGGTTTGGGCTTCCCATCTGTGCACCTGGCAGGAAGACCTTTCTCAAGAGGCCAAGGGAACTGTCTGCAGCTCAGATGGGCGGAACTGCTTAGTCCAGGATGGGTTAGTGGTTGGCTTAGCCAGCAGCTAGGGTCGAGGGTCATCCAGGTGTGTAGACATCCTGCTTTTGAGGATTTGAGCTCAGGGTTAACTAATGAGGGATGGAGTCCCCACTATTGCACTGGGGGATGCTCATGTCTGTCCTGTGATACTTTCTGCTTTTCATCTCCTATTGAGTAAGACACTAAAAGGGCTCTGCTGGGGATGGAGAGCAGGGACCGAGGGGGTAGCTGAGGGCTACTGCCCTGGGGGCCAGAGACCTGGTCTCACTCCATGTCTCTGTACTGTGTTCAACTGTTGGCAAAAGTAGTTAACTTTATCCAGTTCTGTGTTTTCGGTCAGCATGATGACTGTGGTCAGCTCCTCTGGGACTTGGCTGGACTTGTGACTTGATTTGGCCAGCAGGATATGGGGAAGAGACAGTGTACCAACTCTTAGCCAGAGTCAAGTGGTTGTGAGCTCACACGTGCGTGTGCGTGCGCACACACACAGAGAGAGAGAGAGAGAGAGAGAGAGAGAGAGAGAGAGAGAGAACCCCTCTTCCCCCACGACACTGCCATATGAAGCCCAGGTCATCATGAGGGAAGATGAGAGGCAGGGGTACCCATGAGCTGGTCCAGGCAGCAGCATTCCATCCTCAGCAGAGTTATCTGCTCACCCACAACCACCTGTAGCCAGCCACAGGTATGAGAGAAAGTCAGCAGAACCTGTAGCTGAACTACATAGACAGTGGTTCTTTAGTGCCTGGAACTTGAAGGTCAGTTATTCTACCTTGGTTAGTAACCAATCTGATGGCGACTTCAGATAACAATGACAACTTGCTTCTGAGTCCTTGACCGATAGGACCTCATCCCATCCTTCCAGGCAGATACTCTCAGTTAATGTCAGGAAAGCAGGCTTGAGGCAGGGGGCAGTGGTCCAGGGCAAGACTAGGGGACAGTCGGAGGCAGAGTGGAGCCAAGGCGCCCTCCTTACAGACTCATTGTCTGTCTCCTTCTGGACAAGCTTTAATGTCAGAGTGGAGCAGCGGTGTGGAAGTGGATGCATTCTGGACACGGAAGCTGATGTCATTTGGATGCTCTCAATCTCCCTCTCCCCAGTGACTCTGAGCCGCCCCTCCCAGCACTCCTGTGACCAGCCAGGGCCTCTAATGCCATGTGCTTCTGCATTGTGAAAAGCTTGGGTTGCATCCATCCCAGATGTTGGGGCCCTTTGCTTCCTTCCCACTTCCTAGTTGCTAAAAGCTCATTGCTAGAATGGTCTTTATCTTTTGTTTGTTTGTTTGTTTGTTTGTTTATTGGGTAGAGGAGGAGAGTTGAGTCAGGGTCTCACTATGTAGCCTGGCTGTTCTAAAGCTTGCCTTGTAACCCAGGCTGATCTCCCATTGGTGGTGATCCTCCTGCTTCCACCTCCACAAGTTACAGAGCCGCAGGATGCAACAGCAGACCCAGTTGAGACCAAGTCAAGTCCTGAGGTCCCCCAGCCAGGCTGGGCAGGTTAGGATCACCCCACTTTACAGGTGAGATAAGGGGAGCTCCAGGGAGGTAAGAACCCTTCTAACAAAGGTGAGTAGCCTAGGCTCTGCCTCCAACTTGGCTGAGTTCAGGCAGGTGTCTTTCCTGGTCATCATAGTTGTGGCTTTTAGAAAAGACATTGTATGGCTGGGGATGCAGCTCATCTGGCAGAGGGTTTGCCTAACCTTGGGTTTAGTCCTTAGTCCTGCATAACCTGGGTGTGGTGGCTTATGCCTGCAGGAGACAAAGACAGGAAGATCAGATGGTTTAAGTCAAGTTTGGCTACAGAGCAAGTTCAGGACCAGCCTGTGCTACATGAGACCCTGTGTGGATGGATAGATAGATAGATAGATAGATAGACTGACTTATAGATAGATGATAGATAGATAGATAGATAGATAGATAGATAGATAGATAGACCGACCCATGGATGGATGAACAGACAGAAGACAGACAAGGAAGCATTCACAGGCTCTGTGTACTGTAGGCAGGGACCTGGGAAGCTGAAGAGAAAGACACTGCTGGAGGGTATCTCCTGATCTCAAGTGCAGGCTGGCTTGCAGAGACCCAGAGAGCTCCATGGCTTAGGAATAGGTGCACTTGCTGAAGGAGTGAGAAGTAGCCACTGCTGCAGCTTGCTCGCTGACTGATGCTCCCCATCCAGCCTTTCTGCTTATCTGCGTGCACTGCCACCTTCCACCACCAAGCTCCAGGCACCACACCCTTCCCTCTGGCCTGAACTGTTTACCAGTGCAGAGAGATGATGTGGGAGTCCCCTCTGTATGCTATGGGTATGTTTTTATTACCATTGGTAAATAAAGAACCTGCTTTGACCTATGGCAGGGCACAATAGAGGTAAGTGGGAAAACTCAAGTGAATTCAGGGAGAAAGAAGGTGAAGTCAGGCAGATGCCATGTAACTGCCGAAGGAGAAAGATGCCAGAACCTTACAGGTAGGCCACAGCCTCATGGTGATACATAGATTAATAGAAATGGGTTAATTTAAGATATAAGAGCTAGCAAGAAATATACCTGGGCCATTGGCCAAACAGTCTTGTAATTAATATAGTTTCTGTGTGATTATTCTGGTCTGGGTGTCTGGGAAATGTAAAAGCAATCCCGGTTTACCGGGAGGTGGAGGGAGTGCCCAGGCTACCTTCTCTTCCAGGTGGCCACATCCCTGGAGGGAGGGAGGGAGAATATGTGTGTGGGGTGGGTACTTAGCCCCTAACTCTGTAGGATTCAGAGTCCCTAACCCAAATGCTGGCCAATCAGAGCCACTGCCCAAGGTGCCTTGCCAATAAGAGCCTAGCCCTGTGACCCTGGGGCATTATACCAGAGCAGAAGAGGTCCAGAGAGGAGGCTGGAAGCTCGAGAGAAGTCCCAGTCACATGCTGTTGCGTTTCCCTGGGACACTGGGCCCTGAAGTCGTGGGGAGCCCTTGGCTAAGCCACTGTCCTCCGGATCTTCAGTTCCCCTTTCATTTCATTTCTGAGACAGTGGCCCAGGTGGGCACGGTACTTTGTTATCCATCTAAGCTGGTCCCATATTTGTAGCAACCTTCCTTCTGCCTTCCAAGTGCTGGGGTTAGAGATGTGAGCTGGCTATCTCATCTTTAAACTCCTGAACCTGAGCCAGCACCATATACCTAGGATCCTGCACACACTATCGTATGCCCCCTGGCTGCTCCGTAAGTAGCTGGAGACTTTGGACTCGGCCACTTCAGGATCTAAGCCTATGCCTGCCAGCCTCCCTTCCCCAACAGGCCACCTTTGCAAATGGACAGACAGACACCACCCAGCCAGCCAGTACCTGCTTGTCAGATCTCCTTATATACTTCTGCCTTTTTTACCGCTGTCCTGGGTTAAGGCATCAGGCCCTCACTCCACAATAATCTCCCCTGGTTCTCTCCCTAAGAATCAGCCTTCAGGAGCTCCCTGTCTACCCATAAACAAGCAGCCTGGCCTGGCCTCCAGTCTGTCTGCCAAGTGGACTGCGGGTTCAAATCCAAGGCCTGCTCTTCTTGTTGGATTCTCCTCTCAAAACTGGGCCTAATCCTGGCCCTGCCCTGCATGATTACTTGCTGGCTGAGAAAGACCCAGACAGGCTGCTCAGGGCAGAGCCAGCCAGCCATGCCTGCCTACAGTCTTTCCCTGGAAGTTGTACCCTCTGCTGGAATCTAGATTCCCTGGAGGCTAAAAGGGCTTTCTGGTTTGTGTCATGCCCTGCTTCCAGCTTGCAGCACAGGGACTGCCATGTACTGAAACATTTAATACACATTGAGAGAGGAAGGGAGGGAAGGAGGGAGGGAGGGAGGGACGGACGGACGGACAGACAGAAAGAAGAAATGCACCATTCTCATTTCTGGAGTGAAACAGGGTGCTTCAGAAAGAGCCGAGGCAGCAGGGCATTCCTTTGAAGCAGTCCTGTGTTTCCTGGCCTAGCCACCCTTCAAGCCGGGTCCTTGGCTGAGGGGGTCATGGAATTCAGACTTTCACAAGCTTCTGTCAATATAGACACACAAATGATTTAAGACATGGGATGTGGTGGCTCTGACCTGTAATCTTAGCTACTCTACTCCGAGACTAAGGCAGGGGGATTATCAATTCAAGATTCACCTGAAAAACTTGGTAAGACTCTGAAATATGGACGCAGTGGGGGTAAGGAAGTGTGTGTGTGTGTGTGTGTGTGTGTGTGTGTGTGTGTGTGTGTGCATGTGTGAGTGTGTACGTGTGTGTGTGTGTGTGTGTGTGTGTGCGTGCGCTCATGAGCCTGGGCTTACATGTGTGTCACATGGCTCTCGAATCTGTGCAGGAATGCCAATTCTTCTTTTGTGTGAAGAGTACTTGGCACAGCCCACCACTCCAGTGTGTCTGCACAGCCCCCCAATCCAGTGTGTCTGCACAGCCCCCCACTCCAGTGTGTCTGCACAGCCCCCCACTCCAGTGTATCTGCACAGCCCCCCACTCCAGTGTGTCTGCACAGCCCCCCACTCCAGTGTGTCTGCACAGCCCCCCACTAAAGTGTGTCTGCACAGCCCCCCACTCCAGTGTGTCTGCACAGCCCCCACTCCAGTGTGTCTGCACAGCCCCCCACTCCAGTGTGTCTGCACAGCCCCCCACTCCAGTGTGTCTGCACAGCCCCCCACTCCAGTGTGTCTGCACAGCCCCCCACTCCAGTGTGTCTGCACACAGCCCCCCACTAAAGTGTGTCTGCACAGCCCCCACTCCAGTGTGTCTGCACAGCCCCCCACTCCAGTGTGTCTGCACAGCCCCCCACTAAAGTGTGTCTGCACAGCCCCCCACTCCAGTGTGTCTGCACAGCCCCCCACTAAAGTGTGTCTGCACAGCCCCCCACTCCAGTGTGTCTGCACAGCCCCCCACTCCAGTGTGTCTGCACAGCCCCCCACTCCAGTGTGTCTGCACACAGCCCCCCACTAAAGTGTGTCCGCACACAGCCAGCCCCCCACTCCAGATCTGGAGGACTCACTGAGAGCCTCAGGGCTCTGGGCTGGACCACATTCACTCCTAACCAGTGAAGAGTCAGGAAGGAAACCGCAGCGGTTCTGAACGACAAGGGTCCCAAAGTAAGGAACAATATCAGGAGACCCTGGAGGTGAAGAGAATTCTGGGAACCAGTCCTAGAAGTGAGCCCAAAGCAGGAGGAATAGAAGCTAGAGGCTAAAGGAAGAGAGCACTGAGGTGGGGTGGGCATGGTGAGAACAGAGTTAGTATCTTTGTAGGGTCACCGTGATGGCTGAGGGGCTTGAGTCAGGGCCGGGAGCTCGTTTCCAAGTCCAGAACGTGCTGACTTGGGACACACATCCCAGTTGCTGCGGAAGAGATGGATGGAGTAGGGCGGCAAGCTGTGCCTCTGCCTGGGACATACGGATGTCTCACCACCAATCCTGAGCAGTCGCACAAAGGAGATGGATGGTGACCCTAAATGAAGGACTCCACCAAGGAAAGCAAGGTCGTGGGTGAGAGAACGTCGTTAGGACTCCTTGGTGACCCTGAAGGAGTAGCATAACTGCTGGCAGATGAGAGACAATCATGGAACGGGAGCCCCAGCGAAGTCTGGATGGAGAGGTGGGGTAGTGAGCTGTGGGAGCATATGAAGAGGACAGGGAGGATGGTCAGAAAGATGTCTATGTGGGCAAAACTGGGGTGCTCCAGGAAGTGGCTAGTGTCTAGACTCATGAAGAGGAAGTCATATGAGTGCCCGGTCCTCTTTTGGGTTTGATCAGTGTTCCCCATGGAGCGTAGGAGATGACGGCATGTGTTGCCAGCAGGTTGGGGACAGGGTAGAATAAACAGATCTAGCGCCTGTCAGGAACAGAAAGTGGCTTTGAAGGGAAGAATGAACTGGGACCCCAGGGACTTGTTGGAGTACAAGACACAGGTGTTTCTTTTTCCCTGTGGCCCAAAGATGGTCTGCCAGGTTGTTTCCCCAATCACAGATTTCTCTCTTCCTTTTCTTCTTCTTCCTCCTCTCCTCTTCCTCCTTCAGTCCCCCCTCCCTCCTCCCGTACCCCCGGGAGTATATTGGTGGTGCTCTAACAGAGTGTGTGCAAGGTGGCAGTGGAATGTCCAAGGGTTGGGGAGAAGCCCCCGGAGTCTCACATGGCCCTCAGAAGGGCTCAGTATTTCCAGGATCTGCAGACCCAAGTTAGCCTTCCCCTACACCTCCCAGGAGGGCAGCAAGGAAAGGCCTGCTGTGGTGTCATGAATAAAGACAGCCCCCATAGGCCCATGGGGAGTGGCACAATTAGTAGGTGTGACATTGTTGGAAGAAGTGTAACTGGGGTATACTTTGAGGTTTCAGAAGCTCAAGCCAGGCCCAGTGGCTCACTCTCTCTTCCTGCTGCCTGTGGATCCAGTTGTAGAACTCTCCGCTCCTTCTTCAGCACCATGTCTGCCTGCCTCCTGCATGCTTCCCACCACCATGATAATGGGCTGAACCTCTGAAACTGTAAGCCAGCCCCAAGTTAAATGTTTTATGTTATAAGAGTGTCCATAGTCAAGATGTCTCTTCACAGTAATAGAAACCCTAATGAAGACACCTTCCTTCTGCCTTCCACCTTCCCTGCTATTCCAGAAGCATCCAAAACTGCAAATGGTGACCTAAGGCCAAGACATGTAAAGGACAGAAAGGTCATTTCATTTTCAGGTGGATGCCCAAAGACCCTGGGGCAGCAAAAACTGGTGTCATGCCCATTCCCTGGGACTTTCCGTTACTAGCCTGTGCTCACAATGGAGAACTGCCACATTCTGTTACCCTGCAGTGCTCAGAAAACGTCGGGGACTGCTGAGTGTGGGCAAAAACTCCTGGGATGGAGTCATGACACTGGGAGGCAGTTTGCTTTCCCCGGCTGCTCACGAGCCCTGTTTCCCTAACACAAACCAACTCCGTGATGGTGTGTGAGTCTGTCTTTCCAGCTAGAATGTGCACTCCTTAGGGCACTGGCTTTGGCACCTGGACCAGGGCCAGATATATGATCTTCCTGCCTTCCACCTGACCCTGGATTTTCTGAGGAGGTGGCTTGAGGGTCAGGTGTAGCCCAAGATCTCAGACAGAACAAGATTTCAGCCCATCCTTCCTGGCATCTCCAAGTGTCAATCACGTAAATCAGTTAAACAGTCTTTGAGGCCTTGAGGGAATGAACCAACAGACGGTAGGTCGGGTATTAATTGAGAGATGGCTGGCCACCAGCCTTGTCAGCCAGGCAGTCTGAGATCACTCTGCATGTAGTCTGATCTGGTCACCTTTCTCCAGCATCTCCTCCCAGGACACCAAGGGGAACTGTCCTCTCTGGAGCCCCCTGCCCTCCTCCACTCAGGAGGCCCCTAGGGTCTGAGGTAGTCCTGGCTGAAAGCCCAGCTGTGTCTGAGGACTCGGACTTGGCAGCCTTCCGGCTGCAGCTTACTAACTGCCCCTCCCCCTCCCTCCTCCTCCCTCCCCCTCCCAAGGTGGGAACCCAGTCTCTGCCAAAGCATTACTAAGAGCTATGGTGACGTCACCTTCTCTGTTCCCACCCGTCCTCACAGCTTACCCTTTACCCTTGGCTGACCCTGTGAGGATGACACACCCTATGTGGGGGAGGGAGCATAGCTCCCCTAGGACATTCACAGAAGGTCCCCACTCCCAGCTCAGTATGTGCAGACCACTGGCTGCCTCCTGTGGTATGTCCTTCAGGGGAGTTGCTAGGCTCCAACCATCACATCCAGTCCAAATACAAAGCAGAATGCCAGTTGGGTATCCGGGGATGGGTGATTTTGCCTCCTTAACTCATAGAACAGGCAGCAGTACTAGGTCCATCCTTGGTCTGGGTGCCAAGCTTCTGCTCCCACTGGCACAGTGACCCTCTCTTAACCTCAGTTGCCCATGAGATGCTCACTCCTGCCTTCTCATTGCTCTCGCGTTTATCTGAGGGAAGGGACCATTTAGAAATGTGCTTACTATGTTGAGTTAGCCTTGGCTTCCAGAGACCATCAAGGCAATCACCTGTTGTGAGGTGCATCCTGAGAGGGAGTCCCAGGACATCACATGAAAACTCCCAACATCATCCCTGTGCCTTTAGTATGGCCAACAACTACCGCCCCAACTCCCATCATAGTCTCTTCTCCTTCCTCTCAACCAAAACAATTCCTGGGTGGGGGGTTATGCAGGATCAGTCTGGAAATGTAACCCCTGGCACCTGTAGTCTGAGGACAGAATTCAAAACATAGAGGGCTGGCTGCCCGGGGAAGCCAGCCCCATTCCAGCAGGAGGCCAGAACAAGAGTGAGCCCTGCTGCTGTACTCTGCCCACTGTCTGTGGACAGTCATTAGGCTGCTCTAGCAGCTGCCGCTTCTCTCAGCTGTGCTATCCAGAGCTCTACACAGCAAGGCATGACATAGACACCCTCTATCCTCAGTGAGAGGACCAAAAATAGAAGATGAGGGCTCCAGCTCCCCAAGGTGGGGGTCAGTGGGGCACATACACATGAAGGCTTGGGGGTGTCTCACAGGGCTCTACCTTTCTTGTAAGGGCAGTTGACAAACCACACTAAAGGGAAATGAGGACTCACACCCACCTTAAGCACACCATCATGGGAAAGGGAGGATGAGCATACAGAAGGAAGCACAAGCCAGCCCTGTGACGAGTCCCTTTTCCATGGATGCGGCCACTGGGCCATGTACTTTGGCAGAGTATAGTAAGGAAGCCACTAGTTAGTTCCCTGCCACTTAGTACCGAAATAATCACACAGAAACTGTATTTATTAAATCACTGCTTGGCCCATTAGCTCTAGCTCCTTATTGGCTAACTCTTACATATTAATTTAACCCATTTCTCTTAATCTGTGTATTCCCACAAGGTCATGGCCTATCAGAAAACTTTCAGCATGTCTATCTCTGGCAGTGGCTCCATGGCTTCTCCCTGACTCTGCCTCCTTTCTCCCAGCATTCAGTTTAGTTTTTCCTACCTAGCTCTGTTCCCATAGATCTCTACTGTAAGCCCAAAGCAGTTCCTTTATTAACCAATGATATTCATAGCATACAGAGGAGAATCCCACACCACCTCCCCTTTTCTGTTTAAATGAAAAAGAAGGTTTTAATTTTAACATAATAAAATTACATATCACAAAACAGGTATCGAGCAAAAATTAAAGTTACAATATTTATATCTACTTTATCTTTTATCATAACTAAGTAAAACTATATCTATCAATTCTTCAACTCCATCATAGACTCCAGAAGGATATATTACCTAAGTAAACAGGAAGTACATTGTAAGCAACTTCCAAAACTCTAGAATTGACAGAGACATCTTTCTGCCAGAACAGTCACCCAAAGTTCTTCTGTAACATTGGGGCATCAATCTTTAGCCCACAGGCCTAAAGTTTACAGCAGACTTTTTCATGAAGCAGGAAATTTCAAAGACAGTTCTACCTATATTGACAGTTTGTTACTCACGTTCTTTTGTGTCCTGCAGAACGTCTCCAGTTCATCAATCAGTCCAGGCAAGAGCAGTTTCTTGCACAAATGGCTAACCAACTCCATAAGGAACCTTTTTGATGCCAATCATCCTTTTGAAGTAATTGGTGCTGCCAGAAGCTGATGTGTCTCACTGTCATGAAAAGTCTTAAGTTCTTTTTTTTTTATTTTTTTAGTTGTTGAAAAGTCTTAAGTTCTTAAAATATTTTAAATGTCATATCCTGTAGTCTTTGAAAGTTTTGAAGAATCCCTATACATCTGAAATACACCTTTGTATATTTAGAAAATCTAACGTGACTACAAATTTTACTATTATAGATGACTCTCTATTTACCTATATTTCATAATTACACATTACAGTTTTAAATGAGCTGTACAAACACAATATCTTAATAAAGATCAGAAATATATATATACACAGTATAACAAAATTGACCTTAAATTTGTACCAATAAACTAAGATCCATACTTATGCAAATCTCTATAGCATATCCCCCTTTAAATGTAAGGAAACATTTATAAACAATATTTTGGATTCTGGGCATAGTTCTCTAGACTACTTCCTGCTGATTGGGGGTGCTATTAATCAGGTCTTTTATGGTGTATTCTGTGTGCTAGGTTCATCTCAGTCAGCAGTTGGGCAAAGTAATTTTTGGGGGGGTGTTCAAAGCAACCTTTCAGGGGATATTGGTCCATCAAACCACATTAGCCTGGAATGAATCCACAGGTTCTCACCCTCTGTAGGAACAAAGAAGAACTTCTTTTCCAAAGCAACATATCCTTAGACCCATATTTTGAAGTAAAGACACCTTTAAAACATATATGTTGGTTTAGCTTCACGGTCCCCAGAATCAAATGTCTCTCTGCAGTCAAAAAATTCAAAGAAAAAACAATATACATAATCCAGACTCTCTGTGTTTTTACGTGTCATCTTTACGTAGCTCATTTTTCTTTACTCCTTTAATCTATGACTGTCTGAACTCTGTCTCTTTAAAGACTTTGTTTCATTTTTTGAACCATTTACTTCTTTTTATAACTGTCTATATTATTTTTCCTCTCTCTCCCAAGCCTCTGTACATTTATCCAACACTGTGACTCATTTAGAGGTTTTTCATTCCTGAATCTGTCCTATTGTGTATCTCTAATTCTTTACTGTCCAGGAGTACTTCTTAAAATGTTAACTGAGTCTTAAAAACTTACATTGGGGCATCACTAGAGTATGTATGGCCCTGCCTGCTTGCTCCACACAGTCCAAGTCTGTTTACCACCTCTGCAAGACGTGTACATTTTCCCAGTTTCAAGCATGAAGTGTGTCTATGTTGAGCCATGATGCATTTGTAGCACTCTGCTAACAAAACCCATTTAAATGTTAAGTCTCCTGAAAGAGCCAGAGATCGTGCTGGCAGCACAGCCCAGAAAGCTGGCATTTCAAAACAGTGCAGCTTTTTTCCTGCTACCTCTGAATCAGGAAAACCCCTCTTAAAGAAGCCGCAGCATGCCACCAGCAAGCAAAGCCCATTCAGGGGGGAAAATGCAGCTAAACTTTGTGGTATTTTTTAGTGTCTAAAATTCCTTTCTAAGCCCTCTCAGGTTTTACATGGATTTAGTTCACCACATTGGTATGCCAGTTGTAGTAAGGAAGCCACTAGTTAGTTCCCGGCCACTTAGCCCTAAAATAATCACACAGAAATTGTATTAATTAACCAATGATATTCACAGCATACAGAGGGGAATCCCACATCAGCAGAGATGTCAGTTTCATGTGGTCCTTTGTTGGTAGTGCCCAAATGTGACTTTCAGGATAAAAAAATTGTTTTAAAAATAGAAAAAACAAAATAGAGAGGGTTAGGGCTATACTTTGGGATAGGGTGCTTGACTAGCATGCTAAAGGCCCTGGGGTCAATCCCCAGTACTGAAAACAAACAACAAAAAACAAAGAAACTAGGAACAGTTCATCTGGAGGAATGGAACACTGAAGACTTCACAGAGAACATGCTAAGAAATATGATATTCTACTAAAAAATAATCATAAAACACACTAAGAAAGCAGTCCAAACAAAAGCCAGAAAAACGTTGGGTAGCAGAATCCGAGCAGGGCCAATAAACAGTACTGTGACTAGATTCAAAGACAGAATCTGGGGTTTTGTTCCTTTGTTTTGAGGTACAGTCTAACATAGTGTAAGCTGGCCTTGAACTCCCTTAAGACCCTGATCCTCCGTCCTCCCTTCACCTCCAACACGCAGTGATTACAAATATGCACTCCCCTGCCCAGGTCAGAGTATTTTTGAAATAATAAGAAAGACTTGAAAACATGAGGAAATAACAAGGGCCTACACAAATGGATGACTTGGGAAATGAAGCTTCTAGAAATAAACATAATCTTTAAAATTTCAGAATTCAAAGTATAGGGGAAGAAATAGATAAAGTTGAAGACAAAACTGTCTTGAACATAGTTCAAATCAAAGGATGGGGTGCAGTAGGGATTGCTCTGAGAAGACAGCAAGGAGGGTCCGGGGAGGAGGAGGTATTTGAAGAAATGACAGTTTTTAAAAACAGGTGAAAACATCAGACCTTAGACCCAGAAAACCCAATGCTTCCTAAAACCAACCAAATCCCCCAGCCAGTTGTGGTGGCACACGCCTTTAATCCCAACACTCAGGAGGCAGAGGAATTCCTGTGAGTTTGAGGCTAACCTGATCTACAGTGAGTTTCAGGCCAGCCAGACCTACACAGTGAGACCATCTTGAGACAAACAAATAAATGAACAAACAAGAACCAACCAAACAACAATTTAAAAAGAAACAATGGGGGTTGGAGAAAAGGTTGAGCATTAAAAGAACAGAGTTCTCTTCCAAAGGACCCAGGGTCCATTCTCACCATCTTCAGGGCAGCTCACAATTGTCCATAACTCCAGTTCCAGAGGACCTAGCACCCTCACATAAACATACTTTCAGACAAAACACCTATGGTGGTTGGAATAAGAATGGACCCCCATAGGCTCATAGATTTGAAGGCGTCGTCATTAGGAAGAGCTACTACTTGCCAGAGATTAGAAGGTATGACCTTATTGGAGTAGGTATAGCCTTGTTGGAGTAGGTATGGCCTTGAGGGAGTAGGTGTGGCCTTGTTGGAATAGGTGTGACCTTGTTGGAGTAGGTGTGGCCTCGTGGGCATGGCCTTGTTGGAATAGGCGTGGTCTTGTTGGAGTATGTGTGACTTTGTTGTAGGAAGTGTGTCAGTGGTATGAACTTTGAAGTTTCAAAAGCTTATCTAGGCTCAGGGTCTCTTCCTGCTGCCTGAAGATCCAGATGTAGGATCCCCAGCTATTTCTCCTGTACCATGTCTGCTTGCATGCCACCATCTTCTCATTAAGATGGAAATGTACTAAATCTCTGAAACTATAAGCCAGCTCCAATTAAATGCTTTTTTATTATTGATTAAATTCTGCATGAGGGAGAACATGTGGTTTGTTTCTGAGATTATGTGACCTCACTTAATCACTTAATTCCTGAAAATTTTGTGATTTTTCTTTAGAGCTGAAGAGTAATATATATATATATATATATATATATATATATATATATATGTGTGTGTGTGTGTGTGTGTGTGTGTGTGTGTGTGTACATGTATATATACACACACACACATATATATAATTTTAATTATCCATTGATTTGTTGATTGAAAGCAAGTTTGCTACTATGAATAAAGCAGCCACAAACATTAGGGCACAAATAGCTCTGTTAGGGAAATTCTCTGGGTGTATTATTTTTCTGGCTCTAACTCCATCATGGGTTTTTTTTTTTTGTGGTGGTGGATAAGTGCATAAAAATATATTTGATAGTGAGAGTGTAAAATTCAATGTGAAGCTTTTAGCTTCCATCCCAAAAGACTACTCTAACTTTATAGAAATTCATTGAGATAGACATTAGTCTAGTTAACTGTAGTGTGTGATGTTTTTACATTTGCAAGTTTTTTTTTCTTTCTTTTTTTTTTTAAAGGTTTATTTATTTATTTTGTACAAAGTGTTCAGCCTCCATGCCTGCAGGCCAGAAGAGGGCACCAGATCTCATTACAGATGGTTGTGAGCCACCATGTGGTTGCTGGGAATTGAACTCAGGACCTCCGGAAGAGCAGTCTGTGCACTTAACCTCTGAGCCATCTCTCCAGCCCATTTGCAAGTTTTTATAATTCTTAATTTTTTTGAGAGTCAATAAACAGTTTGATCAAGGATGCAAGATCTACAATCAATGTACAAAAACCCTTCTATTTCCCCAGCACTAACTCTGATAGACTTAACAAAACCATTTACAATGGCATCAAAATGAGTAAAATACTCTGGAATATTGTTAACAAAAGAGAAGTAAAGACTTCCCCCTAAAAACCATCAACCATTGCTGAAATAAATTAAGGGAAGCATAAATAGATGGAAATATCTCATTCTCTATACACTGGGAGATTTCACATTTGATTTACACACTCAGTGCAACTCCTATCAAAATTCCAGCAGGCTGTTTTTACAAAAACTGACAGGCTGATCCTAAAATGCATATGGAAATTTAGGGGAAGGAGAAGAACTAAAACATACTTGAAAAAGAACAAAGTTGGAGGCTTTACATTCCCTGGGTTTAAACCAACCACTATGCTGAAGTAATGAAGACAATGTGACTTTGGCAATGGTTGGATCAATGGAACAGCACTGAGAACATAGAAAAAGCCCAACAGGAATTAAAAAGGTGCCAACACAATTTGGTGGGCAAAGAATATTCTTTTCGACAAATGGTTCTCAAGCTACTGAACATCAACACACAGAAGAATGGAGTCGGGCTCTTACATTGCATATTAAAATTATCCGAAGTTAAAAAAAATTATCCGAAGTTCTATCACAAGCCTAAATCCAAAGATCTGAAAATCCAAACACTTCTAAGAATGTGTAAGAGTACAGATGAAATCTTAAGGTGATCTTAGGTGTGGTTACACATCTGGGTTTAGACATAAAAACACATTAAAAGGAAAAGTAGATAAAAATGTATGAGCCATGAAAAACACTACTAAGAAAGTTCAAAGAACTGCAGATCATGAGACTGTATCTGCACACACACAAAAGCTAGCACCAGACTGAAGGAGGACCACTAAGCTGAAAAACAGGCAAAGGGCCTGACGGATTCCATGTGTTCAGAATGACATGCTGAAGACCAGGCAAAGGATTTGAAAATGATTTTCTTTGACTAAGCTATATGATTGGTCATTGGGCACATGGGGGTGGGGAGAGCCAAGCATCAGTGGTCATCAGGGAAGCGCAAATCAACACTAATATGAGACATTACTACCTTACACCTTGTAGGATGGCTATAAAAAGGGAGGAGGGAGAAAGGGAAGGAGGAGGATGGAGAGAGGGAAAGAAGAGAGGTAGGAGGGAGCGGTGGCTTGAATGGGAATGTCCCTCATGGACTCATATATTTGAATATTTGTTTCCTAGTTGGTGGAACTGCTTGGGAAAGATTAAGAGGTGTGGCCCTGTTGGAGGAGGTGTGTCACTGGGGGTGAACTTTGAGGTTTCAAAAACCCATGCCATATTCAATTGGCTCTCTTTCTGCTTCCTGCCTGTGTGTTAGATGTAAAGTTCTCAGCTACTGCTCAACACCATGCCTGCCTGCTGACGTGCTTCCTGCTATGCTGGTCATGGACTCCAGCCCTGTGGAACCATGAGCCCTCATATTAAATGCTTTCTTTTGTAAGTTGCCTTGGTCATAGTGTTTTGTCACAGCAATAGAAAAGGGACTGAGACAGAAGAGGAGGGAAGAAGGAGCTGGAGATGAAGCATTAGCAGAGATAAGGACAAACAGAAGTGCTCACACTGGTAGGTAATATAAAATAATGCAGCCACTTTGGAAAGCAACTTGGCAGTTCCTCAAAGCATTAAACAAGCATTTATCATATGACATATATAATACAGTAACTGGATTCCTGGATGTAAGTTTCAGGGAAATTAAAGCACAACCACACAGACATTGTGTCCTGGCTAGTTTTATGTCAATTTGACACAAGTTAGAGTCATCTGAAAGGAGGAAACTCAATTGAGAAAATCCATCCATAAGATTCAACTGTGCAGCAGTTTCTTTCTTCTTTCTTTCTTTCTTTCTTTCTTTCTTTCTTTCTTTCCTTTTTTTGAGACAGGATGATCTTGAACTCAAGAGATCTGCCTGGCTCTGCCTTCCAAGTACTGTACCAGCACTACCAGGTAGGCATTTTCTTAATTAGTGATAGATGGGAGAGGGCCCAGTTCACTGTGAGTGATGCCAATTCTGAACAGGTGATCCTGTGTTTTTTAAGAAAGAAAATGACTCAGAGGTTAAGAGCATTAGCTGCTCTTTTGGAGGTCCTGTGTTCAATCCCAGCAACTACATGGTGGCTCGCAACCATCTGTAATGAGATCTGGTGCCCTCTTCTGGTTGGCAGGGATACACTGTATATGTAATAAATAAATCTTTAAAAAAAAAAGAAAAGAAAGAAAGCAGGATGAGCAATCCATGATGAATAAGCCAGTAAGCAGCTCTCCTCCATGGTCTCTGCATCAGCTCCTGCCTCCAAGTTCCTACCATGCTTGAGTTTCTATACTGACTTCCTTGATGATGGACTGAGATGTGGAAATGTAAGCCAAACAAACCCTTTCCTTTCCAGGTTGCTTTGGTCACAGTGTTTCAACACAGTGTTAGTAACCGCAACTAAGACACATTTGGTACATGAATGTTCACAGCAACTTTATTCTTAACAGACATCTAAACTTTGATTGAAGAATGATTAAGTAATAATAATAAGTGGCATATTCATACAATGGAATACTATTTGGTAATAAAAAAGAATATAGTGTTGGTTACATGGGATGACATGAGTCTTGTTTTGTTTTATTTTGTTCTAGGTAGAATCTCATATAACCCAGACTGACCTTGAACTCATGATATAGCTGATGGTGGTCTTAAACCTCCAATCCTCCTGCCTCTGCCTCCAGATAGATATAATTACAGGAATGGACCACTATTCCTGTCTCTACTATGATGAATTTAGAAACTATACACTGTATAATTACACCATAGATTGTATGATTAAAACAGGAAAACCTATGAAAATACAAAACAGAGTACTTGATGGTTGCTCCGGGCTGAGGGATTTAGGAATCAGTGTGGAACAGCTAATGTCTCTGTGGTTATTTGTCCGATGATGAGAACATCCTAAGGTTGGTTATGTCCAACTCAAGTGACTCTGTGAATACAAAAAGCCATTGAACCACATCATTCAAATACGTGGATTTCATGACTATGAAATGATAGAAAAATAAAATTGTTGACTTTTTAGGGCATTTATTTTGTGCTTCACAGAGGAAGGGGAGCATTTCATTTGGAAGGCCTGAGATGTAGGGGATGGCGGCTAGCCACAGTTCACATGTAGTTAAAATCCAAAAAATGACTGTCTCCACAACAGCCATAGCAGCTGCTGAGGGCTGTGCAGTAAAGGAGAGGATGTGCTGAGGAGATCGACATGCTAGAAGCAGAGTGGGTGGAATGGAAGTGCAGGAGTTCTTCATATAGCGGAGGAGTAAAATGATGTTGAGATATTAAAGACATCAATGAAAAGGCTGTGCAAAAAAATAAAAGTGTTAGTCATTAGATAGTGGAAGAAATTGAGCATGTGCAAACGAGGACCTTGTCTTATAATGGGCCATGCAGGCCTACGAAGAGTCCCATGGGGCAGGCACATCTCAGTCCAGATGGCCATGACTGCTGCCAGATCACTGAGCACGGGTTTACAAGGCTCTTTGATCCTGCTGTCTGTGCGTTTCCTTTAGTGAGGTTTGCAAAGAGGATCGAATCCATTTATAAAAATACCCAGTCTCAAGATAATTTTTATAGTTTTTTTATTTCATTAAAGTTTTTAAAAAAACAAAAACAAAAACAGGGTCTCACCATGTATCTGTGATTGGCCTGGAACCTGTTATTCAGACAAGGCTGAGCTCACAATCACAGAGCTCCACTTGCCTTTGCCTCTCCCGTGCAGGGTTTAGAAGAACGCAGTGCCGTGTCTGGTCAGTTAGTCTGATTTGATCTTTGAGCTCACTAGCTTGCCTTGTCTACTTGTTTCTTTTTTTAAAATATCAGATTTTAAGCCTACAGTTTATTTTCTTATTAGCTAGCATGCACCTGTGTCTCCTTTCACCAAACCTGGCCACCTGAGTTTGAGCCTCAGAATCTACACAGAAGAAGGAAAAAGCAGATTCTCAAGGGTGTTGACTTTTACACACGTGTTATGGTACAAGTCCATATGTGTATGCACCCACCCCCACACACAAATAAATATAGAAATACTGACTAATATGACAAAAGGTTATATTGAATAAGTTCAACAAATAAGTTAAACATATTCCAAAAGGACAAAAAGATAAAAGAAACCAAGAGAATGGAAACAAAGCACAGAAGATGCACTGGAAGTAACGATGATGCTGTTTAAGCCTTCTTGGGTGGCTGCTTTGCTTTACTTCTGAGCTGTCTATGAGGGTCTTTTCAGAAAAGACGGATGGGTCTGTAAACTAAGTGGAAAACACCCACCCTTACTTTGAGTCTCTGAGTGGGGTGGAAGCAAAGAGGCAGAGGGGAAGCACTTTTAGGAGCACACAGTCTCTGATTGGGCGGTTACAGTTTCTGCTGTGTGGCCCAAGAGCATCAGGTCCTTCAGCCTTTGAACACTTGTGTGCACTGGTGGCTCTGCAGAAGGATCTCAACTAGGATTGGGTGCATTCCACACCTCTCTCGGATTCTGAGGCTTACAGCTTCCTGGCCTGAATAACTGCTCACAGATGCTATTGTAGGCTATTCAGCCTCTAATCTTAGAAGCTAATTTTATAAATCTTTTAGTAAGTAGATGGAGATAATAGATAGATAGATAGATAGATAGATAGATAGATAGATAGATAGGTATGTAGATAGACAAATATGTAGATAGATAGATAGATAGATAGATAGATAGATAGATAGATAGATAGATCTACTGGCTTTGCTTTTCTGTAGAATTCTAATATACACATCAATGATTACATTATATTTAAATGAATTAAACATCCAAGTTAAAAGGAATGAGGATATTAACAGATTGGAGAGGCAATCAAGATCCAATACTACATTGCCTATAAATATAAATACACAAATAGATAAGAAGTACTGGAAAACTAGTTAATATTAATTAAAATAAAACCATAATAAATGTATTAATATTAAATATTATTAATTAGCATTAATAATAATGAATGTAAAGTATATTTCAGAGCAAATACCATACATGAGTCTTATATAACACTGTAATTTTATAATGGTAAAGAAGTCAATTAATAAAAAAATAATAACCCAAAATGTTTAATAACAGAATTTCAAAATGTGTGAGGGTAGGCTGGTGTAGCTCAGTTGGTGGAGTGTTCACCTAGCATGAATGAAGTCCAGAGTTCAATCCCCAGCTCTGCCTAAACCAAGTGTGGCAGCACGTGCCTGAAATACCAGCACTCAGGAACTGGAAGCAGGAGGATCCAAAGCTCAATGTCACCTTCAGCTACAAAGCAATGTCAAGGCCAGCTTGGGCTGTGTTCGATTCTGTCTCAAAAAGGGAGGTTAGTGGCTAGAGAGATACATCAGTGGTTAAGAACACTTACTGCTTTTTCCAAAGGACTTGATTCTCAACGTCCATAACAGTTGGCTCAAGAGTACCTGCAATTTCACCTCTGCTGACCTCTGTAGGAGCCAGCACTCATGTGTATAACCCTTCACAGACATGCACACTTCCACAGAATTAAAAAAAATGAATGTTTTATTTTTAAAAGAGGATTAGAAATTACTTAGAATCAAATAAATATTCAAATAAGGTATCAGATAGTTTATGATGCATGCGAGCCAGAACTCACAGCAATTGTTTATACTCTAAGTACACGTCTGAAGTAGGAGTCTGACATAAATACTTCTGTATTCTCCCTAAGGAAGGAGAAACAGAAAGGAAATTAAATTTAAAATAAAAGAAATGCAATAATGGAGATCAGAGTGAAAGGTGCTACCATTAAAAATAGAAAACCATATGGGGAAGAGTGAGGCCAAAGGCCGAGTCAGTGAGATGATGACCCGGATCAGTGGACCTCTGTCCAGAGACGGAACACTGCGTGTCAGGATAAGAGAGTCAATAGACCTCTGTCCAGAGAGGAAACACATTGCCAGTGTCAGGATAAGAGAAAATGCATCACTTTAAGCTCCTGGCTACGAAAATAATATGAGAATATTATAAACCTTATGCCAATAAGTTTGGCAACTTTAATTAAATTGATATTTCTTCAAAGACACAAACTATCGAAGCTTACCCAAGAAGAAAATGACTTGAACTACAATTCTAGCCAAAGAAATGAATATATATTTAAAATGTTTTACAAGGAAGACGCCAAGTTCAGATAACTTCATGGGATTCTACTAAAAGTTTAAAGTAAAAAAATACGAATAATACACATACTCTTTCACACACATGTGCACACTAACATGCACACACACATGCACACAAACACACACACATAAGGGATGAGTGTCTCACCTCATTTTGGTCATTATTACTCTGATGCTATGGGCAGACAAAGATAAAAGCTTGGATACAGAGAGATATCCTCATGAACAGAGGTACAAAGCTTCTCAACTAAAGTTTCACCAAATCAAATGTGACAGTACAGCAGGTGCCTCACGACCGAGTGGGTTCTGTTACAGAATGTAGAGTTGGCTCACCACACAGAATCAGTCAAAAGAACCTACTGTACCAACAGATTAAAAATAGACGCCGTCGGATCATCTGAATGAGCACAGGAAAAGCATTTGTCAAATCCAGCGTTCGTTCTGTAGAAAAGCCCCCAGGGGAAGAATAGGACAGAACAGAAGGAATAAACTCAATTGGCATGAAAGTCCTTCGACTTGATAAAGAGAAATGTAGGTCCTGAAGCTGAATCTCCAAGGAGGCGCAACTGAGAGTTTGTACCCTGGGAGGGGAGCCAGGCAAGGATGCTGGTGATGGGACTTCCAGACGGAGGTGCTGACCAGGATCGGAAATCATTTTTGTTTTTTTTTCTTTTCTCTTCCTTTCTTTTCTCTTCTCTTCTTATCTTTCTTTTAAGCAGTGAGATACCATTTTAAAGGTTATTTATTTATTTATTTATTTATTCATTCATTCATTTATTGGTTTTGATTTTTTTGTTTTGCTTGTTTGTTTGTTTTTTGAGACACGGCTCTGTGTGTAGCCCTGGTTGTCCTGGAACTTGCTTCATAGACCAGGCTGGCCTCGAACTCAGAGATCTGCCTTCCTCTGCTTTCCAAGTGCAGGGATCAAAAGCATGCACCAGCACCTCTGGGTTCTTTATTTTTATTTTATGTGTGAGAGAACAAAAAAGGGGAAAGGGAAAAATACCTCTTTTTAATTTTACACTTCTCCAATTTTACTTTATTTTTTACTCTGAAGTGTGTAGTACTGTGGAGGCTAGACTTGGATATCAGATTGGAGTTACAGAGGGTTATAAGTCACCATGTGGGTACTGGAAGCTGAACTTAAGTTCTCTGCAAGACCTGTGAGTACTCTTGATTGCTGAACCATCTCTCCAGCCCCAATGGTTATTCTTATTATGAAACAAGAAGTAAAAACTGTCTTTAGTCTGCAGGTGGCGTGATGACTTATACAGCAAGTCCTATGGAATCTCTACAAATACTACCTTAACTAAGATGATGTGTTAGTTACTTTTCTAGTGCTGTGCTGAAACACCATGACCAGACAGCTTATAGAAGAAAGGGTTATTTGGGCTTATGGTTTCAGAGGGATGAAGTCTACTACTGTCCAGATGGGAAAGCTTAGCAATAGGCATGGTGACTGGAGTTGGGAGCTGAGATCTGAGGGCCCACATCTCAAACCACAAACAGAAAGCAGAACAAACAAACTCAGAATGGCAAAAATTGTTGAACTTTCAAACCTGGCCCTAGTGATGCACTTCCTCCAACAAGACCACGATCTCCTAAGCCTCCCCAAGCAGTGCCATTAACTGGAGCCTAAGTATTCAAACATCTGAACACTATGGGGGAACGTTCTCATTCAAACCACTACAGAGGTATTAAGTAAGACAAGACACAAGTTTAACATATAAAAGTGAGCTGTGGTCAGGCAGTGGTGGCACACATCTTTAGTCCCTGGACTCAGGAGGCAAAGGCAGGCGGATCTCTGTGAGTTCAAGGCCAGCCTGGTCTACAGAGTGAGTTCCAGGGCAGCCAGGGCAACACAGAGAAACCCTGCCTTGAAAAACAAAAACTGGACCAGCAAGATGACTCAGTGGGTGAAAAGGTTTGCTATAGAACTTGACACTGAGTTTGATTCCCAAAGAACTGACTTCCAAAGTCTGTCTTTTGACTCCCACATGCACGGTGTGGCTACTTACTGAGTTCATGGCCATCCTGAGTTACAGGAGACTCTGTGGAAAGGATGTGAAGATGTGAGGGGGATATGTTGGGGTACCTGGTAGAGTGGGAAGTTAGGGGTCTAAATGATCAAGATGCATCATATACATGCATTAAACTGTCAAAAACATATTTTAAAAGTTCATTTAAAAATTAGAAATGGGTAAAATATTTGTACAGATACTTTGCTAAAGAAAGCATACTATGCCAATAATAATGAGCATATAAAATATACATAGTGTCATTAAAATAGAGAAATGCAGATTAGACCGCAAGGAGGTATTGTTAAAAAGTATATCATTAGAACAACTGAATTTTAGAGACTGAATCTATGAAATGCTAGAGAAGAGTTGTGAGATCTATGATACACAGCTGGTGGGATGTGAGATCTGTGGTACACAGCAGGTGGGATGTGAGATCTATGGTACACAGCTGGTGGGATGTGAGATCCGTGATACACAGCTGGTGGGATGTGAGATCCGTGATACACAGCTGGTGGGATGTGAGATCCATGATAACAGCTGGTAGGATGTGAGATCCGTGATACACAGCTGGTGGGATGTGAGATCCATGGTAAACAGCTGGTGGGATGTGAGATCTGTGGTACACAGCTGGTGGGATGTGGTACACAGCCGGTGGGATGTGATATCCATGATAGACATGGTGGGATATTAGATCCAGAGTCTGTTCCTAAATAGATACAGCACATGGTATAGCCCTTCCTTCATGAGTGTCAGTAACTCTAGTTCCAGGGAACCCAACGCCTCTTTCTGGGCGCCAAACACATATGAGGTACACAGATCTACATGCATGTAAACATTTATATACATAAAATTAATCAACTAATCAATTAAAATGTTAAAAAGTAAAAATTAAATATGATATACAACAGTGCCTCCTAAGCAGGTGCCTGGAACCTTGACCCAGTAATCTCAGGGTTTTATCAGAAGTTTCAAAGTTTCCACAGTTGGGGAACTCACTCGGACAACTTCACAGACAAGTTCTGCCAAGTACTACGGCTCCAGATGATCCCGGTGCTACACAGCATGTTCGGCACCTTCAGTGTGTTTAAGAGGAGAGAAGAGGAGGGGAGGGGAGGGGAGGAGAGGAGTAGAAGAGCCCTCAGCACACCACTTATTTTTTATTTCAATTTTATGTGCATGAATGTTTTACCTGAATGATATATATATATATATATATATATATATATATATATATATGCACACCACATGTGTTTGGTGCTTTCAGAAGCCAGAAGAGTATCTCGGAACCCTCTGGAACTGGGGTCACAGGCAGTTGTAAGCCACCACATGGGTGCTGAGAACAGAAAGTGGGTCTACTGAAAGAGCAGCAAGTGCTCTTACCTGTTGAACCATCTCTCCGTGTCGTAGGAGACTGCTTGTTCACTTGTTCATTTCCCAGTTGCCTAGGCTCCCAAAATAGTCACAAAGAAACCATATTATTTGCAATTCTATTTGGCCAATAGCTTAAGTGTATTTCTGGCTAACTCTTATAACCTAAACTAGCCCATCTCCATTAATCTGTGTATCGCCATGTGGCTGTGGCTTACCAGGTAAAGTTCTGGTGTCTGTCTCTGGAGGGGTTACATGGCTTCTCTCTCACTCTGCCTCCTTTCCCAGCATTCAGTTTAGTTTTCCCTGCCTACCACTAATCTGCTCTGCGCAGGCCCAAGACAGTTTCTTTATTAGCCAATGGTATTCACAGCATATAGAGGGGAATCATCTCGGCTCCCCCAATTCTCTTTAAAGACTGGAAGGGTATAATGGAACTAACACAACCGTATTTGTATGACTCATTACCAGTGGTGAGAAACTCAGAGAGCACAGATGGCTGTGGCCTCTTCCACAGACTAAATGGAAGTGCACACCTCACCAGGCCATGTGACCAGCCAACAAAACAAGAATGCAAACTGTTCAAAGAGCAGAGTGACCAGGCTGATAGAAGTCAGTCCCTGCTGCTCTCATAGGTTCTGGCTTCAACCCCCTTAGGGACCACCTGGTCAGACCCTGGATCCCAGGAATTCCAGGACCATGGGGAGAAGTCTCATTTAGACATGACCACAGAAGGCAGGAAATGAATGACCCAATGGCAGAAGAATGGGTCATAGGTGGTGAGTCCCTTGACATCCTTGCCTGTGTCCTTGAGAGCTGGTGAGGTTGGAGACTTTCTATTCAGCAGTGTGGTGGGTCTGTAGCTGGGACTGTAGGAGGATGCTTAGGGAAGGAAGGGGCTGGTATCCATGGCAGCTGGGTGTAATGGAGAGGAACAATACACCCAGGGGCCAGTCACTGATGGTGGGACGTGCCGCACAGGCAGAAGAGCAAGGCTAGGAGCAGCAGGATCCGGCTCTCTTCTCTCTTACAGTTTACCCACTCCTTTCTATGCTGGCCTCTGAGCTCAGCAGACACATCCTTTCTGGTTTTTTCTCTGCCAACCTGGTACCTCCTCCCAGTGGGGAGGTGGTTTTCTGGCCTGGGAGGAAATCTCTCCGAGGTGTTTACTGCAGAGACCAGGGGAGCCAGAGTGGCCCTGAGCCAGGCTGGAGTGCTGACTGAGGATTTGGGAAGGAAGAGAGAAAGGGGACTGGATGTTTGAACAGCTGGGGTGGATTCCATTCCCCTCTTCCTTCCCAGCTTCAAGGTTTAGATGACCAACCTGCCCTGTCCTGCTCTGGGGCCCTGCCTGCCTGGAAGTCCGTTAGTGGGGATTTATCAGAGCAGGGATGAAAAGCGCTTTGTGTGTTTGCTCCTGAGTGCACTCATGGGCCAGGGTCTCTCGTGCACACTGGCAGAATAGAGGAGTAAGCAGAACTGCACTGCAGGCAGGCCTGCCTTGTGGAGTGCCGAGAGGTGAGGCTGACGACCCAGTCCAGCCCCAACACACAGAAGTCGTGGCTAATGTGGAGGGCACCAAGGAGCCCTCCTGAGCAAGAGATGCAGGCACCGCCAGACTGGACGGTGCTCAGGGAACTAGGCCATGTGTCACTTCAAGCTGTGGAGAAGAGAAAAGGGGCTGAAGGTTGTGAGTGACCTGAATTAGAGTCCCTAGGCCCAAATCAGTCACATCTCCAGGAAACACCAGAAAGAATTCCCTGACACAAAAACACTGTCCTGACCCTGACACACTGGTATCTTCTTGTTCATCTGCTCATGGCAGGGCATATAGCAGGAAAAACACACCTATTGGTGGCCAGTCTGAGCCTTGGGTTCTAAACTGTAGTGCAAGGCCAGGTGGTTGCCGAGGTCAGGAGGATCTGCTGAGGTCAACTGTGTTACCCACATGCAGCTTTGCTCTGAAGAGGACCAGAGCAGATGCTGGTGACATCTATTAGCGTGACAGGCAGCACTGGAAATAAAAAAAGGCAGCATGAATATGTACATGTGTGCACACTCCCATGCATACACACATGCACAAGAGCACATACACACACATGAACGCACGTGAACACATGCACACACATGCACACGTGCACTGCCTTGTGCATATAGGCTATTAGGGACATGTGTCTAAGTACAAGTGCCAACCCACCAACCTCAGCTGGGTACCCTTACCAATGTCTTTTTATCCATAAAAGGTGTGGCGGTTTCCCACCTGCATGCTACCATATAGATCTAAGAAGACACTCAGCACTTGTCACAAGAAGGGCTTTCTGAAGGCCAGCTCTTTTGTGTCCCCACACCAAACTGGAGCAACCTTCCAAGTGTGGACTTCCAAGAGAAATCTCCATTCTGAACCCTGTATCCTATCCAGAAAGGTGTCCGCAGCTTTAGGATAGGAAGTGTAGAGATGAAGTGCTACAGGGCCTGAGGGGCAGGATTTTGCTTACTGTGCCCTTTTTGCTCCTCACTGAAGCAAACTGAAGGATGTGGGGCCCCCTTCAGTCTCAGGCAGAATTGTTTCCCCTCTCTTCTTCATCCTGAGATCCATGGGGCCTCAAACTGAGAGAGGTGGGGCCAGAGCTCACTCTGAAGCTCAGTGGGAAGGGGGCTGGCTCAATTCTTCATCTCTGTGGCCTTCTGCCCCTCACATGGTTCTCAAATTTTCTTCCCCTCCTCAGGCAATAAGCGCTCTGGCAGACCCAGGGTACGCCATATACCAGGCCCCCGAGGGGAGCTGCCATACAGACGCCAAGAGCAACCCATTGTCCGCTGTACAGCCTGGGAGGACAGGGTGGATGGTTGCTGTCACTTCCTTCCAGCCAACCAGGAACCTCACAGAATACTACTTTGCTGAGCACACTGGGTTGAAGATGGGTTTAAAGCTTAATTTGTCTACCCAGCCTGTCTGCTTAGGAGGCAAGAGGCCAAGGGTTGGGGTTATTGTGGCCCTGCTATGTCCCAGCAAGAGCCTGACGACATACTGTCCTCTCAACGAGTATATATACCATTGCACCCGCTCTACAGTGAGAAACGCAGACAGGGAGGGAAGCCATGCCGAGCGTGCCATGTTGCTGGCAAAGTCAGGTCTGCACACCCAATGGACTTCTTTTCCAAACAGCGTTCACGGTCTCAGCTCCCACAAGCCTCACAGCCAGGAGTGACCATCCTGGGCCTGGTGCCCAGCTCCAGCAGACCATGTAGGGTTAGGGACTTTAAGAAGAAAGTGTAGGGGGTGTGGCTGTTCGTGCCTGTCTGAGAATCTCTCCGGAGAATTCCAGTTCTGGCTCTGTGCTCACTAGGAAGTCTTGGAAAATCGTCTCGTCCTTTTAGACCCCACTTTCCTTCTCTACAGAATGGGACAAACCATGCAGGCACCCAGAGAACAGGATGGAGCAAGATGGTACAGGTCAGGTTGGTTCCACATTGAGGGCACATTTGACACTTGTTAGACGCCAGTTCTTAGTATGTGGTTCCTGGGTTCCCTACTCCCTTTCCCAGACTGCTTCAGAATTTGGACAGAGCTAGCCTGGGGTAAGAAAGGGAAGGGAAGGAAGGCTCATACCAAGTTCAGAGTCAGCTCCCTCCCCTCACCTCCACCCGACTTCCCCAGACATCCATCTTCTCCAGGTTTTCCTGGAGAGACATTAATAGACACCTGTTCACGCCAGACAGAGCACCGATGACAGGGGAAGAAGGTATTTCACCTAAGTCTAGCAAAATGGTGAGTTTTGGGGGTTACTTACAGGCTCATTTATAGGTGAGGGGTTACTCACAGGAACACAGGTGACTCGAAGACAGCTGCATCACTGGCCCCCACCCCAGCACAGAGACTCACAAGGCTGCATCCTTAGAACCCCGAGTGACTTTAGTGTTTCCTCAGTGTCCCCAATTCCTAGTCGCCCTTAGTCTCATATAACCATAGAGGGAGGTGGGGAACCTTAGGAGTTTCGGGAGTTTTGTTTGTTCTCTGACCCTTAACAGTATTTTGGAGGAAACACCTACACAATGGGTGGATGCCATGGGGGGGGGGGCGGAAGGCTGGGAGCAAGCTTGGTGCACTTTGAGAATTGCAGACAGGGTTCACCAGCCGTACCACCTTGGACACTCCTGACCTCATCTTATCTAGAAGCTAAGCAAAGTCGAGTCTGGTTAATACTTGGATGGAAGAATTACAGACAGGTGAAGGCGTAAGTCACAAACAATGCCACACCAATTCGAGGTTATGATTATTAGGGTGGTATTTATTCAAAGGGGGAAAAAACTTACAGATCACTGTCCCAGGCAACAGCCCTCTTCGCAACCAGGAAAGGAGTCTAGTCGCAGGCGGAGCAGGAAGTGAAGAGAGAGAGAAGAGGGAAGTGGCCGCTTTTTTAAAGGGAGAGAAACCACGCCCCAGTGGGCTGGTACCTCAGCGGTGATAGGCTGGAGGAGTGGGAGGACCTCCCGCAACACCTCCCCCTTTTGTTTAAATAAGAGAGTTCTAAACCTACTATGAAATTATATACAATAAGTACAAATATCCTATTCTAACTAGCTTAGGTCTTGTATAATAAATAACTTGGCCAAGTCATGAGAGAAAGTAACTACATTTATATAGTCTTCAACCCCATCAAAGATCTGAGAAGGGAAATAATGTTACCTGGGTAATTAGGAAGTTCAGTAAAACAACTTCCAAAACATGCAACAAATTACAGAGACAACTAGCTACCTGGGCAATCACCCAAAGTCACATTAGCAGCGCTGAAGCAACCAACTTTGGCTAAGGCCTAACATAACTGACATACCATTTTCTAAGGCAAGCAACTTTTCAAAACTATCTTACCCTGTCTTGGCAGGATATGACAGTCCTGTTTTATCCATTGATGCATGCTCTGTATCTTTGTCAGTTGTTGAGGTATGGGCATTTCTTTGCCCAAACGCCAGTTCTGCCAAAAAGAAAGGCTCCAGGTGGAGTGTCTTTGGTGCTCAACATTCTCTCGGGAATAGAGTGGTGTTGCCAGGAGCAATTGTGTCTCACTACCACAAAACTCTGAGTTAGATTAAAGGCCATTTTCTACAGCTCTTTGAAGAAGTTGAAGATTATCTATCTATACTGAGTATAATCTCTATATATCTAAAGAACCTGATTAGTCTATTATAAATGACAAACTTAGATGACTATTAGTCTATATAATTCTCAATATCTATCTAACTTAAAGACTAAGACAATAAACGACTGTGAAACAAATGAGGACAATGACCTCCAAATATAAACAATGTACAAATAAACATTGCAGTAGGTAAATATATATCAATACACAATCATTATATAAGTATCTTAATCAGAGGTAGAAATGTACACTGCAATATGGTAAATATATACAATATATATATATATATATCAATACAATATATGTCAATACATAAAAAAATGTTTTAAACAGAGGTAGAAACATGCATGCGTACAATAGTCAATAAAATTTAACTTTGTATCAATATACAAGAATCTATACCAATGTATTTGTCTAAAAACAGTAACTCACAATTACAAATCTATTATCCCATCATCCCTCTCTTTTTTTTTTTCAAAATGATCCCTGAGCGTATAAAATTCCTCCCCCAACCCTCAATCGTATACTAATTATAATCAACCCCTAAATGATGTCCCTAAACCCAAGGGCAAGTTTTATTGGGAAAGGGGACGTCGTCCTCTAGAATTACTTCCAGCTGTCATGGGGGCGACGTTCTTTCTGGGGGATCCTGTGAAAGTGAAATGATGGTTAAATTTCAAGATCAATGTCTTTTAAAATTGCCAGTAGTCTCTGAGTATTTTGTGCAGGTCTGGCCAAAATGTTGTACAAGATGTGCACCATTTCAGCTAACCAAGTTGGAACTGTCTTGTGCAGCTGGTACCAAAAGCAGGTCTTGTAGTAGCGCTATCAGTATCATGACGTCATATCAACCAGGTGGAGTTGTTGTTATGGGGCCCCATCTTCTTCCTGGAAACTTCAAATGTCACTTCAGGAAAAACTCATTGTTCATTATGAAAAACTTAAACATTAATCATATAGACATATATAGACATATATATATATTCAATGAAAGACATGATAGATATATTCAATGAAAAGTATGATAGATATGAAGAAAAGCAAAGATGTTTTCTAAACTCATATTTCTTTCTGTCCCATATCATGGCTCTTGACATGAGACAGAAACTCCAGAAACTCTGGGTTTTTCTCTTACTAACAGGCTTGGAATTGGAGAGGGACTGAGCCAGAGTCCAACTTCAAAACCAGCTTTATAAATTTAGAAATATGGTTTAATATTACTTACATAACCCATTCAGTTGTCTTGATATTTCCTATTGGGCAGGTATTTTTCCATCTGTCAGTATCCAAACATCCAGGGTCCCTTGAATTTCTCAAAGATGAGTGTTTTCCTGTGGAGATAAGAACAGAACCCTGCCCCCATTCTATATGTTTTTCTTACCACCTGTATGAATATCATCGTTGTGGATGAGTTGTCATTTCTCCTTTCCAAGAGGTTTCTCCTCTTCAAATCGAAACTTTATTAATTTTGATGGTATCCACAATTTTTCTTCTCCTGTGGAAACAAGAGCAAAACCCCTTCCCCAACGTAGCACATCTCCTGGCTTCCACTGAGAGGTCAGCACATCTTTGAAATAAATCGGTTGATTTAGTTCAGCAGACTTTTCCATTATCCAATGTCTTTCTGCTGCTGTCGTTCCTTTCTCATTAGCGTTAAGAAAATTCAAGGTTAATAAAGCATTATGTAATCTATTTCTGGGGGTATTTTCAGTCCCTTTCTGTTTGTTCAGCATATCCTTTATAGTACGATTTGATCTTTCTATAACTGCCTGACCTGTAGGATTATTTGGTATACCTGTAATGTGTTTTATATTATAATAATCAAAAAAGCGTTTCATTTTCTTAGATACATATGCTGGACCATTATCTGTCTTTATTTGCGCAGGTATACCCATGATGGCCATAACTTCCAATAAATGTGTGATTACTGAATCAGCCTTTTCTGAGCTCAGGGCAGTAGCCCATTGAAAACCTGAATACGTGTCTATGGTGTGGTGTACATATTTTAATTTACCAAATTCCATAAAGTGGAACACATCCATCTGCCAGATTTCATTTCTCTTAGTACCCTTTGGGTTACTCCCTGCAGGCAACGGTGTTTGATTATAGAAAGAACAAGTAGGGCATCTCTTTATAATGTCCTTAGCTTGTTGCCAAGTAATGGAAAATTCTTTCTTTAGGCCTTTACTATTGACATGATGCTTCTTATGAAATTCCGAGGCCTGCAACACACTTCCAATCAATAATTGATCAATCTCAGCATTGCCTTGGGCTAGAGGACCAGGCAGACCTGTATGGGACCGGATGTGTGTTATGTACATCGGACAAAGCCTGTTCCTGATTATGTCTTGTACCTGGATAAACAATGAAGTCAACTCTGTGTCATCTGGTATAAATTCAGCGGTTTCAATATGCAGGATAACTCTTTCTGCATATTGTGAATCTGTAACAATATTAAGAGGTTCTTTAAAGTCCTTTAGCACCATGAGAATGGCATATAATTCTGCCTTCTGGACAGAATTATAAGGGCTTTGTTCCACCTTACTCAATTCATCTGACTTGTAACCTGCTTTCCCTGATTTATTTGCATCAGTATAGAACGTACGGGCTCCAGTTATTGGAGCATCACGTACAATTCTAGGAAGAATCCAAGAAGTTCTTTTTATGAGATTAAGTCTATCACTTTTGGGATAGTTGCTATTAATTTCTCCCAAAACGTTAGCACAAGCTCTTTGCCACGGTTCATTGTCTTCCCATAACTTTTTTATTTCTTCAGTAGTAAAAGGCACTATAATTTCTGCTGGGTCTATACCTGCTAGTTGACGAAGTCTCAGCTTACCTTTTATAATTAATTCAGAGACCTTTTCCACATAAGTTTTTAATTTTTTACTTGGTTTATTAGGTATAAATATCCACTCTAAAATAATATCTTCCCTCTGCATTAGAATCCCTGTAGGAGAAATTCTGGAAGGCAATATGACTAGGATGCAGCTAAGATTTGGGTTCACCCTATCCACATGTGCCTCCTGTAATTTTTCCTCAATCATTGTCAGTTCCTTTTCTGCTTCAGCTGTCAGTTCTCTTGGACTATTCAAATCTTTATCACCATCTAAGGTTTTGTTTAAATGAACTATCAGATCAGGTGTTATCCCAACAGCTGGTCGTAGACTGGAAATGTCTCCTAACAATCTTTGGAAGTCATTAAGAGTCTTTAACCGGTCTCTCCTAATTTGTGCCTTTTGCGTTTTAATTTTCTCTAACCCTATTCTGTAACCTAGGTAATTAATAGAATTTCCTCTTTGAATCTTTTCAGGGGCAATTTGTAATCCCCACCTAGGCAAGACTTTCTTTACTTCTTCAAACATCCTTTCTAAAGTATCTTTATTTGAATCAGATAATAAGATGTCATCCATGTAATGATAAATGATGGACTTGGGGAATTGTTTATGAATTATTTCCAATGGCTTACTTACAAAATATTGGCACAGTGTAGGACTATTGAGCATACCCTGTGGGAGGACAGTCCACTGATATCTCCTATTAGGCTGAGAATTATTATAAGTAGGCACTGTGAAGGCAAATTTTTCTCTATCCTTTTCTTGTAACGGTATAGTGAAAAAAAATCTTTCAAATCAATAACTATAAGAGGCCATCCTTTTGGTAACAGAGAAGGCAAAGGAATTCCAGATTGTAGTGGGCCCATAGGTTGAATTACTTTGTTGACAGCTCTTAGATCTGTCACCATTCTCCATTTACCAGATTTCTTTTTTACAACAAACACAGGAGAATTCCAAGGGCTGGTTGATTCTTCAATATGGTGAGCATCTAGTTGCTCTTGCACCAGCTGTTCCAATGCCTGTAGTTTATCTTCAGCTAGAGGCCATTGTTTGGTCCATATTGGCTTCTCAGTTAGCCATTTTAAAGGTAGGGCCGTTGGTACCTCTAAAGGTTTGGTATTTGCTGTATGTTCTTGTACAGCCTGAATGGCTGGTGACCTTTTTCCATAATACCTCATCATATCCTTCCCAGAATTATGAGTTCCTGGAAATACAGGAATGTTAATCTGGGTATTCCATTGCTGTAGCAGGTCACGGCCCCATAAATTTATGGCAATATTGGCTATATATGGCCTTAGTCTTCCTATTTGCCCTTCGGGCCCTATGCATTCAACCCATCTTGTGCTTTGTTTTACACGAGATAGGGTTCCAATTCCCAGGAACTGAACATCTACCTCTTGAAGAGGCCAATTCGGATGCCAAGATTCTGGGGTAATGATACTTACATCCGCACCTGTGTCTAATAAGCCTTCAATAAAAGTGCCATTTATACAGACTCTTAGCTTTGGTCTTTGATCATTAATAGAAGTCTGCCAAAATATACGTTTATTCTGTCCTATTGGGTTTTTTGACTCATCCTCCACACGTAATTCTTCATTTAGACCAGTATTACTTTTTACAGCAGAAATTGGAGCTTTTGATTTTCTTGGTGAGGCACGTTCTCCACTGTGACTGGGAATGACTGGGCCACTGTTGGCTTGGGGGCCTGCGAGAGGCCCCCCAAGGAGTTTCCCGATGATATCGGATTGCCCCATCTGTCTGTTGTTGACCTACATTCGTTGGACCAATGCCTGCCTTTACCGCATCTCCTACATATACCTGAAGGCCGAGGTCTCCTATTTTTGTCATTCCCAGAAGAGATATTATTCCTAGAAATTCTTTGCCTGCAATTCCTTTGCAAATGTCCTAATTTACCACAATTAAAACACCTGGCAGTTTGATGTCTCCTCATTGCTTTGGAAATCGCTTCTCCTACCCAAGATTCATCATTATAGCTAAACGTCTCAACATTCATCGTATGCTGAATCCATTCATCCATAGGTGCTGATCTAGACTTTAAAGGCCCAATTATCTTTTTGCATTCTATGTTTGCATTCTCAAAAGCTAGAGATTCAAGAAGTATTCGTCTAGCTTCTGGGTCTGTTACCCCTATGTCCAGAGCCTTAATTAATCTTTGCAAAAAGTCAATAAAGGGTTCTCTCTGTCCCTGCCTAATTCTGGTATATGATTCAACCCTTTTTGCTGGATCTTGTATCCTATTCCAAGCATTTAAAGCTGCTTGGTGACATAGACACAGTATTTCATCGTCATAAAGAGCTTGGACCTGTGGATCAGCATATTCTCCTGCACCAAGAATTTGATCTTGGGAAACCTCAATACCTTTTGCTCTTCCTTGCTGTTCCATATGTTTGGATTCTTCTCTGAAATAAATTCCAAACATCAAGGAAGGTCCATTATCTAAAACTGCAGACACTAACTGATGGAAATCATGGGGAGTAGCTCTAGCATTAGAAGCCCAAGTCCTTATCATTTCCTTTACATATGCATTGTGCAAGCCAAAATTAACAACAGCTTGATTAATTTCTTTCAGATCATTCATTGCTATTGGCGTCCATCTAGCTTCTCTGACTCCCTTTGAGCCTTTAGAAGTTGATGCTTTTTCAGAATTAAGTATAGGGTATGTCGCTAGAACCCTGGGTAAGCCAGTTCTAATAGTTGGTGGAGGCCTTGTATCCTGTCCTTGTGCCTCCTTACTCTGTTCACCAGCTGCAATAATTTCCCCAATCTTTTCAAATCTTTTTATCATTGTCTCTCTTAAATCCTGAATCTCCTGACCTGTATATATTTCCAGTGATTTCACTGAGGTATCAATTTTTTGGTCCCCATTCTGCACCTGTGATTCCAAAGCTTTAATTTTTTCCTTCAAAGATAACATGTCCTCCTTAAACTTTTCTTGTATATCATGTAGATTCCCATCTTGGAGGTACATTCTGTCTGTTACCTTATCAAAACTTTGTGATAAAGTCTGAACGTCAAATTCAACAGCCTGAACCCTTTCAGGTAACTTTCTAATACCCTTGGATATGGAATCAATTTTGTCTGTCATAGTATCCACTTGTTCAGATAACCTCTGATTTTCAATAATTTTAATCCTGTCAATTAGTTGTTCATTATTAGTTCGTAAAGATTCTATCATTCTTAGGAGTGTCATATTCTTCTGTTCATTATTAGTTTGTAAAGATTCTATCATTTTTAGGAGTGCCATATTCTTCCTTAATGATAGAATATGGAAAAGAAAACTGAAGGCTAGTAACAAGCAAATTAAGGTATCCCCATAATCATATAAACCTTGTATGATGTAATTCATTGTATTAGTAAATATAAATTTACTAATCCATTGTATTAGTGAAAACAAAGCAGTAAAATTTGCGTTAGAAACAAAAACTGCAATATTACCTATTATCCAGCAGGTGGCGCTGTTGCAGAGTCGCGGTGAAAACATGGTCCTGTTTCAGTACCTTAGTAGATGTTAAAAACTGGAAAATGCAAGTTTCTCAACAAAATAAATCTAATTAAATCAATTCCTGAGACGGAACAAGTCACCCTGAGGGGTTGCAGCTTTCAGCAACCACGTGCTCTGGTTCGTGCCACTTAAGAGCTGTACTTGCAAGGGAGATTTAAAAATGACTCAGAAAAGAGCAAACCAGGCGGCCAGAGACTGCGCAGGCCTGTGGAGTTTAAATCCAAGTGGGGAGTCCAAGGCCTCTGGCGGCTGAGGAAGGAGGGGCTCCCGCCAAGCCGAACTAGAGCCCGCCAAGCCCGCGGCCGCCAAGCTGAACTTGCACCCGCCAAGCCCGCAGCCGCCAAGCTGAACTTGGGGCCGCCAAGCCGAACTCGCGGCTGCGAGTGGGGAAAGGAGAGGTTCTAAAACCAAACGTTGGGCGCCAAAAATGAAGGCGTAAGTCACAAACAATGCCACACCAATTCGAGGTTATGATTATTAGGGTGGTATTTATTTAAAGGGGGAAAAAACTTACAGATCACTGTCCCAGGCAACAGCCCTCTTCGCAACCAGGAAAGGAGTCTAGTCGCAGGCGGAGCAGGAAGTGAAGAGAGAGAGAAGAGGGAAGTGGCCGCTTTTTTAAAGGGAGAGAAACCACGCCCCAGTGGGCTGGTACCTCAGCGGTGATAGGCTGGAGGAGTGGGAGGACCTCCCGCAACAGACAGGGATGCTGCCTGGCCTTTCTGATCGCTGTCCATGTTCTGCTAGCTGGCAGACATTTTTTAGTACCATCTCAACTCTAAATCTAGCTCACTGTGCTTACTGTCTTGTCCACTAAGCACATTCTGGCTCTAGACTGTGACTGACAGAGGAGCCACACCCTGCCGGTGGAGCTCAGAGAGAAAACTATGACCTCACTCAACTCTTTTTCAGGCAAGACAGAGAAGGAGCCATGTAGAAGGGAGAGTAAACAAGCTGTATGTGAACACAAAGTGAGGATACTTGCTGGGGTTGACGGGTTGGGCAATCCTGGACGACCTGGGGAGGCAGAGTCTCTGGAAGGCTGTGCTAGTGAGCACACAGGATTTCTCCAGGAGGGGACTGGGGGTCCTTCATCCTGGGCACGATGGTGGGAGGAAGCCATGCAGGGTGTGCTGGAGGAGATGAAAGATGAACCAGGCGACACCATGCTCTAGAACCCCTCTGTGGGCTGAGCTGACATATTCACATGTGCAAACACTCGACCCGCCTGGGTGCTATGCTGGGAACCTATGGAACCTTTGGGATGTGATGCCTTGTTTGGCTCTAGTCCACTAGGGTGCAACTCAGAAGGTCTTGGTGTGGCTCACTGCTTCCTGGTCTGTTCACAATGTGGGAAGCCCTGAGGGCTTCCATAGCAAAGACGGAGAGCCATCCTGACATTTGTTTCCCACAACGATGTACAAAGTCCTCAGAAACTGTGGGCAGAAATAAGTCCCCTTGGAAGGTTGCTTCCCTCAGGTTTGTTGTCAGAGAGACTAGAAAAGAAACTGACAAAATCTGCCCAGTGGGGCTGTGGGAGGGCAGAGGTGCACTCAAACTCCCCACCATGCCAGGGCCTCTGTTCTAGTCCTTCAGTGACCAAATATAACAAGCCAAAAATTCTTACAGGGAAGGATACAGGGGCAGGGTAAGACTGCGTGCTCCTTGTACAGGCTCACAGCATCTAGGCCCCTCCAGGGTTCCCCTACTACCCAGCTGCTCCCCTAGAACAGGCCCTGCCCTACGTCCAGAGTTCCTCTACTATCCAGCTGCTCCCCTAGAACAGGCCGCACCCTAACTGCAGCCCTTGTGGCACTGGGCTCAGCAGTAGGCTGACCGGTCCTTACTGCATTATGCACCCTGAGGTCCAATCAGAGACATAACAGCATGAAGCCTGATCGCCCGAGGAGATAGTGAGGCTGCCAGGCCTGGACAGACTGGGGAAGTAGATGGGTGAGAAACAAGATGCTAGACAGAAGGTTGATCCTGCCTCTGGTTCTGGTCTGGCTCTCTGCTTCCTAGCCCAGCCACCACGGGAGGAGCCCAACCACACGCTCCCAAAGCACAGACGGAGCTGGTCTGCCACACCTTACCTGCCATGCTGGACTGAAATCACCTGAAACTGTGAGCCCCAGTAGAGCTTTCCTCTCTTAAGCTGCTTCTGTCAGGATGACAGACGAGGGGGCATAAGAAATGGAGGTGATGAAGACAGAGTTTGTTAGGGACGGAGGGAGATGTGGAAGAAAACACAGAAAACAAGGAAAGAGAAAGGAATGGAGGAAGGGCTGGGTGGAAGGAGGGAGATGAATGAAGAGATGATGGGCCAGTAGAGGGATAGGGAGATCCGGAGAGAGGGGAAGATATGAAGTGTTGATGGGGGGTGGATGGGTGACTGAATGGGTGGAATACGGGATGGTGGAAGGAAAGCTTGCTGACTGGATAAGTGGAAGTGATTGACAGATACTCCAGAAAGCAATAGTTAGAAGGACAGAAAGACAGATGGAGGAAGAGAGAGAGAGAGAGGTCGACAGATTAAGACATCAAGAGGCAGAGAAAGGGTGAAGAATAAAATCTGTTTCCTGCTGGTCATTTGTAATGAGCAGATATGTATTTGCCTCAATATGAAAAAGGTGTCCAGGCAGGGGCTTCCTGCCTTGTCCTAACAGGGAAGGAGTTTCACAAGGTTTCACAAGGCATGAAAGAGCAAGAAATGCTGACCACCCTTTGCAGTGTGTTCACTCCCTGGATGACATCAGCCCATCCACAACAGCTCTCAGAGCTCCCCAGCCTAACCATCTCTCAGTACTAACTGCTCTGGGGACAGAGTCCACAACAAAGGAACCTGGTGTGGGTGGGCGCAATCTAATACAGCCAATGAAGTACCTGGGGAAAGAGAGGCAGAGAGTAGACTCTGGAGGGAAGATGGAGGGAGAAATCTGTGAAGTGAGGCTAACAGTGAAAGGGGACAAGTGGGGATAGTTGGAAGAGATAAAGGCTGCTTATGCCCACCCCACAGAGGATCTCACTTCCCCTGGCCTGCTGACTGCAGGAGCTGCCCACGTAGCTAGCTTGGTTCCTGAGCAGGGTTATGAGTTGGAACCATGTTGGCAGACATGGAATGAGCTATGACCTGACCCTACATTGTGTCTCCTGCTTGGTCAGAGTGGAAGGTTCCTTGGAAAGGACAAAGAGAAGAGCTGGGGAGTCTCCATGCAGAGAGGAGAAGCAGAGACCCGCTCAGCTATTGGGTCCAAACTTTCCATCCCAGTGGCATATGGGGAACATGTGGCCCTCTCCCTCCTGGCATGAGAGAATTGTCATGCCGGAGATGCTGGCAGCTAAGGACACAGAGCATTCCCAGAGGAAACTGGCAGGCAGGCAGGAGGCAGTATTGAAGTGACAGCCTGGAGCCCGGCTTTGGGTTGGGTCCTGCAGGGACTGGGGTTGTTGAGCTGAGGAGAAATGAGGTCGGGATTGCTCTGCCTACATGGCTCTGGGCTAGGCTGAACATTATGAGGATGCCTCAGACACAGCTGCCGTCCAGGCTTCTGCTGGGGAACCCAGAGTCCTGGGGTGACTAGTGAGAACAGGCTCCTATCACTTCTAGGGTCTTCTTCTCTTTAACTCCTTCAAAAAGCACGGGGGGAAAACGTGCTGGATTTGGGGTGCAGAGATCTGACCTGCAGTCCCATCTACCACTCTTAAACTCTGCAGCCTCTGATGCCTTCTTCTCCTTAGGCCCTCCCTAGTTTCCAAATTGTTCCAATACTATGCTGCCCGGGGAGTTGATGGGCAGTGAGGTTCTTATCAGTATGGCACAAAGCATGGCTTAGACACCACAGAAACCCAAGTAGGATCCAAGCCCACCTTCCTCTTGCAAGGCTGTTATTCAAACACTGGCTAGTGCACAGTGCTTCTGCTAAAAAGCATCAACTGGGAGTTGATTCTGCCTCTGTGTGTGTGCGCACATGCACGTGTGTGTGTGCATGTTAGTAAATTTTAATGTGTGAGTGTGCACACATGTACACATGCACATTGAGGTCAGAGTTCAAGTCCAGACATCTTCATTAATTGTTCTCTATCTTATTTTTTTAATATTTATTTATTGATTATGGTGGTGTTCATACTGTACCATAATGCAAGGTCAGGGGTCAACTTTGGGCAATTGATTCTCTCTCTCTCACACTTGGGTTCCAGGAATTGAACTCAACTTGTCAAGTAGGTGACAAGTTTCTTTTCCTGCTGACCATCATGTTGACTCCTCACCTTACGTATTTGAGACTAAGTCTCTCGCTGAGTCTGGAGCTCACTGCTTTGGCTGTCCCTGCTGGCCAGCAAGCCCTAGGGAGCACAGATGTACACTGTCGTGCCTGGCTTTTCATGTGGATGCTGTAGATCTGTACTCAGGTCCGTATGTTTGTGTGGCAAGCACACTGCCCGCAGAGATTGCTCCCAGCTCTTTTTGTAAATTTTGACCGGTACAAAAAATGCAAGATTACGAAGTCCTATACAAGCCAATTCTAAAAGGCCCTTCAGAGAGAGGACGGAGTCCATGTCTTAAGCAGATGTCCAGACTGACTTCCTTCCCCCACCACATCAATGATGGAAGCCTGATCCTTTTCTGTCCTTCCTGAGTTCTCACTGTCCACGGAGATATCTGTACCGTGGGTGTGGATTCAGGCAGAGCTCTCTCAGGGCCAGCACAGACCCTTGCCCTAGCCACACAGGACACCTGAGGGCAGGTCAAGACAAGACACCATGGGCGGTCAGTGGATCTCTGTGGGTGCTCTACATCTGGAGAGACTCAAGTTCAAGTGCAATCACCACTGGGCTGGGTGGGTTCAGGCCACAGAAGACCAGACTAAAGGCTGAGAATGTTCCCTATTCCCCCTATTGAGTCCCTGAAGGCCCCAAAGACAGATGTAGGAAGCCCTTGGAGGTTGTAGTATGCAGGTCAGAGGCTTCCAGGCCATGACAGATCATTACCCCAGGAGCTTCTCTTGGTGTCCTCCTCCCACCTAGTCTCCCAAGTTGTAAGACCAGTAACTTGCAGAGAAACACCCACATCCAGCAGGAGACGGGCCAGCTCAGCAGTTTCCCATGTTCCAGCTGGCCTCAGCTGCCCTCCCCCTCAGAGCTGACTGCAGGCAGCCTGGGCAGCAGGGTTGCTACAGACAGGCAAGGTCCAGCCCTGTTCTCCGGGTTCCTGGATATGAGAGTTTATGTTCATTTATTATTTAGCAAATATGTCTTAATCACTGGCTAAGGGATTCATTAAGTGCCCCAGAGAATGAGGGGGAGATGAGTTTGACTGGGATTTCTGTGTGTGTATCTCTCTGTGTGTACACACATGTGAGTGGGTGCATAAGCCTGTTTGTGTCTCAGGGGTTGGGCGAGATCTCTCTGAGGCCTCTATGCTCCAGGGGCTCCGCTGGACACAGTTTGGGGTAGCATTCACAAGAATGTACAGCATGCCCTGAGTCCTTGTCACCATTGAGACTCTGCCTAGACCAAGTGAGGCACCTCAGACTTACAAAGCAGGCTGTTTCTGTTCATGGAGGGAAAGACATTGTCAAAGGACCTAGATTTAAAACTTTCTTTAAATAGTGTGTGTGTGTGTGTGTGTGTGTGTGTGTGTGTAAATTCCTGCAATGTATGTGCAGGTGTATGTGGAAGTCAGAGGACAGCCTCCCCTTCACTGTTCTGCCTTCACAGAAGAAGCCGACATATGCAGTCCCCCAAGATACCTCATGTTGACTGGGACACTATACCCCATCCTGCTGTAATAGGAGCATGGGGCTGCGTCCCCAGCACCCCAGCCTCCTGCTAGCTTATGCCCCGAAATAACAACACACAAATTGTATTCATTTAAACACTAGTTGGCCCTTTAGCTCTAGCCCTTACTGGCTAATTCTGATATCCCGATCAACCCATCTCTAATAATCTGTGAGTGCCGGTCTTACTGGGAAGATTCTAGCCTACGTCCATCCTGGGTCAGAGCCTCATCGCGTGTCTGGGAGAGGGGAGTATTGCGTCTCTGCTCCAGAGAGCAGAGCTGTCAAGTCTGGAGAGGGGAGCAAGCCTCTGCTCCAGAGAGCAGAGCTGTCAAGTCTGAGCTCACTTCCTCTTCCTCCCAGCATTCTGTTCTGTTTACTCCTCCCACCTATGTTTTAACCTATGAGGGCCAAGCAGTTTCTTTATTGCTTAACCAATTAAATCAACAGATTGATATATGACACTCCCACATCACCACCTCAGGGCCATGGGGATTGCCTTGGATAACCCACAGTTCAGAAAGGAAGAGGCAAAGAGGTGACCATCAGCATCCTCTCTTATCCACGTGGGCAGCGTGGAGCCCAGGGTCACACCTTCTGGCCACCATGCAGTGTCTTCTCTCCTGAGCCACAGCAAGAAGCCTGGGACACAGGCAATATTGGGGATTTCCCCAAAGACAGAGCCTCAGCCAGGAGGGATCTTAACAGAGGCAGGAGCCTGCTGGTTAGCTCCTAAATAAGAAGTTCTTTGTGGCAGGTTGAGCCCTCTTTCCTTGGTAGGTGCAGACTAAACTTTGGCTGTACCACAACCAGCTTGCCATTGTTGGCAACTATGGCACCCTTTCTAGGTAGCCCTTCTGTTGTCATTCACCAAGCAGGATGGACCAGTATGGGCCAGCCTGTGGGATGCTGGCATCAGATGCACCTCTTGATAAGGTGGTACAAAAGTGAGATTGCTGTGACTGTCCGCTCAGCTTCCCCCAGCCTCCCACTTTTCCACGGTCGCTGGGAGTATAGGACACTGTGAATTTTACAACTCAATTGATTAATAGTTAAGACAGGCTCTCATATATTCAAGGTTTGATTGATCCTCCTGCCTCCACTTCCTGGGTGCTGAGATTGTGTACCCTTTATATGGTGTTGCAGACCAAACCCACCACCTCGTGCATGCTAGGCAGGCGACTTCCTGCCAAGCCACATCGCCCCCCTGGTCTTTTACTTGTCTTTCTGTGCTCATTCCAGAGAAGAAGGTTTCTCATGCTTTTTTCTCTACAGATCCCCAGGACCCGGTGCAGTGGCTCGCATGGAGTCCAGACCCAGAGGCTGTGAGAGTTTGTTGAGTGGAGGAAGGAACAAGGGAGAGAGCGATTGCAGCAGCTCATCCTCAACCTTGGAGCAGACTATAACAGGGCTCCTGAGGGGCTGTGGGCTGGATGAGAGATGGAGAGAGTGTGTCTGGCTCTGGCTGTTTATGTAGAAGGTCCCCAGTTCTACCCAGGGCAACAGTGAGCCCTGAAGCAGACGCATGAAAGGACAGAGTATCTGGGAGCAGAGTTCCATGTGTCCACTTCACCGAGCCATGCATTGTTCCTGGGAAGGGGCCATGCTGCTGGATCATTGCTTGCCCAGCTGGGTGGGTATCTAGAACCGGGGGCCATGTTGTCATGATTAAAGGGTAAAGGGTTAGTAAAAAGTTTCTGCATCCCGAAAAGCCTCTCCTCCATTGCAACAATCCAAATCAGATCAAATCAAACTGAATTAGGAAAAGCCCAGGTTAAATGGACAAAAACACTTCCAGATGATTTTCTAGCCCCCCAGACAGAGACTGGAAAGGAAGACCAGAAAACCACAAGTCTGTTTTCTGGGGAGCAATTTCAATACACCACGGGAGTGGTCTTGAGCAACTCTGGGAGAGAGGTCATCATTTGGTGGCCTTTCTGAGATGAAGCAGGGTTTGGAGAGAGATGGGGGAGGGGGCTTGGGGTGTAACTTCCACCCAGACATTCCAGACTCTTTGAGTATATGGATGTCAGGGAGTGGGGTGACGCTTATACCAGAACAGTTAGTTAAGAGTTAGGAAGACAGAGTGAATAAATGAATGAACGAATGAGTGAATGAGTCAGTGGATACATTCATGAGCAAGTAGATGCGGCCATTGTGTATGTGTGTGGTGGGATGCGGGCCCTGGTTCTCTGGCTGAGGGGCCTTAGCACCAAGCCTCTGCCTTCTACATCCTGGTCTCCAGTACTTTCTCACCGGCAACTGTAACCCTAACCCTGTGACAGGTGAGTACAGGCCCTATGTCCTCATAGTCCCCCCATACCCCAGACCTCACTCCTCTCCCCTCACCTCTCATTAAAATAAACATCCATTTTTAGGACCTCCTCTCAGGCGCCTCCAGTTCCCAGGGCAGCCCCAGCCCTGGCTTGTAAAAACCCGCCTTCCCTGGATTTCCTCTTAATTGTCCTTTTCCTTTTCCTTGCTGGGGTGGGGGCAGGGCAGAGAGACCAGAGGAAAACACAGCTGGGCAGGTCCAGCTGTTTCCCCACACCCCTGGAGCTGTTGGTCGGGAAAGGGAAATGGAAAACTAGGTGCAGACCTAGTCCCCATCCAGGGAGGATTAAATTTACAGGCTGCCAAATGTTCGGGGCATTCCCCTGCCCCTGGGCCCAGCTTGCTTCCCACAGTCTGGGAGCAGGAGAAGGAGGGGGTGCTGACAGCCCAGCTCTCCCCTCCCCTTCCCAGGGCAGGGAGTGGGTGGGGGGCTTCCTCCCAGCTGTTTCTTTCTCTCTGCCTTGATCTTCCTGAAGCTACAGTCCCCAGGGCTGATCTGCTGCTTGGCCCTGGGCAGCTCTTCTGATCTCTCTGGACTGATAGTTTCCCTTTTGGAGGGCTAGGCAGAAATGACCAGGTTGGATGGACGTTGACCTTCACTTTATACTCTGAGACCCATCCATCCATCCATCCATCCATCCATCCATCCACCCATCTATTGGTCCCTTGGTCTCTTCCTCTCGCCTTCCCAGTATCCACAGGTTGGTTCATTTAGTCTCAGAATAGCCAGACCAGGTGTTGGGGACATAGCCAGATGGTCAAAACATGAGTGGAGATAAGCGGACAAGAAGGCAGATAGGGAAAAGACAAGAGAATTGAGCCACAAGGCTCTTGGCATGCCGGGTGGGGTGAAAGGCCAGGGAAGGCTGAAACTTGAGACAGTCAGCTCTTTCCTTACAGGGGGAAGGCCCTCTCATGCCCTAAGGAGCCCTGCCTGGTGTCACCTCTCAGCCACCATCTGGCTGCTGGCCCTTTGTGAGGGAGAGGGTGGGTGGGTCTCCTTTCTTCATTGGTACTCCCTCTCCTATATCACCCCCTTTCCTGAGTCTCTCTCCTCTTTTGCACTCACCTTTGAGATTCCAATCCTAAGGTGTGGGTTCTCTGCTTCCTTTTTACCCATATCAGGTCGCAGAAGTAAGTACCTTTCAGGGATCATCAGACGGGAGGGCTTGTGGGAGTCCGACATGATTAAAAACATCTCTTAAAATTCCTCACCCAAGCATGAATTTATCTATTTCTTTTTGTCTCTCTCTTTCTCTCTCTCTCCCTCCGCCTCTCTTTCTGCACACACACACACACACACACACACACACACATATATATATTACATTAAAAAGAGAAACAATGATTAAAAAAATAATCAAAACCCAGCAACTCTACTTAACCCCATGACCATTTTAGCCGCTGTCCTTGTCTGCTTCCTACGCCGCCAACCACCAACCCAGTCAGCTCAGGTGTGTTCAGTGCCATCTTGAGGACTCACAGCCTGGGGGCCTGGTAGGAAATCAGTCAAATGCAACCTTTCGAACAGGCTCTGAGTGATTCCCAGGCTTCTGGGTATGACTGATGAGGTGAGACAGGATGGAATAAGATGCAGCCAGGCCGCGTGTGATTCTGGCTCATCAGCAGGCTGAAGCAAGTTCAAGGCCTGTTTGGGTGAGACCTTGTCTCAAAATCTAATAAAAGAAAAAAAAATCTAGGGAAATGACTTGAGTAAAGTGCTTGCCCTGCAAACATGAAGACCCGAGTTCGAGTCCCCAGAACCCACATAGAAAGCAGGGCATGGTGGCATGATCCATCTGTAATCCAGCACACTAGGAGCAGAGACAGAAAGATCCTAGGGCATCAGCAAGTTAGGGGTTCAGAGAGTCCCTTTCTACGGATGAAGATACCCAGTGCTGATTTCTGCCCTCTACTGATACATATCTGTGCACCCACCCCTCCCCTTACCACACACCCACATAAGTGACAAGAGGGCCGAGGGTGAAGCTCTGTGGGGGAGAGCCTGCCTAGCATGTACGAGGCCCTAGGAGTCACTGCTCAGGGAGGCGCCCACCCCAGTCGTGTCCTTCCCTTCACTCTCCCTTCATTCCTCATGCTGTCCAGGCTGGCGCCCGTCTGTCCCATCACTCTTCTGAAAGTGCTGGTCCCATCAGTTTCCAAAGACAACCCCCCTGTCACTCAAGCCCAACAGGAGCTTCCGCCCCTGCAGCCTCCCACCTGCTGGCCGCTTCCTTCCTTTCTGTAGAAAAAAATCACCACATTGTTTTCTGTACAAATAGGCCTTTGTTATAAAAATGAATGATAAACTATGGATCTCTCCAATATAAATGTCCAGCATCCATCATCTAGGGGAATTACTGTTAATGTTTGTTTGATTGACACATTTGTAAACATGGCTTTACGAAGACGTACAGACAGACATCAGGAAATATAGAGCATTGCATTATAGTAATGTGGGCTGATAATAATATCCTGTGGTAAGTGACAACAATTACATTGCACTCCATTGATTTTTAATTTTTTACCTTGTGTCTCCAAGCGTAAGCAGGCTCATTTGTGCCACAGTATACATGATTGGATGTCAGAAGTCAGTTTGTTCGAGTCACTTCTCTCCTACCCTGTGGGTCTCTGAGTTCAAGCTCAGGTTGCCAAGCTTGGCGGCAAGCAGCTTTACTCACTGTGCCACCTTACCAGTCCTTGCATTAAAACCGAGTTTGGAGAACGAAAGGAGCTGAAGCAACTTTGAAAACCAGTGGACCATGTTGCTTGGATACCACAAAAGCTGAAGAAGAAACGAGCTAGGCACAAACACTGAGCCCATTCATTTGTCTCTCAGCCGGCCCAGGTTAGGAATCTTAAAATGACTTTATTTGTCTGCTAGCTTGAACAAATAAGTCCCCATATGGTGGGTAACGAGAGCCAGGCTTCGCTCGGCAAGAAACTAGCGGCTAGCAAGCACAGAGCTGCTGAGAGCGCTGGAATGCTAGATGAACGCTCGATGAAGTCATGTCGTTTTAATGCGCTCTTGTCCCTTGGGAGAGCAGTCCAAGGACCCGCTGTAGACACCAAAACCTTAAAGTTCCACGATCCTCGGATGCTCAGTTCACGTTCCATAGAGAGAATGCCTGATATTTGCGCGTTACTGGCATCCCGGCTGGCCACGCCTCCCTGCAGGGATTATCCCTAGGACGCTTCTAGTGCCTAAAGCAATGCAAACGTTTCATAAATTGTGGTTAGACTACTGTGTTTATGCAGCAGCCAGTGAGATGGCTCAGCAGGTCACCTGCTGCCAAGCCTAAAGGCCTGAGTTCAAACCCCAGGACCACGTGATAGAAGGAGGAATCTGACTAGACTCCTTCACTCTGACCTTCACTAACTCTTAGCTCTCGTCTCTCGTCTTTGTCTTGTCTGCAGTCCCTCTCCCGGTAACACCCCCCCCCCCCCCGGAAGCCGGAGCTGTGCTTCCATGGTTCCTGCAGGCTGTGCAATCCCTCTACTCTTTGTGGCCAGGCCTGGGGATGGCTCCAGTAGCTAGGGAAGGGTCAAACTGCCAAAACTCAGTGCTCACAAGTAGGAGACAGGACAAGGGACTTGATCATCTGCTCTCTCTGTCTGTGAAGGTGGCCCTCAGAGCTCCCATCCCCATAGAGAGCTTCTGAGAGAGAGATAGCCCGTGACTGATCCTGTTTATCTCACAGGCTCTGTGGTCTGTCGGGGTTTATTGCCTCCTTTGGGCTGGTTGTTCTGATGGCTTTGCTCCTGGTGCCACCATTTCTGAGTAAGCTCTTCTTAGAACCAGGACCAAGTGTGCACCGGGGGGTGGTGGCGCAAGCCTTTAATCCCAACACTTGGGAGGCAGAGGCAGGCAGAAACCCTGTCTCGAAAAACCAAAAAAAAAAAAAAAAAAAAAGAACCAGGACCAAGTGCATACAGCTGGGAGCTGTCTCCTGTGCCTCCCCTTTCCACCCCCAAGTCCAGTGTGATGTCTGCCAAGCCTAGGTCTCAACAGGCAGAAGAGCCTGGCCCTGCTTCTCTTCTGATCGGGAAACAAAGGCCTATATTTTTTAAAAGAGAGAAAAAGATTTATGCAGACAAATTTTTTCTTTCTTTAGTGCAAGTTTTGTTAAGTCCACGAGTGTGGAACCCATAGCTCTGCAGGACTGACCCAACAGACAGGCAGCTGAAGAAGGAATGTGGTTTGTGCTGAGGAGAAGGGCAGCGACCTTATTGAAGATGCTCTTGACCAAGTGAGATGGGCTAACGGCATCTGCAGCAGGGCCCATAGACATTGCTCCTATCCTGATCCGATACAGGAAGAAGGGCCCTGCTGCCTTTGTGGTATTTTTCTCCTAACCCGCCTTAGCCTAGGATAATCTACAACAGGGTAATCTACAGAACATCTGCCCAGGAGTCTTCAAGATGGCCAAGATCATCAAAAGGCAAGGAAACCCCGTAAGGCTGTCTTAGACTGGAAGAGATCCAGGAGACATAACTTCAAAGGCACCATGGCATCCTCGACTGGACACACACCAAAGCAGATTAGGCAAGAACTGGGGCGATCTGAAGAATTAAGCCAGTAATTTCATCAATAGTATTACATAAAGCCAGAGTCTTTAATTAGACAGGAGATTGGCTAAGGATGCCAGGGGAAGGACGGATTTTCAATGTTGTGTTTTAGTTATTGCATCTTAGTACTGTGTGCCGCAGCTGCATCTGGAGGGCAGAGGACCAGCTCGAGGGAGTTGGGTTTCCATTTCTACCACGCAGGTCCCCAGGATTGAACGTATGTCATCAGGCTTGGTGGCAAGTGACTTAACACTGCGACATCTCCCCAAGCATTCAACCATAAATTTTTTTCATAATAAAAAAATTGTTTCATAATAAAAAGATTAAGAAAAAATAAATTGAAGAAATTGCTATATTTCACATAAATACTCAAAAAGAAAGAAACCCTTTCACCACAAGCAACATGAGCTCCTCCTACCAGGCCCTTTAAACCTAAGAAAAGTAATACTTAAAATGGGAATTAGGAGATTATAATAATTACGTTATTTTTAACATGACATTTCTCCAACTTCACCTCCTCCTGATTTGCTGTCACTGTGAGGAACAAGGAAATAAGCAGGTTCACACTGCCTCTCACCATGTCTCATCTGTCTTCCAGCCTTAGTCACCATATTGCTATGACTTAGTGTTGATGTTTATGACATTGATGGTGTGTTATATACACCAAATTCACAGTTTCACTTCTGTATTTGATGGAGTTGGGGGTCATGACTGGTATGTTTACCCAAGCTCCTCCATCCTCTACTATTGTTCTGACAAATCCCATTGCCAACTGCATTTTATTGCCCAATAGTATGTTTGCTTGTGGAAAGACGAAGCACCACTTCTTCTCCACAATGTGAATTCTTGAGAACGTCTGCCTGCAATAGCTGGCTTTGTCATTTTGACAACAACTAAGATCACTTGGGATTGAGAGTATAAATTGGCCTGTGGACTTGTCTATGGGGCATTGTCTTAATTAAGTTAATTGATGTGGAAACCCCCAGCTCACTGTAAGAGGTGCTATTCTTAGTCAAGGGGATGAGTGGAGAAATTGGGCTGACCATGAGCAAGCAAGTAAGCAAGCATGCATTCATTTCTCTTGGCTCTTGACTGTGGATATGATGTTATTACCTGTTTGAAATTCCTGCCTTGACGTCCCCTCAATGACAGACTGTAACCTGGAATTCTCCTCTGCATTGTGTGTTGGCAAGGTGTTTCATCCGAACAAGAGAAATGGAGCTGGAACACTGCCTATTGCCTGTCCCTTTGGAGGACACTCAGTAGGTCAATTTCTTGGGTCACACTTTCCATTCTTTAGGATCTTGTGTTGCCCACAACACCAGAGTCCGCACTCCTGAGACTTGAGTTTCAATGTGGTGTTCGCTAACTCCTCCTTTAGCCTCAAACTCACATTCAGTAGAATGTGTTGCTTAATATTGACAGTCGAACCCCTGTCTTACTATACTACACTCACGTCCCTATTTCAGGAGAAGCTAAGAGATGGCTCAGTCAGTAAAGCCCTTGATGCAGAAGTCTGAGGACCTGAGTTCAGCAACTAGAGCCCAAGTGAAGATGCCGGATGGGGTAGGGTGTACTTACAATCCCAGCACTGAACAAACCACGAAGATCTCTGGGCTTGCCTGTCAGCCGGTTTACAGCCTCTCTTTGTATTCATTACAATTTTTTATCTTTATTGCATTAATTTGCTTAGAGGGTGTATGTGTGTTTCTTTGTGTGTATGTGTGCATGCATGTCATGGTATGCATGTGGCAGTGGCAGTCATAGGACAGTTTGAGGTAGTTGGCTCTCTTTTTCCACCATGTGGATTGCAAAGATAACGCAGGATCTCAGGCTTGGTGGCAAGCATGCTTACTTATTGAGCCCTCTTTCCAGGCTTGCAATTTACTATTTCCAAAACATCTTCACTTTCTACTTCTATTTCTTTCTAGAGTGCTGGTGGCAGGCTTTTCTTGTCTTCTTAGGGACCACAGCATCTGTTGGGTCACCAAAGAGGTCAGACCCATTGTCATCTTTTTGAGTCCTATCCATGGGCCACCTTGTTCCTTACTCCAGCTTCTATCAGCCTGCTTTTAAAAAGTCTCCTGATGTATGGGGGGGGGGGGGGGGAAGAAGATTACTCATCTTGGAACAGGGCCAGCCATTGCTGTGGGGTGACCTTGACAGAAACGGTATGGGATATCAGAGAGTGGTGATTCTAAATCTCTTCCTTCTTTCCCTTAGAGCCCCAGCTTCAGGACCACAAGCTAGCTGGAGAGCTGATCTAAAGATCACTGTCTGGATGATGAGGATGCTCACTCAGGAGACTGAGCCCCTGGATGCACTTGCTGCCTACTTCTTCTGCTTCACTTTCTCTAAGCTCTGGAGCCAGCGATGGAGCTATGACATCAGCCAGGCTCCTCTCTTTGGTGTGGGACTGTCTCTGCACAGCCTCAGATATCTGTGTGGCCTGAACCCAAGCAGACACTCTCCTCCACACAAGAGGCCCAGCAGAGCTTTATGGAACCTGAAGAGCTTACTGACTTCTCCCTTCCCTCCAGGCTGGTCCTGGTGCTGAGACATCATCAGAATAAAGCACACAACCTCGAGTATATGCTACATACCCCGAGAATCCTCTCCTGTCCTTCTGGGACTCAAAATACATTTCTAGTGATCCCCGTCCACTCGGTCTCCCTCCTGCAGCATCCCTGCCTCTGTCCCTGTCTATTCATCCAAGAGATGGCAGGAAGGAATGGTTTGATGCTGGGCACACCAAAGAAATGGGGCATCCTCAGCTTTGACATGAATCTCCATTAGACATTTTGTGACTGCAGCCTTGAAGGACCACATAGCTGTCTTGTTCCCTTCACAGGCTAGAGACTGGAATGATAACCAGGGCCTCAAGACAGAGGGAGACTTTGCCAGAGCCCCTTCTATCAGACACAGGGCCTGAGACCAGAGATGGAGATTGGGGCTGACTCTCAATGTCCCGGAGTGCTGGAGGGTGGCTTCTCTGGGTTAATGCATGGGTGTCATGAGTGATACATCACTTTCCCCAGGTTCCTAAGTGCCTTTGCGACTCCACCCAGAGGCCACAGAACAGAGAACAGGACCTGAGCAATAAGGGTCACCAGAAAAACCCAAGGCCTGAACGTGTTCAGGTCCCAGTTCCACCACCAGCTGACTTACAAAGCTTTCGGTAGGCTGACTACCTGCTCCACTGTGTCCTCAACTCACCAGGGGATTCCCATGTCCCTGCCAGAGCGGGTGCTTTAAGGATGTGTGCCCTTCCAGGCTCTCTTGGGGTAACCCAGCAGAGGCTAGGGGGAATGTTCTGAGACCTCTCCAGCACATGCCTGAGGGTCAGGAGCTCACAGGGTGAGGTCGGAGGGGCAGCAATGGTATCTTTCTGAGATGGGCACCATGACAAACACTGTTCCTTTTCAGTGGAAGAGGCTCAGGTTTCTTCTCTGAGAAGTCAGTTTCTGGTGAGTGATGGCTATGGTCTTAAACTCAGAGGAGCCTTTCTGACCAGAGCAAATGCTAGCCCTGCATTTGTCCCATCTAAGGTACCACACATCTGTCCACACCAGGAACATGGCTTCAAGGCAGCATAGGGGCATCACAACCAGGCTAAGTTCTATAACCGGGTGAGTTGTGGTCTACGCTCACAGGCTGTAACAAGCAGCCTTCAACTCCTCAATCCAAGATGTTGGTCTCCCTGCCATTCTCTTGCCTCTTTTCTCTCACACTATAAATGGAGAGATGAGACTTTCACTCGGCAAGACATTGTCTAGCCATTGAGTCATGGGTCTACCATTATCTTCCAAGCTGTTTATACTTCATCCATCTACCTAAGTATCCATCTACTTACGCACACAATAACTCACATCCATCTCCCCAAAGCCCTGTATATCTAATATCCATACAAACACACACACACACACACACACACACACACACACACACACACACCTACCTACTAACCTGATCATCCATTCATCCATCTACAGAGATTAGTGAAATTAACAATACCTGCTTCCTTGTTCCTCTATAGATCATAAACCCCTCCTCCTTGACTTAGTGCTATGAAATAACCCCATCTCCCTGTTCAATTATATATATAATAAAACATTCTGAGTTTCTGGAGTGTTGCGGCATCAGGAAGTCCAGTTCACCTGATTCCATCATCTCTGTGTGTGTTCTCTGTGTATGTCCACCTTTTTTTTATTCCCTCACTGACCCAGTCAGTTCAACTCCTAGAGCCATGCAAAGATGCAGCTCACCTATCATCTACCATCCACCTGTGTACCCATCCATCTACCTACCATCTATTCATGTACCCATGGACTCATCAACTCTTCATCCATCCTTCATCCATCCATCTCTAAGTACTTCCATGTCCATCCACCATCCTCTCATTCATCTGCTTTCCCATCTACTCATTTATCCATCCATTATCCTTACCATTACACATCCATCTACTTACCCACTCATCTCTAATTCATCCATCATACATACATACATGCACACGTGTATGTATGTACACATATGTTCACCCACTCATCTCCTTATCTGTTTTACGGTCATCCATCCATCATGTACCCACTCATCTACTCATGCAGTCACCTGCTTACCCTGAGCTTATCCATTATCCTTTACTCTTATCACCCCTCATATCTTCAGTCCTCCATCCATCTACCCATTCATCATCCATTCATTCATGCATTCATTCAGTCAACCTTCCCCCACTCTCTACATCCCATCTTCAAAACCCATAGACTTAATAACAATTATAGCAGTCATGTGAGTACAGGCTTTAGCATCTAGTGTTTATGGAAAGATTGTGAAGATGGTTTGCATAGTCTCATTGGGGTGTGTCTATCCAAAGCATCCTGTATCACAGAAGAGGATGACACTGAGATAAAGCATCAACAAAACTCTTCCCTAGGAATGCCAGTACACAGCTGCAATAATTTCTCTGGCTTTCATGGCTCATTATGGAGTGGAAGAACGTGTACTTTTGGTGTTCACTGATCTGTGAAAGTGCACAGTATTCATCACATGTAGAAGCACAGACAGCAGCATAAAGCTAATAAACACATACAATGCATTGAGTTCATCCTTAGCAACATTATAGGTATTCATTTGCATTTCTAGGTTTCCTTTTTTTTATTGTTTTATTGTGCTATACATTTTTCTCTGCTCTTGTAAGCCCCCACACTCCCAATTTACTCAGGAGATCTTGTCTTTTTCTCCTTCTTATTTCAATCCATGTATGTCTCTCTCAGGGTCCTCTCTGTTGTCTGGGGTTGTGGACTGTAGAATGATGTTTCTTTATGTCTAAAAGCCATTTATGCGTGAGTAGCACTATATTTGTCTTTCTGGGTCTGGGTTATCTCACTCACCATGGTTTTGGTTTTTTTCTAGATTTATCCATTTACCTACAAATTTCAAAATGTCATTTTTTTTTTTTTACCACTGAGTAGTACTTCATTGTGTAAATGTACCACATTTTCTTTTTCCATTCTTTCATTGAGCGGCATCTAGATTGTCTCCAGGTTTGCACTCCCACCAGCAACAGATACCCTGTTTCTACAAGGTTACAAGACCCACCCCACCATCATCTACAAAATTTATCAGAAGTCCTTCAAGAGGGAAGGGCAGGGCACAATGTGGTGCTGGGACAGCTGTAAGGGAAGATTTGGCTGCAGGGCTGCCTCTGAGGCTGAGCATCAGTTGCTAGGCAGAGAAGGGCTTGGGAGGCAGGAGTCACAGCAAAGATAATGGCATGAAGATGTGGACCTAGAGGCCAAATTGTTTGTGGTGCTCAAATGGAGGCATTATGGGAGTATCTGAATGAGACAATGCTTTGAGGAAAACACCCTTCAGCCAGTGGGGCTACTGGGAGGTCACAAGTCTCACAAATACATAGCCAGGACTGTGTCCCTGTTGTGCTATACTTGAATGAAAAAGGTACTAGATTACCAAGATATTCACCATTATATATGCTTATAGATAGGAAATTGGAAGAATATTCTAGAAGGTTAGCCATGGAGCTTTCTGGATGGTGGGATTTGAAGTGACACTTTCTTCATCCTGTTAATTTCTCTACAATGATCTTAGGAGAGAAGGGAGCAGGGTTGGAAGGCAGGAACTGGGTTCTAATCTCTATGGGGCCCTGACTTGCTAGCAGTCTCTGGTTCCGGCTTCCTCATCTGCAGAACGGCAGATGGCCAGTGCTCCCAAGAGTCCCAGCTGGCCCTGCAGCTCTAGGCTTTGGTTTCTCAAGGTGGGTGGAGTGTCTGACAATATGTTCTTGAGAGCTATTGCATTCTATGAAAATTGCCCCCAGCTGTTTGCATGTATCCATTTTGATAAAATCTGAGCAATGAGTGTATTCATGTAGCATTCAGATCACATCTGGCAGCTACATCTCTATGTATACATATATGTGTGCCTTTTCCTTTTTAAGAAAAAAAAGCTAGGGACTGATAAATGGCTTAGCAGTTAAAGGCACTGACTGTTCTTCCAGAGGACCCAGATTCAATTCCCAATACGCACACGATGGCTCACAACCATCTGTAACTCCAGTCAGAAGAGGCCCTCTTCTGACCTCTGTGGGCACCAGGCATACAGTGGTACACAGGTATAAATCCAGGCAAAATGCCCATGTTTATAAAATAAAATAAAAATAAAATTTAAAAAGAGAGAGAGAGGCAGTGACCGTTTAACAAAACAGTGACTCTTTGCTACTTTGAAAACACAGTTGTCTAGAGTAAGATTTTCGTTCTGTTCTTGGTCTAGTATTTCTCATACTGTAGCTTGTAAACCTCAGTAGTCCCCAAGACACACATCAGGTGTAAGCAGAGTGAGGGCTGTTGTTTAGGTTTGAGTGGAAAACAAAAGTTCAGGGCCCATGAAGGGGCAGAAATGCCCTACAGTCCCCATTCAGCCCAGTGACTGGCTCTTTCTTGGGACCCAAGGTGCCTTTGGAAACACAGGCACCTTTCGCAGGCAAATGAGTCTCCAAGGAGCCTCCTGCCGCAGGCTCACTCCAGCACCTGTGTTCTGTAACGCAGCCCTAATTGAAATCACATTAACATTATGATTCCATTAGGAGGAACAAGAGGCGGGCTGCAGGAACGCGCCCCGAGGGGCCTCATCAGCTTGACCAGATCATTTCTGAAGGGTTGCGCATCTGCTCAGAGCTTCAGTGTTAAGTAAGGCAGACAGGACCCTATTCATTATTAACAAGCCCTTCTGCATTTGGCCAGGCAAGAGTACAAAGCTGGCCTCGAGGAAGAGTCTGGGGAAGAGAGGCTCTAAAGCGCTGGCTGCCAATTGCCTTGCCCATTGCCGGAGTCTAAGATGGAGAAGCCTTTGCTCTGGAGGAGGAGACTTGCTATCAGCATAGCGCTGACTGTGGTTCTCCATCACGCTGTTGACAGTGGCTAGGAAGTGGCTGGGTGTCCTGTCACAAATCTGTGGAGGACTTTGAATTTCTACCAGGCCAGATGGGTCCTGAGGCTATTGCTTGACCAATTTGCCTGATACAGTTTGCCCCTTGACTATGCATGCTTTTGGTATCTGCGCTCCTGTTCTATCTGCCAGTGTTCTTTGAGACCACAGTACAGAGAAAAATACTGGAAACCAAAAGGGTAATCCACAAATGTAGGCAGAGCCTCAGCTCTCCCATTCATCAATCTCTTTCATCACTCTAACTCCAAGTAACAACCCAGTGGGCACTGTGCTAGGTGCTACTATTGCAGTGATGCCTCCAAACGCCGGCTTTCCAGAAGCCCAAGAGTCCTCAGAGCCTTGCTCTACAGGGCCTGTACACTGGGTCCTAGCCGCATGTGGCCCCTTTGCATCCTCAACCAAAATGAATGAACAATCCCAGTTCCATTGTCCTTGTCATGTGATGTCACCTCCCTGTGTCCATCCTTTCCTGCTTCTGCCTGATCTCATCCCAGGGAAGGAGGAAGGGATGGGAGGAGATGGCAGGGAAGGTGATGTTGGTATCTTGGAGGAGGACAGGTTTCATGGTCCCCAATTTCAACTTTGGAGCTGGGAAAGACCGTGTTGCAGAGAGAAATGTGCTCTGGGGCAGTAAGCTCTGTGGTGGGGGAGGGCGCGGCAAGTCCCTGCTCTGTTCTAGTGGCCCTGTGGCCAGGGGCGAGTCTCCACATCCAGTGGACTCACCCTCTAAAGATGCCTCCAGGAAGCTCTGACATGGTGGCGCACACCTTTACTCCCAGCACTTGTGAGGAAGAGGCAGGTGGATCCCTGTGAGTCTGAGCCTGGGCTACAGAATGAGTTCCAGGCCAGCCAGGGATATCTGCTTTGAAGATTGGATAAAATTTTGGTGGCAAGGGCCACATACATGGCACAGGTTCCAAAAACAAAGGCAACTCCCCCCCCCGCAATCCATCAAAACAAATGCCACCCTTTTCATTGTCACGGGGGGGGGGAGGGCAGCTGGGAGCCAAGACATGGTGGAGTGGCTGAACTTGCTCTAGCTTTGCAGTTGTGGAAGTCTGTTTGTGAATGTGTCCGTGAGTATGATGTAGGGCGGTGGGAGCAGTCCTGGTCTGAGTGTTGTTCACAGGAGCGGCCATGTTTCAAAAGCAGAAGAATAACGTGCATGTGTGCAGTTCATAGCCTGGGCTAAGGCAGGGGAGAAGGATATGACTCAGTCCTCCAGAAGTGTCCAAAGGGAGAGGTGTCAAGCTTGGGAGTGGTGTCTACCAGGAAGTGCTGCCTGAGGAAGCGGAAGGGGGGTAGTTCTGGTCTCACTCTGACCCTGCCTGCATCCAGAGCTTCTCTTTCACTGGGGGGAAACATCACATGTCTGTGTCTTCCCTTTCATCCAAGCAGAACTGCTCAGTTCCTCTCCTACAGGGTACCAGAGACCCCGATCTTGCCTAAGGAATACATTTTACATAATCACCATTTTTTAAAGACTTATTTATTTTGTTTTATGTGTATGTTGGTATTTTGCCTGCACTGCAGATATGTGCACCACATGCATGTCTGTGTGATGAATCCCTGGACCTGTTTCCATCTGGACAGTTGTGAGGTGCTGGGAATTGAACCTGGGACCCCTAGAGGGGCAGTCAATGCTTTCAACCACCCTTTATTAAGAGCAAAGTGCTTCTCATTCTCTGCTGCAGCTGCGTGGGGAGAGCCTTGCAGAATAAGACACCAAGGTCAGAGAGGTGAGTTGACCACTCTGAAGTGTGGACAGGCGAGGCCAGGGTCCGTGGCATGATGTCCACTGTCAGTGTATTGTGTGACTCAAACAGCATCTTGCTATTCCTTCTCCACTACAGATGAGAGCTCAGGATGGTGGGGGTCTAACTCAAGGCTGCCCTGTGGTAGCCTTGGGTTATTGGTTCTTTCCTTCCAATCTTCTTGTGTGGAAAAAGAATGAATAGCAACCACACAGTTGCCCCCTGCCTGCTGCTCTCTGTAGCCAGTGCCACCTGAGTGGCATTTCTGTGCATCACGTTTGCTGTGGTGGTGGGCATACTCGATACATTTTGCCCACAGAGCAACTGGCTTTTGGAGGGATAGAACAGATCCATGTCTGGCTTCCTGCCCTGGAACCTCATCTTGGCCTCTTCACTCTCCGGCAAAGAGCCTGAGCTAAGAACTGTGGACCGACAGTACATGTCAGGAGGCCTTGCCACGTCCCCATCTCAAAGGTAAGGTATCAATCAGGTTTGTAGACATTCTGCAACTGCTCCCCATATGCCTAAGACAGCTGGAATTCGAGCCCTAGGTCTCATCTGCACTGGCTCCTAGTGGGGGCTCATGGTGACCTTTCTCATGCTGGGGCTAGAGAGAGGCCCCCAGGATAAGGTAAAGCAACCCAGCTAGGGAGCAGGAGGCAGAATCCCCTTTCAAAGCCACTGAAGGACTTAGTTGTCTTCACCCAACTGGCCCTGATTAAAAATGGAGCTTGTGTGTCCCACTGCCCAGCAGCCAGACTGAGATCAGAAGCCCTTCCCAGCAAGTCTGGTCTTTCAAGTTATTTATCTGTCTGCCTTTGCATCTTTTGCCATTGATTCACATTGACTCCTCTTGTGAACCCCTCTGGAGCCAGTCTGGCAGGGAGCAGCTCCAAGCTCCCTTCTCCCAGGGGTGCCTACTTCTCCTGGAGGGCAGCCCATTGCCAGATGCTGCTTTGTGGCCTTCTGCGCTGGGTCCTCTTTTCAGAGCTGGCTGTGGTACAGACCCAGGGACCTGCCTTCATCTCACTTGCTCCAGGAGGTTGACTGTAAGGACCACATCCCTGAGCCACATATGCTCTTGACTAAGATTAGAGTTAGGGGCTGGGAGATGCCTGCAGGACCCCAGAGATGTCAGGTCTTTACAGTTTAGCTGACTGCTCCTGCTACCTGCTACTCTGGGAGAGTCATGGCTTTCCACTGTTGTCCTGGTGCCTGTATAATATGCCTCAGCATCCCCTGTCCGTGCCTCTGCAGTGCCCTTTCACTGAGCTGTGCTCATGATCTGAGCTGATGGGCTTCTGCTTCCTCACCATACCCCAAACTGACCGAGGAAAGCCCTGGCCTCCAGGATGTGCATAAATGCAAGCATAGGCAGGAACAGAAGCCCAAGTTAGGGAGGTCAGAGTCCCAGGGTTATACTACCCTCTTCCTCCTTGGACAGAGCTGAACCTGGACTTGAAGTATGAATGGAAGGAACCTCACAAGGGTTCATGGGTCGCAGCCACACAGCTAGCTCCCCATAGAACCGTAGCTTTCCACTGTCCCTTCCTGCTGGTGACTTCGGGCAACTTGTCTACAGGGCTGATAGCAAACTTCAGTTGGCAGCTTTGCTAGTGCTAGAAAGCCAAAGAAAAACTCTGATGAAGAAGAAATGCATCATCTTGCCAAACATGGTTTGAATGTGGGACGCCCCGAGAGGCTCAAGTCTCTGAACACCTGGTACCTGATTGCTAATCCTGGTTGGGGAGTTAAGGAACTTTGGGAGTGTGAAGTTGCTGAAAGTGTGTCACCCAGAGCAGGCTTTGAGAATTTGTAGCCATGTCCCTCTTCCAGCACCTCCAGTCCATTCTCTGCTTCATTTTCGCAATTGAAGATGTGATCGTTCAGTTTCTTGCTTCAGCCTCCTGCTGCTGTGCCTCCTCCACCATCATGGGCCCCCTCCCCCAGAACTATAAGCCAAAATAAATTCCTCCGTAAGCTGCTTTTAGTCATGGTGTTTTATCACAGCATCTAAAAGTAACTGATAATCTAATAACTGGTCCAGAGTTGGCAAATTCAGGAACCCAGAGAAGGAGAACTCATAGTTGGCTTTTCAGCTAGCTTCTTGGCTTCCCTTTCATGATCACAATATGGCTGCCACAGCTCCAGACACCATCATAAGTCTAAAGTCAAAAGACAAAGTGGCTGTATCAGACACAGACACAGTTATTGTTACAGAAACCAAAACAGTAATGGGATTGATAAATACTGACATTTATTTTCTTCTCTCTTTCTACTCCAAGGCCAGTTCAGTGTTAACAGGGTCCCAGTGGTGTTGGTCTCATTCATGAGGAACAAGGTGACTGATCACTGCTAGTGTGCCAGTCATCAAAAGGGGAGTGGAATGGGAAGACACACTCATCCTTTTGTGAATACAGCCACAGAGGATGCATGGATCACCTACATTATAGGGTAGAATTTGGCTACATGACCACACCTAGCTGCAAGGGATGCCGGGAGATGCCATCCAAGCAACCATGTGCCCAGGTACAAGCTCCCTTGTTGTACAAAAGAGAAAAACAGGTATATGGGGGCAATTTAGCATTCCTTTCTCCCTCCAGTGAGGGAAAAAAAACCACAGTTAAATATATATGTAAGGCAGGGGAGTGTGGGACTCAATGTGCTACTCCTCATAGGTCCTGACTCTCATGCCCTTTGAACATGAGGATTCCTTCCCATGAGCCCTGGAAAGTCCCACAGAACATGTTATCCCTCTGGCTAAAGTTCATGTCATGCAGAAGCAGTGCAGCCTGGCTGGTGGGTGGTCCAAGAATGTACAGGAGCCCAGGGTAGTGATAGCGCACGCCTTTAATCCCAGCACTTAGAAGTCAGAGTCAGGAGGATCTCCATGAGTTTGAAGCTAGCCTGGTCTACAGAGCTAATTCCAGGACAGCTAGGGCTGTTATGTGGAGAAACCCTGTTTCAAAAAACAAACAAATAACAAAAAATGAAAATACAGGAGACAGTCTAGCAAGTAGCTCCATTCTTCTCTGACAGATTGATTGATTGATTGATTGATTGATTGATTGATTGATTTTCCTTCTCTTCTGGGAAATGAGCAACCGAAATGAGCATTCCTTAGTCAGGCAGACACCACGAGTAAACAACTGAGCGTGGGAACGACAGGGATATGACTACAGGTCACTTTGCCCTCCATGCAGGCCATCTTCACTTCTGTTCTTAGACACAGTGAGAGACTTGACTGCCTGAACTCTGTCCTATCTCATCCACCACTGGGCAGGGACTTTCCTTCTTTCCAAATTGGGGAACTCCAGAAAGAAACTGATTGGTCATCTGGAATCAATAACTGACCCTCCAAACAAATTGACAGTGGCCTCAGGGTAGAGTCAAGAGGGTCCTGGAAGCCACCAGGAAGAGATAGCTTGGGAGAGGGTACGACCACCAGAAAACCCTGAGTACAGAGGTCAGTCAAGTCCAGAAGGACTCAGTTCTTCAGTATGACCACACGGTGGGCTAGGGAAGCAACTTTGGGGTGAGAGGACATGGTTACTTCTAGAAAGCTTCAGACCCAGGCAGAACTATCCCTGGCTAACCAGTGTGACCCAGAGTCCTGATGTTTCCAGATTCAGGTATAAATATGGCATTTTATTAGTGGTCTGTACCCCAGTCTTCAAACTGTGCTTACATGAGCCCTGGAGGCTGAGCCAGGCAGCAGCATGCCTGTCATTTCATCCTGCCATACTTGAGCATCTATAAAATAATGATGATGTGTGATATGGATATTCACGGGATTTGGGGGCCTTAGATTGAGTGACCTCGGTGAGGGGTCTGTCTGCTAGGAAGTGCTCAGATGTTGTTTATTTCTTGAGGGATGGAGGTCGGTCTTGTATCTTATCTGTTGCTCTCATTGGCTAACTAATAAAGAAAACTGCTTGGCTTGATAGGACAGAAAATTAGGTAGGAGGAGTAGACAGAACAGAATGATGGGAGAAAGAAGCCAAGTCAGGCGGTTGCCATGATTCTCCCACTCCAGACAGACTCAGGTTAAGATCTTCCCTGGTAAGCCACCTCGTGGGCTAAACAGATTATTAGAAATGGGTTAGATCAATATGTAAGAGCTCACCAATAAGAGGCTAGAACTAATGGGCCAAGCAGTGTTTAAAAAGATACAGTTTCTGTGTAATTATTTCGGGGCATAAGCTAGCCATGCGGGCGGCCGAGTGCTGGGGACGCAGCCCTCTGCTCCTCTCAACACTTGAGAGCTTGTTTGTAGATTCTGTCAGGGGAGCCCAGCTACTTGGAACCTTTTGACCAAAGATCGGTCCTCCTCTATTCAGGGAAGGTCATCCTCTTCGACCCACTGAGTGCTCAGCTTTGTGAGGGAAGCACACAAAGCGATGAGGGAGGAGGGAGACTCCCAACTAAGCAACCTTTGCAACGGAGTCAACCCTGATGGTCAAAGGGGTGACAGGTGTCACAGTCAGACTGTCCTCGCATCTCATCTATTCCCTCTTATTGATGTTGATTTTTATATGATACTAATTGAAACAAGACTTCAATGGTCAAACAATGGACTGGTTTTGAGAACTTGTCAACCTGACATGACATGACTACCATGTGACCCTGGCTACATCTTGTCTCCTAGAAGCTGAACCAGTTTCTCCCACCCGCCACCAGGGTGCAGCTGGAGGAAGGTCCCCCTTAGGACAGTCCGTGTCAAGGCATGGCTAGATTCCACAGGGCTGGAGGCCTCCAGGCAGAGCAGCTCTTCTGCCCTCCTGACTGGCAGAGGCTGCTCAGCTCCTGGCGTCTGTCTCCTGGTGAGGAGAGACAGGCCGCTGGGAGTGGAAGGGCCAAACGGGAGCAGTAAAGATGAGCTAGGAACGTGCTGGCCCAGCCTTAGGCACAGGGTCCATATGCTGCCTCCTAACAGCCCTTACCCGGGGGCTGATAGACGTTTATCCATTAGACTCTGAAAACCTGTCTGTTTTGCCCAGGGACAGTGTTCAGGGAAAGGAGCGGGAATGGCTGTTTCCCTTCCCCCATCACACATCACAGAGAGCCCCTTTTCCCACTGTTCACAAGCCACAGCAGAGAACTTTCCAGAGATCTGAGTGGATCCTTCTGACAACGCAGGGTCTGTTTATGGGGATGACCAGGGTGCTTGTCAAAGCCACACATCCCCTCCGCAGTCTGGCTCTGAGGCACAAGGGCAAGCCAAGAACAGGTATTTTCTCAGGACCTCAGATAACGTTATGGACTCTGAACTTGAGGTTACATAGCCATTGGGATTAAGGGAATGAGCTGGGGATCCCAAGACTCTTGTGGATGCTGTGATTTTAGGCAAATGACCTTTCTGGTCCCAAGGAGGCACAATGGAGACAGCATATTGTCTTCCTCAGAGTGCCACTGTGACATCAGTAGATAGCAACGAACACTATTCCTCTTGGGACTAGCAATATCTCAGGCGTCCCTGATGTCCCTGGATGCCTGGTAGCTTGAGTAACAGGAATAGAGGCCCTATGGGTCCCATGGGCCAACATCTAGCTCCACATGCTGCCTCCTTAGGCCCTAGCGTGAGAGCTTACCCTGTCTACCTCAGGGCCTGCTAAAGCCATCAGTGCTGCTGGTCACACCCCACACTCAACACCCTCCTCCACAGAGTCTGATCAGTAGAGTCTGCTTCTTCCATCAAGACCACCTCTCATGCTGCCTTTGCACAAGGGAAAAGCAGTCAGCTCTTCTCAGGTGACGAGAGGCTGGAAAGGGGTTGTGGGAGTACAGGAGCCCAGGGTGGGGAGTGAGGTTCCTGCTGGCTGGCCGTCAGCTCAGGGAATGTCTGTGCTGGGCTGGCTAGCCACACCTTGACAAGGTGGCCCAAGTGCAGGAGAAAAGACAAGGTTTACCCCACTGGTTGCCTCCCTCTCTCTGCAGCCAAGGGTCTGGGGTTGCCAGATTCAGACAGCAGACATCCTCGTGCACCGAGGCTTCCAGCAAGCTGCCTCACACACCCCTTCTCTCAAAATATCCGTACATCACGACAGTTGAGCTAGGGGCAGAACACATCCTGCCTTGCTGCTGGAGTACACTCTACCTCACTGGACCCCGGCGTCCCTATCTGTAAAATGAGACCTTGCAAAAGACATATTCTAGGGTCCTGAAAGAGTGTATTGCCAGGCTAAGTAAACTGGCTGTGGGCACTCATTCTTCCCTGAAATTCTTTCTGACAGCTGTACCAAACAAACATGGTGACAGAAGCAAAGCCATCTGGGGAGAGGGCCGAGGGTAAAACACTTGCTGTGCAGGCATGGGACCTGAGTTCTGATGCCAGACCCTCATGCCAACAGGAGAGAGCCAAGCTGTCCTCTGATCCCACATGCTCCCTGTGGCTCACCAACCACATGCTTCGTACATATAGACACAATAAGTAAGTCTAAAATGAAAAGAAAGATGGAGAGATATTGAGAAAGACACACGACAACATTGACCAGTGGTCTCCACACCTGCTGGTGAACACATGTACAAAGCACCCACATATAAACACACCACACACAAACATGAAATCTAAAGTCAAAGACCCTCACTTATAAAATACCTGTATTGCCCAGCAAAAGTAAGAACTTTGAGTGTGTTAGCCACCACTCAGTGACTGACCCAGGGCTGATGTACTACCAGCGACTCCCTAGGCCTCTGTGGTCAGCCTGGCCATTCTCCTGCCTCTGGTCTAGACAGAGGTCCCCCAACCCCATCTGGGGCAAAGCCTGTGCATGTGCTCTCCAGAGTTGCTGTGGGAGGTCGGTTGTGTGTCTAAGTGTGTGTGCTCTGCAGACTCACTGAGAGAGGTCCTGAGGACTGAGCAGGTCATTGCCTACGTCACTCTGTGTGTGCAGAGCTTGGGGCCTCGCTGAACTGTGGTCTAGGCTTTACCTAGTGGTCCAGGTCAGCCACTTTCCCTCTTTAGCCAGTTACAGGTATAGCAATACAACGGAACGCAGTCACTATTACTTTTTGCTCTGTAACATAAAATCATCTGTACAATAAACACAGGGGACCGGTCAAAGACCCCCCCCTTTCTCAGACGCCCCAGTAGGCACTGACTCAAGTGCACAGACAGCAACACAGGAAGGGTTTTTTCTTCTGACTTTCATTTGGAAAAGTGAGAAACAAACATGGACCTTCTGAGAGGCTAGAGAGAAATTAGCATCTTATTAAGTCTTTGCTGTATGCATGTGTTCATTCTATGAGAAAAAACAGTTTAATGAAACCATTTAAAGACAAATTAACAAAGGTGCGTGCACAGTTAAGAGAATCTACATGCTGGCAGGTGGCCTCGGAGCCCCACGCACCGTCAAAACAGATCTTGCAATAATAGACGCCGTGTGATCTGGATTTTGTAAAACAGGAGGAAAAGAAAAAGAGGTTTGAAGTGAGTGGGCTCAGTGTTAAGCAAAAGCATGGAGCCAGCTACAGGCAAAGTCATTAACAACGCCATCCTGCCTCTGGTTCTGATGACAGGGGAGAAGGAATGGAACATTCCCTGCTTCTGTGCATACACAGCTCCTTTGACAACAACCGTGAGTTACTTTCAGATTAGAGCTGCGAAACAAGGCATGGATCTGAAGCAAACCCCATGGTTGTCCTCCCAGTGGGAAGGAAAGGTAGTCCTCACCTGGTCTCTTGACCTGCCTGCGCCTTCACACCCAGGTGGCCCTGTTGAGGTTCCCAAAGATCAGGCCATCTTTCTCCCACACCCAGCAAGAAACTAAGCAGCCACTGGGACCAAGGAAGCCTGGTGCTTAGCTTGCTCCCTGAAATGTTCTAGGACAGGGAGAAGCAAAGTCTATAACTGCCCAAGTAACAGGTCACTTGGAGGGGAAATATTGGGGATTCAAAGAGATTCCCCTAAGAGTGCATGCAGTTACTCCTTCATTTGTTCACCCTCAAATATGTCAAAGCCCTGGAAGCTAGGGTATGAGCCCTAAGTACCCCAGAGCTCAGATCTCAATACCCTTATTACTAGCATTAATGTTCTTCCATATTTCAATGGAACTTGAAACAATGAAGCTTTTCTGTATGTGTCATTTTAAATTCTAGTCTTGTTTTTCTGTGCAGGGCCTCATGGAGCCCAGGCTGGTCTTGAACCTGCTATGTAGCCAAGGATTACTTGAACTTCTGACCCTCCTGCCTCTGCCTCCTAACTTCTGAGACTACGGGTATGCACCATCATGTAGGGCAGAACCCTGAGGATTTCTACATGCAAGACAAGAACTCTGCCAACTGCGCCTTACCCTGCCCTCCCATCATTTTGTAAGTTTGGTAGGTAATGCCTCACCTGCAGCAGCAGGGGGAAATGCGTGAGTCCTGTGAAATGATCTGCCCTTGAATGTGAACGTCCTCTGCCCTGGAGGTCTGGAAGGAAACCAGGGGCTGGCAGCCTTTGTGAAGCCACTGTGAGGGGGCCCGCTGGGGCTGCAGAGGACTGAGGAGTGTTGAGAGGAGACCCCATCTCTGGGATAGAAAGCTCGTGAGCCATTCTCACCACTCTGAAGCACCTACCGTAGACTTCAGGCTTTGTTTGTTTGGGTCCAGAGTCACGCCATGCAAGCACTAGTGTGTGTTCAATGAGTGCGCTATCTTCATGTTGACATGAGAAGAGGCCAGCTTCTAGAGTCAGGCAACCTCCCTGAATCCCCAGGAGGTTCTGGAGGTGTCAAGGGGGTTGTGAGACTGTCCCACTCCATTCATTGCCTGTCCCCCAACCAAATGCATCTGTTTTATAAAGGCCCTTAGAGGGCTTCCCACCTGTCTGTCAGCATACCAGCTCAATTGCTCAATGTAAAGAATACTTATAATAGAGTCATATTTCACAGACAAGAACACAGACCTGGGGGTGTGGTCTCTGGGCTACTCAGTGCAGCACTCTGCCTCTCCTCCTGCCTTGCTGAACGGAGAGGTGGACCTGTGCGGAACAGTGACATCTCCTTTGAAGGATTTTAAACCTGCGCTCTCCCAACTCCATCCACCCACCCAATGCTCTAGCCCCAGGCCAGTCACCTCAGTTATCAGAAAACCCAAGGACAGATGCTTGGAGAGGGGACTGAGTAGTCAAGAGTGCTTACTGCTCTCTGCACTCAGGTTGAGCAGGTCGCACCGCCTCTAACTACAGTTCCAGGGGATCTGTGCCCTCTCTGTCCTCTGAGGACACCTACACTCACCTGTGTGGGCACATGCACACACACAATTTAGATTACAAAAAATGAATCTTTTATGCAAATGCAAGAACAGTGCTCCCACGCAGTTGTTCCTCTGTCCAGAGCTAGCCTGGTCCCCTGCCCTGAGGAGCCGGCCCTCCATCCTTCCCATCCCAGAACTCTGTGGCCTGCATCACAAATCTCTAATCACAATTAATCTTGTTCAGCTGGCTTGCTGGTATCTCCAGTAGTCGGTCCTGCTGTCTTCAGCCCCCTCTCGGTCCTGTTGTCTTCAGACCTTCTCAAACTGTGGTAGGTGCATATTAGGTTGAAAACTGCTCACGGCATGAATAAATAAGTGAGATACTGGACGCATCGAGGGTGAAAGTCCCATTGGGTACCGAGAAAGTCCCCTCCGCCACCATCTGTGCCTGTCCCCTTTGATGTCATTTTTGCTGTGCACTTTAAAGTTACGTAGGAGGACCAGCAAATCCCACTGAGACACCTGATTAGGAAGGGACATAGCAGGCTCCTAAAAGCATAGGGAGGAGACGGGGAGGTTTCTGTGGTTTTCTTCCTGGAGGTTCCTTTGTGCCTGTGTATTCAGGTAGCTGCTGGAGCTAAGAGGAAGGAGGGAGCCGGAAACCAGAGCCCAGACCCTTTCTGGAAGTCTCAGGCACAGGCTGCTAAAAACAAATTTCCCAAGAAATCCTGGTGGGGTGGCTGACGTGAGCTCGATAGGAGAGTGGCCCCTCCGTGCTTTCCTCTGCAGCGACCCTGCCCACCCCTGTTCCATCACCCTTGGTTAGGCTGTGACTTCCACTGTCTCCATCAAGTCCTGATTGACGACACAGCCATTGTCCTTGGAGATGAGCGTGGTCACTGTGAGGGCCATTCTTGGTTGTCAACTTAACTACATCTGGAATTAAACTAAAGCCCACGCAGCTGGGCACACCTTGAGGTTTTTTTTTTTTTCTTAGATAAATCGTTTGAAGAGGGAAGACCCACTTTTAATATGGCTCCTTTGAGATGATAATATATACCTCTAAGACAGACTTTTCTTTTTTAAATTTTTGGGGTTTTTTTTTTAGAGTGTTTTTCTGTGTAGCCTTGGTTGTCCTGGAACTCACTCTCTATAACAGGCTGGCCTCAAACTCAGAGATCCACCTGCCTCTGCCTCCCAAGTACTGGGATTAAAGGCATGTGTCATCACTGCTGGGCTAATCCAGATTTTTTGAGATAGGAAGATTTTAAGGTAGGCCACATCTTTTGTTGGCAGCCTATATGAAAAACATGGAAGAAGGAAGCTTGTTTTCTTTGCCTGCTTGCCCTTGCTCTCCCTGGCAAGTTCATTCTTCCACAGGCATTAGAGCCTACCTCTTTGGGATTCTGTGTATACTGAAGATTAGCTGAAACAGCCTGCCTCATGGGCTAAACAAGAACTGGATTCTTGGACCTTCTATTGTTAGACTAGCTGGACCACAGCCTATAAGAGATGCCATTCTAATAAATCCTCTTTTCTTCCTTCCTTCCTTCCTTCCTTCCTTCCTTCCTTCCTTCCTCTTTTTCTGTTCCTCTCTGTGATTGTCCCACTCTCATGTGTGGGGACAGGATAAGGGCTATAGGGCCAGGCTCATCATCATATCACCATATCTGCTCAGCCCTATGGCAGAGGGAGCTGGTCCACAGTGCCTCAGTCCTCACCCCCATATGTAGAGGACACCTCCTCTCCCTATCTCCCTAGACAGGAAACAGCAGGAAAGAGATAAGAGAGCCAGGGCAGCCTCCCTGAACCTCCAGCCCTGCAGCAGCTACAGTGTGGCTTGCCCAGAAGAATAGAAGGAAGCAGGAAGAGGCCAGAGTCAGAGCCTGTGAGTAGGAGGCTGTGGGCGCTAAATAACAGTCTCCAGGACTACCACCCCTGGAGACGGGGAGGCCTGAATCCAGAGGCTCTTCCTAAGGCCTGGAGGGGGGGGCAGTAGTCACACTTGGTCACATTGTAGTTGACAAAGCAGGCTGTGTTCCTCCAGCCATGGTCATCTTTATTCACTGTTTCTCAAACCCACCTCCCCACCTCTCTGCATCTGGTGACATACCTGCCTCACCAAAAGGCAGTTTCTGCCACCCACATGGATAGTTTCAGCCACAAAGAGCAACTGTTGTTGCCTGTAACAGCTGCTCTTGCCCACAGTGGTTGTAGTCTGCCTCCACCAAGCCTGTTCCTTCTGTCCACTGTGATTGTTCAGCCCATGATTGTTCTAGCGGGGATATTCCCTACAGTCGCTGAGCTATTTCTACACACGTACCTGTTTCTGCCACTCCCAGCAAAAATTCTTGCCTATTGTGATGGTTCCTACCTCAGTGACTGTTCCTACCTACAGTGACTGTTCCCGCCTACAGTGACTGTTCCTGCATACAGTGACTGTTCCTGCCTACAGTGACTGTTCCTACCTGCAATGACTGTTCCTGCCTACAGTGACTGTTCCTACCTGCAATGACTGTTCCTGCCTACAGTGACTGTTCCTACCTGCAATGACTGTTCCTGCCTACAGTGACTGTTCCTACCTGCAATGACTGTTCCTGCCTACAGTGACTGTTCCTACCTGCAATGACTGTTCCTGCCTACAGTGACTGTTCCTACCTGCAATGACTGTTCCTGCCTACAGTGACTGTTCCTGCCTACAATGACTGTTCCTGCCTACAGTGACTGTTCCTACCTCAGTGACTGTTCCTGCCTATAGTGACTGTTCCTACCTACAGTGACTGTTCCTGCCTACAGTGACTGTTCCTGCCTACAGTGACTGTTCCTGCCTACAGTGACTGTTCCTGCCTACAGTGACTGTTCCTGCATACAGTGACTGTTCCTACCTACAGTGACTGTTCCTGCCTACAGTGACTGTTCCTGCATACAGTGACTGTTCCTGCCTACAGTGACTGTTCCTGCCTACAGTGACTGTTCCTGCATACAGTGACTGTTCCTGCCTACAGTGACCGTTCCTACCTCAGTGACTGTTCCTGCCTACAATGACTGTTCCTACCTACAGTGACTGTTCCTGCCTATAGTGACTGTTCCTGCATACAGTGACTGTTCCTACCTCAGTGACTGTTCCTACCTACAGTGACTGTTCCTACCTGCAATGACTGTTCCTGCCTACAGTGACTGTTCCTGCATACAGTGACTGTTCCTACCTCAGTGACTGTTCATGCCTACAGTGACTGTTCCTACCTCAGTGACTGTTCCTGCCTACAGTGACTGTTCCTACCTCAGTGACTGTTCCTACCTACAGTGACTGTTCCTACCTCAGTGACTGTTCCTGCCTACAGTGACTGTTCCTACCTGCAATGACTGTTCCTGCCTACAGTGACTGTTCCTACCTGCAATGACTGTTTCTGCCTACAGTGACTGTTCCTACCTGCAATGACTGTTCCCGCCTACAGTGACTGTTCCTACCTCAGTGACTGTTCCTGCCTACAGTGACTGTTCCTACCTGCAATGACTGTTTCTGCCTACAGTGACAGTTCCTACCTGCAATGACTGTTTCTGCCTACAGTGACTGTTCCTACCTACAATGACTGTTCCTGCCTACAGTGACTGTTCCTACCTCAGTGACTGTTCCTGCCTATAGTGACTGTTCCTACCTACAGTGACTATTCCTGCCTACAGTGACTGTTCCTACCTACAGTGACTGTTCCTGCCTACAGTGACTGTTCCTGCCTACAGTGACTGTTCCTGCATACAGTGACTGTTCCTGCCTACAGTGACCGTTCCTACCTCAGTGACTGTTCCTGCCTACAATGACTGTTCCTACCTACAGTGACTGTTCCTGCCTATAGTGACTGTTCCTGCATACAGTGACTGTTCCTACCTCAGTGACTGTTCCTACCTACAGTGACTGTTCCTACCTGCAATGACTGTTCCTGCCTACAGTGACTGTTCCTGCATACAGTGACTGTTCCTACCTCAGTGACTGTTCCTGCCTACAGTGACTGTTCCTACCTCAGTGACTGTTCCTGCCTACAGTGACTGTTCCTACCTCAGTGACTGTTCCTACCTACAGTGACTGTTCCTACCTCAGTGACTGTTCCTGCCTACAGTGACTGTTCCTGCCTACAGTGACTGTTCCTGCCTGCAATGACTGTTCCTGCCCACACTGACTGTTCTTTTCCATAATGACTCTTTCTGGCCGTGAAGGACGTTCCTGATCACAGAGACTGTTATTGTTCACAGTGACGATTCCTACCCAGAACAACTGTTCCTGTCGGTGGTGAGTGTTCCTGCCCACAGTGACTGTTCTTGCCCCTGGTGAGTGTTCCTGATCACAATGACTATTTCTGCTCACAGTGACCACTCTTGTCCATAGTGACCATCCTGCCCACTGTGACATCTGTTCCTGCCACTCACAGTGACTGCTCCTTCTAATGATATTGATGCTGCTTCTCACATCACTCTTTCCCCTGTCTTCTCCTTGCCTCCTCTCAGGACTTTGAGCCGAGCCAGCATTCTCAGATTCAGAGGCCATGGCCCCTGCCTGTCTATAATGCTGGCCTTCCTTGCCCTAGGGAGCTGATGCTCTAGCTACAGGCCTGGCTCACCGTGTGTGCTCAATGAACTCATCTGAAAAAGGTTGTCTACTCTGGTCTGCTTCATATCTCCTCCCTCTCTGTATCCCCACCGGGGGCTGAGAAGTGGTAGAAGCCAATGTCCTTAAAACCAGGACAGCAGGTACAGAGAGAAATGAAGCCATAGCCATATGCAGGCAGGGGGAAGAGGGTCAGGAGAGAGCAAGGTCAGAGAGCAGTGGGAGAGACCAGGTGTCACAGACAGAGGATGAGACACTGATCCCCATATATACCCAGGATGTGTTTTGGGGGGAGGCTAAAGAGTAACCCTGTGTGTCACATCCTGCCTCTGAGATGGTAGACAGGTCAAAGGGAAGCAACTGACTCCTAGCCTCCTATGGAGCGGTAGCCATGGTCACAAGGCTGTGATGGATGACTCACAACTTGGGGGTGGGCAAGAAGACAAAGTGTTGGACATAGCTCTGGCTCCATGGACCGGGCGCCACAGCCAGCATGGGCACCTCAGCACAGACAGGCTGTGCACAGGAGTAGTCCAACCAGCCACCAAGGCCCTCTGACTGACTAAGCATTTCCAGCCTCCAGGAGCAGGAAAGGGACCTAGAGGGTTTCTGGAGGCTGGGCTTCTGAAAACACCAGGGGATGGGAGGCAAATAATAAACCCCAGGGTCCCTTGTGTGTGAAGTCAGTGAGCAACTGGCCCAGGGTCATTCTTGCATTTAACTGGATGTTCTAAAATTCGTAAATTCAAAATTTATTCCCCAATACAGCGGTCTTAGGAGGTGGTGGAAAGGGTAGGAGGTGGCCCCAATGGTGACCCTGGCTGATGGCAGCAGCAGGGGGGGCTCCTAGAAGCAACCTGAACAGCCAGAGCAGGCAACGGGACTCCTCAGGGCAGGAGCTAGGAAATGGTGGGTGTCTGCACTTAGTCTACTGCAATAACTGGACTGCCTCAGTGGGACGGGGTAGCCACAATGTTGGTCCCTGCAGCCCAAACTCCCCAGCACAACAGATTGCTTTGCTGAGTGTCCGTCAGAACTGGAAACCAGGGGGATGTGGGGTTTCTCCTACCCGTCTCCTCCCACTTTCCTAGGGCGGCAGCAGTGGCCCTAACTGAAACAGAGGTTTGGGGGAGCTGATGAGATGACTCGGTGGAGAAGAGTGTGTGCTGCTCTTCTAGGGGACACACACACACATCTACACATAATTTAAAAGATAATTATATGCTTAAAATGTTCTTAAGAAGAAAAGAAGCTCAGGTTTTGAGAGCCTCTTGCCCAGTTTTGACATCTCTCACTTGATTAGTCTCACCCTACATCTCATTTGCATGCACACACACCCAGCCAATCAAAGCTCTACGTAACGTGGGAACACACATCATTTCTGTCAGTCCTGATTCTGGCAAGGGTTCAGCTCTCAGTTAGCTCTGCCCTTTAGAGGAAACACCAGAGACTCTCTGTCTCAGCCCCACTGCTCCTGCTTGAGAGTTGTTGCTCCATTTCTGAGATCCACCCTTGCTGCCTTGGTCTTGGAGACCAGCTGTGCGGGCTAGGTCTGGGGTGGGGGCAGAAGTATGAGGGACTTGCGCACTCCAGGCTGAGAGACCTGCCAGACCCAGGGGGTCAGCGGCTCCCCATCGCGCTCAATGGTAATGGCTTTCTGCAGACTTGTTCTGCAAGGGACTGCAGCACTTGCTGTGGTCTACACTATTCCCTGAAGCCTGGAGCACATGGGACTATGGCATTAGAATGACTGTCATACCCTGTTACCTCCAGGGCCTCAGAGCCCCTTTCCTATTGTATATGTGTTATTCCCACATGACCCTTGGAAGTTCACCTTGGTTTGTGGGGCCATGGCAGTCTGCAAACTCAGTTCTCTGAGAGAGGAGTGTGGGCTTTTGTGGATCTGGGAGGGACAAAATGCCTGAGAAAGCAGCTCCAGACTGACGGAGGATTGTGGTTTCATAGTCCAGGCTGTTGTCTTCCAGCCCTGTGACTTGGCAGAGCATCACAGTAACAGAGGGCTGTGGCTGAAGAGTCTCTTCACATGGTGGACAGGAATCAGAGAGTGAGGAAGGTACTGGGGATCTTGTCACCTTCAAAGGCAAGCTGCAGTGGCCCACTTCCTCCTGCAAGGTCTTGTGAGTGAGGCCTTCAAAAGGGGAACTTATGTACCTGATTGAGAGACAGCCCATCTTAAAAAGACTGTAGCCCAGATAAAGATGGGCCATAGTGGGCGAGACCACACCTTAGCTAGGACTACCCAGACACAAGTATCCTGAGCCCTCTATTTAACCACTGATTTCACTTCAGAACCCTGAAGACAGACGTGAGGGTGGTCTCTCTTTGTCCCTCTTCTCAGTGTGTACACACTCAAGAATGTCCTCTTCCCCGTGTGTACACACTCAAGAATGTCCTTGTTCCCAGTGTGTACACACTCAAGAATGTCCTTGTTCCCAGTGTGTACACACTCAAGAATGTCCTCTTCCCCGTGTGTACACACTCAAGAATGTCCTCTTCCCCGTGTGTACACACTCAAGAATGTCCTTGTTCCCAGTGTGTACACACTCAAGAATGTCCTTGTTCCCAGCGTGTCCTCTTCCCCGTGTGTACACACTCAAGAATGTCCTCTTCCCAGTGTGTCCTCTTCCCCGTGTGTACACACTCAAGAATGTCCTTGTTCCCAGTGTGTCCTCTTCCCCGTGTGTACACACTCAAGAATGTCCTCTTCCCAGTGTGTCCTCTTCCCCGTGTGTACACACTCAAGAATGTCCTTGTTCCCAGCGTGTCCTCTTCCCCGTGTGTACACACTCAAGAATGTCCTTGTTCCCAGCGTGTCCTCTTCCCAGTGTGTACACACTCAAGAATGTCCTTGTTCCCAGTGTGTACACACTCAAGAATGTCCTTGTTCCCAGTGTGTCCTCTTCCCAGTGTGTACACACTCAAGAATGTCCTTGTTCCCAGTGTGTCCTCTTCCCAGTGTGTACACACTCAAGAATGTCCTTGTTCCCAGTGTGTCCTCTTCCCAGTGTGTACACACTCGAGAATGTCCTTGGTCTACTCTCCTCTTTTAATTTGGCTCTTTTTCATGGCTTGTTGAGGACAGGTGACCAGATCTGACTTGAGACACAAGTTGTGACCTTCAAGTTTGATAGCAGTCTTGTCTGCCCAAGTCTTCATCGCCTCCGAAACTAATGCCACCAGCTGTGGACCAAATGTTCAAGCGGGGTGATCAGATACAATGAGTCTGCCCTGGGGCTTGGATTAATACAAGTGCTGTGAGAGTGGGTTCAAGATCAGAGGCATGGAGTCCTGAAAAAAAAAGAGATCAGCCTGTACACTTGTGCAAACTCCTCCTTTCCTCCCTCTCTCCCCTCTCTCCGCTCTCTCTCTTCCTCTGCCTTCGCCTTCTCCCCAGCACGGAACTCCTCATCACATAAGGGCCCCTTGACTTTGGACCTCCCAGACTAAGAAATCAATCTCTGATCTCATGAGTTTACCCAGCTTCAGGAATTTCATTATAGCAACATAAAATGGTCCAGAACATTCCACAGTGAGACATGGAATGAGTGGAAGGCCCAGGGGAAGGGATACTCCTGCCTTCAGAGCCAAGTGTCCAATCCTAGTCTTCCTAAACTTGGGGTATTAACAAACCCCTGCCTCTCTCAGGCCAAGTTCAGGAAGCTCACTTCTCCTCCACCTCAGAGGGGAAATGATTTATGTGGAAACACTCTATTGAGAAATCACCTTGTGGGCTGGGTGTGTGGTTCTGTGGTAGAGATTTTTTGCTTAGCATACATGAAGACTTGGGCCCAATCCAAATAGACGGGGAGGGGGCTCGCTTTGTGTCAGACATGTATCTCACCGTCTGAAAGATTATCAGTACTAAACGCACCACCCTGTACAAGCTGTTAGTACTGGGTGACAAATGGCTGTAAAGCCCAGTGGCTTGAGACACTCTCTACGCCATTGGCTAATAGCTTCTGTGGGTCAGGGCCAGTCCCCCTTCCCGAGGCTCTCTGCTTCCAAGAATCCCCATGCCAAGGCTGCGGCTGACCTCAGCTGAAGGCTTGACTGGAAAAGGGCCTGTTACTCAGATCATTCTGGAGCTAAAGCAGAGCACAGTCTCCTGCATCTGTGTTCAAGGCCATGTCCAGTGCTCTTCCCAGTTCTTACCCAGCCCCCAGGCTTCTCCCACATATCTGTCAGATTCCCCAGTCTGCCAGCCAAAGGGAAGCAGCCTGGCTAGATAGTAATGGTCTGCCTCGGTTTGAATGCTACACTCTGTGGATTGGAACTGGAAGACTGAGAAACAGGACCCCTGCCCTTTCATCCTCTGTGGTGGACATCAGATTTTGTCTTTTCATAGGTGCAAAGTGGGTTCATGGAGGATTGTCTGCTGAAGTCAGGGTGGAGGGGAAGGGCATGGGTTGGACTTAGGACATATGTATTCCTATCTACTGTGGACCAATGAGTACATAATAATTCTATATCTACTTATGGTTGGCAATGGATCAATCGGTTCCTACCTTAAACTCCACTTACATGGCTGTGATAACAGCCATGATGATGGGAAAACCTTGTGGCACATGTGATGTGCCCAAGATGTCCCACAGGCTTCCCTGAATGAGTTCCTTCTGTTCTTCTGAGCACCAGTGCGCCCAGCACCCTGAATCAGACTGTCTTCCTTTCTGGTACTGTCCAGTTTTCTTTCTTATTTAGAAAGAATATCAAAGATTTGTGTGAATCCTCCAAGAGGACCTGACTTTCTCTAGAGTCACTGGCTCCTGGATGTCTTCGGGGGTCTGCACATGCACAGTCTTTTCAGCAGCCTGGATCTCTCCCAAGATGGGTGATCTTCCTCATGTAGCCTTGCTCAGGGGTCCTAACTTGGAATCCCAGTTGAAATGAGATTCTCTTCTGGCTTTCCACTCTGCCCCCTTTTCATCACACTGACATTTGTGTCACTATGGGCTTCCTTCCTTATCTGACTGGATGGACGCTCACTGCTCATCCTAAGACTCATGCCCTGGCTTCTTCACCAGTATGTCACTGGAGCTTACAACATCCCTGTCTAAAGCACTCCTTAAACGCTTGCCCAATGAATGAATGAATGAATGAATGTGTAGGGCCACTGAGGGGCCAGGCCCTAGGCAGTGTCTCTGATACTTCCTGAACGCCTGACTCACCTCCTCCATTCTTTGTCTTCTATTTCTAAACGAACAAGGGTAAGAAGGAATTTTCTGGAAACAACTGTAAAAATGCTCCTCTGTTGTGACCCAGAACAGGGATGGAAGATGGCTGGAGAGACAGCATATCTCTAGAACCTTCTCCCAGTAACCCTGGCTGCCACTAGCCACTGTGTCTTATTTCGTGTCCTGAGGCTGGCCCACCTTACCACTTCTGGTGTCATTACCACCAAGTAATCCCCCTTAGGTTCAGCTGTGATGATTCTAGTTGAGATGTCAGCTGGCAGGCCAGAGGAAGCCCAACTGTCTTGGTCTTTAACAAGGCAGATAGCTGCTGAGAACACCTTCCCTGTCCTCAGGATGCTACTGTCCCAGGCCTGTGGGAACATCTCATATTTCCACCCCCTTTCACCTGGAACAGTTTTGGATAGAGCTGAGACTATGTGCTCCATTCATAGCTGGAGAAGGGTCTAGAAGGGAAACACAGAGCAATGGTGTTTGGTGAACTTCTACCAGGTGTCCCAGCTGACCCAAGGCATCCCAAAACTCACACTGAAGCCTCAACCTCCCCTTCCTCAGAATGTGACTGTGTATGCCTGACCTCGGGGATCTGGGCCTTTAAAGAGGGGGATAAGATAAAAAGATGCTGTTTGGTTGGGAACTTACACCATCAGAGAAGAGAGAGGTCAGATGCTGGGCACAACAGTGTAGGTCTGTCATCCTGTGCAGGAGGTGGAGGCAGAAGGACCAGAAAGTCGAGGCTATCTTTTGCTATGCATTAAGTTTAAGGTCATGCTTGAAACTCAAGACCATGTTTCAAAAGAAGGAAAAGAGAAGAGAAGAAAGAGCAAAGAGAAGTGCAGTCAAGACGCAGGTACACACACCCGGAGGGAGAGCCAGAAATGCTGCAGGGAGAAGACACTGACTATGAACTGAGGAGAGCAGTGAATCCAAACTCTACCTTCCCTCCAGAATTGTGAGAAGTAAACATCTCCAGCTTAATTTATCCAGCCCGTGGACCTCGTCACAGCAAGATTAGCAAACTGATGTCGCAGGCATGATGCTCTTTATGTGCACAGATCTGGCCAGTGGGTTGCAAGAGGAAGTCTGGCAGAATGCTCCTGAAAGGTTGACCCCCTCTTCTAAAAGGGGCCCTAGGAGAAAGGGGATCACTCCCTGTGGGAAACATCTGGATGTACTCTGCTTAGAGCTGCTGTAATCACTTTGCTACCATGTCTACCAGAGGTGAGGTGGGTGTTTTTTGTCAGTCAATGGATTATGGATGCTTATGAACATTTAGGGAGGTTGTTTGCAAGTTGTTGGTGGTCATGGTCAGGGAGAAAGCTAAACAAAGATTAAATTCAGGGATCTCTTTTTGAAGGAGAAAAAGGGGGGATATAGTATAGAAATGATGGGATAAAAAGGTAGATTATTGAATCTACTTTTAGACTAAAAAACAACCATTAATCTCAAATATGTTGCGTTGGTATGGATTTTTATGTGTTGATATATACATATATATGTTTCCACTCTAGTTTAAGGCATTGTACCTATGCAACTCATTTAAAAATTTAATGTATAATTAAGAAATACAGGTTAGTAACTAGTCATATATAATAATCAAACCTGTACTTATGTTAGATAAGTTTTCAAGATCAAACGGATATATTTTAGATAGATAGGTGGTCTTCAAACATTTCAGAGAACTACAGAATATAGCATTTAAGTTTTTTTAATAACATAAGGCTTTTCATGACAATGAGACACATCTGCTCCTGGCAGCACCAATTTACTTCAAAAAGGATGATGGGCATTAGACAACCTCCATATAGTTGGCTTTCAGTGTGGCAAAGCTAGTTATCTGAGCAATAAATTGCCCTTGCCTGGACTACTAACAGTATGCTGTCCAGTGGATGAGCAGAACACAAAAGAAGGTGACTGCCAAACTTGGCCAAGACAAGGTAAGACAGTCCTCAAAATTCCTACTTCACAGAAAAGTTTGTCAGATATTCTGGGCCTGTAGGCCAAAGATAAGTGCCCCAATGTTGTAGAGGAGCCTTGGGTGACTGTCTGGGCAGCCAATTGTTTCTGTCATTTCTATAGTTTTGGAAGTTGCTTGCTCTGCTCTTCCTATTTACTCAGGTATTATATCCTTCTTGTGTCTCTGATGAAGCTGAAGATGAGACAGTTGTAGTATTTACAGTTCTCCTTGTTACTAAATTCAGAAAAGAAACTTACATAAGAGATGTAAAATTTATAACATTGAGGAACATAAGAGCTTGAGTTGTTTATCCAGGAAGATGTTTTAAGGTCTAAAAAGATATTTTTAGGATGTTAATAGAAGTTATGATAGAAAATGGTTTTGGTAAAAAACTTTGGACTCATCAAGATAAGATAAAGAATAGCATAATTTCTCTAGATTTGCTAAATACAAATGAACTGGACTTTGTGAATGTAATTTTTACTTCATAATTGTTCTTATTGTATAAATTCCATAATATTAGAGTTAAAACCTCTCTTTTTTATTTAGACAAAAGGGGGGAAATGTTGTGGGATATTCATACACTGTGTGAACATGTATGGCCATGATTGCTGTGCTAGAAAGCTGAACGGCTAATAGTTAGGCAGGAAGTATAGGCAGGACTTCTGTGCAGAGAGAGAACTCCGGGAAAAAGAAAGAAGGAGTTGCCAGCCAGACCTGGCGCAAGTCGGATGAGAGCTGTACTAAGAAGATGCAACTGAGCCATGTGACAGAACGTAGTTTTTTAAAAAGAAAGAGTAGGTTAATTAAATTGTAAGAGCTAATTGGGAAAAAGCCTAAGCTAATTATTTTATAATTAATAATAAGTCTCTGGGTTATGATTTGCAGGCTGGTAGTCCAAAGATGATCCAACAAGACAGCTTACTACAAAACCTCATTTAAAAATTTCACTAGGGGTCAAGGATAGTTCAATGGTAAAGGCATCTTTCCCACCCCACCCTATCCCCCTCCAAAAGAAAATGAAGCATCCTGTCTGTTTGGACCTCTTGGAATCAGGACTTTTCTTGGCACAGCACTTAGAGATGGTGGCAGACTGGAGAAGGCCCACTTCCAGGCTCGAGGGATCAACCAAAGCAAGTCTGATGAGGGCCACGGATGAGGTCTGACATACCTCCAAGTCCCTTTGCATTTCTCCTGAGATAACACATCTCCTTTCCTGTCAGTCATGACTTGTACAGGGAGACACATACCTGTGAACTGCAGTGACTCTCCTCCAGACTCCAACTGGAGACTTAACACAAGCGCTCTACCAACTGAGGCCTCCCCAGCCTGCCAGTGTGTTCTTCAAAGAACAAGTCAATGAATCAGTGAGTTCACAGAACCCTGAGTGGTCAAGCCACAATGCTCCACAGAGCCTTTCTCTGGAGAGGATAGTCTTCAGGAAACCTGTCTGCTGGGGCTTGGATTACCTCAAAGTTTCTGTGATAGAAGCTCTTTTCTTTTAAATGGTCTCTCTCTGTAACCCAGGCTGGCCTCCAATTCTCCATCCTCCTGTTTCTACTTCCCAGATGCTGGGATCACAGGTGTGTATTTACACACTCTTCCAGTAAAGAACGTCAATCCCAGAGGCAGCAGCTCTAGAATGGGGGCCCATGAGACATGTTAGGTCATGAAGGCCCATCCCCATAAGTGGTGGATAGATATTATTATAAAAGGACTCTATCCTAGACTAAGAAATGCCAATCATATGATCAGATTAGGATGGATTGTTTCTGGTTTCAGATGATCAAACAGCACCCCAGAAATGTGCACAGTTGGTTGTATGTCAATCAAAGGTGTAGCTAGGCATTTGAAGGTTGTTATCTAAAGACCTGAAACAGAGCTGGCCTCCTGTTCACCACCCGAATCCTCTTGCTTCTCCCTTCTCCAGTATAGAAGGCCAAACACCAGCACCAGATTCTTGAACTTTATAGGCTTCAGAACAGCGACCCTAACATATTCTCATGCATTCGCTGTGTAATTATAAATTATCCTCCTCTTCCAGCTTTCCGTGTACAGTCATTCATTGCCCTTGAGTCTTTGGCCTCTATGGAGCCTTCAGAATCTCATTCATGCATTCATTCATCCACAAAGCATTTGCTTAATATACATTTTGTAAGATGATGAAGTAGACACTAGGGCTTCCAAAGCATTTATGGTCACTGTATCAGACCCTTCTCCAACCAGGACCTTCCCACAAACTGTCTCATTGCCTTAAATGCCAGCCATCTCTCCCTGTCCCTATGAATGCCTAAAGTCCTTTGCTATTCTCTGCTCTGGAAGCCATCCAGATGTTCATGACACAGGAGATTGGGTTGTCCAGCATCCTCTGCACTGTTATCTGAGCTTCTCAAGCCAGGTAATGTTGAATTGAATGTATATTAGTGAAGGGCTAGTACTTTGCCCCAAGCACCTCCTACACTTGGCTAATTTCATCCTGGCTACAGGCCCAATAGGATGAGCTTGTCATCCGATGTCCTAACATCTTTTCAAAGAAATAATCAGCCAAGTCCCTTGGGAAGTTGAGTGACCCTCTCCAGGTTATGGCAGGTGGAGAGACGGCAGGCCTGGTTAGATCCAGGTCCTAGGGTCCCCAGAGATGTTTTGGATCCTGACTGGGACTGGTTTATATCATCAACACTGGACTTCCCTTGTGGTCTCTGAGAATCATCACAACTACTGCAATCATCCTACCTCCAGTCTGTTGCATATGTAGAAAAGAACCAGGCCCACAGTCACTGTGCATTGGAAAAGGAGATCAGCCATGTGGCAAACTCTGTCTCAGAAGGGACACAATGGCCGTGTGTCACCTTGTGTCATAATCTATACCTTATGGGTCTTCAGGTCCCAGCCCTTTTCTGAAAGCCAGAAAAGAAACGAAAGTGAAATTAGAAGAAAGAGACAGAAGAAATGGAACAAGAAATGGAAAACAGGAAGAGAGGTAGAGGCAGACAGACAGAAACAGACACAGCGAGACAGAGACAGAGCATCAGAGAAAGAGTGGAGGTAGACAGAGACAGACACACTGAAAGACTGAGAGACAGAGACACAAGAAGAGACAGAGAGATGCAGAGTCAGGAAGACAGAGACAGAAACACAAAGATAGACAGACACAGGAAGACAGACTAGAAAGAGGCAAAGGAACAGACAAAGAAATCCATCCCCCAACCGTCTCTCCACCTACCCACCATTCAACCATTTATCTATCTTCCACCCCCACCTATCCATTCATCTATCCATCATCTTTCAGTCCATACATAGACTTTCTAAACCATCTATTTATTATTTGTCCATCTGTTCAGTTCATCTACCCATTCATCCACCCATTCTTCCTTCAATCTAAAACCAAGCTATTCATGCACACATCCATCCACCCATCTACCTACCTACCCACCACTCACCTCTCAATCTATTCACTAATCTGTCCCCTACCTAATAATCCACACACCCATCCATCTACCCACCCATCCATCCATCTACCCATCCATTCATTCATCCATCCATCTACCCACCCACCCACCCATCCATCCATCCATCCATCTACCCATCCATCCATTCACCCATCCCTTCACCCATCCCTTCACCCATCCATTCATCCATCCATCCATACATCCACCCATCCATCCACCCATCCATCCATCTACCCATCCATGCATCCATGCATCCATCCATCCATCCATCCATCCATCCACCCATCCATCCACCCATCCATCCATCCACCCATCCATCCATCTACCCATCCATGCATCCATCCATGCATCCATCCATCCATCCATCCATCCATCCACCCATCCATCCATTCACCCATCCATTCATCCATCCATCCATTCACCCATCCATCCATCCATTCATCCATCCATCCATCCACTCACCCATCTATTCATCTATCCATCCATCCATCCATCCATCCACCCATCCATCTACTCACCCATCTATTCATCTATCCATCCTCCATCTATCTACTCATCCATTCATCCACCCATCTACCCATTCACTCATTTACCCATCCATCCACTCTTCTACTCACTCAGTTATTTCTTTTAATTCAGCAAAAGAAAGCAAACCCAGAAGGGCCTTATGCATGTTAGATGAGAGCTCTACCATGGAACCAAACCTTTAAGGCCACTACAATGGATTTAACTCTTGAGTTTGAGTCTTAGAATGTTGCCTGATGACTTTGATATCAGGTGCTTGTAGAATATTGTTTGTGGAGAGTATATGCTATTTGGTCCCCCACCAATTTTAAATTTTGTAACCTTTTAATTCCATTTTGCTAAAGCTAATATTTATCTATCATTTGTTTTGTTTATTATTTTACTTCTTGAGGCAGGGTCTTATGTAGCACAAGCTGGCCCCCAACTCCCTATGTAGTCAAGACCTGTAACTTTTGATCTCCCTGCCTCTGCTTCCTGAGTGTTAGAATTACAGACTTGCACCTCCATGCCTGGTTTATGCTGGGATTGATTCCGGGGTTTCATTCATGCGAGGCAAGCGCTCTTCCAACTGAGTGACATCTTCAGTATCTCTTGTTTTATGTTTTTATTCATCACATGATTTTTGAGTCCCTTCTAGGAGCCAGCACTGTGAACGGACCTTAGAATGAGGCTGTTGCCAAGCAGTTGATTCACGCATGCGCAGACTTGAGCTGCGGTGTGCTGTGCTGTAACTGAGGGTCTCAGGGTCTCAAAACAAAGGCTGGATTCTTTAAAACCAAGGCACTAAGCAAACATTCTGTGAAGCTTTATGGAGCTCAGCTGTTTGCACTGGGCGGGTACCTGCAAGGAGCACTCGTAGAGATGCTTATCTACCTTGTAATTGGATCTTGCTCCTCTGTCACCGGGGAGTGGTCAGACAGAAGCTTGTCTACAGTTTATTAGAGCTTTACATGGTTGAGATGAAAAGGAGGGGATCAGTGGACAGTTTCAGAGGTGGAGAAAAACCAGGAAGAAAGAAAAATTAGGGCTGAAGCAGGCGTTTGCAACTACGTCCTGCTGTCCACAAGAGGCAAACTTGGCCAAGCCATTTACCGACCTCTGACTTGGGACGCTCCTCTTCTGGTCAGAACCGTGGCTGGTCTGTTACAAACAAGCTCTACTTGTTCCCCTCTGCCTGAAGCCTCATCTCTTGCTTTTCTTCTCACATGATCTTCCATCCTATTTGGCAGACCACAGTGGGGAGGTCAGCAGGCTGCGCTGTGACAAACATGCACTGTCAAGGCAAAGCTGGCTGCTAGCCAAGAATAAGATGCGGGGGTTTGAGGTGAAAGGCTTTGGGGGGGGGGGTCCACAGTTGGCGTGTGAACCTACTGTTCCCATTAAGTGAGTCAGGCAAGATCAGAACATTCCCTTAGTAAGAGAATCCGCCTCTCTCTGGAAAACAAGGATGTCGTTAGGCAGGATGGATGCATACACAGACTAGCACCATTACACCAGGACACATGTGTCTAGACATGTACAGACACCCACAGAGCTGCACCAACACCTGGGGACAGAGGATGCCGAAACACAACACAGACCTGAACCATGACATGGGGATGCACTTGTGCCTAGACATGGACCTGTACACATGCAAGCACACACATACACCAGGGCAGTCTGTCACCCTGGCTGCCCCATTCAAGGACTCTGTAAACACCACAGTGGGACTCAGTCCCTGGTACCCACCAGAGGGGCCTGGGTTTCTGCTCACATTTGTAAGCTACTATGGAACGGAGAGGGGGCTGAGACAACAAGACCAAGCAGTTACAGGCAGCAAGGAGACATCACCAGGTGCACCAGGGTTCAGGGTAAATCCCAGCTCTGCTACTTAGCTAGGAGTATTTGTCTCGTGGCTCTGCCCTCTGACAGAATGGGGATGATAACCAGGGTTCTTCCAGCACTGTCTTGACCAAGCCCACAGCACTGGAATCTTATGGGAATAACCATTTCCAGGGCTGGGGGTGGCTCCGGGTTCCCCTTGTTTTGTACATCTGTTTCAGAGACCCTGACACAGACTCAATGGGGTCCCAAGTGAATGTTTCTTCTGAGTCTTGTGATTTGGAAGTGTGGAGGGTGTACCCTCAGTGGGTGTGTGGAGGATGTAGAGTCTCAGTGGGTGTGTGGAGGGTGTAGACCCTCAGTGGGCGTGGGGAGGGTGTAGACCCTCAGTGGGTGTGGGGGGGTGTAGACCCTCAGTGGGTGTGTGGAGGATGTAGAGTCTCAGTGGGTGTGTGGAGGATGTAGAATCTCAGTGGGTGTGTGGAGGATGTAGATTATCAGTGGGCATGTGGAGGGTGTAGACCTTCAGTGGATGTGGGGAAAGGGTATGATGCTTGCTTAAACTGTCCTAGCAAAGAGCTACCACTCAAGTGACACAGAAGGACAGATAGCTGTCACGTCAGGTTTCATCTCCCTTGGGTGGCTTCCTTCTGGCCCATCTGGTAGACAACTGTCCTAGGTGCCCCTTGGTTTGCTATCATATGTCTATTTCTATGTCCATCACTCCACTTTGACAGGGACACTGGAATAATTAGTGCTTTATCTAAACTTCACCACCTATAGAGACCTTATTTTTAAATAAGGCTGAGGCACCAGGACCAGGATTAAGAACTCCACCATGGCTTTAGTGAGGAGAGAATCCAGCCTAAGCTGCCTGGAGGACCAAGGTAGCAATAGTCCCTCTTGCGGGAAGGACCTGTGTGGAACTTAGCTGTGTTGTTGTGACCAATGAGGAAGATCTACCAGAAGCCAGGTGGCCTACTCTGATCCCAACTGCTGCCGGTGCCTGAGCAGGCTTCCAGACCACAGCCAGTGATGACTCTTTTCTTACCACCGAGCACCCAGTCCCTCATCCTCTGAGCCCCATGTGATGGGGTCCTTCAGCTTCCCCACAGGCAGCCCTCATTGTACTCTAGGTAGCTCCCCGTTGTTTCCCTTTGAACAAATGGGATTGCCCCTGCCCATGGACTGTGAGGAGGTTTAAGTGAACAGGAAGACAGTTAAATATCTTACCCGTGTCTAGAACATCACTGGCACTCCACATGTTAAAAGACAATGAATGAAAATAACAGAGGCAAAATAGCATGACTAAAGACACACAGTTGATGAATGAAGGTTTTAAATCTGAGTATGTCCAACTTTTCCACCCAGGCATGGGCAAAAGGAAGCGTTTCCTGAATGGCAGTTGTTGATATCATCCCATTTGTCCAGAGTTTAAAGAGACAGTGAGGGCGGGCAGAAGTGCAGTAGGCATCGCCAGGTGCGCATTCTCCATGCCGTTCTCATACTTGCTTTCTAGAAAGTCAAGCCACAAAGTGCAAGAAGAACCTGATGCAGCCAGAGGCTCCAGACCCCTGCCCTTTCCTGCAACATTTGTGTGTATGTTTGTGTATGTGTGAGTACACACATGCATCCAAATATTCCTTCTCTGGAGTGGAGGAGGTAGTGCGCCCTGGGGGCCTTGTACTAAAATCTCAAAGACGTGACTGGGCTGTCTGGAGTGCTGCATTGGGAGAAGGGCAGAAAACCGAGGTTGACAGCTGCTCCAGGACCTCAAAATGCAAGAGCACAGCTCTCCAAGCTTGGAGGAAACTCTTGGGACCCAGGGATTTATTTCTGTGAAAGACTTTGAAAAGATAAACAAATGCAATCACTCCTGGGTGTACATTTAATGAACTGTCAATGTTTGGGGAAATGATTGCTAATTGCACATAAAAGGAGACAATTCAGAAAAAAAAAACAAAGGCGACAATGATTAAAAATTTCAAGTGTAGACTGCCTTGGGAAGGCTGGATTAGACCGGAAGGTCAGCCCCCTGAGGGTGGGGGTGAGGCATCTCCCAGGCTCTGCTTTATGTGGTGTGGACCACGTGCCTTGCCGGAGATTTCCCTGAGAATCTCACCACCGTCAATGACAGAAGGGTGGTCACCTCAGTGTCTTTGGGAAGATCGGGTGGCTTGGGCCGGCAAGTATAAAATGCTAGTGAAGGAAGTCTGCCCGCTGGAGTTCAGTCCCTGGAACCATATAAAGGTAGGAGAGAATTGAATTGACTCCACAAGGTAGTCCTGTGACAGCCATATGTGTGCCCCCATCACCACACACACACACACACAAACACACACACAAGAAAGGAGAGAGAGAGAGAGAGAGAGAGAGAGAGAGAGAGAGAGAGAGATCAGAGCCTTTAAGCTGCTAGTTCCAGGCAGTACAGTTGAGGTTCTTTATGTCTGAGGCAACCTCCACTGAGGGTGCTGGAGACCCAAGGCAGCATTCCGCAGTAAGAAGTTCACTGTCTCCTGGCCATAATGTAACAAAGCTGGAGGCACTGGCTTTCGAACTATTTCTTTGTAAAGGACACATGCTCTTTTAAATCTCAAGTGGATTTCCATGGCACAGAGCCAATGACGAAGGGACCTAATTGAACTGGAACAAGGAGGTGGTGTTCCTGCCATTTTTCATGATTCTCAGGGTATTGGAGCTGGGCCTGACAGCCCAATCAGAGCCCATGCTTATGTCTAGGGCCCCGTGCTCCAGTTGGAAACACTGAGGACTGGTGTGGGCAGAGTTCCAGACTGCAGGATGCTGACTTCTGGTTCAGGGTTCTTTGTACAGGATGTCACTGCAGAAGCTTGCTCCAGGTGTCCCGTGTCCAGAGGACACCTGAGCCTCAGCACCTGAGTTGTCTAGCCCAAGCTGATTCTGACAGACCTGAGACTTTAAAGCCAATGAGACATTTGGAGCTTTTTCTTCTAGTGGGTGTTAGAGAAAAGAACCTTGAAGAACTTCTTGGGAGAGAGGTGAGTGTTTTCAAAATCCATTTCCCCCACACTTCCTATATCACTCTCCTGTTGCCATGACAGCCACAGCTGAAGGAAGCAGTTTCATTTTGGCTCACAGTTTGAAAGGTGGACAGTCTCGAGGAATACACAGTGGGGAAGGTGTGGCGTCTGGCCATGTTCATCCACTGTCAGGAAGTAGAGATGCATTCTGGTGCTCAGCTCCCTTTTTCTTACTCTCCAGTCTGGGACCCCAGCCTGTGGAATGGGGCTGCCCACACTTAAGACAGACCTTCCCACTTCAATTAACATAAGTTAGTAATGCCCTCATAGACAAAATCAGAGATTCACCTCCTAGAACCTAAGACCTAGATGATTATAGTTTCTGTCAAATTGAAAATATTAAATACCACATCCTTCCCTAAATCAGGGAGTCAAGAGATCACGGCCTGGGAGTCAAAAGGCCCATGTCATTACCAGGACTCCCCATCTGTCCAACCTGCCCTGCTTTCTCAGCATCGCCATATTACAATGAATTCTCCACACGGTTTTTTGTTTGTGTTTTGTTTTGTTTTTGGAATGGGCAACGAAGAATCTAGAACCTTCTGATTCTAACCTGCACTCTGTTTGGTCAAGGCTGGCTGTCCTTTCCCTGGGCTGCCTCTCTTCTCTTCCCACTCTATTTCCTTGGAAAATTCCTTTGCCTTCCTAGAAACCCCAGAGAAGCTACAATTTGGGGAATTTTCTTGCTCTTTTGATAGAACAGTTAAAGGGATCCCACGGGTAGTTTGCTCAACTTTACCTGTGGAAGCGTTAGGACGGAAATGGCTGTGTGCACAGGAAACTAGTCTCACAAGGACAGAGTATGGCCTATGTCTCCTGGAACTAAACTTTCAGGGGTCCCTATTTTGTGGGAGACAGAAGTGTTTTTACTTCTTATAGGTATATAGGTATCACATTTCCTGATGTGGGGGTGTCCCAAGATGATTGCTAACACGTCTATAGATCCTTTCCGATCTTCAATGATCTTCAAGAGGGAATAAGCCTAGGAGTGGTTAGCCTTTCTTAGGCGAAAGAGCCAGTGGGATCTGGTTATGCTTTCTTTTATTGTGGCTGAAGATCCATTATTGTAGTTTAATGACACCGTTTTATTCACACTGTTTGTTTTTATGATATCCTTCTATTTATAGCAACCTGGCACTGCTTTTCCATTTATGGCTGTGGTAGGACATATCACTGTTTATAAAAACAAACTTGTTTAAGTAAAACAAAATATAAAAGAATTGCTGATGTAAAGAAAGCCGTTAAGCAGGCAGCCCTCAGGCTGGGGCCCAGCCAGGCCCATGTTCTGAAGGAGGCAGGAGACTGAGGCCTGGAGCTAGAATCCGTGTCCCAGCTGGGTGTGAGCTGCTGCTTCTGGGGGTGAAAGTCAGATTGTCAGGCCTAGTGGTGCCTTTAACCAGTGAACCATCTTATCGGTGCCCAGCCTGTGCTCTCTTTCCCTACACCACTCTGCCTGCTTTTACCAGAGCTAAATCTTCAAAAGCCTCCCCATCTTGTCAAGCCCGGGGGGATCCGGAGTTTGATTCTCACTGAGTTTCTGTGGTCCCAGGAGGCCCATGTCCTTTACAGCAACAACCTTGAGTTAAGGACCTGTGGGGGTTCTCAGCTAGAGGGGCCAGCCTCCCCTTGACCCTGTTCGGGAAAATGGGGAGGTGTCTATATATTGACAGAATTCTATAGCCATGCGGGCCCACTGAAGAGCAGAGTCCAGACCTGGTCACAAAGCTGTGTGCCTCTCTAGCAATCCGTCCTTGGCCTCTCTCCCGACTCTGTGAAATGGTTCAAAGGGCTAACCCTGAAACCTGAGACATCTTACTTTTTGGACTGCTGGCCCAGAAAGGCCAAGTCTTTCTGTCTTCCCTTCAAAACTCAGTCTTGCATCCTAACCTTACCAACTTTAACATCCAAGGCAAGAGCGTCTGTCCTGACATCAGTGGGCCAAGAGATCTCCTTCAGACTGCAGTTTAACTTCTCTCTCTCTCTCTCTCTCTCTCTCTCTCTCTCTCTCTCTCTGCTCTCTCTGTGTGTCTCTGTCTTTGTGTCTCTCTCTGTCTCTCTCTGTGTGTGTCTCTCTCTCTGTGTATGTGACAGTACTTTCAGTGGGGAGATTTGTCAAAGCTGGGGCACTGATAATGCCAGGGAGGGAACAAGCATTGTAATCTGAGTCTTCTCATGACAGTTTTCGTTAGGTTGTGATTCATATATGCATTCTTGTGAATTTTGTATGGACTCCAGTGTGTCATAGATTTGCTGTCTCAGTGAAACCCTGTGTAGGGCGGGAAAGAGAGCCTCGGGCTGGTCTTAGCAATGCCTTGGTTTACAACTGATGTAACTTCCTAACTGGGAAGGCTCACCAGGCCAGAGGCAGTCACCAGCGATGAGACTTAACAGTGCTTGCTGCACCGGATCCCACTAGGTATTTCCCTGGCAGTGAGTGGGAAACCAGGGACTATGTCACAAAGGAGAATTCCACACTTCAACCCTGCAGTCACACCCAAGGGTGGTGGTGACATCAGGAAAGCTCCACAGGAATAAATGCCCCAGTTCGGCGTGCCAGCCACCCTTGCCCTCCTCGAGCAATCTCCTAAATTCAAACACCACACAAGCATGGGAAGGAGGCTAGGGGCGCAGGGTCCATCAGGAAAGCACGACTCCAGAGATCATATGCTAGCATCGGGTGAGAGGGCAGAGCGGCCATGGGGAGGCAAGAGCCAGGTTAGCCTAGAGGCGTGCCAGCACTGTGGCGGCTGTAGTGGCGACAGGAGACCGAGGGGCGGAGGCTAGGGCGGAGGAAGAGGGAGGGCGGGCCGGAGGGTGGCGGGAGGTGTGGCCGGCGGCGGTGGCGGGCGAGCGGCTGCAGCTGCCGCCGGCGTCTCAGGGGCTGCTGGCTGCAGGCGGACGCCGCGCCAGGCTATCCCGAAGCCCAGCTGCGCCAGGCCTCCTGGCCCCGGCCCCCAACGGGCGTCGCCGCTTCTCGTAGCCTTGACGCCTAGCCCAACTCCACCGTGCAGGATTGACGGCGCCCCGCAAGTTGCTAGCGCACTGTGCGCCCGGGGAAACTTTCCCCCGCGTCCGGGCCTCTGCCAGGTAGGACTCGACCACTGCGCTTCTCTGTGCATACAGATGCAGGGACATTGCGCGCCCCAGGGGAGATCTAGAACCAATGTGGGTCCCAGGACGCTCGGGGAAGCGGTCACCAAGTTCTACTGCGACTCCTCCGGGGGAGAGGATAGTGCCTCCTCGTGTGACCCCGAGCACGCCCCGGGTCGCGGACTTTGCCCAGGTCAGGTGCAGCGCCCATGGATTCCGGGGGCTCAAGCGACAACAAGGCGGCAGGTGGGACTCTCAGGTCCGGAGTGTTGGTCGGGGATGTACTAGGAGGAAAGGGATGCATCCAGGTGACCCTGAGCGCCCACAGGTCACGACGGGAGACCCGGAAAAGGGCTTGGGTGCGGCGAATCGCCGGCCGTGGTGGGGTACTGAGGGCGCGTCGCCTTCGTGGGACCCTGGTGGCCGGCCAGGAGAGCGCTCTTGAATTTGTTTCCACACTCGGGCTGTCATTCCCTGCGCGGAAAGGTGTGCAGCTCCGTGGATGTGGAGGCTACCGGGCGGGTCCCGCGGCCGGATGTGGGGTGTGGTGGCCGCGGGTTCCCAGCGTGGCTGGCCGCGGTGGGCGCGCGCCGGATTGGGGTCCTGCTTGCGCTGGAAGAGTTGCCTCGCCAGGGGGCGCACTTGCTTCCCCCGGTGCTTCCCAGACCAGACCAGGATCTTCACAGACCGCAGCTCCGCAGAAGCACCACTGTGCTGCGCGGGGTCTGTCTAGAGGAGCGCCCCACCTTGCCCCAGCGAATCGGGCTGACAGCCCCACTATGAGACTGGGGTGCCTCGGCGATGACTGGATGGTGTCATGAGGTGATTTTTCATGGACTGTAGGCAAGGATGAGTGAATGATTTACATCTAGAAAAACAAAAACAAAAGAATCTTTAAGTGGACAGTGAGCTGGCATGGAGACAATGGGATAGAACCTTGGTTGAGATATACTGAAAGTTACTGAAACCCAACACTTTTTGTAAAAGTGGCTCCCTTTGTCCTGGTCCTGGCAGATCTCTGGGCGTGGTGGGCAGGACTCCTCCTCTTTCTGGGCACAGGTACATTGGGTGGGTGGTGGGGTCCCTTAGGAATTTTTGTAGTTCCATTAGAAGAGTTACACTCCACAGCCATCCAAAGAGCACCCCATCACCTGGGTCCCACACACTGATCACTTCCCAAGCACCTGTGAAAACTCACCTTCCATCCCTTACTCTCAGACGGGATGCCTGTGGGAAGGGACATGCTGACATCCAGCCAGAGTCGTAGGAAGTGTCATCTTTGTTGTGTGAAGAGCTGTTCATATTGAGGGGACTCTGTGGGTGACTGGTGCCTCGTCTTTATCTCTAAACTCGTCTCTCCTCTCTGCGACCCAAGAGAGTATAAATGATCTCACTAGAGACGGTGACTTCAGAGTGACTGGAACTTTCCATGTGTCCTTGCTAGGAATCTGTGCTCACCATCCCAACTGCCCCCAACACTCCTGCGAAGGTGAGGGGAAAATGGGGTGGATCCTGAGTCCCCAGGAGACAGATGGGGTCCTGGCTGCAACATGGGAAGAAACCACGTGTGTTTATCGGATACTAGTGCGGAACAAAGTTTCCGTTAGAGGGAGCAGACCTCAACTGGATTCTGTGTGGAATGGCAGAGCTAATGCCCTTTAGTCAGTGTGGGATCCCAGAACTGAGGCAAGGAGGCAAAGGGAAGGTGGGGAAGCCCTTGTCTCTGGGTTCGTCTTTAAGGCATTCCAGGGTCAGAAAACAAAAGAAGTGTTTGGTTTGGTGTGTGTGTGTGTGTGTGTGTGTGTGTGTGTGTGTGTGTGGTGTGCGTGTGTGTGTGTGTGTGTGTGTGGTGTGCGTGTGTGTGTGTGTGTGTGTGTGTGTGTGCTGGTAGCCTGGCAGCACCCTTGGAACCTGGGGATTAGCCTGTCCCCCACCGTAAGGGCCGGAGATTCTGAGTGCTGTCTCTGCTTGTTTCTCACCCCAACATCCACACTGAAGAGAGCACAGACCCTCCACCCTCTAGGGCTACTCATGTCTGTGCTTCTGTGTTGTGGACTCCAGGTAGATTCCCAATCTGTGACTTAACAGTAATCCCAGCCTGGGCCAATTTCTTTGTCTTCTCTGTCCTCAAATCCAAAATGCCAGTCAGTCACTGAAGCTCCAGGAAGCGTTGTAGGAGTGGACCTCTGGTATGAATCCAGAAAGGACTTTTAATAACTGCCACACCAACCTGAGAATAGCTCCCCGCTTACTAAATGATGTCTCAGTGCCCTGGGCTTGGGGTTGTTTGGGTTTGGAGTCAAGGGATTAAGGGGATTTGTGGGAAGGGCTGGTAGAGGGGAAAGAGCAGATTTGAAATCCAGCCAGTCAGTTTATCAATGAGGCCTTGGATGAACCCCTTCCCCTGTGATCCTGCTTCCCTGTCTGCAAACAGCTGCAGAGATGGAGGGGCCTTGTGACTTAAATCCAGGGAAGTCTCTTGGTGATCTGGACAGCTATGGTGGATGCTGCCCTTAGTTCTTCGGGGGTTCTCCAGGCTGTTTGGCTTCCTCTAGCTGGCGTCTGGTACTAGAACCCAGGGGTAGTCATTCAGCTTGTGTGGACCAATGCCACACATTGGTGTTTGGGGGCAGGAAGAGGGTAATGTTCTGACCCATCCCCGTTAAGAGGGTCACAGTAGCCAGTGCCGGTGTCTTTCTCTCGGTGCCTGTCCAGTTCTTGTTTCCTTGGGGAAAGCCAGGGCCTGAGACTGGACAACACGTTTTAGCAGCCCCCACTCCTCCCTTTCCAGAGGGCTGCTCTTCTGGTCCATTTCATCAGCCACTGAGTGGGGAAATCAGGAACATTTGTCTGCGCTCAGCTGGGACCTCACAGAGAGAGCTCAGACCCCAATACTCTGAGGCAAACACACCAGCTTGGGCTTCTCTTGCCCCACAGGCTGGCAAGTGTTCCATCTGATGGAGTGAGGCCGATCACAAGTGTTTTATACAAAGAAAGGCAGACTATAGATGGTGAGCCCAGGTCTGCAGCCGACCACCACCAGGCTTTCACTGGGGCCCTGATTATCCTGCTCTCTCTAGCCTAGACTTCTGGGTCAAACATAAGCAGAAATAGGCTCATGAATGGTAGGTGCGTGTGTGTGTACACTGGGAGATTAGTCATGGTGGAGTAGACAACCCAGAGAACCAGGAATTGATCGATCATAGACGAGACTGTGTGGACTCAGCTAAGTCACTGCCCTGTCTGAGCCTCAGGTTCTCCATTTGCTTAGACAAATCACCATGCGATGATCAGAGTACCTGAGTTTAAATGCTGTCCACCCTGCCTGTCAATTATGTGACTTTAGGTCACTCAACTTCTGGTGTCTTCCATTTTCTATAAAATGGAATTAGCAGTATCTCACACCATCAGACTGTAGTGGACCCTCAGTGAGATGGTCCTAGTAAAATATTTAGCTCTGTAGCTAGCGCACAGCAAACACTCTTATCTTCCCATTGTACTTTAGGGACAGGAGACAATGGGAGTAGGTTGGTTGTCAGGTGTTTTCTTCCTTTCTTACCTTACTGGGGCAATGCATTTCCTGGTAGTTATTTTCACAGTAGTCTTGTCCCTGTTGCAGGATAGCCAGTGTGATGTCTAGTCCATCAGTCATTATCTGCCAGTCTTCCCTGCTCCACCTGAGCTGATGAGAAACTGACCAACAGCTTCCAACAATACCCCAGTCACGAGCTCTTCTTCTAAAACACTTTGGGCCTTCAGATAAATTCTCTTGGACTCTGTGGGTTCCCTCTCTGGATTTGGGCTGGGCCAGGTCTGAGGTCTGCAGAGTGGGGCTATGTCTCCTGTCTTGTCATGGGAAGCTTCCTCGGGCTGCTTGGGAGGGGACAGTCCAGGCTGCACCTATGTCTCTTCCCCAGGAAGGCTATTGCTCTGAGTGATCTTGACAGTGACATCTGCATGGTACAGACACTGAGACTGTTCCTATGAGTCCGGGCTAGACCACGCTCCGGCCTCATCGCTTCTCGCAGGGGTTTTAACTATTGTTTCCCTTTCATAGGCAGGAGAACGAGGCTCTGAAAAACATGGAGTCGGCGGTGGGGCTGGGGTTTGAGATTAGCTCATTTTGGCTCTTCATCCTGTGTGTTCAGCCATTGTGTGGTTCTCCTTCCTGTGACCCCCAGAGCCCCAGTGGGTACCTTTGAAGTTGGGCCACCCCCAACACACCTCACACACACACACACACCACACCCCCCCACACCCCCACACACATATGCTTTGGACCATTCTTGCTTTGTGCACCTTCTGAGAGCCCCTCCTTTCGTCTTACACGTATCACTTAGGCACCTTGGAGACAGGTGGGTTAAAAGGTTTGGGGACATGGTTGCTCACAGAGGGGAACAATCTTAGGAAGCAAGAAAGGGCTGTAAGGAAGAGGTGTGTTGCTGGCCTGGATCTGCAATTGTCTTGCTGTACTGCGGCCTCTAATTCCTTATCTCTGAGAATGATGGCACTTGTGTTCTGTTAAGCGGACACTAACTGCTGCAGCATATGACACCAAACCTCCATGCCTGAGCTCTTTGCTCTCCCTGCTTGCTCTCCTTCTTGTCCTCTGTCTCTGCTTTTTGGGGTGCTTGGGAGGGTGACCCCGGTATGTATATGGCTGCTCTGAACCGTGTAAGTGGCACTGATGTCACTGTTGAAGGAGAAGAGGATGGTGGGAATGCCAGCAGGCACTCCATGCTTTAGCAGTAGTTGCTACATTGGCCATATCTGTTACCCAGTCCTAATAAGCTGCAAGGGAAGCTGAGACCACAAAGAAACTCCAGCTTGGCATTGGCATTAGCAGCAGAGTGCTGAGATGAAAGTTTAAGGCTCCTTGGGATGACTGGGTCACCAGCCCTTCAGACAGACTTATTTTTAACTGGCCCTGATTGCACACAGTCTGCACATGGGACCTTATTTCCAGGTGTTCATATTGGGCCTGGGACACCTGCAGGGTGATGGGGCCGAAGGAGCTGACAAGGGGCACTTGACAAGCACACTCAGCCATCTCTTGACTTTCCACCTAGTACTCTATGGCCTCCTTTGGCTTGCTGAAACTTATTACTTTGAGAACTTTCCAGAACCTTCTCCAAGTTCTTCTAGTAGGTACTTCTGTTCCTATGTCTTCCCATTCCCTCATAGGGTGACTCTTTTGTGTTTTGGTTGGTGGGAGTGGGAAGTTAGGGAGGCAAGGGTGCTGAACTCATCTGGAAGTTGAGGAGAAGGCCAAGGATCTTGTTTTAGGTACACAGTGTGCACTAGAGTGTGAGTAAGAGAGAAGTGGGCAGCTCTAGCAGAACTGCTAAGACAGGCACCTAGCACAGGGACAGGCATCCAGCACAGAGACAGGCACCCAGCACAGAGACAGGCACCCAGCACAGAGACAGGCACCCAGCACAGGGACAGGCACCCAGCACAGAGACAGGCACCCAGCACAGGGACAGGCACCCAGCACAGGGACAGGCACCCAGCACAGAGACAGGCACCCAGCACAGGAGCACAGGGACATGTAGTAATAAGGGCGGCAGGGCTGCGTCCCCAGCACCCCAGCCGCCCGCACGGCTAGCTTATGCCCGAAATAACAACACACAAACTGTATTCATTTAAACACTGCTTGGCCCATTCTCTTCTAGGCTAATTCTCACATATTAATTTAGCCCATTTCTAATCATCTGTGTATGGCACCCCAAGGTGCGCTTACCAGGAAGATTCTAGCCTATGTCCATCCTGGGTCGGAGCTTCATCCCGGGAGCGGGGCATGGCGTCTCTCTCAGGCGTCTGCTCCCGAGAGGAGAGCTGTCGAGACTGAGCTCACTTCCTCTTCCTCCTAGCATTCTGTTCTGTTTACTCCTCCCACCTATCCTCTAACCAATAAAATGGGCCAAGGTAGTTCCTTTATTAGCCAATGACCTTCCTCCATCAGGGACAGACACCCAGCACAGAGACAGGCACCCAGCACAGGGACAGACACTGGCTAAATGGTAAAAGGTTCCAGATCCTGCCCACCATCCACCCATATGACCTCAGGATTGGGCTCTCTTGATGAACTAACAGAACTTCAGTTTGGAGCGGGGAGATAAATTGGAGTTAACTACCACTTTCATGGGTTCTGAACTCAGAGATACTGCTGGGAATGGCTCCCTGCCACTCACCCTGCCCCCACATGGCCATCTCTACTGCTGGGACAGATTGCTTTCAGGCTGGCCAAGTGTGTGCAGCCTCCTGGGGAGCAGGCTGGGCCACCTGCTTCCTGACATTCAGGGACCCTGCCAGTGGAGCAGGCGCTGCCTGTGGCTAAGCCCAGCAGGTTTAACAGGCACCCGTTGGAATGATGGGGACGAGGCTGACTTGTTGGCTCCACTCACACAGAATGGCTCTGTGGACCCCACATGCAATGCCTGAGGGCTTGATGCAAAGAGCAGAAGAAGGACTGTCTCTCGGGGGTCTGGAGGGCTCAAACACCCAGATCCCTCCCAGATACAAGAATCAGAGGAGGCAACTTGTCACGGGGCTTAGGGACAGGCATGTCTAAACACAACCACCTGGTTGTGTTCCAGTCCCTAGCCAGCCTGGCAGCCATGACTGATATTTGTCCTTTACCCAATCCCCTAACTTGTAGTGCCTTCCTCCACACTGTTCTGCACTTGGCAATCACTCACGCACCCTGTATCAGCCTGCCTTGCTTTAGTAGGGCGGTTCCAACAGCAGATCCTGTGATCAAGGATTTGAGGGCCAATCCTTTATGCATGAAAAAGGGAGTTCCCCCTGTGGACTTCTGGGGCCCAGACCTTTGGGGACTCTGAGCCACTATATAAAGCACACCAGTCATTCCACCTAGCAGGGGAAGCTCGCTGGTTGGTCGCCAATTTCATTGTCACACAAAATGATGTTCCCAGAGACTCTGGCTTCTGTGCATGTCCAGCCTGCCGACTGGTGAGCCCTCGAGGGAAGCAGCACCTTCCAGCAAAACCCTGGAACCCTTGCTGCACCAGAGGTGGGGTGGGCACGGGAGTGCCTTGGAAGCGCAGCTCACTTGCCTGAGGTAGAGGCATAGATTTGTGATGGATTCGGTCAGCTGCATGCATGGCCACAGTCATTCTCTGCCTGACAAGGGACTTGAAGTGCTACATAGACCTTAGTAGATAGCCAGCCTGTGGGACTTCTGCCCCTCATGATTTCCTGGCCTTCCCTAGTCTTTCCATGCTATCTGCCAAATCCACTGTGGTCCCCACAAGCATCATCTTGGCTTTTCTATCTCATGGGGTCCAAAAGCCTGGGCTTGGTATAGTCAGGAAGAGTATCCAGGCCCTCCCGAGGTCTTTGTGACCGCAACAGCAGCAGGTAAAGGTGGGGGCCATTACCATTTCCACTCTGTTCCAGACTGTGTTGTTTCTCTTCAAGGGCTTTTGGCTGTTGTTTGATGCTTCTTTCCAGAGGGTTTGTTTTTTGTTTTTTCTGCTGAGAGCCAGGTGCCGAGCCAAGGCGAACAGTGGTCTCTGAGGCTCTGCCAACTTACCCAGTGAGAAAGCACACCCAGCCAGGTGAAGGGTGCTTGGTGTTGCTGATGGGCCAGAGTGGCAGCATAGGCTGAGCTTCCTGGGGGCTTGGGGTCCTTCTCTCTTTTGTGCCTTGTTACATCAAGGAGACCAAGCTCCAAGCCTGGTGGCCCTAGTGGGCCTGGGAATACAGCATCATCACAAAGTGAATGAAGTTAGACTGGAGCTCACACTTGGTCTGCAAATGGCTGTCCTCCACCTATCGTTATGGAGAACACTGGACTGGAGGTCCAAAGCCTCCAAGACTTGGGTCTCTCTGTGTGAGCCTGTATGTATCTGCTTGTATGTGGGTGTATGCACATACATATCTAGGTGCTTGTGTGGACACATGTGCAATGAAGCCAGAGGTCAGTGTTGGGTGTCTTCCTTTGTTGATCTCCTTCTTATTGTTTTGACAAGGGGTCTAAAAAGAGGCTGGACTTGGTGCTCATCGATCTGAGGCCAGTGGGCTTCAGTGGATCGAACCACCTCTTTCCTGGGGTAGAAATGCGTGACACAATTCAGCTCTTTTGTGGATACTGGGGATCTGAACTCAGGGCCTCAGGCTGGCATAGCAGGCACATTACCAACTGCACAATCTCCCAGCCCCACTGTGATCTTCTGATATCTCGTTCTCATAGAGAAACGAGTCCTAGTGAGTCTAGGGGTTTCTTCCAACCCCAGAGTCACCAGGTTCACCTCAGAGTCTGAGAAGGAGAAGAAAAGCCAGAAGCTGTGGATCTCGTGGGTGTTGTCTAAAGAAAATAAGAGGGCAAGTATCTTTTTAATAACTGAAATGATATATATGTGTATATATATAGCGAATATATATATATAAACATACATATATATACACACACCCTCCCTTTCATTCGATAATCTTTTCTTTTTAAAGTGGTATAAAGAATGTAAGTAACTGATGATTGCCACACAATAAGTTCAAATAAAAATATTCTTTTAAGAAAGTAGTTACCATGTAATAGAATTTAAATAATGGACAATTTTTGTTTCCAGTAGCCCAACCATATGTAAAGATCTATTCAAACTTATTTGCAGGGTGTGTGTATCTGTGTGTGTGTGTGTGTGTGTGTGTGTAGGACTTGATGAAAGGTTCTCTCTGGAAAATAGTAACAGTGGTAACAATATCATCAAACAAAGTTGTATGTGTGTTCACATACATCTCTGTGGAGCAACAAAGGGATTCCTACGAAGCTCTTCTAGAAAGAAGTGTCCTGAGAGCTGCTGGAATGTCCCCTGTGTTCCAATGGGACTGTGAGAAACTGAGGCAGATTCCAGCAGTCACACAGGTCGGGATCAAACTCTAATCTTGGTTAGCTGTGTGACTGTGGGTGAGTTATCACAGCCTCATTTTAAGCGGGGGTGGGGAGGCAGTAAGACAAAGTCAAGTGCACCAGGTCCTTCCCCACTCACTTGTACAGAAACAGCACTCTTGCCAGGGACCCACTGGGCCTGCACACTGTGTCCTATGGTGCCCAGCGGTCTCCTTACAATGGGGTTCTAAACCTGCTTTGCAGAATGGAGACCTAAGGTGTTTGCTAGATGGCCCAGAAAGGGGAGTGAGAGATGACATTTGTCTGAAGCCCTATAATCTTGGGCCTGTACAGTAAGGTGTCACAGTTGATCTGAAGTGTCTCCCACAGCTGTTGAGACTGTTACCTGCCAGTGACTATTGTTTGCACACTGTGGGGCCTCTAAGGGTTGGGGCATGCTAGTGGAATAGCATGGCTAGGGGTCTTGTCTCTCTTGCTGGTAGTCATGTAGGTCAGCACTTCCTTCTGCCCTACCACTCAGGAGAAGACTTTGGGAGGGAGCACCCACTGGCTCTGAAGGGAGGATACTCCATCACAACTCAATTCCAAAGGCCCAGATCAGTTTCAGAAAGGCAGACTTGCTGATGCTGGGGAGGTTTGGATTGTTTTTTTTTTTGTTTGTTTGTTTGTTTTCTTTGTTTGATCTCTACCATGAATGGGGGAGGGGGGGATGTGAGAAGGCGCGTCTGGCCTGGCTGAGGGAAGAAAATGAGATAGCTTGGGTTTCATTTGCAGCCAGACGCACTGTGAGCCTGTCTGCACAGCTTAATAAAGACAGGAAGCCCGACAACAGAGGTCTCCTGAGCTGCACGGAAACACCTCTGCACAGCCTCCTCCTCGGGCTTGTGTGTATTAGCGCCTCGCAAAAGGGCAATTTTCAGCCATGCTGGATTCCCAGTCTTGCTCGCATTAGTGCAAATCTCTTTCTTAAAGCCCAGGATCAGCAGGAGGAGGAGGCGGGTCCACTCTGGGTCTGGTGCTGTCTGCTCAGAGAGCCCGGTCACCAGCCAGCCTGGGCTGACAATTGCTATTTACTGCTTAGCAGGGAATAAGTGAGCTGTGTGATTAGGTGGACTGAAAAGCCCTGGCTGTGACTTTACCAGGGGCTTCTAATTGGCCAGGAGAAACTCCATGGAGTGTGGAGACACAGCGGGGATTAGAAGTCAAGCTCTGGCTCTGTGCAGCCTCGCTGGGTGGCCTTAGACAAGGCTAGACCACTCTGGACCTGTTTGTCATCTGTGAAAATCTGGGGGTAGGAGGACGAACCAGAACCAACCAAATACCAACAACAGCAAAACCATACCAAACCAGAGAAGAATGGTGGGGTCAGGCTTGGTTCTGTTCTTTGCTGCTGCTCTGCCAATCCCTCTGGGCTCAGGAAGGCTGATCTACTGAGAGAGAAGCTGGGTTTTGGGGGAGCAATGCTGACAAGCAGGAGCAGCATGCTGTAATCGTCCCTGGCAGACATGTGTATGTATTGGATCTCAAATGCCAGTGCTGATCGATTAGTAGGATCTGCCTTGAGACCTTTGATGAGTGGATGGGGCTGTTTTATCCAGGCACAACAGGAAGCAGTGCCAAGATCAATTATTGATGTCTGGCAATATTAAAAGAAAACAAATTGACAGAACCATGGAGGTTCTGGGTACAGCCTAGGGCCTGAGGACTCTGTGGCTAGTTGTGTGACCATGTAGCCTAAGGTTTGACTTCGACTAGGCGGCCCAAATCATCCATGATGTTGTCTTGCCCAGAGGTCTGGGTGGGGCTCCGGGTTTGGACTGGTGCCTTGCTGGAATTGAAGCATCTGCTTGGGTGATCTGGATGCAATTCACCTGAGCAGAGCCAGCAGCCTGTTCAGGCTTCCCTTCTCTCATCAGATGGAGTGCTGTGTTAGACATTGCTTCACGATACTCATGGCTCTGTGAGGCACCTGTGAGCTCACAAAGGGGCTAATGGGCCAGTGGAAAACTAAATAAAGCATGCTGGCCAAGGATGGGGAACGATGGCCTGTAGTCAAGATGCCCGGATGTTTAGAATAGGAAGCTGACTCAACATTATGCGGTAGGGATGGTGGTTTGTATGAGAAGAGCTCCAATAGCTCCAGTTTGAATAGTTGGGCCCCAGTGGATGGAACTGTCTGGGACGGATTAGGAGGTGCGGTCTTTTAGATTTGTCGCTGGGAGCAGGCTTGAGGTTGCAAAAGACTTGTGCCTCTCCCACCTTGCTCTGCTTCCTGTTTGTGGATCAGGATGTGAGCTCTGAGCTGCTCCAGCACATTGCCTGCCTGCCTGCCGCTGCCATGCTCCCCGCCATGCTGGGCATGGACTCCTATTCCTCTAGAGCCGTAAGCCCCAAAGAAACTCTTCCTTCCGTAAGTTGCTTTAATTGTGGTGTTTTAACACAGAATAGAAAAAAAAAGTAACTAAGATAAGGGGCTGTGAACTAAAACTCAGTTCTAGACGCTTGGAGCACACACATATGCTCTTTGACGGACAGCCGTGAAAATGGCTTGTTGCTCAGCTTCGTGAACTCAGGAACTCAGCCGGGAACCAAGCATGTGCATCTCCTCAGCCCTATCTTCTTTCAAAGAGAGGTCTCTCTCCTGTGTCTCTTTGGGCCCTTGATTATCACCCAGAGACACCCTTACTTAGCAGCTGACATTCTGAACTGATCTTTCTCCTTTTATCCTTATGGTTAGAGAGGAAGACTGCGTGGGTGTCCACTGAGAAGTGAAGAAAATGGAGCCTTTTCTTGGGGTGCTTTTGAGACATAGCATTTACCCAAATGATCTTGCCTGAGCCTAAGCCTACAGGTGTTTGGAAACCAGGAAAATATATTTGCCAAACTAACTAACCAACCAACTAACTAACTAACTAACTAACTAACTAACTAACCAACTAATTATTGTGGTCAGTGCAATGTCACATAGGAGCTGATTCTCAAGAAAGCTCCCTTTTAGTGAGGCATCGCTTCCTGCCCCTCCCCCTACTCCCTTCTTTTGCAGTCCCCACCCAGTTTGGTTTAATACATCTTATAACTTTCTTCCCTCAAAACCTAATTTCCACATGGATTTAACCTGCAGTGACCCCCTACATGAGGCCCTTCTGTGAGAATTAATCATGAGAGTCTCCAATGACTGTAAAAACCCCCTGTAAAGATGAAGAGCCAGTGAAGAAAAGCTGACGTTAGAAAAGATCTGGGGAGTCAGGTCCCCTTTATTTTAAAAACACGGAGATGTGTTTTAGAGAGGCGTGGTGACTTGGCCAAGGCCAGTGAGTTAGAGACAAGCCATGTCCCCTGGAGTTTGTAGACTGAGACATTTGCTGGCTGGAGGCAAGCTGCCCCTTTCTGATGCCGTCGCCAACCAGTCCTTCATTGTGGTTGGGGTGATGATACAGTCAGAGGAGGTAGGGGATCCCTCTGTAAGTCCCTGTCCCCGTGTGATGGGAAGTGCAGAATAGAAACCAGAGCCTGCTTGCCTATGATGAGGAGACACATGTGAGTTCAATTCAGGCTGCCATGACTTGAGCTTGGCTCTCAGCATGCTCTGTGTTCTGGGAGTGGGTGGGGACACCATCTTCTGCAAGCCTGACCCTGGCAGCCCAACAGATGTGTTTGTTTTTTCCTTCTCCACTTGGGAGGCAGGCAGCAAGCGTCTGTGAGGACAGGGAGAGGCAGGCTCTGAGACTGATGCCTGGGCTTTAGATGTGACTCAGTGTCTGGACCTGGAATCTCAGGCTACTTACTGTGCCTGTCCACACTGTGAGGACTGGGGCCACCCTCTCTTATCAAGGGTGCAGGCCTCAGTGTCTTAGTCCATCCGTGAGGGCTTAGGGAATTGCCTATGGGAAGCAAGGAGCTTGCCTTAGCTCTTAGCTTGAGGACCCTCAGTAAGGAGCATGCATGGGTCTGTAATGAGAAAATCATGTTTGCCCGTTTCCTTTCTGTTTATCAGAGTCACACTCATGCATGTGCCAACTACCGAGACGTAACACTTTGCCTGTGTTCCTTCCCGTATTCTCCCTGTGTAGTGTGTGCGTGCGTGCGTGCGTGTGTGTGTGTGTGTGTGTGTGTTGTTAATTACAGTTTATGAGAGGCCATTGTTTTGGACTGAGCTCTACTAGGCCCCAGCAGGCCACCCAAAATGGAGGCAGGCCAGCTAGAATGTTCCAAATAACTAAATTAAAACCTGAGGGCTGGAGAATTGGCTCAGTGGGAAAGGTACTTGCCATTAATCCCTACGACCCAGCATGAGCCTCAGAATCCACATGTTGGAAGAAGAAAATTGAGTCTCCGAAGTTGAAGATAATAAATGCCATGGTACACACATGAACACACACACACACACACACACACACTATTAATGAATGTAAAAAAAATGAAATATTACCAGTTTATTGGTAAGCGCTAACCTTGAGGGATCAGGCAAGAGATGACAATCACCTTACAAGAAGGTCACCACTGCCTACCAGTATAATCGAGAAAAAATGATAGAAAAAGTGGTAGAAAGTCTCTGCCTTCACTCATATGGAGAAAGAGTTTGAAATGTCCCACCTGCCTTTTGGACCTTATTTTTTCTTTTCCAATTTTTTTTTTAATTTCAAGAATTATTTTAGATTGTGTGGGTACCTATTCCTGTGGGGGGGAGGGGTGCTTGTGAATATGGTGCCCGTGGGGGCCAGAAGAGGCAGCAGAACCCCTGGAGCTAGAGTTCCAGGAGATTTGAGCCGACTGATCCTGGTGCCGGGACCCAAACTTGGCTCCAACCCCAAAATCACCTCTCTGGCACCTGCTCCTCCAGTCTTTCCTGCCCAGGAAACCCCTGACAGTGCTCAGGTCAGGGAGGACCCAAGCCAGCTCAGCCCCATTCATGAACTACGCGCTGGTGAAACCACGTACTAGGTCCGCTCTCATTGTGTGATGAGACACCTGACAGAAGCCACTCAGGGAGGAAAGGGTTATTTTTAGCTGTGACCTAAGAGTCGTCATGGCTGTGACATCGCAGCAGCGGGAGCTTGAGGTCACATCCCATCCAGCAGGACGCAGGGAGAGATGGATGCAGTGCCTCAGCTCCCCTGTCCTTTCCTCTTCAGATCTAGACCCTACCCACACAACAGTGCCACCAATAATCCTCTCTGTGTGGACCAGTCTGGAAACACCCTCACAGGCATTCCCAGAGATGTGTCTTCTAGAGGATTCCAAATCCAGTGGGCAATGAAGATGGACCATCATGCGCCAATTCGATTTCTGCAGAGATTTTGTTGATAATTTCTGTTCATGTGTGTATAGATATGTGTATCCATATACAGACACAACACACACATAATTGAGCATGTACTGTCAGTATAAACGAGAAAAAATGAAAACCAGACCCACATACAAATCTAGTGTGAACACGGTCCAAGGCCGATCAAGCTCAGTCTAAAGGAGCCAGCAGGAAGTTGGCGGCAGTTCTGAGGACCAGAGGCGGCGATGGTACAGGCACTGGGGGAGGATGTGAAACTGGTTAGTATCCTGTGCAGGGTGATAAAACTAGAACCTTGGGAGTGATACTTTTTACAAGGGAGGAAAAGAAGTCTGCAAGTTCCTATGTAGCCCCGCAAAGTTCACTCTTCTGGAACCTAAGAGAGTCCTGCACTCTCTGGGTGGGCTGATCTGTGATGGGAGGCCAGGCTTCTCTCTGCCTTTCCCTATGATGCAAGTCTTAACAGCATCTGAGTATCCTGGTCACGGAGACACGAGACAGTCACACCTTCCACACACAGTGATGTATGTATTGCCATCTCGGGTTTTAGATTTTGGGGTACTGGAGAGTGAGAGGCATGTGCATTTTCATCAGCCTGCTTTGAGGAAGAGCCAGGAAGACTCCAGAGACGTGAGCAGCTGATAAGCACAGTCGGATGGAGGAGGCCTCCTGTCAGAAGGTACTGTCCTCCTGTGTCACCCACCAGACTTGCTGCAGTCACCCACTGCGTTTCACTGCTTCTCATTGTCTCTCCTTCCTCAGCTGGACAGAGTTGCTGGGGTTCAGGGGGTTTGTGGAGCTGAAGTTCCTCCCTGAGCCTCTCGTCCCAGGCGACAATTATTCCTGCACACAATGATTACAGCGGAGACTCTGGGGTGAAGAGGCCAGCCTTTGTCCATGGCAAACAGATGAGCCAAGCTGCTGGGGATAGGTAAGGGTTCCTCTCAGGAACTCGGCCTTGTTGTCTACGAGTACAGACATTCCCAGTGCTCATTCCTGATTCTGCCGTTTAGAGTTCAGAGGGCTGGACACATTCCACACAGAAAATGGCCTTGGCTCTTCTCTTTTAGGATGAACTAGGCTCTCTGGATTTCTAACTTTGTTTCTCAATCAAGGCCCTAAAAGGGGTAGAAGTTGCTGGCCACCTCCAGCTGCGAAGGGAGTTGCAGAGGGCTGTATTAATCTCTGCACTATGAATTTTAAAGCCCTGTAGTTTCATGTGCTGGGAGACCCTATCAAAATGCTAATAGCCCCATGCTCCTACCTCCTACAGCCCCTCCTGCATTCGCGCATATTTATGTGGGACCGGGGAAGAATTACAAAGAGTTGAGGTGCAGTTTGCCTGGACTCCACCACAGCCCTGCGGGTTATAAAGTCTGAATTAATAGCCCCAGCTGCGAAGGAAAGCTGTGGTTTGCCACAGGCTGGGCTCTTCCCCTCAGCGGCAGGTTCAAGTTCTCAGCTTTCGGCTTCCTTTCTAGCGGCAGGGTGGCCACTTTAAAATATCTCTATTACCACCATGTGGCTTTTTAAATACTACTTCTCCGGGAGGCAAAATAGCTGAAGACATGTAGTTCACAGGTTTAAGGCTGCACGTTGCAGGCATGTGGCATTAAAGGTTCTGATGACATGTAGTTCACAGGTTTAAGGCTGCACATTGCAGGCATGTGGCATTGAAGGTCTAGAATGTGAGGTGACAAATCGCACCAAAGCCAACACTAGCACAGAGACTAGTTTCGTTCTAGACTCCTGGGCCAGAGCATGGGAGGTTCCAGAAGCCTTTGAAACTCAGGCAGCCCAGTGGCACGAGAGCACTGCCCTTTGGGTGTCTCCATGGATGGCCACACACAATGGCATTGGTTACCAGGTGCATGGTGTCATAGCTTGGGTGACTTTGGCTGCAGTCCTGGGCTCTGATTCTTCCTCTTCCAGGCTTAGCTCTGTGACTTTGGACAGTGTCTCGGACCCTGTTGATCTTCACATTCTTATCTAGGCACATGCGTCTCTTGCTGGAAGTCCTGCAAAGTCCACATTTTCCACAGTTTTCTCTTGAAGATGGCTCTATAGAAAGGGTATGGGTCTTAAGACCAGAGATAAGCCAGTCTAGGCTCCACCTCTACAGACAAGTCCCTGAAGCCACCAAGGCTTGCTGGTTCCTCTGTTGTCAAATGCCTGCAAGTTTGCAATCATGGGTGAGCAGCAGCCAATGGAGTTAGGATGTCAGGATCCCTGCCGTTTCTCTATGGGCCCTCACCAGGATTCAGCTGGACATATGCGCTGTGGCTCCCATCACCTCTGCCTGTAAAATGGTTATGTTGTTCATGTTTTCTTGGCAGCTGGTGGTGGTGGGGAGTAAGAGTAGGGTTCAAATGTGAAGTGAGGCCTGGTCCTGGGGTGTTCTTGGTTGTATTCCTCTCCAGGCCAGGATCAGGTGAAATGGGGCTCAAAAGCGGCTTGATTCCAGCCAGTGGCAGGAGGGCTCCTGGGTCATGCCCTCTCCTTCCCCCTGTCTAAGGCAGATCTGCACAGGAAGTCACAGTGAGACTCATATCTAGCAAGTTCCATTGTCACAGACAGTCCCCAAGCCCCTGAACAGATGGGAGGCAGGACAGGAGAGTTATTAACAGTGGGCACCAGGACTCTACAGCTTTTATGCTAATCCATGGGGTTGGTACACTGGCATTTGTCTTCTCCGCCTCCCCAGGCCCCCAGCTGCTAACTGGCTCAGACGGGGAATCTTACATGGCTCTGGAACCCTCCTGCTATCAGCTGGCATCAAGCTTCCTTTGCGCCCCATTTCATCCTATCTGGAATCACCTGACCCTGGTCTGGAGAAGAGTATGGCCAAGAACACCCCAGGACCTTACTTCACATTTGAATTGAACCCAACTCCCACCTACCCCACACCAGGGAAACATGAACAACATGCTCGTTTTACAGGCAGAGGTGACAGGAGCCACAGCACACATGTGCAATTGAATCCTGGTGAGGCCCTGTAGAGAAAGGCGGGATCCTGACATCCTCTAAGACCCTTGGAGGACTCTTGCTGCAGAGCCTGGAGCCCCTGTGCTGTTGCCATGGCCCTCCACTGAGCACACTATGGTCCCAGTACCATCCTGCTGAGATCCTGGGACACAATTAGTGGGTTGACTCGAGGCTTTGTTACTAGGCCTGATGAGGCTGAGTGACAGGAGTGGTGTGGAAGCACCCCGCCCCCGCCCCCCACCAGGCAAGTGCAGGTGGAGAGCCTTGCTGAGCCTCGGATGTGCTCAGCACCCCAGCAGCTTTGTTAAGAGTCATCTGGAACCATGAGATACAGGACAAAGCAGGAATGCATCCCAGAATGCCTGGGTTCTGCTCGCCCTCTGCTCCCAAACTAACCCCCCCCCCCCCATGTAGCTAATATAAAACAAAGCAAAACAAAGCCATGGCTTGGTTTGGAGCCATGAAATATGGAGCTTTTATCTGTCAGCAACAATGCCTTTAGGTGGCAAAGGGCCAGCCTGGTTTCTGGGACTTGGCATGGATGCCCCGTGAGGTGTTCAGGGAAAGCTGCGCCTTTTCCAGGGACCCAAGACCCAAAGTCCTGGTCTCAGGACTCACCAGGAGCTAGGAGGTGATTTGGGAAGCCAGGGTGAAGCAGGGAGGTGCAGACAGGGAAAGAAAGAGATGGAGTGGAAAGGCTTCAGGCAGGAACTGCCCGGGCAAAGGTTGGCTGTTTTCCTCTTGGAACAGCCTGCCAAACTGGGTCCTGCCACACAGGGAGACTAAACCCATGTTCTTCAACACTATCATGGAACAATGTATGGAATATTCCAGAGTCCAGCTGTTGCTGATTAAATGTTGGCTTGCGAATGAGGAGGAGACACATCTGCTCTCTAGGCAGAAGTCTCCGAGTAAGAGGGGGTGGACTCCTAGAGTCGTGGCTAGGGGCTGCTCCTTTTGGCCACTCCCCTTCCCTCCTAATTTTTTTACTGAGGTAAATAAATACACATAGCATATTCACCATTGTGTGGGGGGGTGAGAGAGAGAAAGTATGTGTGTGTGTGTGTTTACATGTGTGTGTGTGTGATGTGAAGGCCAGAGGTCATCACTGGGTGTCATCCTCAACCACCCAACACCTTATTTTTTGAGACAGGGTCTCTCACTGCACATGGAGCTTCCTGATTTGTCTAGACTGTCCAGTCAACTAGCCTAGGGATCCTTCTTCCTTAGCCTCCACAGTGCTGATGGGTGCTCTGGATCTCAGGTCCTTGTTCTTGACCCCTTAACTGAGGATCCTATCTGTCCTTGTATCATCCAGCCGTTCACCTACCCACTCACCCACACGTCCACCCAGGCACCTCTGTGCCTACCCATTTACCCATATCTCCGACCTACGCCCACTGTATTCGCCCACCCATGCATCGACCCCTCTTTCATTCATTTACCCCTCAACCGTCTACCTACCCACCCACTCACATCCACCCGCCCTATATCTCTGCATTCCTGCCACCAACTCCAACTTAACTACTCTTTGCAGCCATGGTTCATTCTCTTCCTGCCTTCCATCTATCTCTCCTTGCAGCTATCCATCCATCTATCAACTGTTATTTACTGAGCCTGGGCCTGCGGCTCACAAGGAGAAGGGCAATAAATGGGGAAAGATACTATTCCTAGTATGGCAGAGACTATAGTGTAGTAGGTGGGGAAAAAATCACAAAAACAGAAAATATATATTACATTGCTCCTATACCCAGACTCAAATTGCTAGGAGAACATAATAGAACCATGTTTTATTATATCTGTGGTGATACTGGGAAGATTCACCAGAAAAGATAGTTGAAGGAAGGTTTTGGAGGGGTTTGGGAGTTTGGCAAGCATTGGGGGAGGTAAAGCTTGGATTTGGAAAAGGACAAAGAATTCCAGGAAGAGAGAACATGAGTAAGGCAGAGCCCAGCATAACGGCAGGGTTTAGGTGAGTTCAGTTTGACAAGCGTGTGTTCCTACTGTGAGGACCTGAAGACAGGCCTGGGGGTCAGTGGGGGACCAGATGATAAAGATCTGTATACTGACAGAAGGAGACCACTGCAGACAGATAACCATGATCGCTGTGACAGCCGAGACAGCAGGCTGGCGGGAACGGAAGCTGGACACTGGCAGCAAAGCCTTGATGCCCTCTGCAGCCAGTGGACAGGCAATCGTGAACTTGAGCCTGGGTGGACATGGGTAGAAGCCATGCGGATGGAAGATTTAGAAGAAGGAGGTAGAGGAGGAAGGCTTCCTGGGAAACCACAGAGCAGTGGATGTCATGTTGGTTTCATAATGGTTCTGTGTTGTGAGGACGCAGGAGGCAACATTCCAAAGCCAGGGGTCATTATCAAAGGGGTACAGCTTGTTGCACCAGCTTGATGTATTTACTTATTTGTCTAATATGTGTGTGGTGAGATGTTTTGTTTGCATGCATGTGTATGCTTCAAATGTGTGTCTGGTCCCCAAGGAGCCCAGAAGAGGTCATCAGATCCTCTAGAGCCAATGTTATAGTTATGAGATGCCAGGTAGGTGCTGGGAATCGAACCTAGATCCTCTGCAAGGGCAGCCAGTGCTTTTAATTGCTGAGCCATCTCTCCATCCCCAACCTGCTGTATTTAAATCAAAAGGTATGTGGGGGGGGGGGACCGCCATAAGTTCCTCCAACCCAAATTCTCACTGTGGAAGATTTTAAAGTACCACTTTTTTCAAAATTACTCTTTAGTATCTCAGAAAACAGACTGTATCATATAAAAAGTGAGGTCATAATTAATTAAATTAACTGGCACTATTAGATGGACTTAAAATTACAGTGATTATGATCTTGGAGCCTGGTGTCAGGCTCTTTGCTGCTTCCATCTTTGCCTTTCTCAGGGAGTCCCCCGTCAGCTTCCACATCACCAAACCTGGCTCTTTCTCCCAGGTGAGGCTTTGAGACTCTGTGTATGTAGATCCCTTGTGCTCAAGCCCCTTGCTGAGCTGTTTTTTGGTTTCAGCCAGGGAAGCCTCAGACCTCAGGGGGAGATAAATCTGACCTACAAGTGTGGAAGCTGAGTGGGAGTGAGCCCCTCCCGCCCGACTCCAGGCCTTTCCTTTCATCGAGTCAGGGGTCACTGCCCACATCGTCTGGCTACCATCTTTCCACACTTGTTTCCTGGAATCCTTTTTCTTGTCTCCCGAGGGTTCTCTAAATGGAACATGGGTGACACCACTCTCTGGGGGGGGGGGGGGCATAAGGGGTGGGAATGGGTCCCCAGCAGAGTGGCCTCCATGGGATAGGGCTTGGCAGGGGGTTGTCTTTCCTGGCTGTGTGGCAACAGTTTATCTCCTTTAAGGTGCAGGGAGGTGGGATCTGCCTGCCCTAGAGATGCTCCAGTGGGAGCAGCTGATGTGGAAAGTGATTTTGTCAGAGCCTGGCCTTGTTCAACCTCCTGACATGAAGCCTGCAGCTGCTTCTGGCTGGAGCCTTTAATTTCGTTAATGTGTGACATTCGCTCAAGCTGCATGGCTGACGGGCATGCTTGACATTAATACGTGTTCAGAGTGTTCCCCTGAGCTCATAAAAACTCATTATCAGTTCTGAGCCAGTAAATGCAGTTCCTGCTCCTCAGAGGTGCCCCGGGCAGTGGAACCCTGGACATCTGTCTTCACCAGCCGACAGACTCCTCCCTTTGTCCTGAGACACTGTGTTTCATCCCCTGGGAGAGGACCAAAACAGACATCCCCAAAGCAGAACCTTTGCTTTAAGTCTACAAGCAAGACAAGAGGCCCCTTCTGATTGTACTTCACTGTGAGTCTATCCGATACAGACGTGCTGACGAGCACACCAGGACATGGTGGTAGCAAGGTTCTCGTGGCCTGGGGTGGATATGACTGTGGTATCTGATAAGCAGATGATAAAGAAGTTTGGTCCAGAAGTACCATGCGATACGTTCAGAGCCAAGAGTGTGTGCATCCTTCCACTCAAAGGGATGCAGTACCACAGACAACTGAAGTGTCAAGACTCCATTTGTTTCTGTGTGTGACACAGTCACACAGCAGCAGGTGTGGGTCACAGTCCTCAGGCTGTGACAATGTTCTGAGTATTTTCAATGAATAAGTAAGGAATGGTCACTTCTGTGTCTAAAAATGAACACTCTAGGCAGATATGGTAATTTACTGCACTGGGGAGGTGGAGGCAGGAGGATCAGGAATTCAGGATCAAGCCTTAGATACATAGTGAGTTGAAGATCTGCCTGGGCTGGGTGAGATTCTGCCTCAAAAATGCAAACAAACAAGCAAAAATCCTTCCAAAATGAAAATTCTGTATGTTCATGTGTATGCACATGTGTCTGTATGTGAGAGATAGCACACTTTTGTGTGCATGCACACACATCATAAATGTGTGTGCATGCATGTGTTTGTGCATATGTCCAAGGCTGCACATATGCATATATGGTGTGTATATGTTGACACATGAGAACATGTGTGATCCTTAGATTCCTTCGTCTGCGACGCTCTTCTGGCTCATGATCCATGAGGTTCCCAGGGTTCACACTGCCTGATGGTACTGCACAGATGGCCAACTAAAACCAAGTCTCTAGCCATACCACTCCACTCCACCCCGTTAACATGCTGAGAGTTTCTCTCATGTAGGAGGACCTTAAACTCATCCCTGATCTACTGGGGCCTCTCCCATGTGGAACCAGTACTTTCGACAGTTTGGGCTCCCCAGATCTGAGATCTAGTCCCTGCCCTGCCAAAACTTTCTGTTTAGATTTTGAGAACTTTTGTATTCAGGGTCTTCAACCTGGAGTGGACAGGCTTTCTCATGGTGGTGTCCTGGTCCCTGTCTTAGGTGGCGTGCAGTGACAGGGCCTCCTCCACTGCTCAGTTTGGCTCAGTTCTTGTGGCGAGAGGGTCAGAGCTGTGACCTTGCTGCCACCACCTCTCTGCTACGATGGCTGTAAGCCTTATTTTATTCAGCTCTACTGTGACAAGCCAGTTCCTGGTACTAGCCTAAGTCTTGGCTAGCCAGGGTGTCACTAGGATGTGGTGAATTTTATCCCCGTCCTGTAAAGTGACAGGAAAGCCAGAGAGAGAGGGGCTGGGCTTCTGGGTCACACTGTGGAACTGCGCCATCCCCTCCACGCTGTCTCCTCTGGTTGTACAGTACCTGAAATTCGAGGTCTTCCCAAAGAGCCCGCATTCCTCAGGTGGTGATGAACGTTCCTCTGCTCACAGTGACTCAGAAAGCCCCTTTCCAGCTCAGAGCAAACACACAGAGGCTGGGTTTCCGCTCCGTTCAGGGCCAGGGGTGCATGAATCCATGTTGTCTGGGGCTGGCATGTAGGATGGAAGATGGGGATGAAAGCTGGAATGATGGAGGATGCCATCCTGGGAAACTTGGGCTCCGTGCCCAGGTCTGGCAGTCTCTGTTGGTACAGACATGAGGGGAAGGGAATCCTGAGGGAAAGAAGTGACCCCAGAAGTCACATGCACATGCCCCGCTAACCCTTTCTTTCCCTCTTCTTCCTCTAGCCAGCATCAGGAGACTCCAAGGGATCTCCGTTTCTCCCCAGAGAGGAAGAGGACAGTTGGAAGAGGTAGGATTTCACAACATAGTGGCAGCAAAGTTCTCATCTCTTTTCTGCTCTCCAAGACCACCTTTCTGGGGGAGCCTTTGGGCTGAGTCCTAGGGGTGCAGGGCAAGATCTCCAGTCCCTTATGTTAATTCAGAGATGGCGGAAGCAGCAGGAGATACATCCAGGAAGTGGGAAGTAGCTCTCTAAGGAGAACGCAGTTCCCATGAGCCCTTTCTGGTCATCCTTAGCATCCACCCAGTCTCGAGCTCTCTGGAGCTCTCACCACCCTGAGGGTGACATTTTGCATCATAGGACAGGTATCTGTCCCCTTGTCCATGATAACAAGACAGAGTTCTGCCTCTGGGATTCCAAGACCCCAGAAATGCTGAGTGGCTTCATGGAAGCTTCCTGAATGAGGCATTCGGGCCTACTGTCTCCTGGCCAGCAGCAACCACCAGTGAACTTTGGGGTACGATCTTGGCACTATTTCTACCTCCATTTTAAAAGAGAAGAGAAAACTTGGTGTCAGAGAAGCCAAGAGGCTTTCTCAAGGTCACGTAGCACTGAGTGAGAGGCAGGGTTTGAGTCCCTGACTGAATGGCACCACCGATCTGGGTCCTTTACTTAGAAGCATGAAAGTGGTTTGTTCTTTTGTCCTGGGGGGGGTTCTATGTTTTTATACTGAACTTTTTGTAAAATACCCGAGGATCTTGATTTTTCTGTCCTTAAAACTATTAGAATAACATCTCCTTGCATTCTCCTGAGGAGAGATGAAATGAGGAAGATTCTAGAGGTATCCCACACAGTTTCTCGTGCGAGCCCTCTCTTGTTTTCCCCATGTCTAATGTTGCTGTCAGCAGGGGAAAGGAAAAGCAGGCAGACTTGCTGTACAGTAGGCTGATGGTATGTCCTATCTAGCTGCTGCTGACCGTGGCCCCAATGTCCATGGCCCCGATGTTTGTGGCCCCGCTGTCCCTGACCCCATTGTCCATGCCCCTGCTATCTGTGGCCCCACTGTCTGTGGCCCCACTGTCTGTGGCCCCGCTGTCCCTGGCCCCCACAGTCCGTGGCCCCGCTGTCCCTGACCCCATTGTCCATGCCCCTGCTGTCTGTGGCCCCACTGTCCATGGCCCCGATGTCTGTGGCCCTGCTGTCCCTGGACCCACTGTCTGTTGCCTCACTGTCCGTGGCCCCGCTCTCTGTGGCCCTGCTATCCATGGCTGGCCAACACTCAACCTCCTTTCTCATCACTGCTTCAATTCCTCAGCCATTTTTGCGCTATGCAGCTGGCTGCCTGGAGTGATTTTGGTTTCCATCTAAGGCTGGGTGCTAGCAAAATTTGGGATTGGCTGAGGTTCTTGTGGACAGTGGCCTTTTTGGCACCTTCAGTTCTCCAGCTCATCAGATTCCAGCAGTAGCCTCAGCCTGGATCCCCACAGATATATACAGAGCCTGGAGCTGCCCAGTTTCCTTTATCAGAGGCTTCAGCTATTGGAGAGAGCTTGCCTCCCAGGACCTTCCTTCAGAGAAGGCTTCCCACCTGCAGTCTCTTCAAACACAGCAAGCAGCAGGAGATGTTCCTGGGTCACCCTCAGGAGGGACTCAGGAAGCCTGACACAGACAAATGCTAGTCTCAGGAAACAACATAAAATGGCCTCAGAGCAACAGGTGGAGGCCTGGAGCTACAGGGTGCTACCTCGTGCTGGGGCCTACCTATACCTACAGAGCAAATGATGTCTCCTCTATGAGAAAGGAGAACAGTGTACCTCTTTGGGCCAAGTCACACGAACTCCCCAGGCTATCTCGTTCTGCCCTCTCATCCGCCCTGTGTCCTCAGCACTATTATCAGGTATGGTGAGGGAGGGTGATGAGCACTGGGAATTACCTGCTGTGTTCACAATGGCAGCCCTCCTGGGGGTCCTGTGGCCTCTCAGCGGGCCTTCCTAAAAATACCCAGGCTTCCAGACATAGGAGTGGATGTTTATCAACGAACAGTGATGTTACCCAGGAGACACGTACCTTTTCCTGTGCCTGCTCTAAAAATGGCTGGGAAAGGGGTCTGGCTTGTGTCAGCGAGCACTCAGCTCTGTTGTACTGGGGCTTGAAGCCATCAGGAGTGTGAGCTGCTTTTCCCAGCTTCTACTCCAAGCTGGGAGCTATCACGCCCAATCACCCTTCAGCAGGTTGCGCCTATACCCAAAAGTCAGCTTCCTAGGCTTCCTATGGGTGGAGCCATTTGGGTGTCCAAGAAGTTAGTGACCTGCTCCAGGGCTCATGTCTACCACGAGGTTAGGGGAGAACTCAGTACAGGTCTCCTGCTCCTGAAACTGTTTGTTGAACACCCAAAGGGCACATCTTCCATGCATGGTGACACTCTTAACTAATTCTCTACCCAGCTTTGCATACTGTGCACAGGACAGGACAGGACAGGACAAAAGAAGCTCCCAGTCAATCACCTGTCATCCCAGCACTCAGGGAGAGGGAGGCAAGAAGATCAAGAGGGGTCAGACTTGACTACACAATAAGACCTTGTACATAGAGCGGGGGGAGAGGAAGAAAGAGAGTGGGAGAGAGATGGAGGGAGAGAGAGGAAGGAAGGGAGAGGAGGTAGAGAGAGGAAGGAAGGGAGGAGGGAGAGAAGGAGGGAGAGAGAGGAAGGGAGGGACAGAGGGAGGGACTGAGAGAGAGGAGAGAGGGGGAGAGAAGGAGAGAAAGGGGTAGAGAGAAGAAGAGTGAGGGAGAGAGAGGAAGAGAGAGAGAGAGGGAGAGAGAGAGAGAGAGAGAGAAGTTTCTATCTTGCCAGCCAGCCCTCTATGAAGTCTGCAGAGTCTGCCCACAAGAAGCAGATGATGGCAGGAGGGGAGCAGGTGATGGAGACCCCTCTGCCCCAGCAGAGGAATCTCAGAGCTCTGTTTTGTTTGGTTGATGTTGTCCGTGCCTTTTTTGATGTCCTGTCCAAGAATCCATTACCAAATACAAGGTCTTGAAGAGCCACCTCTGGTTTCTTCCAGGAGTTTGCACTTCTAGTGTTATTTTTAGAACATTGGCTGCTTTGGGAGCCCTGACTTTTCTGTGGAGTGAGGTAGAGGATGGAGCTGTCGCAGCTCCGTCAAGCGCTGTCCTTCCCTGCCCCGTTTGTCTCTTACTCTGCTGAAAATGAGCCAATCATGGACATGGGAGTTTACTTTTATGTCAGTCCTTTAGGTATGGGTTCATTTTTTGGCTTTGAACTCCATTCTACTGGCCATCTATCTGTCCCTAGACCAGTTCCTCTTTGTTTCGGTGACTAGCTCTGTGTGTGATTCTGAGGCTCACTGCTGTACCCCAAAAGACTCCAGAGTTCATCCAAGGTTGAGCATGCCTGGGCTTTCCACGCAGGTGAGATGGGGCGTCTGAGAGGCTGCTGACAAGGTGGAGAAGAGAAGTCGTGGGTGGGGGCTGTTTTGGAGCTGAGAGACTGCAGGGCAGATAGACCAAGAATCCCACACACTCTGTAAGACCTCAGAGGTGACAGGTGGCCTTGATCAACTTCCTCTCTGCTCCTATAGAGAGTTAGACCTAGTGTTGTGACAGCTCTACCTTCCTGTGTTACCTTGGCCAAGTCACTAAACTTCTCTGAGCTCTTTCCCTGGCTCTAAAAGGGGGATCAAAACTCCATTTCTTCTCATACATAGGGTTGAGAAAGGGCCCAATGGGTCAGCCTTGCAAAGAGTTGGAGTAGCTTAATGGTGACTCAACTGATTGGATCTGTCCCTGGGGTTCTTTTTTTTTTTTTTTTTTTTTAAAGATTTATTTATTTATTATGTATACAACATTCTGCCTCCATGTATGCCCACACACCAGAGGAGGGCGCCAGACCTCATTACAGATGGTTGTGAACCACCATGTGGTTGCTGGGAATTGAACTCAGTGTCCCTGGGGTTCTTATTCACCCTCAGGGATTCGTGCTGCTGCGGGGAGTGGCTCTAATGGGCTGAGCAGGAACCTGTATGCTTCTGCCTGGCTTGAATCTGCTTTCTGGGGTTGCAGAGAACAACTGTGGCTATTGTTCTTCACATACCAGCCCTGGTCCTGCTCATCTGCTGGTTGAGGGGCCCCAGCTACCTTGGCCTCCTTCTGGGATGACTTCCTGTACCCTTCCTCTGGGCAGACTCAGCCTGGGTCACTCCGCTCCTCAGCCTCAGAGCCCAGCCTTACTCTAGAGAAAACTTATGTCCTTGGTGTTGGGTGTGATATTGAGGTACAGTGAGTCCCACATCCTGATGGGGTTCCCGCTTCCCCACTGCACATTTTCAAGCTGCAATCAGGATTCGCTGTGGCTGGGGACACCACCTTTTCCAGTGGTCCATCCCTAGGCATGATGGCACAGGGCTTGAGGGAGAACTCCAGCCGGGTGATGGTCTCAGCCCATCCCCGAGCCTGGGAAGATGCTCAGGGGCAGCTGTGCCCTTAGGGCAGTGAGGATGATGGAGCGCCAGTGTTTCCAAAGGTGATGTCATCGTCTTGCTGCCAGCCCCACACAGCCTGACTCAGGGCCTCCAGCCGGAGCGTAGCTACAGAAGCATCCTCCAGACAAGTCTCTCCTTTAGTGTCCTCCTGGCTCTGTGCCTGGGGACAGAGTCTCAGCACCCAGATCTGCTTCTCACTCACCAGTACCTTCCAGAGCTTTCCAGCTTAGGCTGTTCCTGTGCGTACTTGTAACTCACAACAGCCCTACCGTTTCTGCCCCTTTGGAAGGCTTTCAGCCCAGATCTGTGCCCTCTTCTCTTTACAAATTCCCTAGTTGCTATTTTGTTTATGTATTTTTAGATTTGTTTTGTGTGTATTCGTGTTTTGCCTGAGTGTGTGCGCCACTTGTGTGCCTGGTGCCTGTGGAGGTGGGGAGAGGTCACCAGGTTCCCTGGTTGTGAACCACCATGTGGGTGCTGAAACCAAGTCCTTATCCTCCGTAAACAACAGGTGCTCTAAGCCCTGAGCAATTTCTCTAGCCCCTCAAGTTCAGTTTTAAGTCTACACGAGTAAAGGTTCCCTGGGGGTGACACACATGTGGCCCCTACAGGAGGCAAGGCCAAGCAGACCCTTTACCTGGGAGCCTCCAGATCCCTGGCTCAATTGTAACAGAGCCAGGCAGACAGGCCTGCTTGCTCAGTAGCATCCCTATTTCTGGACATCTTGGAGAGATAATAATGTCTTCATTTCCCAAGCGAGCAAATTGATTCTCTCTGTCGCGCAGCAGCAGTGATGAGCAGACGCGGCCGCTACCATTTAATAATGATGCAAATCGGAGCTGAGAATCACAGCTCGAGAAAGGCTTCAACGGCAGATGGAGTCGGGGAGGAAGGGCCCTGTCAGCATCAGAGAGTGCGAGTGACCAGCCTAAGGTCACACAGCAAGCAGCAGTAGAAACGGACCTCTTCTAAGTCTCCCGACCTGCTCTGCACCCAGCTGCCTCTTTTCCTTGTGAAAAAAATAGAATAGAATATTGTATCAAATATCCTGCCAACAAAGGGAGAAGCCTGGCCCAGCTGGTGGTGCAACTGTGTGGGCCGTTACCATTTGTCACCTGTCCCAAGAGTCACTGAAGGCAGGGAAAGGAGCAACCCTCTCACGTCATGAAGGAAGGACACTGTAGGCTCGAGGAAAGAGATCTGGGATCTGATGCTTTTCATTCATTTTCTTTCTAAATGGATCTTACTCCCCAGAGAACTTTCAGGTTCATAGCAAACTGGAGGGAAGATGGGGAGTTTGCTAACATGCCTGCCATCTCCACGGACGCAGCTCCCCACGGAGGGCACACCTCATCAAGACGGTGACACGGTCAGTGAGTACTCGCTGACCTGTCACTGCCGCAGTCTGAAGCTCACGTGAAGGGTCTGACAAATGAGAACAAACACGGCACGTCCACAGGACAACGTCACCCCTCTAGAGGTGCCTAAGGCCCACCCGGCCATTCCTCTCCCTCCGCCAGCGCCTACATATCTTTTCTTGTCTTCACAGCGCTGCCGATTCCAGGGTGTCTCCAACCCAATCACAGTCTGGGCTGATCATTGAGTCCCGAGCATGGCCATCAAATCCGCGTCTTCTCAGGACTAAGAACTCAATTCTTTCCCTCATCTCTTCCCTCTCTCTTTCTTCTCTTTCTTCATAAGACACATGGTCCCCGCTGGCTTCCACCCTGCAATTCTCTGCCTTAGCCTCCCTAGTGCTGGACTTACAGGTGTGATTGCAACGCTGAGCAGGGCTATCTAGCTTTTTATTTTTTTAAATGTTTTTCTCTATAGTTTCACATTTTACATCTAGGTATGTGCTCCATTTTGAGTTAAATTCTGTAAATTGTTAAAGGCCTTTGTTTAAATAATGCTGATGAATATTTTGATGGTAACGGTAGTGGTAGCAATGACAATGGTGGTAGTGACGGTGATGGTGATGGTTGTGATGATGGTGGTGGTGATGGTTGTGATGATGGTGGTGGTGATGGTGGTGGTGATGGTTGTGATGATGGTTGTGATGATGGTGGTGATGGTGATGGTTGTGATGATGGTGGTGGTGATGGTGGTGGTATGATCATGGTGATGGTGATGGTGATGGTTGTGATGATGGTGGTGGTATGATCATGGTGATGTTGATGGTTGTGATGATGGTGGTGGTAATGATCATGGTGATGTTAATGGTTGTGATGATGGTGGTGGTGATGGTGGTGGTATGATCATGGTGGTGGTGATGGTTGTGATGATGATGGTGGTAATGATCATGGTGGTGGTGATGGTTGTGATGATGATGGTGGTAATGATCATGGTGGTGGTGATGGTTGTGATGATGGTGGTGGTATGATCATGGTGGTGGTGATGGTTGTGATGATGATGGTGGTAATGATCATGGTGGTGGTGATGGTTGTGATGATGGTGGTGGTATGATCACGGTGGTAGTGACGGTGATGGTGGTGGTAATGATCATGGTGGTGGTGATGGTTGTGATGATGGTGGTGGTATGATCATGGTGGTGGTGATGGTTGTGATGATGGTGGTGGTATGATCATGGTGGTGGTGTCTGTGATGTTAACAAGTGTGATGGTGGTGATGGTGATTATGATGATAGCAGTATGATGATATTGATGGTTGTGATGATGGTGATTATGATGGTGATGATTGTGGTGATGATTATGATGGTGATGGTAACAATGGTGGGGATGGTTTTTGTGCAGCATCTAGCTTTCTCAGTGCTACTGGTTGGATAGACTCTTTTCTTTATTATGTCACCCTTGCTTCTTTGTCAGATACCAGCTGACAGGATTTATGAGGTCCATGTCTGCACTCACGTCTGTTCCATTAACCAGTTTGCTCTTTGGCCGGTTCCACACAGTCGTGATTACTCTGGCAGTACAGTATGTCTTAGCATCAGCAGTTTCTGTTCCCAGCCTTGGTTATTTAACACCGTTGATTTTCCCGGTTAACTAGCATGTTTGTTTGCCTTTCCTATATATGTAAACCCTAAAATCCGTTTGTTATTATCCACAAAATGTCTTGAGGGACTTTGGCCAGATTCTGTTGAAGCCTGGAGTTCTAGTTAGGAATCCTTGATAAGTGGGCAGTAGTGAGTCCTCGTACCCACAGACGTGGACCGTCCTTTTATGCTTTATTTTTCTTTGATTCTTCTCATCAGAGTTTTATGTTTTTCCAAACGGGTCTTGTACTAAACTAAAGTATTTCTTTTGTTTGTGTCTTAGTAGAAATGCTTTTAAAAAATGATTTGTCTTTATTTATATAAATGTGTGTAGGTGTGTACACATGAATGATGTTGCCTGTGGGGGCCAGAGGCTTTGGATCTCCTGAAATTACAGTTATGAGCTGCCTCACATGGGTGCTGGGAACCAAACTCAGTTCTTCTGCAAGAGCAGTGTGTGCTCTTCTATGCTGAGCCATCTCTCCAGCCCTGTCCTGTTTTTTATTTCAAATTTCATATGCTTATTGCTCTCTCAAGTGAGAAAGCAATTGGTTCTATAGTTATACCTAGGCTTAGGCAGGGTTTCACATAGGAATGGAAATAACAACCAACAGTGTATGTGTGTGTGTTTTATGTATGTGTGTATGTATGTGTATGTGTGTATTTGTATGTGTGTATGTATGTGTGTATGTGTGTGTATTTGTATGTATGTGTGTATGTATGTGTATGTGTGTGTGTTTTATGTATGTGTATGTGTGTGTTTTATGTATGTGTGTATGTATGTGTATGTGTGTATGTGTGTATTTGTATGTGTGTATGTATGTGTGTATGTGTGTGTATTTGTATGTATGTGTGTATGTATTTGTATGTATGTGTGTGTATTTGTATGTATGTGTGTATGTATGTACATATGTATATTTTTGTGTATGTGTGTATGTATATGTATGTGTGTGTGCATGTGTGTGTATTTGTATGTATGTGTGTATGTATATATGTGTGTGTATGTATGTGTGTATGTATGTGTGTGTGTTGCAAGGAATGGGCTTCTGCAATGATGGGGTCTGAGAGATACCAGAGCCAGCACTTGGCAAGCTGGAGATCCAGTAGAATCAATGGTACAGGGTTCTGTCTGTGGGCCGGAGATGAAGGAAGGAGAGCCAGTGTTCTGGGTCAGGAAGTCAAGCTGGTGAAGTCTTTCTTCACTTAGTGGCTTAGTCCATTTTTTGCTATCACAAGATACTCAAGGCTGGATACTTTTTAAAAAAATGCCCCTGCCCCCTCCTGAGTAGAGGCTGGGGACTAGGACTGAGGTGTCAGATTTGGGTTAAATTATCTAGTGAAGACTGTGTCTCCACAATTCCTTCAGAGGGCATGCTGTGTCCTCCCACGGTGGAAGGTGGAGAGGAGGAGCAGCGCTGCTGGAAGCCTCTTTAATAAAGGCTAGGAAGGGTCCCCGTGTGCTGCTCCTCATCAGCTTCTCACGAGGAGGCACTTAGGCCTTCTGTTCCGTTTGGGTCTTGAGTGGGTTGGTCAAGGTCTGCCCATATTGAGGAGACTGCATGCTTCCCCGAGTTCTCCTCTCTCCCAGTCCAGCGTTATCTCATCCACTGATCATCCAGAAAGATTCTGGGAGCCCCATATCCAGCGCACACATGCAGCTATTACTCCGGCATAGTTCACCCTGGGCAGAGGGTTTAATACCCACCTCTCTGCATGAGATTGTCTTCAGTTTCAGGAGTGGAATGAGACCACTTATAGTGGAGTACAGAAGAGGGCTCAGATAGTCAGATCTGTGCTGATCTTTGTATGCGGGACCCTGGAGGTGACCACTACAACCCATACAAATGCAAGATGAGGGTCAACAAGAAGGCTCAAGTTTGCCACCAAGCTTGGTGACCTGAGTTTGATCCCTCAGAACCACATGGTGGAAGGGAAGAACTGACTTTCCAAGTTCTCCTTTGACCTCTTCATGGTCCTATGCTCTCTCTCTCTCTCTCTCTCTCTCTCTCACACACACACACACACACACACACACGCAAACAAAAAATAAAGAAATAAAGAAAGAACAAAGCTACAAGAACCAGTCAATTGAAACTGCTTTTTTTTTTTTTGTGAGATAGGACCTCTTTATATAGCTCAGGCTGGTCTTGAACTCACAACCTTACTTCTTCAACCTCCTGAGGATTAATACTTTAAAATATTTACTTTTATGTGTATGGATGTTTTACCTGCATATATGTTTATGTTCCACATGCATGCAATGCTCATGGAAGCCAGAAAAGGGCGTTGGGTCCACTGGAACTGGAGTTACAGACAATTGTGACCTTCATGTGGGTACTAAGATCTGAATCTAGGTTGTCTGGAAGACCAGACAGCGTTCATAAACACGGAACCAGCTCTCGTTCCTGAATTCACATGTTTTCAATGCACTTAAGAATATTTTCACATCAAAGAAAATATATTTGAAGAAATTCTTACAAGTGGCACTCACAAGTTTCAGTGAATGGCACACATGGCATTGGCATTAGCGTTGGCAGCAATCCAGTGTATGTGTGTATCCTCATCCCCGCTATCACTGTGTGTATATATCCATGTGTATATATATCCATGTATATATATCCGTGTGTATATATCCTCATCTCCGCTATCACTGTGCATATATATATATGTATATATATATGTATGTATATATATATGTGTGTATATATATATGTATGTATATCCTTGTGTATATCCTCCTCCCTGCTGTCACTGCTCTCCTGCTTGTTTGAAAGCTGCCGTTTAACCTTAGGATAGCCAGCACCATGGGGAGCTTGGACGCCTCTGGCCCCTTGCTCTGGAAATGAACACGTCTCTCAATCCACAGCTGTTGGCTCTGCTGAAATGAACGGGTGCCCTCTGCGTCATCCCCCACACAAGCACAATGTTCTTCAAAGGCGAACAGGCCAAAGGCTGAAAGGGAGTGGTAAACATACCTGCCGTGCCAGCACCTGGGAGGCTAAGGCAGGAGGATGAAGCAAGTGCTAGTCCAGTCTATGCTGCATGGCAAGACCTCTTTTATATGTTTTTAATTTACTGTTCGAGTGTGCATGTATACATACATACATACACACCCCCCCCATCTTCTCAAGACAAAGTTTCTCTATGTAATCCTGACTGTAGAGCAGGCTATCTTCAAACTCAGAGATCCACCTCTGCCACCCAAATGCTGGGATTAAAGGCTGCACCACCATGCCCAGCTACAGACATGCGTATGTTTATATATGTGTTATGAATACACAAAGTGTGTGTGCATAAGTATGCCAGGGCTTGTGAAGGAGGGCTCAGAAGGCAACTTTTAGAAGAGAGTCTCAGCTTCTACTCTGGGCACCAGGGATTGAATTCCAAACTTTTCCCAAGCCAAGCCATCTCCCTGGCCCACCAGACCCTCAAGGAAAGAAGAAATGAATAAAGGCAGGCAGTCAGGATATTCTTTGGAAGTGTCTGTACATACTATTAAAACCTGCTAGAGATTGCAGGGATCGCTTAGACCCTAGGTCACCACAAAGTCATTCTCAAATTAGTGTTTTATCTCTGACCTGCTCCAAACTGTTTGTTTTTAGTTGGTTTCAGGTTTGATTTGGTTTTCAGTTTGATGTGTGCCTGGGTGTATGTATGTGCACCAGCTGCATGCAGAGGCTCATGGAGATGAGAGGAGGCATTGTGTCCTCTGGAGTTGGAGTTACTGAGAGTTATGAGGCATCCCGTAGGTGCTGGGAACTGGCCCCGTGTCCTCTGCAAAGGCAGTAAGTGCTCTTGATGGCTGAGCCATCTTTCCAGCCCCAGATTTAAGGTTTAACATCCCATACATGCAAGTCTTACCCTTGTTACCGGCTCCCTGCGAGGAAAGTCCACCACCTCCTTCGCTCACTAGTAATGGGTAAATGACTCCCATGGGTTATTTATTTATTTATTTATTTATTTATTATGTATACAATATTCTGTCTGTGTGTATGTCTGCAGGCCAGAAGAGGGCACCAGACCTCATTACAGATGATTGTGAGCCACCATGTGGTTGCTGGGAATTGAACTCAGGACCTTTGGAAGAGCAGGCAATGCTCTTAACCACTGAGCCATCTCTCCATCCCCCTCCCATGGGTTCTTGCAGGAGGGTGGGGATGGTGAAACTCGGTGAGGACAGGGAAGGGACCTGTGACTGGGTCCTGCCATGTGACTGTGAAGTTCCTGGTGCCCTGTCCTGGAGATGGGTCCTAAATTGGTACCTGTCCGGCTGTAGTTTCCTACGGGCATTGAGTCTCAGTGCCGTCTTTGTATCTGGCCTGGAATTCAAGGAACTGACTGCAAAGCTTCGTCCCCAGAGTGGCAGTTTACCCTGGTGGCCTCTGAGAAGTCAGTCCCACCTGCTTAGCTCAGTGGGACCCCTGTCCTTGCCCTTACCCCTCCCTCCACCTCCACAGCCTTTCCCTTTCTGCTTAGCCCTGCATGGAAGCAGCTCTTCTAATTAAAAATTGCATAAACACCAAGAGATTGGGATCTGGGGGTTTTTGTCTTGGATTTCTGCCAGGACTCCCCAGACAGTCTTTTCAGTAGGAAAGGTCCCTCAGGAACCGAGATCAACTTCAAAGAAGAGGCTTCTGAGGCACTGTTGAGCCACGAGGGTGGCATGTTCTGCAGGAGGCCCTGGGTCTGGTGGATGAGGTGCGGAGCCCCTTTGCTGTCTTGCTGTCCAAGCTCTCTGGCTTGGTATGCGTTTTACACTGTCGGGCTGGATGGTGGCTCTTGAGAAAGGCAGAGGATCAGTGACAGGGGGAGTTCAGGCCAGACGCTGGAACTGAGATTGTCCACTGTCCAAATAGCATCCATCCATGACCTTGAAGCCTCCTGGAGGCAGCGAGGAGAACCAGAACAGTGCTGGCCACTCCTGCTGGAGAAATCCCCATGGCCCTTAGGAAGTCCTTAACACATGGGACTGGCCAGCCCTGGCACTTGTGCCCAAGGAGCTCTGTCATTCACAATCCTTTCCTCCTCCCCTACAGGCACTCCTAGCATCGCTCAGTGTAAACACTGAAAACCCCAATCTCCGGCCTCAAACTGCTTGCAATAGGTTAGACCACCAGGATGTTCTCCAAAGATAACAAGGGTTGCGTGAGTGTGTCTGTTATTGTTCAGGCCGTAAAACAACAGTCGGGAGCTTGGAAAAGGCAGGCGAGCTCTGTTGCTCCCCTCAGGATGAGAGGCCCCTTCCTTTCCTGTCTTTGTTCATGCCTGCCCAGGCGTGGCTTCCATGGATTTCTGGCTCGAAGGGCCTCTCTGTCGGCTTCCTGCTTTTCTTCACTCCCATCTCTCACTGCAGGGCAGTGTGTGTGGCTGCTTCCCAGCATGCCAGAGTGCAAGGACCCCTGCTGCTGCATGGAGCCGCTGTCTTCCAGCAGCCACCATTGTTTGCTTGCCTCTTGAGAACCTTTCCAGAGCTCACGAGCACGGTCACAGGATGCTCCATTAAATGTGAGCTCCATCAGACAGGGGATATGTGTGACCATGTGCATGTTCGTGTGTGTGTGTGTGTGTAAAGACCAGAGGACACACTTCGGTGCTAGTCTCCCTCGGGCACCCTCCACTCTGGCTTTTGAGGCAGACTCTGTTCCTGGGACCTGGAGCTCAGCAATTAGCTTCCAGAGATTTTCCTGTTTCCACCTCCCCAGTGCTGAGATAACAATCACGGTACCTTGGCTGGCTTTTACATAGAGTTTGGGAATGGAACTTAGGTATTCCTTACATGACATGCTGGCTAACTTTACATCAACTTGGCGCAAGCTAGAGTTATTAAAGGGAAGAGGGCCTCAACTGAGGAGATGACTCCATAAGCTCTGAATGTAGGCAAGCCTGTATGGCCCGCTGTGAGCCATCTCTGACCTGGTGGTGCTGGGCGCTATAAGAAAGCAGCCTGAGCAAGCCATGATAAGCAAGCCAGTAGGCAACGCCCCTCCATGGTCTCTGCATCAGCTCCTGCCTCTGGATTCCTGTCCTGACTTCCTTCAATGATGCACTACAATGTGGATGTATAAGCCAAATTAACCCTTTCCTCCCCAGCTTGCTTTTGGTCATGATGTTTCATCACAGCAATAGTAACCCTAACTGGGTCATATGGCAAGCTCTGAACAGACTGAGCCCATGAAATATATTTCTAGTATAGTCAGCCCCAGGAAGTCTTTGTTTCATGTACTATTTAAGACATCAATGGAAAATTTACCTGTTGTTTTCTGAAATTTAAACTTAGCCCAACATTGTGTGGTTTATCTCTCAACTCTATCCTTGGAGTATCTTTTTGCCAGTGTATTAGCCAGGTACTGCTGTAACAAATGCCTAAGATAAGCCACTTATAAATAGATATGGTTTATTTGGGCTCACAGTCTGGGATATCTCAGTCATTTGTTGCCCTGTTGCTTTTTGCTATGACGGAGCATTCTGGTGAGAATGTGTGGCCAAGCAAACTGTTCATGTCGCGAGTGATGAAGGGAAAAGAAAGAGGGGAAGGATTCTTCTAACCCTTTCAAGGACACACCTCAGTGACCTGAAGACTCCTTCTGAGTTCCTGCTCTTGTTACTTTTTTTTTGTTGTTGTTTGTTTTATTTTTGCCAACCTGACACAAGCTAGCATTTTCATACTGGCCTATAGGCAAGTCTTTATGGTCTTTTCTTATTTAATTATTGATGTGGGAGGGCTCAGCTCACTGTGGGCAGTGCCATCCCTAGAGGGATAATCCTGAGTGTATCAGAATGCAAGCCGAGCAAGCCTTAAAGACAAGCTAGTCAGTAAGCAGCATTCCCCATGGTCTCAGCCTGAGTTCCTGCCTTGGCTTCTTCAGTGATCGAGACATGTAATATGAAATACACTTTTCCTCCCCAAGTTATTTCTGATCATGGTGTCTTTATCACAGCGAAAGGAAGCAAACCCTTAAAGTTCTCCCGGCTCCCAGGAGTACCAAGGACCAAGCCTGTAGTATGTGGGTCTGTGGTGTCATTCCACATCCCTTTCCACTAGTCTCAAAGAAAGACGCTAGGAGGGACCTGTGGTGTTAGGGTTTCTGGGGCTGTCTGGAAGACTTCTCAACACAGTCCCACTGCAAGCCCCTGCTTGGGGGAGGCTAGCCCTCCAGTGGCCACATTGGTGGGGACTGTGCACCTCACACACTGTAAGAGTTTCAAAAGGTGCCAATATCTAAACAGTGACGCCGTAGTTAATACAGAAACCCTGTGGCCTAATAGATGATGGTCTTTCCTGGTTAATGGGGGAGCTAACCTCAGTCTACTGCTTAGCACACTTGGAGATCACTGGGTCTAAGTGCAAACTAACCTCATCCTTCTTATGAAAGTCACCCAGTGACTGTGGTGTTTGGTTTGTGACACGGTGATGTCAATTAATCTTCTCTCTCTTGGGACTCTGAGCTGCTCCTCTGGTGCCCACCAAGGGTGGTTTTTTTTTCTTGCCCTGTTGGTTTGAGGAAGCTAAGTCCTGGACTGCAAACTCCTAGAGCAGAGGTTCTCAACCTGTGACTCTCGACCCCGTTGTGTGTGTGTTTGTGTGTGTGTTTATGTGTGTGTGTGTGTATGTGTAGGGGGTGGGTCTCAACCCTGTTGTGTATGTTGGGGAAGGTCACACATCAGATATCCTGCATATCAGATATTTACATTGTGATTCATAACAATAACAGAATTATAGTTACAAAGTAGCAATGGAAGAAGTTTCTGGTTGGGGATCACCACAGCATGGGGAACTGTATAAAAAGGGTGGCAGCGTTAGGAAAGTTGGCAACCACTGCCCTAGAGGTTGATGTCATCCTGCTGTCCATCAGTGGTTTAGTTTTAATTCTAAGAAGGCTTTTGGGTGTTAAAGATGTTAAGCTAAGTGGCAGGCCGTTTAAAGGAACAACAATAGCGGAGCTGGAAGGAGGGTGCTGCGCTGTGCCTAAATGGATTTTCTCTTTAACTGAGGGTTAAGTAGGAAACTCGTTTTGATTCAACCTCTGTTGTTGCCAATCTTTTGAAAATGTATTAGCCTGCTCCCTGGTTTTCCTAAGTGCACCATAATGACCATAATTGAATCTCCGTGCTGGCAGAGGATCCTTTGGGGGTGGTGGGAGCACCACGGGAAATGTCAGTCTTCATGGAGTGGCCCAGTCCTGACTGGCGGAGCCTGCAGGCATGGGCTCTGTGCCATTGCATTCTGTCTCCCCCATGATACCCTGCAACCCGGGGCTCAGGCAGGGTGCAGCAGAGCGTCAGGTCCACCTGGTGGATGGCTCACTGGTCACATCTGGCTGGTGAAAAGAGCTGGTCTATAGCCAGCAGCAGTGACTATGATGTTGGCACAGACAGAAACCCTGATGCCTTGAATGCCAGGAGAGCAATGAGCTCCTGGCCCCAGCTTCTTCCTTTGTGAGTCAGGCCCCTCCTTGCAGAGGGTGCTATGTTAGATGACCTGTGAGTGGGCTGGACACCAGAGACTGTGTATTTAAAGGGACAAAGCTCTGCATCCAGTTTATCAGGAGCACACATGTCCTGGGACTGTGCATCCTCCCACTTCCTTCCTTTTCTGTGGCCTGGTGGGGAAAGATCCTGTAGCCTGGGTGGCCAGTTTAAATCCAGATTCTACCCCCTCTCCCGCCTGTGTGATTGCAGTTCTGGGCCTCGCTTCCTTCTGTGAAATGGGATCCCAGTGTGGCCTGACCTATCTCCAATGGCCACCATTGGGACTCAGAGAAAAGTGTTTGACTCCCAGCTACTGCCATAGCTTTGGCACCATCACCCCAGGGCTTGGTGAAGCAAGTTCAATTCCTCAAGCATCCATGGGTTTGGTTCGTGATGTGCAGATGTCATACATAGGATGGAGTTTGGTTCTACTCCCCCAGTCTAGAGAGGAGAGAGACTCTAAGCTTCCTACCAGATCCCTGCCCCCCTAATCTGGTTCCAAGGAAAGGCCTCTCTGAGGAGGGACTGTGAGTTACTTATGAGGGGCCCTGGGTCTGCCTGGAAAACTTCATCCTAACAAGGTTCAACCATAAGCCCCCCGCCAGGACCAAACTGGCCCTCTGGTGGCCTCTTTGCTACCCGTGTCCCTCTTCTTAGGCCATGCAGTTGTAAGATTTAACAGGCTTCCCCCCTCCTTCTTATCAAGGGACCCAAGGAATGCAGAGGTCTATCTGTGAGTAACCTCTGACCCTGTCAAAGGGAAGGGATTTTCTGCTGAGACAAACTCAACTAAGTGAGTCCCCTTGGCATGGATCCAAGGGGTGATGGATCAGCCATTTGTGGGTCCTGTGAGTCAGTCTGCTTAAGGTCCCTGGGAAACAGTACCTACTCCTGATTGGCTTTGTCACCCATCCCCCAGCTTATCCCCATGACTACTTGAGGGTGGTAGTAATGGCACCAAACTAGCTAGTCACCCTGAGGGTATAGCTCAGTTAGAGTACTTGCCTAGCATGTACAAAGCCCTGGCTTCCATCTCCAGTATTGGGTCCTAGGTATGGTGGTACACAGACCTGTGTCCCAGCCCTCAGAAGGTCGAGACTGGAGGACCACGAATTCAAGGCCAGCCTTGGCTACAAAATGAGTTCACAGTCAGCCTAGGCTACTAGAGACTGTCTCAAAACAAACACAAAGTCAGTGTGGTGTTTGAAGGGAGGAACGCTGCCTGAGTGCAGAACACCTCCACTGGCTTGTTGATTTGTGCATTTATCCTTAATGGGAAGGCTGAGAGAAATCGCGTGAATATTTACAGGCAAATTACAGGGAGGAAATGAATTCACTCCTCTCTCCCAATGTTAATAGATCAAGCTGGTTCCTGCCTCTCACGTCCTCCCTTTTCCTTCTTCCAATTCCTTGTAGTCTTTATGCCAGCCACAGAGGGACGGCTGGGTAGATGTGCTGACTTGATGTGCCCTTCACTTATCGAGTGTCTACTGTATGTGGACATACAGTCAAGAAACACATACATATGTTCAGCGCTCTAGAGGTCTCTGCACAGGATATGGGGTGGCCAGAAACTGGTGGCCTCGCCACTTTGTGGTTGCTACCTTGCTGGAGGCCACCGTTACCTGTGTGCCGAGCACAGGTACCAGACCGAGGCCCTTTGATCCTCACCTGCTTGGACTTTGATCCATGTAAGTTTAGATAATGTAGGCCCTAGAGAAGGAAAGAAGGAGCTGAGTAGGGTCTTATTTTTTGAGGAGGGGGGCTGTCTCCTAAAGCTCAAACTGGCCTTGAACTCTCTATATAGTTGAAGATGACTGTGACTTTATTATCTCCCTGTTTTTACCACCCAAAGGCTGAGGTTACAGATGTGTGTCTCTATGCCTACTTGTTAGGGTGTTGAGGTTCTAACCGAAGACTTTGTGCATGCTAGGCAAGCTCTGTCCAAGTTGAGGTACAGCTACAGCTCTGAGTGGCTTAAACAGAATGTTTTAATGTCTTTAACTGGACGTTAGAACACCGAATGGCTTTCTTGGGACGCTTTGGTACACACCAGTGTGCACACAAGCATGCCGCCGTCTGCTCAGCTGCTTGATGGGTGACGGACATTGAGGTGCCAATGTCCAGGTGTTGTGACAGTACACAGTAGGTCAACAGATCTTTGTTGGATAATGATGGAATCTTTCAGCCAAGCGTCACGTATCTGCAATGTTCTATAACAATACAGGGCTCTAAAGTTCTAAAACTGGCCCAGAACTCCCACACCATCCATCCTACAACCTTTAGTTCTCTTGCCCCAAGAACTACAACCCTTCACGATGCAGACCCAAACAGTGACAGCACAATCCTTTTGCCTTTGTACAACATGGCCCATTCGATACCAGGGTTTCTGTCTGTCCAGAAATCTCTGTTGTCCAGCTGGCAAGATGACTCAGTGGGTAAAGGCACTTGCTGCCAAGTCTGGTGACCTGATTTCAATTCCCAGAACCCACAGAGTAGAAGGAGAGAGCTCACTCCTGCAAAGTGGCCTCTCCTCATGTGTGTTGAGACAGGAACATAGGAGTGCATGCTCACACATATGCACACTCATAAATAAATAAATGTGAGTTTTTAAATTAAAGAAGTTTTCTATCCCTTCCCAATATCTCCATGACACCTTCCTTAGGGACAACAGTGCTTTCTATTCCTAGTTCTGTCTGTTCTAGAACATTCTACACATGGAACCCTACAGCAGGTACTATTATCTCCAGCTTCCATGACTCAGCTTAATGTTTGAAGACTACACCTGGTTGTTGCAGGCATTAGTAGCTGGTTCCTATGGTTGCTAAGCAGAGTCTCCAGCTCTGTGTCTGTAACAACTTGTTTGTCCACTAGTCTTGATGACCATTATACTGTCTCCGTTTTGGGCTATGATGTAATTACACCTCAATAAAAAAAATGAGTCCAAGTCTGTGGTTGGAGACAAACTTTTCCCCCTTGTTAAATGCCTTAGAATCATAACTATATCAAAGATAAAATGTAGGTTAAGGTATTAAAAGGCACTCCTGAGGTGTGTTCTAAAATGCAGGCAGTGTTTTAGACTCCTCTCTGTGGTGTCAGGGACTGGCAGCTCTTCCAGTGCACAGCACTTGTAGCCGTCTCTTTCAATTCCTTCTGTCTGCTGCTGCACTGTGTAGCTCTTTCTGTTTTAATGTTGTTAGTTTTTTAGACATAATTGTGTTATGTATCGGGGAATGGGATCTTCCTGCCTCAGTTGCCTGAGTACTAGAATTGTCGGTCTGTCCCACCATGCATATCTGTGTGTTTGTGTGTGTCTGTGTATGTGTGTCTGTGTGTGTGTGTCTGTGTGTGTGTGTGTGTCTGTGTTCACAAGGGTTCAAGTGCATACGATATGTGTGAAGCCAGAGGTCAACGTTGGAGTGCCTTTCTCTCTAAGTCTTTATGTTATTTTTGAGGCAGGGTCTCACCCTGAGTCTAGAACCCACTGGTTGGATGGACAGGCTGGCCAGCAAGCTTCAGAGATCTTCCTGTCTCTGCTTCACCAGCACCAGGATTGAAGCACCTGCTACTACACACAGTTTTTTTTAAGTGGGTGCTGCAAATCTGAAGCCAGGCCCTCATGCTCACTCCATAAGCGCTTTTGGAATGGAACCCTCTCTACTTCCCTTGTCTTCCGTTGCACCCTGCTTAGCTAGTGATAATGAGATTTTTTTTCCTACAAATTTCCTGTCATTTATATATTTTCCTGCCTGAAATACTTTATCTGCTTGTCTTCTATGTAGTTTTTACTTGGGCTGCTGTTTTATTATTAAGTTAAAGGAATTCTTCATTTCTTAAGGAAAATATAGGGAACACTCTTCAAGTCCTTGTAAGTACACAAAGATTTCTTGGGCCATTAAAAATAGTAACCATAAAAGGAAGATTCAATAAATTGGCCTTCATTAAAATGAAAAACTTCAGCACAATATAAGGAAATGAATAGAAAAGCCGCAGACTGGAAAACAGCAACCACAGCGTGTGCATCTGGATGCCCCAGCCCCGTTTCTGCACTTGTTCACATGAATATTTGCCTGGTCCTTTGTGCTCCCTGCACACACTAGAGAGCTCTGCAGAACTCCTCTCCATCATGGATAACTCCATCTAACTCCCCAGCTCTCTGGATTGATCCCAACACCTTTGTCATGGCCATAGGCTCTGTCTCTATCCTCTGTACCATCCACTTGGTATCCTGTGTGCTGCCTCCCAGGTTCCACTGCATCATCACCCCAGGAGCCGGCCTCACATAAGTTGTTCTCTGGAACACAACTGTTTGTGCAACTTCCTCAATTCACCTACAAGGCTTTCTTTTTGACAGCTTCTTCAGGGAAGTCCAGGAGCACCAGGAGCTTAGTGGCATGAGAGGAAAAAGGCTCAGCCACTGTGGTTGACTGAGAAACTGAGGCACATCTTAAAAGCTGGTCATTTAATACAGTAGAGTGGATACGGGTGCTGATGGGTTCAGTGCACAGTGGTCGTTATGCTGCTGTTCTAGGTTCCTCCTGGAACAGCCCTGCCACCAAGGCCTGGGAAGGGACTGAACCACAGTTGATCACCAACAGCCACGTATTTCCCAACTTTACAGTAGCTGAGCCAAACCATGGCCTCCCCCAAAGCCCACTGAGTTTCCAGCTCTGCTCTCAAACTGTGCTAAACTCTCCCAACACTGTCGCTGTGTAAAAATACCTGGTGAAAACAGCGTGAAGAAGGGAACGTTCTGACTCAAAGTTCAAGGGTGCAGTCTGTCTGGGGGCAGGATTGGGCCACATGGCAGTCTGGGAGAGGGGGTAGGAGGGCCACATGGCAGTCTGGTGGGGGGCGGGGAGCACATGGCAGTCAGGGGCAAAAGAGGGCCACATGGTAGTTGTTGGGGTCAGGGGACGCATGGCAGTCTGTGGGGGGCAGGGGGCACATGGCAGTCTGTGGGGGGCAGGGGGCACATGGCAGTCTGTGGGGTCAGGGGACGCATGGCAGTCTGTGGGGGGGCAGGGGGCACATGGCAGTCTGTGGGGGGCGGGGGGTACATGGCAGTCTGTGGGGGGCGGGGGGCACATGGCAGTCTGTGGGGGCAGGGGGCACATGGCAGTCTGTGGGGGCAGGGGGCACATGGCAGTCTGTGGGGGCAGGGGGTACATGGCAGTCTGGGGGTAGGGGGCACATGGCAGTCTGTGGGGGTAGGGGGCACATGGCAGTCTGTGGGAGGCAGGGGGCACATGGCAGTCTGGGGGGCAGGGGGCACATGGCAGTCTGTGGGGGCGGGGGGCACATGGCAGTCTGTGGGGGTGGGGGGTACATGGCAGTCTGTGGGGGCGGGGGGCACATGGCAGTCTGTGGGGGCGGGGGGCACATGGCAGTCTGTGGGAGGGCAGGGGGCACATGGCAGTCTGGGGGGCAGGGGGCACATGGCAGTCTGTGGGGGCGGGGGGCACATGGCAGTCTGTGGGGGTGGGGGGTACATGGCAGTCTGTGGGAGGGCAGGGGGCACATGGCAGTCTGTGTGAGGCAGGGGGCCATGGCAGTCTGTGGGGGCAGGGGCACATGGCAGTCTGTGGGGGGCAGGGGGCACATGGCAGTCTGTGGGGGCAGGGGGCACATGGCAGTCTGTGGGGGTGGGGGGCACATGGCAGTCTGTGGGGGGGCAGGGGGCACATGGCAGTCTGTGGGGGGCGGGGGGTACATGGCAGTCTGTGGGGGGCGGGGGGCACATGGCAGTCTGTGGGGTCGGGGGACACATGGCAGTCTGTGGGGGTGGGGGGCACATGGCAGTCTGTGGGGGCGGGGGCACATGGCAGTCTGTGGGAGGGCAGGGGGCACATGGCAGTCTGTGGGGGGCGGGGGGCACATGGCAGTTGTCAGGGGCAGAAGGGGGCCACATGATAGTTGTTGGGGGCAGGGGGCGCATGGCAGTCTGTTGGGGTTGGGAGGGAGCTGCATGGCAGCATTTGAGAGAGCTGATCACGTTGCACCTGCAGTCCGAAAGTGGCAAGAGATGCACGCTGGTGCTCCGCTCTCTTTCTCCTTTTTATTCAGTGCACCAGCCCATGGAATGATGCTACCCAAATTTAGGACAGGTCTTTCCTCTTCCGTTAGTCTCCACTAGAAACACCCTTACAGGACTACCCAAGTGTCCTTGTGAGCCAACCAAGCTCACAAGTCTAACCATCACAGGGACCCAGAGACCCAGGGACCCATGCTCTGGCCTCTCACATTTATCTCAGCATAAGGAAATGCCTTGTGATATCCTTTGTCCCTGGACAGTGGACTCCAGAGGTAGCCAGTGCCTTAGCCTTGCTCCCTGCTTGTGTCTCAGAGATCTGAGCTATGCCCGGAGCATAGCAAAATCCCCGCCTGATCCAGGACCAGCCCAGAACCATCTGAAAACTGTACAGAGTGAGAACCTTCTTCCTATTGGGAAACTGAGACTTGGGCGGGGGGCATCTCACAGCAGGTGCAGGGAGGTTTGGAGGTGGGCAGCAGATTTGGTTTGGAGAATTCTATGGAAGGCTGGCTGCACTCCTTATTCTAAATTATTCACCGCTCATGCCGGCGGCAGATGCTGTAAAAATGTGGAGTGCTGTATAAATAAAATGTATCATTAAAAATCTCGGTGGTGATTTTAACTGCCCCAAACATGGTACCAAGACAAAGTGTAGCGATCAATCTGAACAGTGCAGATGCTCAAATCAGGTGTTCCACAGGGTTTGAGAGATCCCATCACTGTGAAGGCTTTTGCTAGCCATCCACGATACACAAAGAATATTTGTGGAGGAAAGCAGGGGATACACACCCGTCTCCAGGCCCCACAGCCAGGAATTCGGGAGGGCCAGCTTGCTCTCCCTAGGCAGAGTTCACTCAGCAAGCGCCTCACTGCTTCCGCAGCCTCTCCGTTTGTGTTTTTAACAGCAGGTCTGGCTGAGTACTCCCGTCTAAATAGAGCTGCAGAGCTTTTGAGACGCCAGTCTTGAGGGTGAGGACTTTAACTCTGTGATAAATTTTCCCTTTCTTTATAGGCCCCACCACCCATTCACACTGTCGTTTTCTCCTCAAACCCCTCCTTTGTCTTTCAGCCTGCTGCACCCCGGGGGTGTTTTCAACTTTCCATTTTACATGTGCAGCTTTGGCACAGTGGGCTTATAGTGTTCATAATGTCCCCTTTGTTTGGAGGTTTCCCCCTTTCTCTTGTATGATGTAGACGTTGGGATATTGACTGGTTTTAGCAGGGCTAGACTTAACATCCTGCATTTTGGAGCAGGATCTTATGTTAGCTAAGGCTAGCCTTGAACTCACTATGTACCTGAAGATAACCTTGAACTTACGACTCTCCTGCCACTGTTTCCCCAGGGCTGGGGTTGCAGGTGTGTGTCACCATGCCCAGTTTATTAAGTGCTGGGACTCAAACTCTTTGAGCATGATAGACAAGCCCTCTACCACCAAGTCACAGCCCTGGTCACTCACTGTGAGCCCGTGGGAGATTGACGCAGGACTTAGTGAGCCATAACCTCCCCATTATTTTTGATAAAGAGGTCAAAAATTTAGAGGCTGGAAATAGAGTCTGGTTGAGTAAACTTTGTCCTCTTCCTTTCAAGGGTCACACGAGGGTTCAGAGGCCAGGGCTCAGTAAACAACTGGCAGGTTGGAACTTGAGAGAGCAGGGGCCTCCGGGAAGAGCCTCTGTGGTTATCAGAAGTGGCACCTCTGCCACCCTCACTGAGTGCTGTCCCTGGTAACTGTGACAATGGAATGCTCCAGATCTCTGCTTCCCAACATGGAGCCACTTACCACATACAGCACTCCTGCCCAGTAAGACAGAGAAACTGGCCCTTCGGCTTCAATTCTCATTTAATGCAAATAGCTGTACATAGCCAGTCACTACAGTAATGGACGGGCAGCTTGGAGGAGGGCTGTCCTGCGTATGGACATGACTCCAGACTCTGGTGGCACGAAACTGGTGACTTTGTTTCTGCCATTCCTGGAAGAGCTCTACAGGCGTCAGGAGGTCCCCGACCTGGGGTAATGTTACATTCATCTCTGCCCAACTGTTAATAAAAGTTAGGACCAAGTGGCCAAACACTGTGTGAGTGTGTCTTGTTTGGCTTTTCTGAAACACGCGTGAAGCATGGCAAACCCTACACTCTGAGCAGGATACCCTCGTCAGCCCGTCTTCCATTCATGTGTATCGTGGCTTCATCAGCGGTCCTTGATTTGTCTGGTTCTGGTGCCTTCAGGAGCTGAGCCTGGGCCACCCTAGGCTCTTAGATTATCAGTTCCCAACAGATACTCATCATGAGTGCGGGATGAGCCAGCCACCCAAGCTCAGATCTGAGGCTTTTCCTTTAGGGAGTCATAGGAGATAAACCCAGAGGAAGCATGAAAGACTGAGGCTAGCCTGTGGTGCTCAGAAAGCTGGCTGCCTTTTTATCATGCGTGGAAGGCCTGCTCTGGAGGAGGCATTACTATTGGTGACACTGATCTGGAAGTCATTCAGGGGTGGGGTGCATACTGAATACCAGGAATTATGGTATTTGGAGAATGAGAAGAAAAATATCCCCAGAAGCAGCAGAAAACATATTTATTTTCATAGTCTGTCAGCAGGGCACACTGGAAATGGGAAAAACAGTGATTCATGTTTAAGATGTAGGTCTAGGTGCTCTGAAGACAAGCACCCTCCTCTGCTATCCTCTGCACGCCTTATCTGCCAGGACCGTGCATGGTGTCAAGGACCGAGACATTCCCTCAAGTCCTCATCCCGTGCCAGAGTTCTTGGTTGCTTGTTTGCGGACCTAGGGGTGGGGATGGAGGGGACACAGCTCATGCTCAGGGATGTTAGCCTCTCTGGGTTTTTTGAGCAGTCAGGTGGACACCATCCTGCATGTGGCTTCACCCTGTCTCTGAGTCAGGAACCTCGGCTGGTTATGGAAGCAGTAACTTTGTGACTGAACTGTAAGGGCCCAAGAAGATTGGAGCAGATGCAAGTGTGGTGTGTTTGGCATTGCACACACTCCCTTGCTCTGACCCGCAGGAAATGAGAGAGAAAGGGAGAGAGAGAGAGAGAGAGAGAGAGAGAGAGAGAGAGAGAGGGCTCTGACACTGAGTCAAACAGTAAGACAAGCCAGTGAGACACTGTGAGGCTTCCAAGTGTACCTCCCTGTCTGGGACACGCCCTTCTCACCTTCGATGGACTCACTGAGACCTGGAGACGGGCTTTGGCAGTTGATGGCTTCGGTGGCTGATAGAACTAGGCTGAAGAACAGCTCAGTGTCTTGTTACACAAATGGGTGTCATATTTGCTACCTTTCCCATTGCTGTGACAGAAAGACCTGGCGAAAGCAGCATGGGGGGGGGGAGGTTGGCTGTGGCTTGAGGGTGCAGTCTGTCCTGTCAGAGAAGAAGCCTAAGGCATGTGGCCGTTACACCCATACTCAGAAAGCAGAGGGAGGTGAATGTTGGTGCTCAGCTTGGCATTCTCCTGATTCAGTCCAGAACCCCGCAGGTGGGACAGTGCTCCTGCCTTGGGTCCTGGGCTTCAGCAGTTTAACCCAGCCATCTTCAGTATTTCACAGCTCTGACAAGCAAAGCATTGTCTCCGTGGGAAGTCTGGGCCAGTCTTAGATGTATTCATTTAAAAGCATTTATTGAGTATCCACAGTATGTTGCTGATCATTTTCTGAATCCTGGAGTTATAGTGGTGAGCAGAACACTTCCCTTCAGGGAGCGTAGCATCCACTCTCCTTGGAATGCCAACAGCTCATCATGGATTCGATGTGAACGAATTCACAGACAACAAATGCTTTCCCATGTTATGTAATATCATGTATTTATAAATCTATGTACACAATTAAAGATCTATTCTTAGCTCATCTTAATTATATATGTGTGTGTGTGTGTGTGTGTGTGTGTGTGTGTACAGCCCTGGGGAATGTAACAAAGGATGAGGATAAGGCTGGTTGTCTTCTCTGTGGGCTGACATTTGAGCAGAGACAACCTGATCATGGCCTGTGGCATGGGTGTGGACCCTGAGCCCTGAGGTCCGAGGACAGGGACTGGTTGTGGAGCAGAGAGTGAGGGTCAGGTAGAAACAGGGAAGGAAGAAGAAACCAGTGGCAGCCTTGCAGGGCCTTGGGCTCATGGGACTATGGAGTCGGTCTTGCTTTTTGGCATACAGCAGATGCTTCATGCTTCATGCATGCAGTCTCACACACTCATTCTGTTTTCTTCATACTTTCTCAGTGGCAGACCACATGTGGACAGTATGAACTTGGTGATGAAGACAACCCTTAGGGTTCATGGCAGCCTCAAGCAGCAGGAAGAGAGCTGGCAGTGGTCCACCATGGGACTTCAGTGAGCTGGGTGCGGGTGATGTCATAGCTGCCTGGCCATGGTGGGACAAGGGTCAAGAAGCCTTACGAGAAGATGCCTTGGTTTATATGGAAGGTCAATGACCTCATCCTGGGAAAGAACGCAAGCAGAGCAGACAGACAGCCCATGCTAAAGCCCAGCTGACTGAAAGTGGAGCTGAGGGGAAAGGAAGCTCTCAAGGCAACAGGAATCCCAGAGCTTATGGTCTGTGGAGACACAGGAGCTATATGGCTGGGCCAGGCTTCTGACTAGGGATGAATCTTAAAAGTGAAGCCTGAAGCCAGGCAGTGGTAGTGCACGCCTTTAATCCCAGCCCTTGGAAGCAGAGGCAAGCGGATCTCTGTGAGTTTGAAGTCAGCCTGGTCTACAAGAGCTAGTTCCAGGACAGGCTCCAAAGCTACAGAGAAACCCTGTATCAATAAAAAAAGGAAGCTTGAGGCAGGCCTTATGAAAAAGATCTTTGAGCATCGCTATCCTACTGGAAGTGAGCTTCCCCAAAGCCCTTCTCATTCTCTGCTCTGAGTGAACAGCCCAGGTTCCAGGGTGCTCCTGTTGAACAATGACAATGGGGAAGCACTCAGAAATGCATAAGGCACCAGAAGGCACACCTTTGGACCAGGTGAGCATCCATAGCAGTCTTCCCATCTCCACACATCCAAACAGTGGGACAGATGGGACAACAAGAGACCCAGACAGTGGTTTACTGCAGAAGTGCCGGCCTGCTCACACAGGTGAGACTAGGCATGCAATAAGCTTCCAGCAAAGAGTTCACAGCTGAAACTACTACCTAGACCTACTCTGGCCACTCCTAGCTCTCTGAGTCCCCACCTACTGGTTCAACTATATCTCCCTGCGTCGGAGATCTCCCATGGAGAAACTGTTTACCTCTTGGAATCTGATTAATTCCCAGGTAGTTTTTGATCTTGGATGTGGAGTGCTTTGAACCCAGAATTCCATGGACTTGTTCCAGGAACCTTTTAGGCTTCAGATATCCAGCTAGTGGACCAGGAACCTGTATCTAGTTGTATCTGCTATGATGAATTAATCCATCTACCCTCCGTTTCCTCTTTTGTAAAATGCTCATCATGGAGCCAACTTCATGGAGACGCAGGCAGCTGGCGAATCCAAACCCTCAAATGATGAAGGCAGACCTGCCTGCTTCTTCTCTCCTGCCCTGCCTCTCTTCAGTCATTTGACTGCTGCTCCGTGGCTGAGCCCAGGGAGGAGACTGTGTCTTTAAGTGTTCCAAACCACACTGAAGTGTTATGACAGCATCTCACAAGGGATGCTGTTTCCATGGCAACTGCACACTAAGATAAGCAGGCCGCCTGTATTTTTTTTTTTTTGAAAGGTTGAGGAGCAGGGAGATGAAGGAATCAGGCAGACTGTCAGCGGGTGGGACTTAAAGACAAGAGCCATGCCCATTAATCCACAAGCTCTGATTGCTCCATTCCAGAATGAATACAAGACATTCGAGATGGGAAAACGGGGGCTGCTTTCAGGCACCCCATCTTGTGGGCCTGATCTGGGGCTGGCTCTGGATATAGGACTAGAGGAACAAAGAGAAAGCCACACTTGCATTTAGGTTCAGAAATCACGGGCTCTAGACTTCACCACTCCCACCAGGCACTCCCCAGTATATGGGGCTATCTGGTGTGTGTGTGTGTGTGTGTGTGTGTGTGTGTGTGTGTGTGGTGTGGTGTTTATTTAGTGGTGGACATTAAGGACTCAGGTTCTGCTACTGGCTGGGAATTAGATGAGCCGCCCAGGCTGCCCATAGGTAGGGAAGCTGAGACTAAAGAAAAATCAGCTGATTCACAAATACTCAATAAATGCTCATGACTAATGTTTATTGGGATGGACTGGTCCCACGAGGACAGTGGTACCATTTGTGCCGTGTGGTTTGGTATGCTGCCTGGCTCTGGGGAGTCTGACATCACAGCCTGCCCCCAGAACTGCCTACCTTTCTCCCTTTGTCCACCCTGTCCAGGTCTTCTCTTGGCTCTCAGGATCAGACCTCTGAACTGGCTCGTACCTTCACTCATTTACTTCAGCAACTGGTCTCCTCAACTCCTCGCACCAGCTTCCAGGCTGGAGGTCTCCTCACTGGTGCTCGCTGATGGGAAAGACTTTTGACATCCCCTCAGGGAAGCTGCTGCCATCAACTACCCCTCAGTCCAGATTCTGCATTTGACCATGCTTGCAGTGCACACCCTAGAGCTTGTCCTCCTGGACTTAGATCCAAAGGATAATGATCCAAGTAATTGCATGTGTTCCCCTAGGTAGTTTGGAGTCTTAGGTGTGGGGTGTTCTGCACCCCAAGTCCTGTGAACTTCCTCTAAGGGCCTTTGGGCTTTCAAGTGATGTGAGGCTACAAGCCAGGGCTCTTGCCCGCACATACAGCCATACACCGCTTGCCTACGTCCTCAGGGTGCACCCCAGCTGCTCGTGCTCAGCCTGGTCTTCCTTCTGTGCTGCACAGCCCTTTGAAGGTGTCCCTGGCTCTTCCTGTGTCGAGACTTCATTACAATCAGTCGCCCTGTGTTCAGGAGACCCCGTGCCCACAATCAGCTTCCAGAGAAGGGCAAAACTCTCAGTATGGCAAGGTTCTCTGCTAATTTATTTTGACAACCGTAATTTCATTTTAATTATTTATGGTTGGCTACAGAGTTCAGTGGCAGTGACCTAAGGCATGCGTTCTCTGTGGTGGACAGGATGTAGCCATGAGGAATTGCAGCTTCCAGGGTTTCAACATTCAGCTGACTTGGAGGACAGTGGTGTGAGGGTCCTCTGTCCCAGGCTACCCCTACTTTTGGGGGTTCCTCCACTAGCCCACGAGACTTGTTCTAATTGCATGTCCTGGAGATACAAGAGGAGAACCCAGTGCCCTGGAACGTGTGGGCTTTTTCCAGCTGATCTCCTAGGATTTTATGGTCAGGTTCCCTGTAGGTTGTGGCATCAGGACAGAGCCCAGAGGACAGGAGAAAGGTACTCATTCCTGGTCACACTCCTTTATTCTGACCACTGGAGAGGCTCTGACCAGCAAGGAAGGAATATCGTCTATCACACAACAACAACCCAGGTCTGCCCGAACTGAGCCCACCTCCCTGGGGGCTCCCCTTCACTTCTCCCCTGTCTGGAAGCGCTTATGTGTGGGCTTGTTTCCTACCTGAGTCTGCAGGGCTTTCTCGGGCAGCTGGCTGGTCCCTCTGAGGCCAGTCTGCCTTCCAAAGTGTGCTGTATGATGGCTAAGAAGTTTTCAGGATGCTGGCTTTGTGGGCGTTAAGAATGTGCCCCTTCCTCGGGGGACACCTCCGCTACAGAGTGTGCCCTTGGAGCATCTCCCTTGGGCTGAACATTGCCCTCTTATTATGGATGTCCCAAGAGGAGGGACTCTTGAAGACCATAAGGAAGTCCCTATGAACGCTTCTCCTGTGAGCCTGTTGTGCTGGCCGCTCATCTGACTTTCCACAACAGCCCAAGAGGTGAGCAAGGCAAGACGTTCTGAGCCCATTTCACAGAGACCTAAGGAAGTCTACACCTTTGCAGGTTGATGAGGAATGGACCAGACTTAGGGCAGCCTGATGGGGTGTGTGGTGGGGAGCAGGACTGGGGAGACAAGACAACTGGTGAGACCACTCACTTTGGCAGCTGGGAAGGTAATCTGGGGTGGAGCTTGCTAGGAGATATGGCCTCCGTGTTCACCACAGTGGGGTCTCATCTCGGATGCTCAGACACAACACCTGTGAGTCACACTTCATCCCATGTCCCCCACTTCTCATATGCATTCCTGTCAGGCTTTGTGCTTGTGGTCTCCACAGAGAGATATCAATAAAGGGGTGTTGGCCCTAAGACTGACCTCCAGACTGAAAGGATTTGTAGCAAAGCAGTCTGGGAACTGATACATATCTTTCCTCCTTTCCTGGAAGTTCAGAGCACACTTGAAGGGGGATAAAGGCTCTGAGAAGTCTCTGAGAAGTCCCGCACCAGAAAGCCTGTTTAACTCAGGGGTCCCTGCAGTGCCCAGACCCTGACACACTGCTGCGTGCTATTTCAGCATGGCTACTGATACCAGAGGCCCCTTCACTGCTCAGTGGTTAGCTGTCCCTGAAGAGAGACGAAGGGCACAGTGACCCCCCAGAAAAGCTCTTTGGAAGACCATCCCTGCTGTTGAGAGTCACCCTGAGTATATGCCACCATCACCCTTGTGGCGGGAGCTAACATTCAATCCAGCCCTTCACTGAGAGCTCCTGTGACGTCGCCAACCTTATCATAAGGAAGGAAGCACTGCTTGCGAGGATGGAGCCACGCACAGAGTCACAGTCTGGCAACAAGAGACCTGGCATGTGGGCTAGGAAGTCTGCAAGCGACCCTTCCCCTGCCCTGCACGGCCAGCCACTCTGTCCACTGTCCCATCCATCCCAAGCCACAGAGCCCACATTTGCAGTCCTCTGCTAGCTCAGGTCTGGACTCTGCCCAGGAATACTCCACCCCACCCTCCCCTCCCCTGGCCCTCCTGGAGCTGAGGCAGAACATGCCAGAAGCCCAGGAACTGGAAGCTTTTCAGCAGGAAACTGGTATAATTTTGGTTAGGAGCTGGAGAAGGGTTGAGGAGGCTCTGCCAGACAGGGCCACATCCAAAAGAAATAGAGAGGATTTAATGTTTCAGGTTGTCCATTTAAGGGACGTAAAACCAGGAAGGCAGTTTTATTCAGCACTTTCCAGGCCTGACCGGCATTTGCTTTTCCGTCTCTCACGTTCCTGCTTACTGAATTGAGTAGGACTGGAGCCTCCAAGGGAACCCGGTCACTAACTAGCTTTATCTGCTTGGACTCACCCTGCCCCCTCCAGCACCGCTCTCACTTGTACAGCCCCTTCCCCACCCCCCCGCCACCCCTCCCTCAGACTCTGTCCCTGAGGGGCCTCCCTTTCCATCACCCCTGCCCTCCCTTGTTCTTCTGGGAGCTCCCAAGAGTGAGGCTGCTGTGGGGCCTTCAGTTGGGCAGGATACAAAGGGAGGCTTGTGAAGCTGCAGCCCCTCTGCCCCCTCCCCTGGGTCCTGTGAACATTCCTCACCCTTGCCCAAGACCTTCCTGAACCCTTGTCTATTTGGAAAACCAGATTAGACTGGCCTGCTGAGGACGGGATTTTCCCTCCTCCAGAGCCCTGTCCCATCCCTCTCCACATTTCAGAACCTCTTATTCGCCTGGGGCACCCTAAACCAGTGAGCCAAGGTCGCAACCCCCAAACAGCACTAGCCTCAGATTCTTTCTTTATTCTTCGTGCACTGGCCAGTCCATTCTTCCCAAGGGTCTCTTCCCCCCGCCCAAATGATTTCAGTTCCACAGACATCCATCTGCCCCTGCAGGGGTGGGCTTGATGGAGTCAGACAGACTCAGGGGGAGGCAGCCCTCGTCCTGCTCAATTCAATAAGCAGGAATGTGGGAGATGAAAAAAAAATGCCTGTCAGGCCTGGATGGGGCTGAATAAAGCCCCCTTGTGGGGTGCCCACTCCCGGAGTGCTGTGCAGGGTCGTTCTTGAGCACTTCCTGCATGCCAACCCTGACCGAGGTGGGTGGGAGGGTCCTATGGGATGTAGGTGCCATCCCTGACGGAGGTGGGAGGGTCCTATGGGATGTAGGTGCCATCCCTGACCGAGGTGGGAGGGTCCTATGGATGTAGGTGCCAGCCCTGACGGAGGTGGGAGGGTCCTATGGAATGTAGGTGCCATCCCTGACCAAGGTGGGAGGGTCCTATGGAATGTAGGTGCCAGCCCTGACCAAGGTGGGAGGGTCCTATGGGATGTAGGTGCCAGCCCTGACCAAGGTGGGAGGGTCCTATGGGATGTAGGTGCCATCCCTGACGGAGGTGGGAGGGTCCTATGGAATGTAGGTGCCAGCCCTGACCAAGGTGGGAGGGTCCTATGGATGTAGGTGCCATCCCTGACCGAGGTGGGAGGGTCCTATGGGATGTAGGTGCCAGCCCTGACTGAGGTGGGAGGGTCCTATAGGATGTAGGTGCCACTATGCTCCCTTGCTGCAGAGTGAGACATGGGGAGCAGTGTTTCTTGCTGGGGTTATAAGTAAGAGGCAGGGCTAGGATTCGGAGCTGCCCTCAACAGCACACAGCCCTTGTTTGAGCATTTCTGGGTCCTGCTGATCAGGCGTGGTCAGGCTCAGCTCTTGCCGAAGCTCTGAGACCGCAGTGTGCTCTCAGGTCACTCTTGTGGCTGACAGAGTGTGCTGTGCACCATTTAGATTGGTGAACTAGGTAGCGAGTGCCTGCAGGAGATTCTGGGTCAGGGTTCTCCTAGGTGCATGTGGCACCTTCCTAAGGGAGCTGCTGAGTATTGGGTGCGTGAAGATCGGAGCCATTGCCAGGTCTCTCCTCAGCAGCTCGGTGCCTGTCTCCTGGGAAAAACCAAGGGGCTCAACAACTTCTATGCCGGTCCCAGCTGGGCTGAGGGGCTGTGGCCCTGATGACAGCCCAAGGCCATATGTCTAATGAAGCCAGACCTGGATGTCACACCTCCTGCCTCCCAGTCACACCGGGTTTAATGACAGATGTATGAACACATGATAAGGATTGCCAGGGCTGAGCAGTTGGGTCGTGGGTCTTGGCAGTACTGTGAGTGTGTACTTGTGAATACTTGGACACTACTCAAGTGATCAGTTACTCTGATGAATGAAGGGCCAGTGCTCTTTCCAGAAGGACCTGTGCAAAATGCCGTTCTCCTAGCCCTGTCTGCAGCCCCAGCTTTCCTTCCATCATGGGCTGCACTGCTGCCGAGCACTTACCATCTGCCTGTCCTGTCCATCGTCATCACTGAGATCTTGTTCCAGACTCCCCTCAGGTTCCCAGTCCTTGTGATCTCCACCAAAAGAGTAGTACAGAGGACAGGCAGGGTTTCCCGCGGGATAGAGGAGCTCATACTCAGGGGGAGACAGTGACCACAGGACCACCATAGAGCAGAGCACTTGTGGGAGAGATGGTGGCCACAGGACCTCTCCAGAGCAGAGCACTCAGGAGGGGGAGGGGAGATGGTGGCCACAGGACCTCTCCAGAGCAGAGCACTCAGGAGGGGGAGGGGAGATGGTGGCCACAGGACCTCTCCAGAGCAGAGCACTCAGGTGGGGGAGGGGAGATGGTGGCCACAGGACCTCTCCAGAGCAGAGCACTCAGGTGGGGGAGGGGAGAGGTGACCACAGGGACTGTTTGTAGATCCTGCATCTTCAGCAGGCTTTGTAATGTTTTGAAAACCTCCAGAACAGGCAGCTTACCTGAGGGGCCCCGATCTTCCTCAGGTGATTGACAAGACAATGTAAATAGACTCGTATCACAAAGGGCAATGATATGCTTTTGTTCTTTATCAGAAAGCCTCATGTTAGGCAGTATCTTTTGCACAAAAAATTATACTACCCTTACTTATTTGTTGGTTTGTTTATGTATTTGTTTATGTTGGTCTTTCATGCTATGGCACGCGTGTAGAGGTCAGAAGACGACTTTGAAGAGTCAATTCTCTCCTTCTGTCATGTGGGCCTAAGGGGTGGAACCCAGGTCATAAATAAGGCTTGGTACCAAGAACCTGTACCCTCTGAGCCCTCTCGCCTGACCTCCTGCTATTGATCGTTTTTATGATTTAGAACATTTCCAACTAGTGACCTGCCAAGCAGTTCAGGAGGGCACAAAACTGTGTCTCCTCCCAACCAGAGATAGAGCTCAAGTCACTCAAATCTTTAATTCTGATGAGAAATTAAGGATTTTAGTGTGTTTGTGTATGTGAGAGAGTGTGTGTGTGTATGCATGTGCACGTGGTCACAGATACATGTGTGACATATGCAAGGATGGAGGTCAAAAGTTAACTTATCAATGCCAGTTCTCTTCCTTCACCGTGTTTTGAAGTGGGGTCTCTGGTTTCGGCCCTTGCGCTGCACTGCAGGCTGACAGACAGCACTCCTGTCCCCCTCCCATCCTGGAGCACCATTGCATGAGGCTTTTTATGTGGGCTTTGCAACTCAAACTCAGGCATGACAAACACTTTAGTCCCTGGGCCATTCCTTAGCCCCACCTGACTAGTACTTAAGAGAATTAGCGTCCTGACTTATCTTAACTGTTGACTGAGCTTCAGCCCAAATGCCCTTGAATCCCATAACACCTAACAGACATCACAGCCACCAGGGTAGTTGACTTGGTCAGGTGCATCTGGGTCTCTGGGCAGAGCTGACCATGTAGAAGGTCCCAGTCAATATCCAAGGGGGAAATGAACTTTTTGTCTGGCATCTGGAGACCCCATTGCTGTTTTGCAGACAGGCTGAGGGACAGTGGGTGTAAATAGGATGGCACCCCTCAGGGTGTGGCTAGTAATCAAACCTCGAAGGAAGCTGCTGGGTTCTGTCCCTGGCTGTGTCCTGCCTCCCCAGGGGAGGGCCTGTCCTGCCCACCTCTGACCTTGAAGAATGATGACTGTCATAGTCAGAGATCGCCAACCACGCACTTTCAAATAGGTTAGAGGTGCTGCTCACAGAGTGAAGGGGCCACAGGAGGGGTGTTAGTGGTGGTTGAGTTGGGGCTGTCTGCAGAGATTTTGATGGATTGTGAATCCCGTGAAAAGGGGATTGACTCACACAGAAGCTCCGTGCTGATCATTCAGTGCTGGGAACCCGATGAGGCTGCTTGGGGAGGTGGCTGGCTGAGGCTGGGGTTTACATCTTATTTTAAGGCATAGAGAAGCCTTTCCTGGGTCTGAGAAAGAGGCACTCCAGGGACTAATTTGCATTTTAAATAAGTCCCTCTGGCTGCAGCACAGAGAATGAATTCAAGAAACTGATGAAACTGATGGGGGCTGAGAACTTAGAAGGGGACAGAGTCTTCAGCAGCCTAAGTGCCCACTGGGAGCAGGCAGGATGTACTCGGTACATACAAGCACACAAGCATACACACACACACACACACACACACACACACACACACACACACATGTGCCTTGCTTGTGGACCTTGGGGAGAGGTGGCTGGGTATCAAGGGGTAAAGGTTATGGGATGAGGGCCTCAGAACACGGAATCAGGTGGAAAGAAACCCCAATATGTCCAGGCTGACCCCCAGCTGGAGAAAAGGGGGAAAGATGAAGAATTGTCCAGCCCCACCTCCACTCCCAGCCTGCTCAAAACCTGTTCATTACTACTGTGTTGTTCAGAAGATTGTTGTTGTGAGCCATGACCACAATGGAAGAGCAGCCTTTGGTGAGCAGGACTGGAGGGCTGACGGGCTGGAGGAGATACAGTAGACAAACACAGTTATGCAAACGAGGCTTGAATATCCCATTTATAACTTGAGCACCATATGTTTTCCTAGCCCACTCCCTAGTTAGCACCAATGTTTGCTAGGTGTGGACATTTGTGTGGTTTCTAAGACCAAGTTTCTACCACAGAGGATTCCAGCTTAGTAAGAAAATAGAAAGAATTGCAGATCATGGCACAGGTGGGTCACGATGGCACCACAGGGACAGTTTGGGCTTTCCAGAGGACAGAAATGGAAAGATTGGTCAAGAAAGTCTTTACTGAAGTGCCCGTGAGGGACTGAGGCTGACGAGGTGGCGTTCCCTGGTCATGGGACAGCCTGTGCCTGCTTGAACGTGGGACACTCCCTTCCCACGGTAGTTCTACCATAGGAGAAGTGGGGACAGTAGCATCAGAAGTTCAGGCCAGGGCCAGGCTGCAGCAGTCCTTAGGAGTCCAGAACGGAGCCGATAGTCCAAGGGTCTGGCTCTGGTGGGAGCAGACCACAGGCTGAAGAGATGGAGAGAGGTGTCTACTGGAGACAAGAAGGCCCATCCCTACAGTAGAACAAAGTCCCTGGAGTAGGACAGAGCTCAGAAATGTCCCATCTTAAGTCCCTTAGAACTGTTAGGAATCTTAGAAAGTTGGAGGACAGCCAAGCATGGTAGTGCAAGCCTTTGATCTCAGCACTCGGGAGGCAGAAGCAGATGGATCACTATAGTTAGAGGCTAGCCTGGTCTACATAGCGAGTTACAGGATAGCCAGGGTTATGCAGAGACCCTGTCAAAAAAAAAAAAAAAAACTCCCAAAAGATCTGGGGGTGAGTGTTCTGAATGGTGGTGAGTCAAGCTTTGAACAGAAAAGTAAGATTCTTCCTCCTGCCCTCCCGACAACTGAATCCCTCTGCAACATCCCCAGTGCCCAGATGGCAATCTGACAAGCGTTTATGAAGCCATGACAGGAAGGCCAGAATGTTCCAAGCTACTTTTCTTTGTGTCTCTCTGCTTCTAGGTAATGATTTCCTGTAGGGCCAGCTGCAGGTCAGTCTGGGTTCTCCATAGCCGGGGTACGGCATGGTGTTCTCCTTAGCTTGGATACAGAATGGTGTGTGCCTGGCCTCAGGGGAGGTCAACAACATTTCATGATGGAAGGGAGACCGAAAGAGAGATGCTTTCTTCTCCCGTGTTCAGTAGAGCTGCCTCCCAGAAACCCCTTCACTGATAGTGAGGGGCAGTGGGTGGGGGGAGTGATTGATCGTGGGCCCGGGTCTGGGGCTCCTTGGCTCCTGCAGTAGCCCTGTGCTTGCCTTACAGTGGGCTATGTTTATCCTTAAGGTCTGGACCGACATTTTTCTTTTAAGTCCAAAGGCTTTTTACAAATCCCAGCCTAAAGCAACAACTGGATTGTATTTCTGAGGAGGGAAGAGTGGGGGAGAGGGCAGAGCAGAAACAGAGAGAACCTTCACACTCCCCCGCCCTCCCCCCAACCCGCTAATGATCTGGGATGGAGTTTGAGCAATAAAAACACGACGGGGTGTTTAAGTGGGGTGATCTGTAAGGCCCAGCCCCCAGAGGGCCTGGGAAGAGGAGAAGAATCAGTTTATGGTGAAATAATAGACCTTTCTTTGTGGGCTGCTTTTAGCAGTGGGAACCAAGCTGCCCTGAGGAAGAAGACTGGCAGGGACACCCCGTGACACCACGTGGGATGGGCCCTGCCTTTCTGATGGGAGCCATGCTCCTCTCTGGCTGCTCGCATAGTCTTCTGTGAAGTGGACATTTGGAAAAAGCGGCTCCCACTGAAGGCATTGAGCCGGGCATCTTCTGAGGTCTATTAGGCAGGGAGCCTGAGGAAGGGTCTCCAGGTCTCCCTGTGCCCCATGACCTGGATGTATGAGTTCAGGAAGCGCAGGCTCTTTCCAGATGACCCCTCCTGTAGGCCAGGAAGCTGATTCCTTGCCCCAGTTATGAAAGAACAAGTATTGGGGCCTCCACTCAGCCTCTTGGTCTCTCTGGACTTTCATATCTTCCTCTTAAATCTGTTGTCTACTCCAACCATTGGACCCTAACTGGGAAACTTAAAGCAGCATGAATACAATCTCAAAATCATGAGGCCCAAAGCGCCCTAAAATAAAACTGCAGTAGAGACACAGTCCTCTGAAAGCCCAGGGGAAAGTCCTCCTGCCTGTCCCATCTGCTGAGGCCTCGCTGGCCACCCTTGCCATTTGTTCCTCAGGCTGTAGCCACATCTTCTACTCTGATGGCCCTTCCCCTGTGCAAACTCTTCCTTGTCTCTTTAAGGACACAGTTGTGGGACCCGGGATGACCTCATCCTACTAGCTGCATCAGCAGAGATTTTCCAAATAAGGCCATGTTCAGAGGTTGTGGGGGATGCTGCTCAGTCCAGCACACCTTCCTTCTACACACGGCTGACAATTAGTAAGTGCTTGTTGGAAACGTAGTTCAGGGAGAAGTTTTCCAGCTTCGTTCATAATTAGCCACTCTTAGCTCTGTTGGTGTGCAGCCTGCAGAGGGAAGCGGGGTTCTCGGAGACACTCCCCAACACTCCTCTCTGCTTTGCATCAACACCTGTGGCCTTTGCCTTGACAACTTCAAACTTGCTCAGATGTCTGAAGGAAATTGTGAAAGCTCTTGCTCTCTCCCTTCTCCCCTTTTCCTCCCCCCCCCCCGTGCGCGCGCGCACACACACACACTGATACACGTGCATGTACTCATGATAAAGGACACTGCAAAGCGTCAGGTATCATTCTCATGAATGCTGTCCATCATCTCTGAAGCAAGGTCTCTCTCTCATTGGCAGCAGCTAACCAACTGGTCAGGGAACCACAAGGAACCCCTCTCTCTCTGCTGGGATCACAAGCACACGCCACCACACCTGGCAGTTTTATATGGGTGCTGGGGCTCAAACTCAGGTCCTTGAGCTTGTAAAACACTTTGCTGACTGAACCCCATCGCCAACACCCCAGCTCTACTTCTAACGTCACGCATCCCTATATAGAAATCTGTCTGACTCACTGTGGGGCTGAATGTCTCTAATTCCGGTGACCCTCTCCAACAAGAACTTGAGCCCTGTTCACTCAGATGGGTCTAGAGTTGTCTGAATGAGTTGTTGGTAGAGTATACTTAGCCCGTGGCTTCCTGGGTAGTGTGCTGAAACAAACATGTGTTTAAAATATGAGTTTGTTCTGAAGTCATTTGAAAGAAAAACATTCAGTAAAGACTAGTGCAGGCCGGATGCTGGAGAAGAGTGAGCTGAGCACAGGTGGGATGCAGGGGTGTGGCTACTGCAAACAGGAAGATGCGGGGGCAGGGAAGGCCAGGCCCTGGGCCCCCCACACTGGCAACAGGGAGCAGTCCCTACAGCTTTCAGGGTCAGAGCTTGGGTCCTGTCAGCCCTAACAGTTGAGCTCAGACAGTCTTCTCCAACTAAGCAATTAAACACTCGAGTAATAATCAAAGGCAGAGAAAGAGCTATTTAATGGGGCCGCATTGGGAAGAGGACCAGCGACCCTCCTAAGACCATTCTCAGGGTCCTGACATGAAGTTTAGGCTTTAAGAGAGGGCAAGAGGTGTTCACAGCTTGTCTGCTGAGGTGTGGTCCCTCTCACCTCAGGCGCTGGCCCATCATTGTCTCAGCTCCACTCTCTACTGCAGAACAGTCTAACAGGTTGATGAACTGTGTGAAATCTTCCTGGGAGGGAGGTTCCTCCCTTAGCTGGCACCCAGCTTCTGCCTCTTCCTCCTCCCAGCATGGTATTCCTGGGTCCATTGCTTCAATGTCTGACTGCCAAGGGAGGGGCCAAGAATCTTCTCATCCCTGCAGGGTGGTTACAGACTTCCAATTCACTCCTGGGTTTGACTATCAGTGGTGTCCTTATGGGCCTGGTGACCATATACCTATTACTTATCAAGCACCCATTTCTCCTCTGCGAGTGGGGTGGGAAGCTCCCCATGGGAGAGTTCTGACGTAGTTGGATATTGACCTTAAATCCAGGTGGCTCTTGTGGGACAGGAGAGCAGACACAATCTCCAGTACTTGAGGGAGGGGCCATGTGGGACTGCCCCCGTTCCAGGACCTGAAGAGGTCCCCTTGAATGCTATATGTTAAAGTATGGTCTGAGGAGGCCATCCATGAGCCCAAGATGGGATCAGGCCCTGGAGAAAACGCCGTCTTAGTCATCCGGGGAGCTACAGTTTGAAGTCTCCTATGAGCACATATGTATGTGTGTTTTGTGTACATCAGTGAAGGCAGAAAGGTACCGTGGCATGGCGTAAAAGTCAGAAGACAGCTTCCGGTGTTGGTTTTGCCTTCTGTCTTATCTGAGTGCCAGGCTGGCTGACCTGTGAGCTCCTGGGGATTCTGTCTCTGGCTCTCTTCACTATGGGTACAGAGATTATATATGCACACTGCCACCTAGCTTGGCACCATCTCAGGTCCTCTTGATCACGTGGCAAAGCACTTTCCCACATCCCAGGCATCTTCAGAGCCACTGATTCTCCTGAATTTTAGGCTCCAGTTATGCACCAGGTACTTCAGGAGTGGAACTTTCTCGTGTACATCCCTCCAAGGGAATTGAGATTACTGCTAGTTGGAAACAAAGGCACTAGGGCTCAGAGAGGTGAAGTAAGTGGAGTAGGGTAACACAGCTAGAAGGAGAAGCAGGAGACAGATAGGAAGCCTGCAACATCTTCCTTGAACAGCTGCCCTGGTGGGCAGTTCAGAATTTTCACAGACAGATGATATTGGGCAAGAGTCAGAAAACTGACAGGAAGCTTCTAGTCCTGCATAAAGAAAGCTCTTCCTGCAGAAGGGAAGGGTACCCTGGGCTCCCCATCACCATACCCCCTATTCTTGTGAGACGGAGCTGGGGTACCACTGAATCTCAGCATTTGCTTTCATTTAACACACAGGGTGAGTGTTGGTATTCAAATGCACCCTCCCAAAGGCCCGGGGCGGGGAGGGGGGGTGCTATCTGCAATCTTGTAGGATTAGAAGGCAATTTGAACATGAAATTACTCCCTGGGGTCTGCTCTCTGTGGGGAGGGGGTGGGATTTGACATTTCTTGGAATTGATATCCTGGCTCCCCGGTGGCTCTATGATTTGTAGGCAGCCTCTGGTTCCATCCCCTCAGCACGGTGTGTGTTAACTGCCAATCGCCCTGTTTATAAGAGACTTGTGATTCCACACAGACTTAGGAAACAGACTTTCTGGTTGGGCACTTTCATCTCTTATCCGAGTAACCTTCTCTTTAGGGGTTCTGGGGGTAGGACTCGGGGTCTTACACATACTAGACATACTGTATTGTCCAGGTATCTCCCTTCATTTTAAGAAATCATTTTATATGGATGAATATTTGTCTTCTTGTACATCTATGTACCACGTGTGCATAGTGCCCATGGAGGTCAGAAGAGAGCATCCCCTGGAACTGGGTTTACAGATGGTGGGTACTGGGACTTTAACCAGCCCCCTATCATTTTATTGATTTTTTTTTATTATTGTGTGTGTAGTTTGTGTACATGTACACACCTGTACCAGGGCATGAATGAATGTGGAAGTCAGAGGGCAGCTTTGTGCAGCTAATTCTCTCTGCCTTGTGTGAGTTCTGGGGATGGAGCAGAGGCTGGCAGGCTTATGTGGTAAATGCCTCTACTGGCTGAGCCCAGCCTCCTTCATTTTAAACGAATTGGCAGATGTGTGCCCCATTGTCATTTCTTAATATTACCCAGCAGGCATTTATAATTAAAGAATTTGACTAATATCTGTCTCATCCCAAATAATAATAGGCTTCCTGTTGTACAAATGGAGCTGAAGCTCTTTCATGGTCTCCCATAATTAGAATTTTAACTGTGTGCATATACCTCCCCTTCCCCCACCCCATCTCTGCCCCATCCCCAGCCATGATCTGGTGGTTTTTCCTCTGCCTCTCTGAGGCCCCCGAAGCCATCCAAAGTCTGAGAAGGAGGAGGGAAAGATTGTTCTGTACTGAACCTTGAGGCTCTCGCACAGTGACCTTCCTGGCAATGAACACCACAGCCTGTGTGGTGTCTGCGCCCTTTCAGAACGGCAGATCTGCCTGTGCAGTGGATAGTCGCAGGACTGTTTGCTTGGGACCCAGATATCAGGATCGCTGAAGATGCTTCCCTAATGAAGACCAGAGTCTCAGTAAGAGAATCGAAGATAGCCAGGGTGCCACCTGCCCTGGTCTTAGTGGCCTTGTCCTCCTCTGTCCCCAGCAGAAACAGGCTTAGATCCTGCCTTGGTTTGTTCTGGGTTGGGGTAGGTAATGTCATTAAAGCAGGTCTCAAGGATCTTACCAGTGGAGCCTCCAAGCTGGAACATCTGCTGTACCCCAAAGTCAGGTGGGTCAGAAAGCTAGGATAAAAATATACTTTTCATATTGTAGACCTAGGTTCAAATCCCAGCCTGGCTACTTCCTGACTGTATGACCTTAGATGAGTAAGTTAACTTCTGGGCCTTGGTTTCCTGTTAGGCTTACAGTGATGGCTACATGAGCCCCCAACTTCTACTGTGTTTAGTGGGGTCCCAGACATATAACAGGACTCTCTGCGTCCCTCCTTTGTAGTATGGACATTTCCCATGTCTGATTCACTATAGCCTCTGAGGTTAACTAGCTAAAGGGCTTCACTGTTCTCTAGTCAGCAACGCATAAACTGTCTCAGAGGGGGTCCACGGGCATCTGGAATGCAGGTGGGACAGCAGAGCTCCGGTGACAGCAGGGCCCATCTTCATTGAGTGCCACCTTTTGGGTATCTTCAATGATAGCTCCTTCCTCAGGCCAGGGGGAGAGCAAAATTGGGGTCTGGAAAGTAGGGTTTACCTTCAGGGGAGATGGAGCAGTAATTTGGGCTAATCTTAAAGGCAGAGAAGAGGCACTAAGATGGATATCTGGTCAACCTCCAGCCCTCACAGAGCTACCACACTGGTTAAGGTCATGAGCCAACTTAACTGGGACATGGTGAGGCTGCTGGATTTCCAGAGTCACAAGATCACTGAGGGCAGGAAAGCTACACAGGCATCCCTGTCCTGTGCTACTGGTGTGTGGGTGTGAGGAGAACCTTAGGGTTCCTGCTAGTATTGCTATGCCAGTGTATGAGAAACAGACAGACAGATAGAGACACAGAGACAGACAGAGGAGGCAGATAGAGAAAGAGAGGCAGAGACAGACAGAGAGAGAGACACAGAGACACAGACAGAGACAGACAGAGGAGGCAGAGACACACAGAGAGAGACCAAGACACAGAGACACAGACAAAGGCAGACAGAGAAAGAGAGGCAGAGACAGAAACAGAGAGAGATGAGACACAGAGACACAGACAGAGACAGACAGAGAGCAGATAGAGAAAAAAAGAGGCAGAGACAGAGAGAGAGACAGACAGACAGACAGACACAGAGACAAAGACAGATAGAGGAGCTGAACACTCAGAGAGCAGCCCAGTTTGCCAGCGTGGCTCTGGCTTCTCTCTAAGTGCCTTTGCTCCTCACCTCCCAGCAGTCACTGCACATTTCCAGGCTGTGCTCCAGGACCCTCCAGGGGACAGGTAGGTAGACCTGATACTCTGTATGTAACTATGATGATCTATACCAGATCACCCTTCTCCAAGAAAGGTGTCTAGCCAAATTGCTTGCAGAGGTGACCTGGAACAGAAACAGTCAATTGGACAACTTCGGACAGGGACTCACAGGCGGTGATGCAGAAACAAACCAAAGAACAGCGTGTGCTTTGAGTGGCCATGAGTCCTGTTTGTTGCTTACTGTGTGTTCTCAGACAAGTCACAGAACCTCTCTGAGCCTTAGTTTCCATGGGGGGAGGTGGGAAAATCATAAAACAAGCTTGCCTTTGTATGATTGGGACGGTATGTATAAGGTACCTGGCATAGTCCATGAGTGTGAGAACAGGATGTGTGAGTTGTCCACCGGCTTATGGTTTCTCATATCACAGAGCAGCTCTTGAAGGGCTTTTGATATTCTGTTAGCTAGCAGTACTGGGGGAGACTTCCAAGCACTAACCCTTCGCCTTCCCTTGCTGTGTGACCTTGATCAAAATGCTTGGTGTCTCTGAATGAGTCTGATGGGGCTTTGTACAGCAGCTCTAGCTACCAGCTCCCAACTGCATGCATGGTGTAAATGCAGCTCAAAAATATTGCCAGGTGTCCAAACCCTGGCACAGGCAGGGCTGCTCGGAAGCTTGAGCTGGAGCTCTGTGGCACCATCTGGCCACCATGAGTACCAGGTTGAGTGGGGCACATACCCCTCCACCACGTTGGCCCTCTGTATTCACGGGATCCAGTCACATCCAAAAATGAGAAAAAGAACGAGATGTCAAGACATGAAAATAAAAATCAAGGGCCTGGAGACCCTGGGAACAGGGCCTTGGAGACGGCCTTTAGAAGCATCAAACTTCACACAACAGCAGAAGTCTTTTTTTCAAAGGAAACCCAAAATAGAAAACAGACAAAAGTCAGACGGGCCTCTGCGGTGGTTTAATTCTTCATTGTTTGGTGGAGAATACAGCGTTGTTGGGCCATCTCTCCAAGTGCCCGGGGCGGAGCCCCCAGGACTCATTTCCTTTACCAGTAAAATTGTTCCAAAGTTGGGAGGCACCTCTGCAGCCACTGCCAACTCCTGTCTGCACCAGGGAGCAGAAATTTCTCAAAGCAAGACCGCCATCAGCTCCCAGCACATGGCAGGGCAGCTTTGTGCAGCTCTGTGCCTGGGTTAGAGCTGCGGCTTCAGAGAAGGGCCAGTCAGGAGAACCAATCCTGTAGGAACCGGTGGCAGAATTGTTCATTCATTTCTGTGTCCAGTTTTGCATCTGTGCATCCGTCCATTTTTTCTCATTTGTGCATTCATTAATTCATCCATGTGCCCATTCATTCATGGGTGTCAGTTATTCATCCTTTCATTCATATGCCCATTCGTTCAGTTGTGAGCCCGTTCACTCATTCACATGTTCACTCATTCATTTATGATAGTCATTCATTAATTCATTCATGTGCCTGCTCACTCATGCGTTCCCTCATCTGTGAGTCCATTCACTCACGCATGTGCCCACTCATCTGTGCAGTTACTCATTCATCCGTGTGCGCATTCATCCATCCATCAGTAACTCACTGACGTGCTGTAGCAGATATGTCAGCTGCAAGGACGAGCCATGAACAGATTACAGATCTGTCTAGTTGGGAGGGAGGGTCCAGGGAGGGTGAGTCTGTAACACACCACCACTGCCACAACACCTCTTTCCCCTCCTATCCTTGCCAGCTTCTCTGCCTTTGGTGGTGGATTCTGCCAGCAGACAGAACTGAGTGGTCCCAGTAGCTGCCCACCTAGATATGAGGGACAGGCAGGAGCTGAGCAATGTGGCCACCCAAGCACCTAGATATGAGGGACAGGCAGGGGCTGAGCAATATGGCCACCCAAGCGCCTAGTCCTCTTTGTACCATTTCAGCTCATTCTTGCCTTGAAAGAGTAAACGGGTGCTAGGCCGGAGGAGGGTCTAGGTTGGATTACAGGTGAACTTCAGGACAAGTAGCTTATGGCCAGGCAGACTCTGGTGCCAGGCCTGTATGAGCCCCCTAGGAGGGCTTCTGGGATGAAGCATCCTTCAAGGAAGCTTGAACCTGGAGTGGATGTCCCAAGTCTGGCTTGGCTTCTGGTATCTCCAGATTAGTTTGCTGGAGAAGCTACCTGGATGTGCCCAAGGGCCACACTGGGCCCCAGCTTGACTTTGCTGTCTGCCAGCCCTGTGAGTTTGAATGAGTCACTTGGTCTGTCTTTCTCAGATTGAAATGGGAGCTGTATTAGTCACCAACAAAATCATTCCACTTAACGAAAGCCTCCAAAGCCCGGCGGCTCCACACAGATTTGATTCTCACCGTCAAAGGTTGCAGACTAGTGGCCACCTGGCAGGGCTGGCTTAGATTCCGGGCGTCAGGCTCCTATCTCTTGTTCACCTTTGGCTTGAACCTGAGCTCTCTGAGACCTGTGACATGTTCTTACTATTCATTCACCCAGGATGAAAGAGACTGGGTGGCTTTCGCTGCTGAGATCTGTTCCTGGGACTGTTGACCAGTAGGCAAGAGGCCTTGGAAGTCCTGCCATCAGACAAAGTGAGTCACGTAGTCAAGTCAAGGTTAGGAGGGTGGCCACGCCTTACGGAGGAACTAGGAGTTAGCAGATCCGTGATGGGTAAGCAGACAGAGAACGATGCCTTCACTGAGTAATTAAGATGGCAAACTTTCAAGATAGTGGCTTTCTTCTCATCTTCCTGACCTGGAGATAGCAGCTTAAAACAAAGGTTTAGTACTGGAGAGATGGTTCAGCCGTTAAGAGCATTGCCTGCTCTTGACTCTGAGTTCAATTCCCAGCAACCACATGGTGGCTCACAACCATCTATAATGAGATCTGGTGCCCTCTTCTGGTGTGCAAGCACACATGCAGGCAGAACACTGTCTACATAATAAATAAATAAATAAATAAATAAATAAATAAATCTTTAAAAACAAACAAAGGCCTAGTCGGTGAGATTTTCCTTGTATTTTAATTTGTTAAGCGGCAGAGAAATCACACCTAAACAAGACCCCTCAGCAGTAACACAATGAGGCTACAGCAAGAAGGTGGGAAAGGAAGGCTCGGAACTGCAGTTTTAGTGCAAAAGGGCTTTGAATACTGACCAGGCTCATGCTTCTGAGTTCATACTGTATTCCATGATCAGTGCAAGGCCTCTTTCCGGATCCAAGAGGGCATCAAGTCCCTGGAGCTGAAGTCCTATCCAGTTACTGACCCTAGCTCTAAACCTTCAGTCACCATGGTCCAGCTTGGTTTTTCTGAACTTCAGCCCAACGTACTCCTCAGGGGTCACCATGGCTACTGCTGCTGAACCTGGCAACAATGAGGACCCCAGGAGAGGCCAAAACCAATATGAGATCAGCTGACCAGAGAAGGGGGAGTGAGAATTGATATGAGCAGGCAGATGCCAGATTTTTTTTCCAGGCTATGTGCTGACACTGTCCCCTTTAGCCTGAATATCTCTTTAGGTTAGGAGAACAGGGTGCACCTGCCTGCAAGTCAGGATATCCCATTCTGCAAGCAGCCAGAGTGTGATGTGGGTGAGTCCTGTTGTTTAGCTTGACCAGTGCAGAAGTGTCTGAATGACAGGAAAGGCATTTTCCTGAAGGAGCGCTGTCCCCACAACCCTCCTGGGTCAGGCCATGCTATTTCTATACATCCTTCAGGATGAGGCCCTCCCAGGCCTCTGGCCCTTGTTTTCCCATCTCCTCTCCCCTCCAGCCAGAAAGAGCCCACGGCCAGGGACTGCAGGATTTCCTGGCTCTGCCCACTAGCTGCTAAGCATTGGCAGAGCCCCACCACATTCTCCACGGGGTTTCTGTTTCCCAGTGGCCAGCGTGGGCGGTGCTCCCGTGTCCTGTGTCTGCCTGAGACCTGAGTCCCTGGTGCTCTCTTCTTAGAAGCAAGAGAGCAGAGCAGCTCATGGGTCACCCTGGACAGAACTGAAGCACCCCCATATCCCCTATTCCCTCTCCCTAGCAGCCCTCAGGGCCACCAATGTCTGCTTCTTATCCTTGCACAGAAAAGAGGAGACTGTAGACCACTGCTCAGCCTCCCTTTTGGGGGCCAGGTACTGTGTAGCAAGTTATACCATTGAAATAATACCAGCTGATACAAGGTATCCAAGATTAGCCTATGGCATTTTTGGAAGAGCCTGGAAGGCACTGGGGCTGATTTTCAGGAACCTCTGTGTGGCCCAGGTGACCTCTCCCATCCTTCCTGACCATGCTGTTGCAGAATGAAGCTAGACAGGCCTCAGAGGTGGGAGTCGTCTGGAACCTTTCCTCATCCTTAAGCCACGGGTGTATAGTGGTATCTAGATGTGCGTCTTGATTGTGAGGGGTATTCTCTTCCTATGAAGCCCCTTCCTCAGAGGTCCTGGGTCCACAGAAACTTCCTCTCTGGGCTGATCTGAACCATTTTACCTGAGGCAGAGCAGGTGTAAGTCTCTGCTACATCTTTGGGCTTCTAGCCTAAGTCTGAACTTCGATACAGGAGTTTACACACGAACAAAGTTCTTATGGTGCTAATTACAGAACAAGGAGGAACTGGTGATTACAGGGACTCTGGGGACTGAGGAACAGAAAAAATTGCTACACTTGATGCCAGTTACAGGGGCCTGGTCCCACATGTACCCTGTGTGAGTGTAGTGTGTGTGTGTGTGTGTGTGTGTGTGTTAGGTTTTTTAAAACTGTTAATTGCCAGGGTGCAAATATTTTCACACATGAGCTCTTAGAGAGAAGTTATTAAGGAGCACACTGGCAGCCTGGTGGAAGTCAAACGGCTGCAGCCAACATGGAAGTCCTAATTAATAGCTGTTCCCGCAGCTCTTGGGCATGGCAGCGGAAGTAATTATCATGATTTAATTGACTTTTCTCCCCTCTGTTATGCACTCTGCTTTCCCCACTTTCCTAAACTGGAAAGGTTTTATTTCCCTCTCCCTCTCTTTTTTCCATCACACACAGCTTCTGCCTGTCAAGCCTTATTAAAATGAACACCATGACAGCACAAATCTTTATGTTACAGAGAAGTCTGTAGCATGAAGCCTGATCAGTAGCTCCCTGTCTGCAAACACTGCTTTTGTAGAGACGTGTTGTAACCCAGCAGAAGTGTGATTCAGGAGTTTGGTCCCTAGGGACTGCAAGGGACACAAGGGTCAGCTGCCCTTCCACCAGCCAAGGGAGGTAGCTTTCATGGTAGCACAGGGGTTCTGGGAATCCTAAGAGATAAAAACATGGCATCTCTGAGCCCCTGGGACCGACAGAAAGACCCGTCTATGGCCAGCCTCCTGTACTGTGGCCTGTTGCCTTCTTGGCTTGGAATGGCTTGGCTCCTCTTTAGCTTAACACTGCCCCACCTGGTGATGGGGCCCTGGGTGCTCACAGTGCTGGATCTTCCTCCAGGGGCAGCTGGTGCCTCTAATACCACGGGTGACTCTCTTGGTACCAGCCATGGTGTTTGGGTGACATTGCTTGGTCCACTATCAGCTTCTCAGAAGCCATAGATGTGAGGCCAGCATAGCACACCATCTAGACTGGTTGGGTTCAAATCCTGGCCTGGTCACCTACTTGCTGTTCATTACTGGACAAGTGACTTAAAATTTCTGGGCCCTAGAATTCTCATTTATTCAATAACACCACCTGCTTTCTAATATGAAGGACAGATGGGTTAGATCCTGGGGCACACACACATGAAGGAAGTGTTCAGTTTTTAAGATATAGTGGGACAAGTAAATTTTTTCTGGTGTCTAATAGAGTAAACGAGAATATTGTGGAACCATAGATAATGAAGCCAGAGAGGTCTGCCTCTGCCGTCTTGGAATAGAGTAAATGAGAATATTGTGGAACCATAGGCACAGAAGCCAGAGAGGTCTGCCTCTGCCATCTTGGTCCCACGCAGGAATCTAAAGTGCAGGCGATAGTAGGTGACCTTTGGAAGGTCAGATAATGTTGGCTGATACGACACTGGACTATTTCTCATGGAGCTAAAACTGGGAGCCAGACATTTTCTTGGGTCTCACTAGGGATTATTGAGAGTGCTTGACTTTTAATTAGAACATTATAGATAATAAACTCAGCAGAAGAGAAACTGAATAGAAACTGCTCTCTCTTTGTCCCTGCTTGGGAATTGAGCCAGGCTTACATAAATGCCACTCCACTTCCCCCCCCCCACACACACAAGTGCACAGCCACTTCACACACACACACCCCACACACAAGTGCACAGCTGCTTTACACCACACACACACAAGTGCACAGTCACTTCACACACCCCACACTCAAGTGCACAGCTGCTTCACACACCCCACACACAAGTTCACAGCCGCTTCACACACCCCACACACAAGTGCACAGCCGCTTCACACACCCCACACACAAGTGCACAGCCACTTCACACACCCCACACACAAGTGCACAGCCACTCACACACACACACCCCACACACAAGTGCACAGTCACTTCACACACCCCACACACAAGTGCACAGCCACTCACACACACACACCCCACACACAAGTGCACAGTCACTTCACACACCCCACACACAAGTGCACAGCCACTTCACACACACACACAAAGTGCACAGCCTCTCCACACACAAGTGCACAGCCACTTCACACCCCCACACACACACCACACACACAAGTGCACAGCCGTTTCACACACACACCACACACACAAGTGCACAGCCACTTCACACACACACACAAAGTGCATAGCCTCTCCACACACAAGTGCACAGCCGTTTCACACACACACACACACACACACCACACACACAAGTGCACAGCCGTTCCACAGCCCCCCACACACAAGTGCACAGCCACTTCACACCCCCCACACACAAGTGCACAGCCGCTTCACACCCCCCACACACAAGTGCACAGCCGCTTCACACCCCCCACACACAAGTGCACAGCCACTTCACACCCCACACACACAAGTGCACAGCCGCTTCACACCCCCCCCACACAAGTGCACAGCCGCTTCACACCCCACACACACAAGTGCACAGCCGCTTCACACCCCCCCACACATAAGTACACAGCTGCTTCAAACCCCCCACACACAAGTGCACAGCCCTTCCACAGCCCCCCACAAACAAGTGCACAGCCGCTTCACACCCCCCCACACAAGTGCAAAGCTGCTTCAAACCCCCCACACACAAGTGCACAGCTGCTTCACACACACACCCCACACATACAAGTGTACAGTCTTCGTCTTTTTTACACAGATGTTGGGGCTGCAAGCAACAGAATGCTTACTGTGCTTACCTGTGCAATTTTAGACATTTGACTTCTCTGAGCCTCAGTTTCCCTATCTGAGAGATGGAGCTACCCCCTTTGCCCAGCTGGACTCATAGCCTCTCCAGCCTAGAAATGTTTTTCTCATCCTCATCCCCAACAAAAACATTGCCTAGCATGTGCAGGAGGATCATCCTGCATCCTTGGGCTACATAGGGAGCTGGAAGCCAGTCAGAACTACTTATGTCCTTGTCAAAACAACAAGAAACCAAACAAACAAAAATGAAGAAGAGCGAGAGAAAATGAAGAGAAAGAGGTGGCTAGTTGGTGAGGATTCTGCCCCCACAGATGAGCCAGTGCTGTTCTGGAGGGAGTAAGTCTCTACACAGCCCCGGGTCAGCACCTCCTCTGCCTTGGGAGCTCTCTGCCTTTCTGCCTTCCTCCACAGGATGGTGCAGCATGAAGCTTCTTGCCAGGTGAGAAGTAAAGTTCTTTAAAAACACTGAGTCTAGGGCTGGAGAGATGGCTCAGTGGTTAAGAGCAGTGCCTGCTCTTCCAAAGGTCCTGAGTTCAATTCCCAGCAACCACATGGTGGCTCACAACCATCTGTAATGAGGTCTGGCGCCCTCTTCTGGCCTGTAGGCATACAGACAGAACACTGTATACATAATAAATAAATAAATAAATAAATAAATAAATAAATAAACAAACACTGAGTCTAGGGCTGGAGAGATGGCTCAGTGGTTAAGAGCATTGCCTGCTCTTCCAAAGGTCCTGAGTTCAATTCCCAGCAACCACATGGTGGCTCACAACCATCTGTAATGAGGTCTGGTGCCCTCTTCTGGCCTGCAGACATACACACAGACAGAATATTGTATACATAATAAATAAATAAATAAATATTTAAAAAAAAAAACACTGAGTCTGAAGGCATGTGTTAGCATGAAGAAAGCGTGAAGATGGCAGAACTGTGGCCATCCCCCTCTACACAGTCATATGAGACAGCCATGTGTTAGCATGAAGAAAGCGTGAAGATGGCAGAACTGTGGCCATCCCCCTTCTACACAGTCATATGAGACAGCCATGTGTTAGCATGAGGAAAACGTGAAGATGGCAGAACTATGGCCACCCCCCCCACACACACACAGTCATAGGAGGGAAAGCGTGAACATGGCAGAACTGTGGTCAGCCCTCCCACACACTCAAACGATATTCCTCTTTCTCTCCTGGTTGAGGTTACCTGTGATCTCAGTTTCCTGTGGTCAAAGATATCAAATACAAAATTCTAGAGATAAACATTTCACAAACTTTATATTGTGAGCCATCTGAACATTGAGATGAAATCGTGCACATCCCTGGTCCTCTCCAGAGAACAAGAACCATCTTTGTTCAGTGTATCCACAATGGATGCACCCCCCCCCCCCCAGTAGACACTCAGTAGCTGTCCTGGTTTTCAGGTTACGTGCTGTTATCACAGTGCTTATTTTTAAGTAGTTCTTACTTCTTAGTTATGCCCCCCAAGCTCTACCCGTGCTTCCAACTCAGACACACAAAAGAGAAACATCAAAGTACTTCCCGTAAGAAACAGGTTATCACGGGAAGAACACACCATCCAGGCAAAATGAGATGTTGAGAGAGACCATGTTCATGGAACTTCTAATATAGCATATTTCTTTTATTGCTCTGTTTCATTTCCAGTTTTCCTTGCTAATTTCTGTATCTAGTATATAAGTTAGATATATATATATATATATATATATATATATATATATATATATATATATGAAAATATAATAAACACAAGGTCTGATGCATCTGTGGCTCAGGCATCCCCTGGCCTTCTTGAGGCCATCCCTCCACGGATGAGAGAGAGAGCTCCATCTGAAGACTGAGCATCCGCGGAGTCAAGACCATGACATAGGACGCCTCCGCAGGGCTGGGAAGCGAGGGAAACAGGCAGAGGTGGAGAAGCGAGTGCACTGCACTGAATGGTTCCTCTGGGAAGCCTGTGTAAGACAGGCAGGAAACGGCGTCGTGAGTTTACATGCATGTGGAAGGTAGGTGACAGATGTTTCAAAGCTTGTTTGGGCTGAGGAGAGAGGGACAGGAAACAGGTGTTCAATGCCTGATTTTTAAAACAATCTCCTCTGAGGTCTCTGGATTGCTAGGGCTCCCCCGCTGCCAGGGCTTCCCCTCGTTTTCTGGAAAATGTGGTTGAGACAACTGCTAATGGCTCAGGTCTCTAGAGTGTCCGCGGCTTCCTTAGCCCATGCTGTCTCTTAGTTCACAACAGGTCTATAGAAGGCTGCGGGCATTCTTCCTATCATCTAGAGACCGATCCCTGCCCCCCGCACCCTCGTGTGACTTGCCATAGAAGCTTGAGCCCTAGAGAGGACACTTCTGCTCCCTAATAAAACATAGACACTTAAAGACACTCCCATTAATGAAAGCAAGTCACAGGACCGCAGGCGCAAAGCTAGAAGATGCAGTCCCTGGCCGGGCAACCCCTTCCCAACCACAGCTGTTCCTGTTGCCTTGGGGGTGTGGCAGCCAGCCTTGAGCCCCTTTTGACAGTGCTTCCCAACTGAAGACAGCCTGAGACCAGGACAAAGGAGTGGCAAATTGTGGATCTGGCCCTGGCTTCTCTATTTGCCTTATTTCTTGGCCCACTGGACCAAGCTGAGAGGATTAAAGAAGCTATGGTTCTTATCAGAGGCAGAGCCAAATTGGGGTACTTTGTACCCACCTCACACTGCCTCTCTGCTTACCTCTGCTGTTGGTCACTGGGGCCTCTTCCTCACCCCACACCACAAAGGGCTTCACCAAGGACCAAGGTCAGAATTGGTAGAGTGCCTTCAATGTTGCATGGCCACAAACTCATGCCATCCAAGTCGCTGGAGGAGTGGAGCGAGAGGAGAGAGGATGGGCTGCCTGCCTAAGTCCCATTGCTTCTGGAAGTTGAGGGCCTGTGCCCCTCAACTTGAATCTTGTGTCTTAGGACCTGTGCTGGAATTTTCTCTCAGCCTTCCCTTGGGAAGCAGTTCAGATGGAGTCCTTATTCTTGACAATCCCCTCCTCCAACCCTCTAGTCCCCCATCCCCCACCCCCTTCTTCCTATACTCCCATCCTCTGCCTATACCCAGCCTGGCTAACACCAGCAAGGGCTCCGTTTTCCAGCAGGCGACCCTAGGCTTTCAGGCGTCCTGCATATTCTTCTGTCAGAGGAGGAAGGGTTGGCACTGCCCCCACCTGCTGTCGTTGTTTAAGGTCCTAATTTATTGGCCCTGGTTATTTATTAGGCAGGGTGATTTGTAGGCCACCTCCCCCTCCTTGATAATCAGTGGGCCTCTTTGCAGACCTCTGACCACCAGCCATGGGGTCAGAGACAAAAGAAATCAAGCTGTAACAGGAGCAAGCTGGGCAAGGTCAGAGGGAACCTGGAGGAAAGGAACCAGCCCCTCTGCTCCTTCCTTCCTGTGCAGTCAGGGCCCGCTGTGACCTATATACACAGTGCCCTTGGTCTGTACAATGGGAGGAAGGAGAAAGGTTGGTGGTAAAACCCAAGACCCTCTGGCCTGTGCCTGGAATGCCTCTCAGCTTAGCCCTACGGGTGGGGGGGGAGGGGGAGAGGAGGGAAGAGCCCAGACAGACACAGGGCCAGGCTTCCACCCTCACTGGCCAGCAGCAATTTAGTTTACTCTGTTGTTGTTAAGGTATGGTCCTGTCCCGAGAGAGGGCTGAGCCGGGGCAGGCTGTGTACCTATAGCTTCTCAGGGCCTTGTCATTTATTATCTCTATTGGCACCAGTGTGACAGCAAGGCTTTGATGTGCTTGCAATAAAAAAAAATTATCAACCAACCCTGTTCCCTGTCTGTTTCCCTAGAATGAATGCCAGTCGCTCTTGTGGGCAGTGTGGTCACAGACTGAGGCTCTGTCCTTGATGCCTCCTGAATGCTTAACTGGGTGGCCTCAGAGCCCTGAAAAGGAGAATAATGGGGCCCTGCCCTAAGCAATGCATTCCCTGCTCCTGGTTGAGGGAACTTTCCCAGGACTCTTACAGCCAGGACTGGCTCCTGTTTTTCTCCAGAAGGAGGCTGATGCCCCACCCACTGGCCAGCCTGGGTCTGGTGCCTCCCCCGTTTCTTGGGTTCCTTTTATTTCTGGATTCTCGGCACTGTGAGGTAGAAGCAATGCAGGGCAGGCTATCTTGCTGACCTGCAGTGTCTGGGTAGTTGGGAGCCACCTGCTAACTTGTGGCCTGATGGAAGTTCATCTGGTGATCATATGGGTTCTCCATCAGCTTCAACCTGTATCCCCCCCTCTTCCCACGGCTGTCATGGTTTACAGTAGACCTTGTATTATAGGCCTGGGCTCTAGCTCCACCTTGCAGGCAGGACAGCCATGTCTCTCTCCCTGACCAACTTGCCAACACCTAGAAAGAATAAGTCCCTGTATGCTGCTGACTCTAATGACACCCCCATCTTGGATCCTTCACCCAGCCTGACGCCCGCTCTGCTCCCAGCCTGTCCCAGCTTCTGCTCCTGCTCCTTGGGACTCAACTTTACTTTCTCCTTTGTTTACTCCAAGCTTTGGAGCCTGAATACTTATGTTGGCCCGGAGGGCAGCATCCCAGAATCAGACCCTAGGAGACTCTGCAAGGAGCCTGAGTAGGTGGGAGGGTGTGGGGGGATATCAGAGGATGCGGGAGGGTGTGGGGGGGATGCAGGAGGCAGCCTGGCACTGAGAGGATGGTGTGCTTGTCCAGGGTGGTGGGTCCAGGACTCTGCTGCAGCAGAGACTAGGCAACTGTTGTCCCCAGTATGAGTGTAGGTCACACTTGCCCTCCTGGGCCACTTGGGATTTTCTTTTGGGAGATAAGGTCCCTCTACATAGCCCTGACTGTCATGGAACTCACTACAGAGATCTACCTGCCTCTCTCTCTCAAGAGCTAGAATTAAAGGTGTGCATCACCACACCGGCCCACTTGGGATTTCAACCCCTCTCAAGACACCCACTCCTGTGTATCACAGGGCTCGGGAGGCCTTTCCATCTGGGATGCTATGGAGAGGGATAGAGATCAGGTCACATGAGATTCAGAGAGGGCCTCTGCTCATGGTGTCATCTGGGCTGCAGGATCTGTGGCAATTCTCCCTGCTTCAACAGAACTGGATTTCCTAGCACACACCTTACGCCTAAACCAGGACGGGTCAAGTCTCCCCTTCTCTTTATCACAACCCTCATCAACATTACAACTTGCACAAGACACTGGTCAGCTGCCCTTCCCACATACTTGTAGAACAGACAGATCTGTCAAAATGTTTTTTGTGTTGTTTTTTAATTTATTAACTTTAAAAAACAATTTCAGGCTACGGCAACAGTGGGAAAGAGTGATGAGAAACAGTGTTTCTCAGACTCCAGGCATCCACTGTTTCTCCTGGACTCAAGGCCTCGTGTCAGGATCCACAGAGCTGCAGTAGCTGGGGTAGCCACATCTTTATTCCCATTTTATGTTCTTGTGATCCATTTGTCCATCCCCTGTCGTTAGCTACAGATCATAGTTTACATTAGGGACGCCTGTCCTCTTTTGTACTGTACATTTCACAGGCTGTGAGAAACGGAGAATGGCAGGTGTCCACCATGACCATATCACAGAGGACTGTGTGTGCCTGAAATTATATCCCGCCTCGTCTTTCATTTCTCCGGCTCTCATCGACCACGCCCCCACTAGTCTTTTCTGCATCTCCCTAGTCCCTTTAGGACTATCGTGCAGCTGTAACCATACATTGCACAGGCGTTTCAGACTGACTCCTCCTTTCTGGGCATGGCAGCTCATCCGCTCATCCCTGGTTGAGCACAGCACAGCCTAGCTGTCCACTCACCTACCAAAGTGGTGTGGAGAGTTTGGGCAGTTGTGAATAAAGCTATGGGCAGCAACTTGTGGGGACATGAGATTTGCACTGCTTGAGTCAGTATGAAGGAGGGCAATTGCCCGATGGTGTGGCAAGGTACTTTTAGGTTCGGGAAAGAAAAAAAACAAGACACTAAAGCTGTCTTCTAAAATATATGTGCCAGTTTGTTTTTCTGCCATCTATCAGTGCAAGTTCTGGTTGTTCCATGGACTTGCTGGTATTTGGTATCATCCTTTAAAAAAAAAAAATTAGTCATTTTAGTAGGTGAGCTGTGGCCGGTCAGTGGTGTACCCTTTTGTATAACCCCAGATAATCCCAGTTGGAGCATCAATTTGAATCGGTTACGTGTCTGAGCATTCTATGGTTCCCTCTACGCTGAGATGAACACAGGAACTGTGAGATCCAGCCGTGCCATCTGTACCAGCCTTCTCTGCTCAGGTCCCAGAACACTGCAGGTCTGTTCTTACCTGGAAGCTCACACAAGCTGTTCCCTGGCCCTGGCGCTTGTCAAGGCCTCTCCTCCCTTCCTCTGTGCTCAACAGACCACCCTTCTCAGAGGGCACCACCTAGGCTCTCGTTCTTCTCCCAACATCGCTGCAGTCACGGATTTATTTGCTGGCATCCTTGTTTGTGTGGCTGGGGAACAGGTGGTGTTTCCTAGGATGCATAAACTCTGTATTCCATACATAAGCCAGCACACACTTGTCATCTCAGATCTCAAGAGGTAGAAGTTTAAGGTCATCCTCGGCTCCATAGTGAGTTCAAAGCCAGCCTGGGCTAGACACCCTCCTTTTTCCCTTAAAACGTGGTGATGATGATGATGATGATGATGAAGATGAAGATATTTTGTAAGATTTTTGAGGACAGGGATCTTGCTGGGTGACTCATCTTCTCTCCCTGTGTCTTGGCTGGCCCTTTACCACGATGTTGCTCCGTGTTATCCGCTATTTAGGGAATATAGCTGAACGGCAGGAAAACCACAATGGAGAATCAACTAGACACCAAAAAGCCCGTGTATAACTCTATACAGAAGGAGATCGTGCAAGAGGCCAGGAGTCCTTCAGATTCCCCAAAAGCCCAAGAAGCTATGAGAAAGTAAGAAGCTTAAGTAGAAACCAAACAAACAAGACAACCAGCAGCTAAAGGCGTGAGACCAGTAGCTTGGTTCTCGGATTTTCCAGAATACCGCCGATCTAATCCACAAGGCTCTAAGTGCCCCCGTGCAACTGCTCCACTCTGCTGAGGGAGCTGGGGTCCAGTAGGTGCTGTGCAGAGAAGCAGAGATCTGGGAGGAGCTCCTGGGACTCTCCACCTGCCTCACCTCATCAGACCTGTTGAAAGGCATTCTCCTGCCTCAGAACTTATGAAAAGCCCCTGTGTCCTTAAATCTTGGCATTCAGACAAAGGGTGTGTCTCAGAGATGTCAGGAGCACACAGATGGAGCTGCTGCTAAGTCCCCTTGCCTCCTGTTTCCAATGCCAGAGAAGCCCAGAACTTGGCCTTGAGTAAGTGCATCCAGAGACCCAGATCCCAAGACCCCGGACTTGTTCGCATGGTCCTTGAGTGCTCCCATCCATGCTGGAGAATGCTGGGGGGCCAGTGTTTGAGTCAGCTGTGACCCAAAGCAAGGACCTTCAGGAATGGTGGTGCTGAAGGGAAGGGTATCCTTGAGCAACCAAACGTCAGGGACATACTTGACTGTCAGTCTAGGTGGCTAGATCCCACCCTCCCAAGAATATTGCCTGTTCTGTGTGCACCCCAGGTGCCACACTCAGTCTTGGTGGCATCCATGATCCCTGTAGAATCATGACAAAAATCCACAGCCAAGAATTGAAGCCCCACGAGGGACAGGCGTCCTTGGCTGACCCAGGCTTGCCTCTGTAGGAAGCAAACACAGTAACTCCACCAAATCCTCCAGGGAGAATTGCCAGAAGCCTCATTACTAAAGCAGGAACAAAGTACCCTCTTTCCCCATCTATAGAATGGGCTGGTGGGGCTACCATCTGACAGGAGACTCTGCAATGCTGTGGTAGAGATGCAGTCTCCAGCGTTCCCCGCCATCCATCTCACTGGCCCTGCCTTGTTAGAAGAGCCGTTGTAATTATAACTAGCCGTGTGTAAGACATCAAACAACAGCATTTGCATTGCACTTCAGAAAAAATGCAAAGTGCTTTTTTTGTAGGTGATCTGCTAGTACGCTCAGCAGTCCTGGGGTGGGGAATTATTCCTCTTATTTTGCAAATGAAAGAAGTGAAGTTCAAAGGATTTCAGAGGTGTGTGCTCCAGGGGCGGTGCTCTGGGATGGGCAGGAGCCCTACTCTTTAGTAGGGCAGGCTAGTGCTGGCTCCAGCAGGCACTCTTGGCCACTCCGGCGCTGTTGCCAAGAGGGACCTGAAATAGACTCTGGTGGGCAGGGCAAAGCAGGCCTCCAGATTTGCTTTCAACCCTGGCCCAGATGCCAGTTGCTTGGCACACGTGTTAATTACCCTGCTTGCTCATGCCCCAGCCTGCTGCCTGGCTATCCCACTTCGCAGACAGAAAGGCCTGGTGGGGAGAGCCTGCCTCTCACATCTGCCTCTCTCAGTCAGCAGGAGGCACAATGGTGGTAACCTCTGGTTAGCAAAGGATGGCCTGGGCTTGCCTTTTAACTCTTAGTTTTATCTTTCCCATTAACATCCCCTCCGGTGTTGCCATGAGAATCACGTGCCAGAGGCTGCCAACGCTGAAGCCAGCACCCTTACCTGGTGGGCCTCCACACATGACCTCTTCCTCTCTCGGAGAAACTCCTCTACACCGGCCTCGGAGGGCAGTAGGGACTCAAAAGATAGACACCTCACCTGTGGGTGTGTCCAACAACCTGTAGCTTACAGAACACATGTAACTCCGGGATATCCTTGAAGGCGGCCCAACACAAAATCTTAAACTTAAAATTCAAATCTCAATATTAAATTCAAAGTTTTATATAAAGCTGCAGGTAAAGCTTGAACAGGAAGGGATAGGGTGTGAATTAAACTTCAGAAATAAAGCAGTTGGAGGCTAGAGATGTCGTCGAGTTGGTAGAATGCGTACCTAGTATTCACTACATGAACTGGATGTGTTGGCACGTTCCTGTAATCCTATCACTCGGGAAATAGAGGCAGGATGATGAGAAGTTCAGAGTCATTCCCTGACTGTAGTGACTGTGAGCCCAGCCTGGGCTACCAGATTCTGTATGCACAAAGGGGAGGAAGGAAAAGTGAGATGGCTCGGTGGGAAAGCCACCTTCTGCTAAGCCTGAAAACCTGAGTTCCGTGTTCCAGAACACATGGTGGAGGGAGACGGCCAACTGCCATAGATTGTGCTTTGACCTCCATGTGTGCAATGGCATGCCTTTGGGTTGCTTTCCGTTTTGGATGCTTGTGATTCAAGCTGCAGTGAACATTCTGGTCCATGTCTTTTTGTTGTCAGGGGCAGACATTCTGTTGGGTGCATGGATGGCTGTGCTTAGCTTTCACAGCTGTCAAGTGGAATCGGCGTGGTGTCTGCCAGTAGTGTGCGAGCCCTGGTCTCTTTCACCTACACTTGGCATCACCCCTCTGCGCAGTTTCAGCCCTCCGTTGGAGCTGTAGTAATGTCGCACTGTGGGTTTTCATTTCTATTTTCCTAGCATTGATGATATGGAGACCAGCCGTATGTTCCACAGTTGTCAAGGATCTGGGCCACCGCTCTGCTTTGGGTGTCAGAAATGATGCTCCTTACCCTTAGCATGCCCCACCATCCACAGCATTGCAGAGGGCTGTAACCAGGGAAACTGTCTCTGCTCTCTGGAGTGAAGAGAAGTTTTTGGCATCTCTCCACCTAGTTTACATTCTGGTACAGATTATAAAGTTTCCAACAGGGTATTGGAAGGGGTGCTTCTTGGTGTTTGGGATTATTCTCCATGCCAACCCTTCAATGTATGATCGCTTTGATATGTGGCATGCTACTGTACTTCTGTGATTGTACAGCCATTATTTTTAAGTCAGCGAGGGAGGTGTGGCAGCAGTTATTAGAAAGATCTCGAGCAGTAGACATTCTCCTGAGGACCTGCCTGAGGCAGGAGACGCAGCTGAGTGAACTGGAGTCTGGTGAGTAGCATACAGGATAATGTACCATGACAATGTCAGAGACACATTAGTCACTCAGAGTGTGTGCCAGAAGCCAGGCACTCTCAGGGACTCTCACATGGGAGGGAGCATGTGGATTGGGTCCTGAAAGAGGAGTTGGAGTTCATCAGAGACCAGCAGAACTGTCTAGGCAAAATCATGGCTCTGGGACTTACCCAAGTCACCTGACTAGGAAATAGGTGGTTTTCTGCCCCAGCACAGATGTAGGCACTGAGCTGAGAGTCCGTGGGAATTGATGCTATGTAATACTCCACTCCAGCTCCAGCAGGAGCTGGGAATGCTGGCACTAGACTGCATGACACAGGACTGTGGGACTCCAGCTGTAACTACCAAGAGCCTGGAAGGACATCAGGAAAGTGACTTCTTGCAAAGGCCTTGAGGGATCCTAAGAATTCTCTCTCTCTCTCTCTCCCTCTCCCCCCCCCCCTCTCTCCCTCTCTCTCTCCCTCTCCTTCTGTATGTGTGTGTACTTTTCTCCCTTCTTCTTCTCTCTGCTTTCTTTCCTCTCTTTTTCCTTTCCAACCTTCCTGTTGTCTCTCCTCCCCATTTGTCATCTCCCTTTCTGCCTGCCCCCTCTTTCCCCTGTCCTTCCATTTTTTCTTCTGTTTTCCTTTTTTCCTTTCCTCCCTCCCTCTGAGGTGAAATCCAAATTCCATTGCACTGTCCCTCACCACTGCACAATTCTGCAGCATCTGACACATCCACACATTGTATGTTCATCACCTCTGTTTCCAGAACTTTTCCTTGCCTGGAAAAAGAAGCCACCATCATTCCCCTCCACCCCCAGACACCCAAGTTCTGTCTTCCCCTAAGGCTCTGCCTAGTATGAGATCTTCACAGAATGAATATTGGAGTTTTGTAATCTGTGGCCTTGGCGAGGCTGCTCTTCCTTCACAGACACTGGAGCTTCCTCCACATTGAGCTGGTATCAGGCCCTTACTCTGACGGCGATATTTTACCACATGGAGACAGGGCCAGCACCAGAGTGGCTTCCCCTTGGATGCTATGAAAATATGATTTACACCCCCAAGTGTAGCATTCTTTGGAATCTGGAATTCAGTTCCTTATGATACAGACCCAGGATTGGACTTGTGGACACATGGTAGTTCTGTGTTAAAATTCTTGATACTATGGCCCCTTCTGAGTACTAGAGTGGATGATGATACCATCAAATGAAAGACACAATGGGCAGTTAAAACACACAGGCAACAAGGGCTCCGGGTGTCGCACAGGCTACACTGAATGAGACTGAAGGGTTGGAAGGGAAGTGAACAACAGAGGTCTTCTGCCTACTTGGTTGCCTCTGCCCGTGAGCCACTGAGCTTACTGAGGATTCCTGCTCTTCAGAGGATAGGAAAGCAGAAGCAGGTGACTGGTACCTTGTGAGCAGCCCCGAGGACGCCCCCTCAGAACATCCTCTCCTAGGAAACCGGCTCTTACGATTTCCATGCGAGAGAGTCCCAACCCACTGTCTGGGTGGGTTCTCTCGTCTACCAAATACCTCTCACTCACCTTTGGAGCTGTTCAGGCTTGGCAAACATCTCAACCTCTTCCTGTGTTCCCAGCCTCTCTCTGTATCCTCAGCTTCTTTCTGTGTCCCCAGTCTCTCTTTGTGCCCTCAACCTCTCCCTGTGTCCCCAACCTCTCCCTGTGTCCCAAACCTCTCCCTGTGTCCCAAACCTCTCCCTGTGTCCCAAACCTCTCCCTGTGTCCCCAACCTCTCCCTGTGTCCCCAACCTCTCCCTGTGTCCCAAACCTCTCCCTGTGTACCAAACCTCTCCTTGTGTCCCCCAGCCTCTCCCTGTGTCCCCCAGCCTCTCCCTGTGTCCCCAACCTCTCCCTGTGTCCCCCAGCCTCTCCCTGTGTCCCCCAGCCTCTCCCTGTGTCCCCAACCTCTCCCTATGTCCCCAACCTCTCCCTGTGTCCCCCAGCCTCTCCCTGTGTCCCCAACCTCTCCCTGTGTCCCCAACCTCTCCCTGTGTCCCCAACCTCTCCCTGTGTCCCCAACCTCTCCCTGTGTCCCCAGCCTCTCCCTGTGTCCCCTAGCCTCTCCCTGTATCCCCAACCTCTCCCTGTATCCCCAGCCTTTCTCTGTGTCCCCAGTCTCTCTTTGCGCCCCCAACCTCTTCCTGTGTTCCCAGATTCTCCCTGTGTCTCCTAGTCTCTCCCTGTGTCCCCTAGCCTCACCTTGTATTCCCAACCTTTCTCTGTATCCCCAGTCTCTCCATGTGTCCCCCAGCTTCTCCTGTTACCTGCTCTCTTAGAGTTAGGGACTTGGAGAGAGGGAGAAGACAGTGACACTGAGGTCACCCAAAGGGGATTCTTAAACTTGCTGAGGGAAAGCAGTACCCTGGTGACTCTTGCCTTTCTCCCTCCCAAGTTGCCTCTCCAAAGGGGCTGGGCATGGCTGTGCTTGCCAGTAATCACAGTAGTGAGGCAATAAGATCATTTGTGAACTCAAGGCCAGCCTGGCTGTAGAGTGAGATTGTTTGAGATAGGACTCAAACAAATGAAAACAAAGATTTTAAACTGACAGGATGCCAGGCCATGGGGAGGAGGCTGCAGCCCACCTGAGCTCTGAAAGGTTAGGACATCAGCCCAGAAAAGCCCTGGTAGGGAAGTGGGCAGGGGGAAAGCTCACTGCCCATCGGGTGCCATGTTATTAGCAAACTCTCAGTAATAAAATATTTCTTTTCCATATAATTGCAAGGTAATTATGCAGTGTGGTTGTGTATTAGTCGTGTTGATAAATTACACTCAGGTGGTGATTAAACATCTGCTTCATAATCTCACACAGCTTGAAGTGTGACACACACAAGCACACAATAACACGTGCACACGTGTGTGTGTGTGTCACCAAAGGTCCCCACGCTCGTGTGTGTGTGTGTGTGTGTGTGTGTGTGTGTGTGTGTGAGCAGGGGGGGAGGGGAAGGGAGGGGAGGAAGAGGAGGAGGGAGAGAGAGAGAGAGAGAGAGGAGAGAGCCAACTGAGTTTAGAGACAATTACTCACCTCAGACACAAATACAGACAATGAGCCTCTTCTGGAACCCATGGAGCTACTGACCTGGACTGGAGAGTGAACCACATATTGCCCCTTAGGACAGAGCAAAAGGTCCCCAGAGTGCGTCTCCTTCCTGTTAATCTTGGTGGGTACCTGGGTTCAGTTAAAAAAAAAAGTCTGCCAATTTTGCCATTAATCAATGCCCTTTAACTATTTCACTTAAATGCCTCTCTCTCCCCCTCTCTCTCCTTCTCTCTCTCCCTCTCTCTCTCCTTCCCTCCCTCCCTCTCTTTCTCTGTCTCATTTCTCTCCCTCTCTTCTCTCTCTCTTCCCTCTCTCTCCCTTGTCTCTCTCTTCCCCTCTGTCCTTTCTTTCCTCTCCACCCCCTGCCACTGCTGGTCTGTAAAACAAAGAACGCTGTGTACAGAAACCCCCCCCCAGGCCCTCTCCAGCTCTACCATACATGGATTCTAATTTCATTCTTACTAATTAGGAATGAGAGACCATTTAGATTCGGCACCTAGCATCCTTGGTGTGTGAACAATGGGAAATAACTCCTCCTTATGACTTCCCGAAGACCCCATGAACGAGGGGAAGCGCTAGAATCAATGGCTGCTTTCCTGCGGGCCTCCCCTGCTGCCGGCGCCCATATTCATTCTCGTGTTTTAAATTTTCATGTTGATGTTTATGGGCTACCATTAGGTGATGCGATCCCTCCCGAAGGTTGGTTTTTCATTAACTTAACTCATTTTACTTATTAGCTGGAGTTTAATAAACAGGCCGTGCACAGTCATACCACAGTCTTTCTCTTTAATAATATTTTAAGATCAGGCTTCTCTGAGTCATCGTGGTTTATTTGCTTGTAACTTGCTTCTCCTGGGATGTGAGGCCTGCTGAGCCCCAGAGAGGCCAGCTCTTGCTGCCTGTTTGACCTTGAGCATCAGTGTCCTTCCTTGCACCTTAGGAAAGCATGCTGGGAATAAAATTAAGACCACACCGGCCAGCACTCAGCATCTGTCACTGGGCACCCAGCCCTCGCTGGCCGTATTTAGAGAGCTCTGTTGAACTCTATAGTCCTATGAGGTGGCTTAGTTTTTAATTTGAGGGGCGGGGTGGGAAACTGAGGCCCAGAGAAGTGAAAGAACTTCCTCAAGGCTACACAGTTGGTGGCAGTGACACACTGGGCTATGAGCACCACAGTTCACTGTCTTCCTTCCATCTTGACTTGCCTTAGGGTCCTTCCATGGCTCCTCTCTGTTCCAAGCTTACTAGCCCCACCTTCATCTTCTGTCCACCCTTTTGTCCTCTATTTCCACTTACCTGACTCTCTGCGGTCTCAGCCTGCCACCATGCACACCTCTTCAGTGGTTCCCCACACGGCCTGTGGCTGCAGTTCAGCATCCTCAGCCTGACATCCAAGGACCCAAGTCACTGGCCTCTGCCTTCCTCCCTTGCCCGTGTCATCACAGCTGCCCACCATGGCACACAGCCTTGACTGCCTGTCCCACATCTGGGCACTGGCATGCCTTTCTCACCCTTGTCTCTGCCTCAGAGACTCAGACATTCAGATCTGCCCCTTTCTCTGAGAAACCCTCCTGGTGCCCCTCTCCCCTCTTCTTACCTCTCCCCTCCTTCCCACTCTGGGACTGTCTTTCCCCTTGGGTTCTGGGCTCCTTGGAAAGTGAATATAATCTCTGGAGTCCCCGCACCCAGTAGGTGTTCTTGTTCCACCATGCTCCCCGGAAGTACGAAACACTTAGGAAAAGGCTCAGTCCAGATTCCCTCTGCTCCCAGCAGTATGGTCAGCCTCTCTCCCTCCCTCCTTCCCTCCTTCCCCCACCTCATCAATATGTCCCTTCCACCATCCCTCTGTTGGTTCCACACACTCACCCATGTGCTTCTCTCCCTTCCCAAAGTTGCCGCCTCCCTTCCTGCTCAGCAGCTCAGACATGAGGTACTTTCTTTTCTCCTCTTGCCCAAACCTTGCTGCCACATCTGCTCACATCTCCCGCTGCTGGAAGGGCCACTGCTGCTGGTCTCAGTTTCAGTGAGGATTTGAGCAGCGTGCAGGAATGAAAACACGACGTGGAGTGGGGCCGTGTGCCTCGCTGTAGTTACACATGACATGGAGTAGGGGGGCGTGTGCCTCCCTGTAGTTACACACGACGTGGAGTGGGGGGCCGTGTGCCTCCCTGTAGTTACACACGACGTGGAGTGGGGGGCCGTGTGCCTCCCTGTAGTTACACACGACGTGGAGTGGGGGGGGGGGGCGTGTGCCTCCCTGTAGTTACACACGACGTGGAGTGGGGGGGGGCGTGTGCCTCCCTGTAGTTACACACGACGTGGAGTGGGGGGGGGCGTGTGCCTCCCTGTAGTTACACACAATGTGGAGTGGGGGGGCCGTGTGCCTCCCTGTAGTTACACACGACGTGGAGTGGAGTGGGGCGTGTGCCTCCCTGTAGTTACACACGACGTGGAGTGGGGCCGCGTGCCTCCCTGTAGTTACACACAATGTGGAGTGGGGGGGGCCGTGTGCCTCCCTGTAGTTACACACGACGTGGAGTGGGGCCGTGTGCCTCCCTGTAGTTATACACGACGTGGAGTGGGGCCGTGTGCCTCCCTGTAGTTATACACGATGTGGAGTGGGGGGGGCCGTGTGCCTCCCTGTAGTTACACACGACGTTTAGTGGGGCGTGTGCCTCCCTGTAGTTACACACGACGTGGAGTGGGGCCGTGTGCCTCCCTGTAGTTACACACGACGTGGAGTGGGGCCGCGTGCCTCCCTGTAGTTACACACGACGTGGAGTGGGGGGCCGTGTGCCTCGCTGTAGTTACACACGACGTGGAGTGGGGGGCCGTGTGCCTCCCTGTAGTTACACACGACGTGGAGTGGGGGGGGGCGTGTGCCTCCCTGTAGTTACACACGACGTGGAGTGGGGGGGGCCGTGTGCCTCCGTGTAGTTACACACAATGTGGAGTGGGGGGGACGTGTGCCTCCCTGTAGTTACACACGACGTGGAGTGGGGGGCCGTGTGCCTCGCTGTAGTGACACACGACGTGGAGTGGGGGGGGCGTGTGCCTCCCTGTAGTTACACATGACGTGGAGTGGGGGGCCGTGTGCCTCCCTGTAGTTACACACGACGTGGAGTGGGGGGCCGTGTGCCTTGCTGTAGTTACACACGACGTGGAGTGGGGGCCGTGTGCCTTCCTGTAGTTATGTCCCTTTCGTTTCCATTGTGGCTGGGCTGGACAGGGCCCTGCACACTCACGGGCCTTGCACACGCATGGCTCTTGCACACACACGGGCCTTGCACGCAGGTCTTTACCACTGATGTGTGTCTCCGTGCCAATCCTGCGTTCTATGGAAAGGGAAACTGGCGCTCAGGAGTGAGAGAGGGGTTTCCATAAGAGCATGGTTAGACTTTTGGTCAAGGCTCACTGGAAACTCTAGACTGTTTCCTTGACCTATGCTGTACTCTGATGGGGACCACTTTCATAGTGTGCCTCCACTCTGCCTCAGACATATGTGTAACACGGAGTTTTCACAGGCTCGGGTAGGTCTTGCCTGCCATGATCACACAGGCAACAGAGGCAATGATGAGACTGCAGATTTGGGGCTGGACCCCTCTTTTTTCCCCCCACACCTTGAAGTTCCCTACATGTGGCAGCAGCTCCGGCATAAACCAGCCCCCATCTGCAGAACCAGTTTCCCTCGGCTGGACAGGCCACCTATGAGTGGAAATGCTTGAGCAAGGGCATTGTGAGACTGAGCAGCAACACAGGCCAGGACCTGTGGGGGCCCATGAGGACCTGTGGGGACAGACCTGGATCACACAGGCTGAGTGGCTGTGGAGTGGCCTGAGGCTGTGACTATCACACATGGGTGTCTCGTTCACTGGGCCATGTCCTCTCCAGCTGGCCCTCCTAGGATCAGGAACTTCACTCTGTGACACAGATGACATCTGCTCCACAGGTCCTGCTCAGACCTGGAACTGCCCATCCCAACCACCCCGTGTCCTGGTGCACACATGTGTGTGACACGTAGGCTACTCTAGTCGCTGTTTTCAGCACACTTGATAGCGCCATCACACAGTGACCAAATCATGAGTCCACACACGTGTCTGCTGATTTGATCTCTCTGAGCCTCAGTTTCTTATCCCCAAAGTGGGGATGACAACGCCATGAGGATTAAATGAGTGTCCTGTGGCAGGCGGAACACTGGACTTTCCCATCTGTGTAGCATGGGCCTCTGCCCCGCCCCAAGAGCCTGCAGAAGCAGATAGAAGGTGCAAGTTGCCTTTCGTGGGTGGGAAAATCAAGGTACCTGCAGGCAAGGCAGGGACTCATGCCAGTTAGTACAACCTTGGGACCAGAACCTTGATTCCTCACTGCCCATCCCTGGAGGACTTACCACCACCACCTCTCTCTGAGAGGAAGACCCCACCCCATCCCAGGTCACTTCCTTGTCCATAATTTATACCTCAGATGACTTGAGGGGTATGGGAGAGGTAGGCACGGCCCCCCAAAATAAGCCTCTTCGAGTGTGCTGGACAGAGGAATGCTGGGAAGAGACGTCATAGATGCTGAGAGACAGACTCAGTGGCTGAAATGGGGAGAGTGGAGCGCCATCAGGAGCCATGGCTTACCCTGTTCCAGAGACAGTCTTCCCGGTCCCTCTCTCTTGCAGCTGTTTGCCCCTTTATAATGTCCTTTTGAACAACCTGGGACTGTTCACGGACCTGCTAAGCCTTCCCTGTTCTCAGCTCTGGTTGCCTCTGGTCCAGCATTGGCACTCACGAACTTGTGGAGTGCTAATGACATTTGCATTTTTCTGGCTGGCAAAAGGTGGTGCTTGATAACTAACAGTAGAGGACATCCCTGGCAGATGGGGATTGATAGCCCAGAGAGAGGGCCAGGCAGGCCAGGTGGAGGCCGGATGGACTGTGAGGGGGAGGATCCACTGGAGGAGTTTAGAGTTGCTGTACGTCTAAACATTTGCCAGGACACCAGGCAAGTGTGTCCTCCACCTCCCTCATCTCTCTCTCTCTCTCTCTCTCTCTCTCTCTCTCTCCTCTCTCTCTTTCTCTCACTCAGACACACAAACACACTCGCTCTGTCACCTGCCTACACTTACTGAGCAATTGTCCTATGTCAAATGCTCTTCTATGGTCTTCTTCATCCAGACCGATGAAGCATTTTAACTCCCAGCAAGCTTTGGGGAGCAATCCCATTATCCGCCTTGTTTGCAAATGAGGAAACGAATGCTCTGAGAGGCCGCCTGATTTGTCCAGAGCCCCACTACTGGGGGGAAAAGTTATTGTCCAAGCATGTGGCCAAGGTCTACCGTCTCCAGTGCTTCTGGCTTCAGGGCACAATTTTCCACACTTTACCTGGACTCAAACACAGCTAGGAAGCAATTCTTTGTTGTGATCTGTGACTGGGCAAAAATGGTGACCCACACTCCTGACAGCATATCAGGGAGGCTCCTGCTAAGGCTGGGGACTGCTCGAAAGGCTTCAAATCTGACAAGTCCGAAAGAATAGGCATCCCTGGAGCCATGCGTTTGGATAGACTCAGCTTTGCTCTGCCATTTTGCTGTGTGGCTCTAGTCGGGAGACTGCCCCTCCCTGGGTATCAGTCTCCTCATTGGTTATAGGAGACCATGGCTCTATCTTGCCTGCATACCACAGATGTGTTTTCACATGAACAAGGACCTTTTCTCCGAGGGACTCAGACACCTAACACTTCCAATCATTCAACCTCTGGACTTAAGTTTTGCATCTAAGTGAATTGGGCACATTCATTAGCCTCCCTTCGGAAGGGCCCTTTGCTCTGTGCAGCTTAGCGGCAGGCCTATGTGTATTACTCTGGCACTGTGGGATGCATACACCTGTGTGCCATGGGCACATACCTTTGTGCTTCTGAACTGTTCCCTCAGAACTTCAGCTGGGTCCTGGTGGCAGGTCCCCCAGTGCAGAGCCCTGGCTTCAGAAGGCTGTGTGTACTGCCTCCTGGGAACCAAGGGCATTGCAAACCATACTGGAAGGGGAGGCCTGAAGTGCTGGAAGGTGATGACATCAACCTGGCCAGATAGTCAAGACTCTTCTGCTTCCCAGACAGGTAGACAAACTGCTGGACAGCGTGCATTCTGCAGAAGCCGGCCCTCCCGATACTGCAGGTGAAGTCCTTGGTGTGCAATCTAAACACAGACACAGGCTTTCCAGCTCGGCTGACCAGGTAAGGGAGTTCTGGCTTGCCCTTTTTGTCACAGAGGCCATCAGCAGGGTACCTTGTCCTCCACCATAGCCCTCATGACCCCATTGGTTACCATGAGGACTCGATGAAAAAACATCTAAAAGAGCAGACTTCTCGCTGAACAGGTGGCAGCAGCTTCCTCCTTCTGCTTCCCTAATGGTCACCCTGCTGTTCGAGCCCCCAGGGCTTGAATAGAACTCCATTCCATGGGAAGGGCTCCCCCATCCCTTCTTGAAGGAGGAACTTGCTTTAGCCTCAGAAAACCCAGGTCTAGGAAGACCCAGGCCCTCTCTGGAGGACCAAACAAACCTGGCTTCCGTAAGGCTCCTCAAGGAGATTGGGAGTGATGGGAGACAGCCCCAGAGGAACGGGCCAGTCTGGGAGTACCCCCTGAGAACCTGAAAACAACAGCTATACCCATCTTTAGGGTGTGGTGTAAGATTTCATGTGGAAATAAAAGGTTGAAATGCACAGTTTAGCACACTGCTGCCACGCAGCTGCAGCCAAGGGTTAAAGGTTAAAGATCCGCCCTGTCCCTGGTGCTGGTAACCGTAAACCTACAAACCTGTAGGCTCTCCACCAGCTTGGAAAGTTCTTCCTCCTCCCCAGCTCTGACTCGCCACACAGACCTGCCCTTATATGGTGTGCCTAGCTCCTCATGGTCAAAGCCTGCTCACCCTGATCCAGTCTCCGGGTCTGGAGTAGCTGCTGTGTGGTCTGTTGTTAGACACTAGGAACCGAGCAGGACACAAGAACCTCAGCCCTCAGGCTCCCTGTCCTGTTCTCCAGGAGTTCCAGGATCTGAGGGCAGGATCCTCTTCTGCGGTTTTATTCTCCATCACTCCCAAGGGTCTCCCTCCGTGCTCAACCCTGCTCAGACATGGGGCTGTTTGCAGGCTCTATTCGTTCCAACCATTTTTCAAAAGCCCCTTCACATGGGTCTGACAATCATACAATGACTTGGTCCTTGCTCTCCAAGTCTCAAAGTTCCGTACTCCCTCAAGGAGAAGGACCCTACTAGAGATCTCTGTATAGACTATTCAGGGTCCAATTCATTCTGCAACACAACAGCAGGAGCCTCTGGTACCAATACTCCAAGCTCAGGGACTCCCAGCCCACTCTGCAGGAGACTCTGGGACTCCAAGCCAAAGGGAGAAGATGCTTCTTGGCTGTGTAGTAAATCAGGGCCTCAGTGTCTAGACACTGGGTTTGAAAACTGGCTGCGTCACTGGACAGGAGAAGATATGGGGATGGCATGCAGAAGGCAAGAGTAGAAGCTAGAGAGTGTGAGCCCTCAGAGGGCAGCCTGGTGTATCTTGGGGCTGGCTGGAGCCCTGGGACGGAGTCCTGTAAAGCTTCCTGGGATGGGGTCAACTGGTCCCTCTCTCAGTCCCTCTCTTGCTCCTGGGAAAATATGTGGGAGGCTTTCTGACTTTATTCCCTAGCTGCTTGCAGGATTTCTGTGGCTTGTTCTGGTGGGCTGTTTCTTATCTTCTAAAGCAAGTTCTCACTGTCTAGTCTAGGTCAGCCTCAAAATCACCATCCCCCTGCCTCCGCGTTCCTAGTGCTTGGACTTCAGAAATGCGCTACTGCAAGTGTCACGGCAGACCTTGCGTTAGATGTTGACTAAGTTTACTTTGTTGAGGTAAGAGCCTACGATGTACCGATGTACGCTGTCTTCTTACCTGTAGCTCCCAAGTGCTGGGATTGCAGGGTACACTGCCATGTCTAGCCGCTGCATTCTTCCCAGATTTTATAGCCTCCCTGTCCTCCAGTTTGTCATCTGTGAAGTGAGAACAAGACCCCTCCCAGATTTAACCATGTAGTCCCCAATCATCTCCCAGTCACACACACACTTTTCCCAGTGTTCCTCCAAGGGTCTCCTTCCATGTCAGGAAGCACACACAATAACTCACTTCTTCCAGAGCTCAGGTGCAGATCAGACATGCCTCCAGAGTGCCTTGGTGAGACATGCCAGTGCCATTAGTATTTAGATTTCAACTTACATTTCAGTTGTGTGTGTTGCGCATGCACGTGAGCTCGCACATGCATGTATGTATGCATGCGTGTTCACTGGTGCTCATGTGGAGGTCAGAGGACAGCCTTCGTGAGTCAGTTCTCTTCCTCCACCATGTAGGTACTGGGAATTGCAGGGGGTCCTCAGGTTTCATGGTGTGGTGGGTTGTTTAGGTTTGTTTTGTGGTGGGGTGGATTGAAAGAGAATGCCCCCCGTAGCATCTTGGTTCCCTGGTGGAGCTGTTGGGGAGGTGTAGGGAACGTGGTCTTCCTGGAGGAAGTGTGTCACTGGAGGTGGTATTTGATGTTTCAAAGCCTTCCACCATTCCCAGTTTGCTCTCTGCTTGCAGTTTAAGATGTGAGTTCTCAGCTGCTACCCCAGCTGCCACGTCTGCCTGCAGCCGCACCTCCCCACTGTTATGGGTGTAGACTCTTGTCCCTCTGGAACCATAAACTCATGGAAACCTTCTCTTCTATAAATTGCCAGTTGTGTTTTAACACAGCAATAGAAAAGTAACCAAGATAAGTAGCAATCACCTTTATCTGGTCAGACATCTTGTCAGCCCTTGGAGTTTAACTCCCAAGCATCTGAGGCGGGGTTTGGAGCACAGATTATTCATCCAGGCACCTAAATCCTGGTGATGAGCTGGGAGTGATACCCCTGATTCCAGGTGGGGTACAGCTTTCTTCTCCCATCACATTCATTCCTTTATTCATGAGTCCTTAGCATATGCCTGAGTCGTGAGAGTCCCATACTGTCCCCTTGTAGAGGACAACATACATACACCCTGCATACATACATACAGGACTCTGGATCTGCAGACTAAAACCTTGGGCATGATCCCACTCTTGTCTGAGTGGCTCCTACAACTTTCATTAACACCTTCTTGCCTTCCTAGGCTGAAGTCTGAGTGAAAAACCGTTATCACTAGACCAAAGTGTGGGCTGGACTTTCAAATCCCAGCTCTGCTCTCTGCAGGTGGAAGGTCCCAGGGAGGCAGCAGGGTCTGCTCATAGGAAGAAATGGTGGAATGGCACTTGGTTCTCACTACTTGGATCCTGATTTGCAAGCGGTTGGGATATTTGTAGACAGCACAAATGTTAGAAGTTGTAGAGGGTCCTTCCTGGCCAGAATCCTCCTCGCCTCTTCTTACGGGCCGTGGGCATCTCCCCTCCCTTTCTCCAGCAGTGTGCAGAGCCTGGTGTATGCAGTATCTGAGGTCGGTGAGTGGGTGGGACCAATGGACAGATCGCAGTGGCTCTCAGCAGTCTATTCTTCCAGTGTCAGGTTGTGTGTAGAGACGCTTTTCTCTGGCTTTTTGTCCCCGTGACACTTCGATTTTGCTCCTGGAGAATGTTATTGGTTTTCCAGTAGTGCAGTGGACAAAGAACAAATGGCTTTGAGTTTATCGGTTTCTGCATCAGTGGCAGGAGGCAGCCTGTGGTGCTGGCTGTCAAAACCGAGAATTTAGACCTCGCTTCCAAAGGGAAGGCCTTGAACCAGTTCTCATAGCATCCAACTACAGAGGCCTGTGGTAAGTTTTAAATTAAACCCTGTGCGCAAGCCACCTCACCGCACTCGGGATGTGGGATAAAGGCTTGGGAAGGATGCTTGGAAGCTGTGTTTATGGCCCTACTTAAACTGCCCGTTGCATAAAACTCTCTTTTCCCAAGGAGTTCAGCTCAGTGCTTTGTATTTTAAGACACGATACTTTGTGAAAGCTATCAGGAGAAGCTGAAGACATGGCTCAGTGGTTAAGAGCACTTGCAGCTCTTGAGAGGACCAGGTTAGGTACCACAGCCATCTGTGACTCCAGTTCTAGCGAATCCGATACATTCCACAAACATGGAGCACATACTCGTGCATACCCACATACATATAAATGGATGTGCCTCTTTTAAAAGTCATAAAGAGGATAATACATGTTATTTAAGAATTCCTAAGAAGAGCCAAGCATGGTGGCTCACACCTGTAATCCCAGAACCCAGAAGTCTGAGGCAGGCAGATTTCTGTGAGTTTAAGGCCAACCATAACAGAGAGACCCTCTCTCAAAACATGCAAAATAATAGAAAGAAATCCATAGATGGTTGGAGCGATAGCTTAGTTGTTAAAGTGCTCACCGTGTGTATGCATGAGGACCTAAGTTCTACTCCCAGAGCCCATGTAAAAAAACCAGGCACAGTGACATGTTTATAATCCCAGCACTTAGAGAAGCTGAGACAAGAGGACCCCTGGGGTTCTGTGGCCAGCCAGGATACCCCACCTGGCAAGCTCCAGGCCAATGAGAGACCTGTGTCCAATAAAAGTAGACTGTGCCTGAGGAATGGCGTATGAGGTTGACCTTTGACCTCCACATGTATGCACACATGTGCCTGCATTCTGGCTCACACATGTGCACACACACATTAAATAAAATAAAATAAAACAAATACAAACAACTCAGATAGTTTGACTTAAAAACAAGTGTCTTTGTGTCACCTCTGGGCTTCTCCATTCCCACCTCACAGTCATGTTCTCTTTCAGTATGGAACTTCCCCAGACTACAACATGTCTCCGTGGTTTCTCCTGTTAAGAACAGGAACAGGAGCACAGTCAAGAGCAGACAGTCAGCCAGCGGCTGGACTTGCTGTCCAGACCATAAGCCTTAAGAGCGGTCAGTGCAAAGTGGTCCCATGGGAGTGGGGCAGCCCAACTTCCCTGTACTCGAGGTCTTCTGAGGTCTTAGAGACCCAGGGAGACCAGAGTTTAAGCCCAGCCACGTGCAGCTCGGGCTGGGAGAGCCAAGTAGGCAGATGTGGCCACATGCTGCGGCCCTCTCTCCTGTCACATGTCCCAGGGCTTGACATGGCCCAGCTTCCTGCAACCTGGCAAGGCAGCTGCTCTCCACCTGTGGGAGTCTGTGCTGTCACTCAGTGTCCTCCACTGCTGTCCTGGGGAAGCCACTCAGGTTGAGAGAACACAGTTTGAGGCCCCCATCTTGGCGCTGAAGGGACACACAGAGCACTTGAACTTGACTCTGGCACTGCCATGCAAGTGATGCTATCTGCCATTTCCTAAGTGTTGGACTGAAGGAGGGAGTTGGGGAATGGAGAGCAGCTATGTCTCTATGTGGGGTTCAGGCTTTTCCCTAGGGGTACTAGGAGCCATGACAAAGTTTATACAGAGGAGGAAAACTGCCCTGTGCCCTTGGAAACGTGGTGGGAAGCCAGGGATAGTGGTCAAGAGTGAACTATCGAGGGCTCATCAGGGGCAAAGGTATTTCTGTCATTCAGAAGCTGTCACTGCAAGGTCCCAAGCTGATGACAGCTTCTTTGGAACATGATGAGCCTGCAGGTAGATGGGGAAGAAGACAGGACAGACACCAGATGCCCTGTGTCAAGGAGGAGCCGTGCCCTAGGGCTAAAGGATCTGTCATTAATGGAGCCATGCTTTCTGCTGTGCTCCCTTGTCAGGACTTTGAAGCTGTCGGTAGCCATTAGGTTACCATTAGTAACCATTAGTAAGTTAGTAAGTCTTGGCCTGAGTTGTCCCCAGGTGCCTTTTACCTACTTGGGGCAGAGGAGACAACACTCTGGCTGCACTTCGGGTCCACGGCTTGCAATGAAGGCGTTGTAAACGACAGAGCAGAGCCCAGCTTCCCCAGAAGGGACTCTTTGGGCCGGGGCCTGTGGTCAGTGTTCAATGTCAGCTACTCTTTCTTCTCTTGGCTGTGACAGAGTCCCCAGCAGAAGCCTCCTCGGGCAGAACGGATGTGTTTGGGCTCTCAGTTTGGGGGATGTGGTCCACTGTCTGAAGGTATGACAGCTAGGGCCTCGTGATAGCAGAGTTTGCAGCTCAGCTCATTCCATTTTGATGGATCAGGAAGGACAAGGCTAAAGCTGGAAGGGATACAGACTGTCCAGCCTTTGAAGTTGACACAACCTGTCATCCACAAAGTTCATGTGCGGAAACCTTGGGGCACAAGTTAGATGCATCTGGGCTTAGAAATCTCAAGGCCTGCCCATCCCCAAATGGCTCCTCTAGCTGGGGACCAAGTATTCAAACACATTAGCTGTGGAAACATTCTACACTAAATAGTAACACAGGTGAAGAGGAGATGCCAGAGGAAGCCCCCAGTCCAGACCCTTCCCCATGACTTCCTCCTCCTTCTCAGGGCTCCTGAGTCTAGCTCTGTGAAGAGACTAGGATAGGGTGAAGGGACCCTGCAAGACCATACTTCTATTAAGACAAGACCTCAGAGCTGATTCAGGAGGGAGTCCAGTCACAGCAGGGAGAAGAGACATCATAAAGGGTGGCCTGAGCCTGGTCCTTAGCAGAAGAGAGGGGTCAGAGCCCCCAAAAGTCAGGAGTAGGCAGGGATAAAAGTGGCAGCCATGTGGAGTGCCAGAAAGGGCCCTGCTTGGTGGGGATGGCAGCAAGCAGGTCGCACAGTCTCTTCTACGTACAGCCGCTGCTCAAAGTAATTTAGGCTAAAGTGATTTGGCTCAGAGCCCACTGGAGGCAGCTCTGGCCCCGGCCCTGGGCCTCCATGTGTTCAGATGTCACAACACCCACCCAGCCTTGTACTGTGCTGTGATTCCAGCTAGATGGTGCCAGTCAGGTCCCACCCACCAGGCCTCTCCCTTGGGTGACTTCAAGCCTTTTCCTCACTTGACCCAGAAGATGTAAATCTCTGGAGGGAAGTTCTGAGAGAATTTGTCCCTTCGAAGGCCACATGGCTGGGAGGATTCCAGGTCATCTCTTCCAACTCTCTGAGAGGTGGTCACTGAGTCTCTGCTTGCACACCTCTGGCAATGGGCAGCTCACTTCCAACCAAGAACACCAAGTTCAAACGATTCTGAAAGTTACTTTCTGCTGTTCACGGACCCTGGGTTTTAATTCTGTACCTGTCACGTGCTGTGTGCCTCAGGCAGGAACTCTCCTCCTGGCACTCAGCATCCTCGTATCTGAGGTGGGCTTGATAAATGTTACCCTCACCTATAATCAGGTCCCTGCTGTGCTAACGGACACTGTTAGAGGAGCACTAAGTGGCGAGTCCTTCCCGACCCTGGCTGCAGTGGACTCCACAACATCCTGATAAACACGTACATTACGTAAGCACAGCAGACATGTCGCGTGTCATGCTATGTGCCTTGGGCCACAGAGCAGCCTGCTGAGAAGCACAGGTTTTAAAAATCTGAAGCACAGGGACGTGAAGTGACCTGCCTGAGGTCACACAGCCATCACCTGCTCAGTGAGTTAATAGACCCAGCTAATTATTCAAGCCACCTGGCCCCGCCCCCCAGAGAGTCAACCTTGTAGAAGAGACAGAGCTCCGGGGAAGCTTCCTGGAGAAATTGTTTCACTTGGAATTGGAAACAGAATGGGAGGCGGGCATGGATGTGCGCTGAGGTGGAAGAGCCTGTGGCGGGTGTTTTTGAAGGATGATGAGCAGACAGCTCTGTGGTCCAGTGGCAGTGTGAGGCTCCACACAACCTAGAGGCCCCAGAGCCCCATGTGCAGCAGCTCGGAGGATTCAGGTAGGCTCTAGGATTTTTGGCAGGAGTCTTTCCAGTACCAAAAGAACCTAGGAGCCTTTATCACACTTTGATGGCCCAGAGATGTCTGCTAGTTTCTGAGTTCCGGGCACTATCATCAGGGACACGTGACAAGGACAGGAAGTTAAGGCAGCTCCAGGGTCGGTCCTGTGTCCCTGTTGGTGTGCCAGGTCGGGGGGAAGGGGAGTACGTAAACACAGGGTGATTGACCTCGTTACTTTCCTATTGATGTGATAGACACCACAGCCAAGGTAATTTATAAAAGAAAGAGTTTAATTGGGTTCCTGGTTTCAGAGGATCAGAATCCATTGTGGCAGAGAAAGGTGTGACAACAGGAACCACTGAGAGTTCAGACTTGTGATCAGGTAGCAGAGACTGCTCTGGGGTGGCAACAGGAGACTCGGGAAGCCTGAAAGCCTGTCTCCTATGAGGCCACACCTCCCAGTCCTTCTCAAACAGTTCCACCAACTGGGGACTAAGTAGTCAGACATATGGGCCTTTGGGGACCATTCCCATGCAGACCACTACAAGGGATAAGCCCTTGGCTGGAGGTTCAAAGGCTATTGAGAGGGATGGATCTGGAGGCGTGAGCTCCAAGGAAGAGAGCTGGCCGTGCAGAGGCCTGCTAAGTCATGTCTTATGCTAGCCCTAGCTCCACCTGAGTGTGGGGATTGTGTTACTCATTGGCCTGCTCCTGTCCCCCTGGCTAACTCCTTCACACCACAGCCTCGGCTTCCTCAGCTAGGGTAGAGGTGAGTTAGCACAATGTGAATCCCACAGTATTGTCGTAAGTTTATCTCAGGATATGAGGTAAAGAGTGGTTCCAAGGACACAGGCCGCTCTGACCGCTCTAACCTAGCAGCCCCTGGTCTTTACTCCTTTGCCGCTCAGCGACACATTCCTCCTATCTGTCAGGGCCTCTGGCCAGGAGCTGTTCTGTGTGCTTGGCTGCATGGCGTTCCCCTCCATATGTGATAGTGTGTACTGACCCCAGGGCAAACAAGCACATGGAAGACAGCAAGTGGCATCAAGAAACACAGCACCGACTTATGCCAAGTCTATCTAGATGACAAGGTTTAACGTAGGCCCCATGTCTTTCCATGCCTCCTTCTAAAAGCACCCGAGGCAGAACAGAAGCTGGAGGGGTGGGGCTAGCTGGAGAATAATGTCTGCTTGGTGTTTTGGCATGGGTGCATTGCTGCCTTAGTTCTAGTGAGAGCAGGCTCGCTGTTCACGCCACCCAGGCCAACTCCAGGACTCCTGGAAAGGTGCCCAGCCCTCAGCCACAGGAGAACTGCTGGTCTCCCCTTCTAGTGGCTTTTCTCTGGAAACCTCAGAAGGGCAGGGTCCTCTGGGCTCAGTAAGATTGTTGCTGCTGTCTCCCATAATCCCTGGAAGCTATAGGAGCAGATCAGACATTGGGGTCCAACCCACCTCCACTGCCCTATCCCTTAGGAAGTAGACAAACACAAGCAGAGCCCTGTGGGCCACTTTTATGTTCATCCCACAGTCTGCTCCTGGGCTTACCCAGCTCCACCCAGAGCCAGCCTCACACGTGCCTCTACCAAGTGCCCGGACTCTACCTGCCCACCACGTGCTAGTATCCCCAAGCAGGACTCCCAGCCTTCCCAGTACTAGGCTCTGCAGTCTTTTCAACAGCTCCTGGCTTGGACTGTCTGGTCTTTAAACAACCTCCTCTTGTCAGGAGCAAGTCTGGGTCTGGGTCTTTGGGTGGGGGTTGCCAAGGGCTCCCAGGATGCTCCCTGCTCCCTAGTACCTGACATAGAACTCAGTCACTATACTTAGGACTACTAAGTCCTGGGCCTAAATATGAATTATATCCAGGCCGTGGGATGGTCAAGAACCAGATTCATGTCCCTCACAGGCTCAGGTGCCACTTGCTTTTGAGCCTGGGTCTCCACTTTGCTGCTGTGAAGTGGGCACTGTGACATCTGCCTCCCACACACCTGTGAGGAACGCTGTACTTCTGTGCTGCTTCAAGGCAGGACTACACCATGTGATGCTCTCACCCAGGAGAATGAAGCCCAGACTTAGAGGATCCTGCAGAGTCAGCCCCTGGGAGAGAAGTCGAGATCCAGGCCCCGGGCCCAGGAGGACTGCCTGGTATTCACACCCAGTCTGGAGTCTCCAAGGGGAAGGGCAGGGCTCTTGCTTCCTGCCCCCACGTGGTGAGGCAATGGTCATTCTGCTATCTGCAGGTGTCACAGTGACCTACATCCCTGGAGGCTGGGAGACCATCCTGACCCATTCCTGGGAGGGAGAACAAAAAGTGTCGGCATTTGTCTTCAGAGACACGCACTCTGACAAGATGGAGGGTGGGAGGATTGGAACAAACCAGGCAGCAAGGTCCCAGGCTCTGTGTGCGAGAGTAACCTGCAGGAGCCAGCTTTGCCACCATGATCTTGTTGTGCAGCTGGGGATCTCCGATACCCACTCTTTAGATTTTCTCTGTCTCTAAAATGTGGATAAGAACTGAGCAAAAAGAGAGCTCTGTCTGCACGGGAGAAACTGGGGAAGGTTTCAGGGCAGAAGAAATATCATAGTGGGCCTTGTGGCACCAGCAGGAGTTCTCTGGGTTGACAAGGGAGCGCAGGTATTCTAGGCTGAACCACAGGCTCGGAGCATGGGGGTTAACGGACAGTGATTTCATTTCATGAAGTATGTATATGGTCTCTGTTTTAACATTTTTGGTTGTGAGCCCAGCCTCTAGTGGCTGAGTCATCTCTCCAGCCCTGGTCCTTGTTTAAAAAGTAGAAATAAATGTAAAGACTAGAAATGAAATCCTCTGGAGTCAGCTAATATTGGACTTCGTTTTGAATGTAGATAAGAAAGGCCTCTGGTGTAAGACTTCTACATTTCTGGCAGAAAAGAGCAAGCAATGAGCTCTCTTGGAAGCAGAGCTGGGCCTGTGGACAGACAGATTTCCAGGTTTGGGGCCTGAGGGCAGTGGGGACACTGGGTGAACCCACAGGAGAGCATTGGCCCTCGAGGAGCAAAGGGAATTCTTGGTCCTTAGGGGAGGGGCTTTGAGTACATTTCTTGTGGGGTAAACCTCATCAGTGGCCCTAGGCCCTGGTCAAGTAGCTGGTGGTTCCAAAATGACTTCACTGTGGTTTCTGAAGACTGTGGCTGTGGGCTGTGGCATCTGGAAAAGGACCTGGTGACACTGGAGTCACAATGGGATCATGCCAAGTCTCTACATGTCTTCAAGATTTGGGACCTCTAACTGCTTAGAGAGGCTGTGCCGTGAACAAGAAGGGCAGATAGGTCTTGTACAGTCTGTTCTCTGTAGTTAGGGGCAGGAACTCCAGTCTCTCTAATTGATGAATGGGAGCCACTGCATCAGGCCTTGAGATTAGGCGGCTCTGTTTGTACTTGAGTGGACCATCACAGGCAGGTACTCCACCCCATGCCCAGTTCCTTCTGACCTTCATAAGGTCAAGGAATGGGCACAGAGGTGCCCACATCCACTGGCCATAGTGTCCCCGTGGGTGCCCACTTGTATACATACATACATACATACATACATACACACAGATGTATGGGCATGCACTCACACACACAGGCATGTATGAGTATGCATTCACACACACACACACACACACACACACACACACACACACACACACACACCACACACACACGCACAGCAGTACTACAGCTTGTTCTGTATTCAGACCTAATTTTACAAAGCAGATGCCCAATCCCAAGCAATGTTCCAGCCCTTACCATCATCCTTACCCAGACCCAATCCCTCCCCAAGATCCCAGCCATGGTCCCCGCAGGAGCAGTGAGCACGGCAGTGGAGCTGGCTGTCTAAGCAGGGCAATCGTGCTCCTCTGCCACTGCAGCAGGAGGATGCAGGCTACTGACGTCCAGTGTCCCGCCCTCTGGGTCCGTAGTCAGCCTGAGGGAAAAAGGCAGGGAGGAGACATGAACCTGACCTCAGCTGGGCAGTGCAAGCTGCGGAGGAGACTATGCAGGGTCAGTGCTTTCCTTGCAGGGGCTTGGTCCCAGCAGGACAGGGAGCTCCTCCCAGGACTCGGGGATTAGCACTGGGCTTCCCACAATACCCTGGCATTCTCCAGATCTGGAAGCAGCAGCCCAACTTTGACATTAAACAGCTGTGGATTTTGAGGTAAAATGCAAAAAAAAAAATTCAGGAATGTGTGAGGTAAGAGGCGATTTGGAGGCAGCTGAACACTCGGTCTCCCCTTGGGGCTGGGTCCTCAGGGTTGCAGAAATGTGGGGTGCTGTGACTGTGGGCTCTGAGGAGAGACAGTTTATGAGACTCGGTGTCATAAGGTGACAGGTCAGCCATTTCCATGCTGTGCTATTGGACAAGCCTAGCTACCTCTCGGATCCTCGGCTCTGTAAATAGTGTAAAGCAGGTGAGTTTTATCATCCATCCTAGCTGGCTTGGGCTCTGACTGTGTAGCTAACCTAGAACTCACAGCCTTCCTCCCTTGTTCTCCCGAGTGCTGGGACTATAAGGATGCGCCACATCTGAACTGGGACCACTCCTTGTTATTGGGCCTCACGGTTTGTGCAGCTGATTTGGTGTCTCCCAAGATTGTTTAGCCACAGCCGGATTAGAGCCCATGAGAGGCCCAGGCCTAGATTCCTGTCCTTCCCTCCTCGCTTCTGCTTTCATTTTCCCAGAATCCCCTGGGCCCTTCCTCTGCAGCAGACATCACACTCACGGCTGGAATTCTGCATTGGTCAAACAAATCAGGTCTCTGTTCCCTCTGAGCTTTGTATCGGCTGTCTCTGAAATAACTGGACACCTAGTGTGGACAGAGCTGGGAAGGAGGGGAGTTCTCGGGCCCTCAGTGAGAAGGCCAAGGAAACACATGCATATTGCACAGCATAGAGAATCTTAGAACGGTGTGTAGGAGTCAAGGAGAGAAGGGCTGGGCTGGCAGGCTGCAGGTCACCAACCATTCCTGCAGTTTGCAAGGTCCTCAGTTGTCTCTGCAGTCACCTTATGGGGCTCAGACATGAAATGACTTGGCCAAGTTCGCATAACACCCACAGGCAAGGCGGGGCCCGCTCAGGATGGCCTACTTTGAGGCCTGCTCCTCACCCTGGGCACTCAGCAAACATGCAGCAGTGAGCCTGTGGTCCCAGGGAGCTCCATAGAGCCTGCGGGTCTTCCTGTCCCCTAATCACCAGTGAGGAAATGAACCATCTCTCACATCCTTCCTCTCCTGGGCCTCCTGATCTCAGCAGGGCCCTGCACTCCTCAGGCCACCTCACTTAGTGGCTTTGCCCAGTGATGCCGGCATGAGAGCCTCTAAATGAAAGGCAACTGCCTCCCTCTGGGGGTCACAGCCCCAGGGCAAGGCTGGGAGGCTGATATCCAGGCCCCACACAAGGCTTCAGTGAGAGATGTGGTCCAGCTGAGTTGGTAAGAGGAAACCATCCATCTGGCCAGGAAGAGACTGGTCCGTGTGTGTGTGTGTGTGTGTGTGTGTGTGTGTGTGTGTGTGTGTACATGCGTGCATCTGCATGCACACACATGTTTATTTAGAAGGGAGAAGGAGCACCAACAGGGACTAAGAGATGAAAGTCAGATGAAGGGCCAGAGACAAAGCCTACTACCAGGAACCCAAGGCCAAAAGGGCAGAGCTTGGCAAAGCCCCAGAGGTAACTGATGGCCTTGGAGTCTAAACTTAACTGTGGAGTCCCTGACATCCTTAGGAATTGTGAGGAAGTTCTTGTTTGGTCTGATTGGAGCTTGGCATGGCCTCCTGGAGCGCTTATCTGCACCTGGCAGGGGCTTACAAGGGACACACTCCTGGAGACCACAGCCTTGCGGTCATGTGAGCATGTAAGCATACGTGTGACCTTCCTACCCTGCTGATATGTGTGTGTGCGCGCACACGGGTACATACACGCTGTGTGTGTCGGCAGTGCCAAGATTCGACACTCACAGCAGCTTGTCTGTCTTCTCTGCTCTGGTGAAACTACCTCCTAACTCCCGGCCCTGCTGGGCACCCACAGTGTGGCTGAGGACTGGGTTTGGGCCAGCCTTGCTGTTTAAGGGCTGAGGCCTGTTCACTGCATTTGCAGACCACAGGCCTGTTTCCAGAAGGCCCATTCTAAGGCCGGCTGTAGGATGGTTCTGTAGGATGGATGGCCTTGGGGACCTGAGACCTCAGGATGTGACCTAGGAACATGCTTCCTAAGGAGGTGTGATAAGAGCTCACTTCTGGGGGACTTTCCTCCTGGGAGGACACTGTGAACATTCAGATGACCTGTGGGACAGCAGGAGCACTTGAGCTCAGAAGAGCTGAGGTCATACAAGATGGTGAACAGGCAGACGATCCCACTGGAATGTCTATTGCCCTTGACCGTTGTTCTAGTCTCATTTTGGTTGCTATAATAAAACCATCCCACCAAAGCAACTAAAGAAAAAAGGTTTTATTTAGCTTATAATTCCAGGTAACAGTCTATCGTTGCAGAGACCTCACAGAGGCAAAGAGCTTGAAACAACTGGTCATAACACATCCACAGTCAAAGCAGGGACAGTCAGTGCACCCATGCTGCCTGCTCGGCTGGCTTTCTTCACTCTTGCACAGCTCAGAGCCCAGCCTGGAGAATGATACTGCCCGTGGTAGACTGGATCTTTCCACGTCCGTCAGTAATCAAGACAGTTCTCCAGTTAAGGCTCTCCTCCCTTATAGATCGTGGCAAGACCCTCCAGATTGCCACCACGTCATGTCTGAGGTGGACTCTCTAATTTTGCCCTGTCAGCTTCGAGATACCATAAATATTGTCCTAGTCCAGGTGCTAGATGGAACCAAACTGTCTGGGTTCAAATATTGACCCAAAAACTGTGCTACTCCAGACACATTACTTCACATCTCCGATCTATAAGATAGACATCGTAATTATACCTACTTCGTGGGTTGTCATGGGAATTAAGTGAGTTACTAGATGCATTTTGGCATTTGTCCCCAAGCATATGTGTCACGTCTTCTCGCTCTTGATATAACCATTATTGCCTCTGTCCCCTTTCCTACACTCATGTCTAGCCCTCTGGTCCAAGCTGAGTCCCTCATTGTTCCTTAAAACTGGGAGATCACTGATACAGTACCAACGCCCGCTCAGTCTTTCTCTGAAGCTAGCCTCTCCTAGAGCCAGGCGCTCTTCCCTCCACTCCAGCTCTATACCATAGCATTCTCCCGCAGGGCTGATAGGCCATGGCCCAAAGATGGCAGCAGAGCCCCAAGTATGGCTTGCCAGTGTGAGAAGTCATCACTCCTCAAGCTTTGGCCCCACATCTCTACAACCCAACCCCTTCAAGTCCGGCCTTGTCCATTCCCTTAGCTCCTCCCACCTGCCAGCACCAGCCAATGGGAGGAGGCAGGTGGAGCTCTCTGTAAGTGCACAGACCAGGTAGGCAAGAACATGGTGACAGTGATGGCAGCCACTGTCTCAGAGCCACACTTGCCTGTCTGAACGTCTGAAGCACAAAGCTTTTGGAGAGCTTGTGCGGTCCTGAGAAGTTTGGGGTTCGGATAGCAAGGGTTAGTGGTGCTCAAATAATCCAAACTCTGGATAAGCTGGAACTCAGAACCACTTCTGGGTCCTAGGCATGTTAGATAAAAGCGAGGATGAAGCTCTAGGAAAAGCTAGAGCGCTGACCAGGAGAACCAGCATCATCCCGTGCCTAGCACCTCTGAGTGTCATGGGAATGGTGACCAGCCTCCTGGAAAGGCTTCATGTCTAAGCCCCTGTCTGTCTCCTTCCCACCCTCCCCAGTGCATTCTCTCCACACATCTTTCTGATGACTCCAGGGAACAGCTGGGCTGCTGTTTTAAGGTTTAAATTTATTTTATTAATTATTACTGTTATATGGGGGAGCGAGGTGCATGCCATTAGCAGAGGACAGTGCTGCGGTCACTTCTAAATCTGTGTCATTAGGCTTACGTCATCAGGTTGCAGGCACCTTTTCCCACTGAGCGGTCTTACCATCCCCCTGAGGTGCTTATCATGGAGAAGAAAGAAAGGAGGTCCCTGCTTTCCTTCCTCTAACCTTCCACTAAGCTTGGCCTCAGAGTCTATGATTCATCTTCCCAAAGGCCCTCCCAGGTCTTGGCGGGGCTCTGCCACAGCTCCTCTCTTCTTCCCTGGTTTGCCTCCTTCATCCTTTGAGTCAGATACCTGCAGTCTGTCCTCCTTGGCACAGGTCTCAGCCACCTCTCCTTGGGTCACACGAGTAGAATGGATTCCAACTGCCCTGGAGACACCCCCTCCCTGCCGGCATCAGCTGTGGGTCTGAGGAGCTGGTGAGGGAAGGAAAGGGCCCAGAATGATATCTCTGCACCAAAAAGGCACCTGCTGCCTCTGGGGAGAGTCAGCCGCAGGCCCGGTGTCTGACAGTTTCCCAGCAGTTTGAGCAAGAGGAGATGAAACTCATTGCATAGAGAGGCAGGTGGTGAAGCTGGAAGACCGTTCATAGGGTACAGGGGGGACTGAAGGAACGATGACATCATATTGACAGGAAAATTGAAGGCCAAGTGCCTTTGCCAAAGCAAGCAGTTCCAAGCATAGCTGTGTCTCTTCAGATCGACTCCTTAACCTCTCTGGACCTTTCTCCCTATAAAACACTAACTCACCTTTGCCTCACCCTTGCCTCCCTGGGAGGTGTGAGAATCAAGCAAGAACGTGAATGAAGGCCTTCGGGAGGGGCAGAGTATTGGTGCAGTTAGGCTGTGACTAGTGTAAAGCAGGTATGACTTTGGTTAGCCACCAGAAAGAACTTCCCCACCTGAATCAGGGCACAAGAGTGAAGCTGTCCACTCTGAAGAGACAGTGCTAATTCAGGCCTCCATTTCCCCATCTGAGAAAAGCAGCTGCAATGGCGATCTTATAGGATCACTGTTGTTCAGTGGCTGGGACCTGGGAGGTCTGTGAGCATGCCTCCTGTTAGCTGCTTTGAGTGGCTGGCTGGCACCATGGCTCCTGACAGGCAGGCTGGGTGGGAAGAGCCCTGGCTTAGGAACCACACAGGCCTGGCTTGTAGTCTGTCACTTAGCAGCTATGTGGCGTTGGGCAAGTTATTCCACTTCTCTGGTCAGCTCCTCAGCCGTCAGTCAGGGATGATGATAAACCTACTTTGTGGGGTTACGGGGAGATCAGATGAGACAACACCAGCATTTACAGGGAAATGGAGTTTCCCTTTTCCACCCACAAGTGGGAAATTCCTCTGAGATACCCCCAGCCCTCCCTACTTCCTCCCACCCAGCGCTTTCCTTGTCTCTCCCTCGGCCTGGCTTCCCCCATGCCACCTGTTTGAGCTGTCAGACACTTAGTCACAGCAATGATGGTCAGGAATCTTCTTGCCTTTTCCTGCGAGGGCTAGGGACAGCTCCATTAGGAATTCCTGGGGTCCCTTACCCCTCCCTTCCACTTAAACCTGTGCCCCTGCCCTCCCAGTTCCCAGGCCCCCTTAATACCCGTGAACCCATTCAACACTTCAGTCTTGTCTGTGTGATGGGCCAGGTTGCCCGAGCAACAGCACTACTTATTTTGGGATGGATCAGTAAGCCTTTCAAAGGGTTCCAGCCAGGCTCTGAGGAGTGAAAGGTAGGAAGGGGGAGCAGATGAGGGTGAGGTCGCAACCCCCCCCCCCCCCCCGTGAGACAGAGAGGGCCTGCTGAGCTAGGCCTGGGACCAGGGCTTTCGTAGCTGACATAAAGCCCACAGTCAGGACTACAGGGAGATCAGCAGACTGGCTGTCCCTGGAGTCACCTCCCTGGAGGACTTAGCATCTCAGTATTTCCACTCTGACCTCTAGTGTGTTTGGGCTGGTGAGCCATGTCTTCACCTGAAACATAGGAATGCCACCTCCCAGCATGGAAGACTCAGCGAGGACTGTGTGCCAAGTGCTTCTGAGAGTCAGCCCAAGGCAAAGTACATCCTGAAGAGGATGCAGGGTAGAGGGTGGGGCAGCAGGCTGTAGGAGATTGGGGTTCTGGACACATGTGTGCCTTGTGAAATGAGAACTTGGGGACATTGCCTACCTAGTTGCTGTCTTTGAGGGTTGCCTGGTGGGGTGGGAGGCATGGCAGAGGCAGAGCCCCAAACCTGGTGTCCCAGATGTTGCCTTGTTCCACGGCCCTGGACATTCATGGCTCATTGAGCACCCAGCAGGAAAGGCTGTCCTTTGAATTCAGTTTCACTATAGCAACCCTCCCCTCAGGCACCGCCCTATGGAGTAATTAGGCTTTCATCACCCCCCCCCCATTGTGTCTGCCCTGTGCTGTAGGCAGACTCCCCAGGATTTTGGGCCAATTGCTTGTTTACGAGCCCAGCCCGTCTGTCTTGGGAAGAGGCCCAGAGGCACAGCCAGTGAGCAAGCAAGCCCTTCCCACCCCGGAGCCAGAACTTGGTAGCCAAACCCGGTGCTGCTCTCACGTGCTTTGCTTGTTAGTGTGGATTGAAGTGCCCCACTCAGCCGTGGGTCATTTTCCCCCCAGGGTTTGGGACCTTCTAGCCACTTGGCAAGCTTCTTGGCTTCATCCAGCCTGGGAGAGTGACAAGATCATGCACTCTGCTGAGCTTTCTGGAGGATCAAATGAGCT